>NC_060282.1:21573588-22773588 GCF_021613505.1 Equus quagga
CTTTTTTTTTTTTTTTTATTAATGTTATGATGGATTACAAGCTTGTGAAATTTCAGTTGTACATTTTTGTTAGTCATGTTGTGGGTACACCACTTCCCCCTCCGTACCCTCCCCCCACCCCCCCTTTTCCCTGGTAACCACCGATCAGATCTCCTTCTCAATATACTAATTTCCACCTATGAGTGGAGTCATATAGAGTTCGTCTTTCTCTGACTGACTTATTTCGCTTAACATAATGCCCTCGAGGTCCATCCACATTGTTGTGAATGGGCCAATTTCGTCTTTTTTTATGGCTGAGTAGTATTCCATTGTGTATATATACCACATCTTCTTTATCCAATCATCAGTTTCTGGGCATGTAGGCTGGTTCCACGTCTTGGCTATTGTAAATAATGCTGCGATGAACATAGGGGTGCAACGGACTCTTGAGATATCTGATATCAGGTTCTTAGGATAGATACCCAGTAATGGGATGGCTGGGTCATAGGGTATTTCTATTTTTAACTTTTTGAGAAATCTCCATACTGTTTTCCATAGTGGCTGTACCAGTTTGCATTCCCACCAACAGTGTATGAGGGTTCCTCTTTCTCCACAACCTCTCCAACATTTGTCGTTCTTGGTTTTGGATGTTTTTGCCAATCTAACGGGGGTAAGGTGATATCTTAGTGTAGTTTTGATTTGCATTTCCCTGATGATTAGCGATGATGAACATCTTTTCATGTGTCTATTGGCCATATTCATATCTTCTTTTGAGAAATGTCTGTTCATGTCCTCTGCCCATTTTTTGATCGGGTTGTTTGTTTTTTTGTTGTTAAGCAGTGTGAGTTCTTTGTATATTATGGAGATTAACCCTTTGTCGGATAAGTGGCTTGTAAATATTTTTTCCCAGTTAGTGAGCTGTTTTTTTGTTTCAATTCTGTTTTCCCTTGCCTTGAAGAAGCTCTTTAGTCTGATGAAGTCCCATTTGTTTATTCTTTCTATTGTTTCCCTCAACTGAGGAGTTACAGTGTCCGAAAAGATTCTTTTGAAACTGATGTCAAAGAGTGTACTGCCTATATTCTCTTCCAAAAGACTTATTGTCTCAGGCCTAATCTTTAGGTCTTTGATCCATTTTGAGTTTATTTTGGTGTGTGGTGAAAAAGAATGGTCGGTTTTCAATCTTTTGCATGTGGCTGTCCAGTTTTCCCAGCACCATTTGTTGAAGAGACTTTCTTTTCTCCATTGTAGGCCCTCTGCTCCTTTGTCGAAGATTAGCTGTCCATAGATGTGTGGTTTTATCTCTGGGCTTTCAATTCTGTTCCATTGATCTGTGGACCTGTTTTTGTACCAGTACCATGCTGTTTTGATCACTGTAGCTTTGTAGTATGTTTTGAAATCGGGGATTGTGATTCCGCCGGCTTTGTTTTTCTTGCTCAAGATTGCTTTAGCAATTCGTGGTCTTTTGTTCCCCCATATGAATTTTAGGATTGTTTGTTCAATTTCTGTGAAGAATGTTCTTGGGATTCTGATTGGGATAGCATTGAATCTGTATATTGCTTTAGGTAGTATGGACATTTTAACTATGTTTATTCTTCCAATCCATGTGCAAGGAATGTTTTTCCATCTCTTTATGTCATCGCCTATTTCTTTCAAGAAAGTCTTGTAGTTTTCATTGTATAGATCCTTCACTTCCTTGGTTAAGTTTATCCCAAGGTATTTTATTCTTTTCGTTGTGATTGTGAATGGGATAGAGTTCTTGAGTTCTTTTTCTGTTAGTTTATTGTTAGTGTATAGAAATGCTACTGATTTATGCACGTTAATTTTATACCCTGCTACTTTGCTGTAGTTGTTGATTATTTCTAATAGTTTTTCTGTGGATTCTTTGGGGTTTTCTATGTATAAGATCATGTCGTCTGCAAACAATGCGAGTTTTACTTCTTCGTTACCTATTTGGATTCCTTTTATTTTTTTTTCCTGCCGAATTGCTCTGGCCAGCACCTCCAGTACTATGTTGAATAGGAGTGGTGAAAGTGGGCACCCTTGTCTTGTTCCTGTCCTCAGAGGGATGGCTTTCAGCTTTTGTCCATTGAGTATGATGTTGGCTGTGGGTCTATCATATATGGCCTTTATTATGTTGAGGTACTTTCCTTCTATACCCATTTTACTGAGGGTTTTTATCATAAATGGGTGTTGGATCTTGTCGAATGCTTTCTCTGCGTCTATTGAGATGATCATGTGGTTTTTGTTTTTCATTTTGTTGATGTAGTGTATCACGTTGATTGACTTGTGGATGTTGAACCATCCCTGTGTCCCTGGTATAAATCCCACTTGATCATGGTGTATAATCCTTTTGATGTATTGCTGTAATCGGTTTGCCAAAATTTTGTTGAGGATTTTTGCATCTATGTTCATCAGTGATATCGGCCTGTAGTTCTAATTAGGGTTTTCTTTAATAGCCAATTTGGCTAAGATAAAATTTCTTTCTAAGGGTTCTTTCTACCCTCTCTCATAAATTACTCAGACTCTTAATTCAAACTTTCCACTTTGCCTACAGAGACACAGCCTTGAAAGGCATAGCTCCCCAAATTTAGACTATTCACTTACCTCTAGGGGAAGCATGCAAATAAAAGGACAGAAATTATGCAAATAAAAGGATCGATTTTTCTATGCCTGCCCATCCTTATCATATTTAAATAAGACCTGATGTATTCCCTTGTCTCGGGAAAGAATAAGTAAGAACAACAAAATTCAGAAAGACATAAATTGTCAATACCTCATATGTAGCTCTGCTCCAGAAGCCTTTGTCAAAGTAAAATTCCTGTTGACGGCAAGCTCCAAATACTACTTAAATCAGGGCATTTTGTCCCAGAGTCATTTACTCATGCGTGTGTATGTGTGTGTGCATGTGTGTGTTTGAGTGTGTACATATTTGTGTTTCCTTTATTCTCTCCCCTTACATTTCTCTTCATAAGAAATTTCCTCTCTTTAAGGTCATCTACCCCTCAAACTACCAAGCATCGAGGAACGAACATAACACTTAGACAATATAATTTTGTTTCTTAAATAGAATGTTAGATATACAAGCAATATTTTTAAATGTTCACAGGAAAAGAAAGATAAGCAAACGTAGAAGGTCATGGAAAGTTTCCTTTCTCTTCTCCTTTTGTGTTTAAATAGCACATATATTTTGGGTTACAAGTTACAAGAAAATTACAGGAAAATATTAGGAAGACCATTAAAAAAGCATATGAAATATGAAAATCACAAGAGATAAACAATGAACACAATTAAGTAAATGGCCTGCCAGTTTTTCAATCTCTAAGCCAAGCACTAGATTCCAGGATTTAAAATGAATAAGAAAACCATAGAAGCTGAAACTAAGCCACACACACAAAGAAATCTTGCTTAATTCTATTGTGTTCTTAAAACATGGATATTTGAGCAGGTAGTATATCAGATAAGTATGCTGAAACATAACTTTTATTTATTACCAGCAGAACTAAATAAACTCTGGAGGAGTACATGACAAGAAATGAAAACCTGGAACCAATTAGAGACGTTCTCAGTTCTGGGCTAGGTCTGTTTTCCCTGGAGCATCTACAAGCCTACAGCCAACATGACTTCCAAGATGTATCAAATTAAACAATGTAGACTTAAAGGAAAATACCACTGGATATTGTAGACGACCTTTAGAAAAATGTTTTATGAAAACACACCTCAATAATTTAACTTGACAGGCCAAGTCCATTATTAAACAAAAATGTATCTATATCTCTCAACAAATCTTGACTCACGTTGTTAGCACTAGATTCATATTGATAGCTTCCTTCCTAGTTCCAAAAGAAAATATAATCATCCACGTGCTTGCTATTGTGGAAAGCCTTTTATCATTGGATTACAAATGGCCTGTTTCCTTCAAACCCCATCTTACTCTTTTCTTAAAATCTCACTTAATATATATTTTGTATATATCATATAAAATATAAATATATGTTACATATTATATTATACTATTATCTATATATAAATGCTTAACTATACTATTATGGGATAGAATGGCCACAGAGTTGATAAAGAATTCCCACTGAGATTTAATTTAGTGTCATGGATTAGGCATTGCACTCCTAATAATTCCCCATTCACCTGTATTGTTAATGAGCCCTAAGGGACTAGTGACCCGCAAGTGGGCCCTTTTGCCCTGAGCTGCTGGCACCAATAGAAGGAGACTGGGGTTGGGAATAGCAGAGCAGAAACGTTATTCATTGATCAACGAATGGAGGAGGTAGAGCTCATGCTGTAAAGTACCTTCTCAAAGGGAAGGTGAGCAGGGTTCCTGTGGTATGTGAAGGCGGGGAGCTCTCTGCATCATCACTCTGGTGTGGGCATTTGGGGTCATGTTCAGACCTTTCCTTCTTGCACACAGCACCTTTTGCACACATTTTCTATTGCACACAGCACTCCATTGCCATATTGGACCTTTTGGTTTGGATTGGTCTTGTGGTTTGGCCATCTGGCAATGTTCTGCCTTGGTTCCTACAAGCAAGCACACCTTGAAAACAAAGCATTAGACATGGAAAATGTTTTAGGGACTTCCCTGGGTGACAGTAACACATTCACAAAGCCTATTCCTTGTAAATCTACCTCAGTTATCACCTTCTCTGAAGAGACTTCCATGACCATACTCTTTACCACCAGAAAGATAAAGCTATTTAAAAAAATACCTCCAGTATTTTGTGCAATGAGATAAAGTGCCAACGAACATGTAATCAGGTAATCACTCTCCCATGCATGCCATCTTGTACAAACTTATGGTTATACCTGTCACACTGTATTGTAGTTTATTTAACGTCAGTATACACGATGACTGACTTACTGGGTATAAAGCCATGTTATATTCATCTTCGTACCCAGGAGCAGATGCTGCCTTACTCTGGCTGCCTTTACGGAGCCAGTGCATTTACCTCCTAGCTGCTGTGAGTCTTGGCTGCTAATGGCCCATAGTTACCTTCCTCCAGAGAATTATCTTTGGACAACAGGAGTCTAGAAATGCCTAGGAGGAGAGCTCTCATCAAACGATTAGATGATTCAAAGGTACAGGCTCAGCCTCGTGACTCAGGGTGGGATGAGTCTGTGGTGTTCTTTACCCTCCAGAGCTCCCCTACAGATCAGGCTGAGGCCAGAGTTAGCTGAACCCACATCTCTTAGCTTCTTCCCCTGCCCGAATCTGCTTCCCTCACTTCCTTGCAGTTTTCTTCCAGAAACACTCCATCAGTTAATCCCCTGTATAAGAGCCCCCATCTCGGGCCATGCTTTTAGGAAATCTAAGACATAGCTCTAAGTTCATTGGTTTCTGTGACAAATCATCTTTTTCTCCTGTTAAACTCTGAGATCCCTAAGAACAGAAATGATAACTTATTCGTCTCTTCTTATCTGGTACCTAAGTTGGTGCCTGACAGATAGTACACACTCAAAAAAAAAAAGTGTTTGTAAATTTGAATTTATATGTAAGTATATTTACCTCACTCCTTATTCTCATCCTGTACCGAGTGGATAAATCCTAGAAAAGGAAAGAGATGGGTCTAAGGATTATCATTGCCTTTATCATTTAATACCAACCTTTCTCTAAGACTAAAGGAATATGAATTTTTGGAGAAGTCATAAGCTCTGAAGTAAGAGGGGGATGAAGGAGCCGCCCCCTCAAATTCTATTCCTACAGTAATGCAGGTAATTAAACAGTGGTCCCTCATCAATTGGATAGATTCATTAATGGTAGCTAATGGCCATATATCAAAACTGAATTCTCTTCTGTTTTCTTTTTCGGCTTCCTCTGAGAATATTTTCCATTCCTCACTTTCATCTTACTCCCATATTAAATCAGCATTAGGTTGGTAAATATCAAACCCACTCCAGAAAATAAAGCTGAGGCATTTTCTCAGTTGCAGCACAGTATATCACCAGAGATTAAAACAAATGTGGGGCTCTGGTCTCTACTGTGTCCTTTGCAAATGATCCAATTTCTCTTCACTAAGGAAGATAGATCAGATTCCACTCAATGAATTAACAAGTTTATCTAGAAGGACAAGAACTCCTACTTTAATCAAATGCATGTGAATATATCTAAATTAATCTGAAGGCACAAATTTTTTGATCAGTGTTTCTGCTCCAGCCTATGTCTTACTAATAAAGTAGCAGGATTTCCATGGGTAGAAAATGGAATGATACTTTCAATAGTCTAATTATCACTCCTGTTACTAACTGATCATCTCAAAGATTGGCCAAGAAAGCATGAAAATAATTGACTCTTCACCAATACATTTTGTTTGGAGATAGAGAGAGCCTTCTGATGAGAAAAGGCTCATTAGGTTTCTATCGTTCACACTTGTGTCAAATATGCAAGATCCACCTCTCAACGAAATAACAAAAAATTACTCAAATATTTTATCTAAGTGGATTAACTATTTGGGAACACTTGTATTTGGTTAGTTCCCTGGGAACCTCCCACCGTCAATTGTATCTCAATTACAGAGTTATGACCCAAACAAATGAGATTGGCGGGTAGAGAGGGGGGCGGAAATTCTTAGGAAAACTGGTCTTTAGCAACAGATGTTGCCATTTAACCCAAGTAAGGTGCTGGATATGTTGGCTATGTTATCTCATCTACTCTTTACAATAACCCAGAGAGGGTTGTATTTTTTTATCATCATTTTACAAGTGATAAAACTTGGCTTTACAGATGGCAAATAGTTTTTACAAAAGTCACATAGCTGCTAAGTAGTAGAGCTTAAATTCAAACCAAAGGCTTTCTGTTCCAAAGCCCATCATCGTCTTTTTTTATTGAGTTCATAATAGTTTACATCAATGTGAGATTTCAGTTGTACAATATTTCTTGGCTGTCATCACGCAAGTGCTCCCCTTCACCCCCTGTGCCCCCCCACCTCCCTTCCCCTGGTAACCACTGAACTGTTTTCTTTGTCCCAGTACTTGTTTATATTCCACATATGAGTGAAATCATCTGGTGTTTGTGCTTCTCAGACTGGCTTATTTCGCTTAGCATAATTCCCTCTGGGTCCTTCCATGTTATTGCAAATGGGATGAATTTGTCTTTTTTTCTGACTGAGTAGTATTCCATTGTATATATATATTATTCCATTGTATATATATATTCCATTGTGTATGTATATATATATATATATATATATATATACACACACCACATCTTCTTTATCCAATCATCGGTCGATCACAGCCCATAATATTTTGACTTTATCATCCTGCATCAGGTTGGCTAGTATTTACTAAGGGTCTATTTTTTGCTGAGCTATTAAATCTTGGCATTTCTGTGATCTAGGAACTGAAAGTTTTTGTGTACACTCCTTTTTTTTATGACACGAGTATTTATAATCCCATCACTCTTCTGCTATATTTTTTGCTAACTAACTAACTATAATAAAGGTTTGTTGTAAGAAGTAATTCTATACCTTAAATAAGAGTGGATATAGTCTTCTTTAAGGTTATCAAAATGAGTTAGTCAAATGCAGCAGATACTTTGAGGGCATGCTAAAGCTTCAAAGTATGTAGCAAAATAAAAATAAGTTAAATTAACAGTATTTCAAATAAATTGCTAACTTCTCACACCATATCATCTATTTCTCATGTTCCTTATTCCAACTAAAGAGACTTTGTACAGTCAAGATCTGGACAAAATGGCATCAAGGGCGAATTAGAGGTGTATAGATTAGCCTGAAGATGACCTGTATATGATGGGTCCAGGCTATCTTGCCAGGCTTTGCCTTGGTGATGGTGAAGTGGTTTGAGAGGGTGTATGTAGATGAGTCTGAGGTCCTTTGGGAACACTACCAGCCACAGCTGCTTCCTTACCTTTCCCCTGTATAAGTGCTGGCCTGATCCTTACTTCCCATCTCCAAGAATCAGAGTTTCCCAGATGCTGCATCAGAACTCTTCCTTTTCCCCTGCTTCCAGAGCTTCTTGATGCGCTCTCTGTCTTTTTCCTCCTCCTGGAGGAGTTTCTGCCAAGAGTACAGAAGATCGGCCCATCCTCCCACCAACAGTTGTCCATCAATTTTGGTGCGCTGTTTTGCAGGAGGTTCTTACCTTCTGTAGAAAGCTACAGTACTCATTTGGCCTAGAGATGTTATATCATAATGATTTTAGGACTTGGGATCCATCTCTCTTCTCTTTGGTCCCTCATCTCATCAACTTTTCATGACCTCCCATCTGCTAATGCACCAGTTCCTGTGCCTTCAGCTCCTGCTTCTATCATGTAGAAGTAGGAAGAAGAGGGAACAGCAGTGTGGTGAATGTCAACGTTAAGCTTTCAAACTCTATTTGCAAACCTGACAAAGCCCTTTATAATCTCCATATGAAAGCCAAGTTTAAAGTAAAGACTTATTAAATCTGTATACAAATGAATAAATTATTGCTAATGGCAGGACTTTCTGTATTCCTCTTCAAAACTGAACCAGGACAAATTACTTTCATTTTAAACAATAAATTCATTTTCCAATATCCAGGATACCTCACTAATCCATTTCAGGTTTTCAGTATAATACAGATTTGTCTACATTTGTAAAATGAAAGATCTAGCTGCAAGAGAAATGAGGAAGAAAGCAAGGACTGCATTACAGGGTAGTATGGAAAAACCATTAAACCAGAATTCATTTTAAACAAATTCCTGCTAGACAGTGTGGGTTGAGTGTGATTACTAGTTCTAGGAACTCATTATGAAACAAAAGTTAAACATTGCCCTGGAAAATTGATACAGTGAGTTGAATTCATTTATCCATTGAATAGCAAATAGAGCTCAATTTTGGCAAGGAGAGTCAGGATATCTGGGAAGAGAATTTTATCTCAAGGATGTATTTGAGAACAAGTTAGGTTATGAAAAATAAAAGGTACCGAGATGGAATTTTGCATGATTATTCACAATGCGGTGGATTTATATTATGTTAATTTAGCTCAACTGGAACAAAGTTTCTCAAAATTCCCTTCCCTACATAGCTTCTGGTTAGCATGAAGTATCATCCACATTCTTTCTTGCATTCAGAGGGTCAAAGCAGGCAATGAGGCTCCTTGCAGCTTACACACTTTGCTGCTCATTATTGGCTCACCACCCTGGGGTAGCATCCCCCCATACTTGCTGCAGCTCCTGCCGGATCCTTGCTTGACTTCTCTGACCCCTGTGCTAGGCGCAGCTTTAGCTCCATGAAGGGCACTAGCTTCCCTGCAGGATACCCCTATCGTGGGGGTTGCAGTTGTAAAGGCAGGGAGAGACTGTCATGGATTTTAGCCTGTCCTTATGGGCTCCATCAGCTTTGCAGGTTCCCATTTGTGCTCACTTCCCTCACTGCACATCCATCCTCCCTCTCAACTGCCTGCTCTGTGGATTTCCATCTCCACCATCAGACTAGAAGAAAACACTTCACATAATGATTTAACCATGTCCCATGGCTGTGTAAGGCCAAGCCACCATAATAAATCCCTTATTTAGATATTAATGTCTATTTCAGAGAGGTTGTGTCTCTCTGATCAAGCTCTGACAGAAACACGGGGTGAGGTTATTAGAGTAGGAAAAATTGGGAAGATAATTGGGCAAAGCACCTTTCATTTCTCAGAAGAAAGACAATGCCTTTGACTAAGCTATTATTGCTGCAACGGTCTCCATAATGCTCCACAAAGGTTAAATCTATTCTATTTAAGGCCTCTAGTTGTGTACTGAGGATAAAATAATTTACTAGCAAACTATTTCCCTGAGATTTAGTATCTTCATATAACTTTATCCATGTTACTGAAGTTATTAGTCACACACTTTAAAATCATACACAATAACTTATATTTATGTATATATTTATGAATATTTATGGCTAATATTCCAAGTATATTCAATATTTGGCAATATCTAGGTGATGTCACTATTCTTAGTAGCTGATGTTCAAGATTTAAAACTTTGCTTTGTGTACCACTTTTGATGGGTATTTTTAATTGATGACCTGATTTTTTTCTCAAAACAATTCTGAGAGGTCAGAAAAGAGCCAGTAAGTAGTTGGAGTTTGGCATATAAGGAGAGAACAAACATTTCTGAAGCCCAAGCCATCATGTTTGCACTTGATAATGTCAATTAATTCTCGCAAACCCTGTATGGTTAGTATTATTATCTGTATTTTAAAATCAGGGAAACTGAGGCTCAGAGAAGTAAAATGTTTTGTCCAACATCTCACACCTAACAAATGACTGTGAACCAAGTTCTGCATAATTCCAAAAGCCCGGGTTCTCTCTACCCCCTGGTGTTTCTTCAAGTAAAGAGAAGCTTGCATTTCTGAAAGTTGGCTTATCAGGCTTATAGGTTTTCTTTTTCTGCATTTGTCTAACCTATGTCTTTGCTCTTACTTAATTCCAGACATATAAATAAGTTTGATTTTGCCTTTGCATCTGAAAATAATCCTCTCTCTAGCTTGAAGGAAGTTATGGAGGCCTATACTCAAGAGCTTAGCAAAAGTCCTTGATGGTGAGCACATTGTGACTTTCTCCTCTATTTTTTTTTTTTTTTAAAGATTGGCACCTGGGCTAATAACTGTTGCCAATCTTTTTTTTTTTTCTGCTTTATCTCCCCAACCCACCCCTGTACACAGTTGTATATCTTAGTTGCAGGTCCTTCTAGCTGTGGGATGTGGGATGCTGCCTCAACGTGGCCTGACGAGCAGTGCCATGTCCGCGCCCAGGATCCGAACCCTGGGCCGCCGCACCGGAGCGGGCGAACTTAACCACTCGGCCACGGAGCTGGCCCCTCTCCTCTATTTTCTGTAACCAAATCTTTATTTATTTTGTCTCAAACCTCCCCCTGATGCTCCAGATTCATTCACTGATAATTCGTCTTGTTACTCATTCAATAAGCATTGAGGGCCCAATAAGGGCAGGATACAACATTAAAGATTAGAGTTATGAATAACACATGGAATCTATCCACAATGAGATGATCTTTCTACTACAAGAGAGAATCTTGTAAAATCTAGTAAAATTTCAGCACGGTACAATATTACTATAATTTGAGAATGTACAAGGACAGTAGGAATCAACTCAACTAGGAGAATGAGTAAGGCAGTCTTCATAAAGGAACTACTGCTCGAGTTAAGACTTGGAGGACAAGTAAGATTTTTCAAGGTAAAAATCTTACAGTTAGAGGTAACAGCATATGCAAAAAGAGTATGCATGAAGTAGAGCTGCCCTTTTGGGATTGCAATAGCTTGATGTATTGGAATATAGAGAATGGGCAATAAGGCTGGTAGGAAAGGTATAACTCAGCTCAAGAAAGACTTTTTGGGTTGCGCTAAGGAATTGCGGCAATGGAAGTCATTAAAATGTTTAAACTGGGAATGAGTATGATTACATTTGCAGATCTGACACCTGTGTGCAAACAATGACTTGGAAGGAAGATCAACACTGGCCCTGGAGTGGCTTCTAGCTGCTCAACCCTAGTCTTCTAGTACTGAGATACTCAGCCAGCTCAGGTGCCCAGGACCCCATCCCTCCCTACATGCCTCTCTCCTCCTGGAAGTCAGAGCCCTTCTTCTTGGCCTTCCATCTATTGTACCCTACATCAAATGGCTATTTTGTTCTACTGTCTATTAGATCCTCTACCTTACAAGCACTGACAGATCTTTGGGTCACAACCTGTCCCCCTGACCTCCAAAATAAAAATGCCACATATGCTACTGGTTGGGGCTTCATTATTGCCTGTGCTATCTTTGTAGATCTCTCTTGTTTCTGAATACCAACCATTCTCCATTTTCCCCTCCAGTCCTTCTAAGTCCAAGTCATGACATCTAGGGTTAGGCAGACATTTTCCACCACTGACTTTGGATTCTTAGTGACCATTTCTATCAGTTAATCTTAACCTTGGCCAACTTCATACATACATAAAATTGGCCCTAGTTAACTCCCATTCTGAATACAGAACTCATCTTGTGATTTTGATACTGGACACAGCAATGAGAATAATAAAAACTCATATCCAATTGAAGCTACATTTTATTACCCTCTATATCAACTATTGTTGATTCTCTAAAGTTAAAAATCTTTTGCTAACTACCACCTTGTAACTCTAAGTTCTTCCTTAAAAGTGAATGAAGCCATAATCATACCAATGGAAAAACTGTAATTCCCTTTAGAACCAGAAAATGTTGAGATGCATTATGCACCAAGAAAAGTAAGAAGCTACGAGGCAGCCAGAACCATATGACAAGGATTCAGTGTCTGACAGCTGGATGGCAGCAACAAAAAACAATGGTAAAAATTTTCATCACTTCATAGTAAAAGCTTTTCTGATAGCAAACTATTTACAGTATATTTAATACATCTGAAAAGAGTTATATTTTTAATGTTAAAATGAATGAAATGGGAAAAAATGCCAAAGAAAGAATCAAACACTAAACCACAAAACTTCCAAGTACCATCTAATCACCAGGGAGGAAGTATGATATTTTAATGAAAAAAATCCCCCACGTATAATACCTAGAATTTTCATTTCAGCAATTGTCACTTCAATATTGAGACCCTTTGTCTGTTCCAGAGGGGTAATGAGAGGTAGAATTTTACCTGAAATCCCCTCAAGTTTCCAGTTCTCCTGGTCACTTCCTCCTAAAATTCTTCCTGTTACTAATCAATGGTACCTCATTACAATCTTAGTGTAAGTTTGAACAAAAGGAGCCATTTCCCAATGGTTGTAAAAATGAATGGAACATGAAGGGAAGTTACACTTTATACTTAGTAGAGTCACAGAATTTTAGTGACATTTAAGATTAATTCCCTACTTTTATAAATGAGTCAACTGAAAATCAGAGAAGTTAAATTGTATTAGTTAAGATGAAAAGTGATCCAGGGTTATGGTGGTATTAAACTTACATGATTTTGAGAGCCATCTTTTAAAAAAATTAACATAAAATTACATACAGGGCTTCAGGTGTGGCTCATGAAAGTGGAGGGTTAATATTCTAACCAGAACTGGACAAGATAAAATCCACCTGAAAAAGCAAAAGCCAAGTAAGAGTTGAATGACCCAGATTCTGGAAATGCAGGGAAGCAGCGGGGCATCAGGGACAACTGGAACCAGAGAAATGAACCTCACCAGGCTTGTTTCTGCCTCTGTTTCTTTCTGCATGTTGGCTTTATTCTCTCTCACTGTAGACCAGCATTCTTCATTGGCAGGAAAACATGGCTACTGACAGTTCGTAAGTTACACATCATAGAACTTCAACCACTGCAGAGATGCTTTCTCTGGGTCAAGCCAAATCCTGGGGAAGGATCTTAACTGGTCCAGTTGAGTCCAAGTCAACTGCTATTAGAGGAGTAGAGTCTTACAAAAACATGGGGGCAACCATAGGCACACAGCACAGGAAAGGATCTGTGCCTCGAAGAATCTGGGAAGACAAAACAAGCACTAGATAAGCGATTTGCTCAATGCTGAACAGCTAATAAGTGGGAGATGAAGGATCATAAACTAAGGGTCCATTTCCAGGACAATGTTTTTTTCTCTAACAGTTAACAGCAGTTACTAAAATAATTAATTTTCCTGGCTCAACGTTTTTGTTTTCTTGTCATAGCAAGTTATAGAATGCCAAAATAAAAGCAAGAGCAAACACAAAACAATCTTACTTTTTCATTCAAAAGCCACTCACAGTTCTGAATGATCATTATACAAATCAATTCTCATCAGAGATTTAATAGAAAATATTGGACATTTGGGTTAAACATGAATTATGTATTAACTCATACTAGAAACTGTCCTTTTTACTGCTATTCTGATTTGAGTTGCTCACTCTCATATTTTCTCTTTATCATAGGTATAGAATGCATGAAAAAGTGCTAGTTGGTTGTGCCCTGAGATAAATGTAAGATTATTGTACAGCGCTTCGATATGTAAATAGCATCACTTTAAGCTATCACTTATTAAAGCCACAGTTTTAGAACAAATAGCATATTGCCAAACATTTCAGACCAAAAAGTTCCTGCATAAGGAAGTTGCTATTGATTTGCATTTCCTAGTTAAGTAATTCTCTATCGATTTGTTTTTCTTTGCCCTAAACAAAGTGCTTCAATCATTGGAAAAATTAAAATGAGAGAAACTGGAACATGGTGAATTTTGAAGAAATATATCATAATAGAAAACCCCGAGCCTTTCTTCTTCCTGCCTCAACACAGCTTTAGGAGCATCTTTCTATTTTATTTTAATTTTTAAATTCATAAATTCCTTTTGTTTTGTTTTGTCACGAAGATTAGCCCTGAGCTAACTGCTGCCAATCCTCCTCTTTTTTTC
This sequence comes from Equus quagga, assembly GCF_021613505.1. NCBI lineage: Eukaryota > Metazoa > Chordata > Mammalia > Perissodactyla > Equidae > Equus > Equus quagga. The sequence goes on from NC_060282.1 coordinate 21,587,894, forward strand.
TGAGGAAGACTGGCCCTGAGCTAACATCCATGTCCATCTTCCTCTACTTTATATGTGGGATGCCTACCACAGCATGGCTTGCCAAGCGGTGCCATGTCCACATCTGGGGTCCAAACCAGCGAACCCCGGGCCACCAAAGCGGAACGTGGGCACTTAACCGCTGTGCCACCAGGCCGGCCCCCCGTTTTTTTTTAATAAGCTCTGGGAACTCCTCCCCACTTGGATATATGACTTAAGTTAAAGGCATTGCTGGAAAGGATTTACATAGTGCATAAACTATACCTCTTTGATTGAGATGAGAAAATACAGAGCTTTGCAAATAATGAATGGGTTTCAGTTTTCAGCCTATGAGGCTTTCTCTGGGTTGGGCTCAGCCCCATGGCCATTTAGGGCATGACCAAAAATGTGTTCACTTTACTATGTACTGCCAGGCAAGAGCAGAAAAAGCCCCAATTCAGAAGTAGACTTTGGGAGCAAGAAAGCAGGAAACTAAAATGAAGGGTAGCAGATACCACACTAAAATGAAGGTGTATGACCAGTCTTCTAAATGAGTAAGAGAAGAAAACTTATTAATACTCATATTCGATTTCCTTCACATAAATGAAATCCTGCCAAGCAGATTCCTTACACAGAAGACAGGACACATGAGTAGAAAGGACGAGAGTGTGATTCCCCAGCAGATGATGTGCAGTAGAGAAACAGCAAGTGGGGTGTCGAAAGAAACATCGTAAGGGGCCCAGAGGGCCGTGAACCATTCAGAAACCAGAGCTGAGCTCACACCCATCTAGAAAACTCCATTGGCACCAAAATGGGGAGCCAATTTGAAAGCAAAGAGGCAAATTTGCAAGGTTTGCCAGACTCTTTAAAATGCAATTACAGCCACTCATCAACTTGCAGAAGACTCCTGAAAACATTTGGACATTTTACCTTCTACCTACCCACACTATAGCATTACCTTCAGAATGTCCTCTTAATGAAAAACCTTTTTTCCCTCTCACACTTAGAAGAGTACTCAATTTGTGATTTACTTATATTTGCATTTTTTTCTTGAATTGTTCATTTTTCTTTACTAATATTGTACTAAGTGATCATAATTTAGAATAATATATCAAGCATGCTTAGTGTGACAGAAAGTCTCCATTTCTCCCTCCAGGTTTACTGTCTGCTCATCTCAGCCTTAACCTGTGCCCAGGGAGAATGACCTCCACCAATCGTGTCACCTGTGTTCCCTTGCCCTCTGGCTGCCAGTTGGATTTGGCCAGTAGGAAGTACCAACATGAGATCAGATAATGGGAGGAGAGAGAGGTTGAGATGTTATTACCCCCACTCTCTCCCAACAGGACAGCAGTTTAGCGGGGTGTGTTCCTCTGGAGCAGGCCTCTCAGATGACCCCTGTCACGGGGCTGCAGCTCTCTCCAGATTCCAGCAGTAGCCTCCCCTGGTTCATCCTGGTATAGAGCTTCTGTATGACATTTTCTTAAATTATTCTTATATGTACAACATCTCCTTTTCTTCTAGAATTCTGATTAATGAAGTTGGCAAACCAACATCATTTACTAAAACAAATAGATCTGAAGAACCACAAATCTATTACAAGCAAAGTCGATGCAAAGTGCAGTGACAGCAATATGACAGAGAAGAGGGTATGTTTCCAGAAAGTAGTATGGCAGAGTGGATCAGTACTCGACTTTTCATACCAGGCTTCATATTCTGGTTCTGCCTGTTCCTAGATCCGTGAACCTGAGCACACGTTGTAGCTTCTCAAAACCTGTTTCTTTCTTAATAAGATAAGGCTGATAATAATATCTCTCCTATAGAGTTGTTGCTGGGATTAAATGAGATAATTTGGTTTAAACGCATAGCATGCCATTGGCATTAAAACTGACAGCTTGACAGCTATAATTGTAGCAATGGTTTTAAAATGATGTTTCCAGGGATGAAGTCTCAACTGAGAGGAATATTCTAAACATTTTAAAGACAACTCTTTTAGTGACCTTTGCCAAGGAACATCTATAGTGCTACTTTACTCAGTTTACCAGTTGTCTCAGCATTACCATTGCTATCAAACAATAATAGGCAATATCCTGCATTGTTTTCTCTCTTTGTCAATTAGTTTCAGGTGGGATGAGGTTCCTAGCCTTAAAATATCCCGTTTCCCCATGCTGGAAAGATACAGCAGAGAGGTGAAGATGATGACAATGGTGGTGATGAGGATGGTAATTCTTACTGAGATTGACTGTGTGCCAGCATTATTCTCAGCATTTTATATGTGTTAAATCTTTCAGTCCTCATCACAATCATATAATGTTGTATATTATTATTTTCTCATTTTACAGATAGAGCAATTGAGGCAAAGATTAAGTAACTTGCCGGTAGTCACATCTTAGAGTCCTGGCTCCAACATTCATGTGCTAAAACACCCAGCTCTACTGCCTTGCCCTGAAATTTTCACCCACTTTCTTGGTGCTATGGATATCTGGGGGTCCATGCTTATGAATGTAAACATTTTATTCAGAATTATAACACCACTGAAAAATTTTTGTCAAGCAAGCACTTTACGGAGCAAATATCATTAGGCCAATTTAATATATTATTGAATTTCCTGTTCAGCACAGTTAAAACATTTTTATGTTTACTTTATTGAAATTATATTCATCAGGATCATTTTCCTGTAAACCGTACACTGAACATCTGATTTATTGGCCAGTCATTTTGTTCATGTCAAATGCAACCGATTAAAGTCTCTACCTGTAAGACTTTTCTTTTATGGTAATTATAATAGAGCTTCATCAGACCCACATTTAATTTACATGAATTCTATCAGCTTGGCCAAAAATTAAAATAAATCTAAGAGTTTCAGTGATTTCTCAAATCCACCCCCAAGGGATTTCCAAACATTAACAGGTTTTATACATGGTGAGGACAAAATTGAGTAGGGATCATTCCAAGAAGAAATTAAGGAATTAACTTGGTGGGAGAGAGAGAAGGGGAGGATGTCGATGAGAAACAGGTTATTAACATAGTCTCAAAATATCTCCCTACACATTATAATTTACAAAAACTACTATACACTGGACAAACAAAACAATACCTTAACCAAGGGATAAAAATTAACATCATGAATAAAGGGCAAACAGATATGATGTGCCTACAGGTGTGATAACCTAAGAAGCACATAACATCATTTATTTAGCAATCACACCAAAAAATACATAACCAGAATCATACTATGAAGAAACACTAGGTAAACCAAATTGTAGGACCGTCTGTATAATAACTGGCCTGTAATCTTCAAAAATATCAAGGTCAGGAAAGACAATAAAGGATAAGAAACCACCCTAAATTAAATAAGACTGAAGAAACATGATAACTAAGTACAATACACGATCCTGGACTGCATTCTGTACTCGAAGAAAAATCGCTATGAATGATATTATTGGGATAACCGATGAAACAGGAAACGGACTATACATCATATAAAATCAGTGTAGCAAAATTAAATTTCCTGAATTTGATGACTAGACTGTGATTATGTAAGAAAATACCCTTGTTCTTGGGAAATACACACTGAAGTATTGTGATAAAAAATCATGGTGTGGGCAAACTTCTCTCAAATGGTTCAGCAAAAAGCCGTGTGTGTATGTGTGTGTGTGTGTGTGTGTGTGTATGCACAGTGAGAGAATAAAGAAGCAAATATGGCAAAATAGTCAAAAAAAGCAAGTCTGTATGAAGTATATTGTTGTTCTTTGCAATTTCGTGAAACTTTTCTTTAAATTAGAAATTATTTCAAAATAAAGTTTTACCTTTTTTTAAATAAAAGAATTACTTGAAGGCCTTAGAGAAACACTCACCAAAATGGGAAAAATTATTAAAGTCTAATGCAGAAAATAATGATAATGCTAAGCCAGGAATTTGGAATTGTCACAAAATTGTGGAAATGTTGCAAAACACTTGAATTATTTACTTGCTGATTATGGGCCTTCTTTGTAATTACATGTTGCATATGTTATCCAGTTATACGTACATATTACTGTACTGTACCAAGAATCTTTGTACTGTATATTTATGGGCAATTTAGGGATTTTCCAGGGTAACTTTCACTCTACGTGATTTTCAACTTGTTTTAGAACTTAAAATCAGTTTTTAAAATGTTACTTCACTGTATTTCTAGGAAGTCCAGTTTTTCTAGGTCAACTTTTGCAGATCTAAATGTTTAAGGATTTTCCTCATCTTGGGGTTTGTGTTGATTTTTAGTTCTGGTCACGGTGTGCTGGAGAGTCTGATTTTTCTCTCCAGATCTGTGTTTTACTCTTGGCTATACCGCTCTGAATCTAGAGGTTGCGCCCAGAGCTTCTATGCCTTCTTGTTTCCAGTTGGATGTAAACAAGGGGAGACATCAGTTGCATACCAAAGGGTGAGAGCTGAGTGACACTGGGTATTTACTCCCAGGCCTATCCCTGACCTGGCCAATAAAGGCTGCATTCCTCTACTATGGAGGCCATGGCTCCTGTTGAGTGGTCATCTCCTACAGCTATAGCATTTGTCCCAGTTTCCAGTAACTGCTCTGTCAAATGCTGGCTCCAGAAAACGTTAGCAAAATCATCTGCTGATAAAGCAAAGCTGAGTTTTTTGCTTCTCACAGGAAGACCGATGCCTCCCTCGACAGAATCTTAGCAGCGACTTGCAGGAGGGAGAGCAAAGTCAGAAAATATATGATGTTTTGAAGGTCTGGTTTAAGGTGGATTTTTCAAAGTGAAGGTTTGTTTAGGATTGGGCAAAGCTCATGATAGAATAGTCCAGGATTGGTGGATACAGCAAGACAGAGTTTCCAGGTGAGTTAAAGAATAATTTCTTAATAAGCTTGCTTGAGCTATCTGTTATCCTGAGAAGGGTATATTTACTCAAGTGAAGATAAGCTAAGTAGTATGGCATTGAGATGAATGGACTTTCAGGAAGTTCCTGAAACAAGCAATAAAGTTCTTTGAAATTTCATCTTCCTGGGCATGAGTTGCCTGAAATAACAAAGTCATGTTAATGTAGACTGTAAACTGTGTGGGTGTAGGTGGTTTCTGTTCTCAGCTCCCATCCTTTCAGGCCTATGGATGGTAATGACTCCCCACTGTTACTAGCCACAGGGTGCTCCATCATCCTGTGGTGGGTTTTCCTTCCCTGCCTACACCCTTGTCAATAATCTATTAAACTTTTTTCAATTACCCCTTTTGTAAATGAATGTGCCATCTGTTTCTTACTGGGACCCTCACGATAAAGATAATTATGAGTTGGATAAACATTTGTTCATTTGTATATATTTATTATAAACTCGGCAACTCACCCAATCGCTCTGTTGCCCAGTATTAATCCATTGCATTGCTAGTCTAAGTCAATATCATTGCATATGGTTTGATCACTGAAGGTGCAGCAAAACACAAACCACAGAGTAAGAAATTGCACTTTGTGCCTGGATCTATTTGACCCCACCTACAGAAGTGGTCTCATTGATCTTTTGAACGGTGCTGACAGAGGACGGGAAGGACTTTAAACCACTCCAGCTAAAGACTGAGAAATTAGCACCTGTAGCTCCCAGCCCTGCCCTCCTGCCTTGGTTCTAAAAACTGCACTTCTTTCTACTTCTCTCTGGGTCCCCATCTCCATCATGATAATCTAACTAGTGACTCAAAATTGCTTTATTCTTGGCAGTCTTAGCTGCCAAGAACTGGAGACTTGGCGGTAAATCCTAGCCAAGTGCAAGGGCGGCCCCCAGCTCATGTCTTGCCTATTGCTGCTGGCCTCTGAGGATTTCTAGCACCATTCCTTGAATCTCTCCCTCCTCCGTGTGGGTTTGTTTTGAAGCCCCAGTGCCCCTGTCTACCCCCAGCACCTCCCCTACTGCTAAACTTTTCAGTGTGGTAACTGTCCCCTGAGTACCTAATACAGAAAATGGAAAAAGGGTCATGTGCCGCCTCCTCCCATAATACACTCATAAAAGCTTGAAAGAAACTAAATCTTCAAAAGAAACAAAGCAAAGAATATAAATGCATGTCTAAACACATTTCCTGAACATGTGGAAGCTCTCTGGCCTTTCTCCTCGCTACCAAGATTACCATCATCTTTAATACACATAACTCACAAACCATCCGCAAGTGCTGTGTTGAATTATTTAGCATGATTTAGCATGGCTATTTGTTCTGTGTTTGACCTGTTTGGAATGAAATGAAGGAAAAGACATAAGACAGACACAGAGGAGCACAATTATAGGCAAATCACACTAGGTTTCATTCATCATTCTTTGCTTTCATACCAGGAACTATTTTGGCTTAGTTATAATACGCACATTATATTTCTTTCCAGGAGATACAAAAACTCATATAATACATATCCCTATACATACAGAGATAAAAGTGAACTCTACACAAAAGCCTGTGTCACAGGCAATCACACTAGCACTTTAAGAAAAGAAGGATAGAGTTTTCCTAAAGCACATGTTGGAATACCTAACGTATAAGTAGGAAATATGAAATGTCCCTTTGCGTGTCATACTGGACTCTACTCTGACAGAGCCAAGTAACTGAGAAACTGGAGTTATTTCAGGGACTTCACGGGCTTCTCATATAATGCATTACAAGGGGACAGACTTCCTGCTGAGAATATATTTTTCATTTTTATTGCATAAATTATGTGCTATACAATCTAATACAGTGATGGAACACTTTAACTTTCAAGTTACACAAACTTGGGTTTGAATTCCAATTCCTAGTCTCAGTAACTCTCTGAGATTCTGCAAATTAATTTATTTCATTAAACCTTGGTCACCTCAACTAAAAATGGTGAAAAGGTTAGCACTTACTTATAACATTTTTATAAGAATTAAATGAAAGAATGTATGAAAAACACAAAGCATGATTCTAGCATATAGTAAGCACTTACCACTACTGTGTCCTTCAAAGTTGCTGTTTGAATATTGAACTTGCACTCAGGAATGGCCAGTTTTCACATTTAACCCTAGTACGTCCATTCAGATGAAACCCAATAAATAACACTTGCTAACTTCTTCCTGCCCCACCAGTTGCTAATATCCAACAGCCCATTAGAGATTTTCATATGGAAATTACACCAGTATGTCACAGTTGCTGTGTCTGAAGTGAAGCTTACCATCTTCTGCCTAAAAAGAGTTCTTCCTCCTGACTTACCAGCTACTATTAAATTGGAAAAATTCCCTCATTCTCAAAGATAGCTGGACTCATGAATTTGACTTGATTGAATTAAAGACTAAGGAAATTGAAAACCAGGACCAATGAACAGATCATTGTTCTTCTCCAGATATATATATTAGTCATTCTCTATATATCTATTAGTCATCATATATATCATGACTGTAATCCCTAAAATGTGGAGGAAAAAAATCAATGAAATTTTTTCAAAAGGTCAATCCAATTTAGAAAAAAATTTGGTCAATATTTAAATTTAAAGCCCTTAGTAGATTTCTTACAGGTCTCTCAGAGTTATAAAAAGAACCAAAATTCTTTATATTTGCGTAGCACCTTAAAGTTTACTAAAATCTTTCACATATATTGACTCTTCAAGGATAGGAAAGTAGGGCTATTATTATTGTTTTACATGCAATAACACAGAGACAATATTTTAGATTGGATTATCAGGAAAGGTCAAGGCCACTAATAAGGTGCAGAAATCTAAGTGAAGTGAGGGACCAGCCATGCAGCTCTCTGAAGGAAGAGCAAAGAAGAAGGAATAGCAAGTGCAAAGGCCCTGAGACAGGAACATTCTTGGTTTGGTGAGGGAATGGCAAGGTGGACCATGGGGCTGGAACAGAGGTAGTCAGGAGCCCCATAATGTAGTGTCTTGTAGGCAACAGAAATAGCTTAGGAATCTTTACCTTGTACCTTTCCAAAGAGTTCTCAGGTAGCAAGTGGCAGGTTTGGGGCTGACTTTGAATCTTCCAATTCAAAATCTGAGATGGTGACACATAAAAAGGGTTTCTTAGGTAAGCAGATAAGACCCTGGATGGCATATTTAAGTGCCACCCAAAGCCCACCATTTTATCTCCTCTATTAAACCAACAGCCAGCATAACTACCATCTATCATGTTCCAACTCTCCTATGAAACCAGCCCACACTCTCAGACGTTTCTCTTTTCTCTCCTTTTGCTCAACACCTGTTCATGAGGGCAGAAGGGCTGGCAGAACAATTACAGAAGAGATGATCCTTCTCCTGTTTTCTGCTTTAGCTACTTGTCGAAATTTAATTCTAATCCAAACTCTGTCACACTCTCTAGTTGTGACATAAGACAAGTCATTAAAGCTTCTTTGTTTTCCTGCCTCTGCAAAATAAAGATACTGATGCTATTAATAGTTTCAAAAGCTGCTTTATCCCAGAAAAATGAAGTAACAACTACATAACTGTTTTGGTTTCTTTTCCAGAAAGATGACATGTCCGGAAGTATTCATTAAGCGATGCTACATTCCCAGCCTATGCTAGGCACCATGGAGCATAAAAAAGAAGTAAAATGCCCAAATCTCCACCACAGAGAACTCAAAATTCTATTCAGGAAAAGAATATGTCTGTATAAGCAACGATGAAAGCTTAAGGGTTTTGATGTTAAGAGAAAGGCTACAGTGACACGGCCAGTTTCCTTAGGCCCTACTCTCCAATGGGGCCCTAGGAATCAGCTGACATAATGCATTTATGTTCTGTTCAACAAAGCAAACCCAGTGGCTGTTACCTAGTGATTTCTGAGAAGACTCCTGTAACCATTCCCACCCTCAACCTTTCCCACTGGCCCACCAAAGGGCCTGTAATTTTCATTTTTGCGGTCACTTTTTTGGAATAAATATATTCTGTTTATTGAAAGTCCTTACTAGAATGCAAGCAAGGTACTAAGAAGAAGTAACCCATTAACTGATTAGCGTGGATTCATAGATCATTTTCACACCAAGGAGAAAGGCCTTAGGAGACTGTAAATATGAAAGGTTTTGGAACAAGAGATAAAGTTTGAGAAAACTGGAACAAAGGAACCCAGAAGCAGAGACCCTAAGACCTTCATGCATCTACTGGGTAGAGTGCTCAGAGGAGAAAAAAAGAATGTGAAGGGAAGATCAAGCGTGTAAGACCAACTCTGGCAACTTTCTGATTTTGCCTGGTGCTTCTCTGGTGTTCTAACTTGGGACTGAACAACAGAAACGATCTTGAGGACACGCTGCTTCAATGCCTCCACTTTATGTGTGGTGAAAACATTACCCTGGGCATTTAAGTGACTTGCTCAATGCCATTCAGCAAGTAAGTGACAGAATAAAGATTAGAAATCTAGACTCCTGACTCCCCACCTGCTTTGCTAGGGTATAAAAAAAATTGGCAGCTCTTGAGATTAGGATCTTTGGGAAGGGTTTTTCCAGATCTTATTTTCAAGGCTTTTTAGTCTCCGAATTAAAGGTTCTTTTATTTTGGCTATTCTGAGTGTTTATTCACATTGGGATTAGTAGGCAAAGAGACTTAAACCTCTGATAGAGTGCATCTCAAAATTCAGAAGCAGAAAAGTTCTCCTGAATCAGAGGTGGGTGCAATATGCAGACACATTTCCTCTTTTCTTCCCACACTCTCATCTTAAAAATAATACCAGACAGTCCTAGACATCAAAGACAGCCAGCTGAGACAGGAGGAAGTGACTGTTCAAACAAGGAGGGATTCAGTAAGGTAAGTCCCTAACAAATAGGCCCTGGTGATAAATGAGACAAAGGCATCACCGGATTGATCAGTGTCTCCAAAAACATATGCATCTAGCCCACAAACATCATGAAATGTTTTCCTGATAATGTCGGTGATTTGATTCAGTTTTGTAGATGAATAAGGCTTGATTAAAAGAACGAAAAAAATTTAAATGTCCCATTTTTCTCTTTAAGCTCAAGGGAAGACATCACAGAACAGTGAAAAAAGAATAGTGTTAGAGTCACATAGATGTGGTTTTTAATTTCTAACTCCTGGATAAAAGAAAGAGCACCATAAAGAGAAGTGTGAAGGGGGGAAATACAAACTTTATTTGTTTTACATATTTACCCGGTATCTGTGTCTTTCAGAGATGGTACAGCACCTTGATTAAGGGCAGTGTTATGAAGCCAAGAAGATCTAGATTCATTACACAGACCTACTCTTTATTGGCTATGTGACCATGGGCAAGCTATTCCCCTTGCTTCTCTTGAAATAGTAATAATAAAAACCAACTTATAGAATTGTCATTAGGATTAAAACTGAAAAAAAAGTCACATGTCAAGCACCTAGCATAATGCCTGGCCCACAGCAAATACTCAACAAAAATACATTCCCCTTCTTTCAAGTGCCCTTCCAGGAAAATCAATTATCTTTAGAAGTAATTTAAGAAGTACATGTTCATATACTTTAGCTCTCTAAATCTCCTCAATCATTTAAAATTTGGATTATCTGCACTTTAAAGATTTCTCAGTCTTTGAAAATACCCCTTAGAGGAACAACACCTGGGATTTTAAGATACAAAAATTTGGAAGGCATTCAATTTAAGAGTGAGGAAAGTGATAAGATAAAAATATTATATTCCTATGTGGGAACAGGTGTTACAAGCAAAGGCAGAAATAAACAACAGACCAGAGGAAAATATTTACAATGCAAAGGTTAATAGCCCTATTTTTATTAAAAGCTCTTATTAATCAATAAGAAAAATACAAATGTCAATGGAAGAAAGGTCAAAAGATTTGATAGGCAACTTAGAAAAGCCCTATAAATAGCCACTAAGCACATGACATGTTCAACTCAATTAATAACAAAAGAAATACAAAGTAAAACCATGAGATATTATTTTGCCCATTGGATTGGCAAAATTAAATAGATTGATAATATCCAGATTGACAAACTTAAAAGCCAAAGGGAAGGTAATATTTGGTGAGAGAAACCTGGCATTATCTGTAAAAAATTTATATGCTTATACTCTTTGACCCAGAAATACAACTACAGAAAGAATTATGGACATGATCAATGATAAATGTACAAGAATATTTGCTGCAATTGTATTTGAAATATTAAAATCATTGATAACAATTTAAATACCAATGTCTTAGGATGCTTTTGGCTGCAAGTAACAGAAAAACATTTCAAAGTGGCTAAAAAAATAAGAAAGTTTTATTATCGTGTGTGCCAAAAATTTAATGGGAAAAGTGCTGGTTAATTTATTGGCTAAATGACATCATAAAGGACAAAGTTTATGACCATCTCTTCCTTCTACTTTGCATATAAACTTTGCTCTCACAATAACTCCACTCACCAATGTATGGAACCAAAAATCCAGGCTTTATAACAATGCTGAGCAAAAGATGAACAGCCATCTTTTCATAACCTGTGGAAATAACGTTAAAAAAAACCATCTGTTAGACTTCCTCTCATTTCCCTTTGGCCGGAATTATATCACGTATCTATTCCTGAGCAATTGCCTAGCAAGGAGAATGGAATCCCCTCACTTGGTTTAAGAAAGAACATAATTTCCTACCAGTAAGTGGGTCACCTAAATTACATCTGGGATCTACCTTAAAGGAATAGGAAGAAGACTTGACATGGAAATATTTTATACTTAGATTGAAAAATTGTATACACATTTAGTTACCTCTGTTAAGTAAGATTGAGAAGTAAATGAATCAGACTAGGAGAGGTTATGTTATGAATACAAATAAGACCTGAATTTCAGTTTAATGCAATAACAATATAGGTTTTCTTTCATTCATGTCATGATCTTATGCACATTGCCTGGCTTTCTTGGGTAGTTCACCTTCCTAGCAGTGGCAGAGGGATCCAGGTTTCTCCTAACTTGTGGTTCTACTTAATCTCAAACAGGTCATCTCCAAAGTCATTGCAGAAGGAAAAGAGAGAGCATGATGACAACCCAGGGACTTTATAGCCAGCCTTGGAAGTGAGCTACATTACTCCCATTAACAACTCATTGGCCAGAACACAATTACACAGTCCTTCCTCTGACTGCAAGACAGGCTGGGGAATGTTGTTTGTGTGCACAGAAAGGGGAAATAAAATCCCATTTTGATTGTATGTAGCTTCGTCTCTGTCAGAGGAGATTTTTTTTAATGATCTTCATTTTTTACTTTATATACTTGTCTTTTTTTTTTTTCTTTGCAAATAACTCTTATTACTTTGTAATTTAAAACAGTTATGTCTATAAAGGGGGAAAAACAGTCCCTGGTCATGCCTGATAAGTACTTTTACTGAAAATATTTAATCCAATTTTCCTTGTATGAAAATCCTTTCTCTTTTTTTTTTTCCATCATGAGGGCTTTGTTACAGAAGAAAATTATAGCGGAGAGTCTGTAAGTTATGGATTCACCTTGTAGCATCCTAAAAGGTCAAGGATTCAGGATCTGGGGAGGCAAAGGATTCAGGATACTCTGATCAGAAATCTTAGGAACACACAGGGACATACAGGAATTGGTGTTACTACTTTTTTTTTTTACTGTTTGTATTTTTGTTTACTTTTCCTTTTTTATTTTATTATTTTTATTGTGGTAAAGTACACATAACATAAAACTTATCATTGCAACCATTTAAAAGCGTACAATTCAGTTGCATTAAGAATGTTTACCATGTTGTATAGTCGTTACCGCTATCTAGTTACAGAATTTTTCATCACCCTGAAGAGAAACCCCATCCTCATTAAGAAATTACTCCCCATTTCCCTCTTCCCCCAGCCCTTGGCAGCCACTAAGCTGTTTTCTGTCTCTAGAGATTTGCCTATTCTGGATGTGTGTGGCCTTTTGCCTTTGGCTTCTTAGATGACTTGACATGAATCAGTTATGTGATGATGGGCTAGTTTATCTGAAACCAGTCCTGTTCAGAAAAGGGGCTTATTTCAGTCTATAGCCTTTTGACACCATCTATTTTTCTCTACACCAAGAAAAATAAGCCAGAGAGTAGTTGGAAGCGGTAAACAGATAAATAGGAAATTATAATAACATATGGGAAACACAATGGCAGATATTTGCATAGAGTGTTTGGGAGGAACGCAATTATCCTACACTGAGCAGCCTGAGCTGAATTCAACAGAGATGATACTAGGTTTCTGTGTTAACGGATGAAGAAATGCTAACCAAAGAGGTCTTGGGAAAGAGGAAGGAAGGCTATGAGAGATAGAGAAAATATATTGAAAAAGACACCTTGAGATGCTTTAAGCAAATTGGCAGCTCAACAGTCTGCTGAATAAATTGTAACTCAGAGGCAAGGCCGTAAAACAAGGGAGATTAGAAGCAAGGAAGGTGAAACTGGAAGAATTCGCTGTAGCAAAACTCCATCTCATCTCCACTATTGCTGGGGCCAATCTTTCAGTCAAATCAGATCTCATCTCTCTCAAAATCTTCAGTCACACTTAATTCACACACATTTTAATACTTAAGGATATATTGGCTCATAATCTTCTTTATTCACATCTCATTTCTGGTTGCCACAAGCAGGTATTATCTACTTCAAAGCAGAGATACACAGAAAATATTGCACTGAAACATAAAGGAGTATCACCTTCCCTTACAGGCAACGTAAAGACAAGGACATCAGAAAGATGGTGAGGTAGAGACCTTTATTTTTAAAATAAATAGGTAAATAATAAGACATATCCTAGCCCAGGCTAGGATGAGGATTAGTAACAAAACCAAGCAATTGTGACCAACACTTGCTTCAGGACTTGTGTGGTTTCTTGCCTGGGCAGAACACCCTTTTCCTTTGGTGCCTTCGATCTGCTTATACTTCCTTCATTTCCTATAGTTTTGCTTTCTCTGTCAATCAAGGCTTTTCTCATCCCCAAGTCAAAGCATGCACACATGAGCCCAGTTGGCTCTGCCACCCAGAGACCAGAGCTCCCCAGGAACTAAAGGGCAGCCTCTCCCCAGGGCCACATTTAGAATGACTCAGCATCATTAGAGTCACCTTAGTATTCAAGCTTTGGGGAGAGCTAGTTTAACTAGCTGACTTGGGGTCACATGTACCTTCCCTTGACTGCTGAGGTCCTAGTTTATCCAAAGCCTAAGGAGAACATCTAGGGTTGCATTCACTGCTGGGCAAATATTCCCACTGAGGCATCAGCATTCTACCGCCAATCTCTGCAAAAATTAAAAATCTCCTCCATCTCAATCTTCCTCCATGACCCTAACCTCAAGCCAAGAATTTCTCTGTTATTTAACCAAATTCAAGGTCCTGGTCATAAAAATTAAAGTGGAAAAGTCATTGCTACACACACACCTTACATTGGTGTCATTTTCACTGTTGTACATGTGACGATCCTGGAAGATCCACGTTTTTGAAAGAATTAATGGTAACCCCAGCGCACATGGTACCCAACTTCTTTACGTTTTGATGATTTTTAAGAGAAAGAAAATAAAGGCAGAGAGACACAGACTTTCTTTTGAATAACAAAGACATGCAGAAGAGCCAAATTCTTGGACAAGAAAAACAGACGGAAAGGAATGTGGAATCTTACCACACATAATAGATTCAGGTAGCTCAAGGATAATATTTTCTTTAAAAAATATTCATTACACTTGCCTGGAGAACTGAAAACCGTTACTCTTTGGCCAAACAAAGCAGAAGAAGAATGTTGGATTTCATACCAACCCATTTCCCTATGCACATAGTGCTAGATAACCAAAATAAATGTTGAAAAATACCGATCGTGTTTCAGGCACCCAGAAAAGGTAATGTGCAAGGGCTACTGCTCCTTTCCACAGCTTAAAGGGGTAAAACATGTAAAATGAGGCAATTGGAGATTTTTAGGGGGAGGATTCAATTTTTGTGAGGATTCAATGAGATTTTATATATATATATATATAAATTGCACATATGTATCCTGTGCCTTGCACATAGATGGTTAATAAATATTTATTATTATCATTACATGTCTTGGTGCCATCTGTCAGGGTGAAAATCTAAATAAGACCAAGCCAACATTTCCTTTCTTAAGTTACTTTTCTTACTATTAACAGGAAGTTTGGCTTCTTACCTCCCTTTATCCTTTCGCTATTATCAATATTATGGCAGTCCAACACTTTACAATAAAATATGGAGTAATCTAGTATCAAGACATCAGAAATGGCCTAGGCCTCAATGCTGCAAACATCCTTCTGACAACCACTCTAAAACACATAGTAACAAAGAATGAAGGGCAGAGAAGAACAGCCATGGATAGAATTTATTAAGAAACAGTTTCTCAACATAAAGAGGAATTTTCTAAAAACCAGAGCCCTCAAAATATGGAATGGGCAGCCAAAAGTTGATAGAATCTTACAGTTGAAGAGGACTTCAGAGTTCTTCAGTTGTCTTCTCGAGTGTGAATTCTTTCTATACTATCATTGAAGAGTTACTCTATTTCCTTCTTAAGTACATTTAAGAAAATCTTAAGCACGAGAAACTCACTAACTGTGCAAGATGACATCCCATTTTGAGAAAGCTTTTCAGGGGTGGGCAAACTTCTTTTGGTAAAGGGGCAGACATTAAAGACTTTTGGCTTTGTGGGCCACATACGGTTTCACTGCTGCTGCTGCTGCTGCTTCAATAACCCTCTGAAAGTATAAAAACCATTCTTCATTCATAATCCCCTATGGATTGAATGTTTGTGTCTCCCCAAAATTCATGTGTTTAAATCTGAACCTCCAAAGCACTGATCGCTGGAGATGGGGCATTTGGGAGGTAATTAAGTCATGAAGGTGGAGCCTTCATGAATGGTACTGTGCCCTCCTAAAAAGAGACACTAGAGAGCTTGCTTCCTCTCTGTGTCTCTCAGCCATGTTCAAGAAGACAGCCATCTGCAAACCAGGCAGTGGGCCCTCACCAGACACCAGATCTGCTGGCACCTTCATCTCAACTTCTCAGATTCCAGAAATGTGACAAATAAATGTGCATCATTTAAGCCACCCAGTCTATGGTATTCTGTTATAGCCGCTCAAACTGACTAAGATACAGTTCATAAAATACAAGGCCATGAAAACAATATGGCGTTTCCTCAAGAAATTCAGAATAGAACTACCAAATGATCCAGCAATTCCACTTCTGGGAATATAACCAAAGGAAACAAAAACACTAACTTGAAAAGATATCTGTACCCCCATGATCATAGCAGTATTATTTATAATAGCCAAGACATGGAAACAACCTAAGTGTCCAATGATGGATGAGTGGATAAAAGAGTTATGGTGTATATACATATATATATATATGCAATGGAATATTATTCAGACACAAAAAATGAGGAAATCCATGGTTTGATTCTGGAGGCATTATTCTAAGTGAAATAAGTCAGAGAGAGAAAGACAACTATTGTATGATGTCACCTACATGTGAAATCTAAAAAAGAAAAGCAACCAAACTCATAGAAAAAGAGGTCAAATTTGTGGCTACCAGAGACAGGGGTGGGGAAATTGGAGGAAGGTGGTCAAAAAGTACTAACTTCCAGTTATTAGCTAAACAAGCACTAGGGGTGTAATGTATAACATGACAACTATAGTTAACACCGCTGTATGATATATAGGAAAGTTGTTAAGAGAGTGGATCCTAAGAGTTTTCATCACAAGGAGAAATTTTTTTCTTTTCCTTTTATTGTGTCTACACGAGATGATGGATGTTAACTAAACCTATTGTGGTAATCATTTCACAATATATGCAAATAAAACTGTCATGCTGTATACCTTAAACTTATACAGTGATGCCTGTCAACTATTTCTCAATAAAACTAGAAGAAATGAAAACAGGCCGTGGGCAAAATCACACCCACCATAGTTTGCCAGCTCCTGCTCTAAATTGTGATGATTCTTCTCAGTGTTAAGGCAAAACCTACCCCCTCAATGTTTCCATCCCTTAACCCTAGTTCAATATAAGTAAATGTAATTGAATCTGTGTCTGGACTTCTACTTAGCTTATCATTCTATCAACTCTGGGATGTATACTATGATTATCACGGTTTACATAGAGCAAAGTGGAGACTTAAAAATCTTACGTACCTTGCTCTAAGTTCCATAGCTAGTTAGAGGGGGGATCCAGGACACAAAACCTAGAGCTTCAAGAAACTTCACCGTGAGGTACCTCTGCCCCCAGGGAAACACAAAGACATCAGAGTCCTCTTCTTCTGGCAGTTCTTGAAATAGCTGCCAAAGCTCACAAAATATTCTCTTCATGTTGCAAATTGTCTGATTCTTGTTGTTTAAAGAATATGTTTTAAATCTCACCATTCATTCTCCTGTAGGTAACATCTTTTTAGTTTTCTCCCTCCTTAGTAGCTGCAGCCAACATTATCTTCCCCTTTCTTACTTATCAATATAATTTTGTTCCATACTTAGTATGTAGAATATGAATTTGTGAATATATATATTTGGGCACAGGATTATGATAATTATTCAACTCTGTCTGCCTGCCTTTTTCATGTGCAAGGGATATATATTAAAATTTTTATTTTGTTCTGTCTTCATTGTTATGAGTTTTGCCTGTATAAGTTTTCTTTCCTATAAATTAACACAAATTCTTTTAGACATGTGGTGGGTAAGGCAAAATCACCCTTTAATTACCAAAGACTACTCAAAATTGGATAATAGATCCTCACATTGCCAAACAGAAAATACCTGGAGAGAGCCACACCAAAGCATGGTTGGCTGCCTCTGAGATGGCCCTCAATGATCCCCACCTCTCAGCATGGTGGCAACTCATGTCCTTGTGTAGTCCCCTTCACTTGAGTGTGAGCTGGACCTAGTGATTGCTTCTAACAAATGGAATACAGCAAAAGTGATTGGATGTCACTTTCAGATTGGTTAGCAAAAGACTGACTTCTATCTCACTGGATATTTCTCTGTGTCTCTCTCCCTGTTTCTCTCTCTCTTTCTCAGAGTCCTCTATTATTTTCTTACTTTCTTGCTCTGATGGAGCCAGCTGTGATGAATGAGCTTCTCTGTGGAGAGGCCTACATGTCAAGGAACTGAGTTGGGCCTCTGGCCCCAAACAGCACAGAACTGAAGCCTTCAGTCCAACAGACTGCACAGAACTGAATCCTGCCAACAACTATGTGAGTGAACTTGGAAATCGACCCTCCTCCAGTCAAGCCTTGACATGACTATATCCCCTCACACTATGATTATAGCCTGTGAGAAACTCTGAGCTGAAGTCTAAGCTGTGTGTGGATTTCTGACCCCCTAGAAACTATGAGATAATAAATGATTACTGATTTAAGCTGCTATGTTTCAGAGTCATTTGTTACACAGCAATAGATAACTAATACAATAAGTATTTGATCTTACCAAGAAGTAATGAGACTGCTTAGTGGGTAAAGGGTTTCCTTTTGGGATAATGAAAATGTTTTGGAACTAGATAGTCAAGTCATACTGGCTACACAGTATTGTGACTGTACTAAATGTTATTGAATTGTAAACTTCAAAGTGGTCAGTTTCATATTCCGTGAATTTTCCCTTAATATTTTTTTTAAAGAAAGTAGCACAAGATCCAAACAAAGAAACTAGAAGAAAAATAGGAAGATAAAAGGAAAACTAAAAGTTTATGTAAGAACACTCACAAGAAACACAATGCATCACAGCAAATGAAAACTATGATCAAAATTTGGCACCAAGTTACTCAACTTAATAAATCCATCACCTCACAAACATGTGACAAATGTAGAGTCCAGGGCTCAGTTAGGAGAGGGCAAGATGACAAAACAAGCTGAAATTTACAAAGCAGTGCTCAGTAAAAGCAGCAACAAAGGCTAAAAATGTTTTACTGTGGGAGAAGGAAATGAGATGAGGAGTATGAAGGTGCTGTTTTCCTAATAAATAATTCCAGAATGACTTAGCCCTTTAAACTATGTAAATGTATAATTTGATTCGAAAGTAAGTTTTAAACGGCCAAGAAAAAAAAAAGTAATGGAAAGATTTTCATTTTAAAACCTTAGCAAATTTCTTGTGCAGCTAAGGGTAGAATGAAGGGTATCTACTCCTAAACTTGGTTTTCTTTTTATGCGCCAAAAAGCCATCAAGGTACAGTCTATAATCAGAAATGCAAGTAACTAGAACTTCTTTTCATGATGAGTTAAGATGTTATGTCCACTGTGGCCAGAGACAATTGTTTAAATTATTTTGTAATCAGGAAAATATTTCTTTGTCATGCTATATATCAAGACTATACTGTCTTTGAGACATAATGGTTGCTTTTGGGAAATGTACACATGTCTTGTATTTGGCATATCAAAGCCTGCCCCTCTCCAGCTATTCCTCACGTTGCTTTCCTGGATCAGTGATTTTGACTCTTTGTTGTAGGATCACCTGGGGAGCTTAAAAAATCAGGGTCCTACTTTCAGAAATTCTGATTTGGCTGCATTGGAATGTGGCCTGGCCATTGGAAACAAACAAACCATTGTTTCTAAACATAACAGAGAAATTGAACAGAACAAATCTGTATTCCAGAATGGAAGATATCAGAGTTTGGGAAATGCACTGCTGAGTTACTCTGTTCCAATATATCCCGGAAATGTGGGTGGGATTGATGAAAAACACTAGAGCCAAATCAATGTCTGCAAACAACAGGGGATGTGGGAGGATGAAGTCTCAAACTGTGCCGGTTGGACGAAAGGGACATAGAGCCGAGAATAGGATAACAAGGCTAGGCAATTTCATGTGTCCAAGGAGGGACTTTCCAGTGAAAGAGATAATTTATGGTGCTTTCTTTTCAGAGTGTTCACACTCTATATGGATACAAATATTTAGTCCATAAGAAGTCTCATTTATGCATCCACACAAAATCCCTCATAATAGCACTTAGTGACCGATTCGGAAAGTGTTTGTCTCACATGAGGAGCCAAACCACTAGCAAACAAGGTTTTATGGGTTGAATTGTGTCCCCCTGCAAATTCATATGTTAAAGTCCTAACATCCAAGATCTTAGAGATAGGTGCTTTGTAGAGCTAGTCAAGTAAAAGTGAGGTCATTAAGGTGGGCTGTCCAATATGACCGTTGTTCTCATAAAAAGGGGAAATTTGGGCACAGAAATAAGCAGAGAGGGAAGACAAAGATGACAAGAAGACACAAAGAACAGGGCATGTATAAGCCCTGGAGAGAGGGCCTGGAAGAGATCTTTCCCTCACAGCCCTCAGAAGAAACCAACCCTGTCAATACCTTGATTCAGGATTTCTAGCCTCCCGAACTGTGAAACGATAAAGTTTTGTTATTTGAGCTACAGGAGTTTAAGGTGCTTTGTTACATGAGCCCTAGAAAACAAATACAGGGAATGTTGGCCCTTTCTTTAGGGTGAAAGGGCTTTTATTCAGAAGAATAATTCCTGTTTTTGAGGGGGGCTGGGGGACATATCAGATTACCCCTAGAATGAGCCAAATGATTTATTCCAATGTAACAAAGAAAAGTCACCCCCCCAAAAGAAGTTCAATTTTTAATATCAAAATATGTCATTGTGGTACAATGGGAAATATATATTTGGTCTTTGTCCCCAGCTCCTGGCACAGAGCTCCTAAACCCTTGGAATTCCCTGAGTGATAGGAGTGTCTTTTGATTTTGGTAACAAAACCATATCTGAGTTTATGTTATTAAGATGACTCTTGAGGGCTTCTAGATAGCTTCAGGATGGGAGCTGCTCCCCAGAAAGATCAAGGCATGATAAGAAGGTTGGAGCTTTCAGTACCACCCCTTGATCTCTGGGGAGAGAAGAGGTGCTAGAGATGGAGTTCAATCACCAAAGGCCAATGATTCAATCAATCATGCCTAAAAATTAAACCTCCATAAAAACTCCAAACAATGGAATTCCGAGAGCGTCCAGGTGGGTGAACACATCAAAGTGCTGAGAGGGTGGCATATCCAGAAAGGGCATGGAAGCTCCATGCCCCTCCCCCCTTCCCTTGCCCTGTGCGTCTCTTCCATTTGGCTCTTCCTGAGTTGTATCCCTTATAATAAGCCAGTAATAGTATGTAAAGTGCTTTCCTTAGTTCTGTGAGTCGTTCTAGGGAATTATCGAACCTGAAAAGGGGGTTGTGGGAAGCCTTGAATTTGTAAGCAAGTCAGACAGAAGTGGGGGTTACCTGGGATCTGATACTTGCTGTTGGCATCTAAAGTGGGAACAGTCTTTGGGAATGAGCCTTTAAACCTGTGAAGTCTGACGTTAACCCCGGGTAGTTACTGTCAGAATGATATTGAATTGTTGGACACCGATTGGTGTTCAGAGAATCAGAGAACTACAGAGTCACAAACATCCATATCCTGCAAGGCAAATAAGATTACGGTCATACTGTTACTCACTCACTCACTTACCCTTTAAGGGACACCTACCAAATAGGAGGCTCCCGTTGCTGACCCTATAACGCAATAGAATGGCAAGGAAGGGACAACTGCTTCCCAGGGAATCCCAGCCACAGATTCCCTAAGAGTTTCCCTGGAGCTTGTGTTCCACTGTAAGTCTCCAGTTTCCTCCTTGTAACCCAGCTCTCCTTAGCAGCCTCTGCCTGGGCAGCACCTGGGTGCAGACAGGAAGAGTGGGAGAATGTGGGTGAGGTCAGGAAGGAAACCAACCTAGCCTTAACCTCCCACCAGCTCTTCCTTTCTTCTCCCTCCTACTCCTGTTCTTCAAGGCCTTTTTCCTCCCTTTGGACAAGAAATAAAGGTAGGATGAAGTGCAAATTACTAGTTGGTGGCCACTGCAGTTTTTAAGTCCCCCACAATTCTCACTCCCAAGCCAATTAGATTTCCCTGGGCCAAGTCAACTTCCTCTCACCTCTTCCATATACTTATCCTACATGAACACCCCACCCCCAATCCACATGCACCCCCAGAAACACAAACGTAAGCCCTCTGCCTTCTCTGCCTCTCTATCTTCTGTTTCTTGACCTGCTGGATTGGTGGATTTGTGAGTTGCTTTGCCAGGTTTCTCTTGACTTTCCACTGCAGGTCAACACAGGTGGAGAACCATACAGGCTGGGCTTAGGTTTCTGGCAGGCATGGAATCAAATTCTCCTGTGCTCCTTTCTCCCGATGTTTCCTTACATAAGTTACTTTAAAGCCTCTGAATTGGTTTCCTTTTTGTGAAATGGAGATTTTTAATCCAACAGCCTAATATATAGGCAGATTTCATTCGATCGTCAGCTAAATTGGAGCTGTCACTTAACATAATTATATAAAGCCATCAAGGTCATATAACTTGTGGAGTAACCTTAGAACCTGAGCTATAGTAAAAATGCAATTTGACTACTATTTATTTTTATCCTCACAATAAATTAATGTCTTATGGTTTAGAGACTTGATATTAAACCTGAATGGAGTAAACTCTACAGGCAAGAAGGAATACTCTAGAATTCTACACTCATCCCTCCCCACCCCACGGTGCCGATGGTTATGTTAGAACAGAGTGGTTACATGCAAAGAGATTTTCCTTTGTTCCTCCTTTGGATGTTTCCTTTGTAAACTTTAATGTGCAAAGTATTTTATGGGTTTGTATGCTGAAAATCGAGTATTATGTACTTTGTGAGTGATATAAGGAGTTTCTAGAGTCATTCTGCCTATACTCAATTTTTGCCTTATACAGTGATTTAGAATTCCATTTTTCATAAATACTTACCTATTATTTTAACATAGCACAGGAAACTGAAATATAAATATATATATATATGTTTTCAGTATTTGATCTTTTTCAAATATCCAGGGTAAAATATTCTTGTAATGTGTAAAAACAACACTACAAAAGAACAGATAAGCAAATCTGCTGGCTGCCACCACTCTCAACACCACAACCACCACTACCACCACACACACACACACACAAAGTAACAAGATTGGTGTGTATCCTTCCGAACCATCTCTCCAACAAATTTTCACTTGCATATAAGCACATCCATAGGACTTTTATTCTTGTTATTGTTTAAAAAAAAATAGAATTATAGTATACACAATCCCATAAAACACAGGTTTTCTTCACTCATTTATATATATGCATATTTAAGATATCCAGTACTAGCAGACATAGATCTAACTTGATCTATTTTCTAAAGACTTTATACAGATACTCACATACATTGAAAATTTTGTGCACACAGTTTCATATGAAACATTCTGAGGGGCCGGCCTGGTTGCATAGTGGTTAAGTTCTTACATTCCACCTTGGCAGCCTGGGGTTCACAGGTTTGAATCCTGGGCACAGACCTACATATCGCTCATCAAGCTATGCTAAAGTGGCATCCCACATACAAAATGGAGGAAGATTGGCACGTATGTAAGTTCGGTGGTAATCTTCTTCACCAAAACAAAAACAAAAGCAAAAACATTCTGAGAAATTTTTATTCAGTATTTATTTTTCCCTTAATTTTATTTTTTATTTCTCTTCACTTTCCTCTTCTTTCCTATCTTCAGAATCAGTCTATTAACTGTGAGTTTAAGGATTTTATCACAAGGCTTTTCGTTTTTAAGAATTTCCTATTTACATCCTTTGTCCACAATTCTATCAAGGTATGTTTTCGTGTCAGTTTGAATCTTATATTTTCTTTGTATTCTATAGATTTTAAACTATTTGAATTTGTGTTGCAAATACATTTTTATAAATCTATCATGTATCCATTGACTTTGGTATCTTCTGCCATATTTCTATATGTTTAAATGTGTCTGTCTTGTTTGTTTGTTTGTTTTTAGGAAGATTAGCCCTGAGCTAACATCTGCCACCAATCCTCCTCTTTTTGCTAAGGAAGACTGGCCCTGAGCTAACGTCTGTGTCCATCTTCCTCTACTTTATACACGGGCCGCCTGCCACAGCATGGCTTGACAAGCAGTGAGCATGTCCATGCCCAGGATCCGAACCTGCGAACCCCAGGCTCCTGAGGCAGAGCACACGAACATAACCACCACGCCACCAGGCCTACCCCTAAATGTGTCTGTCTTTTATAGTTTCTGCATCTTCCATGCTGGTTAAAAAATTCTCTACCACACCTAGGCAGTAAGTGTAACTCCCTAGATTTTCTTCTAAGATTCTTTTTTCATTTCTTTTTTTAAAAATGTACATTTAAGTCTTTAATCCAGCTGGAATTTATTTTCATATATGGTCTGAGATGGCAATCCCACTTCATTTTCTTCCAGATGAAATAAATGTCAACTGTGTTAAATAAACTGTCTTTTCCCCCAATGAATAAAGTGCCAATTGTATTATATATTAAGAATTCAGGGGCTGGCCCCGTGGCTGAGTGGTTAAGTCCGTGCGCTCCGCTGCAGGCGGCCCAGTGTTTCGTTGGTTCGAATCCTGGGCACGGACATGGCACTGCTCATCAAACCACGCTGAGGCAGCATCCCACATGCCACAACTAGAAGGACCCACAACGAAGAATACACAACTATGTACTGGGGGGCTTTGGGGAGAAAAAGGAAAAAATAAAATCTTTAAAAAAAAAAAAAAAAAAGAATTCATAAATACTAGAGTTACTTTTTGATTCACTATTTTGCTCCAATGACCTATTTATCTATTGAAACACCAAAGTTCTACAGCACCTTCTATATCTGGCAAGGCTATATCCTTATCATGATATTTCTTTTTCACCCATTTCTTGGCTATCTTACTTATTCTTCCCTAAGAACATCCTTTATGAAATTCTCAAAAATGCTTCTTACAATTATAATTGGAATTCATATTATTTTGGGAGAATTGATATTTTATTTATTAAATATTACCATCTAAAAATATGGTATGTCTTTCTAATTGCATAAATATTGATTTATGTCTTTCAATAAAAACTAAATTTTTTCCTATGTTTCATATTAAATTTACCTATTAAGTTTGGAAACTTTTCTTCTTAAATTCATTTCTAAGTGCTTTCTCATTTTTGCCACCATTATAAATGAAATATTTTCCTAATTTTATTTCTGGTTACCATTATTGTAGAGAAAACCCAGTGCTTTTTTATATATTTATATTATATCCAGTCATTTTACCTAATTTTTTAATTAATTCTTACTAATGTACTGCAATCTTGTTGATTTTCTAGTTACATATTTTTTATCAGTAAAAAGAAATATTTTTATAATTTATTTTCCAAAAATTTTGCTTTAGTTTTAATTGAAATGGTTTTAATATTTGACCATTTAGAATGATATTTTTAATTATTTGGGGTGTTTGAGAGTAAACAACTATTTCATATTCATTGTGCTATTTTTACCATTACCTGTGTTTTTCAAATTAATATTAATAATTTCCAAAGCTTAAAGGTGAATAAGAACTAAATGTCTATTTCTCCACATCTTGATATCAGATTGCATGTTTAAATGAAAATAACCATACAACCATTTATTAGCAATCAGGAACCAAAATAGTCACACGCTCTGTATTTCTCAACTCAATGAATTCCCAGCATCACTTCAACTTTTAAGAACCCCAAAGAATACCTTGTCTGAAAAGTTCACCCCTTCACAAATAAAACAAATATTCTGATCATTGGATGAGCTAATCTTCTAGTCAGATCAGGCAGGAAACAGAGGCTCAAATGGCATTCTAGTTGTAGAGGGCTGCTCTGAAGGTTAGGTGAAGAACCGAGGCTCCAGCCAACAGCCATGGGAATGAACCATCTTGAAAGTGGATCCTCTGGCCTGCTTCAAGCCTTCAGATGACTTCAGCTCCTGCCAATAGCCGAACTTCGTGAGAGACCCTAAGTGGTGCATGGAAGATGGAGGGAAGCAGTAGAGGAATAGTGCACTTGGTGAGGGGTTTTTGAATTAAAATTAATATTAATAGAGAAATAATAGACTTGATTTTAACTACCAGGAAAGAGAAGGGAACCATTAGTACATTAGCAAAGCGTAGTACAGATCCAAAATTAATAAGCTGCAAATATAAAAAGGAGTAAAAGAAAAACATCAAATTAAAATTAAATTAAAATAATTAACAGAGTAAAATGGAAAATATGAAAAAAGTACATATATATATGTTGTGTTAGTTATCTACAACTGCATAAAAATTTAACCCAAAATTTGGTGGCCTCAAACAACAAACATGTATTAACTCATAGTTTATGTATTATCTCTATGTTATGTGAATTCATAGGAATTCAGAGCAGCTTAGCTGGATGGCTAAGCTGGATGTTAGATAGCATCCCAATACGCAAGCATCTATTTACATCCTCTTATTTGCATGCAAGCAGAGCACTTTTGAATGTTGTCTATAATTAGAATATTTCGGATACAAGCCATATTGCAAGGACAGATGATAGCCGTTGCTGATATATGGGAAGGTCAAGAAAAAACATTTCACTTCTCCTGTCCTGAACTCTGAACCAAAAAGAAAGTAAAACAGAAGAGTAAGACAGATGGACATGCCTGTAGCACCTTAATTACCAATGTAAGTATACAGCTTAAGCTTTGTGGTGGCTAGTTTCTAAAAAAGACACTCCCACCACCACCACCACCACTTTGAGCCACCTCTTAGTATTAACATCCTTGGGTAGCCATCCCTTATCTATTAAGTCTTGCCCGGCCCTGTGAACCACTTGTAACCAATAGAATACATCAGAAGTGATGCTGCGCCACTCTTGAGACTAGGTCAGAAGAAGCCTTGCAGCTTCCACTTGGCCTCTTGGAATGCTCACTCTGGGAAAATCTAGCTGCCATATAAGACGTCCATCTACTCTGAGACCACCATAATGTGAGGAAGCCCAAGCCAACCTTGTAGACTGTCCATCTGGAGTGGGAGAGATGCCTAGTAGCCCTAGCTGTTTCTGCCAGCCCAGCCCATGCAGAAATATGTCCGTGAAAATCTTGGACATTCTGGCCCATGTTGATGTGATGTGGAGAAAAACTGAGGAACCCAGCTGATGGTTAGAATTAAGGCCCATGATACATGGCTCCAGTAAAGCCAGCTGAGCCAAATGTAGCAATTTGAGCCAACCTAAGTAAGGCTCTAGTCATTGCAGAACAGATATACGTCATCCTTGCTGTGTCCTGCCCAAATTTTTGACCCACAAAATTATGACCTTAATGAAATTATTATTGTTTTAAAACCACTAAGCTTTAGGCTAGTTTGTCACACAGCAATAGATAACTGGGAAAGTTGTGCAGTAACAGTGGGCTTCCTTTTACCCACTCTGTCACAAACAGCACTGGATAATCATGGCCTCCCCAAGTCAGGGTTCCCTAGTATAATGAAGGGCACAGAGTTGAAGACCAGAACACACGCTTTCTGAGGGCATACTGCCTTCCATGACAATGAAGAAACAAGTGGCTGAGATACTCATAGCCAGTTCCCCTCCCAAATTTACCTCAAAATAACTCACTCCACTTCTGGGGGAGAGATAAAAGGAATGAGGGAGCCTAAGGCACCAGGAGTGTTTAGTGGAACATTCCTTCTCATGGAAAGGAATGGATAGAGAAGAAATATTCTCCCGTCAAGGCTCGTGATCCTACAAAGGAAAAGGATTCTGGTTCAGCAAGACGTATCCAGCAAATGTTAGGAGGAGCAACATTATACTTGCCACAAGACTCACACTTGAATATATGCACTTCAAAAAAACAAATTAAACAAGCTGCCTGTAGAATTTTCAAATTGTGTTAGTTTGCTAAGGCTGCCATAACAAAACACCACAAACTCGGTGGCTTAAGGAACAGAAATTTATTTCTTCACAGTCTGGGAGACTGGAAGTCTAAGATCAAGGTGTTAGCAGGTTTGTTTTCTCCTGAGACCTCTCCCCTTGACTGTCTTCTCCCTGTGTCCTCACACGGCCGTTCCTCTCTGCACTGTCTCTTTGTATGTCCCAATCTCCTCTTTTTCTAAGGACACCAGTCAGATTGAATTAGGGCCCACCCGAAGGGCCTCATTTTAATTCACTTGACCTCTGTAAAGACCTTATCGCCAAATACACAAGAAGATGAACTTATTTTACCAGCAGGCTCTTATTTGTTCATCTTGGATTAAACCTTTCATGCAAAGTCATTGTTTCTGAGCCTTGTTCTCGAATCTTGCTTTCATTAAGACATAACACTTGATAGCAAATAAGTGGGGGTAGAAGGTTTGAGCTTCCATCTACTTCCAATCACCAAAGGCTGCTGTTTACTGAAAGAACTGACCAAATTGTGTGCCATAAACCATGGCCCAGCTCAGGGGTTAGTTCAGCTATATCGCCACTTGGCAAAGTACAGTCGGATTTATTCACCAACCCCATCGCCCTCACCTAATATTTAGGGCCCCTCTTCATCGTGGGAGCTCCTGAGTGTCCCGAAGCTTGAGGGAGAGCTCTTCAGCTAACCTGGTCCATTCCCTGGTCTAATTCCCCTCTGTGCTTTGACCTGTTTTAATCTGAGGAAAAGCCCTTTCTCTATTCAAGTTTTGCATGAGGCACTTTCTCTCTCTTTTTCTTGCCCCAGTCATTCTCCTCTGTTTGTGGGGTTTTTTTCTACATTAAACCTTTATGGCTCATTAAACCCAAAGTCAGAATCATTAGCAACTGAAAAATCTGGGTTCCTTTTTCCCTGAGGGCAGGAAGAGCTTAAAGTTTAAACTTTCCCTGAAGGTGAAGAGAAATGTTTTTTCCATCCTTCCAATGCAGAAAAAGCGGGGGGAAAGCAAAAGTCAAGCTTCCATATTGAAATATTCTCCCATTCAGTTTCAGTCATAGAGTTGAATATCCACAGCATATAGTATAAATGGGTACCACTGATTTCCCAAATATGGGCAGTATTTCTTACTTTACGAGTAAATGTCATTGTCATATCTCATACCTGTTGTGGCTAGGTGACAGAAATGAGCTGTTTTAGAGCACCTAAGTACCTCAGCCTGGGTGGAACTACTAACCTGGTCCAGGTGAGGTGAGCTGGCCCTTTGGCCTGAGAGTAAGCAAGTCATCTGGGCTCAGCAAATGAAGGCTGGAAGCAGATTCACACAGGAGAGAGGGACTTAACAGGTGGCCCATGACAGGGTTAATGTTGAAAGAGAGAAGAACCTTGTTTCCAGATATTAGAAGGTACATACGAGCTGCAATCAGTTAGGCTGAATTTCTCCTGCATGAAGAACTAACCTGAGTTGGCTGGTGAATAAACTATAGGTAAAGCGGTAAAGACGGAGAGATGCCACTGAGCTGAGTTGGAGGACACATGGCTGATTTCTCTTGAGCTGCACCTCTAACAAACACTAAGGCAAGATTAATATTAGTAAACCCATCTATTTCTATTCCTTATCTTTTGGTTTTGCAATGGACTGAATGTTTATGTCCCCCCAAAACTCATATTTTGATTCCTAACTCTCAAGGTGATCGTATCAGGAGGTGGAGCCTTCGAGAGATGATTTTGTCATGAGGGCAGTCAACCTGTCTGTTATAGCAATCCCAAGTGACTAGGACAGAAATTGGTACCTAAAGTGAGGTGATGCTATAAAAAATACCCAAAAATACGGACGTGGCTTTGGAACTGGGTACTGAGTAGAGGCTGGAAGAGTTTTGAGATTCACTCTTGTAAAGACCTACATTGCGTTGAATAGCCCATTAAGAGAGATTCTGGTGAGCATCCAGAAAGAAAAGAGGTGAGCTGTAGAAAAAGCTTCAGTCTTCTTAGAGAATACCTAAGTAATTTGGAGCAGAATGTTGGTAGAAATACGGATGGCAAAGGCCATTCTGATGAGGTGTCAGATGGAAACAAGGAACAAGTTATTGGAAACGTGGAAGTTCCAAAGTCACTTATTGTTATTGGAAGGAAAGGCGAACCTTGTTATAAAGTGCCAAGACCTTGGCTGAATTGGCTTTGTGTCCTAGTGTTTTGTGGAAGGTGGAACTTGCACAGTGAAGCAAGTGATGAAATTGTGTATTTGGCTGAGGAAATATCTAAGGAAAGGGTTGAAGGAGCAGCCTGGTTCCTCTTAAATGCTCATTGTAAAACGGGAGAAGAGAGAAATGACTTAAAAATGGGATTGTTAATCAGAAAGGAAGTGAAACTTAAAGATATGGAACATTCTCAGCCTATCCATATTGTAAAAGTGAGAATGTCTGTTTGAGAGATAACTTCCAGGGTGTGGCCAAAAGATCATCTGATAAAGAGATTAGTCAGCCTTCTAAACAGAAACCAGGAGCTATTGTTACAGACAATGGAAGAATGACCCCTCTTCTCCTTAAGGTGATCCAAAGATCATCAGAACAATTTCAAAGGAGGAGCTACTGGTGCCTGCACTACCTCGGGGCACTTGCCCTGTGTAGGTGTTGCCTCACATCAGGGACTCAACTCGCTGCACTCCAGTGCCAGGCTCCTTGGACACCCAGGTGTGGCTCTGGCGACCCCAGTGCAGCAGAAGCCATGGTAGCCACCCCTCTGGAGGGCACAAGCAGCAGATTTTGGCATCCCACACTCTCTCTGCAGGTGTGCATAGTGCAGGAGCCTGGGAGACCTGACTACCTCCACCCAGATTTGGAAGGATGGAGCTGCTCAGAGCCACAGGCAAGCCACTCAGGCAGAAAACTGTGGGGGGCATGGAGCCTATCACAGAAAGCCCCCAACAGGCAATGCCCAGTAGATCCTGGGGGCAGGGTCAACCTCCTGACCCCAAAACAGTGGAGCCACCAACATGTGTTTCCAATCCAGGAGAGCCACAGGCACAGGACTCCAACCTGTGAGAGCTGTGGCGTGGTTTGTCCCCAGCAAAACCATGGGAACAGGGTCTCCCAAAGCTGTGGGGGCAGGACCACCTGGAGCCTTGGGGACCTAACTCCTGCCCAGCAAAGCTAAAGGGGTGGAACATTTGCCCCAGTGGGTCTGGAAGGCAGGAACTCTGCTCCAGTGGGCTGAAGAGCAGATCACAGAGGCAAAGAAAACTATTCTCAAACGTTAAGGTTTTGGACTTGCTAGAGATTTGTCACATCTTCCTTCTTTCCTATTTTTACCTTTTGGAATGCAAATATCTGCCCTGTGCCTGATCCATCATTATATTTTGAAAGCTCCTAACCTGTTTGATTTCTTGGGCTCGCAGCTCGAAGGGGATTTGCCTCAGATGAATTGTACCTCTAGTCTCACCCATATCTGATTTAGATGATGTTTAGATGAGACTTCAGACTTTAGACTTTTGAGTTGATGCTGGAAAGAGAGTTAAGACTTTTGGGGCTATTGAGATGGAATGAATGCATTTGCATGTGAGAAGGATATGAATTTGGGGGGTGGGGAGCAGGGGTGGAATGCAGTGGACTGAATGCTTATGTTCCTCCAAAATTCACTTACTGAAATTCTAACCCCCAAGGTGATGGTATTAGGAGGTGGGGCCTGTGGGAGGTGATTAGCTCCTGAGGTCGCAGCCCTCATGAATGGGATTAGTGCCCTGATAAAACAGAGCCAGAGAGATCCCTCACACCTTCCACCACGTGAGAAAAGACAGCCATCTAGGAGACAGGTCCTTGGCAGACATCAAATCTGCTAGGGCCTTGATCTTGGACTTCCCAGCCACTAGAACTGTGAGAAATAAATTTCTGTTGTTTATAAGCCACCCCAGTCTGTGGTATTTCTGTTATAGCAGCTCAAATTGATTACCAAGGTTTTGAAGGTTTCTAAAAATTTATTTTATAGACTTTATTTTCTAGAACACTTTTAGTCTCATAGCAAAACTGAGCAGAAAGTACACAGTTTCCACTTACCACTCCCAATATGTTGTATCTTTTCATCAGTCTTTTTCTATTATTTTTAAAAAGTGATATGGATACCTGGCAAAAATTCTCATTAGAATAGTTGGTAGTCATTCTGGGCTGGGATTCTATGGGATTCTAGAAGGTACAAGTGATGATATTGGAGAAAAGTGGGACAAGTTAGTATTTGGTTTTAAATGCCCCCTCACATTGGAGTCACCCAGCCCTGATACCTGGGTCCTAATGCTAGAGATTAAGTGGTTTGGAATGCAAAATTAAAAGTTATCCAGATGATTCCAAGTGTGTCAAGATTCAGGACCAAGGAGACAGAACCATGTTCAATCAAAATGGGGATGACTAGACATAGTTAAAGGTGCTTCTTTCATCTAGGCTGGAGTTTTCTCTCAGCTTAGAGCCCAATGAGATTAGTATGTGTAAAAGCAGAAATTGAGGTATCAGCCAATCCCCACCTTTGGGGCCGTGGACATCAAACCAAGTTCCTCCCTGGTGCCCTGGCCTTAGTCACAGCATGCTAACTGTAAGCCATCTTCTCAGCTCTGAGAAATAGCTAGTCCACTTTTACTTCGAATCCTCAAATCTAATTTCTTCAAAGAGAGTTTTGATTTTCCACTTCATTCTGAAAACTTTCTACCTGAATGAAAGGATGCCTTAGGTTTTAGCAATTCTCTTTGGAGCCTTACAATTGTGAATAAACTGGTTATTGCCTGACTGTCTCACTGACATCCGCCTCTTTATAGTTTTCCATTTATGAATGGAGGCGGCAGTTGAAGATAATGGACAGAGGACAATCCAGACACCCTCTAAATCTCCATTTGTGTCTAAAGTCCTCTGGATTTCCAAAGCTGTTTATGAATAATTCCCAGAAGCTGTATTGAAAATGGACTCATTTTATTGTTCTGAGAACTTTTATATCATCTTTTTCCCCTTTTTCAAATCTAGATCTAGCTGGTTTGGCAATGCCCATTCAGCTGTTGGCAATATAGGAGCCATTGATCTGAGCCTCAACCCTTCTTGCTGTCTCTGAAATTGCAGAATGAGACACTGCTGGGATGTAAGTGGTGAAATTATGATTAAGTTGGATGTAGGCAGGACTTTCTCCTTCCTTCTTGTCAGCAATAATAGTCTACCTCCCATGGCAGAGTCTGCCAGGAAAGGCATATGAGACGACAGGCTCTGGTCTTTCCATTCCGAGGCATGTGCATGTAGAAGTTCAGATGTGCTGTTTCTGACACCCGCCAGGTCATGGAAGGGAAGGAGGACAAGATCAGAGGTGACCTTCACAGCGGTTGTCTTCACTGACCCTGCTGTTGCTTTCAAGGGCTCAGAGCCACCTCTGCAGCACCTGCAGGAATCCCCCATCCAGAACACTGCAGGTGAGCAAGGGCCAGCTCTTCAACTCGAAACCCCAATCTCTTTCTGGTCTTGAGAAGCTAACTCCATCTGCCCCTGGGCCTTTTCAACGTCCAGTACCAGCCTCTCTCCTCTCTCCTTTGATGAGCCTCCACAACTAATAAAAGAATACAAGCCT
This sequence comes from Equus quagga, assembly GCF_021613505.1. Lineage (NCBI taxonomy): Eukaryota > Metazoa > Chordata > Mammalia > Perissodactyla > Equidae > Equus > Equus quagga. The sequence goes on from NC_060282.1 coordinate 21,621,046, forward strand.
GGAAAGGAGGAGTTAATTGCTCCTGGAGGCCTGGAGAATTCTGTTTCCTGGTCTGAAGACAAATCTGCAGAAGAACTCCTGAGACACGGAAGCCCAGCCTCTGTTAGAATGGGAATGTCTGTCTGCATTCTTAGGATACAGAAGGGAAAACCGGCCTCTCATTCACTACAGGAGAACAAATAATGTACCACAGCATCCTGCCTCAAAACGAACAATAACCTTTCCCCAAGCCACCGGCCTGACTTGCCCAATCCCATCTAATCGGCCCTTCCAGAAGCAGTTAACTTTTGCACTCCTAGAGCCCTTATACTTGATTATCCAGTTAATTACATTATCTAGTTACATGTGTGTGAGTCTCATTTTCCTCATTGGGATATTAAGCCCCTTACGTCCCAAGAGCAGAGTGTTTGCTTCATTCTGCCCTACATGTAGGAGGTGACAACAGTGACAATTTCCCCTCATGCCAGGCACCATGAAATAAGGACCAGTTACACAATTTCTGCAGCTAGTTGTACTTCTCCTGGATCAATATATCATCCAGAGATAAAAAATACCCTCCATCCACTTCTCACCTATTTCTTCCTCCTCACCTCCAAAACAATGGGATGGAATTTCTTTTTGCCCTGATGAATGAGAATTTGGGCCAAGATTTAATTAGATGCAAGAAAAAAAAATGGACTTCTCTCATCTCCAAAGGTTATCGTGAATTCATACCTATAAAAACACATGGAAATAAATACACTTTCTCAAAACTTAGGTAAGTTGGACAAGTAGCATAGGCTTTAGATGACCTGAGAGTGTTACATGTTAAAACTTGTCTGTAAATTTGCTAAACCAAACTGCCTCTCTTTAGGCAGGAATCCTCTGCTTGTTAGGATTCCGTAAATAGCACATCTTCCTCTCTATTTTTCTACCTCTTCTATGAATAGAATCAAATTTAGTGTGTGCCGTGGAGTGGACGATTATGAAACTTCCTGTCTTCCTTCAAATATTGTATTGTGGGTAAAGTTATGGTTTTAGCTGATGCTCGTTCAATAAAGTTTTGTCCCAATCACTGCTATAAGATCTGAGGCCCCTTTCATTTCCCAAAAGCATCTATTGTAATACAGAAATTGGTACACTGATGAAACTGTGGCAAAAAAGAACATTTTCAAGCTAGCATTTGAATCATAAAGCCAATTCTTAAAGAAAAGTCACCTGGCATAACCAAGATTTGACTCATGTCTTCAATTACTCCCTAATCACCTACTTCAGTGTCTTGCATAAAATAACATGGGATCGCTTCGCTCTTACTAAATTTAGTATTGAGATGTTACCGTTGCACCTGTAACTGATCAGATATTTTACAGTTAGAGTAGTAGACAAGTCCTAATGTACAGTGGTGAAACTATTTCTATAAATGAAATAATTTGTTCTTGAGCACACTCCACTTGACTGCGCCCACTCACACCCATTCCTTTTGACTGCAACTACGTCTACAGTGCTTTCAGCAAATTCAGGGCTATCAAGTGATTTATCAGACAACTTTGAAAAGTTACAATGCTTTAAGTATGTTAACAGAGCTGTTCTTCATCCTCTCCCCTGGATGAGCAGATCCTTCATCCGCTCCCAGTCATGGAGCGGGAAGGGATAGAAGAGGCAACTTAGGTGAATGTCTCAAAAATGCTAATATTGATGCATGCTTTCTTTGGATTTCTTGTAAACTGACCCCTTTCCCCAATGGCGTAGGCCCCCAACTTGGGTGTCCATTCCATTGCTACTGCTATCTGGTCCCCTCCGTCCCCATACTCTGTACTTTGGTGACACCCTGCAGTCAACATAGGCATCAATCTTCAGCTCCCTTAGCTGGACTTCTTCCATGCATGTGCAGGCCACCAGAATAGGGGACAACCTCTGCCATCTTCTGCCTGGAGACATCAGGCCACTATGTCACTACTCTCCTATTGCTCACCCCAATCACGGAAGATGCCACCATGAGGACTGCAACTCAGCAGACTCCGGCAGAGAAAGGATGATCTCCTACTCCTCAAACCCCCTTCTTAGAAAGACCTGTCAAAGAAATGCTGCAAGGTCTTTTTAGTCACTGCTGAGATGAGGCAAAAAAATAAGTAGAAAAAGAAATGTCTTTACCTCTCTATGTGAGCCTAATGTCACATTAGGAGTGATATGCTCTTGGCTTTAATTATTTAGGGCCTGGCATTTTTGTTCTTGCCAGTGAGCATTCACGCAAGCGATGATTTCCTTTGGGGAAAGGGTTAACAGGTAAGATGGGGAAAGTTTAACAAGTCATAGAGAAAGACACAGGGGTGATTCCCACTAACACTTCAGATAGCAGCAGCCTCAACTGATATTCATCAAATCTTTTTCTGTGTTGACTTCACTTTCATACTATAATATTTTGAGGTTTAGGATAACCTGCAGGAGATAGTGGGCTATGTAGAAAAATCAGAGCTTAGGAATCAGGCAGACCAAGTTGTCTTTAACTAGCTGTGTAAATATAAGCAAGTTAGTCTGTCTCACAGATGGTTTGTTCATTGTTATCTTGGACAATAACAAACTCACCTCTTGAGGTTGTACAACTTCGGTGAAGTTATCTTAAGTACAGAGCATGTAGGCGCTTCATAGTTTTTTTTATTTTAAGCATTCATTTAAAACGTTAAATTAGTAACAATCTTAATACTCAATTCAATTAGCCATTCTAAAACTTCTGCTCTAAATCGTCAGTTCTATCATATAGGATGATTGAGCGCTAAATTGTCATTGACCGGGTGTTGGCAAAGATGTGGAGCAACTAGCAGTCTCATACATAGCTCATGGAAAGGCAATTTTCCAGAAGGAAATAAAATCCTTAAATTATGTGCACTCTAACTTAATAGTTACATTTCTAAAAAATTATCGCAGGAAAATAATTGGATAAGTGTGTGAAGACGTATGCATAAATTTTATAGAACTAACTATTAGGACAAACAGAAAATTGGTTAAATAATTGTATATTTATACAGATGAATATGTATTTGTTTTTTTTGAGGAAGATTAGCCCTGAGCTAACTGCTGTGGCCAATCCTCATCTTTTTGTTGAGGAAGACTGGCCCTGAGCTAACATCCATGCTCATCTTCCTCTACTTTATATGTGGGACGCCTGTCAGAGCATGGCTTGCCAAGCAGTGCATAGGTCCACACTAGGGATCCAAACCAGCGAACCGTGGGCTGCCAAAGTAGAATGTGTGATCTTAACCACTGTGCCACCGGGCTGGCCCTAAAATCTCTACTCTTAAAAGCTCATGGGCACAAACCAGTCTCAGAGACCTAAGATCAGCTGGCACAATTCGCTGCCTGGTTCCAGCTTATCTCCATATTGCAAAGACTAGCTTTCCCACACCACCTGAAATATTCTATGCAACTTCCCAGTTTACAGCCTAAGTCTACCTGCTCACCAGCCCCAGAGAGAAGGAAAATCTTCCTTCCATGTTACATGGACTAACTTATTTCCTGTTACTGAATTAACCTCTTCCCAGGAGAGTTAACAGTTCCTTCAGGGTGTATTCCTGCACAATGATCCAGACAAGAAAATCCAAATTGTCAGCAGTTTATTTTCCCAGTAGGCTTATTTAGTTTTAAATTCCATTACACTGAAACACTGACATCCAGTGGTTTGCTGAACCTGGTTTTCACCAGTGAATAAGAGCCAATTATGCACATCAACTTTAACTCTACATTCAGTGACGTCATGCTGTTATTTTGAAATGAACCATGGTGGGAGTATTTACACCATGGGAATTGGCAAACATTATACATCAGGGTTTTTTTCCCCAAAAATATGATTGTTAAACCTTTACAGCATATCACTGCTGACACTCCAGTCCTGGTTTCATCACACTAAATCTTACCCAATTATTCCTTTTACACAATGTTCCATCTTAGCTTGTGTCTAAGAATTTCACATACACACACCTCATGATTGTCTCCATTTCGCAGATAAGAAAGGTGATATTTAAAAACATTAAATGTCCAAAGTTACACAGCTAGAAAGTAGCAGATTTGGAGCTCAAACCCAGGTCTTTTTTTTTTAAAGATTTTTATTTTTTCCTTTTTCTCCCCAAAGCCCCCCGGTACATAGTTGTGTATTCTTCGTTGTGGGTTCTTCTAGTTGTAGCATGTGGGATGCCGCCTCAGCGTGGTCTGATGAGCAGTGCCATGTCCGCGCCCAGGATTCGAACCGACGAAACACTGGGCCGCCTGCAGCGGAGCGCGCGAACTTAACCACTCGGCCACGGGGCCAGCCCCTCAAACCCAGGTCTTTTTGACCCTAAGTCTCTATATATGTGTGCATGATTTATCCATTAGCGTTCTTAAAACCATTCACTATTCTAATGTGAAAAATACTGCATATATATATATATAAACTTGCCCATTTATGTCTTACACCTATGCCAAAACACAATCAAAAGTAAGTTAGAGAGTATTTCTGTCATGCTAATTGCTAAAACAAGGCAGGTCTACTTATCTTGCAAATTAATTTGGGAAATTTTTTAATCATAAATCCCTTTTTGCTTGCTATCGCTCACCACCTGAGGAATTTGAAGATTAATCCTAAATTATCTCATTTCATATGAATTTCTTCTTATCCCCTCCTCCTATTTATAGCTCCCATTTATATGACTGTTCTACCCTGCCTTTTACTCAAGGATCACTTTTAATGTTGATTTGTGTCATTTGCACTAGACTGTGAGCACCCAGTGATATTCACATTGCTCCCTTCCCAGTTTCTAGAAAAGTACCATGCACAGAGTCTCTTCTCAATAGATTGTTGTTGTAATGAAATGAATCCTTTCAAGATGACTCAAAAGAACCAACACTTATTTTTATTTATTTTTTGACCATCTCTTCCACCTTGCCACATGATAACTGACTGCTTCCATTTTCAACACTCACCTTTTTTTAAAGTCATAATTCCCTGTAAGTTTTGACGTCAAGTTACATGCAGGGCAGAAATACTATTCAAGACACTGGGCCCCTTGTCTCCTTGCTATAACATGACCCAGCCCAAGAGTTTCTGTCTACTATTGCTGTACTATTTCCATGAAGAGAGTTACACAGTTTATACTTTCTCTGAACACTGGCACAGAATTGCCCCACACTCAGTAGAGTTTGTGTTATGGAAATATTTTATCTCATCTGTCTAAGATTAAATACTGCTAATATGTGAGTCTACACATCGTAGATGGTCTGAAAGAGGCATTCTAACTCAATGCATGTTTTAGTACATTCTAAGTTTGAGCAGTAGAGTCACAAAAACTGTATTGGCCATTAATCTTAGCAGTCAATGATCTTGTCTCTGAAGGTCCCCAAAGCATTAATCACTATATTCTACCACCTCCATCCTCTTTACCTCCAAATATGTTGTACGTTGCCGTATTTTGTTTTCAATCCCTCTAGAATTGGAGGGTATAAAGTTCTCTATAAAAGTACTCGGTATATTATTAATCTGAATGTCTTGATACTTGTCCTAAGGGACAAAATTGTTTTCTTTTCAACTTCAGCCTGTTAATCTTACCTAGAAGGCTTTATACCAACCTACATCATTTTTCTCCCATTGCAACATTCATAGGGATTTTGTTGTCGTTAGAACTTTTACTTTTTGTAGGCTTTACTCGTAAATCATCTACTTAGGCCCATGATCATTTAATTTTCTTCTTCATTTAACTCTTTCTAGGTAGCATAAATCAGATTATTACATTATGTAGCTGCATAATTTTCCCAAAGTGAATCAAAGAATTTCTCACCAATATGATCCCACGAACCATTCTCCCAGCTCCAGACAGAAGATATGAGGGAAGAATAGATAGTTTTAGGCCTGGAGGAAACTGAGCCATGGAGCGTTTCAGTAAGGGGTGGGTTTGAGTCTGGTGTTAAATATTATCCTATTCAAACCAGACTGGCTAAATTTTACAATATCAGGTCACTAGACATGTTTGTATAGAAAAAGGGTATTCTTTTGTTTATTCTGCCAGTCTTCAGAATACAGAGTTCCCACGAGAACACAAAAACCCCATTTGCCTCTGGTTTCCTCAGAAATGACTTGCCACAGGCCTCTGGGGAGCGTTTCCATGATGCTTCTCTGCTAGTATTGATCTGGCCATTCTGGCCTTTTGACCCCCATCCTGAGTCTACGTTCCACATCTTGAGATATACAGTACAGAGAAGTGGTTAAGAGCACTGGGCTTCCACTTGGCTTTGAAACTCAATTACACCACTGGAACAAAGTTCTTCATGTTCCTATCTTGCTGTTTACTCACTGGCAAAATGAAGGTTAATAACAGTCCTCACAGTATGCCTGAGGGTGAAATGACAGAACGTATGTAGAGCCCCTGGCACTGGGTCCAGCAGGGTACTTGCTAAGGAATGTTGGCTCTAATTGTGATTATCATTATGTTTATCGCCAGCATTGCCCCAGCTAAACTGCTAACCCACCAACAGTTACAGCCTCAGGCAAACCCTACTTGTGTCCTGGATAAGTACACATAGCCAGTTTTGTGTGTTTTCCTCCCCCGCCCCTCTCCCTGTCCACAACTCACTTCCTCCCTTAATTAGCTCCAGAGGAAAGGACTTCAGCATCCAGATTTCCTCACCAGACCCTTCAGTCAGCAATGTAGCCTCAGGGCTCACAATATCTACCCCGTTTAAGAATCAGTTATAACACTCTCTTAGCACCTGGTTCTGCTACCTCTAATCCAACGCCCTAATTCCCCAGAACAATGCCTCAGCATCTAGCAGAGTAATCCAGGGAGTCAAAGAAGATAGAGTCCTTCTTACAGAGCAAAACATGGGTTCAGATGAGATTCCGGCTATCATAGCCCATGAGCTTCCCTCGGGGCTGCTTTAAAAGAAATTATTTTCGCCCTGATGCTCACAGAGACACCTGGGATTGTTCTGGCAATTAGCAATGATGACTTTCTATTTTTTATCTCTTCACCCCTGCTAAAATCTGCTACTTGTCCTTGGAGGACATTGAGAAGACATAAGAAATACCTTCTGGGTCTTGACTATTTAATTTCCAAGTACTTATTCAGTGTACTCATAATTTTTGTGAACTGGATGGAAGCACATAAAGCTTTTACATTTGCATTACTAACTAAATTACTAGAAATAAATTCACTGTTATAACCTAACGTAAGGTATGAAGTTATCATTCAAAAAGACAAAAACTAAAACAGACAAACAAGCAACCAAAGACTTACAGTTTAACTATAAGTGGATTAGCAGTTTAACCAGGGCAGTGATGGTGAGAAAAATGATAATAATAGCCAATGTTCATTAGTACCTTTGTAGACATAGTGCGAGATGCTCTAAATGCATTTCTCACTGCATTCCTGTCTGAAATGCTCCTGCAGACGTGATTCAGAAAACAACATTATTCTCAGTCTCCATGGAGTGGCAGAGGCACATTTCAGAGGCCATTAATCACTATCGAGAGATTAGCCCTACTCTCAGAGGCCAAAGTTAGCTTGTCACAGGTCAAATTAAAGGGGGCAGGAGAATCTAAAATTTATTGTCTAATCTCCTAAATCTCTAGCCAATAGAACATCAAAAATACCCTTAAAGATTCAGGTTTTAACTTCAAAATCCACCTGAAAAGAAAACAGTGGATTCTCTTAAGATTTCTAGCTCAAAGTCTTGCTTTACTAAAATTCTAGCTGACCACGATTTAAATGTGCCTTTCCTCATCCTCATGTTTCTAGTTAAACATCTATGCAATATAAATAAAGGTAAAAATATCTGGATATTGAGCCAGAGGTTAATTTGAAAGTAAAAAGCCATGAAGGGAATAGCCATTTATTGGATAAAAGGTTAGACTACAATACTGGTTCGCAACTGGGGGCAATTTTCCTCCCCAGGGAACATTTGACAATGTCTGGAGACATTTTTGGTTGTCATGACTCAGGAGCAGGGGGGACTACTGGCATCTAGTGGGTAGAGAACAGCGATGCGGCTCAATATGCTCCTGTAGGATGCACAGGACAGCCTCAAAGAATTATCCAGCCCAAATTGTCAATGCTAGCCTAGAAAAATGTAGAATTCCTTCCTACAATTGTATTCCCAATTCTCTAAAACTCCTCCAAAGAGAGGTTTACACACCTCTCCTCTGTGTGTAACCAACTCGGCATTCTTACTCTTTTTCCTGGTTGAGGCAAAGATTACTGCAGATAAAGCGAAAAATGTGGGGAATCAGTTAGGTTTCAACTTCATTCCTTCTGGACCAATGTGAAGTGTCCAGTTGGGAAAGTGAAGAGTTGGAATTACGTAGATCTTGAAGAGATATGAGCAAAGCTCAGGACTGGACCAGGAGAAAAGAATCACTGGGGAGGTGAACTTCACCTCCCTGTCCCCTCCGGCTAACTTAGTTTCTTTTATCCTGCTGCCTCCTCCTCCTGGTATCTTATTATTCCCTGCAGGGTGCTCCTCTTATAGAGGCTGTCTAATATAGATCTTCTTGACGCTCTTTCAATTAAAGAAACTCATCTATTATCGGATAATACTTAATCTAGTATGTGTCCTATGTGAAAGGAGGGCAAAACTAAGATGGAGCACCTTCTTAGTACCAAACCAGAAGCTAAGTAATTTACATGCACTATCACAACAGAACCACGAAATTGGTACTCTCAGCCCCATTCAACGGATGAAGTATCTGAGGCTCAGTATAACTAAATAACTGACCTAAGATCGTATAGTTAACAAGTGGTGAAAGATCTGAATTCAAACCCAGATCTTTCTGTCCCCAAAGCCAAGCCATTTTCACTTTCCACAGAGCTTCCCAGGTCACATTTTGCCTTCTCTCTATTAGCTGGTGCGTGCATCCAGAAATTGCTGAATTGCCTACCATATTGGTAGTAATTTCAGACATGCATCCATTTTGGCTTGACACATCTTCCAATGGACAGGTCTATCATTGCCCACCAGTCAGGTCAAATAGACCTGATGTTCAACCACTATGCAGAGTACCACAACTGGAAGGACTTTGAAATATAACTCGAGCAGACAAGTATTCCAAAGACCAAGTGTTAATCAATAACATCTATGATGAAGTATTGTAATTGTAAGCTAAAGTCTGACTTGCTTTAATATATCCAGCTCATAAATGAACCATCAGTACCCTACTCATCTTGTATGATTCTGAACCAGATCACTTTTCTCTCCTTGGACATCATAAATGCAAGGAGTCATATCTCTATAAATTATTTTCTTATAGGACATCAGGGATGAGGGTAGCTTTCTGTGCTCTAAAGCGGAAAACCTAGAAGGCATCTAAACATCTCCATCTTTATCCCATGGTTCTTAATTCATGAATGGATTTTAAGAGGTCCATGTTTGCAAAATTTTATACAACTATTCATTTTCTTCATATAATTTATACAAGCTTTCTTCAAATCCTGAAAGTTAACTACGGTTCTTGAATTTAGAGATCATACTTTCCTACCCTACAGAGCTGACACCATAATTTCTGCTCCTATTCCATTATCCTGAATTACAGTATAAAGGATTTAACTCCTTAATGCTAGCTTGAGGTACTGGGTGCATGAAAACAGGAAGCATCCTTGGATCTAAACCTTCTATCACTACATGTCCAGAGGTTCTGGGGATCCTGTGGTCTTCACCAAGAAACTACCTTTGAGTGCAGGAAAATAATTGGTATATTAAAAATTGATGTTTTAAGTTGAATGTCACAGAGTAAATGTGACTTCCTTCAACTTGTTTTTGGAATCTCTATGGTAATTCAGTAAAAGTAGAAAATTCAAAACTTCTGTGTGCAGTAGCCACCTGGCCCTTTGGAATTTCTTTCCACAAGGAATAGTCATCTTCTATCCTTAAAATATTAAGTATTTTAAAACTGAAAGAAGTCTTAAAAATCCAACTGCCCATCCAGAGCAAGAATTTGATCTTGCATTATCCCTTGCTGAGAAAAAGTCATCCCACCTACATTTAGGCTCTCTCAATGATGAGGTCTTGACTTAGCTTATAAGGCAGCCTATTCCATTGTTTTAGAGAGAGTCCTAAGCATGCAGACCTTCATTCCCTTGAGTTAAAATTGAACCCATGTAACATTTATTCAGTTTCTTTTGTTTAAGATACTATGCCAGGCCCTGGGGATACAGTGTAATTGTGACAGACACTATCCCTAGCCTATTTGGGATTATACATGTAGCTAAAGGCTGTTCTTGAAGTGAGCCACAGTGAGTTGATACCCTCTCTCACAGGAGTCTCAACATTTGAGAAGATGATCAGATTCTCCTAAGTTGTGTTTCTTTTCTAGGCTATGCATCTTCATTTGAAGTGTTTTACAGACCCTTCATTATCCCAGTCAGCCTCTTCTCTGTGGGATTCTGTCTCTCAGTGGGCATCTGAAACAATGCATTGCCTAGATTGAAACAGGATACTCAAATCTGATGAGTCTGAGCTACAGATTGATTTATTGGGCAGAACCTAGATGATCTACTTCAAAACTTCCCCCAGATGACACCGATGTTGTAATTTTTTTTTTTTTTTGTTAAAGATTTTTTTTTTTTTCCTTTTTCTCCCCAAAGCCCCCCAGTACATAGTTGTGTATTCTTCGTTGTGGGTTCTTCTAGTTGTGGCATGTGGGACGCTGCCTCAGCGTGGTCTGATGAGCAGTGCCATGTCCGCGCCCAGGATTCGAACTAACGAAACACTGGGCCGCCTGCAGCGGAGCGCGCGAACTTAACCACTCGGCCACGGGGCCAGCCCCACCGATGTTGTAATTAATTTCTGATCAGTGAAGAGCACAGTGAAGTCCATGGAGAATGCCAATGTGGCTCTCCAAAGATTCAGCCAGCCAAAGCAGAGCCCATGATTCTCATCCATAGGTCCTGCTGTTCGTGCATGATGTGGTGAGCCGTCACTGCTGGCGCCAAGCCACTGCTTCTGAGCTAAGCCTCCCTGCTAGGCGTAGGCACCCAGCTCAGCTCCAGACTCTAAATCCAATCATAGCCTCTGCCCAGTCTTACTTTCTTCACTCCCTCCAGATATTGGCTCCTAGAGCACTGTCCAATAAACTTCCTGAACAAAAATGTCAGTCTGTTTCCTGGGGAATGTGGACTAGTACAGGATCCTACAGAAGTCTAGGTTTAAATTAGTTCAATCCAATCAAGTTCTAGAGCTGAAATGGCTCTTCAGAGTTGTCCCACCCTCCTTCAAGTGGACCAGGCCTTTATTTCCCACATTGTCCAAGAATTGGAGGTGCACTGCCCTTAGGGAGTGTATGTGACCTCAGGCATGGCAGCTGTCTTCAGCTGGTAGCAAGTCCCAACAGCTGAGGGGATTGGGTATCTAATCCCTATGGGTGGTGGTCCACAGCATCCACTACAGTCCCTAAGTGACTATGTAGAGTAGAGCCCCATCCACCTGCACAGGACATGTGCATAAGTGAAAATAAACCATTTGCGTGTGTGTGTGTGTCTGCGTCTTTTAAATCCTGAGATTTCATGGCTTATTTTTTCCAGCAGCAGAGCCTAGACACTACCCTGCATAATATACCTACCTCATAACATTGCTGGGGGAGTATAAGAGAATAAATGTGAAGTACCTTATGTGACAGGGGCCTTTCCACCTCTTTCAGTGTTTGTACTTCTCTCTCCCCACCATGATGACAGAGTTCCGAGAACTGACTCTATTTATAGTGTTACCTCCCCATTCCTCCTGGTTCTCAAGTGTGCTCTCGAGACCAGCATCATCAGCATCATCTGGGAACTTTTAGAAATGCAAATTCTCAGGCCCATCTCAGACCAAATAAATTGGAGACTCTAGACCCAGGCCATGGGGTCATTTGAGTGCTTTTCTTGCTTCTAGTCCCCCATACTACTCTTTATATTCCTCTATTCTATCCATTTTCATATTATATTTTATGATTTGTGTAGAGTGTGTCTTTTCTCATAAATTATTCCCTCCTCCAGGGCAGCTAATAACAATTAATAGCTAATTTTTATTTTTGCATACCTAATGCCTTGCATGGTTCTGACACATAATGAATGCCCAACAAATTCATTCTATTAATAAATATTTAGCACATATTATTTGCTGTGGATTTTTCTAGGTATTTCAAAAAACTTCTACCTAACAAGAAAAGACAACCTAACAATAAATGCGATAAAGTGATGCAGATGCTATGGCAAAATATTATTAGGAATGATATACTTTGTGTCCGGCACTCGCCTAAGTGGTTTGCATGTGTTAATCCACTTAATCCTCACAGTAATCCCACAAGGTACAATTCTAGGAAAGGAATAGAATTCATCCTAAGGAAAAATTACTGTTTTGTTTAGCTATAATTTTTAATGAGACCCTTAGTTATAAAAGGCAGTAACCCACTCTGGGATAAGGAGGATAAGACAAGGGTAGCTAAAGTGAAAAATTATGTAAAAGGTTGGCCTCCTTGGAAGTTGATGTTTTGACAACTGATTTTTCCATCTTCCACCTGAACTGGGGAAACAGAATAAAACAATACATGATAAATGTCTTAAAAATCAATAAAATCTTAGCCCAAAGAATAACTCTCTAACTATGAAATTTTAGACACTGTGGGCAGGACGGGAGGTAGTGGGATAAGGGACCTTAAATTATAGCACCTAAGACAATCATCTTGCTTTATCCTTAAGCCAGTCTTTTGCCAAAACTGTGGAAAATATTTTCTTCATATCAAACTTCAGGTAGAAAATTAAACAGTGTTGTTTTAGAATCTGAAAGAGTTGTTCAAAAGTAGGATTTTAATACTATTAATATATAGAAGAATTCTTTGGATTCCCCATCTTGAACTTATTTCTCTATACATTCAAGACCAGTGTTTGAATTATTCACCACTATTTACATTCAGCAATTCTCCTCAATGTGATTTGACCATCTCTGAAAGGCTATATTATCGGGCAAGGAAAAAATCCATAATACCGGGCAATTAAAATGATTTTGTAATTTTTTGTCTATAATGTCACATTAACAATGATCATGAAGAAAGACTGGGAATAAATTGAGCTCAAAGTGTTAGGTAGACCCCTAACACTTTGACATCTTGAAAGAAACCATGCAATATCCATCATGTTACATACATCACAATGCCTATTGTTATCAGAAATAGGAGGCTAAGAGTTGTTGAATTACACAAATCCCAGGAAAACAAAACACGCCATGTGGTAGGTTATATAGATTGTAGTCATGGCCCACGTTCTTCACCTCTCCTTCTATCCACACCCCTTGCTATGTGATTATGCAGCTCTTCCCATAAATGAAGAAGAGTAAATTTCCTTGCCCTCTAAGTTTAGGTTTGGCCACGTGGCTTGCTTTGGTCAACAGAACAAAGCAATGGTGACAGTGGTGTTCAGTCCTGATACCAGGCAATCAGAAGCCTTGTATGGTTATGCTTGCTTTCTTGACTTCACCATCTCCAAGAGAAGAGCAGGACCAGCCTGCAGGTTCCAGGAAGAGGATGAGAGACTCATGCACCAGAGTCCCAGCAGGTAGCTGCCCTAACCGAGCTCCTTCTAGGTGAGCCAAGCCCCCACTTCCACAGACATGGTGTGAGAAAAAAATGGCTATTGTTGAATGCCATAGACGTTTTGTTCTATTATGCAGCATTACTGTGCCCATGACTGATTGATAAAGGTGGGTATTTTTTGTTCCAAGATGAATTCAAATGCAAACTTGAATGTTACAAATAATGATAACTGGGTTTCACCTTGAAATGCACCAAAAATGAGACAACTAGAAACAAGGACACCAGGAACAAAGACTAAGAAAAATAAATGGCTTCTTCAATTGGCTTTCATTTCAAAGATGATAACAGAGAAGAATCCAGTTCTCTCAGTGAAACTCAGGGACTACAGCTTGACACTTTTAATTAAAAAGACATTAAAAAATTAACACAGAACTCTTCCCGTTTTGCTCCAGGGCAGCTCATGAAAGATTGCCACTTCGCTATCAGAATGCATAATATCTATGTCCAGGCCCATCTGCTTCAACCTCTACATGAAAGATTGTGAAGGTCTGTGCCTCCAGTGAGAAACTCTCCTGTCGAGGCTTAATTTCCTCAGCACTGATAACGTAAAAGCGATCTGGCAGAATAAATTAGTGGATGATTCCAAAGCACAAATTTTTGATATTCTGCCATATTCCTGACAGAAATCATGACAGTTAAAATATTGTTCACTACCAAGAATGGAAAAAGGCCTATTTGAAAAGGCAGAATCTCGTTCTATCCTCTAAAACACCTTGTGAGACCAGGGGTCATAACTTCTAGCACAGTGCTTCCAAAACACTAATCTACATACAAATCATGGAGAGAGCATGTGAAAAGTAGACTCTAATGCAGTAGAGAGGGAGCGAATTCCAAGATACTGAATTTCTTTCTTTCTTTCTTTTTTTTTTTTTTTTTTGCTGAGGAAGACCAGCTTTGAGCTAACATCTGTGCCAGTCTTCCTCTATTTTGTATGTGGGATATCTCCACAGCATGGCTAGCGAGTTGAGTAGATTCCCACCTGGGATCCAAATTGTTATCCCAGGCCACCAAAGTAGAGCATGCAGAAATTTAACCACTCAGCCATCGGGCCAGGCCCTCTTTTTTTTAAAATTGAGGTAACATTGGTTTAAAACATTATATAAATGTCATGTGTACATCATTATATTTCAACTTCTGTATAGATTACATCAAATGGGGACATTTGAACAGGGATGGATGGTGACTAGACTTTTGGTGGTGAACAAATTCCGAATTTCTAAAAAGCTCTTATGTGCAGGAGGTGGGTGGAGCAAAATGGCAGGGTGAGCTGACCCGGGATTCTCTCCCCTCCAAAATACAACAAAAGATTGGAAGAACTGAATTTCAGAGAATAAACATAATGCCAGCTCGTTAGAGACCTACAATACCAAGAAGGCGGAGATCATAAACCTAGTTTTACCCCTTTGGAGGCGCTGGAACGGTAGGAGAGAACATCGCTCCCTCCCCGAGAGTCTGCAATTGCTGCGCCCTGGTCGGGAAGGAGTGGGGGAGGGGCTGCGCGACGAGGGGATCATCCAGGACTCCTGCCGCTGATTCAGTGGAGACCCGCTGACGGGGGGGGGGAAAGCTTCCATCCACGGGGACCCTATAAATCAAGAGCCTTGGGAGACCAGAGAGCAGAACTGATCTGAACCCAGACCGCCCGTGTGAGTAACAGCCCCTCCCCCCCAGCAAAGCCAGTGGGCGTAGCCATCTTGCCCCAAGGCGGAGAGCTAACACGCCGCTCTCGACCCCCATCTAGTGGCGACAGGCTGTAACTGCAACCGAATTCTACCACCATGTGAAAAAACCGCTCCTCTACCATCCAGCAATTTATAAAAGCCCCAGACCAGAAGGAAAACAATAAAAACATAGAATTAAGTCCTGAGGACTTGGAATTAGGTAAACTAAGTGATAATGAATTCAGAGCAGCTATAATCAAAAAGCTCAATGAGGTAGAGAGAAAGATAGAGAAACAAGCCGAGTTCTGGAGTTACTTCACAAAAGAGATTGAAATCATAAAGAAGAATCAAACAGAATTACTTGAGATGAAAAACACAATGGACCAGATAAAACAGAATACGGATTCCCTGAATGCCTGTGTAGACAACATAGAGGAGCAAGTCAGCATAATCGAGGACAGACAGGCTGAATGGCGCCAGACAGAGGAAGAAAGAGAACTAAGAATTAAAAAAAGTGAGGAAAATCTCCGAGAGATAATGGATTCAATGAGGAGTAAGAACATAAGGATTATAGGAATTCCCGAGAATATGGAAAAGGAAAATGGAGCAGAAAGTGTGCTTAACGAAATTATTGAAGAGAACTTCCCAAATCTAGGGATCAACGGAGAAATGTGTGTAGAGGAGGGTTTTAGATCTCCTAGATTTGTCAATGTAAAAAGACCCACTGCAAGGCACATAATAGTAAAATTGGCAAATAGGAAAGAATACTCAGGGAAGTAAGAAAAAAAAAGAGAATAACCTATAAAGGAGCCCCTATCAGACTGTCAGCAGATTTCTCTACAGAAACCCTACAAGCTAGGAGAGAATGGAGTGATATATTCAAAGCTTTAAAGGATAAAAACCTTCAGCCAAGAATACTCTATCCAGCAAGAATTTCCTTCAGATATGAGGGAGAAATTAAATCTTTTCCAGACAAACAAAAGTTAAGGGAATTTGTAACTAAAAGCCCTCCATTACAAGAAATCCTCAAGAAGGCTCTCATACTTGAAAAAAGAAAAAAGGGAGAAAGGGGACACAATCCACAGACTAGGGAGACCGATGGATAGAACCAGAACAGGATAGCAAATATTCAACTATAGCATTAGGGTAAAAATAAGGAAACTACCAAAACAAGGACGATCTTAGCACTCTAACTACAAATTAATAAGACGAGTTGGAATAAAAAATGAAAATAATTATTTAGGAGGGGAAGAGCAAAGGGTCTAAATCAGTATTGGTCGAGTAAGTAAGAGACCACCAGAGAATAGACTATATTATACACGAGATTCTAAATACAAACTTCAAGGTAGACACTAAAATAAAGTACAAAACAGAGTCACAAATCATAGATAAGGAAAAATCTAAGAAACCCAGCATAAGAAATTGCAGTATTAAATGGGTAGTCTAAAGCACACAGGAAAAGAAACACAGGAAAACAAGATAATGAGTGACAGATTGACAGCATTAAGTCCACATGCATCAATAATCACTCTCAATGTGAATGGATTGAACTCTCCAATAAAAAGATGCAGAGTGGCAAAATGGATTAAAGAACAAGATCCAACAATTTATTGCCTCCAGGAAACACACCTCAGCCTCAAGGACAAACACAGACTCAGGGTGAAGGGGTGGAGGACAATACTTCAAGCAAATAGCAAGGAAAAAAAGGCAGGTGTTGCGATTCTCATATCAGACCAAGTGGATTCCAAAATAAGACAGGTAAAGAGAGACACAGAGGGACAATATATAATGATCAAAGGGACACTTCATCAAGAAGAAATAACGCTTATAAATATCTATGCACCCAACACAGGAGCACCAAGATTCATAAAGCAACTATTAACAGACCTAAAGGAAGATGTTAAAAACAACACAATAATAGTAGGGGACCTCAACACCCCACTCACATCAAGGGACAGATCATCCAGACAGAAAATCAACAAGGAAATAGTGGAGCTGAATGAAAAACTAAAACAATTGGACTTAATAGACATATATAGATCACTCGACCCTGAAGGAGCTGAATACACATTCTTCTCAAGTGCACATGGAACATTCTCTAGGATAGACCATATGTTGGGAAACAAGGCAAGCCTCTACAAATTTAAAAAAATTGAAATAATAACAAGCATCTTCTCAGATCATAGTGCTATAAGGCTAGAAATTAATTACAAGAAAAAAGCTGAGAAAGGCACAAAGATGTGGAGACTAAACAACACACTACTGAACAAGCAATGGATCATTGAAGAAATTAAAGAAGAAATAAAAAAATACCCAGAAACAAATGAAAATGATAGCATGCCATACCAACTCATAGGGGATACAGCAAAAGCTGTATTAAGAGGAAAATTCATCGCAATACAGGCACATCTTAACAAACAAGAAAAATCCCAAATAAGCAATCTTAAAGCACACCTAACCGAACTAGAGAAAAAAGAACAAATGAAGCCCAAAGTCAGCAGAAGGAGAGAAATAATAAAAATCAGAGCAGAAATAAATACTATTGAAATGAAAAAGGCAGTAGAAAGGATCAATGAGACAAAGAGCTGGTTTTTTGAGAAGATAAATAAAATTGACAAACCACTAGCCAGACTTACAAAGAAAAAAAGGGAGAAAGCTCCAATAAACAAAATCAGAAATGAGCGAGGAGAAATAACAACAGACTCTGCAGAAATACAACAGATTATAAGAGAATACTACAAAAAACTATATGCCAACAGAATGGATAACCTAGAGGAAATGGATAAATTCTTGGACTCCTACAATCTCCCAAAGCTCACTCAAGAAGAGGCAGACAATTTGAACAGACCAATCACAAGGAAAGAGATTGAAACAGCAATCAAAAACATCCCAAAGAATAAAACCCCAGGACCAGATGGCTTTCCTGGGGAATTCTACCAAACTTTCAGAGAGGATTTAATACCTATCCTTTTCAAGCTATTCCAAAAAATTAGGGAAGATGGAACACTTCCTAACACATTCTATGAGGCCAACATCACGCTGATCCCAAAACCTGACAAGGACACCACGAAAAAAGAGAACTACAGGCCAATATCACTGATGAACATAGATGCAAAAATTCTAAACAAAATTTTGGCAACCAGAATTCAGCAATTCATCAAAAGAATCATACATCAGGATCAGGTGGGATTCATACCAGGAACACAGGGATGGTTCAACATCCGCAAATCAATCAACGTGATACACCACATCAACAAACTGAGGAATAAAAACCACATGATCATCTCAATTGATGCAGAGAAGGCATTTGACAAGATCCAACAGCCATTTATGATAAAAACTCTGAACAAAACGGGCATAGAAGGAAACTACCTCAACATAATAAAGGCGACATATGACAAACCCATAGCCAACATCATACTCAATGGGCAAAAACTGAACCCCATCCCCCTGAAAACAGGAATGAGACAAGGATGCCCTCTATCACCACTCTTATTTAACATAGTACTGGATGTCCTGGCCAGAGCAATCAGGCAAGAAAAAGGAATAAAAGGAATCCAAATAGGGAGGGAAGAAGTGAAACTCTCGCTGTTTGCAGATGACATGATCTTATATATAGAAAACCCCAAAGAATCCATTGGAAAACTGTTAGAAGTAATCAACAACTACAGCAAAGTTGCAGGGTATAAAATCAATTTGCATAAATCAGTAGCATTTCTATACTCCAGTGATGAACCAACAGAAAAAGAACTCAAGAATACAATACCACTCACAATCACAACAAAAAGAATAAAATACCTTGGGGTAAATTTAACTAAGGAAGTGAAGGACCTATATAATGAAAATTACAAGGCCTTTCTGAGAGAATTGGATGACGACATAAGGAGATGGAAAGACATTCCATGTACATGGATTGGAAGAATAAACATAGTTAAAATGTCCGTTCTACCTAAAGCAATCTACAGATTCAACGCCATCCCAATCAGAATCCCAATGACATTCTTTACAGAATTAGAACAAAGAATCCTAAAATTCATATGGGGCAACAAAAGACCCCGAATTTCTAAAGGAATCCTGAGAAAAAAGAACAAAACGGGAGGCATCACAATCCCTGACTTCAAAACTTACTACAAAGCTACAGTAATCAAAACAGCATGGTACTGGTACAAAAACAGGTGCACAGATCAATGGAACAGAATTGAAAGCCCAGAAATAAAACCACACATCTATGGACAGCTTATCTTTGACAAAGGAGCTGAGGGCATACAATGGAGAAAAGAAAGTCTTTTCAACAAATGGTGCTGGGAAAACTGGAAAGCCACATGTAAAAGAATGAAAATTGACCATTCTTTTTCACCATTCACCAAAATAAACTCAAAATGGATTAAAGACCTAAAGGTGAGACCTGAAACCATAAGGCTTCTGGAAGAAAACGTAGGCAGTACACTCTTTGACATCAGTATTAAAAGGATCTTTTCCGACACCATGCCTTCTCAGAGAAGGGAAACAATAGAAAGAATAAACAAATGGGACTTCATCAGACTAAAGAGCTTCTTCAAGGCAAATGAAAACAGGATTGAAACAAAAAAACAACCCACTAACTGGGAAAAAATATTTGCAAGTCATATATCTGACAAAGGCTTAATATCCTTAATATATAAAGAACTCTCGCAATTCAACCACAAAACATCAAACAACCCAATCAAAAAATGGGCTGGAGACATGAACAGACATTTCTCCAAAGAAGATATACGGATGGCCAATAGGCACATGAAAAGATGCTCATCATCGCTGATCATCAGGGAAATGCAAATCAAAACTACACTAAGATATCACCTTACACCCGTTAGAATGACAAAAATATCTAAAACTAATAGTAACAAATGTTGGAGAGGTTGCGTAGAAAAAGGAACCCTCATACACTGCTGGTGGGAATGCAAACTGGTGCAGCTACTATGGAAAACAGTATGGAGATTCCTCAAAAAACTAAAAATAGAACTACCATACGATCCAGCCATCCCACTACTGGGTATTTATCCAAAGAACCTGAAGTCAGCAATCCCAAAAGTCCTGTGCACCCCAATGTTTATTGCAGCACTGTTTACAATAGCCAAGACGTGGAAGCAACCTAAGTGCCCATCAACAGACGAATGGATAAAGAAGATGTGGTACATATATACAATGGAATACTACTCAGCTGCAAAACAGAACTAAATCATTCCATTTGCAATAACATGGATGGACCTTGAGGGAATTATGTTAAGTGAAATAAGCCAGTTAGAGAAGGATAATCTGTGTATGACTCCACTCATATGAGGAATTTAAAACTATGGACCAAGAACAGTTTAGTGGATACCAGGGGAAAGGTGGGGTGGGGGGTGGGCACAAAGGGTGAAGTGGTGCACCTACAACATGACTGACAAACATTAATGTACAATTGAAATTTCACAAGATTGTAACCTATCAATAACTCAATAAAAAAAATAATATAAAAAAAAGCTCTTACGTGCAGCTGAGGCTGCTGGTTCAGATACCTCTCAGGGATTATTCTTGTACCTGTGATCAACCTCTGTAAGACAAAGCTATCCTAAACTTCAGGACTGATATTCAGTACTAGGAGAGGGTATGGTATACTGAAAGGAATAGGGTTCAGAGTCAATCTAGTCATTTAAGTACGAGGATTTAAATTTTGCTCATCTATTAAACTCACTGTATATTTTTAGGCACTTTTTATTACATATCACTCACCCTCCATTTCTTTGCCAAAAAAATGTGAATAACCACCGCGGAAAAGGAGTTAATCTATAGAAAATCTTGCTAAATGGTCGTCAGTCAATAATGTGAGTTCCCATGTTTTAATACAGTAAAATGTCAAATAACCATAATCTCACTTTCCCTAATTAATTGGCCTATGTCATAGGTTTGAGGGGAGTTTATCCTTGCTCTGTTTCATGTTTATTGGTTTATTTTGTGAAAAACTACTATTTTTTTTTTTGAGGAAGATTAGCCCTGAGCTAATACTGCCAGTCCTCCTCTTTTTTTCTGAGGAAGGCTGGCCTTGAGCTAACATCCGTGCCCATCTTCCTCTACTTTATATGTGGGACGCCTACCACAGCATGTCATGCCAAGTGGTGCCATGTCCTCACCCGGGATCCGAACCGGCAAACCCCAGGCTGCCGAGAAGCAGAACGTGCAAACTTAACCGCTGCGCCACCAGGCCAGCCTCTGAAAAAATGCTTTAATCATAAAAGACATGGAAACAAGACTTTCCCAGGTGTTTGAAATGTCTAAATACTATTATTTCAATAAAATTTCACTGAAGGCACATTCTTTGCTAAGACTGTGATGAGTACTTTGAAGTATACAAAGACGAGATTTCACACCCTGAAGAAAGCTAAATTCTAAAACCTAGATCAGATTGGATGGTGTTATCTTCCCCTTGAATCTGTTTAAGACTTCCCAGTATTCTAGGACTGAATATATTTCATTAGTATTGCCCTGTCCTTTCAGAGGTATTGGATTTGGTAGAATCAAAAATATTTTTTTCCATAGAAAGGGATTTAAGAAACTATCTTGACTGGCTACTCTGTTGTACAGAAAAATGTAAGTAGTCCTCATGCCTTTCTAACTGGATTCTTTCATATTTAAGCAGTCCTACATATAAGGCACTGGTAAAATGTCTTTTGAAACAGGATGAAATAAAGTTTAACGATATCACTAACCAATTCTTAGTGTATATTTTTAGATGGAAAGAAATTGTTGAACTGATGAATTCTTGGAAGTAACTCCTTAGTTCTTGAACCTTGGGCAAATCATTTAATATCACTAAACCTCACAATCTTCATCTGTAAAATGGAAACTAAGAATATCTACTTTTTTGGGGGCCAGCCTGGTGGCGCAGCAGTTAAGTGTGCACATTCCGCTTTGGCGGCCCGGGGGTCTCTGGTTCAGATCCCGGGTGCGGACGTGGCACCGCTTGTCAAGCCATGCTGTGGCAGGCATCCCACATATAAAGTAGAGGAAGATGGGCATGGATGTTAGCTCAGGGCCAGTCTTCCTCAGCAAAAAGAGGAGGATTGGCAGCAGATGTTAGCTCAGGGCTAATCTTCCTCAAAAAATAAATAAATAAATAAATAAATAAATAAATAAGAATACTTTTTATAATTTAGGAGGAACATAATAATTGCTCAATAAATGGCAGCAGTTACTTATTCCTTCACAACTTTTCTTATCCTTTTCATGTAAGATACCAGGTATCTCATGCCAATAAGTTAGAAATTTGGTTCAAAGGGTTTTGCCTTGTAGTCTCCCATGTAAAACCCAAAGATGAATGTGGAGCTTTACTGCACATGAAATTTTTATTAAATTCAATCATTATTCTTAAGCTTTTCAGCACACTCTCTTTGTGGACCCCCTACTTCCTCACAAAGGTCTCATATCGCAGAGAAACTATATATCCACTTTGTTATTACGAAGAATCTTCTCCCCTGGATTTGGAAAGCCCCCACCTACATTCTGTCCTTACCCCAACCGTGTACAGTCACCTGTGCCAGAAGCTGCCAGAACTGATGACAAGCCCAACAAGGTCCTTCGCTAAATAACAAAGCCTGAAGCTACGGAAAATCACATAGTTGGATGGCTTCTCAGGAAATGAATTGCAGACATGCGAAACCTAGACTCCGAAGTAGGATGTTTTATTCAGCTATGAATGCCAAACCTAGGCTTCTCTAAGTTGGCTGACTTTGTAATTCAATTATGAACACTCCTATTATATATCTACAGGATTATAACTAGATTAAATCAAAGGGTAGCCAACCCATGCATCTCCTTCTAATGTTGGTGTGAGAAGGTCAAAGAGAATGTGTGAATTTGAGAATTTTTACGTTTTTGCAAGAGTTGCTTTCCTAATGAACATGCTTTAGATTCCCAATGTACCTAACTTCCTCTATTTATTGAGTACCTACTGTGGTCTAGATACACATTTATTGTACTTGACCCTTACAATAACTTTATGAAGTACAGACAGTTTTATCATCCCAATTTCCAGATGAGGAAACTGAGACTGAGAGTGGTCCAGTATAATTTTGCCCAGGTCAGAGAACTAACTGTAAGCTGCAGAGCTGGGATTCATACAGTCTCTCTGACTTCAGAGCCAGTACTAGCTCCAACATATGAAATTGTTTTTATGGTATCATATCAATGTATTAAGAAAGGGCCCTCTTTTCCTCTGGAAAGTGAACTTTACTTTAGAATAGATGAAATAGGGAAAATCAAATGACAACCTCTAGGCCACCCCTAATTGCCATTAATCACTTCTCCCTCTAGATCTTTTATGAAAGTTGTACATGAAATATTTGGCTGATATGAGTTCCATACTATCGAAATACTCCTATTCAATGTGTAGGGAAACTGGTGAGCTAATGAGCAATAGGACATCATGATGGTTGAGATCAACGAAGAGTGTTGGAGAGTGGAGATCTTGGACAAGCCTCAGAAAGTAGAGAACAATTGAGGAAAGGAAGGCTCAAGTGGGTCTCTAAATTCACGAAAGATATTTCAACATGAAGAAGAATTTATCAGCAACAAGACAAGAAATTCCTCCCTTAAAGAGATCTGCTTTGCTGGGAAAATATTTCCTTAAGATCTCTCCAGAGCAGGATTTGGGAGGGAATGTGTAGAGGTGGTAGCCAGAGGAGAGAGAGATGCCACCCAAGAGGTAAGGAGGAAGAATGTGGCAGACGAAAGAAAAACAAGAACCTAGGGAGGGAGCTCGAAGAGACGAAAAATGTTGAATGGGGAATGTACAGGAGCAAATGCAGTGTGCTTTCTGAAATGACCACAGCCCACAATCTCAAGGATTTTCAATAGAGACTGTCAAAACTATTGAAAATAATGAAGAGGTAGAATCCAGTCCTTGTCATGACTGATGACACCAGAAAAGAGAACATCCGACTTTGGGTCACATTTAGAATATAAGTTTGGTATTCTTCAGCACAAGATAAAAGGACTCGGACTACATCTGGGGAGGGTGGGAGAGGGTGGAATTAGATCTTTGACTCCTCTGAAATTGCCAGCCTTTACACCTCTCACATGGCCTATGCCTTATATTGTCTTGATAACATAGCTCTGTCTTCCAGTTAGATCATAAAATAAATACACTCTGGCAAGATTTACTTTAGAATCATCT
This sequence comes from Equus quagga, assembly GCF_021613505.1. Classification (NCBI taxonomy): domain Eukaryota; kingdom Metazoa; phylum Chordata; class Mammalia; order Perissodactyla; family Equidae; genus Equus; species Equus quagga. The sequence goes on from NC_060282.1 coordinate 21,645,452, forward strand.
TTGTACACCCTTTGATGTCTAGTAGATAAAGTGCTCAACACATTTTTATATTAATGAATAATTAATAAATCAATGTTCAAGCATATTTGGAATCTAGATTTTACTTCATAACTGTGTGTCTTTGGACAATTTATGTAACCTCTCTGAGTCTCAGTTTCTCCATGTGTGAAACTGAGCTAACAATACCCATTTCACAGGGCTGGTGTAAAGACTAAAAGGAATAATCCTTGCATGTATGTATGTATGTAGGAAACACACATCAAGCATTTGGCACAGGACCTGGAATGTGGAAAATGCACAAATCATAGGTATTAGCTGGTGTATTTAAGTTATAAATACCTTTTAAAGATCTGTTGACTTTGATCTTAAGTCTAATTCCACCGACCGGAAATTGAGAGCTTCATAATATTCCTGCCAGTCCTCAAGATTGGTTTTCTCTTATCTCTCTCTGCCTCCTCATTCCAATACTCAAGCTCGATATCACTCAGAATGAGTGTGAGTGTAAAATAGGATCACTTCACAGCTTCTCTCTCTAATTATCTCTTCCCATCTTCACACATACATACACCAGCATTTATGAATTTTTAAGAATATTCAATATTTGAGGGTTACGAGGCAGTGTCACCTTGCACATCATGTAGCATCCCTACCCTCATGCTAGCCCTGTCCCCTCTTTTCCTTTTCCCTGTTTTCCTGTACCCTTCCTCTGAGCAGTGGCAAGAAAATCTGTTCCCTTAAGTAGTACAGAGCACTAAAGCTCATATGTATGCCAGTTGGGTCCAGCCTTCCATTCTAAGTGCTTTTCCCAACAAATATAGTTGTTTTCCCCTATGAAATTCTGGTGAATAAAACACTCTCCATTCTGATGTGTTATTACTAATATAATAAGGAATTCTCTGATGACGCATTTCACTAAGCCTGTAATAAGTTTACCAGGGCAGCTACTGAGTCTTTCCTTCTCTAGGGTGCTTCACAAGTAGGTGTTGATTAATGTATATGTGCGGAAGGGAGCCTGAGATGCTCTATTTTTCAGCTGGTCTAATAATATAAGACCATGCATTTATAATAGGGGTTTTTCATAAATGATCTCAGATAGAAGGAATTGAGTTCCCCAAAGCTCAGAAAGCTTCAGATACCTAATTAGCAGCAGAGCAAAGACAAGAAATTAGATCTCCTGACCCCAAGTACATGTTCTTCCCACTACATACTACATTATACCCAATGCCCTAGCTCAACCAAATAAACCTCTGTAGACCTCTGATTAGAGACCAGGAAGTGCTCTCCTTCCTGATCAAGGCTGACCTCAAAGTTCTAACTCGTTTATTTCTATTTTAGTTCTTCCAAAAAAAAAAAAAAAAAGACATGCTTTTCTTTTAAAATGATGCAGTGTTTGGAAACATCCCCAAGAAAGTTCTTTCCTTATTTTAAAAATAAATCTCAGGGTCTGGTTTTGTTTGTTTGTTTGCTTGTTTTTGGTGAGGTTGTTCTTCAAAAGGACCCGATGCACTTGGGTTGTGCAGCCATCTGCCACTACATGCTCAAGTATTGTGGTTAAAAAAATCTGGCCACCCCGCCTTTGATATAGAAGAACCACATGGGGTTGAGTCATACGCTGTGGAGAGAACACAGCTAATTATGGGATGTGCTGGGCCCAGAGAAGATGTTAACTGCTACATAATTACAACTGCAATCCAAGGGGACAGAGTCATGGAAATTCAGTTAATATAAAGAAGTCAACATAAAAATACTAAATTCTAAGCCACAAACTACCAATATATAGTCCCATTCTCGAATTTTTATTTCCATGAACTTCCACACTTGAGATCTGGTTTGTCATCAGGAGTATCCATGATCCTGAAGCACTTTTTGGCATTAAATAAAATGTTGTTTTAACAATGCTGGGTTTTGATGATCTGAATGAAGATCAAAGGATGACACCAGTCTAGAAGATACAAGACTTTGGTTCTAGCCCCAGCTGTCCAATTAAAAACGCAAGAGACCTTGTCAAATCACTTAATTTGGGAGAAGAGGTAGGTTGGAGGGAGGTTATTTCAAAGAGCATCTGAAGTTTGCCATTATGATGAATAGAAATAGTCCCTTTCAAGAGAGTTATTGATCATCGAGATCATGTCAGGCAAGTATTTGGAATTCAGAGATGAATAAAACATAATCTAGTAGCCAATTTCACAAAGTTATCACACTTTCTCTGAATGTCCTATAATTTAGGAAACTCATGACAATAATAGAAACCTTGCCCTTTGGGCATTTTCTTCATTTTCAAAAAAATTTAAACTCAAATTCTGATCAAATAAACTAACTTCTCAAGATCCATGGATTAAGAAGTTGAATAGTAAGAAAGTAGAAATAAAACTTTCACTGGCAATATTTTATAGCCATATTCGATGGCGCTACTACCTCAGGACCATCAATAGTCACACCCAATTCCTCCTTCCCACAGCCCCTGGCAATCATGTTCTTATATCTCAAGGGATACCTATTAAGAAGAACATGGGCTTCTTGTCAAGTCTACTACAGTCATGTGTCGCTTACCAATGCGGATATGTTCTGAGAAATGTGTTGTTAGGTGATTTCGTTGTTGTGCAAACATCATAGAGTGTATTTACACAAATCTAGATGGTATAGCCTACTGCACACCTAGGCTATATGGTACTAATCTTATGGGACCACCACTGTACATGTGGTCCATCAGTGATCAAATGTCACTAATTGTTAATGCTCCAGAAAAGGGGTTTACATCTAAGAGCTATGAGTCCCCACTTACACGGGTTAGGAGATATGGGTTGGGTTAAAGAAAATGTAAAATAGGCTTGATAAACACTAAAATTATGACAGCACATGAGATTATATAGCCTTATTTTCTTGGACCAATTCCAGAGAGCTTTCAGGAAGTTCCCCAGGATAGTTTTTCTTTGAAAGACCTATGCGCTATCTGACTAATATAGTAGAGAACTCAAAAGGAACATGCTCTCCAAGAGTTCTTGACAAAACACCTTGAGCTGACCCTGTAATGGGTGGGCCCAGCATCTGCCTGGAATCTGCTGGAGACACTACAGCATTAATGAGAAATTCAAAGATCCACTGCTTCCCAGAGCAGCTGCTGAGGGCAGATTTCTTAAGGGGCTGTCATCGTTGCTATCAGTTGGAAGCCATAGCAGTAGTCACCTTCATAGTGAGATCTCATTGATAGGAGCTGCTCCTGGAAACAGCAGAAGTGTTTTCAGGCTCGGGGCACTATATTGTTCAACATGAATCAACTGCTCACCTTTAGAGAGAAGCCAGAGATGGCTGATGTATAAATCAGGCTTGAACTCAACTGCATGTGTCAAAAATCCAGTTATAGCATATTAACCAAATAAGAGTTTTTCTCATGCAATAAGATCCAGAGGAGGGTAGTCGAGGGCTGGAGTAGCTATCATGAAACTCCTTAAAGACTAAGGCTCTTCCTAGCTTTCTTAGCTGCATGTAGCTGGAGCCCTTTGTCCTCCCCTCATCTTTCTGCTTACAATTCAGATGAAGGTAGATCAAGCACATTACAACCAGGAGAATGATAGTGCCACAGTTGGAGATAAAAGCAAAAAAGAAAACTATAGCTCTTCCCAAAGCTCTATCCAGTAGATTTCTGCTTACATTTCTTTGGCCAAAACCAGGCCATGTGGCCAGGCCAGGCATAGCTACAAGGAATTCTGTAGAGGTAAATGGAGACTGTTGCTTCTCTGAGGAAAACCAGGTTATATTATTGGAAGCAGAGAGAACGAATATGCAGGAGATTTGTGGTGTCTGCCACCATGGTCTTTTTATACACCCCCACAGCTACCTCTAAGCATAAAACTTGATCTGAAATTCATGGGTTTTTTGTCTAGGTAGAAGAAATTAATGACTAGTGCTAATTCCAATCAAAGCTTCTAGCTCTTTTCTATGTTACTCTAGGAGGTTGCAACTCAGGGGGAAAAAAGTGTACAGGTTTGACATTGTAAGTTTTTAAGATGAGGGTCCTGCCTCAGAAATGTATGAAGCCCCAGTAAGTGTAATTCTTTGCATACAGCGGTCTCCATTTCCTCCAAATTAGGAATGGGGTGGTTTTGAAAAATGAAGTTATTTTACTTCCCAAGCCTGGTAAACTAACTTAAAATGCACAGCACCTTCCAAGCAACCATAGAAAGCCAGCACCAGGTTGCCTAAGAGAAGACTGCAGTATGAACAAGAAGCTAAAGTCAAATGTCTCCTCAAAGTGTCTAAATAATGAAGGAAAACAGAGAAGAATATTGAAGAATAATTTGTGCAGAACCGTGATGCTCTCACCCACAGACAGGGATGCAAAAGGACATTTGGCTCATGAATGTGAAGAGAGGATTCTGTAGCATGCTCCTCAGCCTCAGGGAGAAGAAAGTCACATTCTGTTATAGGCTTAATTTTGTCCCCTGAAATTCATATGTTGAAGTCCTAACCCCCATATCTCAGAATGTGCCTTTATTCAGAAATAGGGTCATTGCAAATGTAATTAGTTAAGATGAGGCCATACCGGAGTAGGGTGGGACCCTAATCCAATGTGACTGGCGTCCTTATAAAAAGGGGAAATTTGGTTACAGACAGCAACACAGGGAGGGCAGCATGTGAAGATGAAGATAGAGATCAGAGTGATGCTTCTAAAAGCCAAGGAACCCCAAAGACTGTCAGCAGACCACCAAAAGCTAGGAGAGAGGCAACTGATTGTCTACCACAGTTCTCAAAAGGAAGCAACCCTGCCAATTCCTTGATCTTGGACTTCTAGCCTCCAGAACTGTGAGACAACACATTTCTGTTGTTTAGGCCCCCTAATTTGTAGTACTTTATTATGGCAGCCCTAGCAAACTAATACACTCCCTAAGGAAAGACAATGCTGGTTAGTGTTAGCTTTTTTCACCGAGAGAACAGATCTGAAGGCTACAGACTTAAGCAAATAGTGGTTTTCCACGGTATCTTTACTATGCACTTTATCCATTCTGATGGTTTGGCAGCCCTACTAAGTTAACCTACGAAAGAAATATGGGAAATTTGTGGCCTTGAATTCTGAGAAGTCTCTCCAGTTTGTGTTTATTAATTTCCATATGGAAATTGTTTTGTAGGATAGTGGGGAGGCCATGGTTGGGATCAGAGATTAAAGTTTGACTCCTTAGGATGCTGACTAATTGGCTGAAGGACTTTGGCAAGTAACTTAATCTCTCTAAAATTCAGTTTTGCTTCTCTGTAGAATGGGGATATTATCTAGCCCAAAGGAATGTTCTGAGGATTAAACGAGGCAATGTACATACTGGGTTCTGTGGCTGGCACTCAGTTCAAGGAATTGTGATAATGCTAATACTCCTGAATTATATCTACAGATAGTGTTGTAATGAAAGGAAACATAAGATTTCTGAGCCATAGTCAACCCCGATAATTTATGATAACGAGAAAGATTATTATAGGAAGTAAGATCATCAAGCTAAAAAATGGCATTTTCCAAAATTAAAATCTTTTTTGTTTGTCTATAAAACATATATGCTCACATTAAAAATTTTAAATGATATAAATACTTATAAGGTAGAATTATAATTTTATACTTCCCAAGTCCAAAATTCAGTGATTTTTTTTTCATATTTCTTTAGGTATGTCTGTGTGTGTTTAATAAACCAATTAGTTTACACAAAAGTGGATTATATTATATATGTTGTCCTGCAGATTGATTCAGCTCTAGTCAGTAATATATCTTAAACCTTTCATGCCCTTACATATAAAATCTCTCATTGCTTCAAAATGCTATATAATATAATGCTTTATGGATATACAAAAATTTATTTACCTAAGTTGTTTGAACATTTAGATTGCTTGCAATTTGTAAGAGTCACAATGCTACAATAAGTAAAAACTACATGTTGGAGAATGTTATCAATGTTCTCCAATCTTTTGAAAATAAATTAAGGCCTTGTTGGAAGGAAGGAAAGTATGAAAAGAAAAAGTGAAAAGTTTATTAATTTCTCTAATAATTTGGTGTATATAATGTCAAATAACATATTTGTAAGTCTTTTTGTTGAAAGTTACTAATAGTTTTCCTGAGTGAAAATTAGCTGAATTGGGGGGCGCTCTTGGAATCATGTTTGCATAGCCTTAGATAAAAGCTGTACAATCCAATAAAATTGGTCTTCATTGAAGATATGATGAATCTAATCTAAGGAATCTAGCCCCAGGTTTCCAGAATTTGTCAAATACTTTGACATCATGCAGATGTCCCATTGCGAATCACTTCTAGAGCCAGACAGCAAAGTTTCTCAAATGATAGTCCCACAACCTGCAGACATACCAGGATCTTAGTTTTATTTTGTAGATAAAATGAGGCAGAGTTTGGACTTAACATTCTTTAAGAGAGGTAAGAGAATTTTTCTTCAGTGTTAACTTTGGGAGTGTGCTGAGCAACTCAAACATTTTAGAGGTACCAGTTCTTGACAATATACCGGCAGACATCCTGTGTGAGCAGACGCCCTTGCTTGCACAAATGACTCTCTTTTCTCTAGTAGGTCTACATATGCTATCTGGTTTCAATCAAAACTCCATTGAGACTTTTTAAATGGCCATTTACTACCCCCTCTTACAGTTAACCCAAAGAGTATTTGTCCAAGAATAGCTAAGAAACTATATCAAAAAAACCCACAGTGGACCAAATCAAAATATAAAGTTATGGTTATTAAAACATTGTGGTGACTGGATCAAGAATAGACAAATAAATTGGAACAGAATATAAAAGTCTGGAAATGAACATATATAAGAATTTATTATGTGATAAAGGTGGCACGTCAATCTGAAAGTCAAAATACATGCTACTCAAAATGTAGTTGGAAAAAATTAGAAATCTATTTGGAAGAAATAAGCTATATATTTCATTATATACACAAATTTAAGACTCAAATGCATAAAAAAGTTTTAAAAAGTATGAGAAAGAAATAGATGTTAATAAGACTATTAATAAATTATGACCTGAATTATGAACATAAAGCACTAGAAAAAACTATAAACCATATATATATGAAAGTTTTTCTAAGCAGCATATAAAACTCAAAGGACATAAATACAAAGAATGGTAGATTTTACTACCTAAATCTTTCAACTTAGATACTTTGAAAGACATCATAAAGATCTTCAGAAAACAAGGAACAGGGGGAAAAAATATTTACAAAAAATAAAATCAATGGGGCTGGCCCCGTGGCTGAGTGGTTAAGTTCGCGCACTCCGCAGCAGGCGGCCCAGTGTTTCGTTAGTTCGAATCCTGGGCGCGGACATGGCACTGCTCATCAGACCACGCTGAGGCAGCGTCCCACATGCCACAACTAGAAGAACCCACAACGAAGAATACACAACTATGTACCGGGGGGCTTTGGGGAGAAAAAGGAAAAAATAAAATCTTTAAAAAAAAAAAATAAATAAAATAAAATAAAATAAAATCAATACTCATAATGTTAAAAGCTCTTACAAATCTCTAAGAATAATGTAACAAAACCATTAGGAAAATCCACAAAGGGTTTGAACAGACAGTTCAAAAACAGAAGAGAATAAATCACCAATAAACGTTAAAAGATATTTGACTTGTGGTAACTGAGGAAATGGAAATAATTAAAATGACACTAAGATGCCATTTGTCACCCATCAGATTTACAAAAATTAAAAAGATAATATCTGGGGGCTGGCCCAGTGGTGTAGTCACTAAGTTTGCATGCTCCGTTTTGGCAGCACAGGGTTTGCGGGTTTGTATCCTGGGCACGGACCTGCACACCACTCATCAAGCCATGCTGTGGCAGCATCTCACATACAAACTAGAGGAAGATTGCAACAGAGGTTAACTCAGGGCCAATCTTCCTCACCAAAAAATAAAAATAAAAAAAAGATAATATCTGATGTTGGTAAGAGTGGCAGTGCAAGAAAATGGATACTTTCATGCACGCTATGTAGGAGAGCAAACAGAGCCTTTTTTGAAATCTAATCTCATAGTGTTCATCAAATCCAAAAACACATCTCACCTTTCCGTTTCTTTCCTATAGGTCTACTTGCCAATGTTTAAAGATATTTGTGCAAGGATATGCTGCAGCATTATTTTCATAGTTCCCATGCCAACTATATAAAACACACAAAATGATTGACAGGATGACTACAGAGTTCAACAGGGCAAAAGCACCCAGGAGAAACCTGGCTTGAGTGGACACTCTACAACTCAGTTCACTAAAAAGGCTGGGGGTTACACAGCATGAAAAGGGATCATATTTTTCCAGACACTCCCTCATTTCGAAGAAAGGCCCAAATCCTGTGTACAGAGCATTCAGAGTTAGGCTTCTGTTTCGTACCCTCACTTGTGCTTCTTTTCTGTCTAAAATCAAGGCAATACTTTAGAAAACTTAAATGAATAAGAGGTTTTACATCAGTACCTTCTAGTACTGATGTCAAAAGCCAAAATGAATACTGACCATCTTCAACTGAAAACACGCTCTTTCAGGGCAGTATACGAAGTCACATTTTTACCAAAGTTTGAGGGTAAAGCTATCATCAAGGAAACATTGTTCCTTTGGCCACTGTCAGAATTATATCCTCACCAATAGATAACTATCATCTTCTTTTCTCTGCTGTTGGTTCAAGGTTCGTGCAGTTCAACTTCTACAGCCATGTTTACCTACCTAATTATACAGTGCAACCTGTGTTTGGAAGGCTAGTTCTGTTTTATTATAGTTTCCCACAGACAAAACAAAAATATTTGTTTAAACTATCCATTGAAGGAAAAATTGCTACCGTTTTCCTATTCAATTGATAGTGATGTTGGCTTTGAAGATTAAAATGAGGACAGTCATCCCTGTCCAGCTGAGCAGAGACCTTAGGCTCAGAGAACATCACTACACTGCATCTTCAAAAAAGTAGGACATGAAAGTCAGTTTCTTGGATCACTGGGAAGACGCCATTACCCCTTGTTCTCACCGCACACCTGCTCCTAACCACTACCTATACCAAAGTTGGTCTCATTTGGCTTCTCCTCTCCCCTAAAACCAAAGACCACTACTATCCCCGGAGGGTATGTGCTTCCCTTTCCAACAGTTAGCACTCCCACAGACCCTTCTGGATCCCTAGCATGAATGCTCTTAGAGGTACTTGCAAAGGAGACTCCACTTACCTCTGTTAGGAAGTGCTGGATATCCTTATTCAGGCTTAGGAGGTAAAGTTGAACTGCTGAAGGAAATCCCAGCTCTGCCACTTAACTTGTGTGTCCTTGGGCCTAATACTTAACCTCCCTTAGCATCAGTTTCCTTATCTGTAAAATGGGAATAATAAGAGTACTTATAGGGTTGCCAAGATCATTAAGTATTCTATTATGGCGTCTGGCACATAAAAAGTACAAAAAAACTGCTAGCTGTAATTGTTAGCATTCTCATTATCTACCTGCACACCCCTGCCTTGGCCAGATTTACTCAGCAAAACAGCTTACACAAGGTCAAGGTGCTGCTGGCAGGTTTCCCCAGGCTGTGGGCAAGTACCCCCATGGAAGTCAACTCCACCAATGAGGAGGTGAACTGGAGAAGTTTCACCATGAGTCCAAGCCACACCTGCCCCTCCATCTTCTATTGCACTTTCTCAGGACCCAGATAAAAAGGACCTAAGTTTCATGGCTCTATGCCACTGTGCGCACACATCCCTTCTAAAACCAGGCCCTCTGCAGTCCTAATTGTGCACACATATGTCCCTTCTTAGATTGTGAACTTGAAGGAGGGACTGAGTTTCCCTCCACTTTGTAATCTTTTTGGTGATTTGCCTTGTACTGTGTCTGGAGAAGAGTTAACTAAATAAATGAAGAATGAATGAATGAATGGAAGTAATATTTGTAAGCAAGACAGTTGGACCAGGCTAAGGTAAAAGGGAATTTGCCTTGTTATTTCCCAACTCCCTTTCTTCCCAACTATGAAAGATGTTCTTCCCTTGGTTCTCAATGCCTTCTGGCATGCTTTGGCTTGTCTCCACCCATCCTGCAGACTCCTCCCCCACATCTCTCTGTATCAGAACCCTACTCACTCACAGTCTCTCTGCCAAGTGACAATCAGATGTGAACGCATTAATTAATCAAGTAAGCAGCCCCTAAGATAAGGTACTAATAAATCAATGCAATAGAAAACCAAAAACCTTAATCCAGAGAAAGCTCTTGTCTATAAAGAATCTAATATGGGCCACTCTAATGGGGCAATGTCAAATTTCGTATCAGGCAGGTGAGAGAAAGACACCTATTTTTGATTGTTCTTTCTCCTTAGGATCCTAATGGCTCCTAGAAATGCTGTTGTACATGTAGGAGCTGAATAAACCTGGCCAGCCAGCTACTGCTATACTAATTCTATCTTCTCTCCTTGGTTTTTCCAGAGCCACCCTCGAAAGAATCAAAGTTCATGTAGGAGGTTTTATGAGAATAGCTGCTGCACTGTTTGCAGAACTGTATCAGAGAAACTAGAGATAGCAGAGGGGTTATCTAGTTCCTTCTCACAGGCCAGCAGCAGCATTGTTCTGAATACAATGGAGTGTTTGATGTCTTTGGATGACCACACGTAACCCCCATAGACAGCCAGTGAGTAAACATGACCAAAGGCTGGTACTTTCCCTCTCAGTTGAAACCTCCAGCTAAATGAATCACAGCAGTTCTATGAGAAAGGGAGGGGAAAACCCATCAATAACCCATCAAGAAACTTTCAAGTATAAGTGAGGAAGTAGCTGGGGGGAAAAAAGGCAGAAAGCCTAGCAAATCAATTGCTTTTCAGATAGTACCTCCCATGTGCTCCAAATCACCTAAGTGTTCCTTGGATTGGAGCATGTCTTACATTGCATTGATTGACTTTATTTGATTAGAGTGTAAATTTCCTAAAGGACGAAATCTCACATGGCAGAGTAGTAACAGCGGACTTGGAGAGTCGGAGTGCCGGGGTTTGAATACAGTGCCCGCCTCTTACACCTCTATAAACTTGGACTAGTTATTCTGTCTCTCTGGGATTCATTTTCATTTTTGTAAAGTGAGGACAATACTACTGTCTACCTCATAAGATTATTGTTGCTATGGCTTGTGTTAAATCATCCATCTACAACCCTATGTCCAGGCCCAGGCATAATTATTGATTGTCCATCATTATGACCTCTCTTGCTGACCATTGCTGTCCTCCAAGTACAGAAGGCAGTGCACAGAAAATTCTCAAGATAGATCCGATTGAATAAATATATCCCAAGTGTTGCCCCATGGAGCTGCTACTTTGGTGAATAAATTAAATAGTCTAGAACATTGTAATATCATATCATCATACCTCTGCTTACCTTATCAAACAATTCTATTCTCAATTCATTTAGTAGCATTATATGAAATTTTATGACAGCTCTATAGGGATAATAGGAATTTAAAATATGTCAAGGGAGTTATTTCTTTATTCAACGAACACTTTTGAAACAGATATAGTTTTCCAGACTCTGTGAAAACACCAAGAAAACGACAAAAAGATAAAATTCCTATGTGATTTTTATTGATAACAGCTTATATTTATTACCCATCACATAATAAGCATTATATTGGGCTCTTTGAATATGTTAGCTCATTTTACTCTGACAAAGAACAGCAAGGTGATTATTATGTCCATTTTAGAGAGAAGAAAACTGAGATACAAACCGACTTAATAACTTGCCTGACATTTTTCAGCTAGAATTTTCCAGAACTAAAACTTCTGTATTTCCAAAGCCTGTTCCCACTCACACAACCATGAGCAGCTAATAGCTAAACAATCATACTTTGGTCACTCATTCTGTCCACTCATTTTCTGCCATTAAGCAAACTACCCAGAGATTATTCTCAAGTCCACAAATAATCAATGAGTAAATATCTACAGTGAAGTCAGTCTGTTGCAACACCTAAAAGAGAGAGAGAACTTGCTTTATTGGTGGCCCCAAAGCAGGTGTTTTAAGAAGAATATAGAGTTTAGAATATGATATCCCCTGGCATCAATATACAACAGGGAGCAGGGGAAGTTTGGAGACCTGTGGACCTTTAAGATGGTCTATTTCCCCCAGTTTTACAGACAAAAGGTTTAGGAAGCCCTGGACCTGCACCAGAACCCAACATTCCTCTTGCTCTAGCCTCTTCTACCACTTCATCATGCAGTTGTTCTGAAGGCAGTGGCTGCTGCCTCTAGAACACATCCCGTTTGCCTCCAAAGAGAAGGCTTTTTTTGGCTACAGCGAAAGGAAAGTGGGAAGATAAAACAAACTTTAATTCATCTGTTCTTACTCATAGGCTTCCCATCAAGGATGGGTTTTATCCTTATTTAGAATCAATACTAAGTAAAGAAAGTATAAATATACCAATTGAAAAAGTCTTTCTGTGGATGCCTTGGCAGCCGCAGTTAAATTGCCTGAGGTTTAGCAACACCATGCATTTACCCTAGCTCTCATTCTGTAGCCCTCAAGTGTTAAACTCAATCATTTCCCGGGACCCTTGATATAACAGCATCTAGAATCTGTTAATAGGATTTTTTGTGTTGTTTTGGGGGGATTCTTTTTTTTTTGTAGTTCTGGGACAGAGTTAGGTAAATCCCTAACAGACCAATGGAGTTTTTAAGCCTCAATCGCTTGTGTTGAACAGTTTTCCCCAAGATATAAGAGCAACAATATTTAAGTTGAGAATTACTGCTTCTGAGAAGAGCAAGAGGATCTGGGTGAAACTGAGGAATTTCCCTGGCATTTCCCCTAGATTAATCTTTTGTCAAGGGACTCAAACCTCAGGGTGATCCTAGGGTCTCTGTACACCGCTATAGGAAGTGGCATAGACTGAGTCAGGTGACCTTAATTTCCTTACCGTCCCTCACACTGACTGGCACTATAATCCAAGGGAAAGTCAAACTCCAAAGTTCAGATTCCTTGTCTGTAAAACAGGAGACTTGAACTGATGCATCCCTTTCGGACCTTTCTATCACTGACTAACTCCATTTCTTTGGGTTGCCTTGGACAAACACAAAATGAGCCACAAAGTAAGGGCTCAGAGCTGAATATTTTGAGAAAAGAAAAGGAAAATGCATATTGGGATTGCATTTAAAGGATTTATGGCTGGATTTGTTCCCTGACTTGGGAAACCGGAAATCCTTTGGCCAATGCAGTCTCTGGGTCAATGAGTCTCAAGTAGGCTCACTTTGTTGAGGACAGTAGGAAAGAATTTATTTTCATAGAAGGTGAAACCAAAACAGGCTTGAGTGATGAGCCCAGGTCTTGGGCTACTCTCTGGTCACTTTTCCACTAAATTATACTGCCTAGATTTTCTCCTCCAGACCTAAACAGAAAGACAACATGAAATGAGAGGCATATGACTTGGAAAATGTTAAACCATTGTTTCTAGTCTTTCCAAAGACTAGTTCCAGAAGATGTCGCATACGAAAATGTTTTCAAAGTGCAAAATGTGGGAAAGCAGAAAGTTCAGCTCTGTCTTAGAGCTTTAAAATTAGCATACAAAAAGTTTGGAAAGGTCCTACGGGAGAGAAACCTGTATACATTTTTCTTAAGCTGGCATTCCCTAACTTATTTGGCCAACGAAGACATACTCTACACAAACCACCAATAATCATTGCATCTGTTTTGTAAATATGTAGAAGTGATCACTCATATAGACAGAAGGAAAGATCATTTTACTGCACTGTGAAGTGGCCGTCTCTCTCATCTTAGCATTTGCCCATTGGTAGCTCCTTTTCCTAATTACTTTCAGTCAGCGCAGGCTTGGTTTTCAGTACAGTACTGCACAGCCTGATCCCAGTTGTTTTCATCACTCCAGACTTTGATAGCACACCTCTGTATCCCCCAAATTACCTAGCATAATACTTGCAAGCAAAGGCTGCTCAAACACTTGTCAATATCCTGAAATTGACCTTTACAAAATTTCTAGTCATTTTTATCACTCAAATGTTTGATTGCCCAAGTTGATCACTTATACAGGGCACGATTGACTTCTATAGCCCATTGGTTTTGTGGGATACTACCCAATGATGTACACCCAACCTTTCATGTGTAAGTGAGAGGCACACAGCAAATCTAATCTTTGCTTAAATATAAACTCAGAGTAAAAAGAAGCCACAAGAATCCTGCCTCAAAGCCAGTACACACAAATCAGGGTCAGCAGTTAAAGGTACATGGTCATCTGCCTAGTGACCTATCTTTACCCTTGGGAGCTGGCTCAGTTCCTTATAAGTCCTGGTGGGAGGAGGAATGAGTCCAGACCAGAGTGGCCAGAGGGTCCATGTGGCCTGGAGTGGCTCCATGCGGTCCAGTCCAGCTCCAGGCCGTCCTTCATTGGAACCCCAAATGATAAGGTCACAGCCAACGACAAGTAACAGATAGAAATGGGCACAGATAACCAGTCTTAGCCACATGCATGTGTTGACCAGAGAGAACAAAAACAAATTATTTAAGCTGAAATATGTTGGTGAGGACAAACGTATAAGTGGAGAAATTGGAACCCTTGTACACTGTTGTAGGAATGCAAAATGGTGCAGCCACTATGGAAAACAGTATGTGAGTTGCTCAAAAAAGTAAAAATAGAACTACCATATGATCCAGTAATCCCACCCTTGGGTATTTAGTCAAAAGAATTGAAATCAGGGTCTCAAAAAGATATTAACACAACTATGTTCATTGCAGCATTATTCACAATAGCCAAGATGTGGAAATAACCTAAATGTCCATCGACAGATGAATGGATAAGGAAAATCTGGTATATACACATGATGAAATATTATTCAGCCTTTTAAACAATGAAATTCTGGAATATGTGGCAACGTAAGTGAACTTTGAGGACACTATGCTAAGTGAAATAAGCCAGTCACAGGTAAATACAGCATGATTCCATTTATGTGAGGTATCTAAAATAGTCAAATTCATAGAATCAAAGAGTGGAATTGTGGTTACCAGGGTCTAGGGGGAGAGAGAAATGAGGAGTTACTAATCAGTGTGCATAAAGTTCCAATCAAGCAAGATTAATAAGCTCTAGAGACCTGCTATACAGCATTATACCTATAGTCAACAATAATGTAGTCTACAATTAACAATTTTTTAGAAAGGTAGATCTCATGTTAAGTGTTCTTACTACAATAAAATTTTAAAAAGTAAAAGATGAAAAAAAGGTCCTTGAGGTGTTGTAGGCATTCAACACATTGCATTATTCTTCTCATTCAGTAGGCTCCAAATATGAGGGTTTAGCTTAGTGAACAAGGAAGGTTTAGACTGTAGTGTGACATCCTGTGTTCAAAATCCTCCTGATTCCTCAATTTTATCATCTACAAAAGTAAAATTAAGTGGAATTATATTGGGCATATAGCATGGAGGCAGTTTCTAGCATATAGTAAGTATATTTTAAACATTTTTCTTAAATAGGACAGTGTGAAGATCTTGCCATTTTGTCATTATTAATAGGTCTTTATTTGAAGATTACAACCTCTAAATTACCTTGACACATCTCTCTTGGTTTATTCCACTTTTCCTTTTTCTTTCCCTCCTCCTTTTCCTTCTCATTCTCTCTTGTATTTCTTCTCTCTCTCTGATCTCTTGTATAACAAGGTCAACCATATTCTTTCAGAAGTCTACTCCCCTCCTGTGAAATAGAGAGAGAGAGACAGAGAGAGAGAAAAAATGTCTCTGCTGGGGAAGAGAGTGGACAAGTTCTCCTCCTAGACATGCTGGTCAGAAGTGGGTTATGGAGTGAAGGAGGGTGACAACCTCTGGTGACAGTAGCTGCCACACATTTCAGGATCTGAGGAAGAACTGAGTAAAGATCATTTTTCTTTATCTTCTGTGAAACTGCCATAATATAGCCCCACAACTCTCCTCCTGATCCCACATTCAGTACACTAACAGTACCCTGTTCTTAGTTTAACTGCCTTTGATTGTGATGAGGGTACATACCGACTCATAAATACCTAGGTATCCGTTAGGCTACCATCCAAAACCCACTGGCTCCTTTTTTGTAACCAGAAATTATTTACTTAACAAATATCTCCCAGAAATCAAATGTCAGTCAGCTACTAATTTGAAAAAACAAGCAAATACAGTTAGTCAGCAGTTTTTAATGGCCCCATAACATACATGCATACAAACATCTCTCTAATAGACATTAGCAATTGTTAAGTAATATTTTTTAATTAAGTATAAAATATATAGAGAAAAATACCCAAATTACAAGTATACAGATTGATAAATTTTCACAAATGGGGTATACCCATATAACCATCCCCTCAATCAAGAAATAGAACATTTCAAATAGCCCAGAGCACCCCTGTCACCCCTTCTTTCAGTCATCACCCCTCCAAGGGCCACCCTATATGGAGTCCTAACACCACAGACTAATTTGCTTGTTTTTTTTAACTTTGCTTAAATGGAATTAATCAGTGTCTAGTCTCTTGTGTCTGGCTTCTTCTGCTCAACATATGGTTGTCAGAGTCACCCATGCTATTGCATGCAGCAGTAGTCCCTCTGTTTTCACTGATGCTGATGGTCTTTACCAGTAGATTTCAATTAGCTTTATGCATCAGACCTAGTACAGCAGGAGTTATGTATGGACTAGAGGCAAGATCAACAGCTTGCTTAACTCTTAAACAGCTCTACAGCTCTATTTATTTTTTCTCATACAGGCTTCCATTTGGCAAAAGCCTCAGCCCATCCGTAAAAATGGCCTTTCAAATTATGTATTTCTTGCCTCCCTTTTCCAGGCTCTTCCCCAGCCGTCATTCTCCACATTCCCCCACCACATCTACTTCACCTATCCTTCCCAAATGTATGAATACCAGGGAGTCTGAGGCGTAATATTTTCCTTCTTTACCAATACGGAAAAAAACTACATGGGCAGAGGATGTTGCACAGTTTTTCAACTGCTGGTTAGCTGGGTCTTCACACTCAAAATTCACTATTTTATTTGAAATTCCATAGATGGTCACGTAATTATATACAGGAAAAAACATTTGTTCCCACATAAAAACAATTATTTAGGGTTTATCTGGTTCAATACTTTTTTCTACCACCTGCAGTAGGTGGATATAAATGAGATTTGACTATCATGGACTAAAGTGAAGGCAAATATTACATCAAAACAAATGGATGCTGGGAGACCACGTATGTGGTTAACTCAGCCATGGAAAAAGCCTTGGAGTATGGAAGAAAGACAGACATGCTAAAAATGGAAGAAAGGAAGAATACCAGGCAATACAGTTGCTCCACAATGTCATTCCTGCCCATCCCAAAGGGGCATAAATAGAAATATTCTGGAATTTAGCACCACTGATATTTAAGCCCAATTTCCAGCAAGGTCAAAACTAATAGTGAATTATTTGTTTTACTGACTTAGGTTGCAAGCGCCTTGGGCGGATCCTGTGCCTTCTTCTATATCTCATTCAGCGCCAAGAATACTGTTAGCCATCAACAAAACCATAATAGACCCAGAGTCTTCTCCAAAGGCCAATGAAAACACACACACTGAGCTAATGGAGACATTTACAGGCAGAGGACTTCAGTTTCCTTTCTGAAAATGCCACCAAGGCAGCCTAGCTAATTAGGTCTCAGTAAATGACATAGACCAGAATGGTCCACCTGCCTGGAGTGTTGTATGTGCACCAAGCCTGTTTTCTATTTGTTTGGTTTTTGTTTTTGTTCTTCTAGCTATAAATGAAAGGGCTATTTTTGAAATTTCAAGTCTCTCTCTGAGATCCGGATTGTGAGTTTACGGTAATTTCAAGAAAATGGGAATGCAGTACTTAACACTACAAAGAATGAATTTATTCATTTGGCGCTGTTTGGTCATTCCTCTCCTACCTCTATTATCTTCCCTTTGGAGAAACCTAGGAATATAATTACGCCCAAGGCTACCCAGAAATGCAGTGACAGTTCCAGGAATGAAATTCTGATGTTTCTTGAAAACTTGTCTCTGATCTAGCCTAGGAGTAGTCATAAATGTCCCAGTATTCCCAATATGAATGTCCTTGTGATGGTCTAACTCATTCTTTGTTTGTGTTTCTGAAAATAACGCAAATTGATGGAGATAGGGATTGCGGACATGAGACACTGGAGTAGCACAGACTCAAAGTCTAGCAGGTCTTTCTACGAACAAGAATGGCTTTGACTTCAACCAAGGTGCTTTAAACCCAAAGAGCACATATGATGAATGTTAATCACTGGAAATCTCAATGAGTATTAACGGAGCTTCTATTATAAATACCCAGAACACAAGTGTTTCTGTGTCCCTCATATTCTCTTCCTCCAAAATATGAATAGAAAATGATACAACTGCAAGTCATGGCCTTTATCCACCAAAAAATAAATAAATAAAAATTTTTCGAGCAGCCCAAACATATCAGCATAGGTGCCAAAACATACCAGCCAAAACATTCCAGAAAACTGTAATGCAGTATGGTAGAGCAGAGAGAGAATGGACCACCGAGTCAGATATACCTGACTGCCAATTACAGTTTCATTTGTTATTAGCTGTGCAGTTTTTTCTGAACCTCTCTCAGCTTAATTTCCTCATCTATAGAATTAGGACTAATACATTTATTCAGAGCTCTTTCAATTGCAAGTATGAAAAACTCAACCTAGGGGCCAGCCCCACTTGGCCTAGTGGTTAAGTTCAGCGTGCTCCACTTCAGCAGCCCGGGTTTGGTTCCTGGGTGTGGACATACACCCCTCTGTTAGCAGCCATGCTGTGCCAGCAGCCCACAAACTAAAAAATAGAGGAAGATTGGCATGAATGTTAGCTCAGGGTGAATCTTCCTCAGCAAACAAAACAAAAGAAAACAAATTTAACCTAAATTTGCTTAAGCAAAAAAAAAGGCATACATAAAAATGCAAGAAATATATTTACCATGTAACTTAAAAACCCAGGAGTCTCTAGCTTCTGGTATACCTGGATTCAGGTGCTCAATTTTGTCAGGAAGTAATCTCTCCCATATACCTTATTTCTTCTGAAATGACAATCTTTTTCTTTTTTTTTTTTTGAGGAAGATTAGCCCTGAGCTAACTATTGCCAATCCTCCTCTTTTTGCTGAGGAAGACTGGCCCTGAGCTAACATCCATGCCCATCTTCCTCTGCTTTATACATGGGACGCCTAGCACAGCATGGCTTTTGCCAAGTGGTGCCATGTCCACACCTGGGATCCGAACCCGCGAGCCCCGGGCCAGCAAGAAGCAGAATGTGGGAACTTAACTCCTGCGCCACCGGGCTGGCCCCCAAAATGACTTAATTTTTAAGTACGCTTTCCCATCATGATGGCCACCAGAACTCAAGGATAACATCCTCACAGCCCCAAGTCCAATGCAATGAAGACAGTTGGCAACAGTTCTAACAAGAGGTTAGGACTTAACCTCAGTTACTCTGATCAATTATATGTCCACACCTGGAGGCATCACTGGAAGGAATCTCAAGGTACGTCAGAGTGCTGTTACCTGGATAAAGATACAAGGCTTCTGGAAAGGCCAAAGCAACCGATGTCCCTACAACACATCTCAGAATTGTAAAAGCAAACAAATAAACAAAACTTATCCCACTGCCTGCAATTTCTATTAAGATAATAATAAATTAAAGTAATTCTTCTAGGTGGACAAATCTTTGACATCCAGGAAATATTTGTCTGTATTGACTCGACTTAGAGTACACAATACACTTAGTAGTGGAAGCTCCATGATCTACACAACATTCTGCCAAAATTAGGTAAGGTTGCCAGGTGAGATTTTAGCTGGATTGAAAGGGGCAGAGGATTTAGCCAAGCAAAGAACAGAAAGGTCATTCTCAGGGGAAGTAATAAAACAAGTTAATGACTATGTATTTTTCATATAACAGAATGTTGTGGGTAAGATGAGCATTCTAACCAACAGAAAATGGCATATCATGAAGTAGATTTGTAAATATTAGTAGGAAGAGCTTGCATACATCCAGCAAAAAATGACATTTACCGAATTAAGTTGTTTACAATGTCATTAGTAAGGAAAGATTCTTTTGAAGTACTCATTCAACATAGGTCTTTGAAAAGACACTCTTCCTCCTTAAGCTGGTCTCCTTTCAATGAGGTGGGCTGCGTGCAAACATATATTTGACAAATGAAGTTCAGACCTCTTCATTATAGAACACAATTAGCTCACTCCAGGAAAGATGAGGATTTATTGGTTTAAACATGCTAATAAAATCCTGGCTGCAACTGAGAAACAAAAAGTAGTTTAGAATGAGAAAATGTATTAATATACATGATGTGGATTCTAACTGAAGCCAAAGTGAAAACTATTTCCTGGATTTCAGATAGAGGTCTGTCCAACAACAACCTTACTTTGAGCATTTTGAAGGCAGACTTCAAATAAATAATGAAAAGACAGAAACATTTAACCAAATGTGAAAAAAGTTTCTTTAAAACACATTGGGAGTGCCAACCATAAACAATTTTTGCAAGTATTACTAAGCCAGACTTACCATCCTTCCGGTAATGCACCTACATCAGACACCAAGAATCTTTATTTCTGGCTATGATGAATTCAGATGAGTTATCCCATTCTCAAAAAGATGTCTACAGAAAGCTCCTCTGGCTGCCAAAAGCAGTATTCTCTCAAAATGGAAATCCTTTCTCAGTTCGACTTAACAAGTCTGCTATGATAATCTCAGGGAATTTACCAGTCTGGGGAGATTTATTTCATGGAAATGGAGTGTTTCCAACGTTTGAAGAAATTCGCTCCATATTTCGGAAAATGAGCATGTGATTTATTTTGTATGCTGTTTAATAGAAGAAGCAATAGCTCTTTCTACAGTGCACTATGAGCTGCTGATTAACAGTCGTATCTTCACAGCCAAGAAGTAAAACAAAGCATTAAAATAAGTGAATATAATAAATTAAAATCTTGAGAAAATGAGGGCAAATTAAAGCCATGGTGGCAAAACATTAGGTTCCCCCCCAAAAATTCAGTGATTTATGAAATTATTCTTCATTAGTAAAAAGTTGTTTCTAAATATGAACACACTGAAGAGCATCTACACCAAGTATTCATTGGATGGTATGACGACTGCCAAGCATCTCTATTGCTTTGGGTCCTGTACCTTTGTGTTTGTGGTCTAAAGAGATCCTTCCTCAACTCTTCCCCCAACCAAGAGCTCTGAAGGTAAAACATAGTTAATGATGGCACTAAACAACTGAGAGTTTTGATTACAAGAAGAGTGTGCACAGCTTTTTGGATGTCTGATTAGCTGTAGAAGATCGAGTAAGCCTTGGGGTCAGGCTCATAGGAGAGACACCTAACCTAATTTCCAGAAAAGAAGGAAGGCTTCTGAGAATAGAGGACATGTAAGCTGGGGCCTGAAGGTGGAGGAGAAGGAGCTTATTCAGGTAAATAAGGTCTTAAGAGAGACTGGCATGTGCAAATGACCAGCTGCCAGTAGCAGCATGGCTCTTTTAGGTAACTAGTAAATTTGAGTAGAGTGAAAGAAGAGAACATACAATGGGGAAGCCAGGGGAAAGAGGAGGTTAGAAGTGTAAGCAGAGACAAGATCATGTAAAATCTTGTAGGCCATGATCAGGATCTGTACTTTATTCTAAGAGCAATGGGGAGCCATATAAGTCATCAGAAAATCTCATCATCCCTATATATGAAATATCTCCAGAAACTGACCACATTTTTTACACATCCCCATTATGGTCCAAGCCACTATCAACTCCTGCTCAGAGTATCACAACTGCCTCCTAACTGGCCTTCTTACCTTCCCTGGCTTCCTTCAGGCTCTTCTCCTCTGGGTACTCCCTACACCTTGACCCTGCTCACTTTTCTCCATAGCACTTAACATCTGACATATTCTATATTGACTTAGGAGTTTCTCGTCTGTCTCCATCACCAGAAAGGCAGGAATAAACTAGTTTTGTTCTCTGCTATAATATTTGCATTTAGATCAGTGCCTAGCACAAAGTAGATACTCAATAAAGTTTTGATCATTGAAGACTTGCTTGTGCTCCCTATATTCAAAACTCTTCCAGTGGCTTACCATTTCACTTTGCTGAAAAGTCAGAATCCTTACCATGGCTCCCAGGGCCCTGCAGGACCTGGTCTTCCTACCTCTCTGCTCTCATCTCCTACCACTTTCCCACTTGCGCCCTTTGCCTGGGTCTTCCCGTTCTCTGACTACAGCAAGCATGCTTCACCTCCAGTACCTTGAGACTTCCTATTCTCTCTGCCTAAAACACTCCTGTTCCGCAAAGCTGCATAATTTGATCCCATACTTCCTTCAAATCTGCTCAAATGTCACCTGCCCAGAGAGATCATTATACAACCACAGCCCCTTCTGGCCACCTTGGTCACTCTCTTCCCACATACCTGGCTTTTGTTTTTTAGACTAATGAAAAAGAATCACTTATCATAATACATATTTATGCATGCTGCTTGTTTAACCCTACAACAAGATCAATTCTATGAAGGCCATGGATTTATTTGGGCCATGACTGTTCTCTTGCACTTCGAACTATGCCTGGTCCATGTTAAATACCTGAATTAATGAGGAGCCAACTAGGAATCAGAAACCACACCAGTTATTTGATGAGAGGGAATTTAATTTAAAGAAGTGTAAACTATTATAAAGTTGTTAACTAGGTGCCTGGAAGCATACAAAGAGAACACTCAAGTATCTCAAAAGTAACAGCTGTAGGAAGCAACTACCTCTGTCTAGGCTAGGGGAACGAGGAAGATGTTGGAATTATTAAATCTTAGAAACCCAGAGGGTCCTTGCAGAACTGAAACTCGGCTCTGAGGAGGGGGCTCTCCAAGGCTAATGTCTGAGCTCCAATGAGTGACCTGGTGGGCTTCGGACCCAGATCTTTGAAGAGGGACTGCTGCCGGCTGAGGCTGGCAAGATGGTAAGTCAGATGAAATGGGCTCTGTTCATGTTGGAAGAACCAACTGAATGTTGGATCTAGCTGTTGCTACAAGAAGGAAAAACTTCCATGGGGTGAAGAAGTATTTATTAGGCAATCCTACTGGGAACAGAAAGCAGAAAGGAAGTCCCTGAGAAGCTGGGAGGAAAGATAATATCCCTTCTCTTCAAGCCTTGCAGTCTCTTTCTCTATTGCTCCCTATTGGCAGAGCCTAACATGAACCAACTGGCCAAGCCACAGTGTGGTTTGCACAGTTCCAGCCCCAGCCAGCATCACAAAGCTGAGTACAGAAGGGTGGCTTGGAAGTTGAGCAACAATAACTTAATAACATGCACAATACTCAATAAATTTCTGTTGAAAGAAGTTATTGAAATGTATTGGAATTTCTCAAAAAATCATTTAAATTGCTTAGAAATCAAACACTGCTGAATATAATAAATAGCAATTTAAAAACTTATTCAAAGGACATAGAGGCTTGTCAAGTGGGGTCAAGTAAAATAATCAATTCCTATCACAGGCAAAGAATAGTTTTCTGTTTCCTGGCAGCTGAGGCAAAAATGGAAATATGTCATGCATTACAATTTAATTATAACGGTTAGTGCCAGAGAGCAGCAAGGAGGTCTAACAATAAAGTGAACACTTTTTTTCAGAGCAGAGGTTTGATCCTTTCAAGCATGTGTTTGAAATCCCACAGTTCAGAACCAGGAAACATGAAATAAAAGAGTAGTCTTGCTTAAGTTTTATCTTATAGCAGTGTGTGTATGAGCATGTTCATGCATATGTTTGTGTGTGTGGTGTGTGGCCAGCTGTTGGCCTCACCTATAAAAAGAACATCAATACATAAAATAGCAAACATCTCATTTTAAGGACTAGATCCTCGGGAGCCATCACGATGAATTAGGAGCAAAATGCATGCCTGAATAAGAGAATAAATCCACTTGTGGGCCGAGAGTGATTGAATCCCTACAAAAGGCATAATAAATTGACTTGTTGCCTCAGGATATTTAAAATTGAATGTCTACCAAATACAATGATTTTCTTGCTTTACAGAATTTTATGCTGACTTGCTCCTAATGGAAGTAAGATGCCAATTAACTCATATTGCTTCTTAAGTTAACTCTTAGAGAATATGTCAAGGTTATCAGCATAAAGGAAGACACTTGTATGTCTCTTTGTTGCAGTAGGAGGAGATAAAGTCAATTCATTTCATACTTATACTATGTTGATAAAATTTAAAAAACAGGTGCTAGAACTTAGTCCTGTTTGATGTCACTTAAGGCTATATTGCATATCATCATAAGAATATTTCTGCCTACTCTAATTTTGGCAACTATGTTGAATGAAAGAGACAGTAATAGCTGAGGTGACTGTCTGGATTGCATGAGTAGGTCCGTAGGCAGTTGTTGTCCATAGAAGCAGAGGTGAATGATGGAGCAGTGATGAAGATAACACATGGCCTTGAGATGTTCTTAAACCTGAGGCACACTAGTATGTCAAAATAAATAGCTATTTTTCCAATTTCAACAACATGGACTAGAAAGACAGTCTCAAGAAAATAAGAAGATAAGCCACAGACTAAGAAAATATTTGCAAAAGACACATCTTATAAAATAGTTATCCAAAATACAAAAACTCTTAAAACTCAACAGGATGAAAACAAACAATCAGATTTAAAAAATGGGTGAAAGATCTGAGCAGACATTCCATCAAACAAGATATACAGATGGTAAATAAGCATATGAAAAGATGCTCCACATCATATGTCACCAGGGAAATACAAATTAAAACAACCAGATACCATTGCATACCTATGAGAATGGCCAAAATCTGTAACAGAGACAACACCAAATGCTGGTGAGGATGTGGAGCAACAGGAACTCTTATCCATTGCTGATGGGAAGGAAAAATGGTACCATCACTTTGGGAAATAGTTTGGCAGCTTCTTATAAAACTAAACATACTCTTCCCATACAATCCAGCAGTCATGATTCTTGACATTTACCCAAATGAATATAAAAGTTACGTCCATACAAACCAGCCCATGGATGTTTATGGTAGCTTTATTCATAATTGCTAAAATTTGGAAGCAACCACGATGTCCTTCAGTAGAAAAGTGCATCAACTGTGCTGTACCCAGACAATGGAATATTATATAGAGCTAAAAAGAAATGAACTACCAAGTCATGAAAAGACATGGAAGAAACTTAAACGCATATTAGTAAGTGAAGGAAGATTGTAACAAATATGTCACTCTGGTGTGAGTTGTTGATAATGGGGGAGGTCATGTGTGGGGGAGAGGTCCAGAAAGAATATGGGAACTCTCTGTACTTTCTGCTCAACTTTGCTGTGAATCTAAAACTGCTCTAAAAAATAAAGTTTATTAACTTTTCAAAAAGCACAGATTGGTTGCTTATATTACATGGAGACTAACACTTTTATCTTAACTTGATTTCTTCCTTTCTTACATATGGGGGAGGAGGAAGTGGGTCAATGTTTATCTTTCTCACCTCTAGAACAGCTGGCTCATAACTCTTACTCTGTTTTGTATTATTTACCTCATTTTCTGTCTCCCACTACTTCTGTTAATGGCATATATTAAATAAGAAGAAAAATTGCTGCTTTCAGGATAGCAATCAGAAGTTTTATTTGAAAAGTGACCAAGATTATTAAATTGGTACCTTGGAGACAGACTAGTTAGAACTCTTTAAGAAATTCTGACCATGTCAGTCTTGTTAGTCTCTCTTCTCATTACTCATCAATTCCAAATTGCCTTAATCTCCTAGACTATCATGAGAGCTTTCCAGAAGTCTCTGTAAGAAATACTTTCTGCTTCATGGTACTTCTTGCGTACCATTCGGTTTGCTTTCCCTCAGAGGCCTGTTCACAAGGCAGACTGGGAGAGAGAAGGTGAGTGGATCAGAGAGATCCTATCACTAACAGGAGTACAGAGTTAATAATAATAACAGTTACCTAATATGAATCACCCACCATGTACCAGACACCACGCTAGGTGTTTAAATGAAAGTAAGTATTGTGCCCTTTATAGTTAAGGAAACCAAGGTTCAGAGAGGGCACATAATTTACAAAAGGCCACAAGGCTGGATTGGTTTTTGGATGCTCTGTTTATAAGCATCAGAAATAGGACTCCAACTCATTTAGACAAAAATGGGTAAAGTTTGACTAAAAAATTCCAAAGAAGATTAAATAAGCAGACTGAACACAGGTCACAGATTCAGCAGGACCTTAGGAATGCTTAGAACCAGCATCTTAAAATCTACCAAGTCTTTCTCTATATCTCTCCTCTCTTGTCTTCTTTGCATGTATCTTTTATTCCCTCTTATTGCAGACAAGTTGTTTCCTTTTGGCAGGAAACTGGGCTACCAACAAAAGCTCCAAAGATTTATATCTTTAAAATTTCTGGTCCTGGAGAGATACTCTCTTTGCACTTACCAATTCAAAAAATCCTGGTGAAAAAAAGTTCTGTTTATACTGCCTCTCCCGCTGGGCCACTGAATTCTCTCTATTCCCCAAAAAACCATATGGATGACAAGCAATGGGAGCAGAATTGGGAGGGAGATCCAGGAGAATTGGAGACAATCCTCATAAGACAAACTCAGACACGTCCACCCCAAAAATCATGATGTAGAGCCTACAAATATTATTCTCAATATGCAGATGAGGAAAATAAAAATTAACTAATTAAAAGAAATTAAAGTGTGAGTGTTTTGCCCAACAAACAAGTAGTCAGGACTGCACTCAGTTCTCTCTAAATTCATTATGTTTTTATCTGTATCTGTTTCCAACTCTAGGAAGAGAAGGTTGTTCAGAGTAAATCTATCGCTAGAAGGACGATGGACAGCATCTCATAGGACTAGCTGATGCCAAAGGAACTTGACGTCCACAGATTGGATCAAAGACTAATCCCTCTGGCATCCATACTCTTAAGATAATTACAGAGATAAAACAAATTAAGAAAGAATAATAGCAATGATATTGATTGATCACTATCTTTATGCAGTGAAGTTTGCTTATTTATCACATAAGATAAAACTCTGAAAAGCAGGGAAGATTATCACCATTTTACATAAGAAGAAACTAAGACTAAGAGAGATGAAGTTATTTGCCTAACACCAGGGTTGATTTTCAAACCTATATACAACCAGCTTCAAAGTTTTTGTGCTTTCCAAATATCTTCTATTTCCAAAGAAAAGTAGATGGAAAAGGATGTAGAAAGATCCTCCCACATAAAAATGGTAAAGTCATTAGCACCTAGATTTACCTTGAGTTCAGCTGGATGAGTGATCCCCGGAAGCAAAGAAAACAATGGACACTTACGGTCTCAGCAGAGCTGGAGTCCTGGCAACTAACAGTGAAGATTTGAATCAGATCTAGAGACTCCAAATACAAACTGACACCAAGGATACAGTTAAACAAGGCAGAGTCCTCCATCTGAGGAGCTTACATGTTCAAGGGGAAAACAGACCAACATTTACATAAAACGAATAAACAGGTAATTTATGTTTTAATATATACCATGAAGAAGTTAAAATAGGAAAATGTGACAATAAGTGAATGTGGATGCTGGGTTATCTAGTGTTGTCAGAGAAGATCACTCTAGAAGGAGATGCGTGTGTTCAGTCCTGAATTACAAGACAAAGGCAGCCATGCAGAGATCTGGGTGAGGTGAGAGGTGAGGGGTGGGAAAGAGAAATAGGGGAAGATTGTTCCAACGAGAAAGGAGATGGAGTTCAAAGACCCTGAGAAGGAAGCAGCGGGATCTCAGTAGCTGGGTTGAGAAATATGAGAAGAGGTTTGAGAAGTGAGCAAGATCTGGACCCTGTAGGGCTTGGTAGGCCAAAGCCAGGAGTTTGACATTTTTAATAGGAAAGTTATTGGATAGTTTTAACTGGGAAGTGACACAATCTGATTCATATTTCAGAACGATGACTCTGAAGAGGGGGCACAAGTGAGGCATGGAGATCTGTGAGGCTGGAGGCCATCGTGGAAGAATAGGCAAGAGATGACAGAGGCTTGAACTCAAGTTTTGGCAGTGAGAAAAGTGAATTGTAGTTGGACTCAGGGTATATTTTGGAGAAAAGCCTACAGGGTTGCACATAGATTACAAAGAAAATAAAGTAACAAAACCCCTAAAATCCTAGATGTTTGGGTCTGTACAACAGGTTGTATGACAATCACATTTACTGAGACAGCAAAATCTTATAAGAGAGCAGATATAGTAGGCAGGTGGGGGAGATAGTTCTGTTTTGCCCATGTTGTGATTAGTATCCTTATTAGATATCCAAGTAGAGATGCTACGTTAGGCATTTAGGTATATGAGTTTGCAAGTCAGGAAGGGGATTGGGACTGGAGATATAAGGGTGAGAGTTCTCAGCTTCTAGATAACATCGCAATGGATAAATTCTTTAGGGAGACACTGCAGATAAAGAAACCAAGAAAGACAAAGATAGAGTTCCATGTCACACCAAAATTCAGAGTGCTGGTGAAGAAACAGCAGACAGTAAATCACTCAAGGTATATTGTGTTAGGCAGTAGGAAAAGAAAGGGATTGTGAGTCACAAAAGCCTAAAGAAAAGTGTTGTAGGAAAAAGGGAAAGGTCAACAATGACAAATGCTACCAAATACAAGCGATCGAACAAAGATAGAGAAGTCTGGATCATTATTCCTTTTGCTACAAGCTACAGAGAACCAACAGATTATTTTAAACAATATGTAGCTGGTTATCTCACATATCAATAGGTCTTGACCCTGGGCTCTTCCAAGGTTCTTTAATTCAGAGGGTCAACGACACTACCAATATTTTCCAGATACTTTCCAACACTACAAGATATTTTCCATCTTGTTTTTCTTCCATCCTCAAAGTATGGACAATGTCTTCCCATGACTATATACCTTCAAAACCTCATATGGACATGACCACATCCAAAAAAGGAAGTTTTTTCTTCTATCCTTCTCTCTGTATTAGGAAGTTCCCAGATATGCTCCCACCAGACTTTTATTCAAAACTCATTGACCTACATTGGTCTTAAACTAAAGTCTCAACCAGTCATTGGCAAGAAAAACAGAATGACTTTTTTTTTTTTGCTTAGGTCAATTACAGTTCACATCTCAAGGACTGGGAAAAGGTTTGTTTGTCTTCCCTTATCACATGAGAAATGCCCAAATATAATAAAAGATTCAACTAAAAGAAGGAGTAGAAGAAGACAAAGAGAAAAGGAAGAAGGAGGAGGCAGAGAATAAGAGGAAGAAAGAAGAGGAAAAGGAAGGGGAGGAGGAAGAATAAGAGGGAAAAAAAGGATGGAAATATCTTTGGGATAAACAATCAACAGAATGTGCTCCCAGTTTTATAAAGACAATTTCAGCGGAGGGTGGAATTAAAAGTTCTGTTAATGCAATTGCAGGGAGAAAGAGGAGGACTAAGTAAAGAGAGTAAGCACAAAGAATATTTTTAAGGGGTTTTGATGTAAAGGGAGAAGATAAATGCATTAGTTTCCAAAGAAATAAATGGGTTTGAATAAAGGAGGATATAGGGTCAAAGAAGTTTAAGGTTGATTTTAGTTTTGTTTTTAAGGTAGGCGATTTTGTAGCATTTTTGTCTGTCAAGATGAATGATCCTAAAATGGGAAAGAAATTAATGTGGGAAATGTGACAATTGTAGAAAAAATGAGATGAGGAGGAATCTAAGACATTAGTAGAGGGTTTGGTCTTAATGACAAATATAAGTCAAATCTTTTAATAAGGTGAGAAATTCAGAAGTTGAGTACACATGCTGAAAGGTTGGTTGAATTGTTACCTGATAAGGTAGTTCGCATCCAAATGTATCTATTTTCTCTATAAAGTAAGCTTCAAGGTTATGAAGAGAGTAGGCAGATGAAGAGGGGATGTTTGAAATTGGGGAAAGAGGATAAGTGAGAGTCTCTGAGAGTGACAAAGTGCTTTTACTAGAGAAGTATTTTGGGGCAGCTTAGAAGAGTTCAGATTTTCAGTATATTTTGACTGTTATAGCATCAGCACAGAGTTATGGGATAATTTAGTTTGGTTGGGGTTGGGATTTTGCCAGATAGGTAGGACAGTGGAGAAGAGAATGGAGCAAAGGAGTCAAGACTGTTTTCACGGGAGTGTTATAGGACTAGATCACAAAATTTCTAGGCTGAGTAAGAAGAGAAGTAAGGTAAATGGGGTGAAAGTTTGAATAAACTCAGAGAACGTTTTGGGAATACTAAAGGAAGTAAACTAAAAATATAGGAGGTAAACAGAAGATGGTCAGAGAGTAGAGATTTGAAATTAAAATTTTGGAAGTGGTCTAACTATTGATGATGACAAGATGGCTGAACTAGGATAGAAGAAAAGATAGTTGAAGCTAAAGAGGTCAAGGAGCTGAGAGGCTAGCTTGTAGGACGGACCAGCCACTTCCCGGCTCCCTCCACTTACTGACTGGTGATCTTGGACAAGGTACTTCACATCTATAGGCCCCTGTTTCATCTAAAAAAGGAGGATAATAATATAAACCAATTCATAGATCTATTGTAAAACCTACATAAGTTCATATATATAAAGTGCTTTCAATGGTGCCTAGCATATAGTAAGCATTCAATAAATACTAGCATTGAGTACTATCTGTATTTATATTAAGTACTTACTACTTTATGTTTAAATGGTGGTGAAGGTTCTGAATATACTGGATGTTCACAATGACAGACACTCTTCTAAGCAATTATTTTGTTTTAATCTCATTTAACCTTCACAATGTCCTTACAAGGTAGGTACTATTTTCACACCCATTTTGTAGTTAAAGAGACAGAGAGCAGCTAGTAAGTGATGTCAGGCTTTTTTAAATCAGTCTGATTCCAGATTCTGTGCCCTTCACCATTATCCCATGTGGTGATTTACAGGGAAACAGAGGAGGCCAGGAGGTGAAGATAATGAAAGAGAAGAAGATATTTGGAGGTAGAGATATGAGAGCCACAAGGAAGGGTAATGCATAAGGAAGTCAATGACATGCGCTTCAAAGAATCTGGGGTTTTCAGAGCGGAAGGAAGAGAGACAGCCTGGAAGTGACAGCGGGGAGCAAGTCTTACAAGACACAGAAGCATTTCAAGCATTTCCGACCTAGAGAACAACGTGAAAAAAATAACTTCAAATTTGGGCATCTAGTAGACTTGGCAGTTCCTTAGGGTTCTGTCTTCATCATTGTATTTTTAGCCCAGGGAGAGGAAGTTCTTGTAAGACCTTGTCCTCTAGCCCAATTTTGCTAAGAATCATACTCAGTTTAGGAGTGAAGCCATCAAATTAACCAAGAGGATACTGAAGTAACTTTTTGGGGGTGGGGGGTGGTTCTTAGACTAATATTCATATGAAAGGATTTTTTTCAAAACAGAGAAAAACTCTAAATGTAGGGACTTTCCCAGTATGTGGATATTGCAAATAATGTAATTAGATGCAAATTTTTAAGTTCAACTTTCTTCCCATGACAGTTTCAAAAATAAATAAATAAATTGAATGTTTTTCAGAACCAGTAGGTATAGATCAGTGGTCAGCAAAGTGCCACCCATGAGCCAATTCCAATCCACCACCTGTGTTTGCATGGCCTGAGAGCTAAGAACGCCTTTTACATTTTGAAGTGGTAGAAAAAAATCAAAAGGCAAAATGATATTTAGGGACATGCAAAAGTTATATGAAATTCAAACTCTAAATGAAATAATTAAAATCTCATTATACTTCAGCATTAACAGATGAACATTTGCAAAATATTCTGATGATAGGGGACATCAAACCCAATTAAATGAAATTTTATCCCCCAAAAGGGATTCCATTCTTCTCATTCCATTACAAAAAAATGTGCTTGATTACTATTATTATTACTATTTTTGTGTGTGTGTGAGGAAGTTTGGCCCTAAGCTGACATCTGTTCCGAGTATTCCTCTTTTTGCTTGAGGAGGATTGTGGCTGACCTAATATCTGCCAATCTTCCTCTATTTTATGTGGGACGTCAAAACGTTGGCTTGATGAGCCATCCTAGGTCTGTGCCAGGATCCAAATCTGTGAACCCTGGGCTGCTGAAGTGGAGCAGATGACCTTAACCACTACACCCCCGGGCCGGCCCCCCATTATTATATTTTTAATTTCATCAGGGAAAATTATTTTCCCTCATGTTATACAAGCACCTACACAATATTCTCAATTTTACCTCTCAACCTGAAAAGTTTAAATATTTTGCTATCTGGCCCTTTATAGAAAAACTTTGCTGACTTTTGGTTAGAGATAATGGGTAGACAAAGTTTACATTACTGTAGGTATCATAATGTAAATATTATGAAAGTGATATGTGAATGTCTATGTATAAATACAGTCATTCTACCACATATTCATTCAGCCAACAGACATTTATTGAGCACCTTTTATATACTAGAAACTGTCTTGGTTGCTGACAATACAAACTTGAAACTATATGATCATTGCTCTCAAGAACATCAGTCATTGGTTTATTGTCATGGTAATTCAGGTAGAATTTAAGAAGAACAAAGGATTTCTACAAAATTCTCAAATGAATATGCCTTCCTCTTTCTCCCAGAAAATTTCTAATTATTGTTGGTTATTGAATTTTATAATTCTATGTAACCATCAAGTGATTCACTGTTTTTCAATCTAGGAGGGAAAATGGGAGTTAGCAAATGTGACATCTCTCCCCTATCTTTAACTCCATTGGAATGTCTTGTGACCTCTCCCGTCTATGCTTACCCTCTATTATGTCATTTAATTTGCTGGGGTCCTGGCATGTCACTTGGATAGTCATCCAAGGTATGTGCCTCTGCCAAGTGCAACTGAACGTTGCCCATTAACGTAGCAATTGCATTGCTCATCCACAGCCATTTCCATATTTTTCAGTAGCTACCTCTTATCCTTTTCTTTCTAAATTGTCTCTGACATCAATTGCCCTACAGGATTTCAGTGTGGGTGTAGGGGACTGAACAACCAATGAATCTGGGGCATTCTTAGAGCATGCAATCATAACTTGTGTTTAGCTTTCATAACAAAATCTTATCCAAAACCATCTCAAAGAAGCCAAAACCAATCCAAAACCACTTCCTAGGTCCACATTGCATAACAAGTAGATGTGTTCTTTCTCACCACATGATAAAAGGCACGAGGTAGCTAGATGCCTGATCATATATACAGTGGAAGTATTTGCCTATTATGTTTAAGCTACAAAAATTGCAAGATTTCTGGTTCCATGTTCTTTATTAAACATTTTTCTATTCATATCCATTCTATTCCTTCTTTGACTCCTGGGAAGAGTCCACTGCTCTTTCTCTTCCCTTACATCCTGACAAAACATAACTCTTGTGGGAGAAGGAGAATGGGGAACTTAAGGTTTTCACTTAATACCCATAGGTCAAGAAATAGGGGAGACAGAGAATGAATATTTAAGAGCTGCACTGATAGAAACAAAGAAACCAGGGGACATGGAGCTTTTTAACATTAAGATATTTTTCTTATTTCCCAAGTAATCTTGCTTCCCTAGACTCAATCAACAATATTGAGCTTGTGTCTCTGGGAAATACCAAGGATTTGGGAATGCTTACTGGGTTCAGTAATCACCTCTTTCCCAAAACGTCTTCTGTGGTAACACTAGAGATTCTCTGAATCCTGAGTCCAGGGAAAGAAATGTTCATTCCTTTCCTTTTAGACTACAGATAAGCAGAGCTGGGGGGGTCTCTTGTGCTGTAGCCAGTGCTACCGGAGGGTTTTGGCAATGCTGGAACAGGAAGCGATAAAAAGAATGAATTAAAAACTAAAGAGGACAGAAATTAGAGAATTTTTAAAATTGAGAGAAAAATTAAGCGTGCAGGGAGGGCAGGACCACATGTCAACACAATTACCAGAGGTCCAAATTATGCAAATTGATTCTAAGTAGCTCCATACCCTGTCTCACCACACCCTCCAACCAAAAGAAGGACATTTCTTCAATTGATCTATCATGGTCTCTAAAACTGCTAGCATTATCAAAATACTTTAAGGGTGTAATAAAAAAGAGATGTATTTTATCTTGATGAAACCAGTCAGACACCCTTTTGGGAGAAAGGAACATATGAACTGGTTAATAAATTTTTGAGTTTGGGCTAAGTGTTATCCACACCCTCCACCATCAAGATAAGAGTCATCAATCAATTCTACTTCGTGCATTCCACATCTCTGGGAAGGCTCCATCATGCCCTGGGCTTCGTCAGAATCCTCCATCTCTCTCATGTTCTCCCCCAAACAATGGCATAAACAATCACCCAAACATGCAATTTCTATTTTCTAAGTACCTCTCAAATCTGTCCCTTCTTCTCTATCCACACTGCCACTGTTTCAGTCTAGGCCACCCCAGCTCTCATTCAGATTTCTGATATAAACTAGGTGGTCTTACTCCCTGACTTTACTTAAAAGAAAGACTTTTCTAAATTACAAATCTGATCTTGTCACCTTCTCGCATAACTTTCCTTTGTGTCTCCCAAAGCCCTCAGGATTAAGCTCACACTCATCTCCATCTTTCCAGCACACTTGCTCAGTGTTCTTTCCAGAACAAATCCCAGCATGCCCTTAGGGGCCTTCCATGCTCTGCCATAGTGACATTTCTTGCAATGTTCTATGCTGTCTCATGCCTTTGCATCTTTGTTGTGATACTGGATACTCTTGCCCATCTGTCTCACAAAGCTGTGTGCTCCATAAGCATAGGAACCATGTCTTGTTTAGTGTTGTACCCATGGCATCTGACATAACGTCTGGCACATGGTAGAATGAGACAAAGAACTGGTAACTTTTAAAGCAAATTGACAATTCCAAAAGGAAGGAATGTTTGCTGGCTGACTGAAGGTACCACAGCAATGAGGACGCAGTTATCCTGACAGTCATAGGAAAACATGAGCATCTCCAAAATTGAGACAGGGGAGAAGGATAGGGGGAGTGGTGGGCACCAGGGGGAAAAAAGGGAATGCTAAAAACCAGCTGTCTACTGCATAATTTGGCAGAGGGCTGGCCCTGACGTGGAGGGTGGCTCAAAGGGAAATTACTGCCCAACACAGGAGTAAAGAATACCAATTATTTTCCTCTTAAGTAGGGCCAGACCAACTCAACAGAAAACCAGAGAGGATGGGCACTACATTCCTGGAAGGAAGCTGATGGTGCTGGTGCCATCAGCTGGGTTGACTAAGGAGACATGATCCAGGAGCCACCCAGCTGAAGGCTGGTATACCACAGACAGACATGCTTCTTGGAAAAGACCTGTGGCAATTAGGAATTCAAGCCTAGCCCCAACTTTTCAGATGAAGCCTTCTAATTTTCCTTCTCCCTCCCTTGATTCTTCCAGGAAACCTGCCTTGTCCTTTGCTGTGGTCAGGAAAGATCAAATGTGCCTTTTACCGAAAAGGCAGGGCTTTCCTCTCCTCCCTGTTCCTTCGTGTGTACCCACATGTGATGGCTCATTCAGAGACACTCCTGGAGCCTCAGACAATGGAGCCACCTCATTCTGTGCCTATGATCCTTTGCGTAGAAGGAGATGACCCAAGGTCAAAGTGGAAGGCCAGACCAGTAGTCCAAGACAGTAAATGATGATAGAATAATGTGGCCATGAAAAACACCATTTTGAACAGAATTTTTCTGGATATATTTTGAGCCCAGAAAATTTTTGGATGCTTTTGTGTCATGCCCTCATCATTTTACTCATGCTAACTAATTTTAACCAAATACTTTACCAGGAGAATTAGGCAAAATCCAAAAACCACATGGCCTATCCTACTAATTGGAAATAAAAATTAGTTGTTGAAACAGGAGAAAGAAATTTGACTCCACCTTGGTACCCAATCTTCTCTCCCAATATTCTAATAAGATTTTCAAACTTGTCCAGACATCCTCCACCTGCTTCCCATGGACACACAGTATATCTTTCCAGTAGGTTTCTTCTGAATATCCACTTCCTCCATTCTGCCCAGTTGTACCAGTACTTGTAAGCTTTACACCATAGAATTAGTGTCCTTCCACTTCTGTCCCTCTCATCAGCTTGTGAACTTCTGGAAGATAGGAATTTATGTCAATTATCTCAACTTGTCACCATTAGATCACTCTTTCCTTCCAAACACCCCTTCCTGTGCATCACTGCTGGACTCTAAGCTCATCGTGGGCAAGGATCATGGCTTATTTCAACACACAGAAGACAATCTGTAAGTACTGGTTGCTTGTCTAATTTGGCCAAAACATTGGTTGATCACTTATTGCCATGTCCAAAGTTTTTATGCAAATACACCATTGCCCCTTTCTGAAGCTTTCACTTTTTTCATATTAAGTTAAATACTTCAGATGGAAGAATTTAATCATCTCTTGGTATCAGTCCATAAGAAGGCTAGAAAGGTACAGGTGTTGTTAACTGACAGGACTTTGAACTTGAGGTAGCATGTGATGACAGTCTAGGTCATCTCTCAATCAAGACACTCAAGAGAAAAACTTCCACAGAGCTCCATCAGTAGCCCCAATGAGACTAGAAAAACAGGACAGTCCTGGAAGTGGAAAGACCATGGGGTCACTACAGAACAGGCATGAAGGGAAATGTACTCTGTTTTATAAATTGACCCAAGGAACAACTCAATTTCTTTGACAATCCCATAGTATTTTTAGCCATTGAGCTGGCTAGTTCCCTGTCTGAATATTCCTCTTTTGTTTACTCAACTCTTGATTCTTCCTTCCTTCCTTCCTGCTGTGAATTGGCATGTTTACTGTTTATTGCGAAATCACTACCATATTTACTTGTGTTTTTATTGCCAAGATGCTCACAACCCTTTTTTTTCCATCTGGAGGGAAAAAAAAAAATAACTAAAAAAAAAAAGAAAGAAAAGCATGACTTTTAAATGGCCAGAAGTGTTTCACTTCATTTTCTACCACATTCTAAGCACTTCTAGGTTATCGGGTATCGTTAAGCATTTAACACGTATTATCTCATTTAATACACACCACATGGATACCTTTTATTATTCTCAGTCTTATTTACGGGGAAATAAGCACAGAGAAACTTTCCCAAGCTCATCTGCTAATATATGGTAAAGCCAGAACTGGAACCCAAGTAAATGAGACTTCACACTTCAATTCTTACCTAGTAATCTTCCATGATTTTGAAGTCTGTATCTTCATTTCCCACTGCTCCCTCCCATTATGACCATGTTCTTCAGTTTCAAAAGAATCCTTTGCCTAATAGAATTGTGTATCACACAAGACCACAGAAATCATAGATGTCCTCATCCTACAGATGATATAACAAAGTCTTAAAGAATTTGAATGACTGACATAAGATGTCAAAGCTACTTCATGCCATCTCAAATCAAAACTAGGTTTTCTTGTCCTCCTGTTGGTCTTTCATCCTTGTTACAACACTGACTTCTTGTGCCCCTTATATTTTTACTATGACTTTCTGATAGGCAGTATTTCTTTTCCTTCACTCAAGAAGCTCTGTTTTGGCAAAGGAGAACAAAACATCTCACAGGGAGAGATCCAAATATATCATTTGAAGCTATTATGCACACACTGGATACACTAAGCCCTTTGGATGCTTAAGACATCTTGCTTATGAAAGATGATTATGTAAATGAAGATGTTAATTCATGCTTTCCCACATTATAAATTACCCATAGGAATTCACTTGGCTGGTGGAAGAGACTAAATACAAGCAAGGCCAATGCTAAGTAAACTTCAAATTAGGCACATTTGTTTTCAGTGACCTCCCAAGTCCCTTCTAGTCTTTCATCACCTCCTGGCATTCATCATCTTCCTGGATCATCTATTACTTGCTCAAATATCTCACAGATTTGGCTGCCCACGCACACCCTGTACCAACTTCTCTCTTTGTCACCTTTATTACCCTCTCTCTTCTTTCCTTCTCCCAATTCTCATTGCCTAAGCTGGCTGATCTCCCTCCAGGTTATGAGGGCCTCTATCAGTCTTTTCCATGCTTCTCCAGTCCTTTTTCCTATATTCTGAGAGCACCAGTGACCTTCCAATACTTCGTTCAACCCACTTCCTACAGAAGAATTCCACCAGAACAGGGCACTACTGTAATTTTGGGATCTTTCCAGTACCCCTTTTCCATAACTACCATCTGATCAATACTTAGCTGTCTGAATACCATTCCTCCATGCCCTGCTTTTTCAGGTGGTTAATGAAATTAACTATTCATTCCATTATTAATATTAGTTAATAACTATATTAATAATTTATTAACACAATACTGTTATTAATATTAATATTTATTAATTTCATTAAATAATGTTGGCTAAATAAAATTAATAAGCTAATCCCTGCCAACGTGTGAACTTCCTGATGTGTCACCCCACACAGTGATCAAATTAGATGCACAAGTGAGGGTCCAGAGACCCTTTAGGAGTGACTACACTTAATGACAGGTGGCGATACCAATTTCTCAAATCCATCATAGAGAAAGAGTACTGCTGGAGCCCTTGAACTCCAAAGTGAAGATTATCCATCCACATCTTGCTAAGTATCATTTCATTCCTTACTGTGTTCACTACAGCTTGTTTCCAAATAGATGGTTTTGGAACTTTCCTCCTATTCATAGATATTCAGGCTTTTTCCAATTCTACTTCCACTACAAATAATATAAGAAATATCATTCACTACAGCTTTGCATTTTCGTGGCTATTTCTATCTGTAGGATATAGTTCCCAAAATGGGATTGCTTGCGTCAAGGAATACATGCGTAATTTTTCTGGAAAAGTTTGGTTAGAGCAATTTAACAACACCTGAGAGTGTCTATATCCTTAGCAGACTTATAATATGATAAAAATATTATATGAGTTACAAGTATACAATAAGTCTATGTGAGCTTGTGTCTAATATAGTGAGACATCTAAAATGAGGGGCCTGAGGTGGAAGGAAAAGAGCCATCTTTCAAGATGTATCCTAACATTTTTACGTAGGTTCAAGCTTGTTGAAAATAGTACCAATGACCCTTTTTGGAGTGTGAAGGTAGAGGTGGACATTTTAGAAAAGAAGAATGTAGCTTTCAGGAGTAGGGTGTAAAGAGGGAGGATGTTATTATTGCCAGGCAATGCTCAAGCAAATTGTTCTGATTTGATGTATATAGATGTATTCATTTGGCCAGTTTCCTCATTTTTCCCACCCGTCACCAAACTCTGAGGTCAATTGTTCCCTGCAGTGGCTGAGAGTACACATAAAAGGCAATACAGCAGGTGGTTGATAATGTTTCCACTGGTAGCTAACAGTGATTGAGCACTTGCAACGAACCAGGTGCTCCTCTAAGTGCTAAGTCCAGTTCACTTGATATCACTATCCACTGGATCACAAACACTCACAAACTTCCTATCTTTCCAGGAGGTCCAGTCCGTCGAAGCCACATCATTGGCTTGATGGTATGGAGTATTAGGAGTCATGTTTAAGCCTGGCTCATACTTCCCACATCCTCACCTCCTCGCTCCCATTCTCTTCTCAATCTCCTGCAATCTGTCTCCTGTCCACATTGCTCCACAGAAACTGCTAAGGTGAAAATCACCAGATGCCCTCCATATGGCCATATCCAGCAAGCACTGCTTTCTGTTTTCTCCCCTTTGACATTCGGCCACTTGTTCATCTTTGTGAGCACAAATCTCACCTCTCAGTAGGCATGATAGCCCTCTTGGCTGGGTTCCTCCTAACACTATTACTTTAGCCCAGTCTCAGTCATGGACTTCTTTTCCTCCATCATTCCCCTATGTTTTCCAAGATTCTAAATTTGGATCTTTTCCCCCTCCTGGAAAATCCAATCCATATCCATGGAATCAGATACAATTTATATGCTGCCGATACACAAAGCTAAATCCCCAGGCCTGGATCCCTTCTGAGAGCCATATCCTTACATCCTAGCAGAGGCACCAGACATCCTCATCCATGATTAGAATCAAAGTCACTTTTTGTTTTCTTTAAACAAGCCTGCTCTTCCTCCAAATTCTCTGTGTATCATGACTATCCAGCTATTAACTCACTTTAAATTTTAAGGATATCATTCTAAACATCTCTTTCTCTCTCAGCCCCCAAGAACGGTAGCAATCCTTTACTGAATTTTGATGTGGGGCCCTATTCTTTTCATACTTGGATCCATTTCATTGAAAAGAGTCCCACAAAATAGCTACTATAATCCCATTTTCACAGATGATGAAATTGAGGCTCAGAAATATTAAGCAACTTGACCAAAGTCTTGCAGATAGTATAAGGCAGTAAGGGGATTTAAATGAAAGGCTACCTGGCTTAAAACCTCACACAAGTTCAACTACACTACATGACATCTCACCCAAGTTCCAATACTGATAGTAATTATAATAGCTGGGACAGTTAATTTTATATGTCAACTTGACTGGGCCATGGGGTGCCCAGATATCTGGTTAAACACTATCCTACGTGTGTCCATGGAGGTGTTTCTGGATGAGATTAACATTTGAATAGGTAGACTGAGTAAAGCAGATGGCCCTCCCCAAGGTGGGTGGCCACCTCCAATCTATTGGAGACCTGAATAGAACACAGGTGAAGCTGGGGAGAATTTGCTCTCTCTGACTGTTTTCAAGCTTGGACATCAGTCTTCTGCACTTGGACTGGAACTTATACAATTAGTTCTCCTGGTTCTCAGGCTTTTAGACTTAGACTGGAACTACACCACCAGCTCTACTGGGTGTCCATCTTGTAGATGGCAGACAATGGGACTTTTCAGCCTCCATTTTTGTGTAAGCCAATTCCTTGTAATAAATAGGATAATATATATCTTATTGGTTCTGTTTCTCTGGAGAACCCTGACTAAGACAATAGCCAAATGTATTGAATTACTATGTTTCAAGTACTGGATACTAATTTTCTCAAATTAACTCATTTAATCCACACAATGACCCTATGAGGTAGGTACTATTATCCCATTTTACAAACAAGAAAGCCAAGATTCAGAGAATTTACAAAACTTGGACTGCACGAGTGATCCAACTAAGAAGCTAGAAAGTAGTAGTACCAGGATACCAGAACTCAAAGCCAAACTCTGAACTGCTGTGATTTTCCTAAAAACCGTTTAATCTGCCTCTTCCTGTTCATCACCACTGCTACTACCCTGGTCCAGACCCTCTTTATTTCACCAACACCCTGTGCTATTTGTCTCCTCCCTATCTATTCCCATTGAATCCACTATATTCCATACATGGCCTATTATTAGCACATATGACTTTATTTCCCATTTGTCTGGGGCTTTGTAAGGGCAGATATTTCACCTTATTCATCTCTATCTCCATCTGAACATCAAGACATTTTAGATGAATAGATGGACAGTTGCATATCTTCCCCCATCATCAGGGTAGTTTGCTCATGAACAAATCTCTAAGGTTCCATCCCCAGAGACCCATGGACAGAGAGATTTCTCACTGAAAAATGAGACAGCAAATCAGTACAGTGACACCATCACAGGCAGATCAATAATTCTACTAGTCCCTATTTTATTTCTTCTACTAAGTCCTTGACAAGAAAATTTACAATTAACACAAAGGGATAGTCAAAGTGAACGTAGATTTGTTTGTTTGTTTGTCTTGATTTTAAACACAATAAGGAGTTGCAACTAATTATGGACAAGGAAAGTATCTATTTCTTTATCTTGTAATTCACACCCAAACCCACATCTTAACATTAAATCTAAAGAAGCTACTCCCTGTCGTTGAAACTTGAACCATGATATGTCATATAGTGATGGTGTTATGTGGTTTTAAAAGCATTTTTTTTTTTTTTTGGCCACAGCTTTTTAAAGACGTCAACTTCCAGTGAATTAACACAATGGTGGGAATTCAAGGAAGTTTTCAGATTTCAGAAGAAATTGGCCAATGTCTACCCAAACACCGAAATTTGTAACCACAAAAACTGATTCGTTTGAAGAGGACATTTTTTTCCCTTCCCACAGACATGTTAGCTGAGCAACTCTTCACATGGCGAGTCTAGAGAACGAATGGAGAAAAGAAAACAAACCATGGGCTTCTTCAGAACATGCCAGGAAAGAGACAGTGGTGAGACCTTTAGAACACCGGAATTTGGTAGGACAATGGCCCGTTTATAAGTCTCAGTTCACTCTTGGAGAATCACTAGGTTCTATTCCTCTTGATGCTTGAAACTTTGCTGGTTTCTAAAGATGGCCATTCAACAAAGATACAGATGTATCACTTTGCATGAAAAAATAATTTAGTTTACCCCAGTTAAAGATGGAATGCCTCATCCACAAACAAACCACTGAATTTTATTCCTAGCCAATCTTTTTCTCTTACAATGAAAAAAGTCATTACAGAATCTGACTTGCTTTGAGTTCCATTCAACTATTCTCGTTCAAATTAGGTAACACTTTATCTATTATCATCTACAACTAAAATGAAAACTGACATTTACTTATAAGCTATCTTTCACCAAGTTGCTAAAAACATTTTGGATAGCATCCACCTCACTAAATCGGATCAACAAAAAAGACAAAGTGATAGCCCAGGGAGTGGAGTGGCTTCAAGTCCATGACTTACCCTGATGGGCCAACCTAGGAAGACTTGAGGATGGCCAATGCTTGAAGCTGTCCCTGGAGAGTCCAGGTCAATGGAATCTTTGGCCTGAAGGTCTCAGGTGGTTTAGCCGTGCCTGAGAAGCCACAGTACTGGTGTGCTGTGTAATCACATATAAAACAGGTGTGAAATGCATTCTTTGTTTTAGAGGCTTGTTATGTACTCTAATATGATATATATACATACACATATATATTCATAAATATATACACAC
This sequence comes from Equus quagga, assembly GCF_021613505.1. Classification (NCBI taxonomy): domain Eukaryota; kingdom Metazoa; phylum Chordata; class Mammalia; order Perissodactyla; family Equidae; genus Equus; species Equus quagga. The sequence goes on from NC_060282.1 coordinate 21,688,216, forward strand.
ACACATATATATGTATATACACGCCAATATACAAAATCTAGCTAAAAATCTTAAGCAGAAACATGACTACAAAATACAGAACTGAAAGAAATTTCTTCCATCTAGTCTCTTTGGCCTCAACTCTGTAACCCAGTATGAAGCAGAGGATCTTTCTTCTCTGACTGTCCCTTCTCTCTAACAATGGTGATTCTGTGTCCTTCGGCTGCCCCTTTCCTGAAGGCTGCCCCTAAATATTCTGTCCTCACCCACGTGCTCTTCCATTTCGAGTCTTCTGCCTCCCTCAACTACCTCTTTCACACCACAGCCAATGGCACACATCAAAAAAGCAAATATAAAGCTGTCACTCCCGTGCATAAAACTAATAGTTCCTTATCACCTGCGAAATCAAACCCAAGTCCCTGAGAATGACTCTGTGAGAACTGGTTAAAATCATGCACAGAGGAAATTTATATTCCTATACATAATAGAAAAGAAAAAAACCTCAAAATCAAAGATCAGTTCATCCATCTCAAGAAGTTAAGGAATAAACTAAATGCTAAACAAGAAAAAGGAAAAAAATAAATGGAAGTAGAAATTAATGGGATTGAAAACATACAGTAAAGACAATGAAAACCCACAGGTTAGTTCTTTGAAAAACTAATTAAATTGATAAGCCTCTAGTGAGACTAATCAAGAAAAAAGAGAGAGAGAAAGCACAAATAACTACTAATCGAGATGACAGGGGACAATCATTACTCATTGAGACATTCAAAATATAATGAGGACATTATGGGGTTGCCAGAAAAATACAGGATGCAATTAAATCTGAATCTCAGATAAACAATAGATAATTTTTTAGTATAAGCATGTCCCAAATATTATTTATCTGACATAGATCAGAATAATTTTATATCTGTTAAAGAAATTGAAACCATAATTAAAAATCTTTCCATGCTAAACCGAAAAGACTCTCTCTAAACGGAACCATTGAGAATTACAGCAAATATTTAAGCAAGAAATTACACCAATCTTACATAAAAATCTTACAGAGAACAGGAAAGCAAGCAAACACTTTCTGATTCATTTTACATGAGCAGAATAAACTTGATAACAAACCAGACAGAACATTACAATAAAAATAAATAAACCTGGTCATTTCACTTATTAAGGTAGTACAAAAGGCATTGATCTATAAAGATCATACAACACAACAAAATTGGGTTGATTTTAGGAATGGAAGTTTAGTTTAACATTTTGAAAATCAGTCAATGTTATTTACCACATTAATAGCAAAAAGGACAAAATTTATATGATGTTATTATATGTAGAAAAAAAGCATGTGATAAAATTCATGTTTGACAAGGGTGTTTTGTCCATACCTTGTTCTGACAAGAGTGTGGATAGTTGTATCTAATGTGTGCAAAGTGATCAGAACTATGTGTAATACTAATTGAATTAGCAATTTCAGGCTTGTTCCAGGGGAAAAGAATTTCAAGTAAATAAAAATGTGAAGTTGGAAATAGTTTAACTATGATGTGTGTAAATTCTTTGGGGAGCTATGTTCACCTTCCTGGAATCCTAAGAATGTGATAAGATAGAAATGTTTTGGGTCCAGGCCAAATGAGGCGAAGGTCTCTAAAAAGCTGAAACTAGGTCGGCTCTGCAACTGAGCAGCAAGGTTACGAACCTCTGCCCCGGGTCAGTGATGTCAAGAGGAGAAAAGCCCCATGCAAATGAATTCAACAGTAAATTGAGTGGAGCAGACCAGCTTTAGCTGGTTCTGCCCAGTGCCATGGTAGCAGTGGGGAGGATTGGGAGAGAAGTTGAGGGACTCACAAATGTAAGATCACAGAGGTTTAGTCTTGGTTTATAAATAAAACAGACTTCCAGCCTGCATGCACAGTATACAGGTCCGCCTTGGTCAGTCAGCGCAAATATACTAAATATTCTAATGTCCATGTTGTCATGCCTGCTATGCCCAGTGGCCTTCCTTGCCTGGGGGGAAACCCCAGAACTGGAAGAAAGCTCCTTCCCCTGCGATGGTGGCTTCTGAGGATCGCCTTGTGTTCCTGGAAAGTAAGGCAGCCTCTTGGCTTGATTGCTCTTGGAGGGCCTTGAGATCACCCAAGGGGTTAGACAAATACACAAGAGACTCGACATATATCTTTACATATAGAGAAAGAAGTTCTTTCCACATTATTAATATTGCATTGTATATTTGACTCTGTAATTAGAGTTTTTCATTTACTTTTATAAGAATTCTTTCCCCTGAGGTCAGAGTCTCTATCATGGTACACTAATGCCTGGCACTCAAGGCTAAATGAATAAAAACGAGTTCAATATTAAAATCAATGTGAAAAGTTTGCATATATGGGGGCCAGCCCCGTGGCCTGCTCCACTTCATCAGCCCAGGGTTCACAGGTTCAGATCCTGGGTGCAGACTTAGTGCCGCTCATCAAGCCATGCTGTGGTGGCATCTCACATAAAGTAGAGGAAGATTGGCACAGACGTTAGCTCAGCAACAATCTTCCTCAAGCAAAGAAGGGAAGATTGGCAACAGATGTTAGCTCAGGGCCAATCTTCCTCACCAAAAAGAATAAGTTTGCATAGGTGGACACAAAGGTTGAAATGAGTAGGAAACTTTTAAAGAACATTAAGTAGACTTGAATAAGATAAAGTTAAAAGTATTGGGTAGGCTGTGGCAGGCCTACATGCCAGAGTTTGAACTTTAATCTCTCTAAACAACACTCCCTGTCCAAACGCGTCAATGGTCCTACTTTGCCGACTGCAGTGCTTTTCAACTTCTCTTAATCAGAGCCCAGGAATTACAGAAAGGTGACTTAGGGCCCCAGGAATGGCTGGGGTGGACAGGGAGGGGAAGCATGTGTGAGTTAATGAAAAGACAAATTAAAGAAGGTTTCTGACTGCTCATCCCTACTCTGACCAGAACAGCTATATGTTTATCTGTTTTTAATACACAGGCTCGCATAGAATATTTCATTTGAAAAAGAGCAGTTCACTTGCCTGGTTTGAAAACCATTAGCTGTTGAATTGCACTCTCTTGCATGGCTGGGAACAGGAAGAGACTGCAGAGACACCATTTAACAAGCAACTGCAATGGTAGAAAGATGCAGGAATAGCAGCTTGAACACAGATGATCGACAGAGTTGACGAGATGCTCACCAATCCTGTTCCCTCTTCCTTGTCACACAGGAAGACTATATTTCCCAGCCTTCTTTGCTTTTAAGTTGGTACCAAAAGGCTGGGTTTGGCCAACTGAATGCAGACAAGAGTGATGTGTGCTATTTCTAGTCCTGTTCATAAAATAGCCCTCCTAATCTTCAACATTCTTTCATCTTCCATATCATCTTGTCCATCTGCTAGCTGGATGGTACCAGGGCAACTGTGAAGCAACAATGTAACAGAGGCTCAAGATGGTGCATCCCTGAGTCTCCACTTGCAGAAAATTACCAAGAATTGCCAGCCAATTAGGAACTTCTTTATTTGACTTTGTGCTAGTAGGCCACAAATTTTAACTGGGCTAAGCCATCAAGATTTCAGAGTTTCTTTGTTACTGCAGCATAGCCTACTGTGACCAATAAATATGGCCAGCATGTCCTACCCAGGATATTGACCATTCAGAGGATCATTTTTCACATCCTCTTCCTCCATATGAGAAAATTATTTTGAGTAACATGACATGAAATGAAAAAACAATGATCAGAAAACAGAAGAAGAGTAAATTTTTATGTTATAGAACTTTTAATGTATTATATCAAATTTTTTAAAATAAAATTAAGATCAATATGACAACATAAAAAAGGATAATGGATTAATGATTTTAACTGTATTGCTGTATTTTTTTAAAGGGGAAAAACATATACCTACATATTGCTCTATTGTAGTCATGAACAACAAAATTATAGTTTTTGTTTTTCTAGCCTTAATGTTCTACAAATTTGTCAATGATTTTGTCGAAGTTATTTTTCTTCAAATATTTATTTTCAATAGACAATAGACTTTTTTTGTCAATCTGTGTTGACTGATAGTTGATGGAAGAGCAATTTTTTATTAATTTCAATGTCATAAAGTTTCTTTCACATGAAGCAACAGATATACAAACAACTAAGAAAGCCCTTAAATTAAGTATAAGCCTAGCAAAGTTTCATAAAACTTCCATTTTATAATAAAGTTCAGAAGTTTCTATGTCTTTGTTTCTTCGTTATCAATTCTAGTTACCTTCAAATTTTTTCACCGTCAAAAAAGTTCCACTAAAATACTTTCACTAGAAATTCATCTTAAATTTCTAATACATTTAGTAAAAACTTCTAAGTTTTTCTTCTTCTGCTTTAGAACTAGTGTCCAGATCTTGGTGAAAATGATCAGGACATTCAAACATTGCCTTGTTATTTCTCCAACGATGTAAGATGAGCATCTTTGGTTTCTCTGGGTACTTTTCTTCTAATTTGATTAATTTTTCTAAGTAAATGTCCAATTCCTAACATTTTGCATGGTTAATCGCCTTTTCCACCATTTCTGGACACCAGTCTTCAAAAAACAAGTTTGAAGCTTGCTATTTTCGGTACATCATTAAACTGATTCTGGCTGTTCGCAAATATTTTGATGTCAGGTTTCTTCACACCAGGAAAAATATAATTCAGAAAAAAAATCACATACAGCTATCTTTGCTTATTTCAAATGTACCATTTATATTCAGGAATATAGAGCACCATGGGAGTTAGAAATATAAAAACTACCCCAGAAACAAGCTTCAAGGATTTTGAACCATTAGGAACTTCCTCTGGAAATGAACTTGGTAGCTAAGTCCATGTGGTGTCGAAGGCTAACCACATAGCTGGGAGTTCTCTGAATTTACTTTCACAGAGAACCCAATGTTTATTAAAGAGGTGATTTAAATGTGCTAATTTGAAGCATGCCTATATGTTATTGAAACTCAGCTGCAATCGTGGCAAATATTTGGAAATTAGGCCAGAAAAAGATTTTTTTCTCACTGATAATGCTTAAGAACGGCTGGGTGATAATTTAAAGCAGACCAACATTTAGTCAGAGTTGTTATGTTTTTTAAATTCTCTATGGGAAATGCACCCCTGATTGTCTGTACCCCAGGTGGATTGTATATCCAACCCCTGCTCAGATACAGAGGGATGATCATGTAACTCTCCACTTACTGGAATGGAAAATGAGCAAACCCTCAACAGACACAGAAAAGGCAACAGAACTAGGAAGCTGCTAATGCCTCTACTGACGTCTTTATGCTTAAACATGAAAGTTTTTCATCACAATTTTGTGGATAGTTCAGTTACTGTGTATTCCAGGATCTCCTTAAAAAGTTGAGTCAGAAACAACAGTCCTAGTTTCACTAAGTTCTCTGGAAAAAGAAATTCCTGACCTATGTAATCCAGTTCAATGAGACGCAAAGCTTCTCCCTAACAATGGACTGTGGTCACTTTCCTTAAACAGAACTCTGTTCCCACACCATTCCTGGGGAGACACACTCAAAAAACCAAACCTAACATAAGCAGAGATAAAATGTGCCTTTTCGTATGTATGGTGACGCACGAAAACTGGACTATTGGTGGTGAACACGATGTAGTCTATACAGAAAATGAAATATAATAATGTACACCTGAAATTTACACAACAGTATAAGCCAATAAAAATAATGTGCCTCTTACTCAGACACAGAAACCACATTGCGGGTGGAGAAATAGGAATGTCCTCTTAATGCCACGTAACTCCTGCACCTGTCCCAAAGCCCGACCACTTAAGTGGTGGGAAAGGAAGAGTGACTAAAACCAGCTGGCTTGTGGTGGCAGAAATTCAGGAAAGCATGATGAAGTGGAAGCTGAAGTGACAGCAATACATGCAACGTCTCCCTGTTAGCTGGAGAAAATCCTTCTTCCTATAACAAATTCCTTTGGAAACACCTTCTCTACAGAAGAAAGAAAAGTTCTTCTAAGATGTCTAATTTTACGTCTGAGTTTCTGCTATTTTTCCCCACCCTGTCCAGCCACCTGGAACTCAGTTAATCCTCCTGAAAATAAAAGACATTTGCAGATGTTCCCAGGCTTCTTCTCTCAGCCATTATGCTTTCATGCCAGCTTCTCGACTATGATGATATTGATTCAGGTATCAGTGAAACAAAGCCCAGAGTAAGCGCAAGACCTTGGGATGTTCACCTCATAGCTCATTTTGACAGATTTATTTAAGGAGTTTTTTCTTTTTTTCTTTCTTTTACTCAGTTTTGTTTCCTTTTCCAACTAAGTATATCTTAGGATTCAAGGCCAAATTCATAGATTTATGTAGTGGATTCCCCGGAATTAGTCTCCATACAAGCTACCCCTCCCGCCAAGGCACTGAGCGCGTCAGACCCTCCCTCTGCGAACAGGACAAACGCCTGGGGCTCTAAAGCTTCGCCTAATGCCGAAGTGCAGTGTGGTGTGACTGCCATCTGCTGGCGAGGGCCTGACATTACAGTATGCACCACCGGCGCTCTGTGGCAAATAATCAGATGACATTTGTTCCAGGAAAAAAAAAGAAGCTTTCTCTGAAGGAATGAAAAACAAGTGTTTTCATAAACCTTGTCCATCTTCAGCACCAAAAAAAAAAAAAAAAATCTTTACACCGGAAAAGCTGAAGAAGAGTAGAAAATTCGTTTATGGCAGACTTCCAAGTGCTAAATACAGTGAGGAAGTGGGATTACCAGCTACCAACCTCCTCAGCAAGGCGGAACCCATTATCATAAAGCTAGAGGGCAAACCTCATCGACTCAGGCAAGGAGGTCCTAGCTTGTGAAGCCTGTTATGCGCTGACATTAAAACCAGCAACAGGTTGAGTATCTTCTTTAAGGTACTGACAATTACTATGACCTCTTTCCCTCTTAAAGGAAAAGATTTTGGTTCTTAGAATCCAAATGAGTGAAACATAAGCACTGCTATTTGGGGGTTGTGGGAATTTTTTTCTCATTATAAAAGCCATTCTCCAATGTTTAAGAAGAAGAATCATGCTTAAGATATGTTTACATAAGCGCGCCCTTGAAATCAGAGCCAGGCTCTTTTCACTCAGTCCTGACTCTTTTTTTCCAACTCTTATCTTCTGGATTTGTGGAACCGCACAATTCGTGGCAACAAAAGCCAAATTCCTATGGCTGACTTCAGTGGGTGTTGCCACTTATTTTCATGTCAAAGAATGGGACCTTGTACAATTGTGAATAGACAACCACAGGGAAGAATTTCCCATAGAGTACACCCCTGATGGTGGAATAAAACTAAGGTTCTTGAAAGGACCTTATTCATTGCAGAAGCAACACATTCAACACTGAAGGCACTGTTTGCTGTTAACATTAATTTCTTCATTAAAGGCCATGGGAATTCAAACATTTCAAATTTTGTAGAACTGAAGGTATATAACAAATACCGTATTTTTACACTTATGTAAATATGACATCTCCCATCCCTAAAGCCCGTTTCTCCCCCAGGCTTCCTCATCTTAGGAAATGGCCACACATCTGCTCAGTTGTTTGACCCCCAAACTCATGGAGCCATCCTGCAAGCTCTATGCCCCATTCACATCCAGTCCATCTCCATGTCTTGGCAGCATTATCTCAAAATTCACTTCTGCTTACATCTCTCCACACACACAGTGACCAGCTTAGTCTGGTCTGCTGTTATCTCCCTTGTGAACTACAGCCATCACGTGCTAAATGGTCCCAGTTTCCACTCTTGCCCCTCCATCTTCAATTCCCAACAGCGCAGTTGGAATGATATTTCTAAAATATAAACCTTCAGTGGTAACCCAGAGAAGAAAATCCAAACTCCATACCAAGTGTGCCTTAACAAACTCATGAAGAGACTTTATGATTTGCCCGAAATGATAACAGCTGCTTTAGGGTGGTTTACTGGCACGTAGGGTTGACTGCTCATTCTAACACTCCAAAAACAGTGGGGAATTCTGTTTGTTGATGGCTGCAGAAGGTGCCATTTTTGAAAAGTCTTCACATAGCTTAGGGCATTGGTGGAGTAGAAATAGCATATGGCTTTCAGAGCCACATCAAGACATGAAGTAGCCTCAGGTAGCCTAATAATTTGGAAGTCCCATGTTGATATCCTTAAAATAGGTTTTAATATGGGTTTAGAGATGATTCTGAGCTCTGCATGAGGAAAGAGGGTAGTGGCAACACTAGTATCGTCCTCATTCTCTGTTGCCTCCCAAGCAAGGTCTTGGCCACCTAACTTGCGTCCCCATTCAGAAGAAAAAAAAAAAAGCCCTGAACTGCAATAGACCAAACCCCCTTCTTAAAAGGTAACTTAGTAAATACTGATTGTTCCTCCAGTTTTCCCATTAAACAGTCCCCCAAATGGCTTAACAAAAATCCCTTCAAATCACATACACTATTTCTCTGATAAGAATTCTGCTAGATTCTATTCTCTCCATCTAATTATCTTCCCTGAGCTGTTTTAGCAACCTGTCTTAGTCAGGGTTAGATCGGAGAGGCAGAAGCACTAGGAGATTTATATAATAAGGGCTTTATTATAGGGATTGATCTTAGATTATTGTGGATTAAAGAATCTATTGAGTTTTGGTTTCTGCAGCTAGGGAAGTCAGCCAGTCTGGCATCTGGGACTGGAAGAAGGACGTGAAGTGGGAGAAGCCAGCTCAGAAGGAACCCTGCAGGAATGGGCTGGAACGCAGGAGGATGGACAAGAATCTGCATCAGACTCTTACCGCCTCTGAGCTTCCAACTTCGATGATGGGAATAATATGAAGAAGAAGCTTCTGCCCTTTGTCATGGAGCTAAATCTATACCTGACCCAGGAGTCAGGAAAACTGAAAGAGGTTGTCTGGCTGAAGCTGCCACACGCTGGCAAGGTGTGCAGGCAGATCAACAACAACACACATGAGCCGCAACAGCACTTCATACCGTACATCAACCTCCTGAAGATACAAAGACTATCACTATTGCTTCACTTCCACCTTCCAAATCTTGTGCAGAATGCCTTTTGTGATTCACCCCAGCCCGGAGCGATACAGGGAAGGGAATTCTGGGAACTGTAGTTCCAGATTAGCTACATTGACACAACATAAATCCACCATATACCTTTCGTGAATTGGTACCCCACAAAAATTCTTGGCTGGCCCATCCATGAACCCAGATATAAGTCAAGCAGAAGTTCTGTGATGTCAGGATATAAGGGAGAGACACAAGAGAATATCAGCACTGGAATGAGCTAGTCAGCTAAACCCACTCCTGCATTTTATAAACGAGTAAAATGAAAGATCCAGGAAGGTATAGAAACTTGCCTAGTCTCATAAGTGCCCAGAGGCAATGCAAGAAAGCAGTTTACCTGTCTGTTAATCTATTATATGCGAATCAAGAAAGGCACAGGAAGCAGTAGAAATTTCCAGGTAGGCCCACCCGTGGTCTAACCCATGCAGGCCTCCTCGACAAAGGTTGCACATGTGAACATGGGATAAACTGTGGCCTTGGCATTCCTTCACATATAAAAAAATTATTCCATAACCTAGGTTCATGATTTGTATTTTGGCATAAACATTTTCTTTAAACATTATACCTTTTTATGATAACAGAGAATTCATCTGACAATAAGGTCCAGAAATTTACTTTTTTATTTAAAATTACCTTCTCAATTACTTTTTCATGGCAGTACCATTGGTTTATAACATGATATAAATTTCAGGTGTATATCATTATATTTTGATTTCTGTGTAGATTACATCATGTTCACCATCCAAAAACTAATTACAGTCCATCACCACACACATGTGCCTAATCACTCCTTTTGCTTTCCTTCCTCCTCTGAACCCCTCTGGTAACCACCAATCCGATCTCTGTCCCTATGTGTTTGTTTGTTGTTGATTTTATCTTCTGTTTATGAGTGAGATCATATGATATTTGACTTTCTCCCTCTGACTTATTTTGCTTAGCATAATACCCTCAAAGTCCATCCGTATTGTCACAAATAGCAAGATTTCATCATTTTTATGCCTGAGGAGTATCCCATTGTGTATATATACCACATCTCCTTTAACCATTTGCCCCTTGATGGGCACCTAGGTTGCTTCCAAGTCTTGGCTATTGTGAATAATGCGGCAATAAACTTAGGGGTGCATATATCGTTACACATTCACATTTTCACATTCTTGGATAAATACCCAGCAGTGGAATAAGTGGATCATATGGTAGATCTATTCGTAATTTTCTGAGAAATCTCCATACTGTTTCCCATAGTGGCTGCACCAGTTTGCACTCCCACCAGCAGTGTATGAGAGTTCCCTTCTCTCCACATCCTCTCCAACACTTGTTATTTCCTGTCTTGTTAATTATAGCCATTCTGATGGGAGTGAGGTGATATCTCATTGTAGTTTTGATTTGCATTTCCCTGATAATTAGTGATATTGAACATCTTTTCATGTACCTGTTGGCCATCTGTATATCTTCCTTGGAGAAATTTCTGTTTAGATTTTTTGCCCATTTTTTAATTGGGTTGTTAGTTATTTTGTTGTTAAGATGTATGAATTCTTTATATGTTTGGATATTAACCCCTTATCAGGTATATGGTTTTCAAGTATCTTCTCCCAATTGTTGGGTTGCCTTTTCATTTTGTTGATGGTTTCCTTTGCTGTGCAGAAGATTTTTAGTTTGATGTAGTCCCATTTGTTTATTTTTTCTTTTGTTTCCCTTGTCTGGTCAGACATGCTACTTGAAAATATGCTGCTAAGACCAATGTCAAAGAGCATATTGCCTACATTTTCTCCTAGAAGTTTCACGGTTTCAGGTCATATATTCAAGTCCTCAATCCATTCTGAGTTAATTTTTGTGTCTGGTGTAAGATAACGGTCTACTTTCATTCTTTTACATGTGGCTGTCCTGTTTTCCCAACACAATTATTGAAGAGACTCTCCTTTCTCCATTGTATGTTCTGGGCTCCCTTGTCGAAAATTAGCTGTCCATAGATGTGTGGGTTTATTTCTGGGCTCTCGATCCTGTTCCATTGATCTGTGGGTCTGTTTTGTGCCAGTACCATGCTGCTTTGATTACTATAGCTTTGTAGAATATTTTGAAATCAGGGAGTATGATACCACCAGCTTTGTTATTTTTTCTCAGGATCCCTTTGTTTATTTGGGGTCTTTTGCTGTTCCATATAAATTTTAGGATTCTTTGTTCGATTTCTGTGAAAAATGTCATTGGAACTTTGATACACATTGCACTGAATCTGTAAATTGCTTTAGGAAGTATGGACATTTTAACTATGTTAATTCTTCCAATCCAAGAGCATGGAATATCTTTCCATTTCTGTGTGTCTTCTTCAATTTCTTTCAACAATGTTTTATAGTTTTTCAGTATACAGATCTTTCACCTCCTTGGTTAAATTTATTCCTAGGTATTTTATTCTTTTTGTTGCAATTGTAAATGGGACTATATCCTTAATTTCTCTTTCTGCTACTTTGTTATTAGTGTATAGAAATGCAACTGATTTTTGTATGTTGATTTTGTATCCTGCAACTTTACCATATTCATTTATTATTCCTAAAAGGTTTTTGGTGGATTCTTTAGGGTTTTCTAAGTATAAAATCATGTCATCTGCAAATAGTGACAGTTTCACTTCTTCCTTTCCAATTTGGATCCCTTTTATTTCTTTTTCTTGCCTGATTGCTCTGGCTAGCACTTCCAACACTATGTTAAATAAGAGTGGTGAAAGTGGGCATCCTTGTCTGGTTCCTGTTCTTAGAGGGATAGCTTTCAGTTTTTCTCCATTGAGAATGATATTTCCTGTGAGTTTGTCATATATGGCCTTTATTATATTGAACTATTTTCCTTCTATACCCAATTTATTCAGAGTTTTTATCATAAATGGATGCTGTTTCTGGTCAAATGCTTTCTCTGCATCTATTGAGATTATCATGTGATTTTTATTCTTCATTTTGTTAATGTGGATGATTGATTTATAGATGTTGAACCATCCCTGCATCACTCGAATAAATCCTACTTGATCATGATGTATGATCTCTTTAATGTATGACTGTATTTGATTTGCTAGTATTTTGTTAAGGATTTTTGCATTGATGTTCATCAGTGATATTGGCCTGTAATTTTCTTTTTTTGTGTTGTCCTTGCCTGGTTTTGGTATCAGGGTAATGTTGGCTTCACAGAATGCATTAGGAAGCTTCCCCTCCTTATCAATTTTTTGGAAGAGTTTGAGAAGGATTGGTGTTAAGTCCTCTTTGAATGTTTGGTGGAATTCACCAGGGAAGCCATCTGGTTCTGGACTTTTGTTCTTGGGGAGGTTTTGATTACTGTTTCAATCTCGTTACTGGTGATTGGTCTATTTTAATTCTCTATTTCTTCTTGATTCAGTTTTGGAAGGCTGTATGCTTCTAAGAATTTATCCATTTCTTCTAGATTATCCAATTTGTTGGTGTACAGCTTATCACATTATTCTGTTATAATCTTTTTGTATTTTGAGGTGTCCATTGTAATTTCTCCTCTTTCATTTCTGATTTTATTTCTTTGAGTCTTCTCTCTTTTTTTCTTGGTGAGTCTAGCTAAGGTTTGCCAATTTTCCTTATCTTTTCAAAGAACAAGCTCTTCTTTTCATTGATTTTTTCTATTTTTTTAAGTCTCTATTTCATTTATTTCTACTCTGATTTTTATTAGTTCCTGCTTCTACTGATTTGGGGCTTGGTTTGTTCTTTTTCCAGTTCCTTTAGGTGCATTGTTAGGTTGTTTGAGATTTTCCTTGTTTGTTGAGAGAGGTCTGTATTGCTATAAACTTCCCTCTTAGAATTGCTTTTGTTGTATCCCATAAATTTGGGCATATTGTATTTTCAGTTTCATTTTCTCTAGGTATTTTTTGAGGAAGAAGAAGATTAGCCCAAGCTAACATCTGCTGCCAATCCTCTTCTTTTTGCTGAGGAAGACTGGCCCTGAGCTAACATCTGTGCCCATCTTCCTCTACATTATATGTAGGATGCCTGCCACAGCATGGCTTGACAAGCAGTGAGGTCTGCACCCAGGATCTGAACCAGCCAACCCCAGGCTGCCAAAGCGGAATGTGCAAACTTAACCGCTGTGCCACCTGGCTGGCCCCTGTCTCTAGGTATTTTTTTACTTCTCCTTTGATTTCTTCATTGACCCAATGATTGTTCAGTAGCATTTTGTTTAATCTCCACATATCTCTGGCTTTTCCAATTTTCTTCCTGTAGTTGATTTCTAGTTTCATACTGTTGAGGTCAGAAAAGATGCTTGGTGTTATTTCAGTCTTCCTAAATTTATTGAGACTTGTTTTGTGGCCTAATACATGGTCTATCTTGGAGAATGTTCCATGTGCGTTTGAAACGAATGTGTACTCTGCAGTTTTTGGACGGAATGTTCTGTATATATCTACTAAGTCCATCTGGTCTAATGTGTCATTTAAGGCCAATGTTTCCTTTTTGATCTTCTGTTTGGATGATCTATCCATTGGTGTAAGTGGAGTGTTAAAGTCCCCCACTATTATTGTATTACTGTCTATTCCTCTTTTTATGTCTGTTAATAATTGCTTTATATATTTAGGTGCCCCTATGTTGGGTGCATAGATATTTGCAAGTGTTATATCCTCTTGTTGAATTGTTCCCTTTATCATTATGTAGTGCCCTTCTTTGTCTCTTGTTACAGTTTTTGTTTTAAAGTCTATTTTTTTCTGATGTAAGTATTGCTACTCCAGATTTATTTTCACTGACATTTGCTGGGAGTATCTTCTTCCATCCCTTCACTTTCAGTTTGTGAGTGTCTTTAGATCTGCAATGTATCTCTTAATCACAGCACATATATGAGTCTTGGGGTTTTTTTTTTATCCAACCAGCCACCCTATGGCTTTTGATTGGAGCATTCAGTCCATTGACATTTAAAGTAGCTATTGATAAGAATGTACTTATTGCCATTTTGTTACTTTTTTTCTGGGTGTTTTAGTAGTTCTTCTCTGTTCTTTTCTTCTTCTCTTGCTTTCTTCCCTTGTGGTTAGATGGCTTTCTTTATTATTATGTTTGGGTTCCTTTCTGTTAATTTTTTGAGTATTCATTATAGGTTTCTGGTTTGTGATTACCATGAGGTTCATGTATAATAACCTACATATATAGCAATCTATATTAAGTTGATGGTCTCTTTAGCATTATCTCATGCTAAAAGCTCTACTCTTTTACTCCCCTCCTCCCACATTTTATGTTTTTGATATCATCTCTAACCTCTTGTGTGTGTGTATCTGTTACCATCCTATTGTGTAAATAGACAATGTTAGTACTTTTGTCTTTTGACCTTCATATTAGCTTCCCAGGTAATTGATCTACTACCTTTACTGTATATTTGCCTTTACCAGTGATTTTATTGCTTGTTTGTTTTGATAATTCTCTTTTTCCTATTCATGGTCTTCTCTTTTCCACTTAAATAAGTCCCTTTAGCATTTCTTATAAGGCTAGTTTCTTGCCTTTAGTTTTTGCTTGTCTAGGAAACTCTTTATCTCTCCTTCCATTCTGAATGATAACATTGCTGGGTAGAGTATTCTTGGCTGTAGGTATTTTCCTTTTAGCACTTTAAGTATATCATGCCACTCCTAGCCTGTAAGGTTTCTGCCGAGAAGAAAGCTGTAAGGTTTCAGCTGATAGCCTTATTGGGTTTCCTTTGTATGTAACTTGTTGCCTTTCTCTTGCAGCTTTTAGGATTCTCTCTTTATCTTTGATGCTTGACATTTCACTTATAATGTGTCTTAGTGTGGTCCTCTTTGGATTTATCTTGTTTGGTGCTCGCTGTGATTCCTATACCTGGATGTCTGTTTCTTTCCTTATGTTAGGAAAGTTTTCAGCTATTATTTCTTCAAATAGATTCTCTGCCCCTTTGTCTCTCTCTTCTCCTTCAGGGACACCTATAATATGGATGTTAGTGCACTTGATGTTGTCCAGAGTTCCCTTAGACTGTCCTCATTCTTTTTAATTCTTTTTCTTTTATCTGTTCAGCTTGGATGATTTCTTCTAGTCTTTCATCCAGCTTGATGATCCATTCTTCTGTATCATCTACTCTGCTATTGAGTCCCTCTAATGAATTTTTCATTTCAACTATTGTATTCTTCATTTCCAATTGGTTCATCTTTATATTTTCCACTTCTTTGTTGAAGTTCTTACTGAGTTCATCCATTCTTCTCCCAAGATCAGTGAGTATCCTTATGACTATTAGTTTGTACTCTTTGTCAGGTAGACTGTTTATCTCTGTTTTGTTTAGTTCTTTTCCTGTGGTTTAATCCTCTTACCTTACTTGGAACTTATTCCTTTGTCTTCCCATTTTGCCTCTTTCCCTGTACTTATATCTATGTATTAGGTAGGTCAGCTATGTCTCCCAATTTTGGAGAGGTGGCCTTATGTAAGAAATGCCTTATGATGCCCAGCAGTGTGCTTCCCTCTCATCACCAGTTCCAAATGTTCCAGGAGTGTCCCTTGTATGGACTACCTGTGTCCTTCTGTTGTAGCAGGGCTGCTCTTGCTGGAGGTTCCTGGGAGGCTAGGCTGTACCCCTGGCCAGCTGAGTGTAATGCTCAGCTATGTGTGACTGTTATGGTCCCTTCAACCACTATCAGGTGTGGGGACCTCCAGCACAGTTGGCTGCAAGGTCTAATAGCAAATTCCTGTTGCAGTTTTTCTGTTAAGTGAGTAGGCTCCCAGTGTGACTGGTTGCTAGGCTCAGGGGCTTACATTTGCTCTAGGACTCTGGCCTGCAAAGCCGTTGTCAGCTCTCCCAGGATTGCAGCTGATTGGGTCCAGTCCCAGGATTGGGAGCACCCAAAAGTTTCAGGCTTTGGAAGGTGGGGCTGATCCTCTATGTGGCTATTTGAGAAGCACAAGTCTTCTCAGCTGACAAGCCACACTGCCCACAGGGTCACACACCTCATCAACACAGTCCTGCCCCATGGGCACACCCCAACCCACTGAAGCAGACCCAGTCACCCCACTGCAGAGGTCCCACACACTTCATCAATGCAGATCTATCCCACATGCACATGACCTGTCCCACAGAGATGGACCCACTTGCCCAGCTGCAGAGTTTCCAGGCACCCTACTTATGTGGGCCCACAAGTTGCCTAAGGGCTTGTCATTGGGCTGTTGGGTAGGGCCAGTCCTTAGGGCAACCTGCCTGCCCTGGCTGAGCTGGATTAAATTGGTGCTATATCATGTGAGGCAGACCCCTGGGCTAACAGGTCAGGGGAAGTACACCAATGATGTCTGCCAGCATCTGTGACAGTATGCCTGTCTTAGGTCACAGCAATGGCTACTGCCAATGTCTCAGACCCATGAGAGGTGTCACCTCTCCCTGAGATGCACTCAGAACCCATCAAGTCAGTCTCTTTTCACCAAAGGACTATGCACCTTTCTTTCTGGTGATTTTAGGTTGCTTTCTGAAATGGGTGAATTTGTGCCTGGGCCCTTTAAGAGCAGGACTTTTTCCCCCTTAAGTCCAATAGCTTTCCTGGGGGTATTCCATACCATACTTAATAGCCAGAAAAGCCAGATATTATTACCCTTGTCTCTGTTGTGCTGAGTCCAAAAGCTGCTTATTGTGGTAACACTCTCCTGCTCAAATCCCTCACTCATTCAGGAAAGGCTTCATACCTTAGGATGGCTCCCAGCTGACCATGAAGTGCCATGGCTAAAAGGTGGCATTTTTCTCTCAAGAAAGGAATTTATGCCTCTTCCACCTCAGTTAGCACTGTCCCTTGTTGTGGGGGTTCTTTTTATCCAGTTCTTAATTCCCTCTCAGGGTAATTGTTCCAAGAGTAGTTGTAAATTTGTTGTGTCCAGGGGAGGAGGTGAGCTCAGAGTCCACCTACGCTGCCATCTTGACACCATATCTCAATTATTTTTAATTTGTGACACCCTTATGTAAAACGTTTAACTAAACACAATCAAGGTACACATCATATTTAAGTTGATACTCTAAACCTTAGCCCTAAAAAGCAGTGTAATACATAGAATTGAGAACATAGTCTTTGGATTCATACAGCCACAACTTCAAATAGGAGCTCTACCACTTGCCAGCTTCTGGTCCTGCAGCAAGTTGTCTGAACTTTCAGAGACAGTTTCCTCTTCTTTAAAATATAAATCAGAGCATCACTAGGATTAAATGAGGTAATTCAGATATAACATTTACTACAGTACCAGGGAAATAGAAAGAGCATTAAAATAGGAGCCAATAATTTCTATTATTATTATTTTTGTTGTTATAATTGGCACTGTTAGTAATAGTGTCCTAGTAATTAATATTAATAATTTATTATTATTAATTAGCATTATTGATAGTAATTAATTACTAAGAGTATATTGGACCTGAAGAACTGAATGTGGTACAAAATGATTTTTTTGAGTTTTCTTATTGAAAAGAATAATTTAAGTGATTCCTTTAAGAGGTCATATTAATGAAACTGGGGTTTAAGACAAAAAGAACCTGATATTATCAGCATATGACCTTAGAGACTATTAGATTTACCAATAGAGGATTGTTACACAAATTTCAAGCTTAAGCTTCAGGGTGAGAAATGGTAATCACACGAAATTAAATGCATATCTTTGCCAGCATCTTACCTCCAGCTGTTTGTCTTCTTTCCATTGCTCAGGTTACTCTTCAGAATTGACAACTGCACATCAAAACATAACTCTGCCAGTCCAGCATCCTCTCTTCAATTGATCTTGGCCACAGATCAAGGCATCCTCCACATGGCCCTTAAACGAGGGAACAATTTATTTTGAAGGTGCTGGGCCCCATCATTGACACTCAGCAACTTTTTTTACTCTACAAATAAAAACTGCGCTGATATTTGTTTAGAAAGTATTTCATCCAGGGCTTTACAAATTGCCTTATTCACAGAAGTTTCCAAGCTTTCTGGATGTCCTCATCCAGTGTCACGCAGGCTGTTGACAAACATGAGATCAGTTGAATTCAACTTCAAGCTAATTCATCCCTCTCTGAGTTCTGTTGCTTTTTTGACCGACATCTATCTTCTATTCACATTCCCTGCTTTAGCTCTGCAATTAGATATGTTACATTCTGCTGGCTTGGAATATCAAAGATTTATTTCTTTACCATAGTATATGTCCAGTGCAAGTTGCCAAGATGTCTCTGTTTGTCTTAGTCATCAGGGTCCCAAGTTGATAGAACAGGCACCATTTTGAACATTGCCAGTAGCCATGCCAAATAAAAAAGAGCTCCAAAGTGCCTTGCATCAGCAGTTAAATGCTTGACGTGAAAGTGGCATGCATAGCTTCTTCTCGTGACTCATTGGCCAGAATGGTCACACAATTCCACCTGAGCATAGCAGGGCTTGGAAGTATTACTGAACCAGAAGGGAGGGAACTGGGAAGCCCTAATGACTAACACATAGAATTTCTATTTGTTGACAAACAACAATATCTTCCTTTTATTTGAAAAACTTTAATCTTGAGAAGGTTGTTTACTTGTTTTCTGTGGAAAACTTTTGGGGTAAGTCACAGGATATAATCATTATGTGAAAGGATTAAAAAAACAGATAAGAGTGTAGCTTATTGATTAAAAATTTTGGATGCAAGTAAATTTCAGTGTAGGAGAGTTTCTAGTAGCAAATTGCCATAGTATCCCAGAAATCACAATCACATAGAGACTCACATACTCACCAACCTAGATGAAAATGAAGACAACTTGGATAACAGACTCATCCCGGGGTCCTGCAAAGAACTAGACTTATAGTTTTCATCAAACTGCCTCCATGATATGCATCTTCATTTGCAAAAAGTAAATTTGACCATTTCACACTTAATTTAGGTGTGAGAATTCCAATTATTCGTCTTAGAGCATACATGTTCATGGGAATGATGGCAATCTAAATCCGCACTAACAGGAGCCACTAGCCACAAACATAGCTATTTACATTTAAACTTAAATAAGTTCTGTCAAATTAAAAATTCAGTTCCTCAGTCACACTAGCCACACTTCAAATGCTCAATAAGCACGTGTAATTAGCAGCTATTGTAGTGGAAGAGCACAGATATCGAACATTCCATCATTGCAGAAAGTTTTATTGGACAGCTCTGGTCTAAGTCTTTCACTTTTGCTTCTGGAAACAGTTGGACATTCTCCATTTCCTAAAGCCATACCTTCAAAAGACCAAGCTGATTTCCAAGACCTCAAAGAACTAAATAGAAAGTCCTGACTGTAGTAACCTAACAGTCTAATAACCAAGTCCATCTCTGGTCTTGTTTGATCTCATTGGTTTGATATGCCTTGCGTCTTAGTTACAGAGGGTACCTATAGTAACACACACAAAAAAACTCAAATTCAAGGTTGTTCAAGCTAGAAAAGGAAAGAAGAACCTCAGAAATTACATAGAACTTGTCTCATTTCTACTATCCCTGTACTTCATACCTCCAGGATAAAATTTACCCTAAAAAAAAATTGGTATAAGATTTGCTATATTTTTTTGTGTGAAAATACAGTAGAAAGTCTAGGTCAAGAGTCATAAGTAATATATGATAATTTATTTTGATTCTCTGTAACTCAATCAAATGATTCCATGAAATTAGGAATATTTTATACGAGTTAATAAAAATAAAGAAAGAAGTGGATCAGCGTGGGTTGTGAGGACAAAGAGGAGAGGATGTAAGAAACACTCATTCTGCTCTTCCTCAGGTATGATATTAATATAATCTGTGCATTGTTCCTCAAGATTGGTATGGTTGGCAACCAAAATAATGATCATTGCCCCTGGAAACATGGCTTGGCAGCTAGCTAGGCTTCAATTCCTGTTGCTTTGTTTTTAAAATGGAATACACAAATATCACCTAATAAACAAGACGTGTATTGCTGCACCCCCAGCTCCTCATTATTGAATCTCTCTCTGATGCTCTCAGTTTCTGTTTGATCAGGCTCCTCTTCCCATTTATGCAAAGGCTGTTCTACCATAAATGAAGGCTTATTTTTCACCGCCTCGTCTAAGTTTGCCAAGATCCAGTAACAGGATCAAGGATCTAATTATAAATGGCTTAAGTCCCCTATCTGATGTGAACAGACAGAATCTGAGCAACAATAAAAATCAAAACATTTCTCTGGATAAGTTTTATCCAACTATGATATATTTTAGGCCAAAATATATTCATTCTCTGAAACCTACAGATACTCAACAAGATTTCACCTTTTTTGCAACTGGGGAAAAAAATAAGAGAATTTTAATCTACAAATTGGCAAATGCTTTACCTTTTTGCAGCCCAGCACCCCAAATTTTACTTATAAGAAGAACTTTAAGAAATACTCATGAAACATGAAGTGTGCATGTCCAGGTACAGACTGTGAAAAATTTTGCCATTGAATATGCAACTGTAGTTGTCAAGGCCTGTTGGTATAAATATTTGTATTGTACCAGCATCTGCAGTGACCAGCACTGAGTCTATTTCTAAAGGATCAAAATTTTAACACAGGGTATGGAGTCCAGCCTTAGCATTAGACTGGGATTAAAATATTAGCGATGCTGCTTTGATATTATGATTTTGAAAAAGTCACCAATCTCTCCAGGTCTTTTTTCTCACTTATAAAGATGCATAAAGTAATATCTTGGGGTAGTTGTAAGGATTAGAAGAAAGGGATGCGAAGTCTCTGGTCAATGGATGTTAGCTGCTGCTGTCATTCATGTGGGCTGCTGCTGCTCTTCTTGTCCATGAGCAAGACAGCGCCATGATGGCAAATATGCCCCGTGGACGATGCAGTGACATCATCAACCCCAAAAGGCAAAAGCACTCGTGCCCAACCATTAGGGATATATTTTAAGCATTGAAGAAATAAATGAGCCCCTGTATGGTGGACTTAGTGATAACCAGACCACCATCACATGAAATACTACCCATAACCCCCCTCTGCACAGTATAGCAACTTCCCCTTTAAGAACTTCCCCATCATAGTAGAAGCTTTTTGTTACTTGCTGTCGTTGTGGCCATTGCTGCTTTTGATGCCTGGACTTGAAATCTGGAAACCAAGGTTTGAATTTCAGCTCTGTCATTAACTAGTTGTGAGACCTAAGCTGCTAAGTCTCTTGGCCTCACTGCATCTCAATTTCCTCAGCTTTAAAAATGGGGTTGTTTTGAGCAATGTGGTATTTGGACTTTCAAAAAAGCTTTGCAAACTGTAAATGCTAGTTGTGATGTAGATTAAGAAGAAGTCACCAGGAAGACACTACTACAATGCAACTATGTTACCACAGAGGGACAACAGGTGTCCTGGGATTCCACTGTTTCATCACATTAGCCTGTTCTCACTTCATTCATTCACTCACAAATATTTATTGAATGCCTACTATGTGCCCTCTGCAGCTCTAGGGGCTGGAAATGCAGCAGATAAAAAACACATTCTAGGTCATTGTAGGTCACAATAACCACATCAATAAATATATGCTTTAATCTAAGGTAATGGTAAGTGCAATGAGGACGGATAAAGGAGCATAGGGAATGGGGTGGTCAGAGTTCTCTCTGAAGAGGTAACATTTAAGCAGAGGCTTGAATGAAGTGAGAGAATGAGCCGTGAGATTGTCTCAAGAAGAGGCTTCCTGGCAGAAAAGAAGCAAGTATAAACTCGCTGAAGCAGGAGCACAATTGGAATCTTGGAGGAACATCAAGGAAAGCAGTGCATCTGAAGCCTAGTGAGCAAGGAGGGGGATAGTAGGAGACGTAACCCAGATAATTTAGTGCTTGTAAGCCATGATAAGAAGTTTGGATTTTATTTGGTTAGCTGGAAGATCCAAAGAGCATGGTAGCTGAGGAAATAGAAGCTTTGGTGGGGAAGGGAGATGCAATGAATTCTAAGATGAGGCCAAATGGGAGACGGTAAACCCTGACATGGGGCCACAGTAGGTGGTCCTGGACCATGAGAGCCCTGCGAGCTTGGAGAGCATCATGGTGGGTGCAGAGAAAGGCACTCACTCCCAAGGCTAGCCAACGCCTTCAGTGGGGAGGATGATTCGTACTCGAGAACCAATATGACTTTTTCAGAACACTTGACACAAGTAAAGTCAAGTAAGTTAGCACTCACATGTCAAATGACTTCTGGCGGGAACATGTTCAGATGCCGATGTAAATGCAGAAGAGGCCACAAGGACTCACCGTAAGAAAAAGCTAAGAAAGACCTTGTACACCCCCAAAATGGTATCATAAAGCAAAATGTTTTTAAAACAATATTCTTGTGTCTTTTTATTATTGTTATATCCCTAATTTCTCTAGCCCACTGCCTATCACATAGTCGGCACTCAAAGTTTGTTGAGTGAATGAATGAGATAAGAAAAGAAGGAAGGAAGGAAGAAAAAAGGAAAGGGAGGAAGAAAGGAAGGAATAGGCGATACTGGTTTCCTAGGGCTGCTGTAAGATATTACCACAAACTTGGTGGTTTAAAACAACAGAAATTAATTCTCTGAGAGTTCTGGAGACCAGATATCCAAAATCAAGGTGTTGGCAGGGTTAGTTCCCTCTAGAGGCTCTGATGGAGAGTCCATGCCTCTCTCCTAGCTTCTCGCGGCTGCTGGCAACCCTTCGTGTTCCTTGGTTTAAGTCTGCATAACTTAAGGCTCTGCCTGCGTCTTCATATGGAAGACATACTTCTCTCTGTTTCTTTGTGTCATCTCTTCTTCTTATAAGGATACATGTCATTGGATTTAGGGCTCATCCTAAATCCAGTGTAACCTCATCTTAAGATCTTAAGATTAATTACATCTGCAAGCTCCTTTTTCAAAATAAGTTCAATTCATAGATTCCAGGTACACACAGGGAGTGGGGCTATAGGTGACGTATTTTTTTAATATGAGGAAAACTACTGATAGGCCAAATTCTCCTGTCAGGAGTAGCACCAAGTCTGTTACTAACTGACAAATAGTATGAAAATTTTGTTCTACGCAGGTACATTTTCAAAGGAAAGAATGATATGTTCTAAAATATTTTGATATTCTTGAATAATATTGCTCTAAAAATAGCTAACTAGACACAGAGAGTCCAGTTCCTATTTTCTAAAGAAATTGAAGATCCTAACTGCTATCTTTACATTGAAGTATTCTTACTTCTGGCTGTTTCAATTTAAAACAGTTTGAGAATGAGTATGTTCTAATTTCCATATAAAGATACCTTCTATTAGCAAGAGATGCATGGGAACAAGTTGGTGCAGTATAAATGTTTAATAGTCAATAAATAACTATCACAAGTATGTATCTACATTGTAAAACAAGATACATAACAGTCCAGCAACCAGTAGACAGACAACATACGTCAACACAATTCTCAAATTGGTAAATGCAACCCATAAAAAATTTGAACATCAGGCATTCATACATTAGGTGGTCTCTTCTGCAACTTAATGACATTCTTTATATGAATATATATTGTTACATAAAAATGGAAACTATACGTATTTATATATTAGTATTTTCTTTCTGACCTATTTATAATGCATGTTAAAAAGAAAACTATGGCTAGCACTGGTTTCTCAAAACAGAAAATCTAATATCTAAAGTATTGGCATACTTTAAAGCAGTTTGAAGAAATGCTGATTTGAGGAAATCCTGAAGCACGAGCTATCATCAGGATAAGTTTTAGGGATGTGCTTCAAGGGAAATGAGATCTTCAGAGTTAACCCTAAGACACTAGAAGAGTTTTGAACTTCCACAGAGCCGTGGACTCTATTTAGCCCTGAACATATCCAAAAATTGCCAGAAGGCACCAGACTTTCTAAATCTTCCCCTATTTCCCAACACAAAACCCTCTTCCCATCCCAACTCAAATAGAAATGTACTTTTCCTTATTTCTCTCTATTGCATTCTTATCGATGTTTCATTTTTATCTTCATTGAGAAGCATTTCCTAAGCACCCAAGTCCCTACTGGACTCCTACAGGTCTTACTACCCATGTTATTTACATGGTGATTTTTCTACATTGCTGCTTATATTGTTTAGGTTTCCATTTGTGTCACCCTTGTTTCCCAACTAGAGAGTAAGCTCCTCATAAGTGTAACTCATGTCTCATGATTTTACGGACAAACCAATCAACAGTTCTTTGCACGTAGTAGGAACTAAAAATATGTGTGAAATAAATAAAAATTAATATACTAGCTTACTCTTTACTGAGATATCTAGAAAGAATAAACAGTACAGGAGTGACATGAAAGGATTAATGAAACTCCGCAAGGACCTAGTTTATGAGCACGGAGTAATTTATGCACCATGAAACCTACATCCCTTACTCACTAATGTCTTTCAGCAATAGCAAGTTTCCTCAAAGAAGAGCTTGTGTTTCTGACCCCGTGTGTTTGAATTCACAAGACATCAGTCTATGGTCTTTATAGAATTGAAAATAATGCTACTAAGTTAACGTGTCAGATGAATTAAAACAATTTTAATCTCATCTTCAACTACTGCTCATCAACCAAGCAGATATTAGGAATGTGGAGTGGGGAGAGCCAGCACTAGAAAGTCTTGTTCTTTCTGGGACATTATGATCTTATTCAGTCTCATCTCAGAAAAGGTCTTTTCTTTACTCCTGTAAGAAGCCACATTCTAAATCAGAGAATGGTGAGTGTGTGGTATCTTTTTTACCTCCTTCACCTTCCAGAAACTTGGCAGCCATTGGTAAGCAATCACAGGACTCTTTCTTATTAAGTGTGGACTTGGTCTCTGAATCTGTCTCCACCTAATTCTCCAGGAATCACTGTCAATCAAATAGATTTGTCAGACAAGATAGAGCCTCATTTCCATGCCTAGGTCTAAACCACTCTCAAACTGTTTATCGTCCCTTCCAGTTTTTAATTCTCAGCAAATCAGGACCGTTTGGCCATGATCACCTGGTATTTTTGCCTCAATTCCTTTGCTTAAAGTCTACGTTGAATATGCTGCTGCTTTTCCCCATCTCTCGGGCTCAAAGGAAAAATATAACTATTTCGGATGCCAATTGTTCTTTCAGTATCTCAGAAGCACTACAGCCTAAACCTACTCTAACTCTTCTCATCTGCTGAGCTTTTCTTTCTTCCTTTCCAAGGACATGGTGTGCCACAGACCTGGACCAAAAGAGGCCAGTTAGGGAGAGGAAATAACAAAGGGGAAAATGGTACCCAAATACCATTAGAAAGCTCTAAAAGTTATTTTAATTCAAAATATTTCCAATTTTAACATGCTCATCATTCATATTATCATTATTGCTTACAAACGGGGAAAATATTTTAAATAGGTTTCTAACATATTTACATAAACTCATACTTTATTATATATTCATTGACATTAAAGGGTGACAAATCAAGGTGTGCTTCTGGGGTCTGCCCTTACCAGCAGCATGATCTTGGCAAATTGACCTTTTGAAGATTCAATTACTGCCATTCAGACAGGCTATGGACTCTGAATACCTGGGCTGAATTCACAATTTGTCCCTTAGCAGTAGTATGATTTTACGCAAATTAATTAAATGTATTGGGCCTCAGTGTCACCATCTGTAAAATGGAGCTTCATTACCTGCCTCCCAGGGAGGACTAAATGAACAGCTTTGTGTCATGGGATAACATAGTAGAGAGGTAAAGAATCTTAACTCTGGAGCCAGAGGTCACTCTTCTCATCCTAACTCCGCCACTGGCTACATGTGTGACTTTGAGTAATTTGCCTCACCTCTCTGTGCCTTAATTTCCTCATCTGGAAAATGGGGACGAATAATAGTATTTATGTAGAGGTTTCTTTTGAAGACTGGATGAGTTAATGTTCATTAAGTTCTTAGACCAATACCCGGCACATATAAGTATTTATAAGTAAAAATAAATTAATACTATATATGATGTGTTTGAAAGTGCCTGGCACATGGTAAGTACTCTATAAATTTCAGTTATTGGACATAAACTCAGCCTGATGTACAGAAAGTACACTACAGAAGGTATGTGCTTCTGTTAAGGAAAACTAAAATGCTTCAGAGGACATCCTTATTCTTTGTGGGTGTTATTTAGAAAGCGGATGCTCTAGATGAATCCTTCTACTGTCTAAAATATTCCACAGTACCACGTTACAAAGGGCACCCAAGGTGGCTAGTGTGTGTTGGATCTGCCCCTCTTTAACTATTCTTATAGGTCAAAATGTCTTAATAGGTCTGTGTGGATGTGAAGAGAAGTTATCTTCATGTCAGAGTAATAGTGTTTTTTATGTTTTTTTTTTTTTTTTGGCTGTGGAAGATTGGCCCTGAGCTACTAACATTTGTGCCAACCTCCCTCTATTTTGTATGTGAGCTGCCACAGTGACAAGTGCTGTAGGTCCACGCATGGAATCTGAACCCATGAACCCAGGCCACTGAAGCGGAGCATACTGAAATTAACCACTAGGCCATGGGGCCGGCCCCCAGAGTAATATTTTTTAAATTGAGATCCATGGACCCTCCTGGGCTCCTCAAGGTAGATCAGAAACCCTTGAAACGTTGAGAGAACAATGGGTGGGAAGGGCTTCAAGCCCCCATTCCACTTATACCGCAGCATGTCCAATTATGTCTGTTGTGCATATTAGCAGTCCACACGTCATGACAGTTCAGCATGGTGATTTGTTGAAAATTTAATATAATAGTATGACGTACTTGAAAAAATAAATTGGGGCTTTTTTTTTTATCACAGATAATCTATTATAGAGAAACAAAAAATTTATTAGTCACACATCTCAGGAGACTGCCCAGGCTCTATTCCCTAGGTCTATACTTCCCAATCCTCCAGGTTGTAAGAAAAAAGGCCTTTTTGCCAGCTCTTCCTCCATTCCCATTACCATCCCCTACCAAAAGCCTGGAGAGGAGATTAACCTAATGAAATCTCCTAAGGAGATGTCTGAAGTTCAAAGTTCTAGGCAATGTTGAAACTAAGTCGAAACACCTAAAGAGGAAAGAGATGGAGTCTTTATGTCTTGAAGATTGGCAAAAGAAGCTTCCAGACTCCTGTGAGATATAGAATCCCCTGGACTTGAATAAAAGGATGATGGAAGATGCGCTTCTCGAAGCACCGCCTCTCTGAGGCAAGCCAGTCCTCATCAGGGGCTGGCAACAGGGTGCTTGTCAGGACCTGGTGTGAAGCACACAGCCTCAGAAACCTCAGCAAAGATGCTTTGTGGCTGAGATGGAAAAAAAGGAAGTGGGGCCGGCAGAAACCAGCCACCCCTGACAAATTGTGAGGCCACGGCAGGGAGCCAGGACAGCAGAGAAAGCAGGAGAAAGCATGGACTTTCCATCAATATTGGCAAGAATAAGCGGGAGCCACATTTGATTTGGCTTAACAAATAAGTAAATATGGTATTATCTGTATCCCAAGCCTCGTGTAGTAACTAAAAGTGTTATTTTTATAACACTTTGGAAAAATAGTCTTAATACTTTAAAAAGAGTTAGAAAAGCATTACTCTTGGCCCTCACCACTCCCTCTGACCAAACTACTCTTTACCTACTTCAAGGAAGGATGCCACTGAAGGAATCCTCAGTTCTTATGGGTTCCACATTTGTGGGCAACACACACACAACTTTGCTAAAGTCTAATAGCTTGAACCACGGTGCACATGCCAGGCCTCTACAGTGAAGCAGAGGAGAATCCAGAGAAATGGAAAGATCAGAGGAGCAGCGTCCACAAGGATCATAAATATTATATTATAAGAATGGTTGAGTTGCAGTAAATTGAAGAATATCTTCTTTCTATCCTTCATCTCACTCCCATTAAGCTTTCCTTGCACCTTTAGTCATTTCAAAATGATGAAAACACACTGGATCATAGCTGGAATATACAGCAAACCTTGGATTTTTACCCTCTGATTACTTCCACCCCAGGGAAAACCACCATGAAAGTGCTGTTCCTAGTGGCTGAAATTGATGCCCCATAGGAATTAAAATAGTCTAAGGAAAATAAATAGCTGATGGCACAAGTCTGGAGCTTAAACTCTCATTATCGCTTTTGTCTGAGAGTTCAGAAAGAAATGTGGAACAAAGTCACTGAAGCGGAGCCAGAAGCCACTCTCATTTCGGTTCAAGCAACTCCTGCTGCCTTTTTTCTGTGCAATTTATCACGAAAGCATGGCTTCTATTCCAGGGCACAGGGGAAGCTGGAAGTCAATTTTATCCACCTCTTTTGAAAAGAGTATCATGAGTGACTATTGGAATTAAAACAAAACAAAAAATATCATATCTTATACCAGAAAAATAATAGTCAGAATCATAAAGAAGACAAGTACCACTATTTATGGTCTAGAATTAATTATGACTCAGGGCAGCCTGAAAAACTTTCTTTTCAGAAAACTCAGTGGTGTATGAAGTGATTCTGAAAGACAAAAGCAAAGTGGGCACCCCTTTTCTAGCATGGTGGGCACTACGAGAGGTGGTCTTTTGAGAGTACTTCTTCCTTTTCAATTAATTATCTATACTTGTGATCCAGCTCCCTGGGCAATGGGGTAGATGGTTGGAAGTGAGGAAGTGGATTATTTTGGGGAAAATATGTCAAGTTAGATACTCGTCTCACACATACATCAAAATGAAATCCAAGTAGATTATAGAGTGAAATGTGAAAAATAAGCAAGACCCAGAGAAAAAAGATTATGTAGTGGATATTGACAGAGAGAGACTTTAGAAGCATAAAAGCTGAAAGCACA
Organism: Equus quagga; assembly: GCF_021613505.1. Classification (NCBI taxonomy): domain Eukaryota; kingdom Metazoa; phylum Chordata; class Mammalia; order Perissodactyla; family Equidae; genus Equus; species Equus quagga. Next base: position 21,716,874 of record NC_060282.1, read on the forward strand.
AAGGAACATTTTAATAGAATTTGTTACATAAAAATTTAAATTTCCATATATCATGAAACATTGTAAATAAAATCAATAGGCAATCATTAAAACAAAATAATTGCAATGTTTACAACAGACAAAAGACAAGTATCTATGATATATAATTAGTTCTTATAGATCAGTAAGAAAAATCTCCAGTGAGAAAACAAAGAGCTTAAATACTCAACTCTTGGAAATATCAATTATCAATAAGCATATGTATAAAACTTCAACCTCATATATAATCCAGCAAGTATTGAAATACTAAATAATATTCTTACCAAATGGCAGAGCTGGTTTTAAAATGACAATGCCCACAAAGCTTTTGAAAAACAGATGGTGAAAAATGTAAAGTGGTTAGGAAACTTTTTTAAATAAACAGAAGAATCTTTAGTCTAACAGAAGACTAGTTAAGAGATTCAGGAAAATGGGTCCGGCCAGGTCATAGGAAGATCAAAGTAGAAATTCTGTCTTTGTACCTCCAGCATCAAGACCACACTGCTATTAAGGACACACTTCAGGGTTCTTGATGAGAACTTTTCCATCATCCCCAGCATGGTATCCCTCCTGTGAGGCCAGTTGATGTAGCAATGGTTGGCCTTCACACACCCAGTCCTATGGGAAGTATATAATGATAGCCCGTCTGCAGGCATGCCATCTTATGCGTCTACTGAAGGGTCACAGAACATGTCACCCCAAAATATGACACTTTGGCATATTGATTATTTTGAATTAAAGGCACTTAAAAACAGCTAGTGCAAGAAGAACACTCTGACCTTCCTTTGCCCTTCTGAAAGCAGGAGACAAACCTCCCATGTAAAAGGTACCCTCCCTGCACAAGAAGGAGGGAAGACATTCTTATCACCAGAGACAGAGAATTTGGGGCAGAGAAATCTGTACAAACCTAGTTAAACTAACCCTTAACTTTCTGTAATCGCAGGCCCTCCAGGACTAGTTCAAGCGAACCCATCCCTTGTGGACAGAGTGATTAAGAATTGTCTTTCAGAAAAACTGCAAAGTCACGTAGCCAGAGCATGTGTAAAAGAAGAAATTGTGACCTGAAATGACCTCAGAACTAAAGATCCTCCTCCCCACGGAACCCAAGAACAGGGACATGACCAGAACTCGAAAGTCAGACTCTTATCAGAAGCAAGGGGTCCCTCATTCAGAAAGATCCAGTATTAAAATTCCTTCCCCATCTCATCAAAAATGTTTGGAACCCTGTCATAAATACTTAAAGCCTTTCCATAAATACTTGAAGCCCACCAATCAAAATCTGTCCCACCAGCATTTCCACATGCCAGCCTGTTGTCCCTAACTTCTTAAATTTTGTCCCAAATCCTGAATCGGGGAGACAAATCTGAGGGGGCACATGACCTCCATCTCCCTGCAGATCGATCTTGGGAATAAAGGCTGATTTCTCCCCCCACAGGCTGATGCCATAATTAATCAGTTTGTTTATGTGCATCAGCACAGAACCCCAATTTTGTGTGGTAACATTCCTAGTTACTTCTTTACCACTTACTACACCTAGCCCTAAACCCCTTTGTTTTGTCAATTCCTCACAAATTTATTGTCTAAAAGCTATAAAAGCTCCCTGCTCTGGTCATTTCTTTGGGTCTTCATTCTCTTGTCAAGTTTCCCATGTGCATGCAAAAATTTTAATGAAATTTGTATACTTTTCTTCTGTTATTCTGTATTTGTCAGTTTAATTTTCAGATTCAGCCAGGGATCCTAAGAGGGTTGAGGAAAACTTTTTCCTCCCCTACAGTCTTATGACACAAAATCTGGGGCCACTAAGCTTAGCATTCCCAGCCATGAGGGTCCACAGCAATGCATATCAAAAATCTTCATATTCTTTGACCCAGTAATTCCACTTCTAGAAATCTTACCTAATGAAATAAAGATGCAAACAAAGACATCTATACAAGAATATTTATGGAGGCTCTTTTTATTATTGAGAAAATCTGGAAACAGTCTCAACGTTCTATACCTGAAGGATAGCTAAATCATGAAAAATTCAAATAATGAAACATTAAATAATCAAAAATAATGTTTTAAGGCATATTTAACATCATGTGAAAGCACTCAAGATATAGCAAGAGAAAAAAAGTTGAAACAACAATCTTTCTATAGTTTGATCCAATTTGTGTTTGTGTGTGTGTGAGGAAGATTGACCTTGAGCTAACATCTGTGCCAACCTTCCTCTATTTTATGTGGGATGCCGCCACAGCATGGCTTGACAAGCAGTGCTAGATCCATACCTGGGATCCAAACCTGTGAACCCCCGGCTGCGGAAGTAGAGCACAGGAACTTAACCACCAGGCCGCCAGGCCAGCCGCTATCCAATTTTTTTTAAAGATCAGAAGAAAAGATAACAATTTCTTACCATTGGTTATCTCTGATGCCAGAGATTAATGTTGCTTTATTTAATCGTAAAATTATAATTAAAAAATTATTTTGTAACTATAAAAGTAGAACATAATAATTATGATTAAAATCTAGGAGCATATAAAGATGCAAGTAAAGGCCCCTCACATATTCCACTCTGCATCACTGATTCACTCAACCCAAGAATGTATTGGTATATGTCCTTTTAGATGTTTTCCTAGGCAAATTCACATTTACTGTATGTTAGGGAAATGGAGTCACGTTAGAATTACATTCAGAACATACTTAATGTTCTAAAACTCACTTTTTATCACTCAAAAATTTATCATGGATATCTTCCATGAAAGTGCATATAGACATGCTTGGTTACTTTTTAACAGCAAGCTAAATTTCTTTATTCTTTTATAGTTTCAGTTTTTCCATAATGTTCTATAATTCTACAATGAGCATATATTACTTTTGAGATCAGAAAAAAAATAAACACTTCTTTAAAGAGAGGAGTCTCTACTGCATTATAGAGGTGACAGTGACTCCTTACAAATATCCCTCAGCATATGAATGGGAGAAGCATCACTGGACGAGAAGCATTCCTTCACTCTAGCACATGAGTTGTCCACTGAGGACCTGAGGTGTGTCAGACACAGTAGGCACTGGGGAGACAGGACACGATCTTAGTGCCCATCTCAGACCTGGCCCCGAAAAACGACAGAACTGAACTGTGCTGCTGCTGCTGAATGAGGCTGGGAGCTCCTCAGGCCTAATGGGAAGGTTAAAGGGTCAGGAGGGCCTTTGGAGTTCCTTCAATTCGTTGATTCTCTGTTAATGCCTACTAGGAAAGAGCTAACTGTTTTTCTCTGCCCCCAGACTCCAGTAATTTAGCTTGGTTTAACAGCCAGTTTGCCATCTCTAAAATAAGAATGATAATAAGTGGGGATTGAGGGAGAATTTTCGTGAAATGCCCAGCCAGGGGGTGGCACATGGTACATTCAATGAATGACCCCACTCACAGTACTATTCCATCTCGGACTGCCTTCCTTCTCCATCAGCTCTGCAGGGAAGATGAACAGCTTCATCTGCACCTGAGTGATTAGTCTGATTAGTGATTAGTCCCTGCTCGGGTGCCATGTTCAGAAGGCTCTGAGTGACTAAACTCAGTCAAGCTGAGTGTAGGCTCAGCGTGACTAAACTCTACCACAGGCGTAGGAGAAGGGAGTGGAAGAGTCATTTGCCCTCCCTAAACTCAAATACTTTCAGAAGCGTAAGCTCATTAAAAATTGCCCCAATGCCAATACAAGCAGGAAAGCCATTCTGTTACTATGAAATGATTTTAAAACATAGTGACAGGATGTTGGATTATCTGCGATTTTGGCTTATGGACAACACCTCTCCCACTATACCACCCACATTTCTCAAACCCACACCTAATTATGAAAACAAGAGAAGAGCAAAAGAAAATACTGAGTAAAGAGATGAGCCTAAATGGGACTAGAGGAAGTGACTTAAGCCTGGCTTTGAATCAAATTTACCATGGGCCCATGGTTTTTTTTTCCTAGCAGTCATTGACAAGGCAAAACAGTTCAACATTTTATTGACTACTGCTATCATTGTCAAAGAACATGACTGCCCCAGTCAAGGGGAGGGTCTCTCACTGGGCTGCAAATGGATCCTAAACAAAATTTTAACATGCAGTTCATTAAAAAGAATGTAATAGAGTAAAACCCACTCAGCAATCCAAGATGCATTTACTTTGTGTACGAAGATGTGTATGCCAAAGTCAGGGTCAAGTGAACCGCTTTGCAACTAGAATTCTGACCTACTCAAGCAAGAAGGGTCTTGCCGAGGGATCATAATTATATCAACGGAATTTACCCGGGATCAAGTGTGTCTACATGAACCACAACCTGTAGGAAGTTCTTAAGTCCTTGAGGCATTGAAAAATAAAGCCACTAATTTAGAAAAATACCTCCTGTTTAATGAAGCCTTCTTTGACGTTCCCTCAGATTGAAGTGGTCTCATCAAGCTCTGAGTCCCCATGACCCTTTAGCTATCTGTGCTTTAGCTTACATCACGCTACAGCTTGCACATAAACGATGTATGTGTGTGGTATAGTTCCTACAAGAGCATAACTTCTGTGAAAGCAAAGTCTAGGTTTTCTGTCTTTGGGTCTCTCATTGTATTTAGTTCAGTGCATAACAGATGTTTGGTAAATGTTTGTAATGTATAAAAATGAATACACACACACATAAACCACTCTAGACAAAGGACATACAGGCTTTGTCATACTCATGATAGGCCAGAGTTTCCTTCACCAACTCAGACGTCTACAGAGGCCAAGCAGCTAAGGTAAGTGAGTGACGCGGGCATGGGGTGGGACGTGGGGAGGGGCATTTTGGTGAACTGGTGAGGGCAGGCTCTATCTAAAGAGCCTGGCTGATACTCAGCTCCACAGAATTGTTGTTCTGCAGGAATTTGTGCACAGATTTGCAGATCTTCTCATTTTTCAAAAGCTAGAAATTTTGACCTATGTGAAATCTTTTGTTTTTTAAAATGTTATCAAGTAATAAATTTTTAAATACAGAGCAGGATGAATGAAAGCTGCCTGGAGGCCAGACACAAACCAGACTGCCTACTATTCTCAGTATGCATATCACCAAGCCCTTTCCCCACGTGAATGTCTTGTTTAATCTCTCCCTGCCAGGGCTGAATAATGCCCGTTAGCCTGTAACCTCTATCTTCATCTTCACTGTTTCTGTCCTCTTCTCTTGTGGGAAGGATTGTCTCTAAGACGGGGTTTGTTGCTATTTATCTGATGGCCCCTGGTTTTCTCAACTCTGGTTAAGGTAAACACAATTTCCATCCCAAACCCTGTGCCTGCTGCTTTCACCTTTCTAATCCGTGTCTTCCTGTGTTTTTGCCAAGTGAAGGCCACTTTTCTCTTTGTAATCCAAATGATTGCAAACCTTTTTATGTGATCTTTGAAATATGTTGATCTCAGCTAGGCTGGCTTTCTTTCATTCTACTTTAACTTGAGTATCCTTTTGCATCAATCAACTCCCTTCTATAGGTTAAGTCTGGGCTTCCTCCTTGGCCATTTTTCCTTTGGAGTAGATTTTAGACTTCATATTTCTCCAGGGATTGTGCCCCTGACTACACAACTGCCAGCCAGGAAGCTCACTGGTTCCCTTTTCTCGGTGGGCTTGTTATCCATTGTGGGAGCTTTGACGAGTTGCCACACTGACTTACACAAGATATCATTCAATAGACTGTAACTCTGATCCCCATTTCATCAATATGTTGTGACTCTTGGGACTAGAGATGACATGGTTCTATCTTCATCTTAAGATGTCCTGACATTCTAGTCTCTTCTGTGAACACACTGGGAAGGGCAATTGATTCTGATGCCATGCTTTTAGCAAGAAAGAAGAGCTTCTGGGCAAAGTGTAATACACAGATACTTTTTCTACAGCATAAAAGTCTTCCTGTATGATCCCGTCTTGTTTATCTTTTCAAAACCTTTCCTCCGCTCTCAGAGCCATATAACCAATTCAACTTGCCATATTTAAAGAACAAATACTGATGCCTGCATTCAGATTCCTGCTACTCAGCTGAAAAGTCTTTTCACACTTAAATTCTTTAACTATTTCCTGTTCTAGTATGGACAGGTACAGACTCAGCTTAAAAATCTTATTTTTCCTATCTGTAAAAGGTGGATCACAGAGAACTTTATATGATTGGGCTTGAAAATGAAGAGGATGTTAAATGAAACAGCTTTAAAAAAAATGAAGAATTAGAGATGAGCTAAATACAGAAGACAAATTTCAGTGACTTTTTAAAGTATGCAATAAAAATAGTCAATAATTAAAATATCATCGAAAGTAGCCTGTAATAAAACTAGCCTGCAGGAAACACAAATAATCTAGAACAATCATCTGAGGATATCTAGAAGATAGGCAAGGTGAATTAAAATGTACTACATATTCATTCCATGATTAGTCTGGACTCCGTTAAATGATACTTTTAACAATTTTAGTCAGAGGAAAACAGATACTTCCAGAATAAGATTAAGGGCAGTGGTGGGAGTGGAAGGATTGAGGAGGTGAAAATTAACCACGGATAGAAGGCAGACCTCAGACTTCCGAGGGACCTGGTGACCTTCTGAAAACCATCTATCAATGCTTGAGCTTCAATTGAAACTCGAGTTTGGTAAACAGAATTGTGGTTGTGTGCAAATTTAAAATCAAACGTCTACTCAGTAAGTACCTGAAGTATTTTTAAAGAGCTTTCAAAATCATTTAAAAAGGAAATTGAACTTCACGTGTTCCTACCCTAGTCTTCAAATACTGAAGTCTTCAGGAGTGTCAAAATTCTAAGCCACTGAAATATTTTATTTGCCCAATTTCATTTTCCATCATACAGTCTAAACTACAGTGGAAAATTGCAATTGTTTGTCATGGCTTATTTTCACCTCTAAATCTGGTTTAGTGGTTCAAAGCTTCCCCTCCCTAGAAAAGCAAGGACTTACCACCAGAGAAAGCATCCAAACCCAACTGAAAATGTCATTTTGTCTCATCTCAGCATGGAGAGAAGCCATTCCATTTCCCCAGACACCATACAAATTGTCTCAAGTACTGACCTCCAGTGTTGGTTTTATTTATTTTTGAGCTTTTCTATCATTCCCTCTACTCTTCACCATGAGAAAGTAACTAGACTTTAAAATAAAAGCCATTTTCCATATATGAAAATGAATAGAAATATTCAAGCATCAAAGCTATGTTTACTTTAGCTGTGTAGCTGCCTCTTATTTAAGAGTGACTCTGGCCGAAATGCTGTTAGTTCTAGCTTTTAGTTTATGGATTTTGTGTTTGGTATTCAAGGTTAACTTCCTACTGGATTAGATGTAAGATGATATTAACAGCAGCAACTGCCACTGTGAAAATGACATGCTACACATTTGGTCTTAAAAGCCAAGAACCTATGAGTTAACTAGATGATCTAATCTAGCTTCAAATTAACCACATTAAAATAAATTAAATGCTCTCTCCTCTTCATGTTGCAAAACATAAAAATGTCATACTCTGTAATTTGAGAATGACTGTTTTCATTTGATTCAGGAGATGGTGCGATGACTTTAACTCCTTTATCAATATTATCCCAGACCAACAGATGGAAGATCAAGCAATTAAGGAGAAATAAGCATGTGCTGTACTTATTATGCTTTTTCTTTCTTTTCCTGAAGTTTGCTTACTGGAAGCTGTTTTGCCATATCCACCAAACAGGGGTGTTTACAGCCAAGAAACAACAAAGAAAAAATTAAAGGGCTCAGAGAAATCCATGATATATTATAGAGGCAAGGACAGAGGACAAATTCACCTACCTTTGCTCAGTCTATTCCTCTATTGCAAGAATTTTATTCTTACAGACATGTATCCAATAATCTTTGATTTTTTTCTTATATGGGGAAATTGTGGCCTAGATTTTGCTGAGATCATAAATCAGTCAACAAGTATTTATTGAGCATCTATTATATGCTGAGAATGTTGCTAGGCTCTGCAGACACACTGGTGACAACTCAGACAGTGGCTCTGCCTACTAAGGGAGCCAGAAAACTACCGGGGAAGGTAAATATTAAGGAAATTATTTCATTTCTTAAATGTAAAAGAGTTGAATTTTAGATCACAGCTCTAGGAATGAAGACAAGTTACATGCTGTATCACTTTGGGTCCTAGCAAGAAAGAGAGACACATTCCTATAGGTAAAGGGGAAACTTTACTAAAGGGACTGTTTACAAATGTGTGGGCAGAATTTAGTCCCCTAAAGGGAATCATGCAGTACTCCAGGGTAGTAACGAGAAATAGTGGAGTCCTCCAGGGTAATAACAAGGAATGGTATAGTACCCTAGGTCTACCAAAGGCAGGGAGCCAGCTATACCTCCAGGTCCTTCTTCCTGGCCCCTGTCCCCACCCTACATACACACTCAAAGGAGTAAGAGGGTCATGCTAAGGGAAACTTGGAAGAGCTGTATGGAGAGGTCTGCCTGATAGGAAGCATTGCCTCAGTGGAGGAACACAACCAACCCTTGGCAACCCAGGGAGGAGGGGTGGAGCATAAATATGGCAGCCTCACTCTCTACCATCTTGACTCCTATTGGGGACTTGTAGTTTAAGGAGGCCATCACAACGCCCTGAGGACCTCACTCCTTTCACCCTCAATCTGGCCCTGGGTGAACTCACTTAAAGCCAGAGAGCATGACAGCCTATTGATGTGGCCATTCAGGCCACAGCGCCAGACTGAGAGAGGGCAGAGGAAATTGACTGAAGAACACATAACCTATCCAGGACACCTGCTTTATTTTTCTAAATCAAATTCTAAATATAAGTCTCCACCTACGTGGTTGGAAAGAAATTCAATTTCAGTAAATGTTTGGCCCCCTTTACTGCTCTCATGGGATTATAAAAGAACCCCAAGAATTTGTGCAGAAATATTGGAAAGGGGTCCAGGTCTCAGTGGTTGTTGCCCCTTGGGCTACTCAATATTTCCCTACTTTAGGCAGTCACACATTTAGGGACTACCCATATTATCATTTTCTTGATCTGTTCTTCAAATCAATCTATTTAGTATTAAAAAAATGATAGCCAGAAAACTACAGTTTTAATATGCAAAGGGCAGATTTTTCCTCTATGCATTAAAATAAATAAACAAAGTCTGTCTAAATTCCTCCCTCATTATTACCACTGTTGGTATATTACCACTGTTGGGGTATGTTTGGCTTACTCAGTATTTCAGTTCGTCCTCCCAAGCACGGCTGCCATGGACAAGCTCAGAGAGGCATCTCCTATGTGTTAGCTCCTCAGACTCTGCTTCCACATCCTCCTTCTCCCCGCTGGGACCCAGCAGGGCCTGGACCACAGGTTTAGTCTCAGAGGTCACTAAATCTGCCCATCCACGCAGCGGCCTCCTCCTCCTTCTCCACTGAGAAACCCACAGTTAATCATCCTGAAAAGACCCAAGCCTTAAAAGCTCTTAACTCTTCCAGTTCAAGAGAACTCAGAAATTTGGAAACATAGTGCTGGCTTCTCTGTCGTGGGTTAGACGGGGAGAAAGGAGTCACTAACATCACCTCTAGTGTCTGTTCTTCCTAATCAGTCACTCTGTCACTAAATAATAACAGCTGTTATGAGGAAACAAACAGTGGTGAAGAAAGTTGCCTGGGAGAGGGAGGCCAGGACCTGTACAAACTGTGAGAGAATTGGCCCCAGGCAGCCTAGAGAAAGGTGTGCTGAAGTCAGAGTGCCTGCGCTTGGCAGGCATCCTCGCTAATTTTGCAGACCTGCCAAGTTTTCTTGGTACCTGCTTTTTCAGCTCTGCTAATGATGATAAACTGTTGCCTCAGGATCCACAGCCAACCCTTTACACCACATAGGTTTATCTCTAACACCCTTGAACAACAGACAGTAATTAGGAAATATGAGTATCTGGTATAGTATAAAAATTCACAGGTGTTGTTTTGATTCTGAGTGACATGGACATCTAATTGACCAGGTTTCTGGGAGCAGATCTCCTGGGAAATATGGATAGTAACGAAGCTATTGATGGTTTAAAAAAATTGAAGAAAATAATGGCCACTTGTGGCGGCCCAAGTTTAGAGTTGAACTAGTGGGAGTTTTGAATCTACGGGAGGGACCCCCAGGCTGGGGTTGCAATCACAGGGTGCTGTTACTGTTTAAGAAGCAGCACTGGCATGTGGAAGCAGCAGGGAAGAAGCTCCACAACCTTTTTCACCTTTCACATGCCCATTTCCTTCGTCTTTGTTTCCCATTGCCTGAACCCAATGAGAAGCCAGCCAGAAAGGGAGGTGGGGAAATGTCCCTAAGGCTCAGCCTTGCAGGGTGCAGAGCAGAGAGGAGAAAAACCAGATCAAGGTGGCTGGGCAGACGCAATATTACTTTAGTCATTTTCCTCTCCTCTGTTTAGGCTCTGGAGATCCACTTAGCTCATCTGAACCTGACAGGGATCAGAAAGAAGTATGGGTACGAGTGAGCAGAAAACGGTCACTCCCTCAGGTCAGAGCCTACAGAAGTCATGTTTTTTCATCAATTTTCAAGGTAACATACTGACATGGCTATAAGACTATGATATAAAGACATTATAGGAAGAAATGTGAAATTGACCATGAGACTCATAAAAAAATATTAAAGGCAGCTTTTATTATGGTTTTATTCCCTTAACCACTAATGGTGTAGGTACTGGATACTGCATTAGAGAATATTCCATAATAGGATAGCAAAACAGCATTTCTAAAAAATTGTCCCTCCATAAGCACTCCTTTCAGACTATGTAGGATACTGTGGTCCATCGTCCAGATTCCTCATCAGGAGTGATGGTCTTAGTCCCCCAGTTGCTGGGAATGCTGTTGGCAGACAGTTGTCAGCTATCGGCCCCTTCCAGGGATTGCCTTAGCTGGAAGAGAGAACTCACCCAAGGTCACACACCTCTTCCCAATTCCAGAACAGCCCACATCCAATGACTGATTATCACAGGCCTACAAAGGATCAGCACTCTCACCTCAACTAGGGGCATTTCTGCAGGGTCACGTCATCTTCAGAACTCCCCTTAGAGATGTCTGAGGCTTCTCTTGACACTGCATCTCAGCCTGACCTCTCCCTCTCACAGTCCTGCTTCTTTCTCTTTCCTTCCACAGGTTGATCCCAAGAGCACTCCCTAATAAAAAGCCCCAAATGCTGATCTCCATCTCAGAGTCTGCTTTCCTGGGACCCAACCTGCATCTCAGAGATCCCCTTACAAATAAACGCTCGTATTTCTCCATATTGTTCGACGCGCTTTCTATAGTAAAACAACGAGAAAAAGGAATTCTTTTCCTGTCAGTATTTCATTAAACTCTCTGCACATTACTTTCTCTTTCCCAAGTTTCTAGTTTTGCTCTTGAAATGTACTTGAGAAAATTAATAGACCTGGATACTTTAAAATAGAACCCAAAGCACAGTAAGTCTTGTACCAGAAACCAGAATAGAGGGCGAAAAGGAGAACCAAGGGCTGAGTTAAAAAGGGATGAAGGACTTAAGAAAAATAAGAGCTGTACATATAATAAAATATGTTTTTAATTCTGGAAAAAAAGGGGTGAAGGAGAGTGTAATAAACTTACAGATTTATACATCCCACAAAAAACACACTTAAAGTTTAAAGTGGAGGCCTGGTCCCACGGACTCCTTGCACTGGAAATCTGCCTCTGTTAGGAATCAGAGTCCTTTTTCTCTGCAGTAGCACCACAACAGCACACCAGATTTGTCATGGGTGCAAATTCTGTCCACATTTTCTGAACTCTATCTTCAGAGGATGTCAAGGCCAGAAAAGTCAAGAGCCTTCTTTAGTAACTGATGAGAAAGGTCGGCCTTACAAAATGATAATGAAATCATATCATATTCTGTGACAATAGAATAATAATAGCTATCTTTTATGTGTTATGCATGTGCAAGGCATCACGCTAAATGCTTCAATAATAACTCATTTAAGGGAAAAAAAGGAGATGCTGAGAACTATAAATCATGTATTGAGTTACATCAGTTACTAAATGATTATGGATATTAAAAAAAAGGAAGAAATCAAAGAGGAGCTATAGTGGCTTTGTAATGTGTTTAGTTGGCTTTGCTGACCAACATTTCTCCAAATTCCTTTTCCTGTGTGTTTCAGGTTAGGTTACAACACAAGGGAAATTCGGACAGGAGATCTGGAGGGCAGTCCTTTCATAGCTCATATACATTGTTGCTGATCATCTTATTGCCAGGATGTAGTGGCTTGGCCCTCAACTGCTCCTCCTTTCCCTGGATCCTCCAACTTTGTTGTGGTCACGCCACAGAGGTGGGACGGATCCTCCCATACATAACTCTGGCTCAGTGAGACGGATGACACTGCATGCACCACGAGAGAATGAAGAGTCTATTACTTACATAACGAGGTTTTCTGGGGAGAGCAAGGCAGGCTCTCAACCAGGTGGAAAATGCCTTGAGAGAAAGCAGAGAAATGAAATTGGCTTGGGGTTTTATGGTGGTTAGAGGGTGGGGCTGGAGTGATACACGCAGGCTGGGACTTATGGGATTTGAACTTCCCACAAGTGCCAAAGGAGGGAGCATCCAGGTTTTCTTATCAGCCTGCCCAGATGTGGGGCATAGGGGAAGGGAGAGTGGTGGGGCTTGAAAACTATCAGTAGTAACAACAAAAATAGAGCCAAGTTCTTTATCAGAAGCATCTTTGACTCCTGGACTGGGTGTGTATGTTTTACCCTATGACAAAGGGTCTTGGCTTCTGTAGAGCACTCAGACCACCAAGACCAGAGGCAACAACAGAGACAGGCTTCAGTTCATCCTTGTGGCCTCCAATTCATGCTTGCGGGTTCCAGCTTGATCTTGCCTGACCCTACTTTACATTCATCTTCCTTCAGGATTGCCTGACCTGTGGAATTCAAGCTCCTGTAGCAGATGCAAAGAAAATAGCATTAGAAGAATATTTAACCAGCTCCCCCCATTTCATATGGCCAAATCCTTGAAACAAATGTGTGTGTGTGTATGTATACCCTGGTGACACTGCTTCTCTGATTGAACTCTGACTGATTCAGGAACCCAAAACTCTACTTGTTTGAGAACATGGTTCGAGAAAGCTTTGATATCTCTGACCACATGATGCTCCCATTCAATATGTTGAATGGTTCTCAATGGGTCCCCAGTTAAGTAGACAGGTATTTAAGGCCCTTGAGCTTACTTTTATGCTCTGCACTTCAGCCAAACTGGACTGCTGGCAGCTTTCTGACCAGACAGCCATATTCACATACCCAAAATGCAACGTTCTGGGAGGAAGACCAAGCCTAACCACCACCAGATGAAAGACTGGCCAATCGTTCTCTGTTAGCCATGGTTACCTTATTTGTATGGAAGTGTGTGTGGTCCCCTTGGGTAATCCTCCACCTTTATCAGCCTCATTTTGAAAAACATGAGATCTTGTGTACAATTGTTGAGGTTTTTTTTTCAAAGAAAGACTCTAGACATTGAGACTGTCTTAATTACTATTTTTGTTAGAAACCAATTCTCAAGGCCTTTGTCATGTGGCATACTTTCTAACTTTTTGATCACAGTGCCTAACTGTGTCAGTCATGATATCTACATGTAGATTAATTTCCTCCCTTTCATTTTTATCTCACTTCTCTTATTTAACATATTAAATGCCACAGCGATTTCCTACAATTCCCAATTTGTGCCAAGTGAAGATTTTTCATGCTTGCAGACAGGATTAAAGGTGCCACATTTAAAAGTTTAAGTTCTTCTCAAGGCAAATGATTATAGTAATTTGTGTAATTCTTGTCGACAGTTTTCTTTAACTTTGGTCTCCACATCATAAAAATTAATGTCTATAATTTGCTTTATGGTCCCACAGAGAGGGACAGCAAAAGAAAGAGGAAAAATACCTGCTCTGTTAGACAGTGTGGCCAGAATTGATCATGTGAGCAAAAATCCAGAATAAAATGAACACTACTAAGAGAGAAAGAAAAGGAAATGGAATTTACAAAAGCATTAAATAAATATACCAGGGGAGATATAAACTATACAGAAGACAGGTCTGCTAATAAAAAGATAGACTACTAAATTGCTATGACTCTAAACTTAGCTGAATGATTGTAGTCATTTTTCAACTCCTGTTTACCAAGTCAAATTAGAAAAATAAACTTGCACAATAAGAATAATGGAGAGACTGGAAAATAAGTATTGGCAAAATGCAGGTGGGGAGTACTTAGCATAAATGTGAACATAAACACTTGGTCTGGATGATATGCATCCTAACAGAATAAGAAAATTAGCAAACATCTATTGAATTGTTTATAATTGTCTTTAAACAAAGTACTCAAGACACACCATGAGATTAGAGGAAAACAGATGTGGTATTATCCCACAGAGCAGGTAAGAACGGCTGAGCCAGCTTTTGTAATTCAGAAACTCTACCTTAGCAAGATAATGAAACAAATATAATAAGATGAAAAATCTTTAAACAGTTAGCACACAATGGGATCGTAAGCAAAAGATAAGATGGGCCCACAAAGAAAATATCACATTAGACTGAAGTCATAGATTTTTGCCAACAAATTAGAAAATCAATGACTGAAGGAAACGAAGTAGATGTTTCATAATTGGCCTTTGGTGAAGCTTGTGACAAAATCTCATAAAATTCTATTTGTTAAATTGATTTGAATTGGCTTAGAGATGAATATAGTCACCTGGACTGAAAATTAGTTGCCTCGTTGAAGGAATATGCCTGGAAGGTTCTGACAAGGATGGGTATTTATATGTTTCAATACTCCTAGATTTTCCTTCTTCCTCTCAAGGCCTTGATGAAAATGAGGGTAAAGTTATGGATACAGGCACTACCCATATGCAGACATTAAATTTTATAGTTTTAGCCAACCAAACAGTGCTGCATCCATTTGAAGAATGCAGATGTAGAAGGAAATGAAGGAATAGAGTAAAATGAAATATTTCTGATAAAGACATGAAGTATAAAATGTTGGCTGTTTCTGACAATGTCCATGAAAACAAACGCAGGTAGGGTTTTGTGTGGGTTTTTTGATTTACTTTGGTTGAGTTATCACCCGTACAAGTTTTGAATTAAAAAGAGCTGGAGTCTAACTAAGAACTGAACCCTTGAACGATTCCTCTTCTTTTCCTCCCCGGCTCCCCTTCCCACTCTCCCACCTGAACATCCTCCTTGTCAATGGAAAAAGAGCTGTCAGGAAGCTTCCTAAAATGGTACTTTGTGTGACAACTAAGGTAAGAGTCCTGCTCACACAAAGCAGGTGAAATCTAGAGCCAGAAGTTGTTGGTCCTTTCTCATCCATGAGGGTGGAACTGGTGAGAGACAAACTTTATCCGGCAGTTTCCCATGGTATGCAGGGGGCCTTTTGCTCACTGGGACACAAAAGTAAGGAACAAAAAGTAGGATTTTGTAAGATGCCTAAAAACTAGATCACCTAATCTGATACAGAAGGTGGGAGAGATCACGGAATTGGATAAGCAAAGTGGCCAAGTATTAGAGATGAAGGCTGGAACTGAGTCTTAAAGGATACACAGGAGATCATTCGGCATTTAGGAAAGAAAAGCAGGGGAAAGAATGTCCCAGGCAGAGGGAACCTTACTTGCAAAGGCTCAGAGGCAGGTGCGCCCCGAGATTCAGAGCAGCCGCAGGTAATTTGGTATTGGATGGACTATATACCCAATGCTCACCAGGCTACCTCAGCTTAAACCCTTTAGTAGTGCTCCACTGTGCATAGGATAGATGGGGAGGAGAATCCCTATCATGGCCTACAAGACTTGCATGGTCTGGCCCTTATCTAACGCCACAGTCTCATCTTGCTGCATCGTGTCAGGAGACAATTCTCTACGGGTCTCTCAAGTTTCTGCACTTCTTGCAAGAGAGATATGAACTGCCCTTTTGCTCCAGACTATCTTTTCAAGGGTGATTAGATAGAGAACTGTCCTGGAACTTATAGGTAGTGTCTCCCTCTGGAGCAGAAGGCAGATTTGCTTACTGTCCAGTATAATACAGATAATATCTCACTCCAGACCAAAGGTCAGGCAAGCATGTTTCTCATTTTTAAAGATTTGGATTCTCAAAGAAATGGTGACACAAACTCACTGTGTGTTCAGCTCTACCTGGGTCTCTCCACATTACCTATGTGAGACTTTGGTGATGGGGGGGCGGGGCATGTGGAACTGATGTAAATATGAAGCTCCTGCTACTTGCTATGTCATGAGTAATAGAGTCTTTTCTCTCTCTCTCTCTCTTTTTTTTTTTTTGAGGAAGATTGGCCCTGAGCTAACATCTGTGCCCATCTTCCTCTACTTTATGCGGGATGCCTGTCACAGCATGTCTTGACAAGCAGTGTGTAGGTCCACACCTGGGATCCAAACCAGCGAACCCTGGGTGGCAGAGGCAGAAGGTATGAACTTAACCGCTACATCACTGGGCTGGCTCAGAGTAATAGTCTTTTGTCTCTGATCCTGGAGTCTTCTGTCAGCATCCATAAAATGGTGGCAGGCTAAGTTTTTTGTGTACATATGGAACAAAATCTCAGACCCACCACAGTTCTTGACACACCCTCACTTTCTGAACTCTAGTCACAGTCAACACTGCTAGACAACAGAAAAATGCAAATTAAGACCACAAAGAGCTACCACTACACATCTGTCAGAATGGATAAAATAAAAAATAGTGATAGCACTAAATGCTGGCAAGAAGGAGGGGAAACTAGATCTCTCATACTTTGCTGATAGGGATGTAAGATGGTACAGCCACTCTAGAAACAGTATGGCAGTTTCTTAAAAAACTAAACATACAATTACCACACAATGCAGCCATTGCACACTTGGGCATTCATCTCAGAGAAATGAAAACTACGTTTACACCAAAACAAATTCACAAATGTTTATTCCAGTTTTATTCATAATAGCCAAAAACTGGAAACAGGCTACATATCTTCAACAGGTTAACGGTTAAACAAATTGTGGTACATCTATACCATGGAACACTACTCCATAATACACAGGAACAAACTACTGTTACAAGTAACAACTTGGAGGAATCTCAAGAAAATTATCATGAGTGAAAAAAGTCAATCCCAAATAGTTACACATTATGTGATTTCATTTCTATAACATTTTGAAAGGACTAAATTTTAGAAATGGAGACCAAATTCGTGCCATTCATGGTTAGAGATGGACAGGGGAAACAGGTAGGAAAGTGGACGTTGTTATAAGAGGGTAACATAAGGTATCCTTGTAGTGAAGAAACTGTTCAGTATCTTGACTGTGGTGGTAGATACACGAACCTACATGTGAGATAAAATTATATAGAATGAAATCACAAATATGCACATATACACACATGTGCGCATAAATGAACACAAGTAAAACTGAGCAATTATGAATAAGGTCAGTGGATTTTATCAATGTAAACATCCTATTTGAAATATTGTGCTATAGTTTTGTACCATGTCAACATTACGGGAAACCGGGTAAAGAGTACATGGGCTCTCCCTGTAGTATTTCTTATGACTGTACGTAAATCTAAAATAATCTCTAGAAAAATTTCCATTAAAAACTTCTGGGACATGCCAAAGATACCTTCTTAGCATAAGGAAGGAAGTCTATCAAAGCATGTTTAAAGGCAGAAACAGAAAAAGATGAATCATTTCCTGTTTACATCGTATCAAGTCCAACCAGTTCCATGCACTGTTACAACATTACATAATTCCACATTCGTTTCACGTAGTTTGATAGATTCCTCTTCCTTATTGTACTGTAAGCTTCTTTATGGCAGGACCGTGTCTGGTTTGCTCATTATTTTAGCTCTAGGGCCTGACAGTTATTAGGTGATCAAATACTACTCAGTAAATTTTAAAAGGAAGTTTTAAGAGGTGACGTTAAAGAAACAGAACCTTACAATCATGAACATGATATTTTAAGCAGTGATAATGTCAAAGAAAGTGCCAAGGCAACAGCGGAGCAAGTGCACCCAAGTGTCAGACTGAGCAGGGTTCACATTCAGCTCTGACACTTGTCTGATAGGTGACCATGCAAGTTTCACGGCTCTCTGTCCTGATTTCCTCATCCCTTCAGCATGAAGATGTATTAATGGCACTCATCCTAGAGGGTCATAATGAGAACTGAGATCACAGAGGAAAAGCACAGTGCTTGGAACATAGAAGGTGTCAATATATGCTGCTGCTTCCACTACAATAATGATGAATACCACCATCAAAACTCCTGTTACAATACTAATTGTTCCAACTGAAGAAAGGAGACACTCGTCAGAGGGTTTCAGACTAATAAAGAGATTTTTTCCCCAAACAAGTCTTTAAATAGTGAAAGTTTTCTGTAAGTGTATTTTTCTATTAGGAGATACAAGCAATGAGCTAGTTAAAGAAAATCATTTAAAAATTTCATATTCAGGGGGCTGGCCCGTGGCCAAGTGGTTGAGTTTGCGTACTCCGCTGCAGCGGCCCAGGGTTTCCCTGGTTCGCATCCTGGGCGTGGACATGGCACCACTCGTCAGGCCATGTTGAGGCGGCATCCCACATGCCACAACTAGAGGGACCTGCAACTATGATATACAACTATGTACCAGGGGCATTTGGGGAGATAAAGCAGAAAAAAAACAAAAAAAAGATTGGCAACAGTTGTTAGCTCAGGTGCCAGTTTTTTAAAAAAAAATTTCATATTCACCAAGATATACCATATCTGGGCCATAAAACACATCTTAACAAATTAAAAGAATAGAAATCTCATATAAAGTATGTTCTCATCCCACAATGGAATTAAACTAGAAGTCAATAATAGAAAGATAGCTAGAAAATCCCCAACTATTTGGAGATTAAACAACACACTTCCAAATAACACATAGATCAAAGAAGTTACAAGAGAAATGAAAAAGTATTTTGAACTAAATGAGCACAACTAAAGGAACAAAAGTAACGCAGTGGAAAAAAGACAGCCTTTTCAAAAATGGTGCTAGAACAATGGAATGTCATATGAAAAAAGAAAGAACCTATACACACAGATCTTTCACCTTTCACAAAAATTAACTCAAAATGGGTTGTAGACCTACATGTAAAATGCAAAACTACAAAACTGCTACAAAAGAGCAAAACAGAATGTCTATGGGAACTTGTTGGGTGGTGAGTTTTTGACACAACACTAAAAGCATGATCCACGAGAGAAAAAATTAACACGTTGGGCTTTTTATTAAAATTAAAAACTTCTGCTCTGTGTAAGACATTGTTAAGAGGGTGAAAGGCAAGCTAGAGACCTGGGAGAAAACATTTGGAAAACACATATCTGATAAAGAACTTGTATCCAAAATATACAAAGAATTCTTAAAACTCAACAGCAAGAAATCAAACAGTGCAACATTAAAAATGGACAGAAGATCTGAACAGACATTTCACCAAAAAAGATATTACAGGAGGTAACTAAGTATGTGAAAAGATACTCAACATCATTTGTTATCAGGGAATTGCAAATTAAAATATTTGTAACTTTACACTGGAGAATTCTGGCGAACAGCAACCCAGCAGGTGATCCGGTCAATATCAACAGGGACATCATATTGATAGTATGTGCTGGAACCTGAGTTTAATTATGAGGAAAACATCAGATAAATCCCAAATAAAGAGCATTCTACGAAATACCTAATGAATACTCCTCACAAGTGTCAAAGTCATCAAAAACAAAGAAAATTTGAGAAACTGTCACAGCTAAGAGGAACCTAAAGAGACAGACAACTAAATGTAATGTTGAACCCTGGATGAGCTCTTGGAGGAGAAAAAGCAATGCTAAGTAAACACTAAGGAAATTTGAATAAATATGGACTTTCATTAATAATAACATATCAGTATCACTAATTGTAGCAAATACACCATACTTACGTTAGATGTTAATAATGGGAAACTGGGTGTGAGATATATGGAAATTCTCTGTACTATCTTTGCAATTTTTTTGTAAACCTAAAATTGTTCTTAAAAAAATAATTTGCTTTTTAAAGCCTTATTTAATGGATATGAAGTTTCAGTTTTTCAAAATGGAAAAGTTCTGGAGCTCTGTTGTACAAGAATGTGAATGTACCGAGCACTACTGAATTGTACACTTACAAATGGTTATGATGGCAAATTTTGTTATGTGTTGTTTACCACAATTAAAGATAAAACAAATTTTTTAAAGCCTCATTTTCACTTCCAGCCACACACAGGAGTTTCTCATTGTCTTCAAACACCTTTAACATTAAATATTAATTATTACAATATTATAGTTATTATCAGTGAAGCTTCCAACATCAACAAAATGCTTAATGTATGTAAGGGCCGGGCTAAGCATTTCACAAAAATTCTTCCATTGAATGCTCACAGCAACTCCATTAAGTGGATATTATTACTATATTTCCCATGCTACAGGTGATAAATGTGAAGCTCAGAGAATTTAAGTGCATTGCAATGATCACATTGTAGTAAGTGGTTCTAATTTCCAGAACAATTTGACTCGAAAAATCCACATTCATAGCTACTTTGCTGTACTTGCAAATTTCACTTGCAGCAGATCACAAGCCCCAGGTAATACAACAAAACAAAACAAACAAATAAAAAAACAGGAAAGTAAGCAAATGAAGAATTGCCAAGCCAGCAGAGCAGCCAGCCACTGAAGTAAAGTGACTTTGAATTCCTATGCATTTCCCACAACAGTTTTTTACCATTTTATAGATTGCTAGTCCCCAATTGTGACCCCATTACAGACAATACTGGCTGCTGTGATATAACCAGGCTCCCTATCACTCACTTATATTCAATTCATCTGATGAAATCTGGGAGGAAAAGAAAATGCTACACCTTAGGGATCTGAAAAATCCTACAGGTAGGACGTTTAAACAGATGCTACATTCCTAGGAAAATTATACTATAAAAACTCCATCCTAAATGTCATTTCCCCTGAGGGAGGGAGAGTCTTTGAACTAAGAAGGGAAGTAGTCCCCCTAAGAAACAGGTTAATCCTTCATTTGGTTTAAAAGGAACTGCATTTCTCTGTCTGTTTAACTAAGAAGCCCGGTGCACTTGTGAGGCCTGGGCTGTGACTGATGGAAAGCAAGCCACCCGGGGCTGGCCCGGTGGCACAGCGGTTAAGTGCACACATTCTACTTCTCAGCGGCCCAGGGTTCACTGGTTCAGATCCTGGCTGTGGACATGGCACTGATTGGTAAAAGCCATGCTGTGGTAGGTGTCCCACGTATAAAATAGAGGAAGATGGGCATGGATGTTACCTTAAGGCCAGTCTTCCTCAGCAAAAAGAAGAGGATTGGCAGCAGTTAGCTCAGGGCTAATCTTCCTCAAAAAAAAAAAGAAAAGAAAAGAAAAGAAAGCTCCCTGTTTCTCACACTGCTCTCCTGGCACGTTGAAAAAGGCAGAAAGCTCATATGAGGCTAAACCAGATAGTGCTTTGCAGGTTAAAATGGGAAAGCTTTGAGGAAAATATTTCAAGCTCTGTCTAATGTAAAAATCAGTACCAACGCTTACTTTTAATACGGAAAATCACAAATGGCTAGAATGAATCCCTGTTTGGGATGGCCAGGCCATGTGAATGGAACATGGAAAATGAATAAAAAATTTTGAGTAGAAAAAGTGAACACATTTTGAAACTTTGAAAGCGCTACAGAACATTAAGCCAGGGTTCAAACTCTTTATGACTTTTTCCCCCATCAGCATCTACTAATTTCAGTTTCTTAGACTCTCATGGGAAAACAAAGTACCATACAATAAAATAATGCCTTTTATAATAAGGTAAAACTTTTTGTTATCAGGGTTCAGATTTCAATACAGTTATTAGCTCCACCTTATTGGTTATGTTAGTTGAAGTTTCTCTATCCTTATTGGTGTTTTATCCTCTGATTTTCCCAGGATTGTGTTAAGTATGTTAAAATCTCCTATTATTAGTGTGTCTCTATTTCGCACCTCTAGTAGTTTCGGCTTTGTTATTGCTGTGTTGCTGTGTTATTAGAGGAATAGATAATAACAATAATAACTTTTGCATCTTCTTTGTCATTTTCAGCCTTTAGTATTAGAAAATAACTTCTTTATTGGGGCTGGCCCCGTGGCCGAGTGGTTAAGTTCGCCCGCTCCGCTGCAGGCGGCCCAGTGTTTCGTTGGTTCGAATCCTGGGCGCGGACATGGCACTGCTCATCAAACCACGCTGAGGCAGCGTCCCACATGCCACAACTAGAAGAACCCACAACGAAGAATAGACAACTATGTACCGGGGGCTTTGGGGAGAAAAAGGAAAAAATAAAATCTTTAAAAAAAAAAAAAGAAAATAACTTCTTTATCTATTTTAGTATTTTAGGCTTTAATTCTGTCTTGCCTGTATCAAGAGCTTTGCTTTTTATTTTAAAGATTGGCACCTGAGCTAACAACTGTTGCCAATCTTCTTTTTCTTCTTTTTTCCTGCTTTATCTCCCCAAATCCCCCCCATATATAGTTGTCTATCTTAGTTGCAGGTCCTTCTAGTTGTGGCATGTGGGACGCTGCCTCAACATGGTCTGACGAGCGGTGCCATGTCTGCACCCAGGATCCGAACTGGCGAAACCCTGGGTCGCTGCAGTGGAGCAGGCAAACTTAACCACTCGGCCATGGGGCTGGCCCCGAACTTTGCCTTTTTTAATTGCAGTTTCCTACTCTTTTATTTTTAATCTTCAAAATCATTTAATTTTAGGTATGTCCCTTTTAAACAGTAGAGAGCAAAATTTTGCTTTTTGGGCAATCTGAAAATCCTTTTTTTTTTTTCCTTTTTAATAAGTGACGTAAGCCTGTATGTCTGTTGATGTGATCTATGTGTTTGGTCTCTGTTCTGTTTTACTGTTTTCTGATATTTTTTACTGAATATAGAAAGCTGTTCCCTATGTAGTCCTTTTTCTTGCTCCTTTCCTTTTTTTTTAGGTGAGGACGATTGGCCCTGAGCTAACATCTGTGCCAATCTTCCTTCATTTTGTATGTGGGACACAGCCACGGCATAGCTTGATAAGAGGTGTGTAGGTCCATGCCTGGGATCCGAACCCACAAACCCAGGGCCACAGAAACAGAGGGCACAAACCCAACCACTACACTACCAGGCCAGCCCACCCCCTTTTCCTTTTTAAGATGCGTACTAAAGTATTTGATAGTAAAATGATATAATGTCTGAGATTTTCTTTAAAATACTCCAAACATAAAAGTGGTGGTGGCAGGGGGATAAATAAGTACAGATAGTGTTGATGGTTATTAAAGCTGGATATGTGGTTCCGACTTCTATGCATGTTTGGAAATTTTTGTTTTCAGAAGCGTTTTGCTTTTTAAATAGTTATAAAAAAGAATTTCATCTTTTTCATGTTACACAAAGTTGGCATTTTTTTAAATTTACTTTCATAATAAGCCAAGTTATATCTTCATAAATATAGACCTGAAATAATTAAAACTTAAGAGCTTCATAAAAAGAAGTGTTAGTCTCTAAATCAAATAAAGACCTTCTCCATTGCCTCAAGCTCTGCAGTAAATCATACATACTGTAAATGAGCAGAGCTTCTTTTAAACTTACAAGAAACAATTTTGTCTTTGTGAGAGTTTTATAACTACATCCAACAGCCTATAAAAAGCCTGTCTTGATGTGGTTCCCATGGTGACAGGACATAATATATGTGTCCATTAAATTTGGAAATGTAATGAAGTGTAATAAAAATCTACTTCAGAAAAGTACACTTCTCAGCATATTTTTATTAATTAAAATATTGCATTGAACATTTTTCATGTCTGCATGCCTGACAGTAAATAAAAGCTTTGCCACAGATTAACTGTGACTCTTGAGTTCCATCCAATATTAATTGGTACAAAATAGGAAAGGCATTTTTGCAGAGAAAATACTTTGACTGGTGGCCCAGAGTGATTAATGGGTAAACATTTATGCTTCCTGAACTGTGCCTATACCATTTCAAATGCCACCAGCAATACGGATTTTGACATTTGTGTCCACAGGGTCAGGAACAGACTAGAAAGCAGATATCTGTAATCCCTGGGGAAGAAGAGAAGTTCCTTATTGCTGACTGCCTACCCCAGCCTTGTGAAGAGTGTGTGACTACTTTGCCTGTGGGGGAGACACGGTATCCTAAGGGCAGTTTAAGAAAACCCTGCACAAATTTAACAAACAGCAACAAAAGCAAAGACCACAAAAAACATCCCAGTACACCACTAGATGCACAGAGCTGCAGGGGGAAAAAAAGCAGGGGGAGGGGTTCAAATTTTAAGCAGAATAAGAGGAGAGGAAAGAGTCTTATTTTCAGGATGATTACCCAGTCATCTTCAGAGAAGGAGTGGAAAACTCTCAACTATTTCTGTGTGAGTTCCTATCTCTGTCTGTCCTCCCAAATTAACAACATCTGAATGACTTTGACATCTCTGAAATCACACAGGAAACGTAACCGGAGAAACTCTGCATAGCTTCTGCCCGCCCCTGAAATCAAGAAGAGCATGAACTGCCTCTCATATATTAAATTAATCTGAGAGGTATTTACCTTTTGAGTTCTTGCATCATACTGCAATGTAATAATTACAAGAATCTTCACTGTCCTGTTTGCTGTTCCATGAAAATCCCAATGGATTAAACCACATTGAGAAACTACTCAACTGAAAAACTAATGAGCTGGACTTACTAGGTCTCAAACTCTCTCCCAAAAATGTTTTTTTAAAAATACTCTTATAGGATTCCCATTAGTTAACCACACTTCAATACCCTAGTCACATTTTTTGGAATCATGGAAAATACCTGAAAATACCACTGCCCCCACCCCTTAAATAGTGCAATACTCAAAAATGAAAGGAAATGTTTAGGCATAATATTTATCCTGGACCCATCACTGAGGGCAGAATATCAATATTATATTACCATTAGATAGTCCATATTTGCCTAGCCACTGCAGTGAAAAAGCAGTCGATGGCAATCCACAAAATGTTTGGAAGTTCCCCAAATTAAATTTTTTTCACACTGGTTCATAAGGTTTTTTGGAAGTAGGGAACTCCAGGAGTTGCACATATATCAAGGCAAAAATGGAAAGCAAAAGAAGGGAAGAAACCAAAGGCCTTCCAAATCTGGAGGCTCCTGGGGCCATGCAGCACAGCCAAGTGCCAGCAGCTACTCCTCACTTAATGGGGCAGGGTACACAAGCATACTCCCTTCTCTAACCATGTGAGGGTTTCTCTACCGAAACACATCAAACGCTCCGAGTCAGGCTTCCCTGATTTCCATCGCATAGATTCTGGCTCCCGTCTGTTCCAGATTTTCTCTTAAATGCTGCCCTAGCCCCTGATGCTACATTTCACATTGAAGCACTTATCAGACTATCTTGAATGGTCTCCTGTCCATGCCTACCCACCTGTCAGGCTGTGAACCCCTCGACGGTGGGAAATAAATCTTACTCTTTTCACCATTCCACCCTTTATGAATACTTAACACATAAAGGTTGCTTCATATAGATGGAAGAAGACTTGATGATCTGTTTGTAAAATATTGTATATATATATTTATAAACACGCACACCAATTCTGTCAAATACATAATGGTACACTTCATCCTTTGCACCTCAAGATCACATTGTTTGGATAGTAGATACATAAGGATGCTTACACTGTTCTCTGTACCTGTTTGACTATTTGAAATATTACTGAGTAGTTAAATATGAATATGGAAAAAGAGAAAATACATATACCAAGTCACTACCTCTGCCGATTTGTACCCATTTATTTATTCATTCATTCATAGTATATTTTTTGAGCACCTATAAAGTACTAGGTTTATCCTAGGCAAAACAGAAATGCCCTTTGCACTAACAGAGCTTGCATTCTGCTGTGCTTGGGAAAAGACAATAAACTAGGAAGCAAATGAAGGTACCAGGGAATCTCAGGTTGCAATAAGTGCTTACAGAGAAAATAAAACAGATGATACAGTAGAGTGATTGGAAGCAGGGAGAGGCTGCGCTCATAGGTGAGCAGGAAAGGCCTCCTTGAGGTGGTAACTTTGACCAGGATAAACGTAGAAGAGTGAGGGTGGGAAGTGGGGTAGCCTATGAGGTCAGAGAGTGGGCTAGGGCAAGATTACGGAGGGCCTTAAAGGATGCTGTAAGGAGTTCAGGTTTTATTGCAGTGCCATGAGAAGCCATTGGAACGTCCTAAGTAGAGAGATGACAAGATGCTATTTTTAGGACAGACGAGTAGGGTTATTGTGTGGACAATGGAATGTGGCTTGCCAAGAGGTGAAGCAGAGGATCCTTAAGGAAAACTGGGCCACATTTACTCTAATGGTTCTCAACCAGGAGCACTTTTGCCTCCCAAAAGACATTTGGCAATATCTAGAAATGTTTTCTGTTGTCACGACTAGGAGAGAGAGGTGTTACTGGCATCTAGTGGGCAGAGGCCATGAATCTGCTAAACACTCTACAGTGCACCGGACAGCCCTTCTCAACAAAGAACTATCCATCCAATGGTGCCAAGGTTGAGAAACCCTGTTCTATGTAGTTCTGCTATTTGACTTCTGAACTGCAATATAGAAGCAACAGAAAAAACAAGTTATATAAATTCCAAGGGGTATGTGTTTATGGGAAGCAAAGAAGCAAACTATGGGAAGAAAAGAGGACATAAGAAGAGGCCGTAAAGCTAGACTGAAAACCACTCAAAACTAGCCGCACCTCTTGTACCAAAAGCAGACGTTTCACTCTTGAGACCAGCGAACTCCCCTTAATTTCTTATTGCAACCTCAACATGGTGACCCTCATAGATGGAGAATACACAGTTATTTTTTATTTTCTTTAATTAAACTAAATAGTATTCCATTTAGATTGCATTGTCTTAACACTTAGAAATCCCTGATGAATGGCATTTCTTGTCCTTGGATGTGCCTTCCTTTCAATAAATTGATAATTTGCCTTCAGAAATTTGAGCATTTGATTAATTAGTAATTGGGATGAAAACTGTTCTTTGTGACAACACCTAGACCTTTTCCATTAATACGTCTAAAAACAGAGACGGCATTCCACAATGGGCAGTACTGTCAGACATGTTGATGCAGGTTAAGCGGGATTCTTTTTTCATGAAGAGACTGATGTGATGGGATTCTCCCAATAAATTACTATGCTGGGTCTCAGAGAAGGTTTTGCACTCAAAGGGAGCCTCTGGGATGCAGTTACTCCTCTTTGAAGGACACGACTTTCACCGAACATCTGCCTTGCTTAATGTACCGCTACTAAATGTGAGCACCTGAAGTGAATACATTCAGCAAGGAAAGCAACTAGCAAGAAACCATTTTGAAAACCCCAGGACCTTTGCCAGGAGGCTAAAATACAACTTGGATCCTCAAAAGAAAATCCTTAAATATAGGTTTTTCAGGGTTTTCTTTAAAGTCTGTATTTTCTGAATGGTCATATTCAGTGAAAATCAATAAACATTAATGGAAAAATAAAGATTACATATTTTTATAAGAATGTGAACATTAGACATACTAGAACAAATAATCTAATATGAGGCAACATATAGGTGGACAAATATATTTAATAAGGAAAGTACAAGTTAATACCAGTGAGGGTGGCAGGATAGGTATTCTCATACACTACTGGGGGGCAGGATTTATAAATTATTACAACTTTCCACAGAAGTCCCTCTAAACAACTTTTTAAAAAGTTTATGCTTTATAATCCAATAAGTTCCTGTCTATCTTAAATGAGTGATCAGAGAAGAACACAAAGATTTATGAATTGGGGTACTTGTTACAGGATTACTAAGAATAGTGTGAAATGGTAACAACAATAGTCAGGAATTTGTTAAACGGATATAGTTAACCTAAACTATGAAACATTAGTAAGTCATTAAAAATCAAGTTTTCAGGAAAACACTAAAGATACTGTTCACTAATGTATGCCTAGAACTTAAAATAGTGCCTGGGACATGATATTAAGCACTCTAAATATTTGTCAAATGAAAGAATATAACATTGAATGAAAGAGGATACAAAATCATTTTTTTCAGTATGATCCAAATGCTCTTGTAAGTATAATTTAGATAGGTAGATAGACCCCTACCTATGCATAGAAAAAGATCTGAAAGGAAATACTCAGAACTATTTACAATGGTTATTTTTGGAAGGTGGAGTTGTACATTGCTTTTATGTTCTTTATTTCATCCTTTATTTTTAAAATCTTCTACAAAAAATATTCATCAGTTCTATAATCAAAAAGAATGATCTTTTTAAGTGACAAAAGGCATGTGTACATTAGAAACACAAGTCACTATTCCTTTTGGTGGTGTTTCTTGCTGACCTTGACTCCATTTCCCTATTGGAGTTCTTAACTACTTATGGGATCAAAAATTAGTTTAGTTTAACAAACATTTGTTGATGCCCTGTTAAGTGTCTGCCATGATCTGGGGAGATATAAATGATGTCTTAAGGATATGAGAGTAAATATAAATTTACATTATTTAGGTATGTATTTAATACAAAGAAACTCTAGTTAAGAGAAAAATAATCTGGTTTTCATTACCTGGAGCCACTACCATAATGGAAGTAAGTGGGCACAGGCCACCATGAGAGCAAAGAGCAAGAGTGTCTCCATCAGCCTGGAGAGACCAGAAGGAGCAGTTAAAGCCATATGAGAAAAACAATGAGTGTACCAGTTACAGAAGCCAAGGAAATAAAATGAGTGCAGGGGAGGCCAGGTCAGCACACTGCCAGGAAAGCAAATAAGACAACACCTGAGATGTGAAGTAAACAGCACGGGTAGCTTTGCTTTTCGCTGTGTATTCTAGTCACATCTTCATTTCTACCCAAGGAGAAATGATAAATGACATGTCTACTGCCTTCTCCAGCCTCAAGGCCAATTTACTATCCCCTCAATCTGACTCTCATTTGTGAGTAAAACTCCCTTTCTTGGTTATACCTCTAACAACTTGATCACTCCATTCTCCACAATAATCTCAAATCTTCCAGCTCTCTTCTCTGCTAAAGAAACATATTCCATAATGTCTTCCAGATTTTAAGACATTTTCAGACAAAGAAAAGCATTTTGAGACAAGGAATTCATGACTAAAGCTGCAGAGAGAGTCAATGAAAGGAGCCTTTAACTGGTAAGATGGTAACTTTCAAACAAGACTGGTAGCCCTTTCCTTCTTGTTGTCACGAAGGGCACTAAAGACAGATGGCCTTAATAACAGGCCCTTTGCATTAATAAACACCAGGTCCAAAGGGACTAGCCCCAGAGAAAAGGTATCTCCACTGAGGTTCATCCCAACATGCTCTTTATGCAACAGTCACACAGATATAATAATGAGCAATACAAGACCATGTGACCAACAAGCACTTAGCCCATTTTGTGGTGCAATGTACAGATAAGCAACTGATGTGGAATTTCCTTTTTTAAACACAGAGTTCAGAAACAAATAAACAAAACACAAAGCAGTATAACCAATGTGTAGAACGTAAATGCCAGTGTCATGGGATCTAATATCTGTTATAAAAAAATGAGTATCCTGGTTAAAAATTTGAGGAAACCCTAGATAAGACAAGTTTCTTTACCATTATCTTTAACATGTCAAGGTGGATTGAATTTCTCCTAGGGGATTATATGTAACATTTCCCAAGTTTATGTCACCACGAAATCTCTTTTGTAGATTATTTTGCATGTCTAGGGTTTTTTTAGAGAGCATAGCTTTAAAAATCATTGAACTAGATTAGATTTTAAAATTATAGAATCAGATTAGAAGAGATCTCTAATCTTGGTTAGAAGTGATTTTAGAACAGCTGTTCTCAATTGTGTCTGCACATTAGCAACACCTGAGAAGCTTTTAAAATTCCCAATGCCCAAACCTTACCAGATCAATCAAATCAGAATCCCTGAGGCTAGGACCCAGATATTAGAATTTTGTAAGGTTCCCAAGGGGGTTGCAATGGACAGCCAAGTTGAGAGTCACTGCCATCAAGTCTCCCACCAACGCAGGAAGCTCCTCTTGAGCATCCTTGATATCTTGTTGTGCTAGCTCCTCAATAATAGGGAACCTCTGTGGCCCCACGAGACAGTGAAACATTCCTCTGCTATGTTAAACACAAGATGAAGCATATCGTGTCTAAGATAACATTTATCTCAGTAATGTCTTATATTGCTAAAACTGTAGGGCACATGCTACATTTCCATCTTCCTTCAATAAATGGCCCGTATTTTTTTTCTCTTGTAGTTTGAACATAGTGTTCCACATAAAATTCGCACATAGGGAAAAAACAAGCTTCAAATTTATTAATAAAGTTCTAACAGCAAATATTGAAAAGCAGATATCTAGACAAAGAGTGCAGAATATTAACTGTGACATGTAATATTTAAGGGCAGAAATTTTTTATTAATATTTATACACCTAATATGTACAATCTAGAAAACTAAATAACAGAGATGCTTTTTGCATTATGCAGACACAGGCCCAGTGAATTTAACCAGCCTTCAGGGCACGGAGTAAGACTATCTTGGAGGTGGGAGCTCACATAGGCCCCTTTGTTAATCTTTGCCTTGGTAGGAACCTTAATTAATTTTATTTATAGTTCTCTCAAGTATCGCCTTGCTTCTTCTCAGTGAATTACTTGGAACCCATGTTCGGATGAATAGCATTGCTTTCAATTAAATAGTTAAAATAAAACAACTCCAAGGACTCCAGTCACACAACCATTCAAAACTTGGGACCTAGAAAGAAATACCTTTGATTGAAAAGAGGAAAACTCAGTTTTGCAAATGACATCCCAAAAAGCATTGTCCCTGATGTGAGTGAGTCAACATGTTATAGCTCATTCTGTGAAAATGCACAATCCTTTAATCCCTTGCTACCCATGGATTTCATGCAAAATTGACATCAAAGGAAACAAGAATACTTAGTGCTTTATCCTTAAAATTGAAAAGGTTTATAACAAGGTAGTTACATTATTTATTTGAATAATAAAATAGAGCCTAATTTCAACTTGACTTTCTAAAACCAGCTATCTGATTGTAGAGTCACTAATCTTTATTTTCTTCATAATCCAATTTCCTTTATTATTTGCATTGCTAATGACTGTTTTGATTAAGGAATTAGGGATAGAAATGATAGTACTGTATAATTAAGTACGTAGATTTGGAGCTTTTTGCTTTTAAAGGCAATGTATTCAAAGAGCCAAATACTGGTACTAGATAATTTGTGAAATTATATATTGCATTAGTAATGTGCTGGATAGTTAAGGAGCGAAGAATTTCAGGATTATCCCGTGTCCAATTGCTGGTGGTCCATAAATATTCCAAGTGAATCTAAATAGGCCTTTAAAAAATCCAATTTATTGAATTAAGTATGAGCTTTAGTAGCCCAATAAAACATCACTGAAAGATAAATATTGCAAATTACATTGCCCAATTTCAACATAACAATTCATTGAATTTTATCTCTCTAGGAAAAATAAATATTATAATTATTTTTCACGACAAATTTGTATCTAATTTAAATAATACTCCTTCACGAACCTGATAGTTTCTATAATAATAGACTAAAGTTATCTGTTGTTTCCAACAGAGTTTGTCAGGTATTCTGAGACTGAACTATAAAGAGGGCCTAAGAGAAATTCTGTAGCATTTATGCTAAAGAAGAGGAAACACGGGAAAGGAGCTGAGAGGCTAGGAGGAATTTATGGCTGTGTTTAATTTTGTGGTTGGGTTGCTGTCATTCAGAAGAGGGATGAGACTTTCTCTGATGCTTCTGAGGGCGAGAGACCAAATAGAGACAGATTGTAAAACATCATAAGGAAATATTTTCAAGCAGTCAAAATTATTTCAAGAGGTAAAATCCGCCCCCCACAAAGGTGAGTCTTTTGTTAATAAAAACCATCAAGTCCAGGATCCATAAACACAAGCAGAAATATTGAAGAAGAGATCTGGCATCAGAATTAGGAGTCAAGCAGATTACTTTCAAAGTCTGCTTTTACCCTGAGATCCTAGAATTTTCTGAGATTAATTACAGCTAATTGGGGATTATCAAAAATCAAGCAATTTAGTTTAAATAAATCATTTGAAATATCAGAAATCGGAATCAAATTAAAAGAAAACTTTTAACCCAATGTGCAGCCACTAAGAGATGCATGAATTGTAATTAAATCATTCTCTATTAATAACTCTGTATAAGTATGGTCATATTTTTATATATATACTTATGTTTTCTTAAATCTGTAAGAATGGTCTTTTTTTGATATTTCACATTAAAAACTATAAACTATTATATACGTACATGCTTATAGTTGTTATTTCCAGATTATGAGGTCATAAATGATTTATATTTCCTGCTCTTCGCTTATGTTAACATATTTGTTTTCTCAAAAAGCATGGTAAAATTGAGAAATAATACATTTTAGTAAAATATTAGAAGTATGTTTTGACTACATGCGTACATTCACAGAATAAAGTTAAAAACTAAGATACCTAGATAATTAAAGAATTCAAATTCAGATCAAAGCCTCCCTTTGACGTCAATTGTCTGGATATTATTTAAAAAATGCTTAAGTACTTAAATTACAATTATCTAAATTGGTCCTTTAATTTCTCAGTGCAAAAACAGCCTACGTATTCCATCATCTGAAAGTTCATGTAAATTAATAAAATCAGCATTCTGGACATATTTTACTGAAAGTGAGACAGCATTGTCATAGTATCTTTCACAATATAATTGTGTACTAAGGAATATTTTAAATTTTATATATTTTAGTTTAAAGTTAAATTATTTTTGATAATTATTTAGGGTTATAATCTCAACAATTATGGAGGCAGAAAAAGTAGTAAGATTTAATTCTGGTAAAATTAAGCATTTTACCAAGCCATAGCATTACAGTCAAATTTAGGCAATAATCACTTGGGACAAATTCAGGGAAAAAAATATGATTTATTCTGCTGCTCTCTGCTAATATAATGCAAGAGAACTTATGAAAAAATCCTTAATATTTGCTGTGCACCTACCATCTATGTATTCTGTTTTAATATCACAGCTGTCTTCCTTTAAATGCTATGCAAAGTCAAAGATATCACAGAAGGTCTTACAAAGGGATTCGAGCTCCATACTTTTAAGATCATTTAAACTTCTGGAAATCACTGTATTGGATAACTCAGCTTTTAAATAAAACTTCTAGTTTCTACCAGCTTTACCCAGTACGTAATTCAACTTGCTCCAGGAGGTTCCAATTTTGTGGTCAGGCTAAGTAAACTGGCATGCAATTAAGAAAAATCTGATTTTCCTCCTATCAGGATAGCACCATATGCACAGGTGAGCAAACAGCAAGAAGCAGCTACCTTTGGAAAAAAGGGTAGCGATGTCAATTGCTTCTGTGAGCACTTGCTTCATTCTGAGTCCTTATCCTTTCTGTCACCTGTACTTGGAGCTACTTGGTCTCCTCCAGACTCGGCTTTACTCTCCAGGCCCTATAACCAATTCGATTCTTCATCAGGGCATTTAAAGAGTTCTATTTCAGGACTGAAGATCAAACTTTGAGGCAGCTTAACTCTAGCCTGCCTTTGGCCCTTTGACCCAGTTTTGATACGTGGCCTTTCAACCAAGACCCCCATCTTCTCTGTCCTAACAAACGATTCCTGCCTTGTTCTTCTGCACTTGATCATCTGCTTGAAAACCAAGTCAGGAAGCCAGTCTCTCTGAGGCTTGGACCCAACGTTGCCCTCGTGCTTAAAAAAGATCTGGCCTCGCAAACATTTGAAAAGTAATACAGATATGAGCATGCATGTGCGTGCATGTGCACACACACAAAATTCCAAAAAAGTTTTAAAACTGTGCTATTCTTTAAATGTTTACTTTGAAAAAACTGATGTTTTTAACATGCAAAACGTTTAACACAATATTATTGTGTTAGTCACAAGAAAATTATAGAATTAATTTTTAAAATCAATTCAAAATATAGTACAAGAAATGTGTCAGGAATGGGACTCTCTAGTCTGATCACTGTACCTGGGCCTGTAGTACAGTAGTGTTACCTGTGTCCTCATCAGGAGATGTGTTGGATGATGTGTGATGATGATGATCTGTGTGATGGCAGGTCTACTCTTCACCCCTCTAGCCTACTCTATACTGAGACTGGCTGTGTATGGACGACTCAACATGCCCCCTTGCCCTTGGCTTCTTAGTGCGTTACGCATCAGGGAGAAGTTGCAGGAGGTTGGCGGAGTGATGAGATGGGGTCAGAAATACATTCCTTAGCTCCCACCCTGCGGGGTCACCATGGGCTTGCTGCCTACCTCAACCTATGATCATAGCTCATACGAAGTTGTCTGCTCCACACAGCTTCTCTGGCTCCACGTTTTGCTTACAACTCCCCACTGCATCCCTTCAGACCTAGGGATGGTAACAGTTGCCCACTGTTACCAGCTCCAGGGTACTGAACACTATCTCTTGTGGTTTCTCTACACGTGGACAACACTTTGGAAATAGTCCTTTCACTGAGCTCTTCAAAAATTAAGCAATTTGAGAGCGTCATCTATTTCCTGCTGCAACACTGATACAAGAGATAAAGTCAAAATTCTAAATTTGAGGTTGTAAGTAAACATAAGGCCAAAGTCAAATGGCTCTTATGGGTCTGTTCTGATGGCTGTGGGTCTCCATTCCCCATGTCCTAAAACCAGAGTCCTGGCCCTGGCCCAGGCTTGTGGCCAGTTACTTACATCCATGAATGGCTAGACCTCCCAGTTTTGACTCCTGCAGTTTTGTTCTTCTTGTGCTCCTTTGCCAGGCTTTGGTGTAGTCAGAGCACCTTTATAACCTGATGCCATCCTTCAACTGCATGACCATTTACCATTATTTGTCTACATGCCCTCTATATACCCGCCTGGCTAGACCATCCAACCTCTGGCAGCTCTCTGTGCTGCATGGACCTGCACCAGCCCAGTGGATATACCTTCTCACTGTATCTTTATTTTTTTCTAAGATTGGTACCTGAGCTAAATCTGCTGCCAATCTTTTTTTTTTCTTTTTCTTCTCCCCAAAGCCCGCCAGTACATAGTTGTATATTCTAGCTGTAGGTTCTTCTAGTTGTGCTATGTGGGACACTGCCTCAGCATGTCCTGATGAGCAGTACTAAATCTGCACCCAGGATCCAAGCCAGAGAAACCCTGAGCTGCCAAACTGGAGCACCAACTTAACCACTCGGCCATGGGCCGACCCCCTCTCTGTATCTTTATCTCACCATCATACTGAATCAAACACTCTGAATCTCATCCATGTCACAACAGATTCCATTTATGGGGCTTCATGTAGAAATAGTTTGTGTGTTCCCTTCACAATCAATACAACATCTTTTGTTCATGCATAAGAGTTACAGAGAAATAGGCACATAGCCACTACTTACTTTCAGAGTGTGGTTCACTCTGCATTACCTTACTTGCCTTTCCCATCACCTCCAGCTGGAGTATTCACAACTCTCTTCCTTTCACGCCTCTGCTTTACTAAATATACATTTAGGATGAAGTCATATACTAAAAGGCAAAATGGCTCCAGGACCTGACCAGTAGTTACCATTGCCACTGAGAAGATTCCAGAAGCACACTGTGACACTGGTAGATATTTGGGAGGTTTGGGCATTCTGAATGTACCACCATGTCATTGGGCCACACTGATTTATTTCATAACAAGTAGAGCAGGAAAGCTGCTCAGAATTGCTCTGTTGCTGTTCAAAGTATACCCTCTGCTTTGTCACTCTCTGTTAAGTCTCTAAGAACTTTAAAACAAAACCTGGAGTTAGCCTGAGTGGCACTTAACTTTAAATCACTTTAGAAAAAGCGTGAGAGCATTGCATCCTCTGAAAGGATGGGATGAAACAACATATGGGAGATTTTGTACCAAGTTGATCACAGAGCTGAACCCTGTAAAGGGACCAGTCAAGAATTTATTTTCCTGCCAACACTTGCCTAGTTGATTTTATCTAGTCTCATGTATTAGCTACAGGCTCATGACTCCCAAATTAAAATCTTCAGCCCAGACCTCCTCTCTGAACCCCAGACTCACTAGCTAAATGCCTCCTCTACAACTCCATGAGGAGTTCAACCATGCATCTCACACTGAACATGTCCAAAAAGGAGATAATACTCCAAGCTCCTCAGTCTGTTTCTCCTCAACTCTTTTCTATCTCCCTAAATAACACCTCCAGGGGCCGGCCCGATGGCGCAGCAGTTAAGTTCGCATGCTCCGCTTCTCGGCGGCCCAGGGGTTCGCTGGTTCAGATCCCTGGTGAGGACATGGCACCGCTTGGCACGCCATGCTGTGGTAGGCGTCCCACATATAAAGTAGAGGAAGATGGGCATGATGTTAGCTCAGGGCCAGGCTTCCTCAGAAAAAAGAGGAGGACTGGTAGTAGTTAGCTCAGGGCTAACCTTCCTCAAAAAAAAATAAATAAATAAAAAATAACACCTCCATTCTTCTAGGTACGCAGGTAAAAGTTCTTGATTCCTCTCTTTCTCTCATATTCGATCTATTAGCAAATTCTGTCAGCTCTTCCTTTTAAATATCCAGAATTTGCTCCTCAACTTGCCATCTCTACCACAACTACCTTGGTCCAAATAGCATTATCTCTTGCCTGGACTAACACAGCCTCCTACCTATGGCTTCCTTGCCTCCACTTTTGCCCCCTACACCTATTCTACACAGAGTAAGCAGAGGGAGCCTTTAAAAAGGTAAGTCAGATCATGTCACTCTTCTGCTCAAACCCTTACAGTGATTTCTCAGTCCACACAGCATAAAATCTAAATTCTTCACCAGGGCTTATATGAGGCTAGATGGTCTGTACCCCAACCTTCCTCCGCCTCATACGTGCATCTTCCTGATGAAGTCTCCTATCACTCTCTCCCTTACTCACTCTGTTCCAGCCACAAGGGCATCCATGATGCTCCACCTTAAACATAGTCCTAGTCAAGGGACTTTGCCAGGATTGCCTGAAACCCTCTTCCCCTGATACCTGCACATTTTGCGCCATCAATTCCTTACAGTCTCTGCTGAGACAAAACCTTAGAGAGGGCTTTTCCTGCTCATTTTACACAAAATAGCATGTCCAATTCATATTACTCCTTATCCCCTTATTCTGCCTTATTTTTCCTCATAAAATGTCATATATTTATTTATTTAATGCCTGTCTTCTCGAAGAGGATGTAAACACCTTGAGGGTAGGGACTTTGTAGTATTCTTGGCACCTTGAACAATGCCTGATACAGAGCAGGCATAACTATATATTTGTTGGTTGATTAAATGAATGAATAATGTACTCTTTTGTTCCAGTCTTTCTCATAATGGAAACCTGCATGTTTGTACATCTTTGAACATCATCTGGAACACATCAGACCTTGATCCAGGCATTCATAATGTCCCAAGGATGGGAAATCTGGAGTTAATCATCCTTTTCAAATTGCCACTGTCCCATGGGCATTTTATCATCCTTATACCAAGACTGCTGGAAAATCCAGATTGAGCGATTACAATGTTCTCCTAAGGAGCTATTTGCTGTTCATAAAACTCTAAAAAATAGCATCTATGGAACAAAGAGGCTGATGCAGTGTAGAGATACATTATCCTGAACAGCTTAAGATGGCTTCCAAAAATAGGATGTACCCTGTAATAGCATAATAACCTGTCCATTTCTCATTAAAAGGAGACTGAGAGTGCAATGCACCACACATTTATTTTTAAAGCTCTTTCATGAAGTTGTTCTCACAGATTCTAACTGTGACTTGAAGGAGAAATCTAAGATTCTAAAAGAGAATTTCTAATAACCAAGAAAAATCATCAAAAAATCTCATGTTTTCTAAATGTGGAATGAGAAAATGAGGCAGAGGAAAACAGAGGGAAGAAACTGCTGCAGAACATACAGCAAGTGAATGTTAGATGAATCTTTTACTCTTTCAGAATTAATGGACTAAATGACTAGACAGAAAAAATATCTTCTCCCATTTGTTGTGCATTATCTACATAAAAGCTTCCTCAGAGAAGGCATGAGTATTTGATAGTTATTATTTTAATCTCTGTGATATTGGTTAAGATCATGGATTTTGATGTCACATACACAAGAGTTAATTCTTTGCTGTTATTTACTAGCTGTGAGATTGGACCAGTCACTTAGTCTCTCTGATCTTTCATTCTCTTATCTAGAAAATGGAGACAATAACACTCTTCATAGTGGAAGGACTAAACAAAACAAACAAATAAAAGAATGCATGTAATGCAGTGCCTAGCATATAAATAATAACAATAACAAATACAATACACAAACAGTACATAAAACAGCCAGCATTGCTAGAAGAGAATGAGAAGAAAGAGAAGGCATGTCTAAAGTACTTTATGATTACTCTTCCACACTTTCAGGTCTCCACTTAACCACCTATGGCATGTGATTTGAAGAGTTGCTAACAAAGTGAAAGGCTTTGGACTCTTATTTCTCACGCAGTATGGAGGTGGAATTTCCCTCTATCTGCCAATTGATTTCCCACTTGACTTCACATTAACTTAACATCCCTTCCACGGTTTGATAATGACACTCTTTTCCTAGAAAGTCACACTCAACCTCTTCCAGTTAAGGTGGATGCATTCTTTTGTCTCTGCTCCAATCCTGCCTGTTCCTCCCTTGCACTAGGTTGCTTCTGCTCCTTCTGCTCTAATCCAAGTACCCTTGGCTGCTTCTCCCCCACTCCCTGTGCTCGGGTTATCAAAGACTCCTCACCACTCTCTGAAGGAAGAGACTGGGATCTCACAGCTCATGATTTTAGCACCTGCTGTTCCCTCTCTTTGTTCTCACCCAAACCAACTCAGACTTATCCTTCAAGATCAAGTCTATGCATCACCTCCCTTTGATGATCCTGCTGTCTTCCCCACCAACCACAGAGATGAGCTGACTCCTTTGCATCATCTGTGTGCCTTCTTAGAAAGACATTAGGCCTTTTAGAACCTGTATTGCAACTACTGGCTCATTTGCAGTACAGATGAAGGTCACACAGACTTGCTTTCTAATTCCGACTCCCCGTTTACTAACCATCTGATCTTGAGCATGTTATTTAATGTCCTGAGCCTTTAAAGTCCTGAATCACTTAAGAAACTGAGTGGCTGTACCCGAGGGTACTGACACTTCTCTCATCTGTAAAATGGAAATAATAACAGATATCTGAGAGAACTATTATGAGAATTCATTGAGATCATGAAAATAAATGTTTAGTCAATGCTGTCACATAATAAGTGTTTAATGTGCACAGTGCCTGGCACATAGAACTCAGTCACTCATCCAAAAAATATTTATAAATCGTGTGTTATGTGTCAGGCATTGTGTTAGAAGCTTACAATTCAACAGAGGAAGGAAGACCCAGTTCTTGCACTCAAGAAGCTCAGAGACTATTATCGGGGGGCGAGAGGGGTGAGGGCGTATTGGTTGGGAGAGAGGTGCAGGAGAGCAGAGCATGAAGTGGACAGATAGACAAGGAAAGCTGCAACATGCCACAGTGTAGTAGGTGCTATGATGGGGTGGGGTTACATGTGACTGCACCCACCCAAGTCTTGGAGGGGCGGAAAGGCTTCCCAGAGGCTTTGGGATTCAAGCTGAGACCTGAAGGGAGAATGGGAATTAGCCGCTCAATGGTGGCGGTGGAGGTAGTAGAGGTGGTATGGTGGTAAATTTGGTGGGTGGGTTGGCATTAGGGGAGGCAGGGCATGAAGGACACTCTTGGCAGGGAATGTGCAG
Source organism: Equus quagga (assembly GCF_021613505.1). Lineage (NCBI taxonomy): Eukaryota > Metazoa > Chordata > Mammalia > Perissodactyla > Equidae > Equus > Equus quagga. The sequence goes on from NC_060282.1 coordinate 21,756,644, forward strand.
AGATCAGGAAACAAGAGAACGTACTGAATTCAGAGAGCCAAAAGCATTTCAACACAGCTGGAGACGATGAAGATAACCATTAAATATTAAATTAATTAGTTAGCTAAGTAACTGATTAACTGGAATTTCCTCACTACCTCACTAAGCTCTAATAGCATTCTTCTCCTATCTGCCACATACATTTGAAGACGGTTCACATCCAGTAGAACACAATGCCTAAGGGCAAGGGCTCTGGATTCTGACTGCCTAGGTTCAAATCTCAGTTCTGCTACTTAGTAGCTGTGCAACTTCAATTACTTATTTCCAGATTCCTCTCTTGTAAAACCGAGATAGAAATAGTGCTTTCCGCAGTTACACAGATTTAATTATTAGTATGGCAGCTGACACAGAGCAATCATCCAATAAATGTCATTAACGTGACATATGCTCCTTGAGTTTTCCCTGAGTGCATTTCCTGTCTCACGACATGACTGCAACCTCCCTGGGGTCAAGGACACAGTCTTAAACATTTTCTCTTCCCTGATAGGATAGAGCAGTACTGGTTAAAAACGCTCAATAACTGTGTGCTGACAGTTATATTAGTTCAGGCAGCATAGCAGAATGCTTAAGATCATAAATTCCGGAGCCACACCTGCTTGGGCTCATTTTCACAGCTCTTCCATGTCTGACTCTGTCATCTTGGGCAAGTTGCTTAACCTCTCATTGCCTCAGTTTTCTCATCTGTAAAATGAGAATAATCATAGTAATGACTTCACTGGTTAGTTAACCCATGAGCATTCAATGGGTTAACTTATGTAAAACCCTTAGACCAGGGCTAGTATTTAAGAGATAGTGTTGTTATTATTATGCTATGTGTATTTGTAGCATTCAAGTGGGAAACAGGGACTGAGGTGGGAATGCAAGCTATCTAAATATGCAGCCAACCTAAAGCTACAGTGGCAATCAGAGATGTATAATTTTTACGTATTTGTGTAAAATCACCTGTACACAATCACAAATAAATATTCATGACCTCACTCTATTAAAAGTAACAACATCTAATGTGACAGGTCATACGTAGATTGCTCTCTGCTTTGTACCTGATTCTGTCCTATTAACTTGAGTCAAACAGAATCTTAGCTTTAGTAGAACCCAAGTAAGACACTGGAGGGCTTCCCAGAAATAAACCAAACAACAAGAGACCACATCTTAATATCCTGATACCAACAAATACCAAAAACTGCGGGTTTAAAAAGTTAGATATTAATGATTGATCCAATCCTAGGAGACTCAATGCAATTTGAACCATCAAAGTCAATTCTAAAGCTGGATCAAATCCACTTACACATCCCTGATTTAGAGCTTATGGATTTTATTCTTCTAAGGATCTGTAATCCAAATATCTCACTTGGGGCTCATGGGGGAAGATGCAATAAAGTGCGCAGAATGCTAGGAATTCAAATGGGGAAATTCCTAACTCCTTAATTAAAGTTGCAGGGATAATGCTTTCTGGATGAATCAGATTCATAAAAGTATAATAACAACCATAGATTTATAGCTGGACAACGGATATATGTCATGCTCTGAGTTACAGCTGAGAACAGAGTTTGTTAAAACTGAATTATGGCAAATGCCTTCAACTGAAAAAATGTATGCATAAAATATTAGCCATGATACACACTTAGAATACTCTGCAGTATAATAAAGACAGTTTCCTTTAAAGGCTATAAATTAAGAATGCTTCCTTTCGGATGAATTACAATTATCACTTTCTTTTTAAAAGTGGCTGAGCATGTATCTTGTGCCTATCTCCTATTTAAAGAATATGTCTATAACCTTAACGTCTTCCTATGTAACTTTCTCTAGGGTCCCTGGACTACAGGCACAAAGCTACTGTAAAAATGAGAAAGAAATACACCTCAGCCATTTCAATTGGTAATTATTATGTTCGCTACCAAGCTGCTTCTACGTGTTCTTTGATTCAGTGGGCAAGTTTACATGTATTCAGAGCACCTTTTTTCATTTCTTATTATTTTAAGCAAAGCCAGGTAAGAACCACCTAGGCAGTAAATATTCCTTTGACACCCACCACGAAGGCCTACGTCTTCCTCCAAGCCAGGAAATGACAGGAGGAAAATTTTCAAAGCATTTGAAAGTACATTTTCATTAAGAAACTTGGGGATTTGAGCTCATAACTCACTCTTCAAGGCAAGGGAGTTTGTTGGGTAGAATAAGTGACTCCCCTCCCCACCCCCGTCCTACAAGGGGACTCTGTCACTTAGCTGGCAGATGATGGAGTGAGTTTTGGTAGCTCCAGTTGTCAGATTTGCAATAACATTTAGCCTTTGCAAATTACTTTACCAACTCCTAAGATCATCAGTCTGTCATCGGGTGGTTTTTTTCCCCCCTGAAACTTGGCTTTGGTTCCTACTGGTCTGCCGACTTGAGCTATTGCTGAGTTTCTCCAAAACTCATCAGCTTTGCTTCATCACCTCCTGGCCAGAGCATGATTCACCACGTAAGCTTCTCCTTTTAAAGGGAGGAAGGGGAGATATATATCTATATACATATATAAAATGCTATTTATTAAAAAGATATTCTTCAGTTAATTAGAACTTAAAACTATTTCTTGCTTTAAAAATTCCTATTCTTTGAAGTTATTCAAGGTTTCCATTCTGCATGTTTATCCAGCAGCTCAGGAAAAAAAAAAAGTTAGGGAATATAATTCTTTGATTACCCCTTTCCTTTCCCTGTGTTACTTTTTTAATATATATTTTTCCTGACTTTTTTCTAAACATTAGAATAAAAGTATGTGTTTGTGTAAAATTTTGAAACTATAAAAAAGAGAAAGAACAATATAAAAAATCATTCCTAATTTTGCTACCCTGAGATAATCACCATTAATATTTTGATATTTCTTTCCAAAACTTTTCCTATGTGCCTTCTAACAGCATTAGGATCATAATATACATGAGCAGCTTTGTATACTGCTTTTAAAAATGTAACCTTATATCTGAGAATTTCTCTATTCTTATATTCTTTGAAAATCTAATTTTTTATTGGCTGCATAATACTCTCTAATGTGGATATATCTCAATAAATTTAACCATTTCTACCTTGTTTGACATTTAAGATGTATTTAATTTTTAATACTTACACCCAGATCCTTACTCCAATCTCTGACTATTTCCTCAAGGTTTCTCCAAGTACAAATATTGTGTCAAAAGATATTTTAGGGGGCCAGCCAGGTGACACAGTGGTTAAGTTCGCATGTTCTGCTTTGGTGGCCCAGGGTTTGCCAGTTCAGATCCCAGGTGTGGACCCAGCACTGCTTGACAAGCCATGCTGTGGCAGGCGTCCCACATATAAAGTGGAAGAAGATGGGCACAGACGTTAGCTCATGGCCGGTCTTCCTCAGCAAAAAAGAGGAGGATTGGTGGTAGATGTTAGCTCAGGGCTAATCTTCCTCAAAAAAAACCAAAAAAGATATTTTAGAAGCCTATTTATCACATATTTGCAAACACTGTTCTTAACTTTAATAAAATTGACTCATTTTATCCTTATAATGGGTAAGTACTACTGTTATCTTGAAACTGAGGCAGTGAGATTAAATAATTTCTGAAAGTCACACTATGAGTATGTTGGGGAACTGAGCTTTGATCTCAAGGAAATGCTCCTAAATACTGCTCCAAGCTGCCTCTTGGGAAAAGTTGCAGGGCTTTTGATAAATATTATCAATTTTTATAAAGATCATACAATACATAGCTACATGTGAGAATACATACCTCCTCTTACATCACATTACATTCACCAGCACAGAATATTATTGTTTTTAATGTCTCCAAATTTTAGACTTTAAATTTGCATTTATTCAATTCAGTCCCTTTTTTGCTGAATTATACAGATGCTTTCGCTCTTTGAGAATATAGTACTTTGAACGTAGTTGGAGTTCAACCAATATTTGTTGGTTGATTGATTCATTGACGGATTGAGAAAAAAGGAGAATTAATTCAAGTCAGATCAATAAGTACAGATTCAGACTACTTGAATATAGGCTAGCAGGCTTGAAAGAACCTGAGCTGTTATGGCCGCCTGAGCTATTAAAGACAAGGCAAATACCTGATAATGTATAGAGAAAAACTCACAGCATCCATGCTTCCGCTCAATAGGGTTCTTTGCTAACTCAGACATAAGCTGCTAGATGCTCCTTCAAGAAGCTTACCATTCCTGAAGGGTCAGACAGAAAGCAGTTGGAAAATAATACAAGATGGTATCCAGTCATGAGCTGAATGAAACACAAATGTTATAGTAGGTCTGAGAGGGGAGAAAATTCGCAGTCTAGATCCTCAGCTGCCCTGACAAATGTTGTGAGATTTGTCATATGCAATTGTATTGAGCTGGTTGAGCACGTCCTTCTGAGTAATGATAAGTCCATTCTTTTAAAGGAAACCTAATTTGGGGGAAGTCGAGATGTTTGCAAATGGCAATATTTTTAATTGCATTTTATTTTTAAGCAGGAAATGTAATCCATAACTGTACTTAGTCATTTTCTTCTTATTTCCCTATCATGGAAGCGGTTCATTTTGGTTTATTTAATGTCAACAATGCAGATACTACATAAGTAGGCTGATTGTATGCTGTGCTCCTGAACACATGTTGATTTTGAATAAGACATATTAATGCTCACGTAAGATGGCTAATTATGAAATGTGACTTGTCTAGTTGCACTTTTAATAAAGTATTCTTTAAAATGAGAAATTATTTTTTGTTTCAGAGGCTATTAAGAGTAGCTTTTTAAATACTGAACTACTTCTCATGTTTGTGGAAAGATAGGTTTATTTCTAGATGCTTCTCTTCCTGAGAGCAAATATTGCAGCAGTTTAAAGACTATACTAATTCTTAATTATGTTTTGCAGTTGTTAAGAAAAATGTAATTATAGAATGATTAAAATTTTTTTAAAGATTAAGATGCAAACTCTTCCATTAGGCACCAAAAGCACCATGCCTAAAGTCTATAAATTTTCAAAATCCACAAAACAAAATGCAACAAAAATGTACTGGCTTTAAAATAGGAAAAGAAAATTGCAAAACAGGAGTTAAATGTTATTATTATATAATACAGAATGCATCCTTCTCTTAACTCTTCAATGGCAATTAAATCTTGACAGTTATATCTTAAGTTAAAATGTATCACTTCTCTTATTAAAATATATTTCGTATGGTGTGGGCCTCCAAAAGTAAGAGAATCCAGGACCTGCAAAGATCTTAAATCGGCCCTGAGTTTAAGGACGTACTTCTCTCTGATCAAGCTGTTTTCAAGCATTAAACATGGCTTTCGGGGCTGGCCCCGTGGCTGAGTGGTTAAGTTCGCGTGCTCCGCTGCAGGCGGCCCAGTGTTTCGTTGGTTCGAATCCTGGGTGCGGACATGGCACTGCTCATCAAACCACGCTGAGGCAGCATCCCACATGCCACAACTAGAAGGACCCACAACGAAGAATATACAAGTATGTACTGGGGGGCTTTGGGGAGAAAAAAGGAAAAAGTAAAATCTTTAAAAAAAAAAAACAAACATGGCTTTCATTTCTCCATTAAGTAAAATACACTATACAACATACCTAAGGTACACTTAAGATATCAATAGGTATTATAAAATTTCTGCATCTGGCTACAGCCTCCGTTAATAAAGGTCAGTTGCTTCAGGCATTTGCTCCTGCTGACTATATTATTTGAGATGTTTGGAGTATGGTTTCCTCTATTTTAGCCACTGTTTAATCTTCATTGAATATATAATTTCAACCTGCTTTTTGCTCAGACCCTGGAACAAACTATTTACCTCTCCTCCTCTGTGGCCCCCCAGTTTGTGGTACTTTGTTACAACAGCCCTAGCAAACTATCTATTGTCTCTAGGTTGAAATTCCAAATTCCAGCAGGAAGAAAACGGATCCCTCTTGGGTCAGGTGTCCTCCTCTGCTCTAATCAACTATGGTCATGGGGGCAGGATTACAATTTCTGCAGACCAAGTATGCATGTGAGACAAAGGAAGGTCTTGGCTTGTGTCCCTACAAAATAGAGCTGGAGTCAAGAATTAAGTGCTGATGCTTTGCTTGGGAGGTGAGAAACCAGGACAGCAACAGAGAGGGAAACGTAGGACTACTACATATCCCAGTTTGCTTCAGTCCTGATTTGCACTTGTCCTGGCAGGTTGTGAGTGAGTGATGAGCAAATGCGTGATTGGTCCTCCTTGAGGAGAGGCAAGGTGACGCTCTCAGCTCCACAAACTAAGCAGCATCTTTTTCTTCAGGAAAGACTTTGTGATGCCAAATGGTCAAAGTGGTCACAGGAATAGAAATCAGGAACCAGGGCTCTAGTTGTGCTTTTGTTCTTGTCTTTCATTTGGCTTAAGAATTTCCATGGAATATCAGGTTTGGAAGACATGTAGCTTCAGGTTTACTGACAGATGTAAGTTTTTTACAGTATTCTTTGCATTTTAATGTACATTACAAAAACTAACAAAAACATCAAATGTATAAAATATAGTTTTTTTATCTCATGAAAAATGAGTGAATCATTTAAAGAAAAAGATTCAATAAATAATAGCACAGAGAGCACTAGAGCAAAAATTGTGGGGGTGGGTCACAAAAGAAGTTCATTCATCAATCCCATGTTTAATTCTTGTGCAACATGCAAGATCTTATTCAGCCTGATCTTAAACAGCTCCAATGACCAGTTTCTCCTGCTAACCCTCTCCCAATGCCTCAGCCAAGTCTTTCCTCTTCTTCCTCTGCTTTTTCCCATTAGTCCTAACTCTCTGCTGTGGAGTCACACAGAATGATTCTATTGTTTCTTCCTGATGGCTGTCCTTCAAATACTTGACGTCAATAATCAAACCTTCTTTTAATCTTCTTTTTCTCAGGGCTAACTATGTCTATGGCCCTTCCTCATCGAGAATCTTTATCATGTCTTCTCTGTCATTTTATCAATCAAGGGAAAGCAGGTCCACATCTCAAGAGCATATATTTCTCACGTAATCCACTTGTGCAGAGCTCCAGGAAAATACTAAGTCACAACACTTCTAGGTGGCTCAAATTGTTGAAATTCTTACACAAAAAGTGATCTCATTTGATCCCCTCTGTAACTTTGCCAGGTAGACAGGTAACATTAGCAGGTAATATAACCATTTATTAGATTAGAAAAGTGAGGGGCAGAAATATTTAAATAATTTCCTTGAATTAGAAGACAAATAATAAAATTTATGAGCACAAAAGTAGAGTCTCCAGGCACTAAATTTGTTTTTTCCTGCTAACCCTGATATTTTATAGTCTCTGGTCTCACGAAGTTCACAACCCAAGATGTTAAGATAAGAGAGAACCACAGAAAATGGAGAATAGGAAGGAGAAAGTAAAGTAGAAAATTAAAAGAGAAAACATATGGGATCTGGAAAGACATGGATAGGCAAAGCAGTGGTAAATGATGGGTCGAAAAGAAGCATGACATTGTATTCAAATATTTTAGAGTAGATTGTCTTTCTTCATATCGGCCCTTGAACTCGGGATCCCTGAAGCCAGAGCCTGCTGCTTTAGCAGTGCCAGGGAGGCCTCTCAGAAAATAAAATAAATACAGTTCTTCTAAGGAATAGAAGAAGTCTCAAGCCCAGCTCCAGGTTTGATGATTAGCTAGGAGGAATTACATGACTCAGTATATAGTTGTGCTCATAGCTAAGATTTATTACAGTGAAAGCATGTAAAGCAAAATCAACAAAGGGAAATGTGCATAGGGCGAAGTCCTGAAGAAACCAAGTACAAGCTTCCAAGATATCTATCCTAGTGGAGTCATACAGCACATGCTTAATTCCTCTAGTAATGGGCTGTTAACAACACGTATGAAATATTGTCTATCACAGAAGCTCACTGGAGACTCAGTGATCAAAGTTATTATTGGGAGCTAGGCACTCATTGCCTGGCATGTACCAAAATTCCAGGATCCCAGGAGGAAAGCAGGTGTTCAGCATGAATGATATTGTTTCTACAAACAGTTTAGGCGCAGAGGGCCACTCTGACCAGTGAGAGGCCATTTTATATCAGTATAGGGAACTGTTTATCATTCAAGTTCACAGATGCCAGCCAGGACCCACTTTGCAAGCAGGACTTCCTAAGGATAGCAGTCCCAGATCTGCTATGTTAACTTTTCTGCACATATAGTAAATGCTCCATCCAGCCAAAAGCTTTATTACAATTTCAGGTTGATTAGGCTCTAGAACAGAATTTTTTTTTTCCTCTTGGAAAAAGGGAGCCTGGACTGTTCCAACATATAAATACCAGTCATCAGAAATATATTGGGATAGTAGACATGGGAAAAAGAGTGAGACCAAGTATCTAATGACGAAATCCATCTGATGGATACATAAATCTGCAGCCTCACTGATGATCCCTAAGGAACATTATTTCTCAGTCCCACTTGAGAGTTAGTTTTTGCAACTGAGATATTTCTGCCCCTTAAATCTAACCTAAATCTTTCCTTCTTACTGAACTAGGTCTTTCTATCTGGCTTAAGGAAGTCTTCTAGTCCCTGCGATAGGTCAGGTGGTCCAGGTCAACAGATCGTTAAGGTCCATGATGGTGTCTGCACTGAGGCGTATCATGAAGAGGCAAGCATTTGATCCTTATATGGAAGAAGCAGTTTTTAAACTTCTATACATATAAAAATAAAAGCAATCGATTCAAACACTTGAGGAAAATGTATCAGGAGATCTGCTCTCCTTCAGAGAAAACGAATGTAGTCACTAATTAGCTGTGTCTCCTTGGGCAATTAAACCTCCAAATCTCAGTTTTCTCAGCTGTAAAATGAGAGATTAGAGCTACACGGCCTACAAAGTCCCTTCTGATTCTGAAACTCAGATTCAGTGGGTTTCACAATACTGCCATACACAGTACCATTGGCACTGTTGAAAAGTCCCAATACTCTTGACTAAATATCTTTTATCTCATTCAAATTCAGGGGTGGGATGGACAGTGAGCAAGGAACTGGGGTTGCAGAGGAACGACAACAAAAGAGAAAGTTGTAGAGATTAAAAGTGCATCTGAATAAAAAAGAGGTCTTCAGAACAGCCTCCCTACTCAGAAACTTTTGTTTGGCTCATGTAGAACTATTTCTTTGTGCTCCAGCTGAACTTCCCCTTCTTGGTTTTTAATAACAAGGAAACCAGCACATTAATTTTTTAAAACAGGAAATGATAGGGCAAAGACTCCATAAACAGCCGAAATGTTAATCACACAAAGGCTCCCAAAGCAATTTCGTTCTGGACTCTCATGGTTATGCATTACAATAGGAATTTTCATCAGAACACTGGCCCTTGGACAGGCTGCTGGGAAAATGACATCTGTGGCAGCCTGATCCCTGTGCTGGCTCTTGAAGGGACAACCAGGGCAGAATGTTCCAGAAAAGCCACTGGCATAGATGGTGATGCTGAGGCAAGGAAGGGGGTAATTAATCCATTTTCAGAAACTACTGCATGCTCTGCTTATATTATCTTAATTGATTTCAACAATAGTCCATGTGGGGATATGATTATCATGCTCACTTCTCAGATGATGAAAATAAGGTTCAGAGAAGGTAGGTAACTTTACAAAGGCACACAGTCAGACAGTATATTAGTTTTCCACTGCTATGTTCTTGTTGCAAAACAAATTACCACAATCTTGCCAGCTTAAACCAACACACTTGTCTTATCTTATAGTTTCCATGAGTCAAGAGTCCAGGTGTGAGTTAGCTGGGTCCTCTGCTCAGGTCTCACAGGCTGACATCAAGAAGTTGGCTAGTGCTAGGATTCTTACCTGAGGCTTCCAGGCCTCATCCAAGCTCCCTGGTTATTGGCAGAATTCATTTCAACTAGTAGAGGTCACACACTTCCTTGCCACGTGATTCCTATAGGCAGTTCGCAACTTGGCTGTTTGCTCCCGGGCCAGTCAGGCCCACCCAGCATAATCTCCTCTTTGGTTAACTCAAAGTCAACTGGTTAGTAACCTAACTGCAACAATGGTATCAATCATATTCACTGGTTCCACTCACACTCAGGTGGGGGTGGAGATATTAAACAGGGTGTGGGACACTGAGGGTCATCTTAGAATTCTGCCTACCCTACATAGGTAGTAAATGGCAGAGCTAATGCGTATCTTCAGGTCTGTTACTTCTAAAGCCATGGTGCTGCCTGCACACCTGAGCCAGCCTGGGTCGAAGCAGGAGCCTAGACGGATATTCCCAACCATGGCAACTGGTTCAGAGAATTAGAAGAGACAGGTAAACCCCAGCTGGCCTGACACTCCTCAGAGGGAGGGGTGGTGGCAAGTTTTAGTGTCTAGGTTTCCCTGCCAAGTGAATAGGATCATTCTGAGATTCCTCAAAAACCAATATTCCTTGTTGTCAAGGCCTCAGACCATTGGGAGGAATCTGGTTGCCCTGTATGAGTGGCTAAATTTCCTTACATACTGTTTCCTCTCAAGGATCCCTTCCTTCTGCTCAGCCTTTCTGCCACATTTAGAGAGTGTCTGCCATGAACCGAGAACTCTGAGAGTCACTAAGGATACACAGATGAAAAGACAAGACCCTGCCCTCAAGGGTCTTCCTCATATATATATGTATGTTATAAGTTAGAGAGGAAGGAGATATATCTGCCTGGGAAGGTTCCATAGAGTTCAATCTGATTCTTAAAGAGGAAAATGTTGTTGAATGGATTAGATGAGGAGTATGGAGGGTTGGGTGGGGAGGGCATTCGAGGCAGAGGAAACATCTTCCTTCAAACCCTTTAGTGATTCTCCATTGATTCTTAAGATCCAATCCAGAGTCCTGGATATGACTTAGAAGTTCCTACATGATCTGGCTTCTTCCTTTCCAGATAATGCTTCCCTTGATATCTGCTGTCTGGACTCACCACTGGTCTTTCACATGTGTGGTTTCCTCTTCCGGAACATTCTTTACCAGTATACTGCTACCACGCTTAATTCTTCAACCTATGTTTCCAAGCCCTACAGACACACATACACTCATAATTCTCCTGTTTAATTACTATTCACTCTTCAGGACTTGGATTAGACACCACGTCCTCTAGAAAGCCTTCCTCAGTGCCAAAGCTCTGATTTAGAACACTCACTGTAAGTGCTCTCATAATGTTCTATGCATTCCCTAGCATAGCATTTGTCAGTGTCCTGTCTCCTCGAGGCTACTGGAAGATACAACACAGTCAAGTTAAGGGACCAGGCTTATCTTTTCACTCTTCTATCTCCAGTGCTTATCAGTTACTTAGTAGGTGCTCAAAAAATATTTGTTGGAAAAATAAGTAAAAGGCACAGAGGCAGCCCTTGCCCATGGGAAAAAATATTAAATGCATCACAGACTAAATGGAAACTAAATTGCTCAAGTCTTCCAGAGCCTAGTGCCTGCACTAGGCTACCTGTTACAGGCCTCAGCAGAGAATTTATACATAAAAATCACATGTAGGTTACATGGATAAATCATATATGAATTATATATAAATGAATGATAGTGCTTAAATGAAGATCAGAGAAAAGAGAGACACCTCTTAATACGAAAGTTTGGAATTCTGTTTTTCTGTTGAAATCATAGGCAAGACATCAGATTTTCTTTTCACAGTTGGCCATTCCTAGAATGTAGGTATATGGGTCAAAAAAGGCTAGGGTTTGCTGCAGTAACAAATGATCCCCAAAATTGCAGTAGCTTAAAAGAAAGCTTTATTTTTTGCTCACAGTGCATGATCATCAACTGCTCCCAATATTGGTCATTTCAGACTCAGGCTGACCTAACATCCTCTATCTTTGATATATCTATGGCCATGATAACAGAGAGAGGAGACACGACAAATCTAAAATGTTCATCTTGGACGTGACATGTGTTACTTCCATCGGTATTCCACTAAGTAAAGCATGTCTACACAGCCACTCCTGAGTTCAACAGGTCAGACACATATAAATCTCACATAAGAAGGGGTTCTTCAAGGAAGGAAAGTGAAATATTTGACAACAATAATCCATCACACCAGGGATCAGCAGGTTGCAAGCCTCTTTTCTAACATTTGGATTTTCTTTTTCATTTCTCAGCAATTAAACTTTACAATACTGCCCTGAAGTTGGGGTAAAGAATACAAGTTAATATTCTAGAGGAAAGAGAAAGAATCAGAATCCTCAAGTTGGAAAGGTCCCTACAGTTCACACAATCACAACGCTGTATTTTATGAATGAGAAGATCGGCTCAGAGAAGCTGACGGACTTCCCCGAGGCACCCCTGCATCATGTGAGAGCTAAGATCACATCCCAAATCACCAGTCTCAGGACTTAGGATCATTCTTCCATTGCCTACAGGAGAGAACCCAATCTAATGTCTATGAACCAGACCCAAGGCTTTGCACAGCATGCATATGGTTCTTGCCTTTGAACCTGATTTATGGTCCTGCTGCAAGAACCCCCTGGTGCAATGAGTTACAATGGCGTGTTTCTCAAACCAATTCTCCTTGCTCTGTTGAGAGAGGCTGTAATTATGCTCAGTTCTTCGCTTGTTTTATAGCTTGGTACGGACATAGTGAGAGCATCTACAATAAAAATGTCTATGGGGCTTTGTTTCCTTTTGTATAAATTCATTGTCTAGAATCTAGCAGCTTCACGTCTTGGTGATTTATCAGAATTAGTCCATTTAGGAAGGAGTGCCTTGCTCAACTGAAATCTGTTCTCTTTGTTTTATCCAAACACTGGTATTGTCATGTAGCTTAATCTAAGCTCCTATATCTGTTTTAAAATTAAAAAAAACAACACAAAACTCTCTCTGGTCCTCAGTCAACTCTTCTCCTAAAGTCTCTCTATGCTAATCTTTTCCATGTTTCTTGATTGTATAATGAACACTATTTCTTCACCATCATTTTCTTCCCCACTGACAATCCATGTAATTTGACTACATAATCTGATGTCTACCTTCATTTATGAATTGGTCAAATCTTAGAGATGGTAGAAAATGTAATGAAACAGAGAGCTATTTTTAAAGAATGAAATGTGGTTTATTTAGACTTTTCTCCTTAGTTTTTAATATAAGCTTTTTAATAGATCATAGATTTTACCTCCTTCAAATTTTCTATGTAAAAACAAGGAGCACATACTCCAATGTTCTCCTCTCCTTAAGAAAAAATATATGTATATTAATGCACAATATTAGCATTTTGTTCACTCTGAGTTTTGAGTCCATTATTTTACAATCTCTTGTTTTCTGTTTTTGATACATTTATGTTACATCTTTTTCTTCTAATATATCCATGCTATTGAAGTACAAGGTTTAGTACTAAGAACTGAACAATCGTAGACATGTGAAGGAGTTTGAGGATAGAGAGATTGGGCTGGTCTAAGAAATGAAATAAATGTTCACTGCCTGCACAGAGATTAGAATCTAGATTTTTAAAAAGCAGCTCCTCACACTTTCAGGATTTGGAGTCTAAAAGGTTGTTTTAGGGTCCTCCACTCCCCAGTTGGATTTTGACTGCCATCTCCTCATTTGCTGACTCTGGCAAAGGGTGCATAGGAGTGGTTGATGTGGTCTACCTATGAACAGCTCTGAGGACTGGGAATGTGATAAGCGAATTCTCCTTCTCATGATGTGTTGTTCCGCAATTTATATCCACACACACACACATATATAACACAGGTGTAGTATTTCCCTGTGAGTTCTCCAACATAAATAAACTAAATGATGTCATGTTGGACAAGGGAAATTCTTCAAAGAAAGCCAAGTTGGCATACAGAATCCAGATAGTGGGAGCACATTTGAATAGGCAGACTCTGTGCTAAAAAGTTGCTTTTCTACAATGCCAGGGTTTAGAAAAGCTGTAAAGTTTGGTTATTTGAATAGGACTATTCCCAGAAGACATCACCAATTAGTGGACAGATGACTAGGCTAGGATTAGGAAGCCATAATTATGCCCTAGAGGTCTATGGACTTAACCTGCTCCATGACTTAATTTCCACAGCCCAGCTTGGTGTGATTTCCATCTTGGCCCTGATAACTATACTGTGGCCCTTTCTCCCTTTGCTTAAAAACAGCTAACATAATATTAAATCTATTGTTAAACACCACAATTCTAAACCACAATATCTTTTATATATTAATTATTCTCCTGTATATAAAAGTAGCACATGTTCACCATAGAAATATTGGGAAATAAGAGAAGTATAAAGAAGAAAAATTGCATGTATTCCTATTGCTCACACATAACACTTCTAAAACATTTGATATATTTCCTTCTAGCTTTTTTCCTAGGATGCCTCTCTCTCTATCCTCCTATCTACACACCCAGAACCTCCCTCCCACACACACACACACACACACACACACACACACAGAGGAAGGCATCCTCCCTCACTTACTCAAAAACTACTTAAACTTTTTACTCCTTAGTTTTCTTATCTGTAAAATGCAGATTAAAATAATGCCTGCTTCACACAACTAGTGTAAGGATTAAATGAGTGAGTGAGTATATGTAATGTAGTTAGACCTTTGTCTGGCACATAACAGATACTCAATAAATGTTGGCTACTATTATCTTACTGTATATACAGTTTTGTTTCTTTCCTTTAACTTTATAGTCAAATACATTCAAATTCTATCTCACCACCTTCACTACTATAACCCTAGTCTAAGCTAGCATCCTCTCTCTCCTGAAGTACTGCAACGATCATTTACTCGAGGTCCCCAGTAGGACCTGCAGTCTGGTCTCCATAGAGCAGATAGCGTCATTTGTTGCAAATATAAATCAGACCATACTGCTCTCCTGCTTAAAACCCTTTGATGATTTCTAATTACACACAGAACAAAATATAAATTTCTTACTATATTTATTATTTAGGAATTGAATTCCAATTCATGTCATGGAACCCTGGTTAGAGTCGCCTGAACAAACAAGAATGTGAAGGCGGGTATCCTAGAATGAGTGTACCAGCTGCATGAGGCCCTCGAGGTCCCAGGTGACTTTTATCTTCCTGCTCCAAAATCCTTAGCCTAAAGCTCTCAATCTTTTGGTTGCAAGGCACTGCTCCACATCCAGGATCTTTTCTGTGCTCCAGAGAGAAAGAGAAGAGAGGGGTTAAGGGGCAAAAGTCAAAAGTCCAAGGAGATAAGCTGCAGAGTCTGTCACTTTTGTGAGAATCTCCTAGAAGCCTCCTCCATACACTGATTTCTTCAAACATCTTTATTGGCATGGACAGTGTCACAATCCCCCTAGCCCCCTACTCCAGAAGCAAGAGATACCAGGAGAACCAATGTTTTAATTGTACACATTGGTGCTCCACACTAACCTGGTCGCCTCTGGAAGAAAGAAGAGAGATGGGATGTTAGGGTGAGCAACCAGCAGTATCTGCTGCCTGCTGGCCTACAACATCTTTCCTCATGCCTCCCTGCCCTACTATTCTTGTTCACTGTGCCCATCCACACTGGTCTTGGTCCTTAGACGA
Source organism: Equus quagga (assembly GCF_021613505.1). Taxonomy (NCBI): domain Eukaryota; kingdom Metazoa; phylum Chordata; class Mammalia; order Perissodactyla; family Equidae; genus Equus; species Equus quagga. The sequence continues at coordinate 21,772,117 of NC_060282.1, forward strand.
CACCAACGTCCTGCCTGCCTCAAGAAAGGTCTTGCCCTTGCTTTCCCTTCTGCCTAGAAGGTTCTGCCCTCTGGTCTGCACATGGCTGGTTCCTTCTCTTCATCAAGTCTTAGTGGAAATGTAACTGCTTCAGAGAGCCCTCCTCGATTCCCTATGCAAGGTCACCCTTCATCCAACCCACCCACCCTCATTTGCTTCCTAACACTTATCACTAGTTGAAATTACCCTGTTCACTAATTTGCTTACTTGTTTACTGTCCATCTCCTCTGCTAGGACATAAGATGCAAGAGATCTGGGCCTTCGCTCAGCTTATATCTCCAGTGCTCAGAACAGGGCCGGGCACGTAACGTTAGACTTGGTGAACAAATGTTGAATGAATTATGATAACTTTCTGTTTCCATTAAATGCTACTCAAGAGATTTGACAGTTGCATAACATTCCATTGAATAAATATAACCCAATTAACCACTTCCTCTGGTTTGTTATTGTGGTAAACTGAATGGTGGTCCCCCAAATATGTGCGCATCCTAATCCTCAGAAACTGTGAATGTTACTTTATATGGGGAAAGAGGCTTTGTGGTGTGATTAAGTTAAGGATCTTAATCTTAAGAGACTAGGATTTAAAAATGGGGATATTATCCTGGATTATCCATATGTTTGTTTGTTTTGTTGTTTTTAGTGCTGTCAAGTCAATTCCAACTCCTAGTGACCCTGTGTACAGCAGAGCAGAACCCTGCCTGGTCATTTTGTACCATCCTCTCACCTTCTGGTGCTGTATCAGACAATCCTCTGGGTTTTCATGGTCAATTTTTTCAGAAATGGGTGGTTAGATCCTTCTTCCTGGTCTATCTTAGACTGGAAGCCCCATTGAAACCTGTCCACCATGTGTGACCCTGCTGGTATTTGAAATACCAGTGTCATAACTTTCAGCCTCATAGCAACACACAGCCGTCACAGTATGACAACCGACAGACGGTGTGGTTTCCTGACTGGGAAATGAACCCGGGCTGTGGTGGTGAAAGCTCTGAATCTCAACCACTAGACCACCAGAGCTAGCTTCATCCAGGTGGGCCGGATGTTATCACAATAGGCCTTAATAAAGGGACAAAGGAGGAGTCAAAGAGGAGAAAGCAATGTGATAACAGCAGAGCTTGAAGTCATGGGCTTCGAAGGGGGCCACAAGCAAAGGAATGTGGGTGGCTCATAGAGCTGAAAAAGGCAAGAGAACAACTATCCCCTCAGAGACCCCAGAATGAACCAGCCCTGACACCTTGACCTTAGCCCAGCAAAATCAATTTCAGGCTTCTGACCCCTAGAACTGTAAGAGAATACATTTTGTGTTATTTAAAGTCACTAAATTTGAAGTAATTTGTTACAGCAGCAACAGGAAACTAATACAGATATTTAAAGACTTTTTCCCCTAAGTGTTTACTATTATAATGATGCTGTGATAAACTTCTTCTTACAGATACTTCGTCTACTTTCCAGTGACTTCATTAGAATGGATTCCTAGAAGCAGAACTCCTGTAAGTTTGCACAATCTTCCAACATTCCTGGCGGTAGCTGGGCAAATTCCTGAGCCACCTGGCTGTTTAGAACTGTCTGCAATTTTGAGCCACAGCCACAAGGCCTGCATAGAATTAACCCGCTTTGTGCAAGAATCACACAAACACAAAGAGGTTGCTTTCCAGGGAAAACAACGTATATAAAAAATCAGCAAAACACAAGGGTGCTTTTTTTCATTTTTTTCTCATTCTCTCCCTATTAATACGATACCCTAGAAGTGGTGAGCAGTAAAGAGTTAAAATATAAGACCAGAAAAAGCTCAAGTTCAGCTCCAAGGATCTAGACACACCTTTGATACCTGCCAGGTGGGCCTTTGAAGTGCAAAACAGGATCAAATCCTGAAGGAAAGGCTGACACACAAGTCCTGACCTGTGAATCAATGAGAGAAGCCTCTGGGTACGGACAGACATTGCAGCTGTGAGACGGGTGTGTCCCGTCTAGGCTGCTTGGCCAGAGTGGTCTCCACGGCAAGACAGAGAAATAATTTACTTGGGGGCCAAGTGACAAGTGTGGGGTCTCTCAGAGCAGAGCATGTCAGCGACCATCCCTCAGCACAGACGAGAAACATGTTGCAAATAATTCAGTACGGAAAATTGTGAATGATTGACTTTTGTGTTTTCCAAAATTTTCCCATTTTCCACCCTAGAACCTTGCAATTCAAAGCATGTTTTGTACACCAGCAGCATTGTCGTCACATGGGAGTTTGTTAGAAATGCAGATCTCAAGCAGCATACAGACCTAGGGAAGCAGAATCTACATTTTAACAATATCTCCATGTAATTCATATGCACTTAATGTTTGAAAACATAAGCATTAGTGTCCAAGCTGCATAAAAGCAGAGCTTTTGTGACCTTTCTTCAGAGCTGCATTTCCTGTGCCTCAAATGGTGCCCAGCATTACTTGGAGGGGCTCAATAAATGGTTGTCTTATGAATGATTACATGAGTGAACGCACTAAGGCTTGCGTGCTGAAGGCGAATTTGAAAAGATGAGAATTCCTTGGGTGTTTTTCTCTGTATTTTACATATACACATTAAAATGAAAGAATATTTTTTGACTCCATATCTCAAGTGCACTAGCACAACCTAAATAAGTGGCTGCAAGGTGAATTCCTTTCCTGGTCGTTGTGGAAGCCAAAATTCAGGGAAAAGGTTAAGATAAGAGAGCTGGAATGAGCCTGGGGAAGTCACTCCCATGACTGAGAAGACTATGTAGGTCCGTGCTTCACCCTAGTGTCAAAAAGTCACACCCTTCCTTGGGAATAAATGGACCAGGACTCAGAGGGGAGCGACTGCCCAGGATCCTGTGTCCAGAGGGGACCTAGGGAGACTGGCCTACAGGGGTGCAACGGCCTCAGGAAAAATTCCTGCTCCAGCCTTGACATAAATGCAACATTCTGACTTCTTCCTAAAGATCCTTCATACTAGATGATGGTCATATCACCATGACTCGTTGGCGTGAAGACTTTTTGGAGCACCACATGAGTGTCCCCGATTGTTGAGTAAGCATATTAAGGGGCCTCTATAATAACTGAGATTGAATTTTCCTCCAGTCTTGTCATATAAACATTGTGAGGTGGATTTCATTTCATTTAAAGAAATAAAGAAGTATGACATTCTCTTTTTTATAATTTCCTTTTAATTGCTATTATAACAATTTCAAACATACACAAGGGATGAAAAGGAAAAGTATAATGAGCTCTCATTACCCATTGTCCAGCCTCAAGAATTATGAATATATTGTCAAACTGGCTTCATCTGTACCTTTCATTCTCTATTCTGTGCTGGATATTTTTACTTAACAGCTATATTGAGTTATAAGATTAATAAAATTAACCTAGTGTAAGGGTAGAAGTCAATCAGTTTTAGGAAATTAATACAGATGGGCAAATATCACCACAATCCAGTTCTAAAACATTTCATCACCCAACAAGTCCCCCGGAACCCCCTCCTCCCCACTCCTCTGCCTGTTTACAGTCAATTCCTGCCCCTAGTCCCAGCCCCAGGCAGCCTCTGATCTGCTTTACATCTCTATAGATTTGCCTCTTCTGGATATTTCATATAGAGAGAATTACACAATACATAATCTTTTGTTTCTGGATTCCTGCACTTAGCATGATATTCTTGAGGTTCATCCCTGTGGTGGCATATATAAGTAGTTCAATTATTTTTATTACTGAAGAGTATTCCAATATATGAAATACTACATTTTGTTTACGCTTTCACACATTGATGGACATTTAGATTTAGTTTGTGGCTTTTGTGTTATCAAAATACTATGAGCATTCATTTAAAAGTCTTTTTTTTCTAAGACTGGCACCTGAGCTAACAACTGTTGCCAATCTTCTTCTTCTTCTTCTTTTTTTTTTCTTCTCCCCAAAGCCCCCAGGTACATAGTTGTATATTCTAGTTGTGAGTTCCTCTGGTTGTGCTATATGGGATGCTGCATCAGCATGGCCTGATGAGCGGTGCCATGTCCGTGCCCAGGATGCGAACCAGCGAAACCCTGGGCCACCAAAGCGGAGCACGCAAACTTAACCACTCAGCCACAGGGCCAGCCCCTAAAAGTCTTTTGATGTACATATTTTCATTTTTCTTGGGTAGATAAACAGGTGTGGAATTGCTGGGTCATATGGTAGCTCTTTAAGAAAATGAAAACCTGTTTTCCAAAGTGATTGCACCATTTTCTGCCCTTACCGGCAGTGTGTGAGAATTCCAGCTTCTCCACATCCTCCCCAATACTTGTTTTTGTTTCTATTTTACTAAAGTGCATTGTGCACATAGTGCACAGGAAGTGGTATGTCATTGTGGTTTTAATTTGCATGTCCCTATTGACTAACAATGTTGAGCGTCTTTTCATGTACTTATTAGCCCTTCATATATTTTCTCTAGTGAAAAGTTTATTCAAGTATTGTGCCCATGTATTAATTGGATTGTTTGTTTTACTACTGAGGTGCAAGAGTTTTTTATATATTCTAAACATAAGTTCTTAATGAGATATATGATTTACAAAGTTTTTCTCAAGCCAGTCAGTGGCTTGTCCTTTCATTTGGTTAGTCAATGAGCCCCTCTCATCCTGGATAGTTACAATGTCTGCTCACTGACGATGTACAGGGGCCTCATTTAGTGACATTTAGTTCATTTGGCTATAACATATAAATGGGAAACCAATTTCAATAGAAACTTTCCAACCTTTACAAAGCACAAAGATCTGCGTCAGGAGAAACCAACTCTGGCCCAGCTTGTGGCTAATGGGATGGCCCAGGGGAGCACACAGCCTCTCTCGAGGGCAGAACAGAGGCTCTAGCAAGGATACCTGCTGGTATTTTGACAGTGATTGAGGGGAATTAAATTTTCCAATTCACAAATACAGAATCTCTCTCCATTTATTTAGATCTTTAATTTTTGTCACCAATGTTTTGTAATTTTCAGTGTACAGGTCTTGCACTTCTTTTGTTAAATTTATTCCTAAGTACTTTATTCTTTTTTGGTGTTATTGTGAATGGAATTGTTTTCTAAATTTCATTTTCAGATTGTTCATTGCCAGTATACAAAATTACAATTGATTTTTCTAAATCGATCTTGTATCCTATGACCTTGATGAACTCATTTATTATTTCCAGTAGTTTTTTCTCATGGCTTCTGTAGGCTTTTCTACATACACGTGTGGCAATTTGTTGCACTCGTGTTTGTGGAATAAGATTCATAGCAACCTGATTTTAAAATAAACAAATTACAATGCACTCAAAGTTATTCCAATTATAGGGCTGTATATGCCTAAAGAGCAGAGTGGGAGAGGTGTCATTGGGCTGTGCTGGAAATCATGTGTCATCTGCAGCCTGTCTCATCTCCTCTACAGCTATATGAGACAGCTTCTTAGTTGAGGGTTTTGTCAAAATGAGCCTATACCCATAGGAATGCGTCAGAGGGGAACATCATTGAGAAATGCTGCCTTTAGAAGATTGCTTGGCCTGAGACATGTCCTTGGGGAAGATTCTAGGGAGAGAGAAGGGAGTCTCAAGAGCAGGAGCAGCATGGGAGAAAGAAAACTGGAAGGCAATGCATTTTCATGCACCCACGTGAAAAGTGTAAAAGAGTAAGAAGAGGCATCCTTCCTATTTCACACAGGGTGTAGACAATGGTGCAAGGTCTGCACTTTGAGTCCTGCACAGAGGGCACAATTCAGAGAACTACATAAAGGCAGTGAAAAAAAGAGAAGGTGTGGCAATGGCTAAACTGTTGCTATAAAAGTTGCAAAAAACATATCATAATGTAATTGAATCCCAACATATTGAGTTAGTGTGTGGAAAGCATGTAGCTCAGAGTTTAATAGTAAATGTTCAATAAATGGTGGCTGTTTATATTATTACTACTACTTTTGCAACTAAAATTATAGGCATTCTGCAACTCCCTATAACTGGTATTTATAACGCTGAGGGAAGTTCCCTGCTTAGTTCAATGGTTATTTCAGAGACATATCATGGGACTCAGAAGCAGATAAGGCAGCCCAGGATAGAGGCAGGCTTCAGAGGAGAACGTGGTAAGGAAGATGTCAAAAACCATAACTTTGTACTAACCACCCATGACAATCAAGACCATGAAGTGCTTTTCCATGTCCATTGCAGCATTATTCACAATAGTCAAGATATGGAAACAACCTAAGAGTTTGTCAACAGTTGAGTGGACAAAGAAGATGTGGTATATATACGCACAAGCATGCCTTAGAGATATTGCGGGGTTCAGTTCCAGACAACTACCATAAAGCGAATATTGCAATAAAGTCAGTCACACAATTTTTTTTTTGGTTTCCCAGTGCATATAAAAGTTATGTTTACACTATACTGTTATTAAGGGTGCAATAGCATTGTGTACAAAATAAAATGTACGTACCTTAGTTAAAAAGTACTTTATTGTAAAAAAATGCTAAACATCATCTGAGCCTTCAGTGAGTCTTAATCATTTTGCTGGTGGATGATCTTGCCTTGACGTTGCTGGCTGCTGACCGATCAGGGTGGTGGTTGCTGAAGGCTGGGGTGGCTGTGGCAATTTCTTAAAACAAGACCACAATGAAGTTTGCTGCATTGATTAACTTATCCTTTCACAAAGGATTCTTTGTAGTATGAGATGCTGTTTCACAGCATTTTACCCACAGTAGAACTTTATCAAAATTGGATCCTCTCAAACCCTGCTGTTGCTTTATCAGCCAAGTTTATGCAATATTCCAAATCCTTTGTTGTCATTTCAACAATTTTCACAGTATCTTCACCAGGAGTAGTTTGCATCTCCAGAAACCACTTTCTTTGCTCATCCACATGAAACAACATCTTATCTGTTAAAAGTTTTATCATGAGATGGCAGCAATTCAGTCCTATCTTCAGGATCCACTTCTAATTCTAGTTCTCTTGCTATTTCTACCACATCTGCAGTTACTTCCTCCCCTGAAGCCTTGAACCCTCAAAGTCATCCCTGAGGGTTGGAGTCAGTTTCTTCCAAACTCCTGTTAATGTTGATTTCTGACCTCTTTCCATGAATTACGAATGTTCTTAATGGCATCTAGAATGGTGACGTTCCTTTCTTCCCTTTCCAAAAGGTTTTCAGCCTACTTTGTCCAGATCCATCAGAGGAATCACTATGTATGGAAGCTACAGCCTTATGAAATGTATATATACATATGTACATATATATATATATTTTAAGGAAGACTAGCCCTGAGCTAACGTCTGCCACCAATCCTCTTCTTTTTGCTGAGGAACACTGGCCCTGAGTTAATATCCGTGCTCATCTTCCTCCACTTTATATGTGGGACACCCACCACAGCATCGCTTGCCAAGCGGTGTGTAGGTCTGCACCCGGGATCTGAAGCAGCGAACCCCAGGCTGCTGAAGCAGAACATGCAAACTTACCTGCTATGCCACTGGGCCAGCCTGAAATGTATTTCTTAAATAACAGGACTTAAAAATGGAAATTACTCCTTGATCCATGGGCTGCACAATGGATGTTGTGTTAGCAGGCACGAAAACAACATTAAGCTCATTGTACACCTCCATCAGAGAGCTTGTAGGTGACCAAGTGCATTGTCAGTGAGCAGTAATATTTTGAAAGGAATCTTTTTTTCTGAGGAGTAAGTCTCAACAGCGGGCTTAAAAGATTCAGTAAACTATGTTGTAAACATATGTGCTGTCATCCTCTGTTGTTCCATTTACAGAGCACAGGCAGAGTAGATTTAGTATAATTCTTAAGGGCCCTTGGATTTTCAGAATGCTAAGTGAGCACTGGCTTTAGCTTAGAGTCACCAGCTGCATTAGCTCCTAACAAGAGAATCAGCCTGTCCTTTGAAGCTTTGAAACTAGGCACTGACTTCTCATTTCTACCTATGAAAGTCCTAGATGGCATCTTCTTCCAATATAAGGCTGTTTCATCTACACTGAAAATCTCCTATTTAGTGTAACCACCTTCATTAATTATCTGAGCTAGATCTCCTGGACTACTTGCTGCATCTTCTATACCAGCACTTGCTGCTTCCCCTTGCACTTTTATGTTACGGAGACGGCTTCTTTCCTTAAACCTCACGAACCAACCTCTGCGCACTTCAAACTTTTCTTCTGCAGCTTCCTCACCTCTCTCAGCCTTCACACAATTGAAGAGAGTTAGATCCTCGTTTGGGATTAAGCTTTGGCTTAAGGGAATGTTGTGGCTGATTTGATCTTCTATCTAGACCACTAAAACTTTCTCCATATCAGCGATAAGGCTTTTCACTTTCTTACCATTCGTGTATTCAGTGGAGTAGCACTTGTAATTTCCTTCAAGAACTTTTCCTTTGCATTCACAATTTGGCTGTTTGGTGCAAGGGGCCTAGCTTTCAGCTTATCTTGGCTTTTCACATGCCTTCCTCACTAAGCTTAATCATTTCTAGATTTGATTTAGAGAGACGTGTGACTCTTTAAACACTTATAGGCCATTGTAGGGCTATTCATTGGCCTAATTTTAATATTGTTGTGACTCAGGGAATGAGGAGGCCTAAGGAGAGGGAAAGAGAGATGGGGGAATGGCTGATCAGTGGAGCAGTCAGAACACACACAACACATTGATTAAGTTCACTGTTTTATATGGGCGCAGTTTGTGGGTCCCCAAAACAATTACAATAGTAACATCAAAGATCACTAATCACAGATCACCATAAAAAATAAAATAATAATGAAAAAGTTTGAAATATTGTGAGAATGACCAAAATATGACACAGGGAGACGAAGTGAGCAAACGCTGTTAGGAAAATGGTGCTGATACACTTCCACAACAGGTTGCCGCAAACCTTCAATTTATAAAAAATGCAGTATCTGTGAAGCACAATAAAGCAAAATGCAATAATACAATGTATGCTTGTACATATAAAATGGACTATTATTCAGCCACGAGAAAGAAGGAAATCCTTTCATTGGCTACAACATGGATAGACTTTGAGGATATTATGCTAAGTGAAAGAAGTCAGACAGAGAGAGACAAATATTGTATAATATCACGTATATGTGGAATCGCTGAACTCATAGAAACAGAGAGTAAACAGTGGTTACCAAGGGCTGGGGAGATGGGGGAAATGGGGAGATGTTGGTCAGACTTCCAGTTACAGGACAAGTAAGTGCTAAGGATCTAATGTACAACATGGTGACTATAATTAATAACACTATACTATATACTGAATGTTGCAAAGAGAGTAAATCTTAAATATTCTCACCACAAAAAAGAAATGGTAATTATGTGACATGATGGAGGTGTTAGCTAAAGCTATGATGATAATCATTTTGTAATATGTAAGTGTATCAAATCAACACATTGTACACCTTAAACTTATACAGTGTTATATGTCAATCATACCTCAATGAAGCTGGGGGAAAAAAGGCTACAAAATGCTTGTGAAGAGACTAATGAATAAACCTGAAATGCAGAGATTTGTACCTGTGTGTGCTTATATTCAGAAAATCTATTTCTAAGCTTATCTGTAATCATATTTAATTATATCTTTTATTTCTAAATTGCCAGATTAAGAAACAAGCTGTTTTCTCACTGTATTTGAAAACCTGACACTGGAAGTGCCTGCCAAGAAGGAGGCCATTGTGTGGCCAAGGGCTGCAATCTGAAGGGGGAGTTTCAGAACAGATCCCTCTCCTCTCCTCCTCTCCCCTCCCCTCCCCTTTCCTACAGTCTTCACCCTTGCTCTACTTAAGGGCAGAGTCATCTGACCCTGGAGGTTACAGTATCACTGATATGGGGAGGAGGGCTCTTTTAGCTACATTTAGTTCATTTAGCTACAACATACAACCCAGACACCAAATTCAACTTGGTTGGACAGTTTTCAGACCTACAAAGCACAGGGATCTACATCTGGACAAACTCCTTCTGGCTCTCTCAGCTCCTATGCTCCCAGTAAAACAAAGCCAAAGTGTGTCTGATAGGATGGCCCAGGGCAGGGTCCCAGAAGTGGCCTGAATGTGTTCAGATAGCAAGAATGCTCAGGTGGCCAGCACCTTCAGGGCACATAGGCAGTGTCAGGGCACCATGGTAACAGGGCATTCCCTGAAAGCTTCTTTGCTTCTAAGCAGATGGACAATCCTACAGCCAGCAGAGAAGAGGCTCAGGTTGCTGAAGGAGCAGGCAGCAGGCACATTGATTTCATCTCTGTGTGATGCCTGCAAACAGTGGCTGCAACCTCAGGAAACACTGCAGTGAATGAAATAAACATTCTACACTCAACTTTGCCACTTAGGAAGTGAAGTCATTTCACTTCTCTGAGCCTCTATTTCTGCTTCCGTATTTTGGAAATGTAATAATTCCTACCTGCAGGGTTACATCAAAGATAAACAAAAGAACCTACTCTAGAATGTTCTTTGTGAGGACCAAAGCACCAGACAAACAGGTACCAAAAAATGACAAGCTGTCTCCACGATGCTATGTCTAAACCTGGCCCAGATGTTAATATTTAATTGGCTAAAAGCAATTTTCTCACTGGCATTCTTCTAACAAAGGTAATTTGAGTTAAAGGAATATAAATATTATTTTCCTAGAATTCTGTAATGTTATTTTCATTAGAATAAAATGAGTATGGTCATAAACTTTTTTTTTTTTTTTTCCTGAATGGGTCCCTGTAAAAAAATATGCTCTCTATCATGGCTCTAATTGGTTCCCTTGTTTCAGTCTCACGCTGTCAGTTCCATCCTTCACACTCCTGTCAGCCTGCTCCGGCTCAAAGACAAATCTGAGGTTGACTCCTCTTTTTCCCTAAAGACCCATATCCAATCAGTCAAGTCTTATGGATGCTGCCTCCTTAATATCTCCCAAATCCATCCATTTCTCTCCATGCCACCTGACGTGCCTCCATTTTAAGTCACTATCATTTCTCACTGGAAACTAACGAACTAGCTGTCATATAGTCACTCATACGGGCCCCCTGACTCGCTCTTTTATCTTGATTCCTTTCTCCACACTGCAGCCAAAATGACCTTCCTGAAGTGCAAATTTTATCATGTACCTCCCTGCGGAAACTGTGATCTTCAGGATAAACAGGATAAAATCCCCTGGACCTAGTGTCCTTGCTATTTCAGGTCCAGGTGTTCCTTTGCCTCACATTGCATCACTTCTGTTGCACTTTCCATTCCAGCCACTCCAGCCATTCCTAACTATGTAACATCCCCCCCCCCCCACCCAACCCCCGCCTTGGCACCTTCTCACCCTTTGCACATGCTGTTCCCTCCACCTGGGAGACTTTTACTCTTTAACAGTTTCCATACCCACTGCCTTCACATACCTAATTCCTTATCTCATCATTGCCATCACCTCCTTTGGGAATCCTCCTCAGGACCCCTAACTGGGCTAGATGCTCTTGCTCTGTGTCTTCACTTTGCTTACTACCCTCTGCTACCTACTTATCTGCTACAATAGCTCATCAATTAGACTCTCAACTCCTTGAGGGCATGAATGGATCCTTGTTCCTGCTATATCCCAATAGTGAATGTGCTGTTCTCACACAGATTTATTTCTTCCTATCTCCCAGCTCCTGGGGATATTGATTTGATTACTGAGGGCTCAAAGCCATGTCTCTTGCTGGGCATTGTCTTAGGTTGCAAAAAACTGCCTTGCCCGTGGTTACAGCTCCTCTCAGGGACACTGGGGCACCAATGACTGGGTGTTATGGGCATACAATGGCCTAGCCTCCTTGCCTCTTTGGGACAACTCTAAAGGATTATCTCAGCTCCAGAGCTCCTGGTAGGACTGGACTAGGCCTCAGCTGCAAACACAGTGAGCATCTGCTTTTCTCCCTGCCCAATCCTGCCACCTTCACATCCTTTCAGGTGCATCTCCCAAGAATATTCCCCAATAAACCTTCTGCACACAATTCACAATTCTCCATCTCAGAGTCTATTTCCAGGGAATCCAATCTAAAACCCTCCCCACCACACAACATAGTACGTGGCACATAGTCGGTGCTAAAAATGTACTTGACATACAAAAAAAAAAGTAGATAAATGCCTCTAAAGACAACTCTCAGAGGAGAAAACTTGTATTATTCATGTTTCCCTTTGTAGGGCCTGACTACTTTCTTGCTTGAATGGTCCCTCAAATGTTCTCTTTATACGACTAAGGGAGCAGTCTTCAGGAGGCATATGGCTCCTTTCTTTATCCATCAAGTCTAAAGTGATACAGGCTAAAAACATCGAAGGAAAGCAATATTACTCTTCATAACAATGAAATTTACTACTTTTAAAGGAAGAAAAAGTTATACTGCAAATTACAAAATAGTTAGGAAATACTTTGCTTTTCACTGGGGTTTAGAGGGACTGTGCTCTCCCTGAGAATTAAAATAACTTTAGGGTGAGCTATGTGCTGTTCTAACAGATCTGATAGGGGTTTTTTTTTAAGGTGTATCTTTAGGGAAACCTCCAAAGAGATCTGCCTTGGAGGATACAAGCACACCTCAATGACGCTGTAAGACTTGGAGCACCGGATCCCTGCCCCATACCATTCTGGAGCTCTTTGGGTTATCAGAAGAAAATCACTGATTGTCCAAATAAAAATCATGGATGCTACCCTGGACTCAATGACTTGGACTTAGGGGTGTGTCTTAATAAGGGGAATCACAATGGGTCCTGGAAGTATCCAATGGGTAGGAGTTGTGGTGTTCCAGAACATGAATGGAATCTCATTGGGGAAGTCTAGAAGCTAAGGCTCTCTTGGACAGAGGGGCAAAACCAGGAACAGGAAAATCAGATTAGAAACTGTAGATGTGCTCAGAAACAATCCATCTAGTGAAGGGTTGGCTTAGTCAACACACACACACACTCACACACTTTTGAACCTTGAGGAAGTTATATTTAGTACTTGGCTTTCAAATTTTCTTCTTTTTAAAATAGACTTTATTTTTTAGAGCAGTTTCAGACTCTAAAAATTCCCAGCCAAAATTTCACAATGTAAAGCATAGGAATTCCTTAAGCTTTAGCAAAATTGAGCAGAAGGCACAGAGAATTCTCATATACTCCCTGCTCCCACACACCCATAGCATCCCCCATTATCAACGTCCCCCACCAGAGCAGTGCATTTGCTATAAGTGATAAACTATATTGACACATCATTATCACTCAAAGTCCATAGTTTACGTTAGAGTTCACTCTTGGTGTTGTATATTCTACGGGTTTGGACAAATGTATAATGACGTGTATCCACCATTATAGTATCATACAGAGTAGTCTGTCTACCCCCAAAATCTGCTGTGGGCCAATTCCCTTTTAACATTACACAGTCCTTCAGTAAAAAAAAGTTACATATACATATACCTGCACACACATATCTTGATGTTCTGAGTCACACATATCTTGGTGACTCTGGGGAGGCTGAGGGTTGGGCAGTGAAAGAGAAATACAGCAACAGTCTGCTGAGGAATGGCTTTCTGGACTTTCACCTGTTGAGGTACAGTACAGTGAGTAGGGGCTCATCAACAAGTGGGAAGTGTCAGGGAACAGGCACAGTGATAAGAACAGGTTTCAAGTAGACAACCGAAGAGAATTTCATGACACGACACCTGTGCTTGTCCACAATAAGCCCAAGAGAGCAAACCTCTTGGGTTACTTTCTCTCTCCCTCAGGAAGATTCACATTGCACATTAGCATATCAAAGTCTCCTGGAAATTCTAGTAGTTGAGAAAATTTAACTTATTTTAAGACTGTATTCTCCAAAAACTATTGATATGTACTAATATTTGTGGTAACCTGTATGAAGACTACTACAGAGCCTCCACAGAAGGGTTTTATTTTAACAATAGGTTGTCATAACCAATGAGGACATTCTTGGAGATTTCTGTAGTCATTGGACACAAGATAATTTGGAAGTAAGAATGACTGGAGAGGTGACTCTTGTTAAGGGACTGCTACAGTATTTCAGTTCCAGTCCTCATCAAGTGTAGAATGAAGATGGTGGCTAAGGGATGAGAAAAGGAGTCAAGAAAATAACTGTTGAGAACAAATTGACCAGACTTGTCACTAATTTCTATAAGTATGAGGAAGCAGGAAGAAGGAAAACTCACATCATCATAAAACTTTAGAGCAGAAAGTAACCTTTAACATCATCTAGTTCAGTAGTTTTCAAACTTATATTTAGCCTTAGGACCTTCAAACATCAAAGTTTCAAGGAGAAACCTAAAGTGCAGAACAAAAGAAAGTAGAAGGCTATGGGAGTGTTTTATCCAATAGTAGAGAAAGGGAGAGTGTAGGAGAGGAATTCCTATGCTTCACATTGTGAAATTTTGGCTGAGAATTTTTGGGGTATACTAGATCTGAGAGATATGCTTCAAGATACAGACTTCACAATTTAAGTATCATTTTCTTCTACTCTCAAATATTCCAGGACAAATAAGTTTCAAAGGAGGGAATATATCACATGAATTATTTTAGAGGCCTTGATGTGTGGGAAGACCCATAGTGTGCAGGTCAAAAGCTCTGTCCTAGTTGACTATTTGAGACCAAGTCCTGGCTCTATCATGCTCTTCCACAGGTTAACATCCAGCAAATTGCCTAACTTCTTTGTGCAGACCTCAGTTTTCCCATCTGTAAAATTGGGATAATGGAGCAGTATCTATTCCCAGGGTTATTGTGAAAATGAAATGAGCTTTCCATCAAAAATGCTTAGCACAACACCTTAACACAAGGTAAGCAACAAATTTAGCTTATTATTTAATAAACATTAGCTCATTATTTATGATGGTTGGTATGCACCAAGCACTGTGCTAAGTACTGGAGCAATGGAGTAAAACAAGATATTACTTAAGCCTTCAAATAATAGTTGCATTTATTTACTGAACACTTATTTTTTTCCAAGGATTTTACTTATGCTACCTCTTATCATGATTTAAAATATGTCCACAAATTCTTATACACTCCCTTCAAAAATCAGAGCCTTATTCCCCTCCCCTTGACTATAGGCTAGACTAAGTGGCCTGCTTCTAGCAAGTAGAATAGGCAGAAGTGGGGATGTATGATTCTTGAGACAAGGTCACAAAAGGCATTGTGCCTTCCTCCTTGCTCTCTTGGATCACTCTCTCTGGGGGAAGCCAGCTGTAGCTTTGCGAGGACAAGCCAGCAGTCCCATGAAGAGGTCCACGTTGCAAGGCACTGAGGCTTCCTGCCAATAGCCAACACTCACTTGCCAACTGTGTGAGTGAGCCACCATAGGAGTGGATCCTCCAGCCCCAGGTAAGCCTTCAGATGACTGCAGCCCTGGCCGACATCATGACTGCAACCTCGTGGGAGACTCTGAGCCAAAACCACTCAGCTAAGCTGCTCTCAGATCTAAACCACAGAAATTGCATGAGATGGTAAATGTTTACTATTTTAAAACACTAAGTATTGTGGGTTAATTTATTAGATAGGTAGATAACTTATCCTCAAAAAGCCCTTGAGAGGGATATTTTGTTATCCATTTTATAAATAAGAAAACCAAGGCCAGACTTGTTACTTTGTTTCAGTTCACTCAAGTGATAGTGGTGAGAGGCAGACTTCAGACTCAGATCTCTTATGTTTCCAGGGTCCAGGGTATGTTTACTCCATCACTGTGCCTCCAAAGGCAGAGTCAACAATATCTACAGCACACATAAGGCAGCACCATAACGAACTAGGGCCTTGGGAGGGCTTTGTGATTGGGTTTGTTTTCTTTCCTGAGATCAGCCCAGGAGAAGAGAATGAAGGACACCCAAGGGTTGACAGAAGAGTTGTATGAGGAAGACAGAGATCATCTTAAAAAAACATACACTGCATCACTTAAGACATCTAACAGGTACTACCCAACTAGGATTTACAACTGTGGGGCAAAAATGAACAGATAATTTCCCCACTCCCATAAAATTCACATTTCCAGCTTTTAGGATCACTGAATAAAACTATGCCTCAAAGAAATAAATTTCAAATGCCAAATTCCTCTCTAACAGTTACCAGAGGCTGCAAAAAGGCAAGTAGAAGGCAAAACCTGGGGTTGCACTATGCTAATGCTCACCTTATCTCACAAGGCACATCTTGGGTGTGCTGCATTCTTTGTCTCCCAGGTGCAATCTAAATCATCTCCTATGTCCCATTATTCTTTAACTTCTTTGAGTTTGGCAGACATTAGGATTGAGCCCTAGATCACGCCTTCAGGTTTATGAGGACAGTAATCTGTCATCGGCACCTGCAGTGCCTTTTATCCAGCTCCAACTGCATGAATTCCCCCAACTCTTACTTTCTGACAACTGAGGGACATTTCTCGTCTTTAACAATGAGGGCTCAACCCCATTCTTTCCTTTTGCAACAACATAATATGCTGTTTTTTCTACCCCTGGAAAAAATAAGAAAGCATACAGCTTCCTAAAAAAAGAAAAGGCTGCAGAGGTGGTATCCACATTTCTGTTACAAGGAGGGGGCTCCTTTAGATCCACACCTGATATCAGTGTATCCAGCTCCATGTTTTGACTTTGGTCTGCCATTCTCTAAAATTGCATATGGTGGAAACACAATACGTGAAAAATTAGAAAGGTGGCATAGTATAGTGGTTAAGCACATGGCTTACAAAGCCAGAATGCCTGGGCGTTTTTAAGGCACTTAGAAGAATTTCTGGCAAATCATAAGCACTCCATTAGTGTTTGATTCATATATGTAGGTTAAATCTATTGAAAAAACCTCCCATTTCTTTAGAGAACTACCTCTACTCCAAAATGGAGCTTTAATTTTTTTATTTAATCCTTACAAAACCAAATAGTATATTAAGGTATTAGAGTCCAGAACTGTCTATCTATCCTCCCATTCAGAACTAGGAATTTGATTATTTTAAAGAAAGAATGTTTTGAATATACAGATATTTGCATAAAGGCTTTCCTTATAATCTTTTCTATATGTTCTCTGATTTGGGAGTGCTAGGGAATTATTCTACAGGATTGTATATATAAAACTACTCCTATATTTCAAAGGCAATATAAGACACTTTCAAGGACAAAGTTGACCATTCCTGATTTTTACTCTACACTTTTACTTGAAAATCTAACCCCATCTAAGCCTGACTTCCTTTTGTCAAATTTAGTTGTGCATTATATACGATTTCACTAGTAAATTAACTTCCTATGCCCCATGCCTGAAACGCTGTATTCAGTTGTGGCATGTTTTCTTTCTTAGTTCTGCACATACAGCCACGGGTTGTCCCACAGTCATTCTTTTCCAGAACTGGTTGAAGACAGAACTGTGGAGTCAGCAATAGGCCTTTGGTATTAATCATTTCCATAAATGTACTGAACACAGTGCAAAGCACCTTGCCTACATTTTCTCACTTTCTTCCCAGTGTAGCTCATGCCAGACTTAGGTGTCAGCCTTTATGACCCCTCCCCTCTTTCTCACACCTACAGAAAATGAAAACTCACGTGCTCTATCAACTCCACTGATCCATGAGGCAAGTAGAACCTGAATTCCTTAGAACTATATTCTTATTACTCACTGAGTTGGTTAAACCCACTCTGGATTAGGTGAAGTCATACTGGATTAGGATGGGCCCTAAATCCAATGACTGGTGTCCTCTTAAGGAGGAGAGATTTAGAGACAGAGACATACTCATGAGGAATAAGACCATGTGATGACAGAGGCAGAGACTGGAGTGATGTAGCTACAAGCCAAGGAACCCCAAAGATTGCCAGCAAATACTAGAAACTAGGAAGAGGCAAGAGAGGATTCTTTCTCTAGGGAATTCAGAGGAAGTATGGCCCTCCCAACAACTTCATTTCAGTCTTCTAGTCTCCAGGCCTTTGCAAGAATACATTTTTGTTGTTTTAAACCACCCAGCTTGCAGTACTTTGTTATGGCAGCCATGGGAAACTAACACACAGTCATAGTAGAGATTGAATAATTCGCTCCATTCCTCATCCTTTGCTGCAATCACATCTTGCCACGGCTTCTTCATGGGCAGAGTATCTTTCCTTATGCCTTGACCTGAAGGTTGGCCATGCGACTTGCTTTGAGGAATGGCATAGAGGATGAAGTGAAAGTGCCCTAGTGCTGAGCCAGGCCTGAAAAGTCTTTCATGCTCCCTGTTGCCCCCTTGCTCTTCTGCCACTACTAGGAGAATGGCTTCCCCAGGCGGCTGCTGCCCCTTCAGCCTGTGGCAGAGCTACCCCACCCTACTCACAAACCTGCTGGGAGGAGCAGAACTGCCCCAGCCTCTTCGACCTAAAGCTAAGCCACCAAACCAAGCTGAGCCTAGAGCAACCAAAATCTGCCCACCCACTCCGCTCCTGGCAAAAAATGCCTTGGCTTGGATCTGGTTTCTAGACAGTTTGGCCATGGCATGACCTGGGCAAACCTTTAAGCTTTTCTGCCTTTGCTGTGAAATGAAGGAGCTTAGATTAACTTGTCTCTAAGTGATTTTTGATTGATTAAAATGTCTACTTCTAAGAGTAGGGGACATTAAAACAAACAAAAACAAAATATTAACTTGTAATTTCATTGGGAAAAATAAAGACAATTACAATTAGTAGTCTATTCATGCGCTCCAGTCAGTCATTATTTACAAACACGCAATACATGTATTAAGTATTATGTGCTAGACACAGTGCTAGTGGCTGGAACACCAAAGGTGAGCAAGACCAGAGTCCATCCTGGTCCCCTTGGAACCAGCGGGGGCACTGGCACTATCTAAATGAAACCCTGGTCAGACTCTTCCAGCACGGGAGCAGAGGGAATGGAAGAGAAGCCCTCATTCAAGACGTATGTCACAAGAAGACGGGACAATATAGTGACAGGTTAATAGAGCATGCAACAGAGAGGAATGTCGAACAGGTCTCCTCTTTACTTCCTATCCAGGCATTTTGGTCTCTATCCCTTTAAGGAGCATGCTCAATAGAAACTACAGATTAGAATCTTCTGAAGTACTCAAAAAAAGAAAAAAATGCTGGAGGTGGGACTCCTACCTCCAGAGATTCTGATTCACTTTGTCAGCATTGGTACTATTAATATTATCATTATTTTTTTTAACTGTCTCCACCCACAAAAATAAGGCCAAGATAACTGTCTGCTTTGTACAAGATGTGCCCTGTATTAATTTCTATTGCCACATAACAAAACAAACAAATGAAAACATAAACAAATTTAGCACCTTAAAACAATATTCATTTATTAGCTCACAGTTCTGTAGCTCAGAGGTCTGAGTGGGCTCCCCTGGCTTCTCTACTCAGGTTTTACAAGATGTAATTCAAGGTGTCAGCTGGGTTGGACTCTTATCTGAAGTCTCTGGGAGAGAATCTATAGCCAGCCTCATTCAGGTTGTTGGCAGAATCCAGTTCCTTAGAGCTCTAGGACCCAGGGCCCTGTTTCCTTGCTGGCTGTTTGCCAGGAGCTGCCTGCATCCCTCCTCACGTGGCCCTCTCTATCTCCAAAAGAGCAATCCGTGCATTGAATCTTTTTCATGCCTGGAATCCCTCTGAGTTCCTCTTCCACCATCCTCTTTCTCTACCAGCTGGAGAAAGTTCTCTTTCCTAGCTGACTAGATTCAGCTCACCTGAACAATTTTCCTTTTTTAAGGTCAACTGTGCCTAACATAACATAATCACAGGAGGTATGTCTGATCACATTCACAGATTCAGGGGATTATGGTACGGAATCTTGAGGGGCGTTTCTAGAAATTCAGCCTACCATATATCAGAAGCATCTAGACAAGTGCCTGGCACATAGAAGGTCCTCAAAACATACTTGATAAATGGAATGGAACTGTCACTTTTTGTGGCAAAGAAAGAGAAAGAGAAGGCATAGATAATCAAAGAGTGGTTGATAATGGGTCAGTTATCTTATTTAATTGAATCTAAGCATATACTCCTTTTTACACTTTTCGTTGGAGTATCTCCCACACACACACAAACACACACTTCCACAAATCATACACACACAGCTCCATAAATTTTCACAAACAGTACACAAATGTATAAACAGCATGCAAATCACGAATCAGAATATCTCCAGCACCCAAGAAGCCTTCATGGGGCTTCCTTCCAGTAACTAATTACTCCCTCCCTTTAACCCCACACACACTAGGGGGAACCACTCTCCTGACTTCCAATGCCATATTTCACTTTTGACTGTTTTTTTTAACTTTATCTAAATGGAATCACACAATATGTACGTCTTTTCATCTGGCTTTTTTTGTTCAAGATTCTGCTTGTGGTAGGCAGCCTCTAAGATGGCCCCCAGTGATCCGACCTCCTGGTATGCATGGCATCCCCTTGAGTAACTTGCATCTAACATTGAGACATGAATAGAATATGGCAACATGAGGGGCTGGCACTTCCATGATTAGGTAACAAAAGGTTGTGACTTCCATCTTGCTAGCAGGTTCTATTGCCTTCTTGGCTTGCATGCTTTGATGAAGCAGGCTGCCATGTTGGACAGGCCCTTGTGGCAAAGTACTGAGGACGGCCTCTGGCCAACAGCCAGCAAAGAACTGAGGCCCTCTGTCCAACAGCCTGAGAGAAACTGAATTCTGCCAACATCTATGTGAGCTGGGAAGCTGATCCCTCCCTGGTTGAGCCTTTGGATGACTTCAGCCCAGCCAACACCTTGATTTCAGCCTCTAAAAGATCCTGAGGCAGAGGTCCCAGCTAAGCTGTGCCCAAATTTCTGTCCTACAGAAACTGAGATGACAAAAGGGTGTTATTTTAAGCCACTAAATTTTGGGGTGATCAGTTACCAGCAACAGATAAATAATGCATATAGTTCATCCATGTGGTTGTATGCAGTTGTAATTCATTCATTCTCATTACTTTATAGTAGGGTTTGAAAAAGCTTTTTTCTATAAAGAGCCAGAGAGAAAATATTGTAGGCTTTGCAGGCCAAAAAACAAAATTGAGGATATTATGTAGGTACTTCTACATAATTTTCATGTGTTACAAAATATTATTCTTCTTTTGATTTTTTTCCCCAACTATTTTAAAATGTAAAAACCATTCTTAACTCCTGAGCCACACAAAGATAGGCAGGGGGCCATATGTGGCCCATGGGCCATAGATTGCTGACCCCTGCTATATAGAATGGTTTGCTTATACCACAGTTCATTTGACTAATCTATTGTTGAGGAACATTTGGGTTGTTTGCAGTTTGAAGGTATTACAAATACTGCAGCCAGGAGCATTCCTGTATATGTCTTTTGGATAAGATGTGTATGCATATCTATTTGTTATACATGCAGGAGTGAAACTCCTGGGTCACCGGATAAGCATATATTCAGCTAAATATGCCAAGTTGTTTTCCAAAGTGGTTTATTAATTTTCACAACACCAGCAGTATATATGAGTCCCTACTTTCCCACAATCTTGCCAAGAATTGGTATTTTCTTTTTCTTTTGGCCATTCTAGTGGGAACTGTTTTCAAAGCTTCCCAGGTGATTCTAATATTCAGCCAGAATTGAAAATTCCTGCTTAACTACTGCTTCTCTATTAGGATGAACCACATGAAATTGCTCTGTTTATAGGTTAAAAAAAGGTTAAATGTTGGCTATTTTATATGGTTAAACTAATATTTCATTCACGTCTTATTTATATTTATACTAAAAATGAACTCCAACTGCAATGCACATCAGTTGGGGAAGATCTTAAAGACTTGCTCTGAAATTAAGTTTTTTAAATTAAAAATGGAGTTCATGGTCTGGCCCCGTGGTGCAGCGGTTAAGTTTGCACACTCCACTTTGGTGGACCAGGGTTTACCGGTTGGGGTCCCGCAAGCAGACCTATGCACCACTTATCAAGCCAAGCTGTGACAGGCGTCCCACATATAAAACATGGAGGAAGATGGGTACAGATGTTAGCTCAGGGCTAATCTTCCTCAGCAAAAAGAGAAGAATTGGCAGCAGATCTTCCTCAAAAAAAAAAAAAAGGATTTCAGTGACTCTTACATTTTAATGTCACCGGGATCCTTAAAAGCTTGAAAATACACCAATAGTTTTCACCTTGGCTGCAGATTAGAATCACTTGCGGGTTTTTTTTTAAGACTTAAGTGCCCCTACTCAAACTCTCAGAAATTCTGATTCTGTGAGACTAGGACGGGATTAGGAATGTGTGTTTGTAAAAGGCTGATGCACAGACAAGGTTGAGAACCACTGATATCATCTCCCCCGGCTTTCTTTTCCATTCACTCAATCTAAGGAAAGACAGTGCTTTGTGATTCTATATGTTTGAAGTGGGAAGGAAGCACCTGCATTTCAGTTCCTTCCGGATTTTGGAATGCTCGGTTGCATATTAGGTTGGAAAAATTCTTTTACCCATGGCAATGGTGTCTCACTGAACATGTCTCTCTCTACTAGACCACAGATAGATGCCTTGGCTTTGATTGGTACACAGCTCAAAGGACTCAGAGTTCAAGTATCCCCAAAGGCATTTAATGGCTACTCACAGGTATTTCTAAAAGTACGCAGACTCAGCCATATTACCCAATAGGAGGGTAAGCATGTACTTAGTGGCCAGAAAAGTAAGTGTGCACGTACACACTCAGAAACAAAGCTGTTTTGTAAAACAAAAAAAAATTTAAGACCAAGAAAGAAAATCTAAGTAGTTATGATGGGAAGAATCACATCTTTATATTTCCTTAGATCTCCTTTACAGAATAGTTTTAAAAAATTTATTTATAGGGGAGGGAGCAGAAAAGCTGGGGGCTGGGTGGAAGTGGCACCATATGCATTTCCAAGCTCAAGGCCTTCAAAAGTCTAAACGCAGTCCTGAGTCAGATTTGTTCCCAAGGCCATTCCCTTATCTCTACCAGCCCTAATTGCATCTGTATTTCCACACGCAGGGAAAATAAAGTTCGGGTACTTCATTTTCATCAGTATTTACCGGCTCTGTATTTCTATTGCCCTCCACGTGACTCTCTTTTTCCCGTCAGCTTATAGCACCCTCCAGCACCTGGAGCCAGGACACAGGTTCAAAAGTTGAAAGAACACTAATTCTTAGGCGCTGTTAATTATTAGGTCCTATCACAGACCGCCAACGGGTTTCCAGGCCAGGCAAGCCGAAAGCCTCCTACCTTGGAAGCCAGACAAGCTTCCATCACCTGACATCCTCAGGTAGAATCCTGATTCCTAGATTTTGTTCCTAATAACCCCTTGGGGATGATGCTTGTTCGGGATTTTTAAGCCACCCCCAACCACTATGCTAAGTGTTTAGCCACCCGAACCGCCTGGAGGATCAGAAGACAGCTGGAGCAGCTGGCGGGATTCTCCTAAACCCCACACATCCCAGGGCGCAGAGGAACAAGTTTCAACCGCACCCTGTGCAGCGGCTCTCTGGCCCAGCGGAGAACCACAGCCGGCCGGCGGCTCTGCTCTCCTCACTAAATGGGTGGCCAAGCAGGCCAGCGAAAAACCCAGAAGATCACACCACAAACCCGGCCGCCTCCTGCCTCCCACACGACCCCTGCCAGGTGCTCACCCTCTTCTAATTGACGGGGAAGATCTCAATCACGGGTCTCTACTCTTAGCGCCGAACGAAACCCAGAGCACGGCATCTTGGGAAAGGTAGTCCCCGCCACCTCCCGGGGTGCCCGGATCCGCTCATGAGAGCCCCCCGGGAGGGATTGCTCTACCTGGGCCAGCTGAAGCCGGAGCTGCTGTCCTAGGGAGGAAGCAGGGCCGCGCCCCGCGGACGACTCGGGGTGCTCTCCCGGGTCGAAGCGAAGGGAGGGAACTACATTTCCCAGGCCGCCTTGCGCCGAGCCGGCAGCCGGTAGCCTCGTTTTGCGTGACCGCGGCAGGTTGGTCCTGATGAGCGCAGAATATTTAGGAGAAAGCGCGAGGAGGGGGGAGCGCGGTACAGGAGGAGTACCTCGGCCAAGAAAATTATGCATGCGTTAGGGAAGCTCTGAGAGAATGGCTGTGGAAGGTAAGGGACGCTTGGGCATTTTAAGCTCCCTCTTAACCCGCGCACCCCAATACACACATCCCTGATGAATCTCAGGGAACGTGGGGAGGAGAGGAAATCGGGTGGTGGCGAGCGGGCCCTTTCCTCCTACACCTCTTGGCACTCACCTGAGCCACCGAAGGCCAGTAGGCGCTGTATTCACTTGCTTTGGAAAGACATGTAGGTGCGCAGGACTTTAGGGTTGGAGACGAAGAGTGTCCCTAATGCTAAACGATGTGCTGGAAATGGGGGGAAAGCCGGAGAGATCAGCCTGAGGTCTCAGCCCCGAGGTGCCCTTTTCGCTTCCCCCTCCCACCGGGGCCGGCTGGGCGGCCACGGCGCTGGGGAAGCTCGCTTTGCCCCCTGCACGTGGGAGAGGACCCCCGCCAGGTGCGTCATCGGCAAGCATGGACTGCGATTGGGTCGAGGGCCCTCGTCGTGTGCACCCAGCAGGGGTGGCAGCAGATGTACCCAGAGGGTGGAGGTGTCCCTACACCTGTCCCCGTTTATACAGCCCTCCCGGTGTTAGCAAAGTTTACAGAAACGAAATGCAATCAGCCCAGGGAAAAAAAGGACAACTAATCTCTTGGATTTGGGAGAATCCTTTTCTTTGAAGAACACCTTCCTCTTTCCTAGTATAATTTTGGCCTTTGGCTTTGCAGTTTTGGCTCTAGGATCCTGCCTCCTTTGAACTTCCTGGTTGAAAGCAGAGACGGGCCATTTGTGAGGAATCTGAGTTTGCTTTTCAAGTTCTCTTAGCTTGGAACACCTTTTTTTTTTTTTTGCTGAGGGTAGCTTTTCGGGAAGAAAATAAGTGGACTAGACCTATTTGTGATGTCAAATTAGAAGTCAGCCGGTGCTCGAATGACGAAATGATCGCGGCACTAAAGGGGAACCTGCGTTCACCTACAGAATTATAGTTCCTGAGTGTGGTTCAGGTCAGAGGGGAACGGGGGTAGGAAAAAGAGGGCAAGCCTGCCAGCTGCATGAGGCTCCTTGCCAAAGGGAAATAAGCCTGTTCCTTGTAGGCTGGAGGCAAGGAGCCACAAGGGCTTGCTTGCTTCCCTCTCCCCTCCCTGTCCTGGGTGAGAGAAACTCTTGCTCTCTCTTTAACTGCTGAACCTGAAGTAGCAACAACCCAGTCACATGCTTAGGACCCATTAACTCAGGAAACTATTGCCTTTGGGCTCGCTCAGGTTCAAAGATCTTCAGCTGGCCACATCTTTCTATCTGTATTTAATCTATTTATTTATTTATATATATTTGGCTTTTCAATTATATATATATATATATATATATATATATATATCTCATATATATGGCTTTGAAAAACCAAATAACCAAAGACTTTTCTAAGTTTTCTGTGCAAACGTAGTAATAGGGTGAGAAGCCATCTTTTTGCATTGTTATAGTTGATAAGTGAGACAAGATGAAAGAAATAACCAAGGTAAAGTTCATCCTGAGCTTGAGGTCAAGGAGAAGTTGACCCCCTGGCAGCCTTCTACCTCACCCCTCAGATGACACTGATTATCATCTCTCCTCTTCCCTACTCTTCTGTGTCCCCAAGTGAGGGGCACTCCTATTGGTTGCCAGTCCACAATGTACTTGAAAACAATTTCCTGCTCACTGAAAGAAGTATAGAATTAGTCACGTTTCTTGTCTGATGGGTTATTATACCAGTGCAGCCAGACCTTACGAAAACAAGGGTTTTGGAAGGAAGCACGCATGGACTGGGGAGAACTTATTTCATTTTCTAGTGACTTATTGGTTCATGTTCCTTGTCTAATAAACAGGAGATCCTGAGCTTGAATCACAGTGAGGTCTCAACTTGAAGAATGCAGGGAGTATTTTAAACTTAGGAATCATATTTCCCCCCAATCTCTGGTCTTTGCAATGCAAGTTTTCTTGGCCTGAAT
The DNA here is from genome assembly GCF_021613505.1 of Equus quagga. NCBI lineage: Eukaryota > Metazoa > Chordata > Mammalia > Perissodactyla > Equidae > Equus > Equus quagga. Next base: position 21,798,017 of record NC_060282.1, read on the forward strand.
GGAGTCCTTCCTGGCTATTCTCACTTGGTCTTTCCAGGCTCAGAGAAGACTTCACTTCTCTGGGAACTTGTCGCAGCCCTCCCTTCCCTCTGCCTTCCCAGGGCCCTGCTGCGGTCTGTGGGAGAGCACTAACTTTCCTGAGCACCTGGGCTTCCATCTCTCCTACCACATACCATCCCTAATCTGTCTCTCACTAGACTATAAGACTATAGCCCCTTGAGAGGGAGGACCATGTACTCTTTGACATTATTTTCTCAGCCAATAGTGCAGTACCTGACCTATATAGGTACTCAATAAATGCTCATAGAATGAGTGGGAAATAAATTCATGGAGCTTTCATAATTGACTCCATGAGGATGCGTGGGGCTTTCTTAGGAGCCCAAATGTGATAAAATAAGGGATTTTTGAGAAATTTGAAGGTAGGGGAGACTTTTAAAGAAAGTGATCCTCTCTTCAGTCTTTTGTCCTGATGCTCAAAGATTCTTCTAGAGCAGTGAGTCTCAACTGAGGGGGACATTGTCCCTCTAGGGTCTGTTTGAGATCTGTAGGAATTGCTGCTGGGGGCTGATATTGGTATTTTGTGCACTTGGGGCAAGGGATACTGAACATCCTGCAGTGTGTGGCCATTGCATACAAGTTCCCAACCCAAGACCAAGTAACGACCAGTTTCCCTCAGCTTAGTGGGAAGCACTGATTCAGAGAATAAGGAATTTTGCCAGTGGAACAGGAATAGGAAATATAATACATGTTATTTAACATCTGAGATTTAGTTTCCACATCTGGAAAAAATGGGCACACTACCATTTATGTCCCAGGAAGGTTATGAGGATTAAATAAAAGAAAGGACTTATCGAAGAGTGCCTGAAGCATGGATCCTAAGAAAATGTTATTTTACTCCTCCTATCCTTTGGGCACATATTTTGTATCCTGGATTTTCACTTCTTCATGCCAGTCTGTCTAATTAGTAACAAATTAGAAGGTTTTTACGACGTGTAAACTGTTTTCTTAAGTAAGCTTGAACTTGTAAAAGTGTCAAGAGCAAGCAGGGAGCTCATTCATTTTGCTGAACCTTTAGCCTTGAGTTTAAGATGAAAAAGAGGTGGTGTTTTTTATTGTTTTATGGCTACCCTGGGTCATGTTTCCTTCTCTGTGTTTAATTACAACATCCAGTTTCTATTTCCTAGCCTGGTTGTGCCCCATACCTTGCGTTTATGGGCAGCTGGTCAGCTTAGAGTTGTACTTCCAGACATGGAACACATTTTGATCTGCATTCAGATTGGGATTATATTGGCATCTATTGTCTTTTTGAAAAATGATTGCATTGTAATAAATTATTCCAGATAACCTGAGAACTAGGACCGCTAGAGAGGAGGTAGCATGCAGAAACCACAGAGTAATCCATTCTCCATGGATATGCTGTGTAGACAGTTGTGTCCATTGAGATAACATTTCTAGCAAAAATGGGTTGCAATATTCTACAGGGAGAGGAAAAAAGTGGATTCATCAGGGACAGTGTTATATTCATCTGTTTATTCCAAGATTGGTTTCTGGCACTTGGAGGAGCACAGTAATTGTTTCATGAATGAGCTATAAATGCCCCAAAGAAAGAGAAGGGTTTTCCTACTCCTTGTATACAATTCTTTTCCTTGCTTCAGCCTCAGAGCTATATAAGAAAAGTGGGATGGGTGAACATTGTACATAGTGTTTTTATTCCAGATCTGATAGAATAGCCCCTTTTACATGCAGAAAAGTGATTTCCAATATTCTGCACCCCGTACCTCCAAAGATTTCAAATGGAAGATGCTGTGCTGTAAATGACGTGTGTGTTAGGGAATTTGAGTTTCCCATCCTCAGTGAACAAGTTGACTTATCAAATGGCCTCTGATAAGTCACTCAATGCTCAGGTTCTGTGGGTTATTTTCCTGCAAAAGAGTGAAAAAACTGCCCATCGCCAAAATATTGTAAGGATAAGTAATAATAACAGCGGCTAGGAAAAAGGGCAAACGAGATAGTCAAATGCTTGTAGCAAAGAGTAGTCATAAATGATGACTCTGCACTCTTCACATTCAGGACTGAGGCACAATGAGTCACAATGGGAGATAAGAACGTCTTCTTTATACCGAGGCAACTTGGGTTATTTCATCTGCCTTAGAGTTGGATGATAAAGTAGACTTGCTAATACTGTGCCCCAGTGGTGAGCTCACCCCTCATAGGAGTGCCTGCCTCTGTAAAGCTGACAGACTGGAGAGCAGAGAGGAGTATGGGCTTCTCCAGCAGGCGGATGGGACCCAAAGGGAGGGAGGAGGAGCTGCCTATGCTTTGTTCCCTTTCACAGACTTGCATGTCAATTGTTGTCTTCTCCTCTCTGGAGGAGAGCCCATGAGAGAGTGGAGAGAGACCAGAAGTGCCATTCTCATGGATTCCCCCTCGTATGACACATGGAGCAAGGAGGACGGTGGATCTCTTGCTGCTAACTTATGTCCACTTCTCCATTTTTCCAACTATATTTCCTTGTTGAGAACACCATTTATGTGCACTTCTCCTTGGTGGTGCTTTCTGAGGGGAGGCACTGTGTCCTCTGCCTGGCACCTGGTAGACCCTGCATGAAGCTTGTTGAACAAACAAGTGAGTGAATGGAAGACCGATGAAGGATTATGAGTGCTTCTGATTTCCACAGGAACCCCCATACACCCACAAGGAGCACTCCCAACTGTGTTCAACTACAGAGTAGATGTAAAAGCAGTGGGACTGTGGACGGGTTTCCCTAACAGGTACTTATCTGTGCAGCATCACAGTGTTGTTGTTCAAATAACTGCTGCCTGATTCTCCTCCATTTCACTGATCGTCAAGGGTCTTTTTTTCCTTTTTCTGATTTTTATTTTGATCTCCACCCCATGAGATCTGATTTTCCTGCACCAGCAGCTTCTATTAATCACTCTGTTTTAGGACATGAGAGTCATGAATAGAAGCCCATCGTTGAAATTTCCTGTCCAGTGACTGTGAGCAAGAAGCGGGGCCTCAAACCCTCCTTCTAAACTTGCTGTGGCAGTGGTTCCTGCCACTCCCATCTTTTCCTCCTCGGGACCTCTCGACCAGTTCAGACAGGGCTTCAGTCTAATCCCGCTATTGAGTTGCCTGGCCCAGCCCTTACTAATTCCTTTCAGCCCACCCTTTCTTTCTCATTTTGTCTCAAAGCACAGGCTGGTGCTAATAAGAGGAGATTGTCTAGAACCTTTGCTGGTATAGCTGAGTTCTGAAAAGCTGAGTCACAGAAAATGCTGTGGTGACACGTTACAGGAGGGGCAGCCAGGGATCTGAAGCTGTGCCTGAACTCTGGGGAGTGAGTGTCAGGTGTTGTGCACTTGATTAGGAGAAAGAGGGGAAATTGCAAACTCCTTCATGAGCATTCAGGCAGGCTTTGCATTTTCTGTTGACAAGCAGTAGAGTACTGACTGTGTACAAGCAACGCTACTAGATTTGGTGGGGAGCCTAATAAAAAGGGACTTTAGGCCACTGTGCCCTACCCGCCTCCACTTTGGTGACAGAGTCAGAGAAGCAGATTAGGCTGAGTGATATAAGTGCTAAATAAAAATACAAGCAGCATAATGTGGGAGGTCTGAGAACAAGGGGAGCATTTAGTTCTGAGCTGGATGGGGATGGCCTCACCAAGGGAGTAACATTTGAGTGAACTTTTGAGTAGGATATTGATGGGTGGAGAATGGGGGGAAGGGCATAAAACAGTGGTATATGTAGAATATGTGCTACCTGATGGATTTTCCCCCCAAGTCCTGGTGGTGTGGTTGTTTAGCCCTTTATGGGCAGGAAAGTGAATGCGGATGCTCCTAAGTCGTGTTTGATACGTTCCTTTTCCTACAGGCTCTATTATCTGCATGGCCAACCCTTCAGCACTCCCCACCGCCCAGTTGGGTCTTGCCTATGGTCCTTTTGGAACCACAGGAGCAAGCAAGGAGAGCTGCTCTCCTGTAAATCAAGCTGATTCCTCCCCGATTTTCTGAAGTGGAATGGAGCAGCACTGCCAGCTCCGAGCTGGCTCATGAGAGCAAAGTTGGCTATATTTAGTCTGATTTTTTCTAAAGTGTGGGTGCAAGAAGCTGCTTGTACGGCTCGCCTCCCCCAGTGAAGAGCATGAAGGGGTGGCAGCTGTCGGGTGACGGGTGGCCGCCTCACTGCCTTTACAGCCTTTTTCCAAGGGCATTGGGGCTGGGAGGAGCCACCTGGCAAGTTGAGTTTCTTTGCTCCTCGGCTGCCCTTCCTGCTGTAGAAGGTGTTTGGTGATATTCTGTCCAGCAAATCCCAAGTCTTCTGTGATTTGACAGATGTTTGTGGACCTCAGAGCTACAGCTGACCTGAAGAGCTGGAGCACAGAATGGGCTCAGGCCTGCTCCTGTCTCACTGTGGGGGCTGTAGTACTCGCAGTGCTGTCTTTAAATGTACAAGCTCTATAGCCAGACTGGGTGTGAACCCCAGCTCAGCCCAGGACCTGCCGTGTGGGCTTGGGCAATTCACTGAACAGCTCTGAGGCTCCTTTGCTCATCTATCAAATGGGGATATTAATTGTAATGACCTCATAGGCATGTTGAGAGGGTTAAATTAGTATCAATAAAGCTCTTAAGACCCATTCGGGTAGTTGCTCAATAAACACCTAGCAAATGTTAGACAAGGTGATGGCTGATGGCTATGATGCTGTCTCTCCTTGTCTCCCTACCACAGTTAAGAAAGCATCTAAGCCATTTTTATGACTCCGTGGTAATATAGTGTCTGATAGAATAGTAGGAGCTCAATGAAGGAATGTAGGTTCTCAGAGTTGGGATAAGACTAACAAAAGGTAATTGGTAAAATATAAGGCATCCTCACTTTTAAATGTATTATTTGATTTATTCATTATCTGATTCCCTGTGGTTATGAGGCAACAGAGGGACATAAAAGTTGTCATGAGTATATTCACTAAGGACTCATCACTTAAATAATTTTTCCCTACTAAAAATTTACTTGCCACTGAACACCCACAATTTTTTGGACTGGGTTCTCTCTGATGGTCTGATAATCACTCAAGCAAACGATATATATATAAATTGATTGCAAAGAGAAGTTTCAGATCTTGCAATAGAAAAATTCCATGGATTCTATGAAAGTGACATTGGAAAACTGATGGAATCATACAGCCATGGCTCAATTAAGATCTGGCTGAGTTATACCAGTAACCATTAAAGAGGAGAAAATCGACCTAAAATGCTGACTTGATAGGCATCAAAGAAAAATATTGGGACCATCTAAGGATTAAGAGAAGTCTTTGAAAAGTGATGCCCTGAGATATTTTGGGGGAAAAAATGATCTCCTTTATAAATGGGCTATGAAAAGTCAAACGTGAAATGAAAACTATTTTGTCTTGCTGCCGTAAATCTTGTTGCAGAGTTATATAACAAAAAGTGGATTTTTTTTGCTTCCAAGAATTTACATGTATTTACGATTGTAATCTAAATTTGGTTAAATAGGAGATAAACTTCTCAGTTCCTCTTTTCAAGATAAAGTATCATTCAAATCATTTCACTGTTCATTTTGAAACTTGAGTCCCTATTTCAGGTCTTCTCTCTCTCTGTTCTATATTAGTATTTTAAAAATTTAAAATATGGGTTATTTAGGTATAATTTATATACAGTAAAGTACTTGCATCTTTTGTGGTTCCTGGAGTTTTGACAAATGTATACAGTGTATTCAGTCTTTTAGCCACCACCACAATCAAGTTCAATTCCTACACCCCAAAAAGTTTCCTTGTGCCCTTTGTAGTTATCTTTCACCCCACCCACAGTCCCTGACAACCACTGCTCTGAATTCTGTTCCTATACTTTTGCCTTTTCCAGAATGTTATATAAATGATATCATACACTGTGTTGCCATTTGAATCTGGCTTCTTTCACTTAATGTAATGCATTTGAGATTCATCCATGTTGTTGCATGGAGCAATAGTTCAGTCCTTTTAACTGCTGAGTAGTATTCCTTTGAATGGATATTCCACGGTTTATGCACTTACCAATTAAAGTACACTTAGATTGTCTCCAGTTCTTGCTAAGGATGAATAAACCGCTGTAAACAGTAGCATACAGGTTTTTTTGTAACATAAGTTTATTCCTCTTATATGAATGGCTAGGAGTGGGATTTTTGAGTCATATAGTAAGTGTGTTTTAACTTTATAAGAAACTAACAAACTGTTTTCTAGAGTTACTGTGCCTCATACATATTTTCCTCAATTTGGATTTTGTTTCTCTGGATTACTCATCTGCTGATAACAAGGACCTCACAAGAATAAGAGAATTCTAGTAGTGAGGACTATGCAAGCAGTTTGATGGCATTAGAAGGAAACAGCTTTCCAGAAGTTGCTTCCTTGAGCTGCATCATAGAAGAGCATGCAGTACAGCTATAGCAAATAGGCACCCTGGTTTCCAGGTTAGTCCAGAGTTCAAGCAAGGGGATAGCCCGGAAATGCTGCTGGTTTTGCATCCGAAAGAAAACTATTAACTTCCCTTTTATACTAAGAAGTAACAAAAGAATTTGTCATCAAGTTCTAGATGATGTTGTTGTTGTTGTGGAAAAGCAGTCAGATAAGGAAAGCAGCCTAGATGAGGGAGAGCTTACCTTTGGAGAAAATAAGGAAGGGCGTGACGCTGGGAAAGGAAAGATTGTGTTTGAGAGGCCACAGAAGGTGAATTTAACTAGAGTCGGGGAGAAACTTACCTCTCCCTGAAAGGAGCTGGCCTTGCCTGCCAAGGAGAGTTATGGACTCCATTTTGTGAAGCCTAAGAAAAGGTTAGTTGACTGTTTCTAGTGTGATTTAGATTTTGAGGATGACAGGGGCCAGGCTTGTGTTGCAGCCCTGTGCATTTCTGATTTAGAATTGGGTCTTTCATCAGTTGTCCCTTTATACAGTGGGAACAGTGCCTGGTTCACCTGCAAAGACCACATTTTACTCAGCCACAAATTGGGGATAGGGGCTGACAGCAGAATTGCTTCCAAAGGCAGGAGCGTCTTGGAGGTATAATTTGGATGTGAACACACTAGGATTTCCAGGATTTCCCACTGGTCTGTAAGACCATAGGATGGAATATTTGTATTTAGGATTTAGGATTGCTACAGAACTCCTAGATACATAGTTACCTTAACTCTGGTATTTGAGGTATTTGAGGTTGTAAAATGTCAATTCAAGGTTTGTTGTCTTTTTTTTTTTTTTTTTGGAGAATGTGCCTGTGCATTACATGGAGGTGAAAATATGATGTTAACCAGGCTTCAGTAGATGTACTCTGCACTTGATTTTGTCTGGAGTTTTATTGTCCCCTTGATGAGCAGGGGTTTATAGGTGGAGGAGAGAGCAATCAGTGGCCAAGAAATGGGGGCGGGACATCCCACCCCTGGCCTTGGCTGGGTCACCACCCTCTTTTATTCTCCTGTCTCTGAGATCAGCACCAGATATAGTGCTTTCTGATACCCCTTGCTTTCTGTTTCTTTTCTGCTTTCTGAGAAAACTTAGTTTTTGCACATTGTGGTTGTTTAATGTATATTTCTACCTGGATAAACTGTAGGATTGACATTTGGTATTAAAGGCATCTGGGAACCTTATGTGGGTATAGCATTTACTTTAGCTTAGAAGTGGAATATTCTTCTTTTCACATTCACAAATGCTTATTGAGCACCTAATATGTGCCGGGTGCTGGTGGGGTTTGATTTATAGTCCTATAATGTGGTGGGTAAGCTTGGGAAAGCAGGTGTGCTGGGGAGTGAGGTTAGGTTACACAATCTGCTTAGGTTGTGTTTCCTTAACGATGAGATTCTCCCGGTGCGCTTGATAACATCCACACTCCTACTCCCCTCCCTTGGGTGGTATGTTTTGGTAAATCAGAAATGAGACCCTGAATGGAACATGTGCCCTGAGTCATTCTTAAAAAACGTATTTGGGAGACACTGACATAGGGTCAGGGTTCTTAAGCTAAGATCACAAGAGGGGACTGAAGGTTTCATAGGATCCTTGATCCCCTTCCAGCTGTGTGCACAATTTGTACAGGGACATTATGTGTATTTTTCATGGGGAAAGGGACTGGGGCTTTCATTCTGTTCTCACAGGGGCTGAGGATGAATCAGTTTTATGAGAACATGCACTTGACTTTTTATTCTCTGATAGATCTCCAGTGCCTACAACCGTGTCTGGCCACACAGAAGGCACACAACTATTTGTTGAGTAAGCAGGAGAATTAATGTTATTTTGTGCTTACTCTCAGCCAGGCTTTTGATGTCCACTCTTTAAACATGAGTTTTCATAATGCAGTGGGATAGGTTGTTTTCCCATCCAATAGTGGAGAGACTTTACATCCAGAGATGGTAAGTACTTTCTCCAAGGCTACACAGCTAATTGGTGGCAGAACTGGGCTTTGTTGCCAAATTTGCCGTATTTTAGAGTCCTTTCATTTTCATTGTCCTGTGTTGCTTTCTGGTTTTGTTCAAATTTGGCAGTTTGATTCTGGTTTACTAGGTATCTTTTGGAAACATTGGTAATTTAAGAAAAAAAAACATAATAAAATATAACTTATTTGGGTTCTACAACAGGGAAAATTCTTCAGGTTTTTTGGATCAAATCTCTAACAAGATGTTTCTGTTGATATTGACTCTGTACAATTTTGTTTCTTTCTTTGTAAGGAGCCCCAGATCTTTGGGGTTTTGTTGTTGCTTCCCCATGTTGCCTTCCAAATTCACTTGGATGCCCAGCACAATTAGTGTGCATTTCTGTTTTATTTGGATAATAAGTATTCATTATTATCACAGTGCGATAAGCCCCCACTGTGAATGGCACTGGCCTTAAAAGGATCTAAGGCTATGCACCTTCCCTTCGTGGGGCTTACAGTCGAGTCAGGGCTCGGGCAGGGCGTGTGGGCAGGGTAGGCCATGTAGGGCTCTGCTCTCGGTCGGGGGAGCTCCCATGCCCATCGTAATGGCCCTCCCACTGCCCTGGACTCCCTGTGAGAAGTCCTTGTAGGTATTTCTTTTTAAAAAGAATGGACTAACTGCTATGGAAAGTTTGGTCACAGCCTGGAGAGTGAAAAAACAAGGCAGCTGAAGTAATGTAGTAATAAGGCGGGTGAAAGGAACGGAGAGGAGCAGATGTGAGAAACTTCATAGGAAAAAAAGATAGAGTTTGGGATTGTTTAGTTATAGGATGTGGCAGATGCATAATTGCTGCCACCTCTTCAGGAGCTCTCCACTGCCCACCAAATCAAATGCAGACCCCTCAGCAGTCAGGGCCCCTCAGAGAACGTCACCGCATTCCTGCTCCGGGCTGATTTCCCATCCCTTTCCCTTAGGAATCTTTCCTGATCTTCAAGGAGCCTGGCTGTTCACTGGCTCACAGTGCACCTTGAATACCTCCTGTCTTTGTGATATTCTTCCCACCTTGAAGGTCTTTCTTTCATTTGTTCACATGTTGTACTTCTCACATCCTTCTCCGAACATGTCTAAGGCAAGAGAATAGGTGGGTGAGAGAGGAGGTCTTGTGTGAGACGAGTGTGACTGCCAGACTGCTGCAGTGTTTAAGGGGTGGAGACAGGAGGAAGCAGCCAGTGGTGGTAGGGGACCATTTCAGAGTGGAGTCCGTCGGCACCACCTGATGCGCAGCCAGCCAGTGAGGGTGTATTAGGAAGTGCCCATGGGTTCGGCATGTAGTAAGGGGCATTCTGATGAATTGGGGAGGAAAATCCATTTTTTAATAGTTCAAGGATTAAATGGATGTTGAGGAAGCTACCCTTGATGCAAATGTCTAGTAACGGAAAGAAGGAAATGTATCAAAGTGGAAGAAGGGAGAAATAGTTACAGCAAGAGAGAGATCAAGGTCAAAGCAGTTGTAAACTTGGTGAGGAGTTGAAAGTACTAAGATGAAGGACCTTACCTAGATGGGAAACAAGTGCAAAGGAGCAGGGGCCATTGGGAATTTAGATGTATTATCTCTTGGAGAAGGTACTGTTCTTTCTGGAAGGCGTGGGTGGTGTGTGGTGCAGAGAAGGATTGTTGTAACTGCAAAATAAATACATAATTATTAAAAATTAATACCTGTATACATAATAGGCACTGTTCTAACTGCTTATCATATATTAACTCATTAGTCTTCACATCAACCCTATCTATAAACAATGGAATGGGCACAGAGAGGTTAAGTAACTTGCCCATAGTTACTCAGCTAGTAAGTGGTAGAGCTGAAATTTGATTAAAAAAAACAAAAGATGTTCATCCAGTTTCCTAGTTAGGATACTTTGGGGACTACTGGATTAGGACAATATCTTCTTCAGAATTTTCTGTAAAAATGAGACTATTAAAGGATGACCTATAAGAATAAGTCGGCCATTGGGAATTTCTTGTGAGTTAGTTTATTTTGTAATAACTAACTCCAGGTAGGTCAGGGATGAAATAGGAGGAATTCTAATTCTCATGTGTTGGGGGAGGGTATAATTTTCGGAACATGAGCCATTTTCTGGAGAGGTCAGTCCTTCGTGGGTGCTTGCCTGTGGAGCAGGGGTTGGGTGCATAGGTCAGCTGGTACCAGCAGGTACCAAGAGGGCATTTTGATCCTACAGCCTCCCTTTGGATTTTCAGGAAAATAACAGCATATACGGGTAACGTCAGAAAGGAAAGGTGAGGAAGATGCTGAAATAAACTTGGCCAACTTCACAATTTTGCCAAGACAAGAACATGATCTCCATTTCCTTCTGCTGTCTCCTGCCCCCCTCCTGCTTTTAAAGGCCTTAAAATTTAGGTTTCCAGGGTGCTGAGGCCATTGTCCCTGATTCTAATGGTAAGGGAGAGTGATTTTCCCTGGCTGATGCTCACTCTATTGCTTGCTAAGTGCCACTGTACAACTCCATGAAGCGCCAGCCTGCCTCTGACCTGCTTTGCCTGGCCAGGGTTTCTTAATTGAAACTCAATAGCTGGTAGCTTTGGCACCGCGTGTTTTCTGGGGCTCACCCCAAGGCCATTATTGAAATCATACCGCTCTGGCTTTACACAGCACTCTTTGCTTTCCAAAGTACAGTTTCTCATTTGAGCCACAGCTGATCCATTGGCAGCTGGAACAGGCACTCTTGTTCCGTTTCATAAATAAGGACATGCAGGCTCCCTTGCCAAGATCACATAACTCATGAGATTTAGAACTTGGTGTCTTGAGTCGTTTTATTATGGCTTCTATCATTGCTGCCATGATTGGAAGGGAAGGTACAGTGCCTACTTTTAAGAGATTTGCAAGTTGGGATTTTCTTAAAAGAGATCAAGAGTTTTTCTTAAATTATGGATGAAGGCAACCAGGGTGGGGCCTGAGGGCATGTACTTCTTTGGGGGTGCCTAATCCTTGGCTCGGGTGATAAATTCCTTTTTTTTTTCTCTCCCAGGATTTTGTTGACTCTCCATAACCATATCTTCTGAATAGTTATATTAAAGCAATATTTAAAAATATTTTTTCTGGATATGAAAATCCTTCGTATTCACCATAGAAAGAAAAAATCATAGAAACACAAATAAGAATAGCAATGGCTAACATTTATTAAGCATTCGCTGATATTGGCAGCTGGGATGGTTCTTCAGCCAGTATGCCCTGATGCAGCTATACTGGCATTGATAGCCAGTGACTATTCTGATGGCTTGGGGTCCAGGCCATACTGGGTGTTGTTTATTTTGAGTATCCTACATGTTCACGATAATCCTATGAGATGGTTATTAATATTATCTCCATTTCCTCCATGAAAAAAATTAAGGCCCAGAGAGATTAAATCATTTCCCCAAGGTCACCAGCTGGTAAATGATGGAGTAGGAATTCCAGCCCAAGTTCAGATGACTTCACTGTCTACTGTGTTGCTACTAAGCAAGTCAGCCCTTCTGATCTGGAGATCCCCCCGGGGAAGCTTCATATTTCTTTCTGGGCTTTATGTAAGTTACTCACTGTACCTGGAATAACATAAATCATTCTAGCAAATCTTAATAGTTGTTTAGTTGTTGTTAAAATATTAATGCATTTTATTTATTCTTCCCCTCCTTTCTTCTTTTTTTTTTTTGTAAATGTGTGTAAGCGTAATGAGCAAACTCATTCTCCTTAGATCAGCACCTATAAGGGCAACGATGAAAGCTCTTGAGAGGACAACAAGTAATTGTCCAAGTTTCAGAAGATATCGTCCCATTCTGTCAGTTCTATCACTGTGACTTGTTGATGGTCGTTGTTGGGCTCAGAGGCATAGAAAACACCTTTTATAATGAAAGGTTTGTCTGTGTTAGATGGAATGAGAAGTCTGTGTGACACGAGGACAGGATCCAAGTTAATTGTAGAACTCAGAGTTATAACACATTTCTTTTTTCTTTTTATTGAGGTAACATTGGTTTATAACATTTCAGGTGTACGTTATTATATATCAGTTTCTGTATAGACTGCATTGTGTACACTGCCAAAAGTTTAGTTGCCATCTGTCGCCATACACATGTGCCACTTTACCCCTTTTGCCCTCTCCCTCCCCGCTTCCCCACTGGTAACCACCAGTCTGTTCTCTGGATCTATGTTTGTTTATCTTCCACATTTGAGTGAAATCATATGGTGTTTGTCTTTCTCTGACTGACTGACTTTGCTTAGCATAATACCATCAAGATCCATCCATGTTGTTGCAGATGGCCAGATTTCATCTTTTTTATGGCTGAGTAGTATTCCAGTGTGTGTGTGTGTGTGTGTGTGTGTGTGTGTGTGTATGTGTATGTGTGTATATACACACCATATCTTCTTTATCTATTCATCAGTGGGCACTTAGATTGTTTCCAAGTCTTGGTTATTATGAATAAGGCTACAATGAACATAGGGGCACATACATCTTTTCAAATTAGTGTTTTCATATTCTTTGGATAAATACCCAGAAGTGAAATATCTGGGTTATATGGTAGTTCTATTTTTAATTTTTTGAAGAATCTCCATGCTGTTTTCCATAGTGGCTGCACCGGTTTACATTCCCACCAGCAGTGTACAAGGCGGTTCCCTTTTCCCCGCATCCTTTCCAGCACTTATTATTTCTTGTCTTTTTGATGATTGCCATTCTGATGGCTGTGATGTGATATCTCATGGTTTTGATTTGTCTTTTCCTAATAATTAGTGATGTTGAACGTCTGTTCATGTGCCTGTTTGCCACCTGTACATCTTCTTTGGAAAAATGTCTGTTCACATCCTCTGCCTATTTTTTTAAATGAGTTCTTTGTTCTTTTGTTGTTGAGTTGTATGAGTTCTTCATGTATTTTGGATATTAACCCATTTAGGGGATATATGATTTGCAAATTTCTTCTCCCAATTGGTAGGTTGTCTTTTCATTTTGTTGATGGTTTCTTTTGCCGTGTAACACACTTCTTGAGGTAAGCTTGTCCACCTTTATTACAACTTATTGATGATTCCCATGCACTACTTTTATTTGATTATTGCCATGGCATTTTATTCTACTCTTTAATATATTCTCTTAGCAAGGTTTTCTACCTATCTTTTTCTTTTGGAGTTTCACATTGGTCTCCTAGTCTATCTGGTCATTCTAATGTTTCATTGATTTTTTTTTTTCTTTATACTGTGGAGGCTGTTCAGCCATTTTTATTCTTAATGTTTTAAAATCTTTAAGTAAACATTCAGAAACACTGCATTTCTTATATTCAGCCACTATGTATCTATGACTTCTTAATGTTAATATTTCTAAATTAAGATTTCATTTTTCAAGTGAAACATATACCCAAATATTTTATATACAAGTATAGATAAATATTCTGTGCCATTTATTAAATGTTTACTGTATATTATTCTGTCTAATGCCTAGTACATTATATTTATTCCCAATTTGTGTATGAGGAAACAGGCTTTGGGTAGTTAATTTGTCTGAGACTGCTTAGTAAAAGAAGTTGGGAGTGAAGCCTGCAGTATGCCTGTGTAGTTGAAGTCATCATTATAATCATGGCCGAATTTATTGAGTACTTATTATATGCCAGAAAGTATGATAAGAACTTTAGAAATTTAAATTTTATTTTTGTTATATGTGAACGTTATTGAAAAATTAGTCATTGTCTTTAAAAAAAAATCCTTTATAATGTTGTTTGCTTAGTCTTCTATAAACATCACTAATTCAAACGAAAAGTTTCTCTGTTGGTTAAATCTCCTCCCAATACATTCGTACACTAGGTATTCTGTCAGCTTCTTCTCACTGAAGAAATTTTTCCCAAAGAATTCTGACTTGTTTCAAATAGGTCTCTACACTTGATTCAGAGAAGTTGTGTTTGGATTTCGTCTTACATCAGTCCTTGGAGTGCCTTTCTTGATGTGTTTCTGTTAGATTCCCTCTTCTAGGATCCTGGGTCTTCCTCTTACCCTTTCACTTTGGTTTTAGTGGAGCATGTCCTCCAGTTACCTCCTGAGAAAAGGTGCATGGGAAGCATACTTTTGAGAACTTGCACATCTGAAAAAAGTATTTACCCTTGTACTTAATTGATAACTTGATTAAAATTTAAAAAGTAAGTGGGAGATTATCTTCCCTCACAATTTTGAAGCATCTAATATCTTCCAGTTTCTAGTCTTGTTTCTGAGAAACCTGAAGCCATTCTGATTTTTGATCATTTGTATGAAATAATACATTTTTCTTCTTGAAATTATTTAATCTTTATCCCAAGTGTTGAGAAACTTTATGAGAATATGCCGTGTTGTGACTCTTATTTTTATCCACTGTATTGTGTAGTTAGTGATCTTTCAAAATGGAGACTCATGTCATTCATTTCTGGGAATTATTTTTGAATTATTTATTTGATTTCCTTTTATCCAATTTGTTCTGTTCTTTATTTCTCCAGCTGCTGTTTTTGAGATGATAAATTTCCCGGACTGGTTCTTATTTTTGAAGTCTGTTTCCTATTTCACATCTCTGTTCTTTTTGTTTTCTGGTAGATTAATTTTATCTTTCAAGCTTCTATGGCATTTATGATTTCTACTATCATTTTTAATTTTTCAAGAGATTTCTTTTGGTTTTCTGAAATTTTTATAGCATCCTATAAATATGGATGCAATATCTTTTCATATTTCATTGAGGATATTAATGCTAACATTTTTATATTTCAATTGAAGTTTACTTTGCTGTCCAAGTTGCCTTTATTTCTTCTAAGTTGCCTTTTTTTCTATTTGTTCATTATGGTCCCCTTCATGTTAGATATTTTCTTCAAGTGTTTGTAGATATTAGGCTCTCTGCTCATAGTTGAGTGGCCCACTTTAAAAAAAATCTGAAAGCTCTCTGTGTATGCCTGGGGCCTGTCAATCGTGGTTTTCATTGTAAGATGAACTGGCTGGATGTTTTTAGGACGAGGGAGGGAGTCTTCTTATGTCAGAATGTTTAGGTCATTTTTATCGGGTTGGTGAATTACTCAGAGAAGACCCATTATTTGAACCCCAAAGTCTGATTCCAGAGTCTATGCCCTTCTCCACTCATTAACTTCCGGATAAGGTTCAATGTCTGGGTATATTTCATTGTATTGTTTCTAAGTTACATGTAGAAAGAAAATTACATCTACTCTATATGAAGATTTACTAGGAATTCTCATTTCTGAAGATGACTCTTTTAACCAGGAATTTCCCTCCACTACAATTATATTCTTCATCTGTTTTTTCACGGATGTAGTTGATCACTTGGAAAAATACCTGGTGCATAGTCAATTTTCTAACTCCCATTCTAGTGCTGTAGTACATGTGTACACACTCAGACTTGATAAAAACAGTCATAGAAACCAAAATAGATTCAACCCCAAAAGAGAGGTTTTCTGTTTATAGAACTTCTTGAGGAAAGAGTATATTTCTTTATATTTGGGATTGAGAGTTATTATTGAGGTTGCACTGGAGTTGACTGGAAAAAGTCTGCTTGGGGTACATAATTGGCCCTCTTAGGAACTTGCATGTACCTGTGCATTCACATTGCAGTATTTTTTATCTTGATTTAAGCATACATTTTGCTGACTGCCTCTTAGAGACTTTCCCATCTACTACTTTCTGCTGACTGAGTTGTTTTGAACTTAGAATGGAGAGATCTCCCCAAGGGACACCCACAGCTGCCTCTTTCCATCCCAACCAGCTTTCTCTCGTCTCTTTCCCTCTGCATCTACCCAGTGGTCCTTCATCATTGAAGTGGGAATGGGGGTGAGAGCTTGATAATGCTGAGCAGACCTTTTTGGAAGAGCCAACTGTCAAACCAAAAGGACTTAGCTGTTGGCATAGCCAATGGTATTGCTCTGTGACATTGCCTTTGTCCTCCATTTTGACATCTGGGATCCCATTCTTTGGAAGGATCCATTCTCAGGGAGGATCAGTGGGGTCAAGATCCCCTGAAAGAAACGAGAAGAGAGCAAGATCACAGCACTAAGAATTCTCTCCTTATTAGAATGAGGCAACCGTCTTTAAAGATAATTGTAAGGAGAAACTTGAACTTATGATCAAGTTGAGTTATGTTGACTTGACTTGAGTTATGACTCAAGTCAGCCAACCATGTTGGGTTTATTTGTCAGGAGATGAGAGAAAAGGGAGCTGTACTGGAAAATAAGATAATAGTGAGGAGGATATGGTGTCTGGAAATACTTAAAGAAGAGTTATTCACTAGGCATGAAGACAAAAATAATTTATCCATTTATAAAGCTATATCGGCTATTTAGAGCTGAAAACATAGTTTGTTGTAAACCTAAGGTTTTTAAAATTTTTACATAATTTAATATATTCTGCTAATATCCTGGGGCAAGATACTACTAGAAATTCAAGAATTAAAAAAAAATGCAACATAGCAACATTTCCCTACCTTTTAAATTAACCTTTTAAAATAATTATAATTACATGCTTATTATATATACCCTTTAGAAAGAAGAAAATTATCCATGGACCCACCTTCAAAAGACAGCCACTATTAGTATTTGGCATATTTTCTTCTAGCCTTTTTCTCTTTGTATGGTTTTTGGTTTTGCGTAGCAGTCCTAAGGCATTTTGCTTGCCTTTTAGTAAGATTTTTGGTCTTCAATTGGAGTTGACTGTGATTATATTCTGATAATGCATGTCTGTGATTTATTCTTTCCTTGTCATGAGGCTGAATAAGCTGTGCTTTAGTTCTTGGCTTGAATAAATTCTCTATATGCTTATAAAATAAAACATTGTACAGATTAGAAAGTGAATAATCCTTAGAGCGAAGAAGTATGATGTATATTTCACAACCACTTAAAAAAAAATCAGATCTAAAAAAAAGCGCAAAAAATGGTTTGGGGGAAATGTGTATAACAAAGAAAAGACTTTAAGGTTTCTCTGTGGGAGACAGTCTCTCAGTGGTCCTAGGACACATTATAGATGTCTAGTAATATTTGTTAAATATACAATAATCATTATTACTTGCAATGTGGTGGTCTCAAGGCAGAGAGAGAAATCTTTTTATCTAGAGGCACGGAAGAGAGAACGTAGTGAAATAGAGGCACTGCTGAAACCAGAGGCAATGCCGAAACCAGAGTTAGAAATTTTGGTCCTGCCTGAGCTGCTAACTAGTTGCCACCTCAGAAGCACCTGCCCTCAATATCATCACCAATAAAATGAGGCTTTTGATCTATATAATTTTAACAAGTTTCTGTCCTCCTCTAACATTCAGTGACTCAGTGAATTTATGATCTGGGACCAAATGCTGAGAACATGAAGATCCAAAAACCTAGCAGTTACCTTGACTCTTCATTTCCCTCCTCCCTCACATCCAGTCAATGACCAAGTCTGACTATTTTACTCTCTAAGTCAGGGGCTGGCAAGCGACCACCTGTTTCCGTAAACAAAGTTTTATTGAAACATAGTTATGCTCGTTAGTTTATGTATTGTTTATGGCTGTTTTTGTACTATAGAGGCAGAGTTGGGTAATTGTGACAAACTGTATGGTCTGCAAAGCTTTGTATTTACTATCTGGCCCTTTGTAGAGAAAGTTGGTCAACGCCTGATCTAAATGACTTGCAAACTCGTTTCCCTCTGTCATCTTCACTACCTTTGTCCTAACTTAGGACTTCGTGTCTTTTCACCTGGAGAACCTAAGAGCGTCTAAACTTTTTCTGACTCTGGTTTTGAGCCTCTCAAATGTACTCTCTACAGAATAAAGAATAATTAAAAGAAAAATTTTAACACCAATTTGCTTGCTTAAAATCCTTCAGGGGCACCCTGCTGAACTCAGAATGAAGGCCAAATTCCTTACCTAACACACATGGTTAGAAAACCACTGTACTTGACCGACATCTGAAGAGCCTTCTAGTCATAAAACATGACATGGTGTTTGACATGACCCATGCCCTATGAATTGCAAATCTCAGAAAACCCAACCCAACCAGCGTAAGTACAAAGAGGCTGTGTGTTGGCTCACCTAACCAAGGAGCCTAGCTGTGGATCTAGCCTTGCAAAAGATTTACTCCAGGTTTCTAGTTGTGTCACCTGGACTCCATTTCTTTCTGTTGCCTCTTCTGCTGCTGCGTTGGCCCTATTCACGTGGAAGCTTTTATCTTGAGAGGTCAAGGCTGCTGTAGCCATTCCTGCTTCACATCCTTCTGGGCTCACATCTGGCAGGAAAGAGAACAAACGTTTTCCTAGTAATTCCACTCAAGGTGTAGAAGTCTCTCTACTTGGATAGCGTAGGTCGTGTGATCAGGGATAATGGAATGTGCTAATCGGCTTAGGGCCAGATCACATGCTTAAGCCCTGGAGTTAGGGGTGTGATCCCACCTGAACCATAAGGACTGCGAATGGGAGAAGACTTTATCCCCCATTGTTGTGGAAGCAAGGTGAATGGAGGTGGACTGGAACAAAACAACCAAGATTCACTGAGCATACCATGAGCAAGAGCCCTTTGGCAGTCAGAAGCAATAGCAGTTGCCTTCCGTACCTGGGGAGGCCAGCAATCAGAGTATCCCAAGTTTTGGGGATTGTGGTTGCCTTAGTCAGAGGTTCTTAATTCCAGTTAGTCAGTAGAATTACTAGATTCCTGGACTCTTTGAGGGCCAATTAACTTGGGATCTCTTCTGGTTGGCCAGGTATGAGCAATTTTACAAGTTCTCCAGGTGATTCTAATGTGCAGCCAAGATGACCTATTGACTGGGTTTAGGTCCTGACTTCATATACGAGTTCAGTGAACTTGGGTAAATAGCTTAACCCCTTTAAGCTTCAGTTTCTTCATCTGTGGAATGGGAACAATCCTATTCCCCCAGCAGGATTGTTGGGAGGAATAAATGAGGTGACATATGTAAGGAATCCAGCCTATCTAGGTGCTCAAATAAATGGTAGTTTCTTACAGGAGTTCTTAACTTTACAAGGATATTAGATTCCTAGGGTTGCCACACATAACAAAATACCACAGACTAGGTGACTTGAGCAAGTTTGTTTCCTCATAGTTCTGGATGCTAGAAGCCCAAGATAAAGGTGTTGGCGGGTTTGGCTTCTCTTGTGACCTCTCTCCTTGGCTTGCAGATGGCCTTTTCTCTGTGTGCATACATCCCTGCTGTCTCTTCCTCTTATAAGAACACCAGACTTATTGAATTAGGGCCCACCCTTTTGGCCTCGTTTAACCTTCATTGCCTCTTTAAAGGCCCCATCTCCAAATACAGTCATGTTGGGGGTTAAGACCTCAACATATGAATTTTGAGGGGACACAATTCAACCCATAATAGATATGAATCCTTTGGTTCTCTTATGAAAGCTGGGGTTCCTTTACCCAGAAAAATACAAAGACACACATACATTAAACCTTGCATAAGTTTGT
Source organism: Equus quagga (assembly GCF_021613505.1). Taxonomy (NCBI): domain Eukaryota; kingdom Metazoa; phylum Chordata; class Mammalia; order Perissodactyla; family Equidae; genus Equus; species Equus quagga. The sequence goes on from NC_060282.1 coordinate 21,817,843, forward strand.
AGGACTCCAAATATCTTCCTAAACAGGAACATCTGAAGCAGCCTTGCAGAGGAAAACAAATACTGGAGAGAAGGATGTATATAAAAGAACAGGGGCATTGCATTCCCATTTGTTCATTAATTTAGCGATTATTTACTGAGTGCCCATGTGCCAGGCACTGTGCTATGGTTGTAAAAATGAATGACACAGGCAAGGCCCCTTCCTCTCAGAACTAACAGTGTTTGTTGGAGGAAGCAGACAGTAAACACATAGGCCATTCAATATCAGAGTACCAGGTACCATGTAGGGACTCAAAACAGAATGAGGGGGTGGTGTTTGCCTGGGAAGCTACTTAGATGATGTGGTCAGGAATGTCCTCCCTGAGGAGGTAATGTTTGAGTGGAGGCTTGAATAACAAGGAGGCAGCCATGCAAATGGGGGCAGAGGGTTTATGGCTGATAAAGGCCTATTACTCTCTGATTTATTTTAGTATCAGCTGGCAGAGCCACCACCTCTTGCACCAGCTGCTTCCCAGATTCAGTTCTGCCTGCAGAGCAAGAATTCAGGATCTGCCCTGAGAAGGGCATGGCTATTGTGGACTGCTCCCCTGACTTTGGATGTCTTTCCTCTTACCCTGTTTCTGATATGTTGAGGTCATGTGTTCAAAGGGGTAAGACCCATCAATTCAAACATCTGTTCCTCTAAATTCTCACTGACATTACCAGAGTTTAGTCACTACTGTCTTTAGCTCAGATTATTTTGACCATTGTGACCATTGTGGGGAGAAGTCAGCATTGGTGGTGTGGTAAATGCGTAAGCAATAATTGTATTGTAGTACATGCTTCTATAACAGTGCAATGGGGCTCTGAAGGATTTAAAGGGACCCTAAACAGCATCTGGATGGAGTGGAGAAGACTTTCCCTAGAAGCTGCATCCCAAAGGTACTCTATTGGCCTTAGGATAAAGAAAAAAAAATCCTGTCATGGCTTGCAGCCTCCTGTGGATCTGGCATCTGCTGCCCTCTCCGGTTCTCTCCGCCTCTCTGCCAAGAGAGGCTGGGCTTGGTTCCAGACTTTAGGTTGAGGTCAGCTCTGCTCTGTGTGTCTCATTCTGGGGGCCAGGCTGAAGGGGCAAGAGCCCCAGGGCATGCTCTTTTCCTGGTTATCGTAAGTGTGTAACAAGCCAAACTAAACTGCGTAAGCATGTTTAACTACTGCTCACATCTCGTCCACTCACATCCATTGGCCAAATTAACTCTCAAGGCCAAGGCCAAAGTCAAGGTCATTGTATAGGGACACATACTCTGGCTTATAACAATGTATAAATTTCAGGTGTACACTATTTCAGCTTCTGTGTAGACTGCATCATGTTCACCACCAATAGTCTAGTTTTTATCTGTCACCATACATATGTGCCCCTTTACCCCTGTCACCCTCCCCCTCTGGTAACCACCAATCTGTTCTTCTCTATGTGTTTATCTTCCACATACGAGTGAAATCATATGATATTTGTCTTTGTCTGATTTATTTAGCTTAGCATTAATACCCTCAAGATCCATCCATGTTGTCACAAATGGCACGATTTTGTCTTTTTTACGGCTGAATAGTCTTCCATTGTGTATGTATATATATATATATATATACATATCCACTACATCTTTATCCATTCATCCGTTGGGTGGGCACTTGGGTTGCTTCCAAGTCTTGGCTATTGTGAATAATGCTGCAACGAACACAGGGATGCAGATATCTTTTTGAATTAGTGGTTTCATGTTCTTTGGATAAATACCCAGAAGTGGAATAGCTGGATCATATAGGGACACATACTCTACTCCAAGGGAAGGGGAGTGAATATTTATCAAATAGTAATTTGATCTACCCTAGTATGCAAAGTGCTTAGTATAGTGCCTACCTAGGGCTGCCTATACTATAAATAATAATGCATTGTTAACAGTCTTACTGTAGGGAAGGGAAAAAGAGGGGAGTAGTTTGTTAAGTGATCAACAGAGTTGGGGGAGGATTATTATATAGGGCTAGACTTGAGCACATTAATAGACTTATGGGGGAAGTAAGTGGGCTGGTTGAAGATGGAAGACAGGGCAAGCTTGAGGATTCAGCTGAAATTTGAAAACATGAACTTAGAGTGGTGCCATCTTCCTCATGGCTTTTGATAGCAGCAAATGGTTGGATTGATAGACTTTCTCTAATCTGAGCTTTATGTAGTTGATTTTTCTCCCTTCTCCCTAATCTTAAGGAGAGATTTAGATTGTAACAGTTGGTGTTTACAATGTTTTAATGGCTGTCATATTGAGAACTGACTAGAAGCATCTTTAGAAATAATTTACACCACCATAAAATGAATTGCTAATCTTTCAGAGTGTATTCCTTAGAATTGTTTTTGTTTTTGTATACAAGCCAAGAAGATCTAGACCAATGAGGAAACTGGTAAAATATTTCAGAAGCATTATCTAGTTTGAAAAGCTAAGTAGGGATATAAATCCTTTCTCAAATACCCAATTGTGCTCTGCCATTTACTTGTGGTTTTGTTTCCTTGGTTGTCCCTTAGAACCATGTATATGTATGTGATTAAGATGTCCGCAGGATGCACACCCACCAGTGCTCAGCTGTAGGACTCATGGATGGGAGCATAAGGGCCGTGGGACATGGTGTTGGTTTGTTCAAACAGTCATTAGCCCCTACTGTGGGCCCAGTATTTAAAGAGACACAGGTAATTATATTGGTACTTAATAACATGATTTACTGGATGCCAAAGTTTGTGGTGGCGACTTGAAGTGGTAACATACTGCCCTAGTTAGTATAGATAAATGCTTTGGGAGTTCAGATTATGGAATGTAGGAATGTGTTGGACGAGGGGAAAAGGTTTTAATGAGGCTTAAACTGCATCTTAAAGGATGCTCACATATCAACAGATGAATATTGTCATAACCATATTACTGAAGCACAACATTGGCTAAGTTTCTCTCTGCTCGAAACATTTATTGACTTTCCAATTGTTTAGTGAAAAATGTTACAGACTTCTTATCCTAATACCAAAGACCGCACACGCTCATTGTATTCTGATCCCAGATTATCCTCCTGTCTCATGTCCACAATTTCTGTTTATGTACATTAGATTCCAAATGACTTGTTCATCCTTGTAAATGTTCCAAACTTTCCTAAGCTGTACCTTTGTTTAAATTGGTCCTTCTGCTTGGACATCTTCCCCTGATCTATGGATGCAAATCCGACTTTTTCTTCAAAACCTATCTGAACTACAAGGTCCTATGAAGTCTTGCCTGATTTTTCTGCCTTGGAAGTAATGGTTTCCTTTCTCAAGTTTTGAAGCCTCTCATCATTACTTTCTCTGCAGCTCTTATTCCCACCCTCCCTTACCCCCCCATATTATCTGCAGATAACGATTGGCCTGTTTTTTATTCATCAATAGCATAGAAGTACTCAAACGTTTAGCTTTCATAGACAAGTAATTTTTTAAAAATGGGGACGCTCATAGTTTCTATGCCATTTTTCTTTTGCTAGCATCAAAACTCATGTGCCCAGATACACACAGATACACTCATCACCTCTTATCTAATGTCATAAAAGATGGGCAGTTAACACCAAAAAATGCAGGGAAGACAATATCAGAATAAAAGACAGGCCTTTACTCTGAGAACATTTGGCCAATGGAAAACTCACAAGGCTATCTTTTTCTTTTTTTTTCGTTTCACTAAGGACAAATGAAATTTTCATCACATCTCTCTCCTCTCCGGGTAGACATTTGGAAGGCACTATTTTAGTAGATTGTGAGTTTTGCCAGAGCTGGTTTATCTCTGAATCTCAATTTCTCTATCTCCCTCAGAGATAATCTTGGGTCTCTAAAAACTTATAACAACAACAAAAATCGTTGTGATTTGTGACACAGAAGCAATCAGACTGGGGGATAGATTATTCAGAGATCTGACAGTTGTCTAAAATAACCAAACAGGAAGTCACTTACGTTTATAAAAGCATATCTGAAATGTGTAGGGCACAGCAATAGGTTACAGGGCTGTTCATTCTAAAAGAGCAAAAATTTCATATAATCCCCAATTTTGGCATTATACTTAATTTTTTTCTTTTGTCTAAAATGGAGATATGCTTAAGATCACTAAAAACAAGAAATATGGAAGAAATTTCTGACTTCAAATTCATGTTTTCTCAATTCTTGTTAAAGTCACAAATTGACTTGAACATTGAGGAGGAAGATACTGATATTCTTTTAAAGTTGTGCTACCCAGTAGAACTTTCTGTGATGATAATGTTCAGTAATCTATACTGTCCACAGGTAGCCACAGCCACGTGTGTCTGTTGAGCAATTGAAATGTGGCCGATTTGACTAAATTTCAAATTGTATTTAAAAATAATTAATTTAAATTAGCCACTTGTAGCTATTGGCTCCCATGTTGGACACTGTGGCTTCAGAGGATTGACTGAGGTGCATTGAGGTGTATTGACCTGCGATTTTTTTTGCCAAGTTGGATGGCATCTGATCAAGTTTCTTAAAAAGTTTAAGAAATTTAAAAAGCATTTTTTTCTTACTAATGAGTCTTTAGCAAGTTGTATACCTATCAATGGTTCCATTGACCTTCGAGCTACTTTCAGTCCTCGGATCACAAGTTTTAAAAATGCTGATTCTCAACCTATAAATTAAGATCTGTCCATTTCCTCCGTCATTACAGCTCCTTTTAGATAATATGATCTTTGATTTATGTGTATATACACACATATAAAGATGTATATACACACGTATATATCATATATGCATTTGTGAACATCAAGTGAAACAAGGGATGGGGCTAGTTAAACTTGAACGTTCCTTTCGTCTGAGTGTTACTATGAATGGAGAGAGCGAGCAAACAAAATTGCATGTTAAGATGACCTCGCTCCACCCCCTTGGGGAAGGGGAACACTGACATTCATCAAGTCAGCTGGAACCAGTCAAGCCTCTTTCATGTTTCTGTGATTTGACAGATAACTTATGTTTCTGCCTGAGATATTATTTTTTTTCCTTAGTTGCCAGGAGAACCCTTTCAAGAGAATTTTAAGCTTCTCTTTTTCTTCTCTGAAGCCTTTACCTGACCTTTTGTCCCCCTCTACCTTCCCTAACCATACTGACCAGTCGCTTCTTTTCTTTTAGTGGAGCCATGTGTGCGTGTGCATGCAGATGTGTATACCAAGAGTCAAGGTATTTCCTTTTGAAGAAATCAATATCAAGATGATATTAACAGGAGCAAAGGAAGTAATGATTACAGCAATGGTTACCATTTGTTGGGCACTTACTGGGTGCCAGGCATTGACTAAGCACTTTAAATACATTTCATTTAATTCTTCTAATGCAGTATAAAGAAGTTATTATTCAAATTTTTTTTTTTTAAAGATTTTATTTTTTCCTTTTTCTCCCCAAAGCGCCCCAGTACATAGTTGTATATTCTTCGTTGTGGGTCCTTCTAGTTGTAGCATGTGGGATGCCGCCTCAGCGTGGCTTGATGAGCAGTGCCATGTCCGTGCCCAGGATTCGAACCAACAAAACACTGGGCCGCCTGCAGCGGAGCGCACAGACTTAACCACTCGGCCACGGGGCCAGCCCCATGATTATTCAAATTTTATAGTAAGACAGCCCTAATGTAAAGCTAAGTAACTTGCCCGAGGCCACACAGCTGGTCAATGGAGGAGCCAGACTTATTTGACTCCAAAGCCCATAATTTTACTGACTAAGCGATGGTTAAGCTGTAGAGAAAAACACCTCTTATTTTGCAGAGAAGCATGGTGTGGTGGGAACAATATGTATGTGATATGGAAGAATTCTTGTTTTCATTTCCACTTTGCTATTTTCAGAGTAGCCTTAAACACGTTGCTTAGCATCTGTCTTTGCCTCCTTCTAATATCTAATTCCCTCCTTCTAATATGTAATACCTTAGTGATAAAGGATAAGTCTTCCATATATGTTAATTCTGTACTTCTTTGTCCTCCTTTTCTGAAATAGCAGATTGTAATATGTAAAGACTTTCCAAACAATTAGAGTCACCTTTTTTTCATTAGCTTGGTTTGACAGAGAATGCCATCAGCTCACCAGCAGAAAAGATGTTACAAGGTGCAGGTATTTTCTTTTATCTTTATTTATAACCTCATTCCTCACCAAGGTTCTTTGTATCTTTGAAAAGCCGTTCTTTTTTCCTTCTGACTTTTCTTTCTTTTTACTGAATTTCACTTTAGTTTGCTCTTTTCTTTTAGGGTTGCCACTTTTCAAGTTTGTACTATGTTTTTCCTTTAAAATTACACAGTTACCATTTTCTTTATTTAATAATTTTTAAAATGTTAAGGCCAAGTGGTCCTCCATTGTGATGGAGGAGGGCAGTAGGATAAAAATGATGGATTGATGTTCATTAAACATATGGTAGGTGCCAGGTGTTCTATATGTGCTGTCTCACTTTATCAACGTGATAACAATGTGAGGATATGTAATAAGGTATTGCTAGTATTGCCATTTTGCCGAAGAGAGGTAGTATAACTTGTCCATGCTTAAATATATGTGGCAAGAAGGTGGTACAGCTTGGACTTGAATCTCTGTGTAGCTGTGTGTTGAGTGGGGAAGAGGGATAGGAATAAAAACACATAATTAAAAAATCATTTGTAAACCCTTTCTAAAAATAAAGTATATCTAGTGTCTGTATTTAATTGTTTTTCATTTTTTTAGATTGTATTTACAATAAAAAGCACATATGTTAAGTGTTCAGTTCACTGAGTTTTGATACATGTGTAGTATCATGTAAACAAAGCAAGATGTAGAACATTTCCAAGAAAGTTTCCTCTACCCTTTCTGATTAAATCATCTTTAGTTTCCATTCTGTTGTTGAGCCCATCTACTGAGCCTTTTATTTGGGTAACTATATTTTCCACTTCTAACGTTTCCATTTGGTGGTTCTTTGTGTCTTCCATTCCTTTGCTGTGACTTTCTATTTCTTGGCTTAAGCTTTCTATTTTATTTTTTTGTTTGTGTCAGGTATAATTAGTCATTGAAGCGCTTTTATCACGGCTGCTATAAAATCTTTGTCAGATATTTCTGACGTCTCTGTCATCTTTGGTGTTGGCAGCTATTGGTTGTCTTTTCTTATTTAGTTTGAGATCCTCCCGGTTCTTGGTTATGAGTGATTTTTTTTTATTGAAACTTGGATATTTTTATTTTATATTATGAGTCTCTGGATCTTATTTAAACCTTCTAGTTTAGCTGGCTTTCTTTAACACGACTTTGTCCAGCTGAAGTTAGAAATCCAGGTTCCCCACTCTGCCTCAGTTGATTCCTGGGAAGTGGAGCCTCTTTATTCACTGAGTGATGGTGAACCTCCTGACTCACCACCAGGTTTCCTTTGACACCCTCCACCCCCTGGGAAGGAGGGGCTGCTTCTTATTGTCTGGTGGGTGTGGAAGTCCAGCATCTCGGCGTCAACTCAACTAACATTGCAGGGGTGGAAAGGTGGCCTCGTTACCAGTCGACAGAGATGAAAAGTCTGGGCTCCCTACTTGGCTTTCTTGGATACCATTCCCTTTGGAGTTTTGGGGTACATTATTACAGCCCGAAGAGGATGGGAGTCTACGCTCTCCGCTCAGCCTTTTCTGGAATGGGTGGTTGGGTCACATTTTTTCTGTGATGTTTGAGTAGAAGGGTTGTTGTCTAAAAGTTTTCTGTCTTGCTAGGCTGTTTTTTTCATGGTCCTTTGACTAGATAAATCAGGCTTTTGTTGTCTTATTTTTTGTCTGTACCCTAGGCTATTTCTATGTTGTGGGCTTCTTCAGCTCCAAGTCTGGAGTATATTAGGCAAAAATAAAGCCTGAGGAACTTTCTCCCATGTCATTTCTTGAGTCTGAAAGTCCCTAGATGGTCTATCTTCTCTCTACCGTTCAAAGTCATCTTATGTTTCTCTTATGTATAATGTCCAGGGTTTCTATTTTTTCCTACCAGGATGAATTGAGAAAAGTATGTCTAGTCTATCTTCTCAGAAGCATTCAAGAGGCACTGTTTTATTTTTAAAAAATAAGAAAAAATGAGATGACCTGTAGTAAAAGAATGTATTTTTTCATAATAACTCTAATTTGTATACATGGATATATATATGTTTGGGCACTGATTCACAATACGAAATCTGTTTCTTATAGTATCATGATTAAAAATATTTTAAAGTCAGCAGTGTAGACCACCTCTCTCTCTCAATCTGGTGTTTGCATCCTCGGTCTAAAGCTTCATAGAACCTCTGAGGGTATCTGCCTTTGTATTTTCTTCATGAATAAGAAGAGTTAATGTTTGCATGCCTTGGAGAGAGATTGTCCAAAGCCTTTCCCCACTCTACTGATGCTGAAATATGTAAGTTAAACATTATTTTAATTTCTGCTGTATTTAGATTGTCTAGTCCAGATATCATGGGTAGGAAGGGTAAACATTCACTGTGGTCATTACATTTAAGTAGCCTTTGGGGAACGAGGTTCTCTTATGACAAACTCTTTTACAAAGATGAAATCATCTCTGTAGACACATGAGCCAGAGTGATGTGCCTCCTGCAGCTCGGAGGAGGCAGTGTCCTGACACAGCTGCATGTAGTCTAAATATCTAGCTGGAAGAGAAGTCATCCAGGCCCAGCTCTGGTGGCCACATGATAGTTGTCAGGGATACCATTGGGCAAACTTTTGAGGATGATAGAGTGTGTTTTTTGGGTCTAACTTTTCACGTTCCATGTTATTTCTTCCCGTTTCTTCTCGTTGGCAAAGTGCCTTCTTCCTCTCCAGCCTCTTCTTGTTTGGAACAGGGGAGCCATCTATGACTACTAAGTTACAGACTTGCTGGGAGTGGGCATGTCATCTTTTAATGCCTCCAAGTTGCCCATCTGGAAATTTGTGTTTTTAACTGTGTTCTTTTTGATAGTAAGAAAAGGACTCCATTAGCTGACTAAGGAGAGGTTTGGAAGTCATATTCTGTCTCCTCGTAGCCTGACCCAAATCTTAAAGTCAAACATAATTTATCTCATTTAAATTGCTTGGGAGTGCAGAATAATCGGAAGCTAGTTGCTCAAAGACCCATGAGTTCTTCCTTGATATTGTTAGCGTGGAGGTGGCTGGGGTTCTTGGACTCTACTCTGGAACAGGGGCCAGCAGACTTTTTTGTAAAGGGTCAGCTAGGAAATATTTTAGTCTTTACAGGCCATGTGGTCTCTGTCACAACTACTTACTCTGCCATTGTAGCACAAAAGCAGCCGTACACAACATATACATAAATAAGCATGTGTTCCAATAAAACTGTATTTATGGATGTTAGCATTTGAATTTCATATAATTCTCAGAGATCACAAAATATTTTTCTTTTATTTTTCCAACCATTTAAAAATGTAAAAACCATTCTTGACTCATAAGCCATGTGAAAACAGGTGGTGGGCTGGGCTTGGCCCATGGACCATAGTTTGCTGACCCCTGCCCTAGAAGGTGTCTGCTGGATAGGTTCCTTTGCCCAAGGAAACATTGTGCTCCATGTCCACTAGCTTAACCCAATCCTGTGTTCCTGAGACATAGTTTCTGGTACACGATGTATTTTTGTGTTAAAACATTAGTGATCTAACACCTGTGAACACATTCCCATTCATTCATGCAAAGGGTTTTTATGAGTCATCTAAGCACATTTCTGGGCACCAAAGGCCTCCAGGTAAGTAAGAGAGTTTTGCCTTCAGCTTTTCACAGTGTCATCTGGATTGATGATACTTCCGATAAGTGTTCTTGATAACAGCATGTGTTCTTAATGTACATCTTCCTTGGTAAGATATTACTGTAGTTATACAGCTTTCTAAGTCATAATGGGAGTAATGAAACCCAAGCAAAACATTCTGGTTGGGCTTTCAGTTGTTTTATTTTCTTCTCCTTAAGGAAGAGGTTAAAATGGAATTGTGTGTTAGTTTGGAATGTTTTATCTGACAGTTATAGAAGACCTGATTCACCATGGCTTAATAGATAAGGGATTATTTTTCTCATTTAGCATCGAGTCCAGAGGTAGGCAGGTAAGAACATAGTGTGAGTAGCCCAATGATGGCAGAGCCAATGTGGCTCTTGGCCTCTTGGCTTTCTCATGTCTGCAGCCCTATGGTCACAGAACATCCCTAGCAGCTATAGATATCACATCTGCTTTCAAGGTGGAGGGGAAGGGTGGTCTTAATATCTATTCTCCTTTGTCAGTTCCAGAACTGTCTCTTTGTGCATTAAACTTCTGCTTAGGTCTCCTAGACAGGAATCTGTCCACAGCCATTTGTAGCTTCAAGGGAGGCTGGGAAACTGAGTATTTTCTTTGTAGCCATATTGCAGAAGGTGGCAAGGAGGAGAGTGTTGGGAATGTTTAGCTGACTTAAAGTGTCTGGTGCAAAGAGAGGCCTTTTGTGATTCTGAGATTACTTCTAGAGGGTGGTGCTCTGCTGAATTTGAATCTAGAATATATATCCATTAATTAAACCCGTATTTGGAGAGTGTCTGCTATGTGTATATTACGTATGAGAGAGATATGAAACAAGAGCCCTGTCCTTCAGGAACTTCATCTCTAGCTAGAAGCAAGACATATACAGGAACTGTATACAGTCCGTCTCGATTCTAATAGCTAATGATGGGGATTGGAGTGTATTTGTTTCTAAGGTTGTTCGTTCATTAGCAACGTTTACTGGGTGCTGACTATGTGTAACTGTTCAGTCTTTGCAGGCACACAGATGAACAAGACTGCCTCTGTTCTAAAGGCAGTCAAGTAAATCAGTTTCAGGACAGCTCTACATATTTGACTTAACATATTTTTGGTGAATTACACAGTTAGGTTGGAAGTAGCTTTTATGTGCTCTTTTGAAAAACAGGGATGTGAGTTACTCATAAGAAGAGAATGGTGGTGAGTAGGATTGACTCAGGATGTTTCCATCGTACCTCTGCTTACTCTGTAAACAGTGATTGAGCACTCACTGTAGATTAACCATGGGCTAGGCTCTGGTTTGTAAAGCTCAATGAGGAGGAGTCACTTATTTCAAGGGCCTCCTAGTCAGAGACTAGGCAAACATGTTGATAAATATTTGCAATGCATGATGTACACACACACAGAGAACATATCTTCTAATAAGAAAAAGAGATTGTCAACATTGCTTAGGATATAATGGGTACAAAATCAGTTAAAGCTTCATAGTGGAAAGAAGAGAGCATTTAATATTTCCTGAAAGAAAAGAGTGTTTAATAAATGAGGGAAAGGAAGAGTGTATTATGTCAAAAGATCAGTTCTGTCAAAGTAGAGAAGCACAAAACATCTCAGGAGCTGCCAGCGGTTTCTGCCTGATGGTAGTGGAGGTCCCCTTGGTGCAGGAGCCAGAGAAGCCTAATGGGCTATTGGGAGTATTTGCACAGCCTCTGTTCATGGCCTAGCTCAGAAGAAGGGAACATTCAACTTGAACGAGTCTCTGTCCCTTGTTTCACTACAGGGAGAGTGGATGTGGGTGGGGATTGGAAGGACTGGGAAGCTGGGCGACTTCTTGACAAGTAAAATATACTTGTTTTTGTGAATGAATGCAGCCCAGCACATTGCTCAGCCCTTCTCGCATCATCTTGGGTAGATAGAATGAGGCCTGGCACTTCTGAATAGTCTGTGACTGTGACCTAAGTCACATCAGAGTGGGATCTCTCAAAGGTCAGGTTCAGGAGGCCCCAGGCTCACTTCCAGCAATTGCAGCACCTCTTCTGCCAGTCAATGGGCTGGGGCCCGTTTTGGAGAACATGCCCTTTCCAGGAAAATTCTAAAGTAATCTGATACTATTGATCTGTCATTATTGTCCTTTTTAAAAAAAAAAAAAAAATAGAAAATCATCTTATGGCTAAAAATCACCATGAAATTATTGAAAAAGAAACTCAAACCTTTGAATAAAGAAAATGTTTTTAGAACTTCTTTTTCCATTTTTGGAGCCAGGAGGAGGAAAAAATGAGAGTTTTGGTTTTTGTTTTTAAGTTTTATTGTAAAATATGTATATAACATAAAATTGATCATTTTAACCATTTTAAGTGTATGATTCAGTGGCATTAGGTATATTCCTGTTGTTGCGTAACCATCAGCACTATCCATCTGCAGAACTTTTTCATCATCCCAAAATGAAATTCTGTACTAAGCAATAATTCCCCATTTGCCTCTCCTCCAGCCCCTGGTAACCACTGTTCTACTTTTGATTTCTATAAATTTGACTACTCTACCTGATACAAATGGAATCGTAACAATATTTGTCCTTTTGTGTTGGCTTATTTGACTTAGGATAATTGTCTTCAAGGTTCATCCATGTTGTAGCAGGTATCAGAACTTCATTCCTTGTTAAGACTGAATAATATTCCATTGTGTGTATATACCACATTTGGTTTATCCATTCATCCATCAATGGACCCTGGGGTTGTTTCTGCCTTTTGGCTATTGTGAATAATGCTGCTGTGAACATGGACGTACAAATATCTGTTTGAGCCCCTGCTTTCAATTCTTTTGTTGAATTCGGCATCATATGGTAATTCTCTGTTTAATTTTTTTGAGGAATTGCTATACAGTTTTCCACAGCAGCTGCACCATCTTACATTCCCACCAGCAATGTACAGGGAGTAGGGTTTTGCACATGAAAAAGAGATGGTGCTTTCAAAATGGCATCTCAAAACAGTGCTAAAATTTGTGCATTTGCAGTGAAATATTTTCCTGTTAACTTTTAAAAAGAGCAGTATTTGTGAAATCTGTTTTGGTTTTTAACTCTTCATTTTGAAGAACTCAGAATGAGCAACATTAATATTAAGGTGACAGTGGCAGCACTTCAGGTAAAGACCACAAGCAGCCCACAGTGTCAGTTTAATAACTAGAAATCCGTAAGACACGAGTGGTCAGGGAGGTCAGGGAAATATGAAGAGGGTCTCGAAGCCAACCTGTGAACTGCTAGCCCATTAAATTGAGTAAATAACTTTAGTGGAAACAAGAAAGGGCAGTGATGAGGACAGAAAGGAGAAAGCAAACAGGGACACCTTTTACAAGATGAGCAAAGAAATGGAGGTCACAGCTTGTAAGAGGCCATTTGAAAGTTGCTTGATTTGTAAATATTAGGGACATGAAATTTCAGGGAAAACAAAGCAAAGCCTGTCAGAAATGGTTTTAAATAAATAAACCGAAGCACAAAAACCTAAATCAACTTCTGGGTTTGCAGGCAAAGAGGGAACAGCTATGGAGGATTAAAATATTTGTATGAAGAAGAAGGGTATGTGCGTCGAAAGTCAAAGCACCATTTTCCACCTCATGTTTATAGATATCTTACATTTTGAATGCTAGGTATTTACTAGCGGAGAATAGTTTCCTTTTGATTTAAGGCATGATCGTGTAAAGAGAGGAGGTTGCTGGTTCATTCAGCAGCTGAACAAATGTTTCTTAGATGCCTATTATGTGCCAGTTCTGGACTTGGGAGTGGAGATCATGGAGATGTATAAGGGGTGGAGCCTGCCTCAAGGAGCTTGCAGTTGTGGTAGGCGAGGCAGACAGATCAATCAGGTAGACATCCTCAATACTGTAAGAAGATGAAGTATCAGGGTGCTACATTCATGGAGGGAGTATAGCCAAAGGTTCTTACTCTGGTAGCCAGAGACTCCTAGAAGGCTTTATGAAGAGGTCTGAACTGACATGTGGGCTGAGGAGGAGTCAGCTTTCCAAAGAAGGAAGTAGGATTCGGGTGGAGTAGAGCCTCTTTCTAGGAGGAGGGACCAGCATGAGCAAGGGTGAAGGAAGTACAAGAGTCTGACTGGGTGGGGAGGTAATGGAGGAAGAGAACAGGAGATACTGGGAGCTATCAGCAGCTCAGTGGTTTTCCTAGGCTGTGAGTTTCAAGGCAGGAAGCATCCAAAGATCATGCTGGAGAGAAAGATCAAAGTTATACATTTCTCTTTTCCTCATTACTGTCTAAATCTGTCCCATGCCAATCCCCCAGCTCCCTACGCAAGCACACCTTTTTTTTAATAATCACAATTTTAGTACATTTAATTGAATATTCTTTGTAAGTAGGCTATTCTTTGGAGATGGGGAAGCTGATTGATGTTAACAGTAATTAGCTTCATGCTCTCATAGGTTTTGTTCTCTTTCTGCCACTGCCTGAATTGGGCATTGTGGTTGATTCTCCAGCATTCACTCTGCTCTTGGCTTGTTGAGTAGCAGCAATGTGGTTTGGGGAATTTACCTTAGCTGAAGGTCAGCTGGTTTAAAGGTAGCCCTATCTGCACTGCCAGGGTTTTAGTTCACTAACGGGTGTGTGATTCACTTTGGTCCAGTGAGAAAAGATGAAAGTTTGGAGGAGGACTTGGGGAAAGAGAACCATAGTCAACCAAGCTGTCTCTGTTGCTAGGTGAGAACCAGAGCTTGTAGATCTGGGTGCCATGAGGGAACTCAGGCTTAGGATAAAAGTGATGTTATGGATAGCAGAATGGAGAGATGGAAAAAAATATTGGAGTCCTTGATGACACTGTTGAGCTGGGAAATCAGTTAACTCTGACCTTTTTACCATTACTGGGCTTCCTGTTCTGAAAGCTAATAATTTCCCTTACTGTTTAATTCATTTGGGTTTGTTCATCTGAAACTTGAAATCATCTGCATCCTAAATGATACATATTCTTTCTGACCTTCAGCAGACACCTGTGTGACTTTTTGTAACTGTAACTCTTAGAGCCTCATTTCCTTTGTCTGTGAAATGAATATAATTGTCTCACAGTTTTTCATGAAGACTATTTGAGATCCAGCCCAAAGCCTGGGGGAGGAGGCAGGAACTAATACATGTTTGAGTCCCTACTATGCACCATGAAATAGGCTGGTCTTTGGTTTTTAGGAAGCGTAGACACTTGAAGAGAAATTCAGATAATTTCCGCGTGAAATGGTATAAATAAGGTCATATGCACGTGGACCTTTGTACAAATCTGTTTAAGACCATTCATACAAAATTTGCTGAATACTGTTCCAGGCACGTGATCTAACATGGGATAGGGGCAGGTGGGGGTGGTGAGGAAGAGGATTAAGGGAAGGCATATCTGAAGAAATGGTATTTAAGCCGTAACCTGAAGGATGAATAGCAGTTAGGTGAAGCGTGGGAAAGTACATTTCAGGCAAAGAAACATTATGAGCAAAGTCCAGGAGCTGTGAAAGAACGTGGTGTGCTCAAGGAAGTGTGTGGTCAGAATGGAGTGAACAAGGGATAACATGGTGGGAGATGAAATTGGAAAGGTAGAAAGGGGATAGATAATGTAGGGGCTTGTTGGCCATGTTAAAGATTTTTGAATGATCTAGGTGTAAAATGAAGCCATTAGAAAGTTTTAAGCAGAAGAATCTCACAAGCTGACCTATACATTTTTTAATGGGGTTTTGGGGGTCAAGGGAAGAAGAGCACTTGGGCTAGTCAGCAGTCTGGGTGAGAGACGTGGGTAGCTTGGACCAGGGGGATGGCAGTGGAGATGGAGTGAAGTAGGTGGGTTTGAGCAGCATTTTGGATGTAGAACTTCTGGATCTGGAATTAGATGGAAGGGATGTGGTGAATCAAGGAGAGAGGGATGTCAAAGATGACTCCAGTTTCTGTGTGAGTAACTGGAGAAGACTGGAAAAGGCAACTTTTTTTTGGTATAAAAAAGGTTCAGTTTTGAATACATTTGAGATGTCTATGATACATTGAAATTAGGATGTTGAGTAACAGTTTTACTTATGTCTGAAGCTCATAAGAGAGGTCTACCTAGGCTGGAGCTAAAATTTGAGAGTCACCAGCAGATTGATTGTATCAAAAGTGATGGGAATGAATGGTACCTGTTAAGGAGGGTGTGGAGAGTGGAAAAAGAACACCTTACTCACTTCTTCTGAGAAGCCTTCCTTCATCTCTCAGATGTAAAATATTCTTTCAGAAGCCTGGTAAAGAGAAGAGGAAACCTGACCTGGATGGGGTGCTGAGTAAAGGGAAGAATTTATAATCGCAGGAGTTGGTTGAAGGGAAAGAATGCTGACAAAGGGGAAAACTGAAGATGTTGGGTAAAAGGAGATTATCGATGAAGTAAAGTTATAAGGGAAATGGGAGGGGATTAAAGTTCTGGCCTTAAATCCTCTGAGGCCAAAGGGAAGGGAATAAAGATGGGAGTTTAACTAAATTTGAAGAGTCAGGGTCATGGGAAGGTGAGATAATTTACTACTGGAGACTTCAAAACACACATATGTGCTACGTGTGCATACACACACACGTATACACAGCTGGTGGTTCGTGGAGGTCATATAGGTGGAATGTATGGTCCCTATAACATACACTATTTCTTTGATGATAATGGGTATGTAGGAGAGATTCGGTAGGTATTTGTTGAATGAATACATATCCTCAGAAAATAGACTTTAGATTTTATTTGTGGGAGTGTTCACGTTAGTGGATGTGGAGAGAGTAAGATATGAAAAATCAGAAGCCAGTAGGCTTAACTCCCTTGAACCCTTCCCTGTGATCTTTCCTTCTTGTCCGTATAGCAGTAATAACTGTTTTAAAAAATCACTAATTCCTTTGTCTGCCTCTTCTATTGGATTGTGAGTTCTTTAAGGGTAACACCTGTCATATATAAACCCACCTTTCCAGTATCTAACCCAGGGATGACACATAGTAAGTGCTCAAGAAATATTTGTTGAATGAATGCAAGAAGTAGATTTGAGTGGATACTTGAAGACTAGAGAATATTCAGAAGAAGGAGGGACTGAGCACTTTTCCAGACGGAGGCAGAGAGATAAGCTAAACTGCAGGAGGCACTAGCAAAGTTGCCTGATTTGGTATTCTCGTCTGTGATGTGGGGTTTAGTAACTCGCTCAAGGTCAGACAACTTGGAACTGATGGTTTCTGGATTTGCACGTAAGTCTTTCTGACTTCAAAGCTCAGGGTTTCCCACTATACCATGCTCCCTCTTCACCATATTATTTCCCATAGTTATGACACCACCACTCAACTGGCAAATGCCTCCTTTCTTCCCACTTAGGCCACATGAAATATTGTCTCTCTTGGACACCTTGTTTATATGATTTGTTTTCTGAGTTATGTTTTTTCCTCTTTCTTAGCTCTCCACTGCGGCTTGAATCCACGGGGTATTGATCACCCTGCCTGTGCCGAAGGTATTAAACTGCAAATTGAAGGTGAAGGTGTTGAATCTCAATCCATTAAAAGCAAAAATTTCCAGAAGGTGCTTGACCAAAAAGGAACCCCCAAGCGACTTCAGGCAGAAGCTGAGACAGCTAAGGTAGGTGATAATCCAATGAATTAAAGAGAGTCTGAAGCTGCAGCATTGATATTTTGTGGTCCAGCCTCAGAGGAGAACTGATAGTGCTTTTACTAATTACCATTACATCTTCAGTTAAATGAAGGCTGCTCCTTGATGATGGGTAATAATAAAGGGAAATATTGGCTATGTCCCCTTTAGAGTGGAATTGAAACACATTTGTGGTCAGTCTCGTTGCATGAGGCTCTGAATATGGTATAGAAGGGGCTCTGGAGAAAAACTCCTTGGTCTTAAAGTTGAAAGGTTTGTTTGCCAGGCTCAGATTGATCACTTTATGATATTGGGAAAATCACGTGACTTCCTAAGCCTCAAATTCTTCCTCTATAGAATGGGTATCATAAAAACTACCTTCCCAATCATGTTGAGCAGATGAAACAATACTGTGCATGTGGGAATTTTGTAAAAGTCCCAGTTGGCTGTGTGAGGATGAGGGGCTTTTGCTGACAAACACTGTTAATAACAACTGACATTTTGTTAAATATATACATATATTCCAGGTACTGTTTGAAAGACTCTTGATGTACTGGTTTGTTGTGTCCCCATGACAATTCTGTGAGGTGAACAATGGTAAACAGGACCCTAATTAATGAAAGATATAATCTGTTTTGTTGAAGGATATTTTGTTTTTAGTCTTTAGCCTAGATGTAGGTACAAAACACACCTTGGTAAACTGGGAGTTGGAGGGTAGATGATTCTTTAGTAAGGACAACCTCTTTTAAAGGCTTTCCACAGTGTAATTAGAACTATACATATTTTTGTCTGCAATCAGTGAAGATGTCCATCACTATGGGGGAAAATGTTGAAGATGTTCATATTATTGAGAGAACTAGTCTTCATATGGCATTGGTTTCCCCCTTGTTCATTCCCTGCAAGGGAATTTCCTTTCAAATGTTTGAGTCAATGCATATATGCATGCCTGGGAAAGCAAATGTTGTAATCACCCAAGAAAAATATTCAGTGGAAAGGTCACTTTGCTGTCATGCAGTAACCACCTCCCTCCCCCCAAAAAAATGGCTTTCAAAATCAAATGTGAATTTTTCTGCTTTATCTACAGCTTTTTTGTTTGTTTGAGGAAGATTAGCCCTGAGCTAACATCCACTGCCAATCCTCCTCATTTTTGCTGAGAAAGACTGGCCTTGAGCTAACATCCATGCCCATCTTCCTCTACTTTATATGTGGGATGCCTACCACAGCATGGCTTGCCAAGTGGTGTGTAGGTCCACACCCGGGATCCGAACCAGTGAACCTCGGGCCACCAAAGAAGAGAGTGTGAACTTAACCACTGTGCCACAGGCTGGCCACTGCTTTATAGACAGTTTTGAATAGTTACCATTGTTGCTTCCCTTCTTTAGTGTGGATAATTAAAGCTGATGACCTTATGTGTGTGTGTGTGTGTGTGTGTGTGTGTGTGTTACAGGAGTGGAGAATGATTAACAAGAAAGATATTGCAAATATTTGCACTGGGTATTTTAGCTGAGAGAAATTGCACCCCACAGGAATTTGGTTGATGATCGCTGAAGTTTGGTTTGTGAGCAGAGTTGGAAATAAGGGAGCCCTATTATGACATCTAAACCTCATCAATCTCTGATACTGCACAGGCATCTTGAAAGAGTAAGGGGAAAAAGTCTTAAGGGTCTTCTTTAACTAGTGAGATAAATAGACTTTGTCTGAGTAGGATCTTTTCAACAGGATGCTTAAAATATTAAAAATTAGAGTGGAGAAAAAGAAAAATTAATTATTGATATTTGTCTGATTTTAATTCAACTTAAAACATTTCCCAATTATCTTTTATTTGCAAAACAGATGGGTAATATAAAAAGTTTGATTCAAACCTGATACAATTTGATGACTTCTGAATCATTTGGAATATATGGTATTTTAGTAAATCCTGAATTTTCATGTTGGTAGCACTTGCCTTTGCCTCTGGATCATTTTGTATTTGCTTTGCTGACAACATACTTCACTGAGAATGTAGTAGTCTAGAAAGAACTTTTCCTCAGGAATAGACCCCGTATTGGAAACCAGATTCATTTGAGTTTATCTAGATCATCCACAACAAAACTCCCAAACAAATGGGGTTGAAAAGGTGATTCTGAGAGTTTTCACATTGACATCATATTTAGGAGTGAACAGACTAGAGGCTTTACTAAAGCTTAGACAAAGTATTTATTCATTTTTTTCATGGAAGGCTTGATGGCATTTTTCATGCAGGACTTACTGCAGGCTCGCAGGATCACATACCCTGAAGTTTTTGTACCACAGACAATGTGAACTAGTTGTATGCATGGACAGACACATTTAGATATTCTCTTCTGTTGTATTTAGAGGGTTATTGGAGTTGTAACATCTGTTTTGGGGGATAAATAATTGAATCTCTGGTAACTTGACCTACTCGAAACTTACTAAAAAAACCTCTGGCTAGAGATGCATGCATTGAAAGCCACTCAGTAATGTAAATTTCGACAGCTTTCTGGGAGGACAGTCTGATAGTAATTATCAAAATTTGAAATGTATGTAATTTTTAGCCAATAATTTCCTCTCTAGGAACTTGTCCTAAGGAAATAACCATCCAGATGTGCACAGATGGCTGCAGAAGAATGGTCTCTCTATCACTGTTTGTAATATGAAAACCTTGGAAACAGCCTAAATGTCTATTCCTAGAGCACTAGCTAAAGAAACAATGTGTATTTTTGCAATGGAATAGAATTTTCCCTTTATAAGGGTGGGGGAGACCTATGTGTGCTTATCTTAGTGTTCAAGCTGCTGTAACAAAATACTATAGACTGGGTAGCTTGTAAGCAATAGAAATTTATTTCTCACAATTCTGGAGGCATCTGGAACTTAAAGATCAAGATGCTGCCCACCTTGGTGTCTGATGAGTGTCTGCCTCCTGGTTTGTAGATGGCTATCTTCTCACTGTGTCCTCACATGGTGGAAAGGGCAAAGGAGCACTCTGGAGTCTCTTTTATGAGGGCACTAATCCTATCCGTGAGGACTTCACCCTCATGACCTAAGCACCTCCCAAAGGCCCTACCTCCTAATACCCTCACACTGGGGTTAGGTTTCAACATATGAATTTTAGGGGAACACAGACCTTCAGTCTATAGCAGTATTTATGCAGGAAAATGAGTGTGATAATATTTTTACGTGGGGAGGGGAGGAGAAAGGCAAGTCACAGCATGTGTAGCATGTTCCTATTCATGTAAAAATGTCTTTGTATAAGCGCACTACTGAGTCTGGAAGAATTTACTCCATAGTTTGAGCGGCAGTTTATACTTGGAGTTGAAGTTATGGGGGAAACTTTCTCTTTCTCCACTTCTGTTTTGAGTTTTTGGACAAAGATATGCATTCTTTTAAGCATATTTATTTTAAAGCCCTTTTCAGATTGCCCTATTAACTTTTAACTATTACAGTAGGTCAACTGTACCTTTTCCTGTTGAGTCGGTATTCTGCCTTTTAGGGTGCCGTATGTCCTCCCATGGTTTCTGATTCTTGCTGGTAGGTTATTTGCCAAGGGAAAGAGTTACCTTGGGGACTGTGTGTGTCTTGGGTTGTGGAGGCCATTTGATGAGTTGCCTTTTTAGTACATGTGCTGCTGAAGTGAGCACTGATGGAGTGTTTTTGCATTTCTCTCTTCCTGAACCTAAGAGGATGGAACAGCTTTGACCAGGAGTTCCATTGTATTTCAATTTGACATTCTATCTCTTTGTTACTGACTGACTATGCAATCAAGGGTCCCCATATGCACTTTCCTGTTTGTGGATGTCACACTGGGAACCTGGTTCCAGCTCCCTATCATGGCTCTGGGATCTTCCACCTTGAGTCCAGCCATGTTGAGCTTTAAAACCTATCCCTCAGCGCAGCATCTCTTCCACATTTCCAACAGGCCCAGTGAGCTGCATGCTCTTCATTGCTGTGGGTTTCTCACGCCTAGTGATTTCTCTTCCTTGATGCCATCTTGACAGAAATTTGTATTGCTTTCATAATTTAAAAATTTCTCTCTCTCCCTCTCTCTCCATTCTTGGAAAAATCATCCTTTTTGCTTCTCTCTTAGAATGTGATCTTGGGACCCCCTGCCCTAATTCCTCAAAAGACTAGAACCCTAATTCCGGAAGGAGTTGTTGGTGCCACAAGTTGCCTCCAGCTCTTATAGACCAAAGAGAAACCAATAGAAAACCAAGCTCATTTTTAAGCCTTAATATGGGCAGCATTCAGTCTAGTTGGGGAAAAAAATGGATCCATTTGAAAAGTGGATCAGCAAAAGATATTTACCAATGTAAATCCTAAATGCTTATGAGCACCTGGGAATCCAGAGAGTGTGCATGCCGTATCACAGCTGCAGTTACAAGTTCAAGACACAAATAACTGCGTTAACTCAGCTTTGCAGGTGGATACAAGGCAAGAGAGATAGTAGGTATATAGCATTTTCATCTCATCATGGGGCGCAGAAGTTATGAAGGTACACAGCTTCTTTTGCCGCCTCACCCACACAGGAGCATGTACAACTGCCTCAGATGAGAGCCAAGGTGAGGATGAGTCTTCTTGATGCAGAGAAGGCACAGCCTCTGTTTCCCACTAGTCTGTTTTTACCATTCTAGTCATGGAGGCCCAGGGCCAACTCACAGCTCCTGCAGACGAATTGTAGTTCCACATAATATTTTCCAAGGAAGCAGCCCTGTGAGACACTGAGGTCCTTCCGGGACAGGCCCAGGCCTGAGGTTAATTAATCCTTTCCTCATAGAGCAGTAGGGATGGGGCTGCGGGAGAGGGTATTCCAATAGAGAGAGAACTTCACCCGTGTGGTCAAATATCGATAAAATTCAAATACGCAGCAATAAGAATGGAAGGTGCCCTTAGCAATGAAGGCTAAGTCCCTGGAGTCAAGTTTTGGCAGCAGACATCCTCGGGTGTGCTCAGCAGCAGTCTTCTTAGTGTCAGGGTTTGTGTTGTGGAAACTGGTGGGAACAGTAGTTTGGAGCCAAGTTGTATAGGATGTGAATACTAGAACGAGGAGTGTGGATTTATTTTCTGCACTGTTCAATATGGTAGCCAGTAGCTGTGTGTGGCTATTTAAATTTATTAAAATTAAATAAAATGAAAAAAACGCATTTCCTTGGTCAAACCAGTCAAATTTCAAGTGGTCAGTTGCCACATGTGTCTAGGGGCCACTGTTTTGGATAGCACAGACATAGAACATCACAGAAAGTTCTGTTGGACAGCGCTGCTCTGATCTGTGGGAAGCCATTGAAGATCTCTGGGTATAGGATGTAAGATGAAAAAATGGAATTGTGTTAACATTTTCTCTGACCCTTGTCCTTAGGCCTCGAAGGATATGTACTTCAGTCATAGGAAAAATGTTGACACAGGAGTCTGTTCTGAAAGTGATATTCCTAAATGGTCTGGTTGGAATTTGAGTTTCTGTGGCAACTCTGGCTGTGGAATAAGATTAGTTCTTCAGCAGACAGTATCTTGGCTGTTCCCCATCTTGGAATTCTGGGATGTGTCCTCACAGGTGTCCCAAACATGGCATTGGGAAACTAGAAACTTAAGGAAACTTCCCTTTTCTGTGTTTTTATGCCTGTAAAATAAGGGTTTCAAAGGTTAATTCTTACTTTTCCTTGCCAGCAATGCCAGTTCGCCAGAGCCTATAAAGTGGTGAGTCAGTGATAATCAAGAGTCTTGGTGGCTTTTTGAGTGTCCCTCATTTTTGCATGACTGCCCCAAACCTGTTATTTATAAAACGTGTATCCTCATTTTGCAGCTGAAAAAACAAAGAATTTAAATGACTTGCCAAAACTTAGTTTCTGGCTAACAACTAGAGGAACATGGAATTCAAATCTGAGTCTAATGACTCCAAATCTAGGGTTTTATATTCTCTTAACATTAAATGTACAAATGATTTATTTATTTGAAAAGAAAATATAATGTGTTACACTGAGAATCCGGCCAACTCGGCAGAAGAGGTTAAAACACTGCCTGTATTTTTTATTCCTCAGAGAAACACGGAAAATCTTGATTGCTGTATTATATAAGGGAGAAGCAATGCCAGCATCTAAAACAGTGAATAATTGCCTGTGTTTGGCTTTGGGATGCATTATGTGAGTCTTTGGCAGCACATAGCCTTTTCTCATTAGGTTAATATTAGATTTAGTTTGTATTTCTTTGGCACAGAGTTAAAGGAGCTGGCCTGGAACTTACTGCTGGAGGCAGGAGGAGGAAAAAGCCTGGTGCTTTGGATAAGCCACAGGCGGATAAATGAGAGTTGACTGGAGGGCAGTTGGTGGACATTTCTAACAGCAAGCAGGAAGCATTAATCTGGGATTAAAACAGAAAGCTAAAAGAATTTTGACTTGGGTTAAAAGACAAAGGGTGGATTGTACTTAACCTTGATCAAATTACATTGCTCAGCTGCCTCTGAGAAGGTCTGTGGCAATTTGGGGGATAGAATGATCTAATTCTTGGCTATGTGTATTTCTTGGCTCGGAGAGCAAGAGTGTCTCCAAAAGAAGCTGCCAACCCAATATAGTGTCACCAATGATGTGAAAGGACATAATGCATGGGAAACACAATGAGCACATACTTAGTTAAGAATTGCCAGAAGGGTCAGAACAAGAGAGGCAAGCCAGAATGACGTCATGCTATGTGAGTTCCAGGGCCCCAGTACACATACACTGGGCACTTGGAAAGATGTCAGAAGAAACTACAGTAAACCCGTATTGGAAAAGGTAAATGTTTATTGCTAAAGTGTTGAGCTCTGAAGAGTTGTGACAGTAAAAAGGGTGTATTTGAGTCATAGATTACGGTATAAGCAACAATGAAGAAATCTTGAGGAGCATTTGTCTACCTAATTTACTTTATAGGTGAGGGAACTCAGACTCAGATGAAATTGAATGGCTTCTCCAAGATCTTGAGGCTAGTAGTGACTCAGTGTAGACTAAAACGTGGTCTTCTAACACATCGCCAGTGCTTTCTGCTCTTCTGTGCTGACAAATCTATGCAAAACAACAAGTACTTGGAGCCATTTGTTCTATGGTACTTTTCTGGTTGCCATGACTGTCGTGTGTGCCATTTGAGGATGCAAAATGGAAGGCGGTGTTCGGGGGAGATGGAGCCCCTAACAGTGGGTAGATCAGGGGCAGTTACAGTTCCATCGGCAGTTTTGACACAGCAAAGATAGGCCTCTGGAAGAAAGGGCATGTGAGTTCTAGGGAGGGTTTGTCGGCTAGCACTTGGCCCAAATGCTTTTCTTTTCCAGCTTGAAATTCTGAAGATCAGTATATTCTCAACCATGGCCGCAGTTAAAGAATCCTAACAGTCAGAATTGATTGTGATATTTCAGAATTGTGTGCATCTATATAAAGGCAAATAGACAATGTATACCCAAGAAGGAGATAAACATAGGTGGCACTTATGAAACAGTGCAAGTATTCTGTAGTTCTGATGATGAAAAGTCTCCCAGCCCTTGATGAGTGACATTGGAAAAGCCTAGAGGTAGCTAAGAGCCCTGGTCAACCCAGCCAAGTGAAGAACTCAAGAAGCAGATAAAGCAGAACCACATGGAGAAGTATGAGATCTAAGATGAACAGCAGAGGGTGGTGGAAGAAAGCGGAATTTGACCTTTGGCCACACCCATAGCTGGAGGGCTGATGACAGTTCCTAATGAGGGGCATTGTAGTTTAACAAACGCACATCATCTCAAAGCATGTACAGTTTCACCTTCTTTCTCTATGCACACAAATGCTAAAAGATCTTCTTTATAAAATGCGTATTGTTTAGTAAGTTTTTCTAGTAAATCTTTGTTTTGCTTTCCCTAATATCTTACACTGTAGTTGCTGTTGAACTATGACTACTTGGACTCAGGTGACCATTTAGAACAGGGGTTTGTAAACTTTTAGTGTAATGGGCTAGAGAGTAAATGGCTTTGCATGTTGAGTGTTGCTATCCCTATGTGACTTTGAGGAAGTGGACGCCTTTCCTTGAGACAGTTAAGTGGTGGAGCTCTTACTTAGATATGTGCGTCTTTACTGCTCCGTGTGTCTCAGCTGATGGGAGGAGCTGGAGAGCTCAGCTTTAGACAATGCACACCCAGTAGTATGGAAAACTGTGAGGAGAGAGGTGAAGGTGGAAGGGATACTTCAAATCATTTTAAAGAGATAACCCACTTTCTTTTCTTCTCTATAAATATACAAATGGCCACAGCTTATGTTCTATTTGGATACAAGTTGCCAAAAGTTTATAGTTGTAAAGGAAAAAAAAATTGTAGTAAGTAATAAATCATTTAAAACTGCCCTGATATCAATCATAGATTGAGAAGGAGAAAGATTTTGTAATAATGATTGAATTGGAAAAGAGTATTCCATTATGTTAAAAAAATGCAAATGGCATAGGCAATTCTGTTATTCAGAGATGGATTATTCCATCAACACATCATGTTCCTTCATTCTATCCTCAGTTCATATTCTGAAATCCGTGCACATTCCACCTCCGCTACCATCACACGGGTCTACCTGACCCTCTCTTCTCCCTTGGACCACAACAGTAGCCTCTTAACTGGCTTCCATTTCCCTCTTGCCCTCCTGCGATCCATTCTCCACACAGCAGTCTTGAATCAGAGGATGCCACTCTCCTGCTTAACATCCTCAATGGCTTTTCATTGCACTGAAAGTGAAAATCCAGATTCGTTATCATGATTGATAAGAACCTAAGACATTTGGATCCTGCTTGCCTTCCCAGCCTTGCCTCGGCTGTCGTCTGGTTGTCTGAGCTCCAGGCGTATTTGTCTTTTTGTTTCTTGCATATACCAGGGTCATTCTCTGTTGAGAGCATAGATACTTGCCATCTCATCTGCCTATCATGATTTCCCCCTTGATCATTGCATGGCTGGTTCCCTGTCATTTAGGTCCCAGCTCAAATGTGCCTTTCCAGAGTCCTGACCACCCTAAGTTACTCGCCCAGTCACACTGTCTGACATCACCGTTTGATGTCCTTCATAGAACTTCTGCCTGTCTGAAGTCATCCTGTTTCTTTTCTGTCTCTTCAATAAAATTTAAACTCCTTAGAGCAGTAATCTTGTCTGTCTTGTTCACTGCTGTAACATCAGTGCCTGTTACAATGTCCAGCACATAATAAAGAATGCATTTTTGATAAATAAGTCAGTTGGTGTGACACAGAAGTCCCTTGCCTCTGGATCTGTCTCTCTTTTGCCTCGTAGTTATTTCATTATCTTTAACCTCTTTACAACTGAGCAGAAAGATAAATTTTCTTGGTCCTATAATGGTTGACCATGTCAGAGAAATGCTTTTCTGGACTGGTGGGTGCTTATGCGACATCGCCCACAGGGTGAGCAAGGGATATATACATAGCCACTCTCTTACACTGCATCCTCCAAAAGTCAGGTTTTCTCTAAGACTAGGGAAATACCTGTTTGCAATTTGTGGCAGGCATTCCAAACTTCACCTAGATAAAGAATCTTTAACTCCCAGATCAGGACCCAGTGATCTCTCTGCTACCTCCAGAACTGGCCAAGATTCTAGATGGCAAGTTTCCTTCACTCCCACCTACACTCTCTTCAGGGTCCTCAGTATAAGCATCAGCTGACTACCCTGATTTTCACCCCATCTCCTTGAAGTCAAAACTTGAAGGAAATGGGAAGTAGCAGCTTCTCCTTAAATGATTAGGAACTCATGACTCAAGTTGAAAATCAGATCACTAGGTACCAAACAGTAGCTAAAACTTTATATCCAGGGCTTTACAAATTAGAAAGTTTTCAAATGTTGCTTTTGCAGGAAACCTTCGATATATCCTATCATAGTCTGCTTGGGCTGCTATGACAAAATGCCATGGACTAGGTGGCATAAACAATAAACTTGTATTTCTCACAGTTCTGGAGGCTGGGAAGTCCAAGATCAAAGTGCCAGCCAATTTGGTTCCCAGGGAGGCCCCTCTTCCTGGCTTGTAGATGGTAACCTTCTGGCTGCATCCTCGCATGGTGGGGAGAGAGTGAACTCTGGTCTCTCTTCCTTTTCTTAAAAGGACACTAGTCTCGTCAAGGGGCCCCACCCTCATGACCTCATCTAAACCTTATTATCCCCCGAAGGCCTTATCTCCAAATACCATTGCATTGGGGGTTAGAGCTTCAACATACGAGTTTGGGAGGGGACACAAACATTTGGTTAATGACATATACCAAATATGCATTTTGGCCAAATGGCTGAGTGCTAAATCATTATTTGGCTGAAGTTGAATATCACCATCATAGAATGAATGTCTGGCATGCAAGAATAAACTTGAAATATTAATAAGAATGCCTATTACAACTTAATTAAAATTATACCAAGCAGACTTTTTTAAAATTGGCATTGTAGTGCAGTGGTAATAATTTCTCAGAGCCATCAGCTCCCATGATTTTTGTATTGCACATTTATGATACTGAAAATATGCTCTCTCTCAACTGAAGTCAGTGAAGGAGCAATGTACATTTTTGTCAAGCTCTGCCACTGCAAGGTCATGCTAATGGCGATATTCCCCCCATGTCATTAAGCATTTTTCCTCTCTGGTAATAACTGACTGAAGTAAAGACTTCAACCCTTGGGCTTGCCGTCTTGCTTTGAAGGTCATGAGGCAATTTCATTGAAACAATCCCATAAACTAAAGCTTTGGGCTGTACTTGAAGAAGATGGTTTTTCCAATTCTCAAAATCAAGCTTAATTTTGTTGCTATCCCTTGTGGTTTTCTTTTTTTTTTTTTTTTTTTTTTTTTTTTGAGCAGTGTTTTCACAATATTCCTTGTGAAACATGATTCTCAATTTAGCAGCCAGGATGATCTTGTTAACGTCCCGGGCAGATCATGTCGTTCCTCTGCTCAGACTCCTCTAATCTCTCCCCATTTTCCTCAAATGAAAAGCCAAAGTCCTTTCAGTGGTTCAGCAGGTCCTGCAAGATCAGTCCCCTGGCAAGTCACTCATGTCATCTGCTACTGCACTTCTACATGCTCAGGCTGCTCCTGTATTAAACCAGTCATCTTCCCACCTTGGGGCCTTTTCATTGGCTGTTCCTCATCCTGCAATTCCCTTTCCTCAGGATGCACAAGGTGCACTTCTTCTTGTCCTTCAAATCTTCACTCCAGCATAACCACCTCACAGAGGCTTATGTGAGCTATTCTATTTAAATAATGAACTCTTTCTCACTGCCCTGACTCCCTGGCTCTTTTCTGTTCTTCTCACTGCCTCTCCCACCCTACATACTCATCACTTTCTAAAACAGTGTATCATTTCCTTATTTATTATGTGTATTACTTTACGTGATCATCCACCGGAGTGTAAACTCTGCGAAGGCAGGGTCATGTTTTGTTCAGTGACATATCCATAAGACTCACGACCCTGCCTGGTATGTCCTAGGGGTTCAACTCTTTGTTTAAATGAATTCTTTTAACAATCAGTGTACATTTAATCTTCAGCTCACTGATAGACTTTTACTATATAAAGCAAATTAGGAGAATTTCACTCTAAGTTACATCTAGAATGCTAACTTTTATTGGAAAGGGAATTTTCATACGACAACAGTGAACTCAAAAAACATCCCTGTTTGTGTTACTAATAGCGCTGTGATGATCAGATATGTAAATAATCTGTATGATCAAATAATCATTAATTGCACACAAGTTCAAGGTTGCCAAAAATATAATTGAAATGGCGTTTGACTATTTGGCTTGCCAGAAACCAAGGCTGAAGCCAAATCCTAATAGCAGATTTTTGGCCGAATGCCACAACCAAAACTGAGCTTGGTGCCTCCTTGTTCTTTATATAATTAAGCAGTTTACCTTCTAAATGTTCACATGTCTAACTTGTACATTGTGTAATCTTGTTTTTTTGGGAAAATCTGATATCAGCCTTTTTTTATGTTCTGTATAGACAAAAAGAAGGGTTAACCCTATACAAGCTGCGTAGTGGTAACCTCTTAGAGATGGCTAGACACAGAAGAGAGGAAGACATCAAAGCTTGAATTTACCAGGAAGAATGATTTTATAAAGGATAGGTAATTTTGCTATTTTGATTTATCTTGCAATTACATAGTCAAGAGCACAGACCCTGGGGCCTGAGTTCTGATCCCTGCTCTGCCACAGACTGGCTGTATCACCTGGGGCTAATTTCTTGACGTCTCTCTGCCACAGTGCCTTCATCTGCCCAGTAGAGATAATCATAGTATTGACCTCAATGGGTTGTTGTTAGCATCATTGGGTTTACATATGCAGTGCCTAAAATGGCTCCTGGCATATAGTAAGCACAACGTAAGTTTGCTACTATTGTTATTCTTAATATTGTCATTATTCTTAGAGAACATTTTGGCAAGATAGATTGGAGAATATTTTTTTTTTAAGCCAAGGTTTCAAATTGACTGCCTGTAGCCATATTGGGTCCACCAGCAAGTTTTGTTTGCCCACACAAACTTGACATTTAAATTAATCTTCCACAGTGGAAAACCCCAGAAATTCTTCATTTAAAAGCTCCAGATTTTCCACTTCTTTTGAAAAATTAAAAAATCTGGAAATGATAAACCTAAACTTGTACCAGCTGGAGTTGCCAGCAGCTGCTGCTTTTAAATGAGGAGTTTTTCCAGTTTGGTTCTATCTGTGGCTGGCTCTCTTCACTCATGATGTTTCCTGATAGGCTGATATAAGCAGTTTAGTTCGTGACCCTATAAAGGGATAGCTAAGTCTCTTACATTTAGTGAAAATGTCTCTTATTTCCTTAAATATGCACTTGTTCTAAGTTCAAAGTATCTATTAGACCCCTGATGCTCTAGTGAACAAGACACCAGTGGAAACTGGGTCCCAAACATGTACTATGATGTAAATTCTAATATGTATTTGGAAGGAAACAAACCGAGGTCTGAGAAATTGAGATAGAAAATAAAGATGGAGTAGAGAAGACAGGAGGGAAGGAGGAAGGGGAGAAAGGATGTTTTTGAAATGAAACCTAAATATTTATCAATAGAAATGGAGACAAGTGGGTAACTTGAAGTTTATTTTGAAGATAGAAGTGGTAAGATGTAATTATGTGTAACCCATGAGACAAAGGGAGGAATCAAGGATTACTCCTAAGTTTCTGGTTGTAGCAGCTAACTGGACATTGGTGTTGCTTAGTGAGATGGGGGAAAATGACAAGAGAGGGCATTAGCAGAGGAAGGTTTGGGGCAAAATCACAAGTTTCATTTTGACCATGTTAATTTTATGATTTCTGAGCTACATCCAAGAGAAAATGTCAAGTAAGCCGTTAAACTTGTGAATCCAGGTTTCCAAGGGAGGTCTCAGTTACAGATATAGATTAGAGGTCACATCTGTCACACTGGGGTGCATGTGTGTGACACAGTGTGTAGAAACCAAGGGATTTTCCATGGGTCCTCACCTCTAGGAGGTGGTATCCCTTTTTTTCCCCAGCCTCTGCTACTACTTTGATGATTCTTGTTATCTCTGCCCTGTCATCATTGGACTTTGATGAGCCTAAGGGCTAGACTGTTCAGTTTGGAGTGTAAAGGCCCAGCATGAAAGTACTTGGATAGAAATAGCTCATCCTAACCTTTTCAGTCTAATTTTTGACCACCACCCCTGCTCCCATTCATGCTTGCCTACTGTTAACTGTTTTACACATCTAGTGAAAAGAGGCCAGTGCATTGCATGAGCAGTCAGAAAAGGGGAAGAGTAGGGTTGTTGGGATGAGCAGCTGATGGAGTTTTTAGGCTTCAAAGCTTATTAATTTTCTATTGAGCCAGCCCTCAACAGATTCGGCACTCTCACTGCCACAGCCTGGGTTCATTTCCCAGTCAGGGAACCACACCACCTGTCTCTCAGTTGTCGTACTATGGTAGCTGTGTGTTGCTGTGATGCTGAAGGCCATGCCATCGGTATTTCAAATACCAGCAGGACCACCCATGGTAGACAGGTTTCAGTGGAGCTTCCAGACTAAGACAGACTTAGAAAGAAGGACCTGGCCACCCACTTCTGAAAAAATTGGCCATGAAAACCCTGTGAATAGCAGGGAGCATGGTCTTATATAACACCAGGTGGACAATGAAAGGGTGGCGTAAAAAGACTGGGCAGAGTTCTGCACTGCTGTACACAAGGTTGTAGGAGTTGGAATCAACTCAACACTAACAACAACAAAATTTTTCATTGGGATGTGAGGGTGTATTTATTTTTCACTCACGCTGTCACGATAGATGTCCCTTGTGTTCACCAGTATCTACTTCTCTCCTGGGCTCATGGAAGACTGCACTTCCCAATCTCCCAGAATCACTAGTTCTAGACAGTGGCCTGTGAGAGAAAGTGACATGCTGTACTAACAGGCTAGGACCACAAGAACGCTGGTGCAAACTTCCAGCTCCCTCTTTCTTTTTGAGGAGTGTGGTGGCTGCATGTTCAGATGGCAGAGCACAAAGTCAAAGGAACTTTGATCACCAAGTCTCCATTCATGGAGGACAGCTGCCCAAGAGCTGACTTGTAGCTGACTTTGTAGAAGCAAGAAAGAAACTTTCATTGTGTCCCAAGATTTTGACGGATGTTTGTTACTGCACCATAAGCCTAGCCTAACCAGATTAATCCAGATGTCATCTGGAAACCATACAATAATGCTTACTCAAAACTTAAGCTCCTCACAAGTAGGCATCTTGTTGAACTTCAGGCCAAGTGCAACCCTTGACAAAGATGGATGTGCTTGAGTATTACTCAAAAATTGGTATTGATCATGACTTTGTTTTTAACAGATGGAGACTTTCAGTACTCTTTTTACTCTGAACTAAAATTAAGTTGTTACTTGAAGATTTTAAAGCTTTTCTCCTGGGTCCCAGTGATTGTCACCAATGTCAGGACATTCTGAGGCATGCATCTCCCTAGTGCCTATTTTGTGTTTGTATGTAGTTGACAGCAATTAGCTGCTGTTTCTGTCTCATAATGATGCTGCGATTTCCTTTCATGTCCTCATGTTTTCTTCTAGAATGTATCACTTGAGTGCTAAGCACATGTAACGAGTCTAAATCATTGGGCTTAAAAGTTAGAGATGAGTGTTATTTTTCTGGTGTCATTTGTGTGTGGTTTAATCTACTTGAGCAATTATTTTGTTTTGGAGAAGCTGACCTATTTTTCCCTCCTGAATGCAAATCTGAGCTGTATCTCTTACCATTTGCACAGTGACTTTCTGAGACACAAATGCTTCTCCTTGAATGACCCCTTTCCCTCTTGGGCTTCCTTAGCTAATATTTATCGGCAACATCTGGGGTTTAGCGCAATGAAGTTATTTACAGCAGTGCTTATTAGTGCACTGCTGTGAGTCATGGCGCTTCCTAGCCAACTCCGCCATTTTGTTGAGAATGGCCCTCAGTGGAGCCCCGAGATTTGCAGCTATTTTTCAGGAAGTAGAAGCCTTGTGTGCTTTGATGAAAAATCACAGAGAATGTAGGGGAAGGGACTGATTACAATTGGAATGGACATAAGGAATCTTCTAATTGAACCTTCTCATTTTACTGGTGAGAAAATTGATGGGCAAAGAATGACTTGCAGAAGGCTGCAGGAAGTAAGTTACAGAAATGCAAGCAGGAGTCAGAGCTTTTGCTCTCAGTCTGTTTATCACTCCATCATAGCTTTTCTTTCTTGGGACTTTAATACTTAATCCAGGATGTTTGTGGGGAGGAAGCTTTCTTTGTTCATAGATCATTTCTTAGATTTTCTTTCACTCAGGGAAGAAATATAGGAGAAAATTCAAGTTCTGTTTGGGTTGGTTACTTTCAGCATTGTAAGGGTTTCTCCACCTTCCTCCTGGAGAAGGTCTCCTTACAGCCACATCCTGGTTAGGGCAGAACAGGCAATTGCTTTCAGCTTTATGCTCCGGGCATGGATGGTGATGGCTACAGCTGAGAATGGAATGAGAAGGGACTGACATCTCCAGCTGCTGTTAAAAGTGATTCCCAGGCTCGTGCATATATCTCCACTTACTTTTTGAAAAAATATATGTAATATTTGATATATAGACAATAGCACAGGATATATGTCTCTATGGCTAATAGTAAAATTAACACTAGTGAACTCACCACTAACCTTGTGAAAGCCTGCTCGTTTTTGAACTCATCTTCTCTTGTGTTCTCTGGGAGTGACTGACTCCCTTAGCTATATCCTGCTTCTTGTATTTTTTCTTTCTATAAAATATTGCTGTTAAACATGCGTACAAGCATCCTCTATCTTTAAATCAACCACAATTACAACATTTTTGTTTTATTTTTTAACGTCACTTTATTCCTCAAATACAGTGATTTCCAAGATTGTCATCAGCCCTTTTCTTGTCTGTTTTACCATTTTCCTCCTTGGCAGTGTCTATGGAGCTGACCACCAGATCCTTATCTCCAGGGCTTGCTTCTCTCCTGAATCATCATCCGTCATTTTCAGCTACCTGGTGGACAGTTCCACTTGGACCTACTG
Organism: Equus quagga; assembly: GCF_021613505.1. Lineage (NCBI taxonomy): Eukaryota > Metazoa > Chordata > Mammalia > Perissodactyla > Equidae > Equus > Equus quagga. Next base: position 21,851,640 of record NC_060282.1, read on the forward strand.
CAGTTACTTCAAAAGGAACAAAAGAAATCTGCTTTCCTTCGACTACTACCCTAATTTTTAAAGATTCTTCCTTTTGGTCCTAAACAAATGTATCCAAGGAATAATTTGTATATACTCCCTGTATTTATTGCATGACCCACACTTACTCTTTCATCTCCTTCAATTTCATCTGTGGCTGCCCTCCTAAAGCTATAGTCTCTGAAGTCAGTAATTAGTTGTACTTTTCCACCATTGCGCCCCTGTCCTCACTGCTCATTCTTAGGCACTTCTCTGCAGTGTTTGACTTTGTTGATCAATTCCTGTTTTGTTTTTGGAAACCCACTCTTCTCTTGGTCTATGAAATACTGCTGTCACCTGGTTTTCTGTCTCTCTCTGACTTTCCTTCTTTTTATTTTAATGACCTCTTGTTTTTCTTTAATCCCCAAATATAGTGATTTCCAAGTCTGTCATCAGCCTCTTTCTAGTCTGTTTACCATTCCCCTCCTTGGCAGTGTCTAGGCAGATGACTTGCCAGATCCTTATCTCCAGGCCTGACTTCTCTCCTGAGGCCTTCTTCCTTTTCAGCTGCCTGGTGGACAGTTCCACTTGGACTAATGCAGTTACATCAAAAGGAATGCCCACTTGGGACACCCCATTTACAGCAATCCCCCAAAGATTGTGAATGGTCTGGCAGTCGTTCTTGTAGCTATATAATGATAGAAGGGACAATTCACTAGTAAGGTGTAGTAATTTTAAAGTTGCACGCACCTAATAGCCTCAAAATGTTTAAAGAAATCAAATGGAGAAAATGACAAATTCACCATCATAGAAGAAAGTTTTAGCTTCTTTTTCTTAGTAATTGAGACCTTAAGTGGGCCAGTGTTAGAAAGAATATAGAAGATATGAACAATACAATGAAGAAGCTTGATCTGGTAGACAAAGTTAAAACCTTGGACCAACAATTAAAGAATACACATTCTATTTGTCCATTGCTAAACTACAGGTAGCAAAATTAAAGGTGCACATGCTGTAACCTACAGATTGCATCTTACGTCTTTGCATAGAAAAACTCTATGATATGTGAAAAAAGATGTTTACAGAAATGTTAATTATAGGATTGTTTATAATACGAAAATAAGACACAACCTAAATGTCCATGAGTAGAAGACCAGATAAATGAATTGTGTTGTGTTCTTACAAGGAGTACTAAACATTAGTTAAAATGATTGGGCTAGAATTATCTGACTCAAAATGGGTAGGTCTCATAGAAGTGAGTGACAATCAAATTGTAGAATAATATAGATGCTGCATGAGATTGTTAAGGTAAAAAATATTACTTATGGGTATATATAAATAGAAGTTATAAGAACATGCTAGAGCTTAGAAACAATAGTATTAGGATGTTATTTCTAGAGGTGGGGTAATCTTGGAGGAAGCGAGGGAGGGGAACAGGTTTTATAAAGGTGCTTGGACTGTGTTTGAAATTTTTTTGTTTCTGTTTTTCAAAGATTTGGAGTACAATTAGACATTTTCAAGATTTGACAAATCTGAGTGAAACTACAAAGACACATACATATACCAGCTATGTGAAAAAGTCTGTATACCACTAGGACTCAGGTTAGGTGTCGAGATATTCTGTAGTTTTACTCACGACGTGTCCTTGGAGAGTAGTGCTGTTCTCTGCCTGCTGTGATGTGCTCATCAGTGAAGACATTTCAGATACTCTCATTCTCCGTGAAAGCTGCTCTGATCTACCCCAATCAAAATGAATCTTCCTGTGTTTTCTCTAAGTATTTTGCCAGTTCCTCTATTATGTCACTTATGTCATAGTTATCATAGTTACTATGTTTCTGTCACTAGATTGTGAGTTTGAGGACAAACTCTGTGTGTCTCTGTCATCCCTGGATGTTAGCGCCTTTATACTTGTTAATGTTATTTCCAGAATCTAATAAGTTATTTTGACAGTTGCAATTCAAAGATTCTTGGAGTTCACGGTAGCCAAAGGAACTCACATATGCATGTCATTCACCAGTTGGCAAAGGTAGGGCATTGGGATGCCTAAATATTCTGACTCAGGGATGATGTTTACTAGGGAGTCTTGGCCATTTCTGCCACCTGGGTCCTGATGAATGGCACAGAACATTCTGAAACTTCCTTCACCTCATCGTGGCCTTATCAGCAATTCTAGAAGACCAAGCTCAGGGGCATGAGAGTGATATTTTCAGCTCTAGAATGTAAAGGGGTGAATGTTGGGTCTTTGAGAATATAAAAAAGATCATACCCTAAACGGAATTGTTTTTCATTTAAATCTTGAACATTTCGCTGTAAGCAATTGGTAGGTAGGTTGCTGTTCGCTCCATCTTAAACATGAGAATACAAATGAGGCACAAGAGTGAGGACTCCAAATCTAAATTCCATACCTTTTGCTCAGTGCAGTGTCCATAATTATTTTACCCTGGTATTTTCTAGAATGTGATTTCTTCTTCCTTTTCCTTTTCCTAAGCCAGTTTAGTTAAACATAACTAATGATTAGGGTACTCCCTGGAAATCACCAAATACCAGGGATTGGTAATTGAGCCCCAAAAATCATTTCAAAATCACTTTACTAAGTAGTGAGTTGACACCGTACTCAAAGATCCAGCCACACTCCTTACCCAGTTTCATGTTGCTGTGAGAAAGGGGCTCTTCATTGGTTGTGGTTGGGCTACTTGCAGTATAATAAACATTTTCTTATGGTTTGTTTCTCTGTTCAGGAAATGGAATGATAAACACATGGCAGAGCCAGAACGGGTCTGCACTTCCTTGGCACTATCTGTTATTTAGTGGAAATGAAGAGATGTACAATGTGCTGATTTGCAGAGTAGAAGAGACTTCTTATTTAAATTTTATGACGTTAATATTTTTGAATATTGATTTGGTTGTCAACATGGGCTCTAGAATTCATTTTCTTTTTTGATTCATTAACAAAAGCCTTTATATCTGGTGTCCCTGTGATAATGTGGAGGAAGACGAGCTTGTTGTATATCAGTAATATAAAGTGATGCTCCAGAAGAAATCTGGGTGGCTTCGAAGGGCGGGGGAGGGAAGGAATGAAGAAGAAGAATACTTTTGTTTTAGGGAAATGAATTTATTATGTTTTTTCTGGCACCCACTCAAAAGAGGAAAAAAAAAATACCGTAAGCAAACTGTGAAACTTGAATAAGAGTCTTAGTTGTTTTATTAGTGATTGAAACAAAACAGAGAATGGAAATCAAGTGTAAAGATAAACAACATCAGGAAAGGAATTCTTCAGTATGTGCCCTGAGAAAGTTGTAATGGAAACTAATTTGTAATTATTTGATTTGTGGCACTACTCTGTGTGTTGCTTATTTTGCTTTATTCTCACATTTGCCGTGTTAACAAACAACAGATGAATGTTAGCTCTTTTGCAGTTGTTGAATTACTCCTTATTTTTTTCCCCTAAATCCCTGTTTGACCATCTTTAGGTGTAACCCACCCCCCCTCCTGCAAATGCACAAACATGGAAAAATATGGTGTATTAGTCAGAGTTCTCCAGAGAAATAGAACCAATAGGATGTATAGATGCTCGTCTCCCTCTGTGTCTAAATGTCTGTTTGTGTCCCTGTCTCTAGAGACTGATGAAGGAATTGGCTCCTGTGATTGTGGGGACTGGCAAGTCCAAGATTCACAGGGTAGGCTGGCCGACTGGAAACTCAGGCAGGGTTTAAAAGTTTTGAGGCAGAATTTATTCTTCTTTGGGAAACTTCAGTCTTTGCTCTTAAGGCCTTCAACTGATTGGAGGAGGCCCACCTACATCATGGAGGGTATATTAGTCAGGATTCTCCAAAGAAACAGAACCAATTGGCTCACACAGTTGTGGAGGCTGAGAAGTCCCAGAATATCTCCAGTCAACAAACTGGAGACCCAAGAAGGCCAATGGTGTAGTTCCAGTCCAAAAGCTGACAAGCTCAACACCCAAGAAGTGCCAATGTTTCAGTTTGAGTCCAGAGGTGGGAAAAGACTGATGTCCCAGCTCAAAGCATTCAGGGGGAAAAGGTTGCCCCTTACTCATGAGAGAGTCAGCTTTTTTGTTCTCTTCAGGCTTCACCTCGTTGGATGAGACAGCTGGTTGCCCACATTTGCGAGGGCAATCTGCTTTAATCTGTCTGCTGGTTCAAATGTTAATCTTATCCAGAAACATCCTCACAGAAACACCAGGAATAATGGTTGACCAAATATCTGGGCACCCATGGCCCGGTCAAGCGGACACATAAATTAACCATCACAGAGAATTATCTGCTTTACATAAAGTCAACTGATTGAATGTTAAAAAAAAACCTTCACAGTAACATCTAGACTAGTATTTGACCAAACAACTGGGCCCCATAGCCTAGCTCAGCTGACACATACAGTTAATCATCACAGATGGTACATATTTTTTTTCATTATAAAAGTACTGTGACCACATTCTAAGTTATTAGGAAACTAGGAAGGAGAAAAAATAATATATCCATTACCCCACCAGAACTTGTTCTGCTTTCTTTCAGTCTTTTTAATTAAAAGGGTATATTTTAAAGTATCTTGAAAATATTTGCAATAACGTTGTAGACATTTGAAAGCTTTTATCTTTCTTGTATTTGTTCTAGTTGTCAGAGCAAAAACAGTAAAGTGGAAGCTGGGCTCTGGATGTTTACAATCTCTACCACTCACTGATTTCATCAATTGAGAAAGAAATAGAATCTCCTAAACCTGGGTTCCCTTATCTGTTTATGAACGGTTTGGGCTTGGCAATCTCTAATGACCTTTTCAGCTTGAGTATTTACTAATCCAGGATTTCTTAAAATGGGGTACATGTACCACTCTATTACTACAAGCTGAAAGAATGGAGCATAGTATACAGATGAACAGTGTTTAATAATTTAGTGTTTTGTGTATTTGAACAAAATATAATTGGACACAAAATCGTGGCTTCCTGCCTATTATTTCTTAGGACAAGATGAAAACTAACGAAGGGAGTCATTTTAAAGAAAAATATTAAAACACATGTTTTACACTGACATGGAGGAACATTAGCAATGAACGAAGCTTGGGCTATAGACTATATTAATCTACTAATCTAACTTGATTTGCTTTTGAAACTTGAATCTAACTTGATGTGCCTTCAAGAGACCCATAAAGACCCCAGTTCCCTTAGCAGACAGCAGTGTAGACACTTGTTCATCTAACATTTTGCTCCACCTGTGCTGAGTACAACCTGCTGGGTTCTGTGCCAGGGGCGAGGATCCTTGGGTGAATGGGATGTGGCGTTGGCCCTTGGTGGCTTGCAATCTAGTAGGGCGTCAGAAGTGTAAATGATTAATTATATCTGTATCATATCTGCAGTAATGGAGGTATACACCAGTGACTAGGTTTGGGATAACACAGAGGAGAGAGACTAACTCAGCCATGGGGACACCAGGAAAAGCCTAACAGCAGTCCTTCTTGACCTGACTGACCAATGGGGATGGGCATTCCAGGTACGGGGAATAGGTGTCCAGAGCCAGCTACCTAGGAAGTGTCTGTAGATGTTGTTTTTCAGCTTTCTCCCCAGTTCTGGGTGACAAGCCTGAGCTAATCTTTCAGTATATATGGATTAGATTTTGGACTATTTGCCATCTCTGCGCTTACCTGTTACCTGGCTTGGGGCTTCTGTTTCTTTACTCCTGAACAAGTCTCAAGCAAAAGTCTGCCTACCCTGTAACATTCTTTTTCAATATGGATTTTGTCATTTAAAAAAAGGGAAAGAGAAGAAAAATGATTTTCAATGATCTTGGATGAGGGAAAACTTTGGATGCCTAATTAAATGCCTGAGTTTGGTTCTGTGTTTGCTGGGAGCCTACTATAAAGCAAAGTGATGTGGCCTTCTGTTCTGTTCCAGGCGCCAAGAGCTTGCTGGGCTGGGTTCCCACTGCGTCTGTGTAATGCGTTCCTTCTGTCCCACCCCATATTGCAGATCTGCCGAGGCTGACATCATCACCTTGGATAATAAAGCCACTCCCGAGTGTGTTACAAGTTGAGCTGCCTAAATGGAGGGATGGGGGTGGGATTGCAGAGGGCCTTGCCAGTTAGTTCAACATTGTAATTTCATTTGCCTTCTTTAAAGAGTCCTCTGTAGAAAGAGATCACACATTTAAATTGGAAGTATTTTACAGGGCTAATTTATTGCTCTATTGCCGTCTGCCCTGCAAGCAGATCTGTTCATCTGTTCCCTTGACGGCCTGCCAGATTTAAGTTTGCTTTCCCTCCCGGTGGGCCTCACCTGGACACCTTGGAGGCTGGTGGGAATCATTTGGACAGAGTAGGTGTGGGCTGCTGGAAGAATTGCTGGACGCAGTGTTGCTCTGGTTGAGAGCAGAGGAGGGCAGGGCTCTTCTCTCCCCATCAGGGCTGGGGTTTACAGAGACCTCTCCACATTCCACCTCTTGCTTTGATAGCTCAGTGCTACTCATCATTGTTAAAGTCTCATCTTAAAGGTTGCTTAGTCCGGGAGTCTTCCCTGACCACTTAAGGCGTGTGTTCATCCCCTTGTTGTATTCTCTGACAGCGCCCTGTGCTGCCCTCTCCTCACAGTTGGTAGCAGTTCCCTCACTGCACTGCAAGCTGTGTGCCAGAAGAGATGATGGCATTTGTCGAGAGCTTGCTTTGTGCCAAGCCTCGTTCTAGATGTTTCCCATGTATTCCGTCTATTCCGTGGAGAGGTATACAGCAGAGGTTGAGTTCCATTCCTGACGCTAGACTGCTCATGTGAGCTCTGTGGGGTCAAGGAAGGCAATACTTGGGCTGAGGTTGGACACAGTATAATAAAGGGCCCTGTCTTTGGAATTAGGAACAATCTGAGTTTGGTGTTTTACTATCTATGTAATTTGAGGAAGTTAATCTCACTTGCCAGGCATATAACCATAGATTAACCCTGACCATAGTGGGTGTTTAACACATGTTAAGCGTATTTCATCAATTCTGAAATGTGCATTTTTTAAACCTTTTAACATTTCTGAAATTGAGAGGCATCTTACAACTGCTTGCATATCATGGTTTAATTGACCGTGTGTTTTCTTTCTTAGTGATACCTAAAATAGTGGCATATCTTGGGTGCATAAAGAGTCATAGAATTATGGTGGCTCTTTCTCTCTCCTCTATCTAGGACAGAGTATGGGGTCTAGATTAAGTGTCAGATACCCTCATTCAGAGTATGCACAACACCTCTGTGGTATTTAGAATTGCCTAGACTGCTTATTTAAAAATGTGTATTTATATGTAGATGTGTATATGTGTATATACACACATGCATATACAGGTAAGTGGGTATATATATATTATATAGTTTTGAGCCTCAGCTCAGGTCTATTGATTAACATTTATGTGAACAAAAATAAATATAAATATAAAGGCCTGGGCATCTGCATTTGTCATTTGCCCTAGGGAGTTCTGTCGCAGCTAGCATGAAACAGTTTGAGAATCAGTGCCCTCGTTCTTCTACTGTTGGCTTACATTCTACATCCAGTCACTGCTCCACCTTTTTATATTTGCTTTCTTCCTTCCTTATCTCTTTATATGTGGAAGCACGTAGTGCACTGCCTGGCACAAGGCATGTTCTCAGTCGATCTAACTTCTTTCCCCATCCTTTCTCCTTAATATTTCCAAAATTAGTGAGTGAATAGAAAGCGTGGGGGCCAGAGTTGCAGGATACGGTGAGGAAGCAGTGGAGTAGTGAGGTGAGAGCTAGCACTGGCCTCTGCCCACTGGTAGCAAGGAATGAGGGTTGGCAAGAGGGAGGAAGGCAGATACCTCTGCTCATGTTGGTTCTTGACTGTCTCTCTATCAGGTTGTTCTCATTCCCTTGGTATTGGATGCTATACATTAAGTACTTTAGTTTCAATTTGATTTTTCATGGCGTGTGGGCTGGGGTGAAATCCCCAGAGCAACTCTCTACCCTCCTTGACTGACTTTCAATCCCAACCAATCTAAACATCATGAGCTTAGAAAACCCAACTCCAGGAAGCCCTTCTGATTTGCCTGCTCTTGGTTTTAGGTTAGTATGACTCTTAGCCTGGAAACCCTGGAGGCAGACACCTCTTGTGTGCTCTCACCCACTCCCAAGCTGCTGCTGCTTCTGGCTCTACGATGCATACTTTGATCCTTCAGCACCTTTCCTGAGGTTTTTCTGAAAGACTGCTCTCCTTAACCAAGGACTCAGAGAAGAGATTCCTCTTTGTTTCTTTGCTTCTCTTAGGTCCTCTCACCCTTGGAACTAATCTGTCTCTGGTCAAATATACCTGTAAACATTGTATAATAGTTTCCACTTTAAGTATTGTAGTATAATTATGAAAGTAAAATATGACCTATTTTTTGTGCCCCTACCATATCATGTAACTGATGATTAAATGTGAATATATGACTGGAAAAAGGTGAGAATGAGCATTGCTATTTGGAGAAGAGCTGGTGGACTAGCTTAGGTCATAGAGGGTTTCTTAGTGAGATGGGAAAGGTAGGTTGGGAACAGATGGTGAAAGACCTAAGACACAAGAGCTTAGATTCTGTTCTATACAAGAGGGAGCCCCAAAAGATTTTTCTGAACAGAAGACTGGTAGAGTAAAAATGATATTTTGGTAAGATTCATGTAGCCTCAGTGGTTTGGAATGAGGAGTTGCTGAAAGTAAAGTGATGAAAGATGAATATGAAGACTATTCTAGAAATTCATGATTACCTAAGATTTTGAATGTTATCAGAAGGGATGGAAAGGAATGAAGGGATGCAAATATGTTATGAAGAAAGAGTCTTAATTATTGAAGAATGTGGAGTCAAGATCCCTGAGATTTCTACCATGAACTGAAATAGGGGTATGGGAAAAGAAAGCTGGCTAAAGGAGTAGGTGAGTTTTTGTTTGATCTCATTAGGGTTTGAAATGAAGGTAGCTCTTCTAAAGGGAGATATCTGACCGGCGATTAGAGACTCAGAATGAGAGACCAAGAGATGGATTAGCGGTACAGATAAGAAATTTGGAAGTTGTATACATAACGGTATAGTTGGCATCATGAGAGTGGGAAGGTGAGCTTAGGACTGAATGAATAGGCTCTTGGGAATGTCCAGAGTGAGTAGGCGGGATCCAAGCAGCAAGTCCACAGGGCCCTAGCATAGAACAGACCATTTAGATTCCCTGTCTTAACTTTTTTTTTTTTGCTAGGACTACAAGGATAGCCCTTTTCCCCTTTATTCTTAAGCTATTTAATTCTTCTCCTCTTTTCCCTACTTTCATCTGCCTTCCCTCTTTTTAAAAATAATAATTTATTATATTTCATTTTTTAGCTTTATTAATATATAAATGATATATAACATTGTGTAAGTTTAAGATGTACAATATGATTTGATATACGTATATATCGTGAAATGGTTACCACACTAAGGTTAGTTAACACATTCATTGCTTCACATAGTTACATTTTTGTGTGTGGTGAGAACATTTGAGATCTATTCTCTTAGCAGCTTTCAAGTATACAGTATTTTCCCCCAGCTTTATTGAGCTATAATTGACATATATCATTGTATAAGTTTAAGGTGTACAATGTGTTGATTTGATACATTTGTATATTGCAAAATGATTATCACTTTAGGGTTAGCTCAATACCTCCATCCTGTCACATAATTACCATTTCTTTTTTTGTGGTGAGAACATGTAAGATCCACTCTCTTCACAACTTTTAAGTATATAATACGGTATTATTCACTGTGGTTGCATGCTGTGCGTTAGATGGCCCTCTCTCTTTTCTTTCCTTTCTATCCTTTAGCCCCTCCCCGCCTCCCTCCTTCACTTCTTTCATTCCCTTTTTTTTCCTGTCTGTCTTTGTCTTCCATTTCCCTAATGTAGTGCAAAGATGCCTGGGTATTTAGGTGTAGGCTAGGGATAATATTGGATGCAAGAGAGGAGAGTAGGCAGAAAGGAAAATACAGACAACCTTGGGAAGTCCATGGTTCTGTTTTATATATTGCACCCAAGACTACTTTGTCCCTGAACAGCAAATCATTCCTCATCATAAAAATAAAATGCATTTTGTTTTTAATGGTATTTACAGGCAGCCTGACATTACCTAATGTGTATAGGCTCGGAAATTAACTTTCACTTGGACCCAGCTATAAGTAACCTCCTAAAATTAATTGTTATAAAATTGCCTTTCCTTTTTCTGTGGTTTCCTAATTCTGGAAGACCTGGGACAACTCTGTTTTCCCATGAAGTGATGTTGGAAGTTGAAATCCAAGTGCTGCCTCCTTCTCCAAATGCTCCTAGAACCATTAGAAACCAGACTTTAAAAGGTATATCTAAGATTGTACTCTTTCTTTAGTACAATATTTTAAGTACTAATTTATATTTGTAGCAAATATTATCTCATGGGTATTTTAATTTACACCTAAAACATTTAATTATTTGTAAAGCAATTTAATTTTAAAAACAAATACTGTTTGGAAAATTAAAGGAAATAGATGTGTTTATTTTTCCACTGAGAATGAGATGATCTAATTATCTTTACCCATCTCAAAGAGAGTATCATTTTAGTAGAGAATTTTTTTTTTTAATCGTGATATTGTCTGGAAGTCCCTGATACTTATTATCCATGCAGGTAGAGTATCCTGTTTCTCACTGGCTTCATAGTTCTTTCTTCCTTGCATGGAGTAAAATAGAATGCCCCTTTCTAAAGGACTTATGCCCACCCTCTATTATTGCCTGCTTACCTTAACTTTCTTTGGTTTATCACCAATAAGATGTTTGGCACTCCGATCTTTAAGAACCAAAATACTCAAAATCATCATGAGTTAACACATTTATCAACTTGATCAGTTAGTACCTTTGTGTACTTTGTATGTGTCTGGCAGTTTATCAGTTACTGAAATGTGTGTGTGTGTCGGGGGGGGTTTAGTCATGGGTAAACTATAAAACAGCATAAAAATATTTAACGTTTGGAATTTGTCTATAAGGAATTTATAATCTAGTAGCTCAGATTGGCTACAAATTTGTACAAAACATAGACCTACTTGGAAGAGCGAGCCAGAGAGACATGGACTAAAATCTCTGCTCTTCTCTTTGCTGATTCCATAACTTTGGAGAGGGACTGAAACTTAGAGGCCTAGTTTGCTCATCAGAAAAGTGGGCTGAATAGCCGTCTGCTTCCCTGGGTCTTAAGGATTTAATGAAACAGTGCAGGTGAGTATTTAACATGCTGCTATGTGGTAGTTTCTCGAAACTGACTTCATTCTCTGGGAAAGACAGGTGGTTGTAGCTCCAGGCTTACAGGATTCTACTAGCTGAAATTTAAGAAGATTTGATAAGGTTAAGAAGTTGAAATTTAAGAAAAAATTATAGAACAAGATGGGCTGGTTCTATCATTTCAGATTTTGAAAAAGGTTCCTGTTGGGCCCGCTTCCGTCACATTCCCACCTCTAGACCAATCAGGATCCTATGGGCTGAGGGAGAGGCATTTCCCATCAGAGAGGGATGCAACCAAAAAGGACCATGTTAGTTACAGTGCCTTTACCCGTGTTTGACGTCATTATTTGTCTTTACCCCACCTTTGCATATATTCCAGCTTGAGATAAATTTGTTCAAGGGCTAAGGCCTAGAGTACCTGTGGGCACTTTGTCTATGGACAATTGTAATGGTGCAGCCTTAAGGAGCAGAGAGCAATAGCTGTGGGAGCAACAACAGCAGTTTTTTGAACTATGGTATGTTTAGAATTCCGTGAATGGCACAGTCTGTGATTCTTAACTTTCCGTCTACCTTGACAAAGAGTAGGGATGATTTTCACATAACTAACATACGTTGTATACACACCTGGGGTTATGCACAATTCCCTGCATGCTGGCCATATCAAATTTCTCTTCCACTAAGAAAGGGTATGGGAATGCAAGTGAGGATGACGCTATTACAGATGACCTTGAATCTGCTCTGGGGAAGCGAGGACACAATCGTAAGGCACTAGCCTACTTGAGCACTTCATTATAATTTAAAAATTGCTAATGATATACCTCATCACTGAGCACAGTACACTGGGGACCTGTGTCATGGTAGTTGAGAACCAGTATCCTGGAAGAACTTGGAGTCATCTTAGGGTGATGGAAAAGGCTTATAAAATGAGTCATGATACAAGGTAGATAGGCTGAGTGCCTAATGAATGGAGCCAGCATCTGGAACAGTTGAGAGTATATAACATGCCACAGATAAAGGATTCTTGCGTTTGTGGGCTTGTATTAGTTATAGGTCTCTGTTTCCAAGAAATAGAAACTGCTGCTGTTAGCTTAAGCGAAAAAGGGGAATTTATTGTAACAGTGAAGTAGATCTTCTAGTTCTCAGTCATCTAAATGACATCTGGCACATACTAGGTGCTCAGTATTTGTTGAATGAATGAATGATCTCAACCAGAAAGTCTTTAGAAACTTAGTGTTCTTTCTCTAGCTCTTGTCTCTGCTTCTCTGTGTATGACACTCCATCTTTTCTCTGCAGCTGGTTTCTCAGCTTCCCAGACCAGGTGGCAGCACATGGCCCCCAGCAGCTCCTGAGTTTATGCTGTCCAGTTCCAGCCATTTGATGAGGCTGACATGGTTCCCTCATTTCCAGCTCTACATTTTGGTAGAGAGAGATTGGCCCAGTGTGAGTTAGTGGTCTACCCTTGGTAAATCACCTGTCACACAAACATGGCGGCCGTCAGCATCTTCCCCAGGATCCTCTGGCCCTAGGTTGGGCAATATGGGGAACATTCCCAGACACAAAGAAGTTCATTGTAAACTAGGAAGACAATTCCATGGTGTTTACTGTGGGGCCCATTAGATAGATGAGGTGAAAATTACTAAAGCCAAGCCTCCATGTAGCTTGCCTCAGGACAGGATTTGCTGGGCATTGGTAATTGTAGCTGGAGTCAGAATAGTTCAGCCTCCTGGTCTTGGGTAGAATGTCAATCCTTCTGTTCTTCTGTGGTTGTTATCACTTGGGTTCCACGCCAGCCAAGAACACAGAGAATTGTCTTTTGAGAAAGTGTCAATTGAGCCATCGTCATTTTCGTGAAAGCAGCTAGTTGGTACTGAATAATAATGAAATTCTATTCCTGGACTTCGTGATTCTATCTCTGAGCAAATGCAAAGCAGATCGTGGCAGGTATATCTCTATATGATCAGCAATGCCGAGGCAGCTCTCACTGCTTAAGCAGTGCGGCAGACGTGAGTGACATTTTTAGGCTGTTTGTATTGATTGTAATGATGTTTTAAGGCGGAGTGTATCATGCATTACTTTTGGGAAATTGCTTGGTTTGGTAGAAAGGGTCAGATAGGTTTACATCCCCTTTGGGCCGCTTGCTATCTTTGAAATATCAGGCAAGTTCCTTAACCTTTCTGAGTTTTAGTTTTGTCATTGGCAAAATGGAGATAATGACATTTCAGGAGAAAGAAAGAAAACAGAAATAGATGCCTTACGTTATACCATACACGAAAATAAATTCTAGATGGGTTAAAGAGCTCATGTGATAAACTAAAGCTTTAAAAATTTTAGAAGGCAATGTAGGAGAAAGGCTTTCTTGAGCATCATAAAATTAAATACTTCTAAATACATAGTCACTATGAATGTAGTTAAAGATAGGTGACATCATGGGAGAAGATATTTGTGACATATATAGCAAACATTGAATTAATATCCGTAACATGTTCAGTAAAACAAATATTCACAACAAATCAGTAAAACAAACTATCAAGTAGGTAAATAGGCTAAAGGGAATAAATAGGCAATTCAGAGAAGAAATTTTTATATCACAATAAACTTATAGAAAGACTCAACTTCATCATTAATCAAAAAATTCATCTTTTTAAAAAAAGATTCCTTTGCTTACCATTAACAAAAATAAAAAATCAAGTAAAGTGGAATAATGTGCACTTTCATGCACTATTAATGGAAAATTCTTTAGTAAAACTTCTGTTTATGTTATTTTGGCATTAATTCCAAGATATAAAATGTGTATACACTTTCACTCAGCAATTCCTCTTCTAGGAACCCATCAAGAATTCTTCAATTGTGTACAATAATCTACGTACAGGGATTCTTATTTCAGAATATTTTGTTGTAGAGAAAAATTATAAACAACCTTTATCAATAGGAGAGTAGTTAAATTATGGTATTTGAGTGAAAAATTGGAAACATACTAATGCCCATAATAAGGGGGTAGCCAAATCAATCATGGTATATTCATTCCATGGAATATTATGCAGAGATTTAAAAGAAAGAGGTAGACCCATGAATAATATGGAAATAGCTCCCCAAGACCTTTTGTTAAATGAAAAAAAATGAATTAGAATCAAAATATAGTATGATCCAGTTATTTAAAAGGTACTTGCCTTTATGTTCATATATGTAGATGTATGGAAAAAGGACAAGAAGGAACACACCAAATTTGACCATGGTGGCCTTTGTGGAATGTTCAGAGGTATGGGTGAAGGCTGGTAGTCACACGTTCCCATTTTATTGTATTATTCAACTATTTTAGGTGAAGCTCTTATTAACTTGTTTCTTCTGAAACATAAAGTAAGTATTTTTTAAATGGTGATAATGTAAGGGTAAAGTATTAAATGCAAAACACTTAGGACAATGCTTGGCACATAGTATGTCCTTGATACGTATTAGTGTGTTTCTTCTTTTAATAATAGGCTAGAATGAATAAGAATTGTATGAAATAATAAACATTGAATTGGTGCTTACTCTGTGTCCTGGGGAGCACTTATCTGTAAGGACCTTCCAATCTACCTTGAAGATAAGACAGATTCACAGATACATCCAGCAGTGATTTGGATTGGTGTATCCACGCTAGTAATGTTTAGACCTGGATGTGCCATTTCTGAGAATCAGAGCATCCTTTTCCCATTGTGGTATCAGCACTTGATGCAGACTGATACTCTTTATAATCCAACTTACTCCTGTTAAACTATTGTACACTTTACCCAAGGGTTTCTGGGACAGTTAGTCCCTTCTGTCTGCCCATTCCCTTTTTTGAATTGGCTCTTTTCTTTTTACCCTTATTTTAAAGTTATTTTGTACCTGTGCCTTTTGTTTTAAGCTGCCTTGACTCGTTTTTTCAGAAGACAAGCATGCAGTTCATAAACATATATTACCTATGTGTTACCACAAACTTCCAGCATTCCTGCATCACTTCACCTTGGACATGTTACTTATTAAGTTGTTCATTTTCTTTAGTTGGCTTCATTTCTGATCATTTTTTTTTCTCCTCTCCCAAGCAGAACAAATCCATCATTTCATCCATGTCCTTTCTTCCTTTCTGCTTATCTATTTACTTGTCTTATTTTCCTGTGTCTTCGGGGCTAGCTTTGAGAGTTGCAAAGGGATGAAAGACAATGTGTGTTCATTCTTGGGCTAGACACCGTGCAAGGTCTAGGGCTGTAAAGTAAACGGTTGAGGATAGCACAGCATAAACATTCACATATTGAAGGTATACAGTAGTGTAGAAGTACTTAGGAAGGACACGGAACTGAGAATAATGCTGATAAGTTTGTGGGAAGGGGCTGGAGGTGAGTAGGTAGAAGGAGTAAGATAACAGCATTACTATAGTAAGGAAGACAAACAATGCATAGCAGATTTTATGGCAGAAGCCTGGAGTGAAATGAATGGAAAGCTGAGAAAGATGATGCTAGAGAGAAGACGAGAGCCAGACTGGAACAACTTTGTAAGCTCTACCTTGGAATTTGCCTGGGAAAATAGTGGCATAGAATCAGGTCCCTGCTGCCCTCCTTCCTAATTCCAGCCTAATTGCCTTCCATCTGTCCTGAGTGGAGTTGTTATGGGTTAGACAGGAGCATCTGGGGTGGAGGGGGGTGGGGTGGATTTACTGGAGTCCAGAACCCAGGCCCAAGCCAGGAGCCAACTCAAGCCTAGGGTGTAGTGGGAGAGAGCCCTCAGGGAGTGTCAGGATGCCTCACTTCCTGGAGAGAGCTTGATCTGCAGAGTGCTGTCAACCTGGGATTAAGGGCAGTGCCAGCCCTGACAGTGGCTCTTGGAGGACCCCCAACCCCTGAAGAGCTGCAATGAGGAATGAGAATTCAGAGGTTCAGTCTTTCCTTCCCGTATGAGCAGGAGAATGCCAACTTTTTTGGCTGAGGCATCCAAGAAGGAAATTCAATTCCTTGTGATGGTATATTAGTCCTGGTAGGCTCAGTTTAATCTGTGGAAATGAAAATCCCTCAACCTCAGTGACAAAAATATAGGAAACATTTCTTTATTTTTCATTTTATATGTCAGTTGCCTGTTATCTGAGGTCTCTGCCTCCAGGACCCAGGCTGATTGAGGCTCGACCATCTGGAAAGTCAATAGTCACCATAGCAGAAGGAAAGAAAGATGAATAATTGTACACTGACCTTTAAATGTTTTCATCCAGAAGTGACACATGTCATTTTTTCTCATATTCATTGGACAGCACAAGTCACACAAGTGCACAAAACTTTGGGGGTTGGGGGGAGTGTAATCCTTTCTATGCTAGAGATAGAGGGAACTGTATATTGGTGAACAGTGGAAATGTCCACCACGTTTGGGAATGGCAACTGCCAACCTGGCCATTGCTGATCCGTAGCTCCACTGTGCCTCCTGCCTCTTACCAGATTAGTGCTTAAAGGGTCTCCACAGCTGGACCTGAGCCCCAGGGGTAAACAAGTCATGAATGGGCAAAGGAAAATAACCTAAAAGGGGCCTAGAAGCCAGGGAGAGGAAAGAAATGCAGAACAGCCAGAATAGGTAGCAATTCCTGCAGAGGTTGGCAAACTACAGTCCATGGACCAAATGTAGCCCAACCACCTGTTTTTATATGGCCTGCCAGCTAAAAACGTTGAAAAAAATGTTTCAAATGCTTTACAATGTGTCATGCATTCTTCTAAATCTCTGCATTTATCAGCTTAATTAATCTTTATGACAATCCTGTGAAAGAGGTACTAGTAGTCATTTTGTAGAAGAGACAACTGAAGCTTCTAGATAGGTAGGTGGGGCTAATGTGTCATTTAGCTGGAATCCAAACCCAGAAAGTCTTACCTCTGAGCCTATGCTCTTAATTTGTTTCCCTAAATGGAAAGTTCTTCAACACTGAGTTCAGTATTTAAGTGATGAAAGAAAGACACAGGCAACACATTCCCAGGAGAAAAGATCACTGTATTTCAGAGAAGCAAAGAAAGGCGTTATAGGAGGAAGAGGCCGTATTTCTACCATCATGATTGGGAACACTAACCTTGAACCCCAATTACGTAAAATGTTACCCATCCAAAAAAAGACTCCATTCTTCTCATTAGGAGACCTTAGACTTGTATTACAAAAATTATACTCAGTTGTTGCTATTAGATTTTGAATTGAGCTATTGAAGAATTTATGGAAATCTATTTTTCTTTCTTGTTATATGTGTACTTACATAATATCCCTAATTTTGCCTCTTAACCCACAAATCCTGAAATATTTACTGTCTGACCCTTTACAGAAAACAGTTTGCTGACTCCTGAACTGGTGCTATGGAAGTTCAGGAGGAGACCTCCAGTAACATTAATGAAAACCATGATATGAACATTTAGGAGGTTCAGTAACAAGAAAAAAAGCCTTTGGCCTTTGTATAAATAAAAAATATTCTTTTCCCTTAACTTTTTATTATGAAATTTTCAAATATACACAAAATAGTAAAAAATGCTTTAATGGACTCCCAGGTACCCAACGCTCAGTTTAAACAAACACCTAGTTTTGTATGTTACCCCAATGTCCCCCCCACCCCACCCCCAACAATGGGGTATTGTAAACAAAGGCATCCTATCATTTCATTGGAAAATATTCCATCTTGTATCTATAATAGATGAGGACTTCGTTTTTTTAAAAAAAAATGCATAGCCACAATACTGTTGTTATACCTAACAAAATTAATAACAATACCTTAAGGCTATCTAATACTAAGGCCATGTTCAATTTTTCCTAATTATCTCAAGAAAAGCAGAACTTAGAAATTAACTGGGGTGCAGGTGGGAGAGGCCGTCAACAGTGACTTGATCAAGCCAAGAAAAACAAGGAAAATAAAAAAAGAAAATAGCAAAATAAAGTAAAAAACAATGGAAAATACAAAGAATAAGTATTTCAGTTGCTTATTATTATGAACATGACAAATTCCCTTATTTTATACAGATTCCACTAAAACCCAACAACATGAAGTTCTTTTAAATCAAAGAGATAAAAAATGGTTTAAATTACAGGAATGTGCAAAGAGATGGCAAGAAAAATAGAGGTTATAATTTTAATATCGAACTTATGGGAATTTAAGGTTAAAAGCACTGAAGAAGATAAATAAGGACATTATTATAGGCACAATATAAAAGAAGATATATTATTTATAAACATAAATACATCATATTGGATGAAAAAATATAAAGCAAAACTTATTAAAATGCAAAGGGAACACGATATTAGTAAAATTTTAGTGTGATCTTGCTGTATATCTTTCAGGATCACCCAGATCCAGGCAAACTGTGTGTTTTAATAAACAAAATTGAATATGTTTAACTTTGAATTCTATGAAAGGGAAAAGTATGCGTATTTTTGTTTGTCTGTGGAATAGTTCCAAGAATTGATTATGTTCTTAGCCCTAAGTTTTCATAGGCCATTTTCTCTAATCATAATCTAGTAACTAAAAATAATTTTAAAAAGAGATCAGTACTAAAGTGATGACCAAGAAAGTCTTAATTATGTGTTAATAAAATTCTACTAAATTATCCTTGGATCAAAATAGAAGTCAAAACTTCAATTACAAACTGTCTAAAAAGCAATTGAAAGGAGAAAATTTTATACCAAAATCTGTGGGAAATACCAAAAGCTGAACTCAGGAGATGTATTGCCTTAAACATCAATATTTAAAAAGTAAAATAAAGAAACTTAAAATGTATCTTAGGAATGTAGAACAAGGACACAAAAATAAAACATTTAGGAAAAAAGAAGTATTAAAAGATAAGGGCTGAAATTGTTGAAACAGAAAATAATGACTTGTATAAAAGTTAAGTGAGTCCAAAATCTGATTCTTTGAAAAGACCAGTAAAGCTGATAACCTCTTCTTGACTGTAGTTGAGAAAGAGAGACAGCAAAAATGTATATAGTTAGGAACAAGAAAGGAGATAAAACCATAGATAGAGGACAAATTAAAAGACCTATAAGAGAATACAATATAAACCCTTGTGACAGTAAACTTGAGTGCCCGAAGGAAATTATAAGTCAGTTCTGGTGCTGGTCCAGATGGAGAACCCCGCCAAGCGCATTTCTCCCAGTGATGACAGCTGTAAGTTCTGGACAGAGTACCAAAAGCAACAACGTGAGGCCTCTGAAGAGTAAACAACACAGACAGGCTGGGAGAGAAGTCAAAACCTGAAGATACTGGTACAGTATTGAGGTTCCTGGTTTTGTCCTCTTTCATCCCTGGCTGGAACCTGAGGGTGGCACCAGATACTGAGCTGTGCAGAGGGTCCAGGGCCACAACCGAAGAGAGAAACTCCCTATTTCTGGCAAGAGGACCAGGAAAGGGTGGGCTGTCTAAAATTCAGATAGCCCCACTTTTCTGACCAGAGGACACGGTAAGACAGGCCCCTGTCGTGGTGGGTACATGACTCTGCATTGGTCAAAACTCATAGACCTTTATGCCAAAAAGAATTAATTTTACTGGATATATATTCAAAATTAAATATATTTGTTATTTTTTGTGTGTATGAGGAAGATCTTCCCTGAGCTAACGCCTGTGCTGGTCTTCCTCTACTTTGTATGTGGGATGCCTCCACAGCATGGCCAATGAGTGGAGTAGGTCCTCACCTGGGATCCAAACCCACAAACCCCAGGCCACCAAAGTGGAGTACTTGGGACTTTAACCACTCAGCCATGGTGCCGACCCCCCAAATTAAGTATATTTAAACCAGAAAAATTATATATTCATTCACTTGGGAAAAAGAAGAAGTTTTGCATAAACTAGCATAGAAGTTATTAGAAACATGACTAAAGGTCTACCATTTAAAAGTCACAGGAATCAGACCATGTACAACTATGTTCTCTACACATCAGAAAGCAGTTAATCCTAGTGATCTGCACTATGCAAACTATAAAGGAAGATGGCATGATGTTAATAGCAAAACAATAAAAATAGTTAAGGAACAAAAACTACAGACCAATATCATATGATTATGAATATAAAATAGTTTAGCATCATGTCAATGAATAATGTGCTATGACCAAGTTACCTTCTTCCAGGAATGGAAAGAGATCCTGTGTCTGAAAATCCATCAGTATAATTCATTTCTATAACAAATTAAAGAAAAAGTAATGTATTAAAATGCTTCAGAAGGCATTTCCTAAACTTCAGCGGGTATTCCTAATTGAACAAATTCAATGTTATGTAGGAATAGGTGGGAACTTCATAAATATAGTAAAGCCTGTTTACCAAAAAAGAAAAAAACAGTGACTAACATTGTCTTAAATGGCAAAGCACTCTCATAATTTCAGTTAAAATCAGGAGCTAGAGAAGCATGGCTCCTATCACCATTATTATTCAACATTGTTTTGGAGATGCTAATGTAGTAAGGAAAAAAAAGTAAAATGTCAAAAATGTAGAAAAAATTGGTATAAATAGACAAAAGAATACAATCATGTCATCTTTGCTTATTATAAAATTGTATGGCCTAGAAAAGGGCATGATAGATTAAAAGTACTAGAATTAACAAAGGCTTGGTCCATGGTAAATATACAAAAATAATAGTTTTTCCTCTCCATTAGCAAAGTCATCAAGAGATGGATATAAGGAAATAGGTTGCATTCACAGTTGGTGTCTGCAGTTTACCTGTCTGCTGTGGGGGCTACTGTAGGATGCTAAGTCTGGGAGAAACATGCTCAGATTTGCATTTTGAAACGAATGCTTCAGCAGCTCTAAAGTGATGGCTTTGAAGAGGGAGACCAATTATGAGGCTCCTGCAATGATCTAGACAGAGACAATGTGGCCTCAAGCAACGGCAGTGGCATGAGACAGAAGAGATGGGGAAGGATCTGAGATATCAAGTAGGGAGAATAAAGGAGGATTTGCAATCAACTGACTGGAAGGGAAGGAGAGGGAAGAGTTACAGATGAATCTCGAGATTCTGGGGGTGAAAGCGGCTTCTGATCATTGAGTAGGAATGCAGGAGGATGAGCAGGTTCCACGTGATGGGGAAGCGTGTTCACTGTGGGCATGTCCTGTCTGTGGGACATAAAAATATTCAGCAGGCAGGTGGTTGTGCGGGTTTGGAGCTGCAAGTGAAGGATGCATTTGGGGAAGACATTTGGGTGTCATCACAGGTTTGTCTGATACTCCCAGTGCAATTACTGCTCTGATGTTTCTTTCCATAGGGAACTGATTGTCAAATGCCCGCATACAGAATGTTTTCCTTTTAGCCCTCCAGATCAGTATTCCCCTCCCTTTCTCCACTTTGCTCCAGAACTCAGAAGGTTATCCTGTATGGACTGTATTGAGGCTCTCTTGCTCTCTGGCTTCTGGTTGCCTTTGGCCTTGACTGAATGTTTGAGCTCCTGCCAGGCTATCTTCTCTTGTAGCTATAGCAACTCTGCAACCTTCTGGCAACTGCTCCCTCACCTTGTCCCTTCTGGTCTCAGGTATGGACAGCTCCCTGCTGCTCTTCTACTCCACCTCATCCCTACCGGCACCTTTAGAACTAGTCCCACCCTTAGATTCCTCCTAATCTCCCTATTTGATGTGCTATTTCCTGTTGGTTACACCTGGTCAGTGAATTGGCTGCATCAAAAAATCACCTGTGATGCCTGTTAAACTATAGATCTCTGGGCTTCATCCCAGAGTGACCAAAACAATTTCTATGGGTGAAACCAAAGACTTGGCAATTTATCAAGCATCTCAAGTGATTCTGATCTGTAGCCAGATTGGGGAACCTTCCCTAATCTTCTTGGCAACCCTTCTGAGACAACATATCAGCCAGATGGTTGAGGTTAAACAGTTCAATCCAAGGCCCTGCCGTTGCCATTGTGTCACCTTGGGCAAAATTGCTTCACCTGTCCAAGCCTTGGGTTCCACAGATGTAAAGGAAGTTCATAATTCCTACCTCGTGTTGTTTTTCAGAGGCTTAAATGAGGTAATCTGTGTAAAATAATAGGATGCTAATAAGCTTCCAGTAAATGTTATTTATTATCTATTGATAGTATTCATTTAATCTCCACACACATGCTCAAATTTTGCCAGCCCTAGGGCAAATAAGACTTGGTCCCTGTATTCAGTCTTGTGAAGGACACAAAGAAGTAAAATAATTACAATAAATGTAATTAGATGATTCAATATTTATAAACTTCTAATTTCGGAACTTTCACTGATGTCAACCAAGCCGTGGCTCAGAGCAAATGTTTGTCCACTCTGTCCTCTATCTATGGAGTAGGGTTATGCCTTTATGAACCTAACTTCATAGATAGAGGTGTGTTGTAGTGAACTTCTCTGGGAGTACAGAAGAGATTGGGAGAAGCGTGGAAGGTTTCCGAGATATTTGTGAACCGTCACAGACATTTCAGGTTATCCATCCATTGGACAAAGAGGTAGGGCAAGTGTTTCAGTGACAGAGAAGAGCATAATGGAGTCCCTGGAAGGTAAAAATGTAGGATCACTGGGAAAGGTACCGTTTGGTAGGACTGGAACACAGTGTTAGAAGCAACCAATGAACTTTGAAGGCATTCTTTCATTCAACTAATATTTATTTAACTTTCCTATGGCTAGGCACTGCTTTGGGTGCTGGGAACACAGATGAGTACAAAATAGACATTGTCTCTCCTAATGGAGCTTACATTCTAGTAAGAATTTTAATTGGTGAACAAGCAAGTAAATGTATAATGTGAAATGGTGACAATTGCCATAGAAAAGTATTATAAAGCAGGGTAAAGGGAAAAGGATGTGTAGGGCAGGATGGGGAAATAATATAGGGTAGCCAGGGCAGGCCTCTCCGACAAGGTAGCCTGAAGGGAATGCAGGAGCTAACCAAGTGGATGTCTGGGGAAAAGCATCCCAACAGTGGGAACCTGGTACCTTGACAGAGAATGTGCTTGATGTTCTGGAAAAACAGCAAGGAGCCTTTGTGGCTTGAGCAGAAAGAAAATGAATAGAGTGATAAGAGACAAGTTAGAGAACTGGGTGGGGGTTGGAGCTCATATAAAGCCTGGGAGGCGATTGTGAGCATTTTTGCTTTTACTTTGAGTGAGATAGTAAAAGCATCATTGGGTTTTGCTATACCCTGACTTATTTACAAAGGATCAGTAACACTGGCTGCTGTGTTGAGAATAGACAGTAGGGGAGCAAGAGGGAGGCAGGGGTACCACTTAGGAAGCTGTTGTAATAATCCAGGGGAGACAGAGTGCTGGACCAGTGTGGGAGTAGTAATGGTGAGAAGCGGTCAGATACTTGATACATTTTGAAGATAGAGCCAACGTGTTTCAATGGTGGACTGCATGTGGGTGTGTGCACAAGCAATAAGGGGAAGTTAGGATTGACTCAAGCTTTTTGGCCTGAGCAACTGGAAGGTCACAGCTGTTGTTAACTGAATCAGAGAGCTGCAGGAGGAATAGGGTTGTCGTGTGAGGATGGAAATCAGGGATTCTCTTTTAGACATTTTTCTTTGGAGATGTTGAGCAGGCAGCTTAGGTAGATGAGTCTGAAGTTCAGGGGAGAAGTCCAGGCTGCAGGTACAAATTTGGGAGACATTAGTGTATAAGTGGTATTTGAAACGTTCAGCCTGGGCCAGTTCCCTTAGAAGGAGAGAAGGGATAGAGAAGAGCAGCAGGGACTGAATGCTGGGGCATCCTATATTTAGAAATCAGGGAAACTAGAAGGAAGGAGTAAGGAGTCAGAGAAGGAGCAACCAGTGAGATAGGAAGGAAGGGGAGGTGAGTCCTGTCCTGGATGCTAAAACAAGAAAGTGTTTCCAGGAGGGATGGTAGAAGCATGTGTTCCTGATGTGTCAAATACGATGACTGAGAATTGACCATAGGATTTGGCAATGTGGAATCAGTCATTGGTGACCCTAAAGACCTGTCTCAGTGGAGAGATGAGGGTAAAAAGCCTGGTAGCAGTGGGTTCAGGAGAGAATGGGCCCAGAGGATTTGGAGAACAAAAGTAATAGTGCTTTTGAGGCTTTTTACTCTAAAAGAGGGAAAGAGAAATGGAGTAGGAGCTAGAAGGAGGTGTGTGGGGGTATGGGGACATGGGAGCGTGGGGGTGGAGATAGAAAAAGGTGTTTATATGATGATGAGAATGATCCAGTAGAGAGGGGGAAGTTGAGGACGTGGGATAAGAATGGACGTGTGCTGAAGTGACGTCCTGAAGTAGGCATGAGGGTGTGGGGTCTAGTGTACAAATGGATGCCTTGATTTCAAATAGGAAGACCCAGAGTTAGAAGAGAGAAAGCAAAGTAGGTGGGCCCCAAGACAAGGATGGTGGGATTATGGGGGGAAGATTGGGGAGCTCTGTTCTGCTGGCTCCTCTTTTCTTAGAAATAAGAATTAGAGGGCCAGCCCAGTGGCTTAGTGGTTAAATTCATGTGCTCCACTTCAGTGGCCTGGGGTTCGTGGGTTTGGATCCCAGGCACAGACCTACATGGCACTCATCAAGCCTTGCTGTGGTGGTGTCCACCACATGCAAAATAGATGGAAGATTGGCACAAATGTTAGCTCAGGGACAATCTTCCTCAAGCAAAAAAAAAAAAAAAAAAGAGGAAGATTGGCAACAGTTGTTAGCTCAGGGTGAATCTTCCTCACCAAAAAACACACACAAAAGAATTGGAGTTTCCATTCAACAGTGAGGATGGAGAGGAGGAGAGTGGGTGAGTTAGTGAATCAGGGACACATAATGGAGATGCCCTGGAGAAGTAAGGTCCTCTTGAGTTACTGTCCTTGAATTTTAGGGAAGACCAGTCACCACGGTTGTGTATTATTCTGTAGTCTTGTTCAGCTGGGCAGCTGTAGGTATTGAGTAGACAGAGCTGAATTTATATAAGGTTGGGGTTTTGTTAGGCAGATATCCATGTAAGCAGTCTGGCTTTATTCTCTAAACACTGGGACTCATCTATGATTACATATATGTTTTATGAGGATAAATCTGATGACAATGAAGAGGGGGAAACCTGCACACCGTTATGGTAGGTGATGAGAACCGGTTCTAAATTGCCTGTGTTTCAGCCACCCTGACATTTGGTGCCTACTTTCAGTTTGATGGAGTGTTCGAAGTCTGGCCCTTTCACTGGACTTGTATCTTTTCGTCCACAGGCCAATACTAACTTCCATTTCCATGAAAGGTGGAGGGAGCATGCCCCACCCCCTCCCCGAAGTCTTCAATAAACCATGCTCTGAGTCAGCAGTCTCTGAAAGGTTTGTGGCTCCCACAGCTAATTTTAAAACTTTTGTATATCACAGCGCACACATGTTATACCGACCTTTTTGGCTCAAGTGGGCCAACTATTTTCACGTATAAAATATATTTTATGAGTTAGATATATATCAAAAGGGTGTATTTTGCAAAGCCAGATAAAATTGCATTTTCAGCTAGAGAAATATCAAATATCGGAATAACCTCCAAGGACCAAAACAGCTAGGAACACTGTGTATTTTATTAAGTAGAGAGATCTAAAACAAAATCCATCGTGTGGGTATGTATAAAATATGTTTACACCAGAATAATCTGTCTTGAATGGCCTTCTCATGGCTACTTGCTCATGTCCTCAGGAGCCATGCAATGTCTTGATTTTGTTTTTTAAATTCTTATAAAGAAAAAAAATCTTTAAAAACTGTTTATTCCATTAAGCTGTGTCAGTTTTGTTCAGATTTGTTTCACCTGATGATACATTCATTTCTCAAGGTAACAAATCAGGAAAGCTCTGCTGACAAGGCTTACAATTAAGCTTGATATTAAATTCTTTAATCTCGAATTGTCACAAATAGATTAAAAGTCCATAGCAACTTTGTGGAAAAGTGTCTCCTGAAATGATACCTTTCTGTTTCTCTTTGACGGAAACTTCATTAAAGCTCACGTGAAAGATGATTATTTAGTAACGAACTTTGTGTCAGTCTTAGGGCGTGGGCATTCATTTGTCATTGAGTTTGGTACATGGGTTTTTAAGTTACTGTGAACCTGGTATTGATATGCCTAAGTCTCCACAAGTGCTGCTGAAAACACCTTTCTCTGTCCACCAGGCTGTTAGGTGTGGCCTCTACAATGTAAACTGAAATAGTTGGGTATGTGTCTGGGTTCCCTCTAACTCTTCAGATCTCTCTTATGCTTTCTCGCCTTCCTTTCCCTCTCTCTTTCCCTCTATCCTTCTCCCTTTCTCTCTCTGTCACTCAGACAGTCAATCAATAATTATTTACTGAGCAGCCACCACAGTGCTGAACACTGTAAACATGACAGAGTTAAGAGAAAACACAATTCTCACCCCCAAGAGCTCACAATTTGGGGAATAATGGGCAAATTGTAGTGTGTTGATTACCATGTCGGTTATAGATCTCATTAACTAGTACTTCCCTGGACAATGCATTTTCGTTAACATGTAAGTATAGCAAGTCACTTTAAGATTCCCTATTGAGTAATCCAAGGTGAATTAGAAAAACTAGGCAAAAAAAAGAACCCCACCCCCCACCAAAGGGGGAAAGCTTCTCTTCGGCATTAGCTCTATAGCTTCTGAGTCTGGCTGAATGCCAACAAAATGAGGCAGCGACAAGGATATGACATTTAACTACCTGGGAAGAAAGAAGCCTAATAAATTTTTGGCATTATTGTTACCATTAAGGAAAATAAGGACCTGGATAGAGATCTTCAGTGCAGCGCAGTCTTGGGTGAAGCCTGAATGTGTGTAAAAGCAAAGAAAGTGCTGAAGGTCACTCATCCGTCACTTCAGCCATACGTGTGTGTAGCTGGTAGTATAACACTATCATCAGTAACATTGTCAAATATTCAGGCGGCTGGAGAATAAATATGGAAGTCCTGTGAAAAGTAAAAGTGGGAATGGAAGAATGAATGACAGTGAACACTTATCTCTCAGTAAGATAAATGATTTCAAATGTGCCCTCCTTCAGGCCAGCTCTGACAGGTCTCTAACACAGAATCCTTTGCCTAATGTATCCTGCATCTGAGAGTTAGAGACTCTGTGCTCAGCCACTTCTGCTCAGCAAAGGGATGAAGGAAATAGACATGGCAGCCGATGTTAAAGGGGCTTAGCTCAAAGGGAGGATCAAGGGAAATGTGACAGACAGTGAGGGCTGGGTAGAGAGAACAGCTGCATGATGGATGTTTGGAAATGTGTGAAAAATTGGACAGTACAACAAATAAAATGGAGTAGGGGAAAACTCTACAATTTTTAGATCAGCATGCACAATGATGCTAGTTCAGACTAAAAGGAAAAAAAGTCAGGCATTCTTAAAGACTAGATGAGAGGTGAAGGAAAATAAATCTGTACATATATATTTAATATACATTTTAATTATATATCTACACAGAATCCAACAAACCTTTAGTGCCTGAGCAAATACAGATTGACAAAACTGATGGTGAATCTGTGCTACATACTAGGTTTACCCTTGTCCTAATTATTTTTTATGGATCACTACGCAGAATGGATATAAAAAAGGATGGCTTTAACCTTTCTCTCAGGCTGATTGGAGTTTTACTATCTTTTTGCTCTTCTCCTTTCTAAATCAATGAAAAAAAGTTTGTATAAGCAATAATAAATTGAGCCACTCTGACCTTTTGATATTTGGATAAAGCAAAAATGTAAGTGATTGTCTTTAGACATCTTATTGATGAATCTTCCAGAAAAGAAACAGCCACCTGGTTTTCTGACTACTTTTCCTGGGTATCTAGTCCTTTATCTCTTAATATTTTACCATCAACAGCCTGTATCTTCACAAATACCGTAGGGTCTGTGTTTTCAGAAACAGTCAATTCGTATAAGTTCCCTGGACTGAACATCAGTATATAGATTCCACTGAGCATTTATATTTTAAAATTATCTTTTTTCACTCCCTCTATCCTCATCCTAACAGTGTGGAAGAAAATCAGCTTGCATTGTGTGAGGGTACTTTTTCTTTCCCCGACAGTGCTAATAGCCATGTTTTGAAGTATCTCACACCCATGCAGTGTGATCTCTCTCCATGCCTGCCAGTTCCGATATTTCACTTGTAAAAATGTTCAGGTAGGCCTCCAAATGATTTAAATTGACTACATTTTCTGAAAAGTCAGGAATTTGAAGATGGAAAGATATTTTTGCATACACTTTTTCTTCTTTGCCAAAAGCTGGTGTTGCGTTTCAGCATATGGTTGTCATATGAGGTAATTAAATCATTTAGATTCTAGCAATGTGTTTATTTTAGGGAATAAAACAAGCAAATTATCCTAGGAATGCTCACCTTCACCTTCCGCAACTCCCGTCTCATCTCTGTAACACCTTCCCTAGAGAATATTTAGTGTGGGACCACAAAAAGCTCTTTCATATTGCTGACAATTACCTGAAATTATCAGTAATCATACAAGAGGCAATTATAACTCATAGAAGCACCAACATAATTATTACATCTTTTTCAGTGTTCTGAACTTCAGTGTACTCCAATAGCTCAAGCACAAACAATGTTGCTGTGGCTTTATTAGTTCAAATTATCTGGAATGCACAAACTAGATGTTAAATTACTTTATTTAGTTGTGACCAGTAAAAGCAAGTCCTAATTTTAAAAGTATACAGCATTAGACAATATATGACCCTCTTTCTTCTTATCATAATTGCAACGTGTTCATTAAGGTCATACAGTAAAGCAGGCCATCTTTGGGCAGAGCCAGATTAGGGATGCATATCTGATTTGCATCAGCATCCCTCAACTCAGAGTTGCAATCATCAAATATTGTATGATACTTGAAAGCAAAAGTACAGCCACTGTGCCTCTATATATCATCAAAAGAATCAAATCATCAAAAAGAATAAAACTGTGCTCCGTGTACTTTAGAATGGGCATAAATATATTGCGCTACATTAGTTGGGAAAATAGCCCCAGAAGACTTTAGATTTCTATGCAGGGGAAAGAATGTAAGGATGCTAGCCAGACTTGCATTGAAATGCTGATACAACTTAGGCTCATTCTTAAGTTTTAGCCATTTAGACTTTTTTTATTAATGGTTAATTGAAGATGTCAAGTGCCTGCCAAAATCCCTGTTATCTAGTAGGTACTCAGTAAATGGTGGCTCCTGTTATGTGTGAGATTTTGCTGGAGGATGCCCTAGAATTTGGTGGGAGTGGGAGATTAGCTTAGGGATGTGTAGAGAACCACAGATCTCCTAACACTCAGACAGCAGGACTTGGGAAAGGTGCTAGGTCAATTAGAAATCCATATAGGACCTTTTTTTGCCAGAGCTACTGAGAGACAACTCTCCCTTTTTCCTTGGGGTTGCTAGGCTGGTAGGGAGTGAGTCTAAGCTGCTGTTGACCATCTTCTTTGCTTTTTGGAGAGTGGGAGAGGGAGAGAAACAGAACCTGAGTGGCATTGTTAAAAGCCCCAAATTCGATCATGAATGAAGATAACATTTCCCAGTTATGTGTTGAGTTAATCACCTTCCTCCCCAACCCATTCTGAGGGTGGATGGGCAGGCAGGCATAAGCTAATTTAGAGTGGATTGAGTTGTAACTGAAATAATTCTTACAAACTCACCCATTCAAAAGCTAAGAAATTACCAGTGAATACTGGTTGATTTTATAACAATCTACAAATCTCTGGTGCCTTTGGAAACCACCTAATGTGTGTGTGACTGATTCTGATCTTTTATGTGACACATCACATCCTCCTGATGGGCAGGCACCAGCAGACACCATGGTCCCTGGGGTTTTGTCAATAATCCTGTGCTCTATAAGCACCTGGATGATACATCATTGGAATTCCTATAGGTTGCCCTTATGAGTGTGATAAACCTCTCTTCCATTTGTTAAACATTGCTCAGTCACTTACCATGTACCAAGAACTATTGTTAGCTATTAGCATTATAACCTTTAATCGGCTCTATAGCCCTAGGGGGATGTACTGTTACTATCTCCATTTTGCAAATGAGGAAATTAAGGTGTAGAGCACCAGTTAAGTAATTTTCCCAGTCAAGCAGCTGAGTAAGTGGTAGAGCTGTGATTGACCCTCAACCTGACTCCAGGACACTGATATAACCACCATGCAGTGGCATCTGTCTGTGCACTCGAATAGTTTGGGTTCATATTTGTTTGGAATCACTTTAGATTATCTTGCCTTTTTTTCCCCCAATTCCTTTTTTCTCTTGGGCTACTAGTATGTCTAACACCCATTTTGAGCTAGGAATCATTCAGAAATTAAAATGGTTTCTTCCCCCACTGATTATTTGTGTGTGGGGTATTCACCCATATAAGGAAAATAAGAGTCAGCCTAAAAAGACAGTTCTAGATTGTCTTGGAACTGTCTTGGAATTTGGAACATGTAGAAATATAGCCTTTGCACAAATCCTGTTAAAATATCAATAGTTTGGCTGAAACAAACAAATAAAAGTTCAATGATAGCAAAGAGCCATGAATTAGATTTAAGGAAAAATGAGTCAACAGGAAAAGACGGTTGGAAACCAGAACATTCATGGTCCAAAGACGGAGAAATAGAAATTTCTGCACTCTGTTAGGAATCAAGCTGCCCTGCTGTACCAAGGACAGTTTTCTGTATTCCCAGAGCTCCTAAGAGTCCCTGCACTGAGTAACTGTGTATGTTTAATGTGAGCAGCATGTTGTAAACAAGATAAAACATTTATACAAAATTGAGATGACATGAGAACAGCCAAAACCAACCTTAAAAAAATAGTTCAAAAGCAATTGTAAAGTGCTGTTAAACCAGAACATAATACTACGATATAAACTATGTAAATAGTACCCACGAGATAGAGGGCAAGAACCAATAACTATGTGACAGAGATAACAAAAGTTTGGAGAAGTCAGTGGCAAAGTATACATATTATTCAGCCTTAAAAAAGAAAGAAATCCTGCCATATGCGTCAACAATATGACCCTGGAGGACATTATGCTAAATGAAATAAGCCAGTCACAGAAGGACAAATACTGCATAATCTCACTTATATGAGGTATCTAAAATAGTCAAACTCGGGGCCAGCCCCGTGGCTGAGTGGTTAAGTTCCAGCGCTCTGCTTCGGTGGCCCAGGGTTTGGATCCTGGGTGTGGACATGGCACCGCTCGTTAGGCCATGTTGAGGTGGCCTCCCACATGCCACAACTAGAAGGACCCACAGCTAAAATATACAGCTATGTACTGGGGGGATTTGGGGAGAAAAAGCAGGAAAAAAAAAAGATAGGCCACAGTTGTTAGCTCAGGTGCCAATCTTGAAAAAAATAAAGTAGTCAAACTCTTACAAACAGAGTAAATAGGTGGTTGCCACAGGTTGCGGGAAGGGGAAATGGGGAATTGCTTTCCACAGGTGTGGATATAAAGTTTCAGTTAAGCAAGATGGATAAGTTCTAGAGATCTGCTGTACAACAGTATGCCCATAATTAACAATACTGTGTTGTGCACTTAAAATCTGTGAAGAGAGTAGATCTCATATTTAATGTTCTTACCGGAATAATTTTTTAAAAGATCAAGGAGCAGGCGGCTGCAGAAACATGAATTGCTCTGTATTTGAACTTTTCCCAAGGGCCTCAAAGAGCTCTCTTAGCAAAGTCATGGCTCCAGCCTGGATGGGGAATTGGAGGAGGCTGTTGGGAACCACAGTTCTCACATCTGTCTCTGTGGCTCACCCTTTATGAGAACAGAATTTCAGAACTGCAAATCCTTTCTAAGGAGAGCACCCAGAGTAGGATTTTGTAAGTATCTTCAGGGGCCAGCAGGGCTACTAGAAGGAGGGGCGAGGCCTTTGGTGTACTGAAGAGTCCAAGTCTTGAGTAAAGGTGTTCAAAGCACCATGCTGGTTAAACAAAAACCCTCTATGGGCAGGGTTTGGGCCTCACCAGTTGGTGACTGCTGGCTAGAGTAAGTGAGAAGGGATTGAGGTTTCACACACCAGAATTGGGGAGGGGGGCGGGAAGTAAGAAATGCTGGGATGGGAAGAGGGACTTGTCAAGGAGGAAGGTCTCAAGAAGGGAGAACCAAAATGAACAGGGCTTCATCAGCAGACCTGTCCACACATCCTTACTGAGCACTGCCTGAGTATGTTAGATTCTGGGACTTTTGGCTTCTGCTCCCATACTACAGTCGTCCCTCAGTATCCGTGGGGAATTTGTTCCAGGACCCTCTGCAAATACCATAAGCCGTGGATGCTCAAGTCTCTTTGTTGGCTCTCTGTATCCATGGGTTCCATACCCATGGATTCAACCAATCATGGATCGTGTATGGTTTACAATCCGAGATTGGTTGAATCTGTGGATGCAGAACCTGCGGATACCGAGGGCCGACTGTATCTGGCTGCTCTGCGAAGGGGCTGACATTAAATGTAGGTGGTCTTTCCTCAATGTACAAACACAGACTAATTTAGTAATGCTATTTTCCCAACTTTCAGGTTTTTCTCTCTTAAATTGATCTTAATCTTTATCATACTACAACTAGCTCCAGGTATGCATCTAATATAACCTGTGGTTGTCTGTATTTAATTATATTATATTGAATAAATATTTCATGTGCAAAGAGCACAATGACTCACAGATGGTCTACAACCTGAACACTTTGTGAGCCACGTTAAACACGTTATAGACAACTGGAGAATGAATACGTCTTTGACAGTGTGTTAGTCCTCCTTGTCCTGCAGCCATGAAGACAGTGACTGCATGAGGATGCCTGCCTCATAGATGGTGCTCAATAAATATTTGCTATGAATTAATGGCAGTGAGGAAACGAATGACTCATGGGACTCCCTTCTGCCTCCTCCAGAGCCTGCTGTAAAGTCGATCTGAAAATGGGAATAATGCCTTTCTCCACAGCTGCTCTGAGGAGAATTGAGAGAATGCGTAAGAAAGTGCTTTGTAAGCAAACAGCACTACATACAGGTTTAAAATTCCTACTATGGTCCCACAACTCATTTTAGTGCACTCCATGGTCAACCATTAGAAAGTAGCATGGGAACTTAAAAAATAGCTTTAAATGTGGGTGAGTAGGGAAGCTCACTGGCCTCAAACACTGTTATAAATTTGAAGTTCAGCCAACAGGTGTGTTTACCTGGCCTGCCTAGTACTTGAAACATTTTACTTATGCTAGTTGCCAGCATTAATAATGGAAATTTTCACTTAAAATAGGAATTTTAGGTGATTCTTAGAAACTCAGATTTTCTGGAAACTTTGGACCTGAATCCCCACATAGAAATAATAGGCTGGAATGGAGTGGTGGAGGCTCCCTGGAGGAGGGGCATTCTTTTTGCATTAGCCGTGATTTATTTAGTGTTGATCTTAGAGCTTTATTTTCTCTCCTTTTGGCCTTCTCTGCTCATTCACATTACCTGTCTAGCCCCTCTAGGCAGCCGAATTTGTGGGTTTTGCCCAGGGGCTCTGTCACCACTATATCCCCCAAACTTCCCCTGCTCCCAGCTGTCCCAACTGAATTATTTGCCTTAGAGGCATTCTCTTCTTTTCTCTCTGGAGCAACAAAATCCTGTCCTTCTTTTAGCGGCCTCTGTGTTTGACCTGGTCTTTACTGTAGCACATATATAGGAATATTTATTTTCACGGTTTGTTTGTTGTAGGGTACATGTGTTTGTGGGTAGGGGGAGCTGCTTTTAGAAACATCTTAACAGAGTAGTTATAATTTTACAGCCTAACATGTACCCTGTGAGCCGTGTTGACCATTTATAATCCCCACAGCTTTTCCTGTATTCTCTGACTTTAATATTTCTTAATAGATGTATTCATCTATTAAGGATGTAAACTCCTTTTCCTTTAAATTTGCAACTCTATTCATCTTTACTGGGGTATTTATATATTTTATTTATAAAATATTTAAATCTCCTCTGTTTGGGTTAGCTGCATTTGGGATTGGCAGATTATTTAGTTTTTATGGGCTCTGGTTTTGCAAGGGAAAACTCAAATGACTAGTGCATGTTTGAAATACATGAATACTATTTGTTAGTATTTACTATGCCAAGACAGTTGACTTTGCTGTGGAGAAGTAAAGATGGTCTTTGCCTTCAAGGTGTTCCGAGTCTAGCGAAGGAGATATACATATGGCATAACTACAAGGGAAAATGATACAAGTGCTTAATAATATTAAAATTAACTGAACTTTGGATAGCCTCCAACAGTGTACAAAATGTTCTTCACGTGTTTTACTTGATATGCGCAAGAACATTGCAGAGGAAGGAATAATTACAACTGGTTGGAAGACTTGGAAGAAGTTTCATGTAGGAGATGATGTTTGAATTTGGCTTTGAGGGATAGTCTAGCCTGGACAGTGCAGAAGACGTGAGAGAGGGGTGCATCCCAAGCCAAGAGAATGACATTAGCATATCAAGAGGCACAGAAGGGCAAGTTATGGTTGGATATGGCCAGCAGATTAGTAGAGATGGATCTTAGAAATGAGGGAAGATTGTTCTGGACAGTTTCATTGGAAAAGTGACTGGGACTAGATCATGGAGAACTCTGAGTGCCATGCTAAGGGTTTAAGCACTGAAATGAAAAACTCAGTGCGTCTGACAACAGTCTGGTGATTTTCCCTCCCTTTGTTCTGGTCTCATAAAAATACTGTTTATTGAGTGTCTGATATGGCCCTGTTTCAATGCAAGCTGATATGTGTTTGAGTTCTCTAGGATTTGTTCAGTTGTGAGTGATAGAAAGCTAAACTATTTTCTTCAATCAGTCAAATAATGGGGTAGATATTTATTTGTTCACAACATCGAAAAAGCTGATCGTAGCTCTGGCATGGCAGATCCAGGGCTCACATAGTGTCATGTATCCCATCTTTTAGTTCTGTTTTGTGTTTTTTGCTTTCCTCTCCTGCAAGATTTCTGCATGTGGCAATTCCCAACCTCCAGTCCGGTAGACAAATGTCTCTTTCCTGGAAGTTCCTACCGAAGTCTTTAGAGTGAAGGAACCACTCTGATTGTATTCATTTGCCCAAATGAAATGTGGACCTGGAAGTGTTAGGTGCCCCCAAGGAAAACGTAGATCCTATTTCCAGATGAAAGGGAATGGATGCAGAATTGGATGGCAAAAAATGCCCGCCAAATGCTCCATTCTTCTCTCTTAGAAAAATCCAACTGCTGATTCATTTATTCATTTACTTACTAGCTTATTATTTAGCATTGGAGGCTCAGATTGCAATGATAAACAAAGGGCAAGTTTGATTTGTTGGTCAGTCAGTCTGAAAAATAACAAGTTTTTGCAAAGGCCAGTGCTGTGTTCGGTGCAGATGTGGAAGTGTCCCTGTTGTGTACTTTTACAAAATAAATGGCTACTTCTAAAATCATGACAATGGGAAATGATTTGACAACAACCAAATCGTGTCTGTTTAATTTCCTAGTAGCTGATCTATATGGCATTGTAAAGCTCAGTGCAAACCTTCATTCTGTTGTGGATTTTGTGTTGCATTGTGTTAAGAAATATTAAAAAAAAATTTTTTTCCCTTTACTTTAGAGCTTGCTATAGAAGCTTGAATATAGAGCTTTAAGAAAGAGAGTGGCTCTTCAACTGGAACTATAGCGTTGCTAGGGCCCCGCCATGATAATTGACACAGTAGAGGTTCAGCAAACATTGCTCTGAAGTTTGCATTATCAAATCTACCCAGATTTTCCAATCCACAAAACGTCTATTCAAGCACTATTTTTTAACATTGAGAGATTTCTAAATTTGTCAATTGACCTGCTAGACACTGCATATTATGTTGCCTAAAATAACACCGTAAACTGTAGGGGGAAAAGTGGAATTGTCAAATCACCTACAGTTTTCAACGGTTTTCTCTTTCATATGAACATTTCAATTTCAATTGCTGTCAGTTCCTCTAAATAAGAATCGATCTTTTTTCCGCCTTCCTATTCCCATTATTCTGAGTGCTTTCCAGGGAAATGACCAAATTAAATTAATCTCTCCACCTTTCAGTTTTTGTATTTATTTATTTATTCTTTTCTAATTTGGTGAATTTATTGCACTAAGACATCCCTTTTGTTAACAGTTCAATTTCCTTCTGCCGTTCTAGATGAGTTGTCAATGATAAGCAAAGTAATTTTTGAATTCCAATAGGTTCTTTGTGAAGAAAAATATAATATCCCAAACTGTCACAGTCAATTTATTTTTTAAATGACAGCAGTGTTGTTAATACCTTTTAACTTGGATTTCCTGAGGAACTTCAAGCTTTAGTAGTTTTAAAATCAGTAGAAAAGTAACCGCATTCACACTTTCTTTGCTTGGAGGAAATGCATTCTGTCTACTGAACATTGTGAGTTATTAGCGTTTTTAACTATTGACCCAAGCCTTAGGAACTCTATAAAGAACTGTTAAATGAATAAATAGTGCTCCCCTGTCCCATTTTTTTTTTTTTTTTTTTTTTTTTTTGGAGTAGTTGGAGAGGTTTGGGGCATTTAATGCCAGGTAGAGCTAGGCTGTAATATCTAAACTTGACCAGTAGGTGCCACTTTCTAACATATGATATCCCCTTGTCCACTGACTATGGCCAAGCAAAGTATACCCTGTATGAAGGGGTGCTTTCATTTGATTTATCATATGAATGCCTCCTCCTAGAAGTTCAAGCTTGAGTTATATAAATGAAATTATCACCCTACTTCATAGGCAGTAATGGAATATTATAAAAGAAACCTCCATAAATATGTAGAGTTCCTTTTGTTTTTAAAAGGATTGTGGTACTGAACAGTCAGTCAGTGAAATACCTCCTTGTTTCTCAGTGTGGTGTGCATCAAGATCACATGACATGCTTGTCACTGAAGGTCCCTGGGCCCTACCCTAAGCCAAGTGAGGCACAATTTTTTTAGATGGGGAGAGTGGTGATTACCAAGCTTCCCAGGGGATTCTTCTGTAAAGTGAAAATTGAGAACCGCTGTTATAAAGATTACTGATGATTGGAAAGTACTGGCCCAACACACATTTATGGGAAGCTTTCCCATTGAAATGATGCAAGTGTGGAAAGAATTGTGTACAGGTGGTCCTCAACTTAACAATAGTTTGACAATGATTTTTTGACTTTACAATAGTGGGAAAGCAATATGCATGCATTCAGTAGAAACTGTACTTCTAATTTTGAGTTATGATCTTTTCCCAGGCTAGCGATGTTCAGTCAGATACTCTCATGATGCTGGGCAGCGGCAGAGAGCCGCAGCTCCCAGTCAGCTGTGCGATCACAAGGGTCAACAACCAATACACTTAGAACCATTCTGTACCCATGCAGCCATCCCGTTTTTCACTTTCAGTACAGTATTTAATAAATTACATGAAATATTCAATGATCTATCATAAAATAGGCTTTGTGTTAGATGATTTTGCCCAACTGTAGGCTATTGGAAGTGTTCTGAGCACGTTTAAGGTCGGCTACGCTAAGCTCTGATACTCGGAGGTTGGGTGTGTTAAATGCATTTTTGACTTAGGATGTTTTCAACTTACGGTGGGTTTATTGGGAAAACCCCATCATAATTTGAGGAGCATCCGTATATTTATATAGATGCGTGTGTGTGTGTAACTACTTTAGCTTGCACAGATAACTCTCATCCTCAATATTATCATCTTTAAATATCAATATTATTCACTATTATTGAAATAATTTGTTACACTTTATGTATAATGTTACACTTTAAGGTACAATAATGCATTATTATATAGATATCACCTTTCCATCAAGATTTATAATCTAAGACAATAGTCATTGTTAGATATTTAGGACATATGGGAAGAAGAGAAATCAAAGAAATTAAATATTTAAATTACATATAAATTAACTTAAAGCTGTTCATGATGTTACATTTTAATTAGAAAACAAACAAAACATAATCTGGACTTCATGATACAAAAGTTGTCAGAGAAGGGTTGTGTGTGTATGTGGGCACGTGTTTTTATGTAATGTTCAATTTTGAGTTTGGGGGATATTGTGTCTAGGATTTTTACCAAACTGTATACTTCTGCATTTCAGAAGTAGGGCCATTTCAAAACCAGAATGTGTATAGATATAGCCATTCCTGCCGTCAAATAGTCAAAGCCAGTTTCATGAAGAAACAATAAAATTTCTGTTTCTTGGGGAAGTGGTTTCTGAAACCCTCCTGCTATTTTGCTGCACTTCAGGTCCCAGCCAGCCAGGCCCACTCCCACTCCTTGCTCCAACCACCACTCGGTCTAGCCTGGGGGTTTCATCAGGATAGACAAGGTGACTGTTTTGGCTATAAGTCAATCCTTGAGGGTTAAATATTATTAAATTTTGGATAGTTGGCAAAATCCATTCACACCAGAATTTTAAAGTTTTACTGTAATTGTTTGGTACTTACTGGATACAAACACACAGATGCACATTTCAGTAGATTTGTCATCTTTTGCACCTTCATTGAAGATCAATTCAGAATCACCCAAGAAAGTAATACTTTTTTTTTTTAATACCAATTATTAAACCTTAGGGGAAGAAGGCTAATATTCTTGGTATATTTTTTACCATCCTTTTGCCTCCCAAGTGGCAACTTACTGTCAATATTTAGACCAGAGCATTATTAAGAATATGAAATGTTATTACAGAGCAGATTTCATAAGCAATTTGATCCCTTGCTTCGGTATGATGCCAGACTTTCAATCATGTTGTAACATTAAAGTTCCATTTTTAATGTTGCCTGGGTCTGGAATTATGTTCAAAGTTGAAGAATAAAATGAGTTTGGAGAAAATACATTCATCCCTTTCATTCGTATCTCTACCTCTGTCATGCCCACATTTCTGACTGCTCACAGGGATTTGGTTGAAAACAAGACAGTGTGTATTGAGTGAGCACTTGCTGTGTGCCCAGAACTCCCCCCGTATTTAACAATAATGACAAGAATCAACCTCCTGCCCAAAATACAAAAAACTAGTACAGATATGTCGTGATTGTGCAAGTGACGTTGAAGTCAGAATATAAGATGACGTGGAGATGTCATTCTTCCTTCATCTTATTAGACATGCAGAAATCATAGACAAATTGAAATGGCATTAACAAATCACAGTTTGTTATTAGTTGTGAAAATGGTGACTTTATAGATGGCAAAAATACGAAACACCTTTGGGAGAAGTCTGCTTTAATCTTGAATTCATTAATTCGTAAGAGAAGGAAGATTATTTTGTTTGGGCGCTTGTTCAACCAAGCAGGCTTCACTCTCCTTTTGAGAGAAAATAAGATCTGGCCTTAGAGAATACTTCTCTCATAAATTAGAGAGACGTTTGGGTTATTTTCCACTTGTTTCTAGGTCTAGGTCTATATTCTATACAGTAGCTAATACATACTTAACTATTGGTCTTGTAGTTCAGAATTCAAATCCCAATTGGCTCTGGAACCTTGGGCAAATCACGTAGCCTTTCTAAACCTATTTTTTCATCTAAAAAATAGGAATGATAGGGAGTAAATGAGATTATTGTACCGTACTTGGCATCAGGCAAGCCTTCAAAATGTGCTCTGTAGTAGATCTTGTCTTGTTACACCTTCAAGGAGTTTACAATCTAGTATTTAAGACAGGACATGTATTCACATGGTCATAATTTAATACAAGGTGGAGTTCAGAAGAGAGAGAGATCACCTCTAACCTAGAAGACTTAGAGGATGATGTGGCATTTGACCTGAGCCTTGAATAAAATGAGTAATGTTTGAACAGGTAGGGACGACTTCCTAGGGGGAGGGAGTTACACAAGCAGAGCTACAGAGATGAGCAAGGATGAGATACCAGTGAGGTGTTCAGTGTGGCTGCATTGTAGAATTTGTGAAATACAGCAATGTGAGGGAAGACTGGGAAAAATGAAGTTGGTTATAGCTAGACTGATTATCTAGGACCTGGAATGCTTCATGTTCAAAAGTTTGGTCTCTGAGCCATGAAAAATGGATTCTCATTCTCATCTTTTGGAGGGGTGCATGGCCAGCTCATTTATAACCACCTGCGAATGAAGCCTCACCCCCCCACACGGCTTCATGGTGGCAGATGATATGTGGCAGCAATCCAATGGCTGAAGCTTCCTGAATAGCTCTGAACTTCTGTATTATCCAGCTGGTCACACTTTCCACCACACCTATGTAATCATCAAGAAATAGAAGCCATTTTTTAGGTGGGCTAAGTTAAAGGCAAATGTTTTCTAAATTGACTGTGACTAATTTTTTTGTAAATAGTGTTGGTCTAGGAAACTATCAGAGGAATGTGACCCTAGTGCCTGTCAGCGAGCATTAGTGACAGTATCAAGTACACATGACTCTTGATGCTTCAAGTCATTACTGAGGGCTTATTTCATCCATTTATGGTTTTAGAAAACTCAGACCAAGAGATTGTGTAGCTTTTTCTAAATCTTGTAAACATTGTTGACTTAGTGGCAGGTTGATCTTATCCCAGTTTCCCTTTTCCCATGAAAAATTGGGAAATAATGCAGATACATGGAAGACTTGGAAAATCAGGCAGG
Source organism: Equus quagga (assembly GCF_021613505.1). Taxonomy (NCBI): domain Eukaryota; kingdom Metazoa; phylum Chordata; class Mammalia; order Perissodactyla; family Equidae; genus Equus; species Equus quagga. The sequence goes on from NC_060282.1 coordinate 21,892,290, forward strand.
ATTTGCCTAGAGGGAATGGGCCCCTCCAAAATGATCTGTAGTCTGACCTAAATTTGGGTTCAGGAGATGTTTTATTAGAGACCGAAGCCAAAGTAAGAATTCAAAGTTCTTAAGTACTGAAGGACATAAAAAATGAGTAAGTTATTAAGTTTCTTGATTATTAAGTTTCTTGGTAATCAAGATATTAAAAAAAGATAAAGCTAAGTCACTGATTAGTGGATAGAAATAATCAGGAGTAGATAAAGAGTTAGGAGTTCAGGAAATTTCTGGGATCGACAAGGTGTCAGCTTTCAAAGCTGGAGCTTCGTCTACCTCATGTTGCCTTCTCTGGTTCCATCCCGCTAGTATATAGGGACCAGTGTTCTCTACCTAGACCATAGGTGTGACCATGGGTATGGACACTGCGTTAGTGACTGGAGCAGTAAGCAAGAAAGCTAACTTTTACTGAAAGGTTCTTTCTAGGGATAACAATGAGATTGAGGTGCTAATGGATGATAAGGCCAAGGAACCAAGGAATACTCAAATTCTGTTCAGGGGCCTGAGGAAGATATTCCAGTAACTGCAAAATGGAGAGCAAAGTAATGCATCATTTTTGGCTGTGACTTCACCTCAAATCCTGATGTTGAGAGCTCTAGTAATTGAGTGAGTGCACAAAGAACATTCTGTTTTTCTAAGCTGATGGACATACTAGTATCTGGCTGTGAGTTACAAAAAGCCCAGTTAAGCAGCGGCTCAAGACATGGTTGACTTTTCTCACGTTATGAAGTCCAGAGTATGCAGTGCATGACTTACTCACAGATGTACCATATCTTCAACGTCACAGGCTCCCTCTGCCTTTCTCTTCTGCCTTCCTTATCATAAGGCTTTTTCTCTTCATGGTTTCGGTTCTAGTCAGCATATTTGCATGCCAGGTAGGAAGAGGGATAAGACTCAAAGGCCAAATGCGAGTGCCAGAAGAGTCTGCCCCCTTTAAAAATGGTTTTCCTGGAGGCAAGCCTAACCACTTGCACCTCTCTCTCTTGGACTAGAACTCAATCTTGTGGTTAGTGGCAAAGGATCCTGGGAAGTGTAGTTTGCACATTGCTGCGCTGAAAAAAATTACAGTTCTGTTCATAAGAAAGAAGGAGAGGATGAATATTGGAGAAGCCAGTAGCACCAGTTGCCAAGGCTAGTCAAGTCTAAATAACTTCAGAATGAGGTGGGCCCTGAGACTTGCTCAGCCTCTGTTCCTGCTCACCATATCCAATCTCAGATTCTAACCCTGTGTCACCCTATTCCAACTAGTGCCAGGCGAGACAGGGGTTGGAACTGGAAAGAGTCATTCAGAGAGAGGAAGCTCACGTATACCTTCTTTATTAGTTTTTTGTGCCAATTGTAACAAATTACCACAAACCGGGTAGCTTAAAACAACAGAAACTTATTCTCTTGCAGTTCTGGATGCCAGAAGTCTGAAATCTTACTCAGAGAAACTGACAGAGTGCTGCACTCCCTCTGAAAGCTCTAGGGAAGAACCTGTCCCCTGTTTCTCCTAGCTTCTGGCACCTGTTAGCATTCCTTGGCTTGTGGCCACATTTCTCTCTGCTCTGTCTTCATGTTGTCTTTTCTTCTGTGTCTGTGTATGTATGTGTCTTCCTCTCTTCTGTGTATCTCAAGTCTCCCTGTACCTTTCTCCTATGAGGACACTTGTCATTGGATTTAGAGCCCACCTAAATAATCCAGGACGGTCTTATCATCTCAAGATCCTCAATTAGATCTGCACTGATCCTTTTTTCAAGAAAGTTCACACTCACTGGTTCTGGGGATTCGGACATGGGCATAGCTTTTGGGGGCCACCATTCAACCCAGTATGCCCTCTGCTAAGCACTGAGTTTTCCCAGGTCAGCATAAACCTTTTAGAGATAGAAAATCAAAGGCACATCCACCGTATGGTCTCACCAGCTGTATATTTGTGCAGAGACTAGAGAGAACGATTAATAGCCAGGTCACCTTGCACTTGTGGTGAACTTTGTAGGGTTGTTTTGAGGGTTAGTCAGACCTAGCACTAAGTATGTTTTCAGTAAAGAGAGTCTATTCGTTATTACTGTATTGCTGTTATCTGGACACAGACAGGAGTGTGCTGTTTTGCTGTGGGCTGAAGAGGCTCATGCAGGACTGCTTTGTAGATATTAACCTTTCCTTCCCACTCAGCTATGGCCTCGGGATATAGATGAGGGCATAGTGCATATGAATTTCATAATATGCTGACAGGAAAAGACCAGAGAATAAGAGGCAAGGGAACGGCTGACTTAGATGGTGGCAGGGATGGGGTAAGCCAAGGAAACCGTGTGACATAGGCTATTTCTAGGGGATGGGTAATCCAAGAAACTGTTGCTGAGGACTTTGGCTTTGGGACATCCCAAAAAGATAGTTAAATGAGGAGGTTTGGGGTATGATCTCCACCCTGTATGGCCAACTTGCAAAATTAGTGTTACTGCTCCTTTCAGACTCTATAGAATCACCTCAGGCAACCATTTTGTGATTCGATTAATTTTTCTTTTGTTTTTGCTTTAGATGTTTGTTTTAATTGGATTTTCCCTGGGGCAGAAAAAGAGGTGATCATTATGGAGGAGGACTGACAAGAGAGAAGGAGAGAGGAGAGAGATGGCGGCAGTGTTGTGATGCTTCCTTCTGCCACCAGGTGGAACTTGGTTTCTGATTCAATGTTTAGTCTCCAAACAGTCTCCTCAGTTTCCTCAGAAATGATGAAAGGCAACATAATCTTGAAACAAATGGCCAACTTTCCGTGGACTCTTTATGCTTTAAGGATGAATTTTGGCCTTACTGGAAGTTCTGTAGACGATCGGAAGAAGGGCCTGGCATGATGAGCCTTAGAAGTGGTGTTGGCTAGTGGAAAGGGAGCCCTGAGCACATTTATCCTTTTCATGAAGTTAGTTAAATTAATAGATGACTCTCATACTTTTCCATGAAAGCACCTTGCCTTTTAAAGACCCAGTCCCAGCTACAGAAATAATCACTTAAGTTTCTTAATTTCCTTTCATAATGCACTCTTTTCTAGTGTTAAGCCAAATTGCAGTGCATGATACATTTTCTTTTACTTGCAAGAAATCCCCACAGACAGCATTAATGGATTTATTTTAAATTGTTGTTTGTAAAATGAAAGCAAACTCCAAATAATTATATAAAATTGTTTTTTAATGTTTGCATAATTCTTTCATCATTAAAAGCCACCAAGCCCTTTAATGTTGAGGCAGAACCATCCATTGAACATAAAAAATTGTTACCTTGATGCTTTTAATATCTCTGCCTCACACACACACAGGCATTCTCTGCTCCGTGTGGTTATTTATAGTGCTTGTCACATTAGCGGCTTATTCTGACAAATGTATTATTTTGGCGTGAACTTCAATGAGAGAGGGAGAAAAAAAATCTATCCTGAAACTTCCTGGAAACCAAGCCTACATACTCGGCCTGCTGTTGAGAATTGGACAATCATGCTACTCTCACTTTATCTTTTGAGAATCCCTTAGTGATGCTGTTCTTAGCCCTTACTGTTTTCAGAATCATCCTCTGCATGCTGGAAAAGCCTACAAAATTAAGGATCAAGGAGTGGCTTTTAAGATGTCTTCCTCCAAATTGCAGAGGGGGTTCAGGAGTTCAATAGATATTTGCTTTGAATTCAGGTTTGTATACATTTTTACTCACTGAAAACTGTAATGAAAGTGTGCCCTTCAATGTATTCCAGATTTGAATATACTGGAGACCATTGGTGCTTCAACTTGCCCTGACTTGTGCAGGGCTATTAGAGAAAAGCTTTTCATGTCATTTGTTTCATTGACATCTAACCTAAGATTGTAAGGCAAGCTGCTAAATAATTGGAAATGATTCTTTCTTTTTTTTTTTTGATCTCTATGAATCGGGACATTCATCAGGAAATAACAAGCAAAAATAAACTACTAATGCTGATATGCATTTGTCTTAGATAAACCAAGATTTCAAATTTTGTATTCATCAAAACAGACTCACCAGCCTTTTGAATTGACTGACTTTATTATAAAGAGATGTTACAAATTTGAACTTATTTGTATGTTCAAGCTACTGAAATACCACCTCTGTCTGTTATAATACAGTCCCTAGAAGATATTGTTTTAAAATAGCTCCCTAATAAGCGAACTAACAAAACAGTTAAAAGTGTAGCCTTGCCACTCAAAGTGTGGTCTATACTCCAGCAGCCTGGAAGTTGGTTAGAAACGCTAAGCTTTGACCCCACCCCAGACTTATTGAGTCGGAATCTGCATTTTAACAAGATCCCCAGGTGATTCATGTGCGTGGTTAGTTTTGGAAGCACTGCCCTGGACTAAACAGTAAAAGTTTCTGCTAATAAACTTGTAGTCTATAAGTGTAACCCATTATCACCCATAAATATATATTGGAAAGGTGCTTTCGAAATGTCACTCAGAGGGCTGATGTCCAAGCTGGATAGATTCCCAGGCCACATCCACAAAATGATGCTTTAATAGGTCTTGTGGGGAAGAGAAATCTGTATATATTTTAGAAAACTTCCCAGGCAATTGTGGTGAGCAGCTAGTTTTGTAGAAACAAGACGTTGGGAGAATGCAACATGAAACTGGCAGTTTTTAAAGTTTGGGTGGAGAAAGAATAGGTAAACAAAAGGTTCACATGGAGAAAACAGCTCATGCTAGATTGGCTGTAAAGTACCAAATCCTAATCATTCAGAGGCCATTGGAGAAGGACACGAGAAAATGGAAATGATGGGAAAGTGGCTAGAGAGGCATTCCATCTGTCCCATTTCTGTTGGTGTCTGTTTTATACAGACCACCATGCTGACAGTGATGGACAATGAGGTGAGTGATCAGACACTCTCTCTGGCTTCTAGCACTCTCTAATAGAGTGGGGGAGACAAGAATATCAATAACGAATCCAAGCAAGAATGAAATGAATACGAAAACAAGGTAAAATGTTTGTGTTCTGACCACAGAGGAAGGAACAATTGCTTTTAACTAAAAGAAGCGGGAATGGCTTTGCAGGAAGGAACCCACATCCCTGTGTTCCAGGTGTTTTTCTAATCACATTTGAGAAAGATTGATGTGGAAGGAGAAGCTGGAGGGGGAGTTCCAGGACAACAGCAAAACTTAGAGGCATGAAAGGTTTCCTGGGGCCCAGATCAGCATTTACAGTCATGCACCACATAATGTTTTGGTCAACGATGGACCACAAACAATGGTGGTCCCATAAGATTCGTACCATATAGCCTAGGTGTGTAGTAGGCTATACCGCCTAGGTTTGTGTAAGAACACTATGATGTTCACACAATGGCAAAATCACCTAACAATGCGTTTCTCAGAATGTGTCCTCATCATTAAGCGATGCATGACTGTACTCTGATGTGGGTGGAGAGGATGCATGTGGTGAGAGAGAGACAGCATAAAGGAGCAGTTGGTTGTCTCAGCATGGAGGACCTTGGAGCTATATTAAGGACAGTCTTATCTGGTGCTGGCTACATCTGACAACCTTGTTGATTCTTTTGAAGAGACTCAGAGGTGAAGGAGGTCAGCACCCTTTAATTTTTTCATTACCCAAAAGAAGAAATGCTTGAAGCTCTTGGCCTTCAACTCAGCAGTCTTGGAGTCAGGGGCCAAGATTCATAAATTATTTGTGCTTTTATCCACACTGATGTTTTGGGAGCCTCCACTTTTTATTAGTTTTTCTCTAGTCCTGGCCAACGATGTCCTCCTTGAATACGTACAACTTATATTCATCACTGTTTTACATTTCTAGTGCATGTTTAGGTTTTCAGAGCATTTTCATTTACCCTTGCTGCCCTGAAGCTGTAGATCCAACATCTGAGGTAGGCGGGAGAAGTATTGCCGTATAACTTTGGCTTGGGGAGGGTAAATGACTTTGTGGGCATGTGGCTACTAAATCTTGGAGCTGGGAATAGATCAAGTCAATTGTCCTTTCCACATTTACACACTTCCTCTTATTCCTTATAGTAAACCACTGTGGTAATCATTAGTTCTAATTAACAATATTTGGTCCTCCTCTCCTTCTGGTCTCTACATAGTTGACTGGTTCTGGCCAGAGAGATGTGAGTGGAGGGGATGGATGTCACTTTCAGGTTGGAGCATTTAATTATCAATTTGAGACCAAATGGTCCCTTATCCTGCCTTTGGCCATCATGGAAGCTGTTGTCTCGATGAGGCCTCTATCAGCCTGGGTCCCTGAGTCACTAGGATGAGTCAAGCCCCTATGTTGGACATAAAATAAACAAGAAATAAATTTTTATTAAGTCATTCATATTTGGGAGTTATTACAGCAGCATAACCTAGCCTATCCTGATGGGCACAGCCTCCATCAAATCCTTATGCATGTAAGCCAGTATGTATTCACTGGAAAGTGAGGGTATGAAAGATGAGCTCGGCAGGATGGTAAAGCATATACCTGAAACACTTCATAGTACAAGACTCTGTTTTCTCTGAGGGAAGATGTCGTGTCTGCCTCTCCCCTGGTTATAGCAACCATTTCTACCATATACCTCACACCTATTAGGTGCCCTATCTATATTTGTTCAATGAATGAAGAAACACTTCTATTTTAAAGTAAGTTTTATGGCTACGTTCTTTCTATCAAGATATATCTTAGCAATATTTCTATTTCTATTAACTTTCATATTTTCCACGTTATATACTATAAGCCATGGGGATTCAAGGTATGAGCACTGACCTTTTCATAGGAATTTAGTTTGGGTAGAATATCTGTATTACCACTAACCAGCGAGCATTGTAGGTTTTAGAAGAAGAAGAAAGGGATGAAGTAGTGACGTTATTTGAGGTTCAGAGGAGAATTTCCCAGCCTGATTTGGTGATGTGCTTGGAGCTATACATGTACCTCTAGGGGTATTGTGAGGTAATAAATGTTACAGATATAACATGCTGATCTAGTCGATCTTAAATAAAACACGTTAGTGTATTATCGACTTTTTTATTTTATGTTTCATTGGAAACACAATCTTATTCTTCTCCATCTTTTATGTATCATGCTAATTGGCCTGTGTTTAAGGGAACAGCATATAACTGTGTAAATAGGGTCCTTAAACAGAGACTGTTTCTGTGCATTAGATGGATTGCAAAACACCTTTCAAAGTGAGGGATCCTTTGTCTCAGCTGGAATCAGAAGCATGCCAGGCCTGGGGCTGGTGTCCATGTTCACTGTGCTATGCACTGTTGTAGCACATTCTCCACCTTATTTCAGTTCGTTAATTATCTGCTTCTACTTCTTCTGTTTAATTAGTCCTATGTTGTTTTATTCTTCCTGCTTCCTGACTTTCTCCCTTTCTTTCATATTCTCCATCTGTTTCTGTCTTTGAAAATTTCATTTTGGTCTTTAACTTTAATTGATGTCTCCTCTAACATTTTATAGTTCATTAGCATTTCTTATCAGAATTCTTACATTCAGTTCAGGCTTTTTTACATATCTGAAAACTTTTAAAGCCTTAAGTGTATAGATCCTCAAAAAGGCATCTTTTTTTGAGTAAATATTCCCAAGTGCTTGGGATCCCTATAAACATTTTTCTCTTCTCTTAAGTCCAAAGTAGATGGCCTGTATGATACCCTTGATATTACAAATTGTATTATTTCAAAACATAATGATTATTAATAGAAATAGCTGCCATTTACTGAGCACCTGAATGTATCAGGCACTTTCCTAAGTCGTTTTGTATGTCTTATCTCAAGTAATCCTTACTAAAACCCTAGGAGGTAAGTATTATCGTTATCCCCATTTTACAGAAAAAGAAATGAGACACCGAGAAGTATCAGTGACTCTGCCTTTCACCCAGGCAGCCAGATTCATGTCCCATTCTCTTAACCAATGTAGACAGATAAAAAGGTTAGATAAATAACTCATCAGAAAACCTTACACATCTTTGAAGATTATCGTCTTTATTATAGCTGTGAAGATTATATTATCTTTGAGGATTATGAGCTTTCTTGAAATTGTTACTAGTTTTCAACTGGTCATTATGTACATATTTATTTTTTAGCTGAGGTGATCATGTAAAAATCATACAGCTGAACTTGAAGGACAAAAGTGTTTTACAGAGTCAATATATTTGGAACCATTCTTTAGACTGTGAGAGGATATGAAATATTACACTTCCTAAAAGCTTTGGAATTTGGAGTTCTGAGACTTGCGATGTCCCGGACCCAAATCTTTCCTATATTGATGGGGCACATACATCCCATGACAAGCTGATGACCCCAGTTGACATGTTTTGTTCTCTTCCAATTCGACTTATCATTGCCTAAGCTCACCCTGGATTCTCTAACATCTTCTGTGACAAGGATGACGACAACTAACATTTACCTTGAACTTACTGTGTATCTGGTACTTGTGCCACATGCTTTCTGAGCATTTTCTTGTGTGATTCTTACAACAACTCCATAATGTATGTACTGTCATATCCCCAGCCTATGGATATGGAAACTGAGTTTAGGGAAGTTTATGTAACTTACTTACAATGACCCAGATGGGAGACTGCAGACCTGGGTAACTCCTGTTCTCACTGTACATGATTTGGGGTATGTACAAGGCATTCGTTCATCAGACGTTTATTACACCATGCTTTGTGTGAACTAGAGGAGGGAACTGGCTTTTGCCCTCACAAACTTGTAGAGTAGTCAGATGTGTATACAAATAATTACAAATAAAGATAAAGAGATGAATGGTGCTGGAGAAGCCCAATAGACTGGCCTTGAGGAAAACTGGAAACATAGTCAATACATTTGATTGAGTGGGAATTAACCAGATGAATAAGAGAAGGGTGTTCAAGACCAAGGAAACATCATTTGTTGAGGCCTGAAGTCCTTCACTGATCAATTCAACAAATACTTTTGAGTATGTACTTCAGCGCAGGCAAAAAGGACTGCCTTCATAGACCTTGTGTTCCAAACATGCAACAGCTTTGAATGCAATTTCATGAAAGTACATGACACATTTAGCACAAAGCTACAGCTGGTGTTTATAAAGTGCAGGCAAGTGAAGCTATTGTATTAGTTTCCTGTTGTTGCTGTAATAAATTGCCACAAATAGAGTAGCTTAAACAACACAAATTTATCTTACAGTTGTGGAGGTCAGAAGTTCAAAATAGGTCTTATGAGCTAAAGTCAAGATATTGCCAAGGCTGTATTCCTTCTAAAGGCTCTAGGGAAGAATCCATTTCTTTTGTCTTTGCCAGATTCTAAAGGACACCCATATCCCTTAACTCATGGCCCCTTCCATCATCTTCAGATCCAGCAGCATAGCATCTTCAAATGTCATCTACTCTGATGCTTCTGCCTCCTGAAAAACACTCTTGTGATTCCATCAGACTCACTTGGATAGTCCAGAATAATCTTCTTTTCAGCTTCATCCCTAAGTGCCTGCAGAGTCCCTTTTGCCGTGGAAGGTAACGCATTCACAGGTTTCGAGGATTAGAATGTGGACATCTTTGGGGGCCTGTTATCTTGCAGTAGAGGCAGATGATGAAGAGCTTCTTTAACATACTAGGACCTGGGCTTTGTTTAATAGAATTGTGGGAAATGAGCAGAAGCAAAAAGAGGCTAGAAAAAGAATGTTTAGAGGCTTTTGCCGGTGGAAGCTGATGGAGGTCTGAAGTAAGAGAGTATCAGTGGGGTTGGAAAACGGTAATCATTTGAGAGAAATTTAGTACCTATGGCACTTGGTGATTAACTGGTACATGCATGAAGGAGAGGGAGACTTCAAAGATGACCCCAGTGTTTCTCCCTTGATCAGCTTGTTAGCAAATGTGCTTAATTTTCTGCTTAAAATAGTATTTTCTGAACTCTTAAGTGTCAGCATAAATCTTCAGGCCAGTACAACATGAGCTGCAATGACTTCTAACAAATCGCTGGTGGTGGGCCTTCCAGCTGAAGTTATTCAGGTCTTCAGTGTATATTTCCTTTGCTCTATTGTAGGCTATTCTGGAATACGCGGGTATACATAGATGTCTTCTCCACTAAATTGCATTTGAATGTAGTATCTTAAGCTAGCCTATGATTGGAGTTTTTAAGGTGTGATACACATCACTCTTTTTCTGGCTCTTGGTATGTTTAAGAAAGTAATTTTTGATCCAGCCATCCCACTTTGTGGTATATATCCAAAGGAAATAAAATCGCTATCTCAATGAGGTATCTGCACTCCCATGTTCATTGCAGCATTATTCATAGTAACCAAGATATAGAAACAATCTTAGTGTCCATCAACAGATGAATGGATAAAGAAAATGTGATATGTACATACATACGCACACACTGGAATATCAACCTTTAAAAAGAAGGAAATCCTTCTATTTATGACAACATGAATGAACCTGGAGGACATTATGCTCAATGAAATAAGCCAGACACAGAAAGACAAGTATTGCATGATCTCACTTATTTGTGGACTCTAACAAAAAAAAAAGGGGGTGGGGTGGGGCTGGCCCAGTGGCATAGTGGTTAAGTTTGTGTGCTTCAGCAGCCCAGGTCATGAGTTTGGATTCTGGGTGTGGACCTACACACTACTCATCAAGCCATGCTGTGGCAGTGTCTCGCATATGAAATAGAGAGGAATATTGGCAGAGATGTTAGCTCAGGGGCAATCTTCCTCAAGCAAAAAGAGGAAGATTGGCAACAGATGTTAGCTCAGGGCATATCTACCTCACCAAAAAAAAAAAAGAAAAATGTCAAACTCATAATAACGGAGGGTAGAATGGTGGTTACCAGAAGCTGAGGGGTGGATGAAAAGGAGAGATATTGATTGATCAAAGGGTACAGACTTTCAGTTGTAGGATGAATAAGTTCTGGAGACTAATGTTTAGCATGGTGACTATATGTAGTAATAATGCATTGTATACTTGAAGAGAATAGATCTCAAGTGCTCTTACCACACACACACCAAAAAATGTTAACTAAGGGAGGTGATAGATATGTTAATTAGTTTGATTGTGGTAATCATTTCATAAGGTATACATATATCAAAACATCACATTACACATCTGAAATATATACAATTTTTGTCAAAAGTAAATGAATTTTTCTAAACTAATTTTTATAAATATTTAGATGAATAAACCAATTGTTGTAATGTAAGGCTAGAATATTAGCTTCCATATATAATTTATACATCATAACCTGAACATACTAGGCTCGGAAGACCTCACCAGAACGGGTTAATTCACAGTATTCCTCAAGTTCCCTCTTTAAGTCCAGCATCATGTTACGTATTTTTGTAAGGTAAGGAAAAGTATGTTTCTCTTCACAAATAACTTAGGGATACACTGGGCCCCCTGTGATGATACAAGTGAAATAACTGAAGAGGTATACAGAAAGTGTCAGTCATCTACGAGTAGATGTCAAAACAGCAGAGAGAGCATGACAGCAAATGGAGGTGGCATGGGCCCAGGCTGGCTCATTCAAATGAACTAATCTCAAACCCCAATCCCTAATACCACCCCCCAATCAAGTAACTTCTATTTCTTCCAACTTAACTCAAAATAAATTTATTAAATTCTTACTGTTAAACACTGTGTTTCACAGACTAAGAGGAATATGTGCAATACATATATCTGACAAATGACTTGTACTTTGAATATATAAAGAAAAGTCATACAAATCAATAAAAAGGGGTGAACAACCCGACTTTTTAAATTGGCAAAGACTTGAACAGACACTTCACAAAAGTAGGTATCAGAATGGACAATAAGCACATGAAAATGTATACAGCGTCATTAGGGAAATATTAATTAGAACCCAATGAGATACTACTTCATACCCCTAGAATAACTAAAACTTTAAAAAGATCGGCAATGCCAACAGTGAGAATGTGCAGCAACCAGAAGCCTCCTACAGTGGGAGTGGGAATATAGGATGTTGCAACCACTTTTGGAAAAGTGTTGGCAGCTCCTCAAACTTAAACATACAGTAAACGTGAAGTTAAGTATATACTTGCCCAGTGACTCAGAAATTCCTCTCTTAAGTATTTCCAAAAGAAATGAAAACACATGGCCACACAAATACTTGTGCATGAATACTCATCGCAATTTTGTTCATTAAACAACTCAAACGTCCATCTACAAGAGAATGGATCAACAAACAGTAGTATGTTTATACAATGGAATTCTCTGCAGCATTAAAATAGAACAAATTACTTGTACACACAGCAATGTGATTGAGTCTTATGGACATTGTGTTGAGTGAAAGAAACCAGACCCAAAAGCATATATACTGTATGATTCCATTTATATGAAGTGCAAAAACAGCAAAAGCAGTCTATGGTGATAGAAAATAAAATACAATTTGCTATAAGGGGTGGGGATTGGTTGCGAGAGGACATGAGGGAATTTCTTGGGGGGAGGGAAGCGTTCTGTATTTGGAGTTTTGTTACATGGGCAGAAACACTTCTCAAAATTTGTCAAATTGTATTCTTAAGGTATATACATTTTACTATATGTAAATTTTCCCTAAAGAAAAATGAAATTACTGTGCTAGGTACCAGGAATGCAATTATTGAACAAAATATATGAGGTCCCTGTCTTCCTGGACCTTGCAGTTGAATGAGTGAGAAAGACATTAAATAAGAAATGGCTTGTGGGATAAGCCTTTTGATATAGTGACACGGGAGCATTAAAGCAAGGGAAAACATTCAAGAAACATTACTGTCCTGAGAGAAATGAGATTTAAGCAGACTCTTTAAGTATGTGGAAGAGTGACTTTGGTGAAGTTGAAGAGGCAAAGAGGGAAAAAACAGTTTCCTAAGAACTTGGAAAGTGAGAAAGAACTCACTTCTCCAAGAAACTGAAGAAGGTCCAGGATGAGTGGAGCATGGAGAAACATGGGGAGCGTGATGGAAGATGATGCACAGAGCAGAGGCAGCCAGGAGCCAGTGAAGAATCTTGTAGAGTCTATTAAAGGGCTTTAGTATCTATCCTGTGGCAATGTGAAGATGTTCCCATTGTTTTACTTTGTAGAATGACGTGATTCATGTAGCAGAGGCTGCCGAGTTTCCCCGTGTTCATTCTTCTTTTCACTGATATTAAAACAAGTTTTAGCTGGTCATGGCTGCCCAAAGTAGCGCCTTCATTTCCTAGCATAACGAGCAGCTTTGTGTGGCCATGTGGCTAAGTTCTGGCCAAGGAGATGCAAATGGAAGTGTTCTTTCTCAGTTTCTGCTGACCTCCTCTAGGAGAGACCTGGAGTATGCACACCTTCTTCATTTCCTGCACCTGCCTACTTCCAGGAACTTGGATGTAGCCTTGGACCTTGAGAATGACACCCTAGGGTCAGATCCTCAGCACTTCATGGAGAAAAGCTTACGCAGCAGTCCTGAGTTGCAAACCTCCAGACTTTGATGAGAGAGAGGAAAAGGGAGAAAGGGAAGAGAAAAGAGAAAGTATCATTGAAATGTTTTGTTAGTGCTAGATGAAGCTAATCCTAACACACACAGTCAGATTTACATTTTTAAAATATCATCCTGGCTTCGTTGTGATTCCTGAACATAAAGTTTCATCCACTTTCCTATATTTTGCTTTCTCTTTTGTCTCCTTGCCCCTCAGAGAGGAAGATGATAAAAATGAAGCAATCTTTCATTAACATGAATAACATTTTGTGGTTTTTGCTTTCACTTTCTGCAAATGGCTGGTTTAAGGTATAGGAAAATGATAGACATGATCAACTATTATAAACTAATTGCCAAGAACATGGGAACCAAATCTCAGTAAATGGGTTTCCCCTCCTCCAGTTAATATTGAGCAAAGTTGATTGGCATCTTAAATAGGAAAGTTGCATGACTCTCATCTCTGAGTAGCTGCAAAATGTTAACGTATGATAATGATTTGCTGTGTCAACAACATCAGACTCCTTATTTAAAAAATGCCCAGCTAGTAAGGACTTAACACATTTTACTCAATAAAGACTTTTTCTGTCTGCAAGGAGAAAACCTAGGCAGCATCTGTGCAGTGGTGGTATGCAAAGACACCATTCCTCCCCTATATTAACCTGAATTCTCTAGGGATTTTTCAGTAGAACAGAACTGACTTCTTTCTCTCCCAGCCCCACCCTAGTGTCTATCAGGTCCTCAATATCCTAATAATAACCAACAATCTGCATAGTTGTTTTGAACAGTTAAATCATATTATTTCTTTTCAGTGTATCAAACAAAAGGAAAAGCTAACAAAAACCAATAAAACAAAAGCCATTATACTAACTGTACTTGGAACAGAAGAACATTATGAGCTAAAAATATTTTAAATTAGTTTTTAATGTGAAAATTAAAGGCATTATAAATCCATCACATGAACAGGATTGTAATTTCCAGTCAATACAAAGAAAAATACATCCTGATAGGAATGGTTTTAAAGCACCGGAACAGATTGCTGAAGGAGATTTGTCAAGGTGGTTTCTCTAGAGATCTTTAAAGGGGAAGAAACTCATCTGTCTTAGTTGGTTTAGAGGAAACTTGGTAGGAGGTGAGAGACTAAAATTGCTGGCATTTGAAGGTCTCTTCTACCAGAGTCTTTTAAAAATTCTACTGAAAGGGAATATCTTCATGACCTTGGGGTGGACAAAGATTTCTGAAATAAGACACTAATCATAAGCAAGAATGGTAAACTGGTGTCATTAAAATTAAGAACTTCTGATCATCAAAAGACAGTAGAATGAGGAGATAAGCCACAGATTAGGTGGAGATATTTGCAAGACATAATTCTAGCAAAGGACTTGTATGCAGAGTTTATAAAGGAGTTCTATAATGAGTGAGAAAAAAGACAAACACCCCAATTAAAAATGGTCAAAAGATTTGAACAAGCACTTCACCAAAGGGGATATTGAAATGGCAATAAACACATGAAAAAGCTCAGCATCATTACTAATTAGAGTAAGACAAATTAAAAACAAACTGAGATACCATGACATCCTCACCAGAATGTCTACAATTGAAACAACTTCCAGTACTAGGGTCTGGCCAGGTGTGGAGCACCTGCGTCTCTCACATGTTGTTGCTACAGTGTAAATTGATATAACCTCTTCAGAAAACTGTTAGGTCTTTTTAGTTTATTTTTATTTTTTTGTAAAGTTAAGCAAACAGCTACCCTGTGACTTCGCAATTCCACTCCTGGATGTTTGCCGAAGAGAAATGAAGACGTGACCAAACAAAGACTTGTACAAGAATGTCATAGCAGCTTTACTCAAACTGAAAACAACCTAGGTACCACCAATAGGAGAAGGGAGAAAAAACTAAAACCAATGTTGGTCTAGTTTCTACACAGTATTAAAAATGAATGAACTACTGATACATGTAACAATATGAATAAATCTCACAGACTGTGCCCAGCCAAAGAAACTAGGCAGAGAAGAAGGCATACTGTATGGTCTCATTTATGTGCAGTTCAAAAGAAGATAAAACTGAGAGATGGAGGGACCACCAGAATAGCAGTTACCCTGGGGGTGGGGTTGAGGGGAAGGGATTGTGTGTCAAGTTGCCAAGGGACATGAGAGGAAACCTTCTGGGGTGATGGAAATTTCCAGTGCCTTGATCTAAGTTGCGACTGCATAGTGAATACATATGCAAAAAAAAATCATTGCATTGTACACTTAAGCTCAGTGTACTTAACTGCTTGTATACCTCAATAAAAACGTTAAAAAATAAAATTAATTCTGTATTGTGATTCTGAATCCCCTTGGAGTGTTGTCCAGCATTTTCATTAGACGTATTGTGTAAAGCACTCATCTTCAAGCATTTTAGACCATGCACTGTCATTTAAAAAATAATAGTAAAATGAATGAATGAATGAAGCATGTATGCAATACATGCCTTATTAACTGTATTCCATGGAATAAAATGTGTTGGGGTAAAAGAAATCATTATTGATAGTGATTATGAATCCACATTTTATAGTCTTGCTATTTTATTTACGTGCTGACTTGATGCCTTTGAGGCCAGAAACCCACTCTTACCAGGCTTACTCATAGAAGTAAGCATACTTCCATTTTAATTCCCTAACCACATGGTTGAACTTCACAGTGAATATCTTTGTGTTGCAGGGTAACAACGGATTATATTAAGTATAGCCCATTGGTGAGATTAATCAGATTACAGGAGTAGAAAAGCACACTGCATTTGATAGGTCTGTCTCAAGTCATGAAGCCGTGATTTGGGGCCATGCTGGACCGTGCTATAATGGATGGGAAAGTGGACTTGGAAAAGGAAGGATTGATCAAGATGGCGACGTAAGCAGACTCTGAACTCACCTTCTCCCACGAACACAACCAGGTTACAACTATTTTTGGAAAAATTACCCTGGAGAGAAAACTGAAAACTTGATAAAAAGAACCCTGACTGAGGTGTAAGAGGCAGAAATTCCTTCTGGAGAGAAAAAAATTCACCTTCGTGAGCTGCAGAGATTCACAGCCGGCAGGGTAGAAACCACCCTAAGGTATGCAGCCCTCCCTGGAGGAGTGGGGCCCTGAGCAGGGGGCTTGTTACTGCTATAAACATCCTTCAGACTCAGCACAACTGAGATGAGCATCCTACTATCTGGCTTTGCTGGCTATTAACTGCAATGGGGATACCCCAAAAGCTATCTGATGAAAGCTGTAAAAAACTCAGCTCTTAAATGGCCCATGAACAAATTCCCCCGTCTCACAGAGCAACCTAAAATCACCAGAAAGAAGGCTTCACAGTCCTTTGGTGAAAAGAGACTCACCTGGTAGGCTCTGGGTGGATCTCGGTGAGAGATGAGACCTCTCCAGAGACTGAGATCTTGGTGGTGACCATTGTTGTCACCTAGTCCAGGCATGCTGACAGCCTGACAGATGCCATTGAAGTTCTTCCCCTGGCCTGTTAGCCCAGGGGTCTGCAACACGCACTAGAGCGCAGATTTAATCCAGTTCAGCCAGAGCAGGCAGCCCACCCCAAGGACTGGCCCCACCCAACAGCAAGCCCTCAGGCTACTTGTTGCCTGCATAGACTGGTTCCTTGATCCTCTACTGGCTGGCAAGAGGGTCTGCCTCTGTGGGGCAGGGCCTGTGTGAGGACCAGGTGAACTGTGGGGAGTGTTGGTGGAGAGGTGGGGGCCTCTGCAGTGGGGTGACAGAGTATGCTCCAGAGGGTCAGGAAGTGTGCACAGGCCAGGACTGTGTTGATGGTGCCTGTGGACCTGTGGGGGGTGGGGCTTATCAGTGGCAGAAGACCTGTGCTTCACAAACAGCCACAAAGAGTATCAGCCCCACCTACCAAAGCCTGAGACACTTGGGTGCTCCAGTGCCTAGGGCCAGCCCCACTCAGCTGCAATTCTAAGACAGCTGACAACAGCCTTGCAGGCCTGAGGCCTACAGCAACTCTAAGCCCCCGAACCTAGCAACCAGCTATACTGGGTACCTACCCAATTAGCAGAAAAACTGCAACAGGAATGTTCTGTTATTCCTTGTAGCCAATGGTGCTGAGGCTCCCTAAACCAGATTTATAAATAGCCAGCCAGGGAGGGAAAGATGAGACTCCCTGGTTACCTGCAGTCAAGAGCAACCCTGCCACAGCAGGACACAAGTAGCCCAAACAGGGGACACTCCTGGATCATTTGGACTGGTGAGAAGAGGGAAGCACACTGCCTGGCCTGAAAAGGCATCTCTTACATAAGGCCACTTCTCCAAGATCAGGAGACATAGCTGACTCACCTAATACATAGAAATAAGCACAGAGAAAGAGGCATAATGAGGAGACAAAGGAGTACATTCCAAGCAAGGGAACAGGACAAAACCCCAGAAAAAGAACTAAATGAAACAGAAATAAGCAACCTACCTGACAAAGAGTTCAAACAAAACTCACAAGGATGCTCACTGATATTTGGAGAAGACTGGATGAACCCAGTGAGAATGTCAACAAAGAATTGGAAAATATAAAAAAGAACCAATTCGAAATGAAGAGTACAGTTCTGGAAATGAAAAATTCACTAGAGGGACTCAATAGCAGAGTAGATGATACAGAAGAATGGATCAGCAAGGTGGACAAAAGACTAGAGGAAATCACCCAAGCTGGACAGATAATTGAAAAAAGAATTAGATGGAAGGAGAACAGTCTAAGGGAGCTCTGGGACAATATCAAGTGCACTAATATTCCTATTATAGGTATCCCAGAAGAAGAAGAGAGAGACAAAGCGGCAGAGAATCTGTTTGAAGAAATAATAGCTGAAAACTTTCCTAACATAAGGAAGGAAACAGACATCCAAGTACAGGAAGCATAGAGAGCACCAAACAAGATAAGCCCAGAGAGGCCCACATCAAGACACATTCTAATCAAAATGTGAAGAAGTAAAGATAAAGAGAGAATCCTAAAAGTGGCAAGAGAAAGGCAACAAGTGACATACAAAGGAAAACCCACAGGTTATCGGCAGACTTCTCAGCTGAAACCCTACAGGCTAGAAGAGAGGGGCATGACATATTTAAAGTACTGAAAAGAAAAAAACCTACAGCCAAGAATACTCTATCCAGCAAAGTTATCATTCAGAATGGAAGGAGAGATAAAGAACTTCCCAGACAAGCAAAAATTAAAGGAGTTTATCACCAAGAAACCAATTCTACAAGAAATGCTGAAAGGACTTAAGTGAGAAAGAGAAGACCACAAATAGGGATGAGAAAATTATTTTTTAAAAAAACAAGAAGAGGCAATAAAATCACGGGTAAAGGCAAAAATATAGTAAAGGTAGCAGATCAACCACCTGTGAAGATAATATGAAGGTTAAAAGACAAAAGTACTAAAATTACATATTTCAATGATAAGAGGGCAATGGATAGACTCACACAAAACAAGAGATCAGATATGATTTCAAAAATATAAAATATGGGAGGGGAGTAAAGAAGCAGAGCATTTAGAAAGAGGTCAAGCTAAAGAGACTATCAACTCAATATATACATAGAATATTATACAGGATCCTCATGGTAATCAAAAATCAGACACATACAGTAAGTAAACAAGTAAGTAAGAGGAAAGAAACCAAACATATTACTAAAGAAAGCTAACAAACCACAAGGGAAGAGAGCAAGAGAAGAAGAAAGGAACAGAGAAGAACTACTAAAACACTCAGGAAAAAAAAAGTAACAAAATGACAATGAATACATATTTATCAATAGCTACTTGAAATGTCAATGGACTAAATGCTCCAATCAAAAGGTGTAGGGTGGCTGATTGGATAAAAAAAAAACAAGACCCATATGTATACTGCATACAAGAGACACGCTTCAGACCTAAAGACACTCACAAACTGAAAGTGAAAGGATGGAAAAAGATACTCCATGCAAATGGCAAAGAAAAGAAAGCAGGGGTAGCAATACTTGTATCAGACAAAATAGACTTTAAAACAAAAGTCGGACAAGGGCACTATGTAATGATAAAGGGAACAATCCAACAAGAAGGAAAAGGAAGAATTGGGGTCAAATCCCGGTTCTATCACACACTAGCTCTGACCAAGTTATTTTTCACCTCTGAGTTTCATTTTCCGTTTCTCAAAAGAGGGACCAATGATACCTATCTCAAAAGGTCATTTGGAACCTAGAATAAAACAATATTTATGAAAGTGCTTAGCACAATGCATAATACATATTAGGTTAAAGCACAGTAAAACTTCATTCCTTCCTTTCAGTCCTCCCAGAAGCCACACGAGGCATCTAGACCTGGAGTTCTTCCTTTTGCTAAACTACCACATTGTTGGCCACCCAGCCTAAATAGCAGAAGCCTGACTACTTTAAATGTTATGTGTCTAGAGAAACTCTGAAATAGGTGACGGTATCCTTGATGCGTGCTGGGGCATGGTCTGTATTGTTTTCTAACCCATTCTGGTCCTTGTTCTCTGCTTACTCATTAAACTTAGCACGCCTTCCCCTAAACTCCCTTTCACAAAGCTTGTAGTCTTTTGAATTGGATACATTTCCCAGAGAATGTTAGCACTCAAGTTTCATATAATGTGCTGCAGCACAGTTGTATAGAAAGGCTGGAAAACGACAATAGCAAAAACCTAGAGCCACTAACATCCCAAGGTGGTGGAATGGGTTCCCTAGGTGGAAAGCCTACCATGTACCAGCTCTGTACCAGGTCCTCTTTATACACTTGTGCTTCCATTGCCTTTCTAGATCCAGTGTCACCTATCTTTGCCTTACTCATACCCTGGTAGGACCACATCACCCGGACCCCCTTGCCCTCTGACTTCCATTTGGGAAATACCAACAGGAGACCAAAGGGCAGCAGGAGAGCAAGGTTGGAGTATTTATTTCTCCATTCTTTCCACACTGGGCTGTGGGTCAACGTGGCTGCGTTCTGCTACCTGAAGCCATGGCTCACTGTCAGGCAGCATCTCTCCTTTGGCTACAGCTCTCTCCAGGCCCTAATAGCAGCTCTCTGCCCTTCCCCTTCAGGCTTTGAGGGGTTATCTGCCTTCTACCATTGCTGGTGCAAAGGTGCTTCCCCTCCTCTTATTTGTTCCATTAAACCTTCCTGCACCTTTGTCAATACTACTTACTACGTTAATCTTCTGTTGCTTCCATGACAAATTACTACAAACTCTGTGCCTTAAAACAACACAAATTTATTCTCTTACAATTTTGTATATTAGAAGTTTGATGTAGGTCTCACGAGACTAAAATCAGGGTGTTGGCTGGGCTGCATTCCTTTCTGGAGGCCCTAGGAAAGAATCTGTTATCTTTTCTAGCTTCTAGAGGTCACCCGTATTCTTTTTCTCATGGCCCCTTCCTCCATCTTTATAGCCAACAGTGGGTTGAATCCTCATGTCATATCTCTCTGACTTCCTCTTTTTTCACCTTCTTTCACTTTTAAGATTGGGCCACTCAGATAATTTAGGATTATTTCTTTATCTCAAAGTCCTGAACCTGAATCAACCTAGTAACGTTCCTTTTGCCACGTAAGGTGACATATTCACAGGTTCCAGGGGTTAGAATGTCAGCATCTTTGGGGGTCATTATTCTGCCTATCACAATTACCTTCATTAAATTCTCTTCATTTTCCCCTTTGTGCCATCTGCTTCCTGCCTGATAAAGCATTGTTTAATTCCATCCCATAGAGACTCCATGATACAGGTATTGTTTCACAGATGAGGAAACTGAGGATAGAAACCAGCCAACTGTATTTGGATTTACCATACCAGTATTAGATAGTTTAAATGATATTGGTCAATTAAAAAAAACCAAAACCCAAAATTATTTATGCCTGCTAGCTGCTGGAATTGCCCATAAAATTCCGTGAACATTGACTAGCCCAAGGCAAAATTATTTGGTTTACAATATGTATACAAACAAATATATGTGTATATTAAATATATGTATATACCAAATATGCATATATATATCAAATATATATGCACATATGTATATTGCCTACTGAATTCTATAACACAAAGATCATAACCCACAGTAAAGTAAAAAAAAAAAAAAAAAGAAAAAGGATTAGGAGGAAAGAGAAAATCTGTATCATGAACTTTCTCCTCAGGAGAGCTGTAGAATTAAGGTAGGTTAAACTTTCTTCTGGTTCCTCTGTCCTCTCTGTCTTCTCTCCTCATCCAATCAGTCAACTTAGTTTTTTCTTCCTCCTTCTCCACATCCCTCACCTCTACTATTTGCAGGAGAAAATTTATTGCAGCTTAGTGTGAATTGGTTTAATGTGTTACCTCTCCCAGGAGTACTGATATGGTGAAAGAGGAGGTCTGGGGCAAGGAGGTGTTTGCAAAACCAGGCCATCTGGTCTACTTACTTAATGTTAGTGGATATCTTGGGCCCATGGGTCTTTCAGTCCCATCTGATAGGGAGCCACTCCATCTGTCTCCTTACTGCTGATCCTGTGTATAGGTTAACCAATGTACCATAGAAATCATGCTGGTGAAACAGCTCATACCAGAGGAAAAGTTCAAGTGAAAAGCTATGACTTGGATATAGAGATCATGATGGTGCAATTGTAGACAAACCAGGAGCATATTCTAAGCAGTGGGGCCAGGGCCACCATAAACATCATTGGGAGATCCATTAGTGTGAAAGTCCTGTAGGACTAGGGAGCATTGTCTGGATTCCTTGATCTCCATATTTCCAATGCCCAGAGAAGATATTCTATATATACTTGTTAAATGAAGGATTCAAAGAGAAGGAGAGAAAGAAGTGACATTTCAGGCTTTGTAACAACCCTTTCAAAGACAAAGCCTGATTATTTTTCTCTGGCTATCTTTGGCCCCCCTTCTGAGAGTAGAACACTCAAGGGTTGATAAATGTGTTAACAGACAGGGAGAGGCAAGGCTCCCCAGGAGACATTAGCTGTTGATTTTTCAAGAGAATCTCAACTAATGTGTTATGCTGCTTTATAAGGAAAGAGTGGTATTTGAACAATCAAGTTATATCAATACTGCATGTGTAATTTACTTGTCATAGAAAGAATATCATAGATCAATTCAAAGTCTAGTTGGCTAACACATCTACACATATGCTTTGGATATTCACATGACCACTTCATCCATGTGACTTACTTCATTGAGGTCTCTGCTCATGTGCTCCGTTTTCAGATGGAGTCTCCCAACCCCACTTCCTCCCTCTCCCCTTACCCTACTGTGTCTCCTCATAGCACTTATCATAGTATAACATTGTATTATATGATAACTTTTTATTGTCTGTTTAACCCCACGAGAATGAACTTCCACGCAGCTAGGCAAGCTGTCTGTTTAGTTTTCTATTCCAGTGCTGAGAATAATACTTGATACAGAGTTACCACTCAGTATATATTTGCTAAGTGAATGAATCTGGCTTTGAATCTATCTGGCGATCTTCTGCAGGCCCATCTCCCTGAGCCTTGGTTTTCTCATTTGTGAAATGAGGGTAGGAATTACAATATGGGGTTATTTAAAAAATTAAGCAAGAGGCAGTATGTGAAACATTCTGGTACAGTATCTGGCCCTTAGAAGGCCCTCAACAATGTAAGTTTCTTTAACATCATCTGTTAATTATGCATTCTCTTGAAGAGTATAAGTAATTTTTATTTGTTGTATATAGATATTATTAGGTATTTAAGAAACTTGTTAATATTAATGATCTAGATATGATTTGTAGTAATCAAATTTCATCATTGAGACAGAAAATCGAAACTGGCCACTGACTATTAAATAAAATGTTATAATGACATTCACTAGATGGCAATCTGGGTCTCAATATGGCAAGACTTGAGTGTTTGACAAAAGCTTTTATTTGTTAAAGCAAATTGTAAATGACCGAATTAGATGACACAAGCAGAGCAATAAATGTAGAAAGTGATTTAAGAGTAGGTTCTTATAAGGTCTTTTTCAATTTACAAATTTAAGTGGTATGTTTCTCCATAAAGAGTACATGTTAATGCAAAATAGTGCCTCCTTAAAATGTCAAGTGCAGTGAATTACTAAGATGTTGCTGATGGTTTCTCTTTTAACTTCAGACATTCCCAGTTATTGTCTTGATTATTACAAATAGCTGATATGCTTTCTGACATGATTATTACTTTATTAAATAATTTTGTTTAATGCCCTTATACCTCTTCTATGTCTCTCTAATAATTTATTCATGAAGCTCATCATATTCTGCATAAAACTAGCATGATTATATTTGTACCTGAAATTTTTTTAGTTTGAGATGGATGGCAAAGGTCAGATACTTTAAAAATACTCAGCTGCACTGCCCTCTAATTGCCAATTTTATCAAATGTGAAATGTATTTACTTTCTCTTCACTGTGGCTTCCCTGGGAGTAATACTCAAAAAGCCAGGGAAAACCCTGTTCCCATCAGAGCAGGCTTTCAGGGTGGTCCTTCTTAGACCACTTCTGGAATAGTTTTGTTGCAAAAGTATCAGAATGTCTTTATTATAGACGTGGGTGTCCTGAGTTACTGATCCTGGGACAGCTTTAAAGCAAGCAATAAAACATATACCTGTTTTCCTTATCCTTTCATTTGGTAGCCATTCAGTAAAATGAAGTAAAGGAAATTGTGATAGGTTAAAATAGGGCTTTGCCTCAAAACGTCTCTGTTACTTTAGGGAGAATATTGAAATGACTGACAGTGCTTGTTTTTGGAGAGTGACTATCATCATCTTGTATCAAAGGTCCTATTTTCTGCATTAAAAGCTCATTTTGTGTCTTTGAAGTTATGGGATCCTGCCCCTATTGAATTAAGAAGATACTCTACTCATGATCATTTTGGTGGAATGAAAATAATGGATGGTCATTTAACCAATGTCATCGGGCATCCTTCTTTGAGGGGCAAGACTGACTGAACTTAAATCCTTGCTCTTCCAGTAATTGGCTATGTAATCCTATCTCGTTTGTAAAATGGAGATAATAACTGTAATCTACCTCATGGGGTTGTTGGAAGAATTAAGTGAGTTAATATATGTAAGGCTCTTGGAACATCACCCAGCTCAGAGTAAGCACATCTGTAAATGTCTTCCAAGACACACAGCAGGTTCTGCTTCTTCTGTGGAACCTCCTCATGTCTCTCCTCTTTCTGGCTGTCTATGTGATTTATTCTCTGAGCCATATATTGTGGAGCTTTATTACATGTAATATAACCCTTTATTGTGCCACTGCTATCTTCCCCCAATTTGTGTAAGTCAGTCTTGTCCACACATTTATGTGATCATTGAGGGCAGGGATTGTGATCAGCCATTTTTAATTCCCTCCTGTGCCCCCAGTAGCATCTTAGCACAGGGCTGGCTAAGTCTTTGACTTCAAATCTTTGCTAAAAACAGATCAAAACGATCTTCATCTGTAAAGCCTGTTAGGGTCACATTTTCTCATCCCTGTGGAGAATTATTTGGTTCTTTCTTAGCATTCCTTTATCTCCTAAAACCTGTTTCTTCCACTCTCCCTCTCCCTCCCTTCCTTCCTTCCAACCAAACCAACCACTGAGCCAGCTGTTCAACAAATACATATATATATATATTTTTCGGACTCCTGCTATGTGCTGAAAACAGTGTGAGTCATTAAGTGTACAAATGGTCAACCAAGTAGAGATAGCTCATGTTTTCATGGAACTTTTACTGTAAAGGCTAGGAAGGGAAAAAGCAGAGTGCTCTGAATGAATGACAGTAGGAACCTACTTTAAATTGTGTAATTAAGGAATGTTGCTCTAAAGAAGTGATATTTAAACTGAGACTTGAAAGGTGAAAAGAAATCCTACCAAGATTTGGAGAGAAAGAAGATGAGGAAGGCCATGACTAGTAGAGCGAACTGTTCTCAGGGAGGTGTGGAGGCCATGGCTCTGAAGAGGGCCAGCACAGCTGGACCCTGGTGAGCTTAGAGGAGGGTACCAAGAATGAGACCTGAGTGACAGGCAGACCAGGCGATCGCACGGAGCCTTGCAGCCTGCAACAAGGATGTAGGTCTGAAGTGTGGTGGAAGTCAGTGAGATGCCCGAAGGCTTGCATTTTCTGATTTCAATTTTTGACTCATTCTGGTTGCTTCTGTAGATACTGCTTTGGAGGGGGCCCAAGCCAACACCGGGGGACAAGGAGCTATTGCAACAGTTCATTCCTCTATTATAGTATTTAACACACTGGGTTATTTTAATGATTGATTTACTTGGCTCTTCATGTTTGCATCACTGGGTCCTAACATACTGCCTGACATGTGGTGAGATATGTCAGAAAGTGTTTGCTGTGGTCATATGCTGCTGTCTCCTATTGAAGGCATGCGGTGTGCATGCTGCCTAAGTCCACGGGCCTCAATAATCAAGTACAGCATCCCCTCCTACTGAGGTGGGCCTGGGAGAGAGAACCACTTGCTTCTCTTTGTCTAGAGAATCATTAAATTACCTGAAGCTGAAGTTTCCAAAAGTGTATATACTGAGTTTTTTCTTCAGTGGTCTAGTGGTTAAAGTTTGACACTCTCGCCACCACAGCTAGGGATTCATTTCCTGGTCAGGGACCCGCACCACCCGTCTGTCTGTTGTCATACTGTGGTGGCTGCGTGTTGCCGAAAGCTATGCCACCAGTCTTTCAAATACCAGCGGGGTCACCCATGGTGGACAGCTTTCTGCCAAGCTTTCAGTCTAAGACAGACTAGGAAGAAGGACCCGGCTGCCCACTTTGGAAAAAATTGCTCGTGAAAACCCTATGAATAACAATGGAGCATTGTCTGATACAGCGCTGGAAGGGGAGAGGATGGCGCAAAAAGTCAGGGTTCAGCTCTGCTGTGCGTGGGTGGGCTAGGAGTTGGAATTGACTTGATGGCACTAACAAGTTTTTCCTTCGTTTTTAAAGTTTTTTGTTTGTATGTTTGTGTTTGGGTGGTGGTCATGTTCTTTAAGAACCTTGCCTATTGACTCCAAAAATGATGCTGGTATTGGGTTTATACTTCTCTCTCCCACCTTCCTTTTCTTTGCACTGTTTTCAAGAGAGAATTTGCACAATTCCAGAGTAAGAGGTGTTGTGATAGTGTGTAGGGATGCAGCAGTGAACACAAATAACAAAAATATTCGCCCTTGCAGAGCTTACTTTTTGGGAGAAATTATACAAGAAGATGGTGAGTATAATGGGGGGACAAAGAGTAAAGGGAGGGATTGCTGGTGGGTGGACTCCTTGTCAGAGAAGGTTTCACTGAGAAGGTAACATTTGAGCAAATATATGAACAAGAGTGAGCTATGAAGATATTGGGGAAGAACATTCCAGATGAGAAGAGCAGCCAGTGCAAAGATCCTGAGGCACAGTGTGCCTAGCAAGTTAGAGGAAGGGCAGAGAGGCCAGTGTGGTTAAAGGTGAGTGAGCTAGATGATTGGTAGGAGATGTGATCAGTGAGATAATGGAGAGGCACATTGTGAAAGGCCTGTGGTCTACTGTAGGGACTTGGCTTTTACTCTGAGGGAAATGGAGGGCCAGTGCACAGACTGACCAAAGGAACTACAGGTGTATTGAGTGTTAACTGCTCATTAAGTGACAGAGGGAAAGCAATCTACCAAATCCATTTGTCTTGAAATTGGTGTCCCAGGTGTGGCATAGGAATGTGCTGACACTGGCTTTAAGTAACTATGACATATTGTCATTGCTTGGGTGACTTAATATCAAGTAATGGAGTGTCAGCCCTTCTCTAATGAGGTCCTGGAGCTCCCACTCCCTGCTGGGGAAAGACAGTCAGGATCATGAAAAGTAGATCCATGCGGCAGAGACCAATGATGGCACAAACTGCCCCAAGCAGCTGATAATTAGGAAGACACTCGCACAGAACTGACGTGGAGAGGCAGCCCAGGGTGGTGGTTAACCACAGGGATTCTCGGGCCAGACTTAGGCCTCGGTTGGAATCTGGTTCTGCCCTTTGCCAGCTATGTGATGGTAAGTTAACTTCTTTGGGCCTTAGTTGCTACAACCATGAAAATGGGAATAATTCTGATACCTCTTAGAGTTGCCATGAGGATTAGTTACTATTGGAAAAGTTCCTTCTAAGTGTTTTGAATAAAATCCATGTATACTCCCTCCCTTTTTTGGGTTTATACACCAGGCTTGTTACTTTGTGGCTCAAGGAAATGAGATTGCTCTCCACGAAGCCCTGCCGGCTCTTCCCTGGGTCGCTGTGTTTTCCTCTCTGTCTTTGGATGGTTGATGGCTCTGCAGTTAAAGCTGACAGTTCAGGGCTCTCCTTCAGTCCTGATTGAAAGGGAACAATGCTTTCCTTTAAGGGGAACACCCTGCTAGAAGAAAATACGTTAGCCGAGCCATCATGCTAATTATCTAAGGCTCAAAGGAATTAATTTTCTGGTAGTCATTGAGCTGACTCCCTCTTTAAAAAAAAATTGTTTGTTAAATTAATGTGATATAAAAGGATTTATATTTAAGTAACTGGATTGTGACTAGAATAAGAAAGACGATATATTGAGGACTCAAGGTATAGGGTCAGGCAGGCAATATTATTGAACATATATTAATTCTTCCTAGGTTCTTAGGTTTTTGAGGAATTGTTATCTATGTGATGCTATGCTTAGAATACTGTATGGTTCTTTTCTACTCTAGAATAATTATAGAGAGGTGGTCTGACAAAGTAGGGGCTACTATATTATTCCAGGTGCTTTCTAAATACTATCTCAGTTAGTTCTCACTTGGTAGATAGTATCATCTCTGAGTCACAGTTTGAGGGAACTGAAGCTAAGAGGCCACACAGCTACAAATGGTGGAGCCAATGTTCAGAACTTTCTATGTCTCCCAAGACCCCATTCCTTCCACTTCCCTTTCCTGCTTCCCTTAATATGTCACTGCTGGGCATTATAAGTCAAAGGACTTGACCTCTTCTATCCTAGTAGGTAACATTAACAGCTTCCCTGTCAGAATTTTAGATCCTGCAGCCAATACTGTAGAATTGGCCTGGGAATAAGTCCCTGTGTGTATCCTGTTCCCAATGTTCCTTGGAGCTTACAACCTTTCAACTGGTATTCAAACCAAAGGATCATCTTAGTCTTTCATATAAAAGCAAAATATTAAAAAATAAGAAAGACACTAGCTCCAAATACAGAAATGAAAAAAGTAAATAATTTGAGTTAAATATCTCTGGGTTGTATTACAGCAAAGGATCGTTTATGAGCTGCTAACTCTGTTTGGCTGTGTCTCAGAGAGCAAACAGAAGTTGCTCTTTGAAGATGATGAAGTAGCCATCATGAATTGGGCATCAAACAGCCCACAGAATCAGACTGTGCTCCACTCCGGGGCTGTAACTCATCCTGATGATGAGAGAGACCTGCTGAGTGTGCAGGTACAGGAAGTGATGTGTCTGGGTGGGAACCAGTTGATGACAGCTTCTCTGAAAGACTTGCATCTGTGCTCTTGCCAGCAGTTGGGAAGGAGCATTGAGCATTGCTCAAGAGCTGGCAGAGAACCACTAGAGCCAGAGGAACAAATGCCATTTTCTGAGCATTAAGGTTTCTTGGCAGAAATCTTCTGATATTTGGAGCTGCCAGAATGCGAATGAGGGCATGAAATAATTTCAGTATTTATTTTTAGTAATTTCAAGAACATGCCTAGTATTGTCTTGTTCCTAGAGCCACCTGTTCAGATTTGTTGAATTGGGATGGAAACAATGCCAGGCATCTCTAGTCTCTTTCCCTACCACTTGGAAGGCCCTCCCCTTGATTTCCATTTGTCTCTCGTATATTCATGTGATGATACCAGCCATGTAGACTGAATGGCAGTATGGGAGCTTTGGAACTGTTGGAGAATTTGGCAGAATTAAAGATGTGTTGCCTCTCTGGGCTAGACTCTCCTTGGATTCTTTATCACCGTAAGATGAAAATTTCAGGCACCAAAGGACAGAAAACATACAAAACATATTTATTCTCCCTTTATTCCCTAAATAAGTAGGGTGCCTGGCAAAACTCAGAAAGTCCTCACACTGCCCTCTGCATCGAGGTGAGAATCTTCGCTTTTCTGCATGGTCCAGGCCGTGAGAACTGCATCACTTTACCCAAGCTTTGGGGCAGATGGCAGAGGGCACACCTGCAACATGCAGCTGAGACTGTGCCGTCCACAGTGGGTGATCGTTCCAGTGTGGGAAGATGTTTTGACTCCTCTTTTCTCACTATACCCAGGTCCAGAACTATGGACCACTGGTGATGTCAGTTTTGTTGATGCTCTGGGACAGGGCTTAATAGTGACTCCCAGGTACAGCCTTTGCATTCCATTTTGGATACCAAGTGGCAGACGTTTCATACTTAAAGAAATGATCTCTACAAAGGGGAAGGAGTTTTCACAGGAAATTTGTAAACATTGCATTGCTCCTGCACACCTTGTTGCAGATTCAGTTAGTCTTCTGGGATGGGCCTGCTAGGAAGGGAAGATCCTAGCAGTGCCTTGCTGGAGAACATTGAATAATTGGATCCCATCGGCTTCTCATGAGAAGGGGGAAAATCATATGGTGATGTTAGTGTATCTCAAGCCTCAAATGGAATTTTCCCAAAAGTCTTCTATAACCAGACTTAGCCATATCTTCCTCTTTTTTGCTTCCCTGATATCCAATTTGACATCTAGTAAGCCCACTAGCATTTATTAAATAATCCAACAAAGGTTAATTAAGTGCCCCTAAGAGGTAATAGAGCACGGAGGTTAAGAGTGCAGACCAGAGCTAGACTGCCTGGATTTCAGACCTGGCTCTGCAGCTTACTAGTTTTATGATCCAGTCAACTTACTTAATCATTCTATGCCTCTTCCTCACATCTATAAAATGGGGGTGAAATTAGCATCTGTATCATTGGGTTGATGGGAGCAGTAAATGAATTAATATATCAAAAGCACTAAGAACAATATTTGGCACGTAATAAGCACTGCTAGGAGTTTGTTGGATGATGGTGATGATGACAATGATGATTTTGTTGTTAGGCTGAGAATAAAAATACACTGCTACTCTCAAGTGGGTAGTAATTTTGGGTAGGGATATAAGTCAGTCAACAGCTTCGTCACACATTTGTATTGTGTTTGGATAGAAATGTGCAGTTGTGTATGAGTAGGGATACTTGGTGGGGGGTGATGGGAAGAATTCTAGAAGGTATGCTGTGCCAGCCATGTCTTGCACAATAAGCAGGGGTTAGCTAGAAAGAGAAATGAGAGCAATGCCTTCCAGGTGAAGAACCCACATGTGTTAAGACCTGTGTATGAAGATCTGAGGGAGACGAGTTTGAGAAGCACAGATGGTTTGGTATGGTTAGTTAGCCTGTAGGGTGCAAGTGAGGGAGGAGTGAGAGATTGAATTGGAGAGAGAAGGACCAGCTAGATCATGAAGGGTCTCATATGTCTAGATCAGGAATTTGGGTTTCATCTGGATGGTGTGAACCAGGGGAATGACAGAGCCAAGGAGGTGGCAAATCAAAGAATTGAAAACATAGTCACTTTTAAAACATTTTGAGTTTCCTCATCTATAAAATCAGGGCTGTGGGACTGCAGGGTGTTAAGTACAGAACGAGTGGACAGAACGTTCTCTTTTTGGATTCTCTATCAATAAGGCAGGAAATAGATGGTGTACTCAACTAGGATTTTTGCAAATAAATGTTAAAGAAGGGACTAAGAGGTATTGGTAGAGTTTAGAAAACCAACAGGGCATGGTAAGGGATGGGGAGGGGTAGCTATAGCAGGGAACTTGAAGGGGCACAAGGAGGCAACAATGTGACAGAGTCTATCTAGTTCAGAGCTGAAGCCACAGATGTCTAGAGGCCATCTGGTAGAGGTCAGAGGGAAGGGATGAGCTACTGCCAGGCAGAAGGCTCAGAAGCAAGCAAGGAGCAAGAGGCCCTGTCCTCTCCCTTCCCCCACCCTCTCATCTCCTACTGATGCCTTCCATTGCTACCTTCCCACTAGAAGCAAGAGAGCAATGTATAGAGGTCAGGAAAATGAGAAAGTTTGCTTTTTTGGGGGTGGGAGGGGGGGCCTGTCCAATCCACTGTAAGATAATAGTTGTGGATAAGATTGGAATTTGCAGAAATTTTTTAAATCTCCTTTCTATTCTGAGTCAGAAAGTTATACTAGGCGTTTTTACTATCATCAGCTACTTTCTTCTATTAGAACATTCTAATGGAAAACCACAGAATAAGTACGGTAATTCTCCCTTTTCTTCCCATTTACTGAAACTCATCTGTGACAGGCTCTTGAGACTAATCACCAATCTTTACAACAATCTGAAAGGTGCTTTGTATTATTATTCACATTTTACAGAAATGAGACTAGGAAAGGAAATCAAGGCAGTGATTTTCCAATGATGCTACAGCTGTAAGGAATGAAACTGGGATTCAGACTCAGTTTGGGTTTTCTGTCTATACATTCCCCACAGCCTTTATGCAATAGAGATCCTTTAGATAGGTCTACTGCTCTGCTTTGGGGAAGATACTGGGTACCTGGATGTCTACTGTCATCACCATCACCATTGTCTCCACCACCGTCACCGCCATGATCATCACTGCAAACAACAAAACAAAAGCAGCAAATAGATACAGGGAACCAGAGGCAAGTTGTGTGGACACTAAAACTGAACATTTTAAGGAGAGTTATTTTTGTCTAACTCTAGTTTTATTTTTTAACAACGTTTCACTTTTGGCTTTGTAAAGGAATTTTTATCAGATTTCTTTTTGCAAATGTTTTTAGTGGTGACATATTGGTTATAATTTGGTGCCATGAAGCATTTCAATGAAATTATTGCTTTAGTCACTACTTTAATACTATTTTGATGCCACTAAAATTTCTGCAATATACTGTAAGATGAAGTTGCTTCATGATCAGGACTGTCTTTCTGCTCCCGCCCAAAATGGTGGCTGCTAAAAGACCTTACAACTGCAGACTAGGTAATTGAATAATTTGTATACCAAATTGAGGTCCAAATGATGCTTTTAATAGCATAATTACTCGTAATAAGGAAAAGGTCAGCATTCACTAGTAATTATCTATTCTCTATCATTTTTAAGACATGAAAAAAATGCTGTGGCCAGCACATCCAAAGGGGAAAAGGCACTGTGAAACATCACTGGTATGAGCAAACCATGCTTTGTTATTAAATTAGTAATTTCATTTGAGAGACACAATGTATAATTGATCAGCTAATTTGCCCAAAGCCTTTCATTTAACTACTGTATGTCATAGATTCTTAAACGCACATTCTCTTCACATTTTCACATTTCCAAAATCAGGCATCATTGTGTGACATAGTTTATTTAGCATCTTTCCTTTTCTGTCTTGGCGGTACATAAAATAAATGTATGTCTTAAAATCAGTGGCATCTTCCATCAGATGAAATAGGGATTCAGACCTTTTCATTTTTATTTTTTCCCAATGAGATATTCTTGAAAGGCTAAAAGAACTCTTTGGAGGTAGCTAATGCAGAGGACTACATCCCATATTCTAATAGAGTCATTCATTTTTCTAATTTATGTTATGTGCCTTATCTGTGTGAGACACTGTGTTATTACTTTATGGGAGTAATAATCACAATGATAAATTGTATCTTCTGCATTTGGCTAGTGCTTTATGGTTTTTAAGGAGCTATTGCATGCATGATCTTATTTATTCTTAGAGTTACCTTGGAGGATAGACAGCATTCCTACTTTCTGGCTAAATAATTAGATACAAACTTTCCAAAGGTTGGGTGATTCAACTAAGGTGCTCAGGTCAGGGCTGATAGAGCCAAAACCTGGGTCTGCCCACTCCAAGGCCCCTCCTTCCACTACAAGAAGAGAAAGCTTAAGGAGGGAGGCGGCTTCCAAAGCAGCTAAGCCTAGGTCCAAATCTTACTGTGCAACCTAACATCTAGGCGATCAAGACGAGGGTATCTATCTTTTCCCATATTAATTTGTGTGATTGCCTAAGTAATACGTGAACATAAACCCATTGTTTACAGTAAAGGGTAAAATATGGAGTGAAAAGTAAATCACCCCCATCACTACCCCTTTTCTAGTGTTTACTGCGTGTGTGTAAATAGATTTTTAGCATAAGTGGAGTCACTACATATAGTGTTTTGTGATTTCCTTTCTCACATCCAGTATTTCTTGGACATTTATTCATTCATTCAACAAATATTTACTGTTCTCAGCTCTGAGAAATGCTGATGTCAGCAGATTTCGTTCCTCTCTCTCTCTCTCTTTTCAACTCATGAAGAGTAGTCCATTCTATGTATTTATCATCATTTATTAAAGCATTTCCCTGTCCCTGGACATTTGGCTTGGTTGCAGTGTAACTTCAATTACAATTAATGGGACAATAAAAATATAAAAATCGTAGCACATGCCTATCTGTGCATGTGTGTATACTTGTGGGCGAGTTCCCTACATGGAGGGGTAAAGGATGGGTGTATGTACTTCAGTTTTAGTTACTTTTGCCCAGCTGTCCACAAGGGAAGTGGAACCAAGAGTGTGTCAGAGTGAGCAAAATGAATCTCCATGAACTTCTCTTTTTTCCCCCCATTTATGAAAGGGCGGAAATAACACTGAAACCTCATAGAGTTCTGAAAATCCTGCCAAGTGAGATTTGGAGAAAAGTAATGATAGCCACCCCACAGGATTTTACCCTCTTTTGTGGATCAGACAGATACAGCAAGGCAGTAAACGCCCAGGGCATCTGGATGGCACGGGCAGATTTAAAGATCAGAGGAAGGCGAGAGGACTTCTGGCTGCTGTGTGGTGGGAGGACAGAAGAGTGAGTATAGGCCTGCCTAGGAGATAGGTAGAAACGTGCTGGGCTGTGACATTCCGGGCAGAAAAAACAGTGTAGAGGAAGGCAGAGAGAGGTGACTGTGATGGGAAACTTAACATCCAGCGAAATCCTGTATGGTGTGGTGGAGCTGCAGTCTCTCACTGTTTGGATTAAAACTTTTACTTTGCATCTCATTAGCAAGTTAAGCCACTTTGCTTTGTCTCCTCAGCTCGGCCCTTGCTGTTTGTACCTCACTTCTCTGCACAGTGACAAGAATTATACACCCATGGTTAGGCTACCAAAAGTCCTGTATATTCCTCTCTTAGGGACTAGTGTTTGTAAAATGTTCAGTGATAGAGTTGGAACTGGAGTAAAAAATCTAGGCTGTTGCCATCAAGAAACTCCATTTCTGTTCAATTCATCTGAACTACTCTGTGTCCAGCATTCTGCCAGGCACTTCTCAGGTGAGCAGAGAAGGGGACAAGAAGGTTATAAAACCAACTTTCAACCCACTGAAAGCTTTCATATTAGAAATAGAACATTATTTCATATCAACAAAGCCCTGTGAGGCACCACATGCCTCACTGGATCTCTCTTTGCAGTGTGTTATTTTCTGAAGGCATTATGAACCAATGGAAATAATAGGGTGGTTGAAAGACACTCTGGCATTTTTAAGGAGGATTCTGCTGCCATTAGGGGTGGGTGTTTTGTGAGCATGTGAAGACGGGTTGGTTTTCAGAGACGGCTGGCAAAAATCCATCCCTCCTTGCTAGTTCATGTTACTGCCTGGAGACTGCCAAAGATCATGATGATATACTTTTTGGTTTGCTTGCTGCAGCTGTTTGCCCACCATCCACTACCATTTCTTATTGTTAGGAGTCAGGCCTGGGGCATGTGTATGGGGGAGGGGGTGTGTGTGTGTACATACTTCTTGTGCTAGGGTACTCTGCCATATGTTATTGTTCAATGATTTCCACATTTGTACCATTCTCAGACTCTCTTGTTACTTGCTGCAAAGAATTATGGTTTACAGGAATGGGATTACTGAAGGAGAAAGAGGTGGTACCTTGTAGCAGGTCTCGATCTCTCCCACTGAACGGATAAAGTGAACCGCAGCCTGGTGCCCCATGGGTCCCCATCCTTATGCATCTATTCGGCTTAGAAAGACACAAGTCTTGTGATCTCCTTAAGGTCTTTTGGGCTTTCAAATTGGAAGAGTGTTTTGGTGACTTGAATGGGTAGTGTAAGTAGCAGCCCTGAATCATAAATAGGTTGACCCTGTCATAAATAGATTGAGAACCATCCACTCTGTATTTTTGTCTCAGACCATAATTGATGGGCAGGATTCAAACAGATCCTTACCATCTAGCGTGTTTAAACTGTGCCAGGCTCCAAACTGGATCGCAGCTGCTGAGCCCAAGGCTGTCCTAGATTGGATGTCCAATAAGCCTGTAAGGTAAGAGGCTGCAGTCTCTATAGGTCTTGATATTAACTACTTTTTACTGAGTCTGCATTGCAGCAAAGAACATGGCCACGTGTTCTTCTGCAGGGGAGCACAAGAGATGGCATTACCACTTTTCTAACTGAACCTGGATCAGAGATCCTCACTTTACAGTAAAGGCAGGCACAGCATTTGAAACATAAAACAACAAGAACAATAATAAAAATAGTAATAAGCCTTTATATAAACTGTTCCATATAGTAGACATTTCCATGTAGTGGAATCCCCAGGCTGTCATTGGTTATAGGGATTCAAAGGGCCCCAGAAGTAGCCATATGGACAAGGAAGTATAGCCAGGGACAAAAGCATTTGAAGATTGGCCCATTGTTTCTGAATAGATGACTCAAGAAAATGCAGTCCTGTCATTTTCTGTTCCCAACAGCTTGGTATCTTCTTTTGTGATTCCTACTAGGAATCATTGATTACTGAAAATGGTTTGTGAAGCAATCCAATTAAATGAGCCAAGAATTACATGTCAAGTGTTACCATCTTTATTTGCTTATGTCAAGTGGAGTCAGAGCCCTTCTGTGATCAGCACAACAGCGTAAAGTGGTTGATTAATTTCCTTTAAGTTTTGTCAAAATTTGTCGGCAGAGAATCTAATTTTCAGTTTAATTTTCCTTCCTAGCACACACACTCCCATTTTTTTTTTTATTCTCTCTCTCCCTATTACTGCTAGCCAGAACATATCATTTGTAGTTTCACTTTACTTGAGTGTTGGGTTAATAATATTAATCTGAATCCTTCTCCCTTGTTATCTTTATTTTAAATAATTTGTAAAGGATGGTCAGTTACGGACATGCTTAAATAGATGTCAGCCGTTTTGCAGAATACTTGAAAAAGCAAAAGATTTTTATTAAATTGTCCTTTAAGATACTTCCCACACTGAAAGTTTTTTGTGTGGTTAATATTTTTGTGTGATTTATTGTGTGCCTACCATGGGCTGGACATGGAGGAAATACAAAAGTGTATAAAACCCATACCTACAGCTTCAGTTTTCTCATACATAAAATGAAGATAGTAATTGGATTTATTTCATAGAGTTCTGATTAGATTATGTGATCTTTGTAAATGTAAGTTAAGTTATAGGCTAAATGTTATTGCTATGGCCATATGGCTCCAGGGTTGTCTTGGCTTCTGATCCTGTGACCTAGAACCAGTGCCTTGCCCGGTCCAAGACCTCCCCTTGCTCTCCAAGCTCCCAGACCAGTGCTGAGACTCCTGTTTATTCTTTTCACATTGTCAACGCCTGAACTTGACTGTTTTCAGTCCTATATTGAGATTTCATCTGTAGAAGCACTGTGCTTGGTTTTAACTCTGAGCTGTGCAATGGTGTGTTTGCTGGTTTCTCATTCTTGGTGTTGAAGTGTTGAGACGTGAGATTGAGAACATCTTAATTCCTCCTCTAATCTGCTTGTTTCCCTTATGTTACCAGTTGGTGATCAATGAAACCTCTTGTATAAAGTAGACCTAACTTAGAAAACTAGGGATGTGCATAGGGTAACCAGCTTGTTCTGGATCAACACTCTGAGTCTTGAGTCCCAAGAACCCCCTAAAGAATAGTTTCCACACAATTGTCTCAGTTTTAAAACTCAAAATCCCAGCTATCAGGAACCTCCTTGGTCCCAGGCAAACAGGGATTTTAGTTACCCTAGGTTCAAAAGACCAAGGCAGTCAAGAACGTATGCCTCAGATCTTGTTTGTATGTAATTATTTTGCCATAATAAAAACATAGAAATTATTTATTCCTTTGAAATGTAAGTGCCTTTAAAGTTCTGTTACAGAGATGAGGCTGTTCTGTACCTCTCCTGAAAGCAGCGTCTGAGAGAGTCTTGAGGAATCCAGGTCTTATCCTTTGCTTTGTATGTGTCTGAAGCCGTGTATATCCCTTCCTTTCTAGTTAAACAGATTCTGTAGGAGTTTTTGGAATAGAAAGAAGACAATTGACAAATGAGAAGTCCCTTTTATTGGTTTGAAATAAGAACTGTAACTGGCAAGCAGACAGATGTGTTGGGTCAGCTGATCACCTTCCTTTAGCCTCTATGAAAGAGTCAACCTAGAAAATCAAATAACCATGAGAAGGTTGCTTATTAATCATGGTACCAGTGCATAGGAAGCTGAGTAATCATATTAGAAAGCCATCAACTTTTATGAGTTCCACTCACGCATCTGCAGGTATATATTAATTCTCAACCCTGGCTGTGAATAGAATCATTCCTTCCTAAGTCTGCCCCCCAGAAATTCCAATTTAATTTGATTGGGGTGGATCTCAGACATTGCTTTTTTTTAAACTCTCCAAGTCATCTTTATTTTCATCCAGGGTTGCAGCTATGGGTGAAGGGAACCCTCTCCCCTGCTGGCAGGGGGAACCCTCTCCACTGGGTAGTACCAGAGCCATTGAAAACCATGCGCTTAGCCTCTGCTTTAACTCCATAAAGACCAGACCATTCTATTAAGACAACACAACAAAGCAGAACATTCATTACTTTCTGTTTGTAGTCTCCTGGGGAAACTCCAGGTTATCACAACAGGTCTTGGGGGTGTTTCCAGGCTATTTCTTGTGGTGGGATAAATCTTTGAGTGTCTAATATTCTCCATGTACAATTGATTCTTATTAGCTCCAGTTTTAGCTAATGCCATTTGCAAATCTCGTCTCCACAGCTTAGAAGGGCAGCCCACTAGGAGCCTTTAAAAGGCACTGTATTAGCTCAAAATAAAGAAGCCAAATAATATCAGATGGAATTGTTTCTATGTATCCTTTACTCCACTTTCAAAGGACTTTCTTTGTTCCTTCTTGCCTTTGGAAACTTTTGGGAGAAGCCTTTTATTCTTCGCTAAATAGTCAACATTCCACTGGTTAGAGTCCAAATTAATAGCACTTTCCCAAATATAAACGGCTCTCTACCTAATCTGATTCTTTCACTAGTTCTAACTATGGTCAGCCTTTAATACCGTTCTTCTGGAGCCATATTTTCTTTGAAGTATTCTCTGTAGTGGTTCTGATCCAACTTTCATGGCTTATTAGAAGTACAAAGTCGCTTTGTCCCTGCTTTTTCTCATTTGCATGTTTCCTCAAGATAAACGGCTCAGTCATATTATACTATTTTGCAACACAACCAATTTAGGTTCAGAAAAGTTAACTCCATCACCTATCATAAATACAAAGCAAGTGTATTTCTTTGCAATGGTTATTGAAGGGGATTTCTCCCAGCTTTCCTTTATTTTTTGCAAGGCCAGAGGGTGAAGGGCAGTATATAATTGAAGGATCAGCTGAAATCCTAATCCTTTTAGCAACACTGTTGCTGTTTACGGCTTCTCCTGTACACTGCCTCTGAAATATTATTTTCATTATTTTAGATGTGGAAACTCAGATGTAGTCTCACAGAGAGATTAAACGACCTCCCCAAGGACATTCATTGTTGGTCAGAGGTTGATCCAGTAATCTAATTAAGGCCTTATAATTCCAGCAGTGTTGCCAAAACCACACTTTTCCCTCCTCCTCCTGCCAAATGCAGTAATTGAGTATGATGACTTGCCTGGCCCCTTGCCCTGGAAGCCCTCTGATGCCCACAGCTGAAGCCATTTGACCCCACATTAAGGGTTCTATCCCAGGCCAAGGGTGTGGGGTGATTAGTGGTCATTAATCAGTGGGAATTTAAAGAACCCTCCTCAGGAATCAGGTCTTACCACTGGTGCTGCTTTGGGCTTGATCTTTGTGGCAGTGACACAGCCCCACGTTACAATCTGGTACTGGTAATAAATGGGATTCCTATTCTGTCCCCCTTGGCCAGATTCTCCTATTTGTCCTTCAGTTCTTGCAAGATCAGGGTGCCCTGTCTTGATTCCTGGCCTACCCTCCCAGAGTCCATATTCTTTCTCTGAGCCTTTGCCAGGCAGTGGGAGCCCTGCCTTCTCCTGCCCACTCACCACCTGCTCGCCTTCCCACATGACACTGGCTTTCACGTGTGCCATTGCTCTCTGTGACTCCTGGATAAATCCACCTCTTTATTCTGCACCTCCTGTTAGTGCCTGCCTGAGCCACTGTCTCTTGCCGTACACCTAGCACCTGTGCTGGCCCTGCCTGTCTGTGCTTCTCCCCCCTGCCTACAGCTGGGTCTGCCTCTGCTCTGAGATTCTGTCTAGGTTCAAGGTCCTAGTCTTCTCCCACCACCTGTGAAGTTCCAGTTTCTTGGTCTGGGTAGGAGCCGTCCATTCCCTATACCAACTAAAGATTCTATTTGGACTCCGCACTTTCCTCCCCTTTTCGTTTATTTCTTATGAGACTTAACCTTTTATCTTAGCATCTAGGGATAACCAGCAATTGCCTTTTGCATTTCCAAGTGATTGGTACTTAGTGTTAGGCCTCTTTGCTTTTGATTTTGTAAATTGTCCTCATTTCTCAATGTCCTTATTTTCAGCCATGGTGTCAGATTTGGTTTCTTTCTTTCTTTTCTCTCTTCTTTCTTATTTGATTGTATGGAGGGTTCTGTTTGATCCATATTTCCCTGCAACAATCTAGCCAGCAGGTGGATGAATGGATGGATGGATGGACAGGCAAACGTACAAACATTCTGCTTGTTTCTTTTTTAATAATCTATGGTTGCCACACTCAGGGTATCGAGTATGTGTGAAACTGAGTGGTGTGTCTTCCTGTTTTATCACTGTCCCCTCCACAACTGTAAATGGTGGGTTAACTTTCAACACATGCCAATTATTAATAATACAAAAACTATTGTCTTGGCAAATTCTAGTTTGGTGTCGGAATGAAGGAGAGCCTTGTACAAGTTTACCAGAATAACCATATCCTTCACTTTGTGTAGGAAGAGAAGCAAGACAAGGCTATTACAATCTCTGGAAATAAGTAATGTCTTTAAAGGAAGCCCATTATCAGATGTGCACAGAGTCCTGAATTGCAGTATTTGAAAATATTAGAAGTGAGAGAGATTTGAAATCAGCCTTAAGAAAGGGCAGACATGGGACCAGAGTAAACGTGGGACCAGTTAGATACGTTTAATACCATGTACCCAAGAATGACAGGATAAAATGCAGGTATTCCACAATTTATTAAACCCTTATAGATATTTAA
Organism: Equus quagga; assembly: GCF_021613505.1. Lineage (NCBI taxonomy): Eukaryota > Metazoa > Chordata > Mammalia > Perissodactyla > Equidae > Equus > Equus quagga. Next base: position 21,933,071 of record NC_060282.1, read on the forward strand.
GATGTTTCCAAGTTTTCACTATCGCAAATTTCATAGTAATGCACCTGTATGTGCTCTTTTACATATGTATATCTGTATTTCTTTAGGATAGAGACCTTGAAGTGGACCTGCATATTGTAAACTTCTAGAACAACATTAATTTGTACTTCAGAAAGGCAAAATGAGTCTAAGAGCAAATTTCCCACTGGATGCTATTAGTCTTTTCAATGCTTGCCTACTTGTTGAATAAAAACTCAATCTTGGTTTTCCTTTGCGTGTCTCTGTTAGTGAACACTAGGCAGCAGTTGGAAATAATCAAGTGAATCTATATGATTTAGGGTGGAAAATAGCTCTAAACTCTATTGAGTAAAAACAAGTTGAAAAGCAATCCATATGGTACTGTCTCATTTGTAGGGGTGGGCAGGCCTCATAGAAAACTATATATTCCTATTTTATGTATATATGTGTGAAATACATAGGAAAGAAAATGTCCACAAAGCTATACCTCAAAGTGATGATAGTTGCTACCCCTGCTGAGAAGAATAAATTGGGAAAATAATGTGAAAAGGTGTGTGGCTCTTTATAACTCTGTATTATTTGAATTGTTTCACTGCGAATGCATTCAAGAATTACCATGTAAAGTTTTAAAAATCTAATTAGAACATTCATAGTATAACGTCTTCTGTCTAGGGTATCTGACCCTTTGTTAAATGACTGTTGGAATAACAAATTATATAAAAGCAATTATTTATGTAATCAACACACTGCTATTGGCAGACCTTGTGTTGGAGCTGTGAAGGGTAAAAATGATGGATAGAATTGTCAGTACCCTTGAAATGTTCATGGTTCTATGTGGGAGCAGATAATTAGACAAATAATTAAGCCTCACTGGGAAAGGGACTGGAGACTGTTTGGTAACTGGAGAATGTTACCAAAAACTAGGGGAACAAGACAGAGGGGAATTGGGGAAATCCTCCAGATGAGGTTATATTTTATTTGGGGCTTGAAAGATGTGCAGGAATTCTTCAGATAGAGATGGTGGAAGTGATATTCTAGCAAGATAAAACATTATGCACAGGAGCACAGAAGCATAAAAGGGGCATTTGTTTATGTGGCTAGAGAAATAGTTCTGGGGAAATGATGAGTGATGAAGCTGGGAAGCTATGTTGGGTACTCAGGTTTGCCAGAGAGAACCATAGAAGTGGGTCTCTTTCTTTCTTGCTTCTCCACCACCCAGCCTAGCACAGTTTGAGAGAATATATGTGTGTGTGCATGCAGGCATCCCTACTATATGTGGGGAGAGAGCTGCATCACTGTTCATGGCTACACCATCCCTAGTCTACCTCATCTCTTCTCCCATCCTCCTGTACACTACTTCATCGGTAGTGTTCCTTTCTTAAAAATCTTCCAGCTCTCTCAATGTTCTGGTTTCTCTTGCCAAATTATCTTTCTCTCGGTTCTGTCTCTTTTGAAACCCTTGGCCTCAAGTCCTGATTTTTCATCTTTGTGTCCCCAGCAGATAGCATAGTACCTGGCATACAGTAAGTACATAATAAATGTTGGATATATGAAGTGAATGAATGTCTTTCCTCCATTTAATGGTGGATGGTTGATTGTTAGTTTCTGTTTTTATACCCAGCCCATCAAACAGTAAAGTGTCATCTGTGCTTATTGGACAATGTAATTAGGTGGTTATAGCATGATGTAAATCAAAATTCATGGAAGAAAGAGAGTAATGGAGATGGAGCATTTGTGAGGGGCAATTATCCTATGAGAATTTGGAGCAGATTGGAGGCCGTGTTATTACTGGAAAATACATTTCTGTTGAAAAGTAGAAGCTTTTCAATAAAATCAATGTCATGACAATTTTTAATTTTCATGTTCTCATGCTGAGGTTTATATATGTTAATTTTTTTCAAAATACCTCCAACTTGTTTCAGAGTTCTTTTAGTAACTAGTGGTGATAGGAAATTAACCTGACCACCCCATCTGAAACAGCCATTTCCTCACAGTGCTCTTCTCCTCTGTCCTGGTCCCAGGCTCTCTCCTCGCCCAGCTTTCTTGTCTTCATGGCACTTGTTTCCATTTGACTATGACTTCTTTAGTGTCTGTCTCTTATAGTAGAACGTAAGCCATGGGTGGGCAGGTATCTTTTTGTTCTTTCTCACCAGTCCATCCCATAGTGTCTTGCGTGTAATGGACACTTGGTTAAATATTTCGTAAATGAATGAATCTTCTAATTATTCTATAGAAAATTTAGCCATTTTCCTTCTGCTTGATATTAAAAATTCTTCATATTTAAGCTTTCTTCTTTTAAACTTCTGAGAGTTAACAGGGGCCACTTATTCTGTAGATTTAAAAACTTTTGTGTGACCTGACAAAAAACAGTCATCTGTAGTTGTTCATAATTCTGTGCTTGTTTTAAGTGAGTTTTCAATAATTTGAATTATAATAGTCAGAGGTATTTTCCGTGCTTTCAGTGCTGCCCTTCTGTCCAGTGCTTCATCATCTGGACATACAGTTGACTTATTTAAAGTAGAAAATAAAGAAAAATGTAGAAGTGCTGCTGAATATGTTAGCCATGGAAATCAGAACAGTTTGCAAGCAGAAACTGCAAAGCTAATGTGATAGATCATAAATTATTATTTGACACCTTTCCTGTGTAGTGGGTTTTTTAAAAAGAGCAATATATTAAATTGTAAAAGCTGGAGCCGTGAACTGAACACACACACACACACACACATATACACATATACACATATACACACATAGCTGGAGACTTAACTACTATTTGCTTTGAACAATGGGGCAAACAGAGCATGAAATTAAGTGTCGGGCACATTATATCTACAGATTTTAAACTTTTTATATGGTCACTTTTCAATGAGTGATGGTAACTTGGAAAATAGTTTGACTCTAAAAAGAATTATGGAATAAAATACATTTGATGAGTAGAAATAATATGACTGAAAGGGTAGCTGAAAGAGAGGCCAGAATCACCCTGCTTGCACTGTAAGAGATTTTTGCTGCTTCATAATCAATAATCTCAAATGACTCTGAAGGGCTCTGCTGATGTATAAAAGGTACAGAAAAAATAATGTAATGGAGGAACAGAGAATCAGTGGAAAATTAGTTTGGAATCCTTTTCTGGGCTTTTCTTTGAAGGATCATAAAAATGTCCTGTACTCAATTCCCTCTGGTCTGTATATCAAATGCGTAACCCAGATATTTTTATTATTAAGGTAATGTGCTTTCAAATCAAAGAGGTCAAGAAATTCAGAAGGTACCTTTGAACCTCCAGCCTCTTTTTACACCTGCTCAGAATGCCAAATGGCTAAAAGATAGAATTAGACCCCAGAATAGAAAAGGAAAATAATGTGCATGCAAAGGCAGAGAATGAAGGTTTTTTAATTTAACAATCAGCGTTAATTCAAGGAAAAAAATGGGAATGAAATAAAAAAAAATGAAAAGCAGGAGCTTATTAAAAGGGAATAAACAGGAGAGAAAAAATGGAAATGTGAAAGAAGATTTTCAATAATGACTTGTGGGGGAATGCAATTTTAGTTAAGTAGGGAAACTGCATTTGTGGTGTATCTCTCAGTGTCATTATTCATTCCCACAGACTCTGGATGATGCTTGTTGAATGGGAGAGTTTTTCTTGTTTTGGATTTGTTAAGCTCTTCCGTAGGATCCCAGATTTCATTCCCACAAATAACATTCATGAGCCAAGTGAGCATTGCTTAGTGAGAATCCAGATTTCTATTTATGGCCCTGAATGATCCTTGCTAGAGAAGGTCAGTCAGCCACATATGCCAAAAAAAACAAGACATATTGAAAGAAAGACTGAGCAAATGAAATTGCTTTTCTTGGCCAGGTGTGTGTACTGATTGGGATCTGTGATTCGTGTTCAATTGGGTATTTGTGGCCAATCAGAGAGAACGCTGAGATTTCTTTTGTGAATGAGAAGTGCCAGCTTCATGCCTGAATCTAAGACATGACCAGGATATGATGCCATGTTTCTTATCTTTTCATGCTGTTTTCTGAAAAACGGCTATAAAATGGCAACCACCAAATCCTTTGTATTTTTGCCTTCCTATGGGTCTGGGTCAATTATGCCATTGGAAAATAACTAATCTGGTTTATTATGTAGCTGTCAATGAATGTGTCTAAAAATGTTTTAGCCCTGATTTCCATCTGACCCACAGTTCTTCAGTAACAATAAGTAGTAACAATAGTGGGAGTAGCAGCTGTAGCAGCAGGAGAAGTGATAATAAAATAGCAATAATGGCAGACACTACCATTTATTAATTATCATTAATGTCAAGGACTAAATGACATGTTCTATGTTTATTTTCTAATCAAATCATCATAGAAAACCTATGAGATAAATATGTTATCCCCTTTTCCTGTATGGTGAAGCAGAGGTAAGTTACCTACTTACAATTAAGTAGCTAGCAAATGGAAAACTCAAGAAGCAAACCCAGGTCCCTGGAATTTAGTTTGAGCAGTCAGGTTTGAGTGCCTGTTCACAACATCATGTAGCCTCTCTTATTTATATCTCTTGGTCTGTTGGGCTTATACTTATGAATATGAAGTGTACAGTGAAGAAAAGACCTCTTCTGTGTTTTCCAGTGCTCAATACACCTCACCTACTACAATGTTAGACATTGAACAAGTATCTGGTAAATATGTTTGAATGAATCAGACAAGGAAGAACCCTCACTATTTTCGCATTCAGGTATACAAGACTGCTCCTGAGCTTTTCAGGTTTGCTTCATTGCTTCTAAGTGTCTCACACCAAAACCTTGCTCTACTGTCAAATTGGGACAAGAAGAGACATAAGGAGGACTTTTGGTTTCTGGTCGAGCATGTGAGAAACTTGGAAGTCACCACTCCATACTAACAAGTAAAAAACTAAACAAACTGAGAAATGAACAACTCTCCTTAGATCTGTAAGAGAAGTGAGGTTATAGAGCAAACTTCTGCCCCCAAAATTGGAGAGACCAACAGGTGAATATAGAGAATCACAATGTAGCAGAACAGAAACCTCCATGGCAGCCCAGTGCTGGGCTAGGAAAACCTGAACTATAATTGATGAATTACTGGAGGTTCAACGTGGACAACTCTGAGAGAGAAAAATTTCAGGGGGACCCAATCACTAGGGGACACCATACTTTTGTGAATTTACCTCTTGGAGCTCTACTATGCTCACACAGTGAATGTCAGAGACCAATCTCCTTGTGCATCTGACAGAGGGAAGGGGAAAGAAACCATTTTGAAATACAAGAGAGAATTCTGTTCTTCTTAACAAGTTTTGCCCTCCGGAAAAACCATTGACTACAGCCTATCCTGCTGGGTTATTTTCAGAGCCTCACTGACCTGGAAGAAGGGAAATACCCAACTGCAGCCCACTCGAGCTATCCTCTTCTACCTAAAAGAGGGGGCCTAAGGGAGGTGGGGGGAACTGAGAAGCATGTATGAAGTTCACAGTGTAGAGGCATAGCCTTATTGAAAGACTGAGCCCTAATCCTAGGACTATAGAATACTTCCCCTCCCCCTACACCTTACCACCACATTACCAAAGACCTATTTATAACATTAACCCATTACATCATATCTGACTATCAAGAAAAAAACTATAAGACATACTAAAAGGCAAAAAATACTTTGAAGAGACTAAAAAACCTTCAGACCCAGACTCAGACATGATAGGGATGTTGGAATTATCAAACGAGAAATTTAAAACTATTATGATTGATATGCTAGGAGCTCTAATGGATAAAGTAGACAACATGCAGTGACAGATGGGCAATGTAAGTGGAGAGATGAGAATTCTAAGAAAGAACCAAAAAGAAATTGTAGAGATAAAAAAAAAAAACTGTGACAGAAATGAAGAATGCCTTTGATGGACTTATTAGTGGACTAGACACAGCTGAGGAAGGAATCTCTATGCTCAAGGATTTCTCGATAGAAATCTTCAAAACTGAAAAACATAAAAGAAAATTGGGGGAAAAAAAAGAACAGAATATCCAAGAACATTGGGACAACTACAAAAGGTGTAACATGTATGTAATATCAGAAGAAGAACGAGAAATGAACAGAGGAAATCTTTGAAATGACTGAGAATTTCCTCAAATTAAAGTCATCCATGAAACCACAGATCCAAGAAGATCAGAGAACCCTCAGGATACATGCCAAAAAACTACACCTAAACATATCATATTCAAACTACAAAACATTAAAGTTAAAGAAAAAGTCCTGAAAGAACCCAGAGGAAAAAAACTCTGACCTGTATAAGAACAAAGAGAAGAGTTACATCTGACTTCTTCTCGGAAACTATGCAGGCAAGAAGAGAGTGGAGTGAAATAAAAAAAAGACCTCACCAGTCTAGAGTTCTGTACCCCACAAAATTATCCTCAAAAAAGAAGGAGAAATAAAGACTTTTTCAGACAAACAGAAATTGAGGGTATTTGTTGCCAGTAGACCTGCATTGCAGGAAATGTTAGCAGTTCTTTAAAGAGAAGGAAAATGAAATAGGTCAGAAACTCATATCTGCACAAAGAAAAGAAGAACATCAGAGAAGGAATAAGTGAAAGTGAAAGAAAAAACTTCTACTTTTCTTATTCTTTTCTCTTTTTTTTGTTATGGAGTCATATAATTTGAGTCTTTTGTAACTTATTTTTGCTCAACATTTTAAAAAAAATTTTTTGAGTTCATAATAGTTTACATGATTGTGAAATTTCACTTGTACATTATTTCTTGTCTGTCAACATATAAGTGCTCCCCTTCACCTTGCCCACCCCTCACCCCCCTTCCCCTGGTAATCACTGAACTGTTTCCTTTGTCCGTGTGTTTGTTTATCTTCCATATATGAGTGAAATCATCTCGTCTTTGTCTTTCTCAGTCTGGCTTATTTCGCTTAGCATAATTCCCTCCAGGTCCATCCATGTTGTTGCAAATGGGATGATTTTGTCTTTTTTTATGGCTGAGTAGTATTCCATTGTATATATGTACCACATCTTCTTTATCCAATCATCAGTTGATGGGCGCTTGGATTGTTTCCATGTCTTGGCTATTGTGAATAGTGCTACCATGAACATAGGGGTACATATGTTATTTTGGATAACAGTAGTGGGATAGCTGGGTCATATGGTAGTTCTATTTTTAGTTTTTTGAGGAATCTGCATATGGTTTTCCCTAGTGGCTGCACCACTTAGCATTCCCACCAGCAGTGTATGAGGGTTCCCTTTTCTCCATACCCTCTCCAACATTTGTTATTTTCAGTCTTAGTGTTTATAGCCAATTTTAACAGGCGTGAGGTGGTATCTTAGTGTAGTTTTGATTTGCATTTCCCTGATGATTAGTGATGTTGAACATCTTTTCATGTGCTTATTGGCCATCTGTATATCGTCTTTGGAAAAATGTCTGTTCATATCCTCTGCCCATTTTTTGGTGGCTCTGGTTTTTTACTGTTCAGTTGGGTGAGCTCCTTATATATTATGGAGACTAACCCCTTATTAGATATATGATTTGCAAATATTCTCTCCCAACTGGTGGGTTGTCTTTTTGTTTTGATCCTCGTTTCTTTTGCCTTTCAAAAGCTCTTTAGTGTGATGAACTCCCACTTGTTTATTTTTTTTTTGTTGTTTCCCTTGTCTGAGAAGACGTGGTTTTCAAAAAGATCCTTTTAAATTGGATGTCAAAGAGTGTGCTACCTATATTATCTTCCAGGAGTTTTATGGTTTCAGGACTTATCTTCAAGTCTTTGATCCATTTTGAGTTTATTTTTGTGTATGACATGAGATAATGGTCTACTTTCATTCTTTTGCATGTGGCTGTCCAGTTTTCCCAACAGCGTTTATTGAAGAGACTGTCTTTTCTCCATTGTGTGTTCTTGGCACCTTTGTCAAAGATTAGCTGTCCGTATATGTGTGGTTTTATTTCTGGGCTTTCAGTTCTGTTCCATTGATCTGTGTGTCTGTTGTTATACCAGTACCATGCTATTTTGATCACTATGGCTTTGTAGTACATTTTAAAGTCAGGGATTGTGATGCCTCCAGCTTTGTTCTTTTTTGTCTGGATTGCTTTAGCAATTTGGGGTCTTTAGTTGCCCAATATGAATTTTAGGATTCTTTGTTCTGTTTCCATGAAGAATGTCATTGGGATTCTGATTGAGATTGCATTGAATCTGTAGATTGCTTTGGGTAGAGTGGACCTTTTAACTATGTTTATTCTTCCAATCCATGTGCATGGAATCTCTTTCCATCCCTGTATGTCATTATCTAGTTCTTTCAATAATGTCCTGTAGTTTTCATTGTATAAGTCCTTCACATCCTTAGTTAAATTTGTTCCTAGGTACTTTATTCTTTTTGTTGCGGTTGTAAATGGGATTTTATTCTTGAGTTCTCTTTCTGTAAGTTTGTTGTTAGAGTACAGAAGTGCAACTGATTTTTTAAGTTGATTTTATACCCTGCAATTTTACTGTAGTTGTTAATTATTTCTAATAGGTTTCCACTGGATGTTTTTGGGTTTTCTATATATAAGATCATGTCATCTGCAGACAGTGAGAGTTTCACTTCTCCACTCCCTATTTGGATTCCTTTTATTCCTTTCTCTTGCCTAATTGCTCTGGCCAAAACCTCCGGTACTGTGTTGAACAAGAGTGGTGATAGAGGACATCTTTGTCTTTTTCCTGTTTCAGAGGGGTGGCATTCAGTGTTTCCCCATTGAGTATGATGTTGGCTGTGGCTTTGTCATATATGGCCTTTATTATGTTGAGATAATTTCCTTCTATCCCCATTTTGTTAAGAGTTTTTATCATAAATGGCTGTTGGATCTTGTCAAATTCTTTCTCTGCATCTATTGAGATGATCATGTGGTTTTCATTTCTCATTTTCTTGATGTGGTGGTATCACATTGATTTGCGGATGTTGAACCTTCCCTGTGTCGCTGGTATGAATCCCACTTGATCATGATGTATGATCTTTTTGATGTATTGCTGTATTCAAGTTGCCAATATTTTGTTGAGGATTTTTGCATCTATGTTCATCAACAATATTGGCCTGTAGTTTTCCTTTTTTGTGTTGTCCTTGTCAGGCTTTGGTATCAGTGTTGTTGGCCTTGTAGAATGTGTTAGGAAGCGTTCCATCTTCCCTAGTTTTTTGGAATAGCTTGAGAAGGATAGGTATTAAATCTTCTTTGAAAGTTTGGTAGAATTACCCAGGGAAGCTGTCGGGGCCTGGGCTTTTATTCTTTGGTATGCTTTTGATTACTGTTTCAATCTCTTTATTTGTGATTGGTCTGTAAAGATTCTTTATTTCTTCTTGAGAGTCTAAGAATTTATCCATTCCCTCTAGATTGTCCATTTTTTTGGCATATAGTTTTTCGTAGTATTCTCTTATAATCTGTTTTATTTTTGTGATGTCTGTTATTTCTTCTCTTTCATTTCTAATTTTGTTTATCTGAGCTTTCTCTCTTTTTTTCTTTGTAAGTCTGGCTAGGGGTTTGTCAATTTTATTTATCTTCTCAAAGAATCAGCTCTTTATTTCATTGATCCTTTCTACTGCCTTTTTTGTTTCAATAGCATTTATTTCTGCTCTGATTTTTATGATTTCTCTCCTTCTGCTGACTTTGGGCTTTGTTTGTTCTTCTTTTTCTAATTAAGTTAGGTGTAGTTTGAGATTGCTTATTTGGAATTTTTCTTGTTTGTTAAGGTGAGCCTGTATTACAATGAATTTCCCTCTTAATATGGCTTTTGCTGCATCCCATATGAGTTGGCATGGTATGGTATCATTTTCATTTGTCTCCAGATATTTTTTGATTTCCCCTTTTAATTTCTCCGGTGATCCATTGCTTGTTCAATAGCATGTTGTTTAGTCTCTACATCTTTGTCCCTTTCTCAGCTTTTTTTCTTGTAATTAATTTCTAGCTTTATAGCATTGTGATCGGAGTTGTTTGTTGTTATTTCAATCTTCTTAAATTTATTGAGCCTTGCCTTGTTTCCCAACATATGGTCTATTCTTGAGAATGTTTTCTGCGCATGTGAGAAGAATGTGTATTCTGCTGTTTTTTGATGGAATGTTCTCTATATGTCTATATAAGTCCAACTGGTCTAGCTTTTCATTTAATTCCACTGTTTCCTTGTTGGTTTTCTGTCTGGATGGTCTATCCATTGATGTTAGCGGAGGGTTGAAGTTCCCTACTATTATTGTGTTATTATTAATGTCTTATTTTAGGTTTGTTAATAGTTGCTTTATGAACTTTGGTGCTCCTGTGTTGGGTGCATAGATATTTATAAGTGTTATTTCTTCTTGATGTGATGGTCCTTTGATCCTTATATACTGCACCCCTTTGTCTCTCTTTACATGTCTTATCTTGAATTCTACTTTGTCTGATATAAGTATTGCAACACCTGCTTTCTTTTGTTTGCCGTTAGCTTGGAGTATCATCTTCTATCCCTTCACTCTGAACATGTGTTTGTCTTTAGAGCTGAGATGTGTTTCCTAGAGGCAGCATATTGTTGGATCTTGTTCTTTTATCCATCTTACCACTCTGTGTCTTTTTATTGGAGAATTCAATCCATTTATGTTTAGGGTGATTATCGATGTATGAGGGCTTAATGCTGCCATTTTATCACTCATTTTCTGGTTCTCCTGAATTTCCTTCATTTCTCATCCTGTGTATTTTGGTCTATCAATTGAGTTATATAGTTTTTTATAGTGTGTTTCTTTGTTTTCTCCTTATTTATTATTTGTGTCTCTGTTCTGTTACCATGAGGTTTGTATTTGAAATCTCTTGGATAACGTAGTCCCTTTTCTGATGGCCTCTTATTTCCTTAGACCAAACCAATTCAATCCCTTTCCTCTTTCCCTTCTAAGTTGTTTTTCTCACATCTCATTCCATCTTGTGTTATGAGTTTATGGTTAAAATGACAAGATTATCTTTGTTTTTGGTGTTTTCCTTCCCTTTGTCTTTAATGCTATATTTGAGTATTTGCTATCCTACTCTGATTCTGTCTACCTATTTATCTCCTTACTCCATGATTTGTAACCCCTTTCTCCCTTTTTTTTTTTTTTATCAGATATGAGGGCCTTCTTGAAGATTCCATGGTGGGGGTGGTGGTGGCATCTCATGGCTGTGAACTCCCTTAGCTTATGTTTGTCTGGGAAAGTTTTTATTTCTCCATCATATCTGAAGGATATTTCCACTGGATTGAGTATTCTTGGCTGAGAATTGTGGTCCTTCAAAGATTTGAATATGTCATTCCAGTCTCTCCTAGCCTGTAAGGTTTCTGCAGAGAAATCTGCTGAAAGCCTGATAAGGGTTCCTTTGTAGGTTATTTTCTTCTGCCTTCCTGCCCTTAGTATTCTTTCTTTGTCAGTCACTTTTGCCATTTTCACTATTATATGCCTTGCAGTAGGTCTTTACGTTAACATATTTAGGAGATCCGATAACTTCTTCCACATGTATTTCCATCTCCTTCCCTAGCTTTGGGAAGCTCTCTGCTTTTATTTCTTTGAACAAGCTTTCTGCTCCATTCTCCTTCTCTTCGCCTTCTTGAATATCTATAATTCTTATGTTGCATTTCCTCATTGAGTTGGCTATTTCCCAGAGGCTTTCTTCATTTCTTTTTAGTCTTAGTTCTCTCTCCTCCTCTATCTGGAGCATTTCAACTTATCTATCTTCAAGTATGCTGATACGCTCCCCTATGATGTCCACTCGAGCATTCAGAGAGTCCATATTTTGTTTTATTTCTTCCATTGTGTCTTTCATCTCTAATATTTCTGATTGATTCTTCTTTATAGTTTCAATCTCTTTTGTGAAGTAGCTCCTGAACTTGTTGAATTGTTTCTCTACCTTTTAGTTTGTTAAGTTTTTTGATGATAGCTATTTTGAATTATTTGTCATTTAGATTACTAATTTCTGTGTTCTCATCACTGATTTCTGGGTACTTGTCATTTCCTTTCTGGTCCGGAGATCTAATATAATGTTTGATATTGCTAGAGGGAGTGGCTCTGTGTTTTCACATCCTGGCATTATTTGGTCATAGTTACTGCCTGTCACTATTGGGTGGGCATCAAGAGCCATGTATTCTGAGCCCTCTGCCTTCAGCTGAGATCCCAGGCACTGGATCCACACTGGGCGGGTGGGGGGAGGGTGCCTTCTCCTGCATGTTATCAGGGTTTTCTTGCTCTGCTCTCACTATCTGCTCTCCTGGGGTGTTGGCTTGATAAGGTCACACCCTGCAAAAGATTTCTCCCTTGTAGAGGGCTTCCCTCTAGGCTGCAAGGGCCAACCTGGGATCCTTGATGTTCCTGCAAATGAACGTTCCCTCCCCCATTTCTTCCCTCTCGGAGGCCTCCCACATTCCCAGATCACAGTCTTTAGGGGAGGGAGCAAAGTTTTCTCTTACCTTGCTCCACCTCCTGTGAGGGGGGCTCCAGCCTCTCTACCCACCATCATATGGCTGCGTGGGTCTCTCTGATGTTTTTTGTGTTCTGTTTGTATGTCCTCTGTTGGAGTATGAATGTCCTTTTTATTGTATGTCAGAGGGGAGAGATTACCAGGAGAACTTACTCTGCCATGGTGCTGACATTATCTTCTCCTATTTTTCTTGTTCTTAATTGAGCTAACAAATAACAATTTGTTCAAAATAATAAATGCAACAGTGTATTCAATTATGTGTTCATATTTATATATATACTTACGTATAAGTAGAACAGAATGACAGCAATTATACATGGGAGGGGAGGAAGGAATAAGGATTATTTTGTTGTCATAAGGTACTTGCACTACCCATGAAGCAGTATGGTGTTATTTGAAAGTGGACTTGGATTACTTGTAAATGTATATTGCAAACTCTAAAGGACCACTAAAAAATGTCAAAAAGAAAGAGAGTATAACTGATATGCTAATAAAGAAGAGAAAAAATTATACAAAATACTCAGTTAAAACCAATTATGTCAGAAAATGCATGGAAGACAAATAGGAACAAAGAACAAAGGCAGTGAATAGAAAACAGGAACAAATATGGTGCATATGAATCTGGCTATATCACTAATCACTTTGAATGTCAGTGGTCTAAATGCACCAATTAAAATACATAATTTCTCAGAGGGAATCAAAAAACAAGACTCAACTATATGTTGTCTACAAGAAACCCATGTTAAATATAAAGATATGTATAGATTAAAAGTAAATGAATGGGAAAAGATAAACCATGCCGACACTAATCAAAAGGAAACAGGAATACCTAATACCTGTCTTAACTTCAGACAGAGCAGACTTGAGAGCAAGCAAAGTCATCAGGGATAAAGGGGGACATTATATAATGATAAAGGGGTCAGTTTTCCAAGAAAACATCAGAATCCTTAATGTATATGCACCTAACAAAAGAGTGTCACAACATATCAGGAAAAATTGATAGAACTACCAAGACAAATTCATGAATCCACTATTATAGCTGGAGATTTCAACACCTCTCTATCAGAAATGAGGAGATCCAGCAAGAACATAAGGACATAGTTGAACTCAGCAACAGCATCAGTCAACTGGATATGATGGACACATATAGACTACTTAATTCAAGAACAGCAGAATATATATTCTTCACAGGCTCACATGGAACATTAAACAAGATAGACCACATTCTGGGCCATGAAACACACCTCAACAAAATTTAAAAGAATAGAAATTATACAATATATGCTCTTAGACCACCATAGAATAAACCTAGAAATCAATAACAGAAAGATATTTGGAAAATCTCAAAATATTTGGAGATTAAATGACACACTTCTACATAACACATAGGTCAAAAAAGAAATCTCAAGATAAACTAAATGTTTTGAACTAAATGAAAATAGAAGTGTAACTTATCAAAATTTGTAATATGAGATGAAAGTAGGTCTTAGAGGGAAATTTTAGCATATATTACTGAATGCCTATATTAGAAAAGAAGAAAAATCTAAAATCAGTCATCTGAACGTTCGCCTTAGGAAAGTAGAAAAAGAAGAGAAAATCCAAAGTAAGCAGAAGAAAAGAAATAATAAAAATTAGAGGAGAAATCAATGAAACTGAAAACAAGAAATCAATAGAGAAAATCAGTGAAACCAAAAGCTGATTCACTTAAAAGATCAATAAAATTGATAAGCCCCTAGCTAGGCTAATGAAGAAAAAGAAAGGACACAAATTACTAATATCAGAAATGAAATAGGAGACATTACTACAGATCCCATGGACATTAATGCAATAATAATAGAGTTCTATGAATAGTATTCTTTCCCATAAATTTTATAACCTTGCCCATGAATTTTACAACCTACATATAGTGGACCAATTCCTTGAAAGACACAATTTGCCGAAACTCATACAAGAAGAAATAGACAATCTGAGTAGGCCTATATCTCTTAAAGAAATTGAATCAATAATTAACCTTCCAAAACAGAAAGCCCTGAGCTCAGATGAGTTCGATGTGAATTCTATCAAACATTTAAGGAAGAAATTATATCAATTCTCTGCAGTCTTTCACAGGATAAAAGCAGGGGGGCATACTTCCTAAGTCATTCTGTGAGACAAGCATTACCTTAATACCAAAACCAGATAAAAGAAAACTACAGACCAGTATCTCTCACAAACATAGATGCCAAAATCCTCAACAGAGTATTAGTAAATTGAATTCAGCAGTGTATAAAAAGAATTAAACACCATGACGATGATCAGAATAATGAGCCCAGAAAGTAGACCCACATAAATATAAACTGATCATTGCCAAAGAAGGAAAGGCAAAACAATGGGGAAAAGACAGTTTCCTCAACAAATGATACTAGAACAACCGGACATCCACATGTCGACAAATGAATCTGGCCTCAGACTTTACACCCTTCACAAAAATTAACTCAAAGAGATCACAAATCTAAATATAAAATTCAAAACTATAAAACTCCTAGAAGATAACATAGGATAAAATCTATATGGTCCTGGGTTTGCTGATTACTTTTTAGATATGACATGGATAAAGGCAGGATCCTTGTAAGAAGTAATTGATATGCTGGATTGCATTAAAATTAAAAATTTCTGCTCTGTGAAAAATGCTATTAATAGAATGAAAAGACAAGCTGCAATCTGGGAGAAAATATTTGCAAAAGACATATCTAATAAAGGCCTGTTGTTCAAAATATACAAAAACTCTTAAAACTCAACAATAAGAAAACAAACAGTTCAGACACCTCAGTAAAGAAGATATACAGATGAATATATTCATAAGCATATGAAAAGATGCTCCACATCATATGTCATCAGGGAATTGAAAATTAAAACAATAAGGGGATACCACTATTTACCTATTAGAATGGCCAAAATCCTGAACACTGACAACACCAAGTGCTGACAAGGATGTGGAGCAACAGGAACTCTCATTTGTTGCTGGTGGAAATGAAAAATGATACAGCCGCTTTGAAAGACAGTTTGGCAGTTTCTTACAAAACTAAAGATGCTCTTACCTTGTGATCCAGTTTTCCCAAAGGGGTGAAAACTTATGTCCACATGATAACCTGCACAGATGTTTATAGCAGCTTTATTCATAATTGCCCATACTTGGAAGCAAACAAGATGTCCTTCAGTAGGTAAATGGATTTAAAAAATTGGTGAATTCAGGCAATGTAAAATTATTCATTGCTTAAAAAAAAGCTATCAAGCATGAAAAGACATGAATGAAACTTAAGGGCATATTTCTAAGTAAAAGAAGCCAATCTGAAAAGGCTATATACTGTATCATTTCAATTATGTGACCCTATGGAAAAGCCAAAATTTTGGATGCAGTAAAAATATCAGTGGTTGCCAGGGATTAGGGAGAAGGGAGGGATGAAGAGACTAAGCAAAGAGGGTTTTTAGGGCAGCAAAACTGTTTTATGATACCATAATGGTAGATACCTATCATTATAAATTTGTGGAAACCCTTAGAATGTGCAACACCAAGAATGAACCCTAGTGTAAACTACGGACTTCGGGTAATAATGATGTGTCAATATAGGGTCACCTGTTGTAATGAATTTACCTTTCCAGTGGGGAGTATTGTTAATGGGAATAAACAAATAAATGAAAAACTATCAGATACAATAGGGTTATAATGCATTACAAATGTCTTGGGGATTAGTTACGATCTGATGGTCAAGGAAGACAGCCCTGAGGAAATAACATTTAAACTGAGATCTGAATGACAAACCAAAGCTAGTCTTGAGATCATCTCACCAGAAGAGCAGCCTTCCATGACTCGCCCTAAAGTAGGAATGGCCTCTGTGTGTTGCAGGAACAGAAAGAAAACGACAGTGTCTTGGACTTGGTACTTCGAGACCAAGACAAAGAAGAGTTGGAGATGCACTAAGAGAGCGTTTTGCAGGCTGGAGGATGGAGTTTGGCTTATATTATAAGTGCAAGGAGAAGACACGGAGGGACCCCATCAGATTTGAATATTTAGAGGTGTACTCTGATTGAGCTGTGGACAATAGGTTATAGGTGGCAAACATGGAAGTTGGAATATGGAGAGGAGATTATTGACAGTGTCTCAGTGAGAAGTGGTTACCTTTTGAACTTGGGTGGGAAGGAGTAAAGGTGGAGGTGAGTGCATGGATCTTGCCCATGTTCTCCATTCAGACTTGACAGTGCTGGTATGGATTGTATGTATTTGTATGTTAGGGATGGGGTGATGGAAAATGAGAAAAGAGAGGATGATTACTGGGGCTTGGTCAGTATCTAGCAAGATGTGGAAACACTGATTGGAAGAACAGAGTTGAGGGAAATCATGAATCCTGTTTCGGACATGGTAAGTTTGAAAGTCCTATTGGATGTGCAAGTGAAATATGAAGTAGACAGCCTGTATAAATGAGTCAAAGTTAAAGAGACAGACTGAGGGAGAAGTATAAACTTGAGTGTGATTGACTTAGTGACAATATTTAAAGCCTATGGGGCTTGAAATTACCACAGGAGAGAGTGTAGATAGAGAATGGAAGAGGTTCCAGGGCCAAACCCCAAAGCACACCATTTAGGGGTCAGTCATAGGAGAAGCAGGCAAAAAGAGGAGGAGTAGCTAGTGAGTTAGAAAGAAAATCATCAGAGTGAGATGTACAGAAGCAGGAGGAGAAAATATTTCAAGAACAAAGTGTGTCCCCTTGTGTCAGATGCTACCAAGAGGCCACATGAAGGAAAGTGTGATATTGGAAGAAGTGATGTTGGAATTAGCAACCTGAATACCTCAGTGGCTGTGACAAGAGCATGTTTATTGGAAGAATAGGAGGGAAACCTGACAGAGTGACAGCACAAGGTGCTGAAACAGATTCTAACTTCAGATAGTTCTTTTTAGATGTGTTTCTGTGAAGAGGACAGAGAAATGGGACAGAAGCTGGAAGTAGAAGTGAGGAGAGGGAGCTTAAGGGTTTCCAAATATATAGTGGCAAAACCTGGAAAATGTATAAATGTCTACTAATATGGGAATCCTTAAATTATTAGCTTTTAAGTAGAATGCAAGCATATGTGGACATGTATGTAGACATCTTTTGTATGGATAAAATATGTCACAATAACAATTTTTAAAAATGAGTAAATGTGGAGATTACACACACGAGATGACAAAGTGAGCACAGATGTCTATTCTCTTCCCACTGAGTACCATTTAAAAATAATAAAGGAATATAAACATAAGATGGCAATAACAATGAGAATGGAAGGGAGAGGAGATACCGATGTCTTTGACCGTAAAATGTCAAAGAGGCTTTAAACTTGGGGACAGGAGTGAGAAACAGGACATAAAACAGGGAATAAGTAAAGAAATGTTAAAGTCTTTTCCTTGCCCCTTTTTGCTTGTAGGAAGAAAGCCCAATAGCCAGTAATTATGCTTCAAGCAAAAAAAAAGTTCTCTTTTTTTAAGTGTCAGATGAATTGAAGCGTATTGTGTTGGTATGAGTGCTCCAGAGTGATGTCATATTCATTGTGGCATTTGGGAAGCATTCTGAGTAAGAGGCCACTCAGGCAACAAGCCCAGTGCAAATATACAGAAATCCAGGTCTGGTCTCCTTGCCTCCTTTTTTTTTTTTAATTAAGAGACAAAGATATAAACCAGATATTTGTAGGAAACCTACAGATAAAGTCAAATATGCACAAAGAGAACTTTTGAAAAATAAAACCCTCCTTTTAAAACTTCAGCATCCTCAAAGAAATTCTAAAACATATTGCATCCATTTAAAAATGCATCCATTAAAAAAAAAAAAAGTCCTGAATGCTGTGAAAAAAAAAAAAAAAAAAAAGAACGCATCAGAGAATAAGACAGCCCGTGGAAATTAAAATGCAACTTTTGAAATTTTAAAATTTAGTGGATGATTTGCCAGACGAAATTGAGAAAAATCTCCCACCATGTAGAACAGGGGTTGGCAAACTTTTCTAAGAGCCAGAGAGTAACTATTTTCAGCTTTGCAAGCCATTCCATCTCTGTCACAATCATTTGCTCTGGCTTTGCCAATAAAACTTTATAAACATGAGTTGCACATAATTTTTACACTTCATAAAATGTTATTCTTCTTTTGATTTTTTCCTACCATTTAAAAGTATAAAAATCGTTATTAATTAGCTTGTGGACCATAAAAAAATAGGTAATGGACTTGATTTGGCCCATGGGGCCATATTTTGTTGACCCCTAATGTAGAAGAAAGATACAGATGATATGTAGGGAAAGCAAAGTAAATTGTGGCACGAATTTAAGCAACTGCTGGCATATAATAAAAGAAAATCTTTTTGATTTTCCTGTTGGGAAACTTCTTTGAGATTTTCAGCGGATATGACATTGGACTGCTGAGACTGTGGTGTAAGAAAAAATAATCCAAACCAATCGAATTGTCC
This sequence comes from Equus quagga, assembly GCF_021613505.1. Classification (NCBI taxonomy): domain Eukaryota; kingdom Metazoa; phylum Chordata; class Mammalia; order Perissodactyla; family Equidae; genus Equus; species Equus quagga. The sequence continues at coordinate 21,951,935 of NC_060282.1, forward strand.
CAGCATCTGAACAGTATTTACACAGTCACAATAAGGCAAATGCTGCTTATTGATTAACTTCGAATCAATCTGCAGTCATAACATGGCAGATCAGATCAAAGGGTGTAGGACAGAAAACATGTGCTATTAACCTTGAAAATATAAAAATACTGTGGATGACAGAAAGTGGGACTTGGAAGAGATGAACAAGTATAGAAAACATAAAAAGAAGGAAATTAACAAGTATAGAAAAAATAAAAACAAGTCCTTATTTGGAAAATCACATAGATTTAAGTATATTGTTTAAGGTTGAAAAAATAACCAATTAAGAACTAAAGTTAACAATACCAAGAGCAAACCAAAGAGAGGAGAGAAGGAAGCTATCATATGTGTGTTAATTCCTGATCATTCTCACCAGGGTATCTGCAGGTAATTCTCTAAGTCTGATAAATTAAAGGCACTGAAAATAGAAACCATTAAGAGGTCGCCCCTGGAAATTGCAGCTGGAGTTAGAGAAGGGAAATATTTGAATTAAACCGTGTGTGCGTATGTGTGTTCTACTTCAAAGAAATAATAGTTTCCAGTGAGAAGAGATGGGACAGAAGACTGGGGTTTTTCACTATAAGCCCTTTTGTATAACTTTTTCTAAAAAAAGCATGTAGCAACAAAATTAAAAATAGGATGATGATAGAAGCATAAAAATTACTTACATTGTTAAGCAACTAAGGATACATAATTTTTTGTTCAGACGGGGATATGGCCTTAAAAACGTGTACATGGACATGGATTCTGGACAAACAGTTTATTAAAGTAAAGGTAATTGTGTTAATGAGAGAAATCCTAGCTAAAATTTTCTTTAATTTGTAAAAGTCAGTATTTTAAAAGTTAATGTAAATTAATATGAAAACTGTTTTTTCTGTTATCTCATAAAATTCATCTCACCTCTATTTTGTTCTCTTCCCTATTGTATGTGTGTAGTGAGATTTCAAAGCTCTATCTCAGATTGTCAGAGTATTTTGTCTGAGTTGATCAGTTTATCTGAACTGGAGTTTGTCCCAGCATTAGTCAGCTTGGACTGCCATAACAAAACTCCATAAACTGAGTGGCTTCAACAACAGAAATTTCTTTCTCACAGTTCTAGAGGCTGGAAGTCTGAGCTCAGGGTGCCAGCGTGGTTGGGTTCTGGCGAGAGCTCTCTTCTTGGCTTGCAGAAGGCTGCCTTCTTGCTGTGTCCTCACATGGTGGGGAGAGAGACAAAGAGCTGTCTGGTGTCTCTTCTTATGTAAGAACATTAATCCTATCAGATCAAGATCCCACCTTATAACCTCAGTTAACCTTAATTACTCTCATAAAGGCCCTATTTCCAAATAGAGTCACGTTGGGGGTTAGAGCTTCAACACAGATGTTTTGGATAGATGCAAACATCCAGCCCATAACAGCACCCACTGAATTAAGTTGTCATTTGCCTGAATTGAACATGTGGACAAATTGTTTTGCCACCAACAAATCGTGCAGCTGGGGAGTGGCTGTCCATACAGGCTTAACTTTTAATGCCCAAGAACTCTACTATTGGAAGCTTTGCACAGGCTGACCCCTATCTTAACAGATTCTAGAGTTTAGGGGTCTCCCAACCCTGGAGTCCCTACCCTGCCCTTGCTAAATTCAATTGCAGCAACATTTTCTTAATACTTTTTTCTTTTTTCCCCTGAGTGCTAACAGCATGGTGGCCCCAACTTGGCAAGACCCATCAGCCCTTTCTTTTCTGTAAAACCATCCAAAGTAAACACTCAGTCTTTTTATTATTTTGTTTGATCTTCACAACAACTTTGTAAGGTGGGCAGAGAAGGTGGTTCTATTCATACTTTAGTGGTGATGTAATTGAGAGACAGATATCAGCACTGTCCTACTCTACAGTGCAGAAAATGTGCCTCTTGTCACAATAAGGAGAGTGGAAAGAGCCCTGGACTAGGGGTCAGATGACTGGGGCCAGCCCCAGCTCTACCCTTAGCGTACCTGGATTTGAACAAAGGCAGGGTTTATCTTGATCAGATTTATCTTAATTGATTCAAGTAAGGAAGCAATCTGGCACTGGGAACCTCAGTAAGATAGCTCACATCTTCTTTTCCCTTATGTCCATCAAACCAGAGTGAGATCAGGAAGTGAGCATGGAGTTTGAATTCACTAGCAGTGTGGCCTTGGATGAGTCACTTCGCCTCTCTAAGCCTGCTTCTCTGTAAACTGGAAGTAATAACTACTTTGTAGGTTGTTGAGATGATTAAAAATGATTTATCTAAAGTACTCAAAACAATTCTTTCCATAGGCTGTGTTACAAAATTGTATCTAATATTACGTCTGGAATGGCATTAATAAGCTCTTCTGCCACATTCCCAAGCATGATTGGGGCAGACTTGACCAGGCATGTTCTCATAGTGATTTCAGAGGGGCAAGAAAGACTGTACCACATGAAAGAAAGGCCTCTTGAGAACTCAGCTCAGACCTGGCCCATCCTCACCACCCTGTTGTTCTTTTATTCTTTTGCCCCACTCCCAGACTCAAAACATGTAGAAATAGATGCCACCTTATGGCTGAAGGACCTCCTGGTGTTGCAGAGTGTAATTTGCACTAAGGGCTTTTTTTGTTTTGTTTTATTTTTCGCTGAGGAAGAGTTACCCGGAGCTAACATCCGTGCCAGTCTTCCTCTATTTTTTAGTAGGGGGACTACCAGCACGGCATGGCCACTAACAGAGTGGTAATGTAGGTCCACACCTGGGAACCACACCTGGGCCTCTGCAGAGCTTAACCACTAGGCCACTAGGGCTGGCCAGCACTGAGGCCATTTTTGTTAACAACCTACCATGTTGTTATTCCGAAGGAACTGTCATAGAAATATGTAATGATGATGATCAGTAACCATTTTTATGGTTCATATTTGTTTTCCTTTATGCTTTTGTCATGCTTTCATTCATCCAACATTTGCACAGGGTATTCCCTTAAGGTACATGCTCAGAGCGCATGTGCGCCTTTGTGCCTTGCACGCATAGCATCTCCCGTAGGTTCTGCTCATCTGGGCAGATGAGTGATGGATTTCCCTGCTGTGCTAAGGAAGAGCAGACACAAAGTACAGTGTGATCCTCTCCCTCCGTATTTCTCTTGACAGGCACAACAATCTGGGCTGATAGGAAAAGCAGGCCTTGATATCCAGGCCACCGGGATGCCAGAGACATCTTGTTTTCTCTTGACTGCCTGGGCACGTCTGTTTATTCCCTCTATGAGGTTTTACTCTTAGAAATTTTGATGCCCAGCAGTGTGCATTTGAGAGAGAGCAGATTTTACCAGCGTTCCATGCAAGCATCCGATTCACAGCTTGTGAGCAGTAGAGTCTACACATCTGGATGGTGCACCTTTATAAATAGCTCCATCAGGTGGCTGGGGAATCCGGGCTGTATCTGTGGTGTGGCATTAGGACACTTTGTGCATGACTGTCCCTGAAGACAAAGAAGAGCAGACTCTGAGTCGGAGGGAACCCAGTGCCATGGCTGAATGTTGTGTAGTTGCAGCAAAGCCCAACCTGAATGAGGAGCATCCCTGTGCCTCTCCTCATTTGGTACCTTTCTCTTTCCATTTACTTCCCTTTTTCCATCTTTTCTTCCAGTTCCTATGCCTACCTTGTCCACTGGTGCCTTTTAATCTTCCTTCTTTCTTATCAGCTGTTTTTCTTTGGGTCTTAGCTCATCACACCTAACATCATGTCAGAATGCCTGCCACTCATCTCCAGTCAGCTGGACTCCACAGACTTCCTGTTTCTGCTGCGCTATTGCTTACCCAAGTCAGGCTTGGGAATCCAGCATTGGGAGAGCGTATTAATGCCATTCAAGAGATACGAAGGGATACTTTCCTGAACACATAGGATATGGCAGGCACTACTAAAGTGCTTTAGATAAACCATTTCTAATCCTTCCACAATTGACAAGGTAGGTATTATTTCCAGTGTTTTGAGGAACACATTTAGAATGGTTCAGCGACCTGCCCAAGATCACGGTGCTAGTGAATGCCAGAGCTGGCCTCCAGTCCAGGTCTGGGTGATTCCAAATGCCAAAGCTTGTTTCATTACATCACTCTCTGTGTCATTCAGAAATGAAAAAGTTGAGGATCAGAAATGTAAGTTATCTTGCTAAGAATTATAGTGCTAGAATATCGCTCATTTTTAGCTCAATATAAGAGAAATCTAATGGGAGGAAAAGCTGTTTTAGTTTCAACCTAGGAATGTTAAGAGCACGACTGGGACTAGAAGCAGTTTTCTGACACTCAAGGATATAGGATCTGTGATAGATAAGGATAGACCAGACAGTTCTTTCATTCATTCACTGTTGAGTGCCTGCTGTGTGCCAGGCGCTGTTCTAAAGTTTGGAATTTTTCGCAAAATAAGAAAGATTCCTACCCTTGTGGAGGTCACAAGCCAGTTGGAAGAGACAGATAATAAACAATAGACAAAATGAATGAAGTGTTAGTGTATTAAATGATACTTGCTATGGAGAAGGAAGCAGTGGAACAAGGTAATGGGAATCGAAAGCGCCAGAGGGAGGAGTGTTGCATTTTAAAAGGGAGACAGGATAGGACTTACTGAGGAGGTAAGATTTGAGCAAAGACTTGAAGGAAGTGAGGAAATTAGACATGTAGGTTTCTGAGAGAACACTCCAGGCAAAATAAGAAGTGGGTATGGTTGGCATTTGTGAGCAACAGCAAGAAGGCTAGTATAGTGGGAGCAGAATGTATTACAGAAAGAACGGTGAAGGTATCTAGATTGCTTGAGGCATGGTAAGCCATTTTAAAGATTTAAAATAAGGGCAAGAGAGAAGCAGAATTAGGTTCAGGAGGTACCCAGCTGAAGTAATCTAGGTGTGACACGATAGTGTTTCTCATCAGGATTGTAGCAATGTTGGTGAGCAAAAGAGATTGGAGTCTGCATATATTTGAAGGTAGACCCCTCAGGTTTTCCCAGTAGATTAGATGTGGAATACTAGAGAAAGAGAGGAATCTATGACGAATTCAAGATTTGGGGCTTCACCAACAGGAAGTACAGAGTTTCTCCCAAATGAGATGTAGAAGGCAGTTTTCAGAGAAAAAACAGGAGGTCAGTTTTGGGCATGTTGAATTTGAAATGTTTACTACGTATGCAAATAGAACTGTGAAGTCATCAGTTGTGCACATGATTCTTTAGTTTGGAGAGAAGACTGGGCTGGAGATAATTTGGGATTTATCAGCATATATTTACATATATGTTAAAAATTTTAAAAAAAGGGCATGAGACCCAATGGAGAGCACCAATGTGATGTGTGAAATGGAAATCACTGCAGTGGGTGGTGAGATTTATCTGGCATCGCACCAAAGGTGGGACTCAAGAATCAGAAAAATGATGGAAATCTGATTTTGTCTTCAATACAAAAGACTATTTTAAACATTAGAGTTTATTAGCAATGGAATGGCCTGTTTCACAGGATGCATTTTCTGATGCTGTGAATTTTCAGGGAAAGCCTTAAATCTAGATCATCGTTTTCCCAAATTTTGTGTGCCTCCAAAAGAAAAAAAAAAAGAGAAAAAAATAATTATTTTCAATTTGGGGCTTAAGATTTTATCTTTATTTATCCAAGTAAAGTTGTTTACACATGTGCGCACACACCCTGGTATATTTATTGTGGTGCAGGTTTACTAACCACCATTTTACATGTTTTAAAGTGGATCAGATTCTTGTCTTAGCTTTAAACTTGAACCCACTGACCATTTAGATTCTTTCAAACTTTCCATTTCTTTGAGTTTGTGGTTCTGAGCATTTAGGAATAAAAAAAGGCCATCGCTAAACTTGGATATGGACAAATTAAGGAAAAAAATTATATCAGGCCAAATTTGTCTTTTCCTTTTTTCTTTTAATGACGCCACCACAATGATGTCTTAAAACAGTGGTTCTCAAACTTAGTCCCAGGACCCTCTTGTACTCTTAAAAGTTATTGAAGACATCAAAGAGCTTTTGTTTACTATGGATAGTGCAAATATAGAACAAGCAATACATTGGTTAATAAGGATCTCATATGGTGGATTCAAACCTGCAAAATATAATTGAGATTCATTAAAATCTACTTTCAAGATAAGAGAGCCCTAGTTTTACTGAAATTAATTTGAAGACTCAAAGCTTTGGATTTTCTCTAAGTTCGGTACGAGCCAATGATGTAACTCAGTAATAATAAAGGTTTAGGGTTCAATAATATATTTCACTTTTGTAATCAGTACATTTAGGACACTGGCTTTTGAAGGAAATATTAATAAGCTACAATGCCCTGTGGAGGAGACTGGAAAGTAATAGATCTAAAATAGATGTCATATGAAGAACAGTTGAAGAAACTAATAATACCACATTGTGTACTTGGAAAAATTACTAATGTTGCTTACCTGTTACCACTACTTAGGGGTGCTCGACTGCTCAGAAGAGATGAACATTACAAATTAGGAAGCATGAACTGATCCAGGTGATATTAAAGCAGTAGGTAAAGATGAGAAAATGGGAAATAACATTACATATATTTATCTTTCATTCGTGCAAGAGGAAATGTGTTCAACTTTTACCTGGAAACTTTCTAGCTGTGAAATCTCTTCTCTTTGGGAGGCATGAAGTTTAATAGCTTCATTCATCCTAAGATATTTTGGTCCAAACCCAGGAATGACCAAGTGGATCTCATAAGCAACCCTGGAAACAGAATACAATAGAAGAGGTAGCTTTTAAAATTTTTCTAACCACCTCTTCCCATGAAGGAGTTAAGATGAAAGAAGAGGGCATTATTAGTATTTAGAAATTAACTAATTTATGTTGTCGTAATGGCAAGATTTGTATAATAGGACAGAACTCTAATGGGCATAAAAAAAGTAGAACATTTTGGAAAGGGAATCGGGAAAGGAATTTTAGGTGCGGTCTAACTGGTTAAGATTGGAATGGAATTATTTAATTTTTTAAAAATTTAATATCAAAAGTACACTGGTACAAAATTAGAATTGTTTTCTCTCTGTTTAAAGGACAAAGTTTTATTAGTCAGTTGACCTCTTGATAAGAGATTGAAATTTTTTTTAACTTTTTGGGTAATCTGTCTAGACAGCAAAGGTTTTGTGTCTTACTAAAATTATGTGCTGTGCTTCACATTGTCTTTATCATGTCCTTGATTACTTAAGAAAACCTAGTCTTCTCAATATTAAAAGAGCTAAGTTTTGTTCACAACTCTGTAAGCTTCTGTATTTACCTTTAACACCTTCTATTGTCACTTGGGCTAAATAAATATTATTTCATTAAAAAATTTTAATGAATTCAACTGCCAAGTATTCTGTGAAGCAGCCCATCCTTCCTGATATTTAGAGGCCCCCTTTTGGGTGAACGAACATCAAAAGCTGCCAAAGTAGACGTCAGTGGTTTGTTGTATGTGTGTTTTTCCTCCCCCTCCTCCCTTCTTCTTCTTCCCCTTTTCTCCATTCTTCCTCCAATCTTGAGTAAGAATATACAGTGGAAGCCAATAAAAGAGAGGACTCTGGAACTAAGGAAAAGACAATGTGGAATGATAAGGGAAGGAGGCAAGGTTTAGAACTTGCAAATACTTGATTATAAAATGAGATGCTTGTAAGTATGTTTACTATTTTCTGATAATTGGTCATAAAGCTCACTATATCCTGCCAGTGGATATAAACAATCAATGCATTCTCTATTTCTTCACAGTCAACCCGCTGGGCCTCAGGCAAGCTTACCTAGTTAAGAGTTTGTACAGCCATTGGGAGCTTAAAGTTGTGGTAGTCTCTTATAAATCCAACCCCAGTAAATTAAAAGGGAATTTAGATTGCAAAACAGTTAACGGATAATTGAATTACAAAATAAAACTTAACTTTAAAAGCAGTTCGTAATATAGTCTTTCAATATGAAAACTTCTGTGGAGTTTTTTATTACCTAGCAGAAAATCTTCAAGTTTATGTTAACTTAAAACTTGAGTTCTTTCCAGTTAAATATAAATCAAAAGTTACTATAAAACATAGCTGAAATTATTGTATATGGTTAAATTAAAATAGGAATCATTTTTTTAAAAAATAATAAGAATTTGCAAACAACCCTTCCCGATGTGTCTTTTGCATAAAGTGAGATCTTCCCGTGAAATAGAAATTAAAGGCTTTAGAAATGTGCTTTCAGGTTATCTATAGAAAGGCAAGAACCACTTCAGAAAAGAAATGCCTGGAATTCTACTCAGTGTCACAGTATGTAGGGGTTAAGATAACAAACTGCCTCGGGCCTCTTTCAGGGCAACAAAACAAACCAAAATTGTCTTCAGGGTGTAAATCCAGAGAATGATGTACCCAAACATGGAGAAAGAGAACTGGGGCAAATGTTTTTTTTAATGTTTGCCTTTGGGCAGGATTTTTTTTTATTAGTTTATTGTTTTTAATGAATATGAAATACTATCTCTTTGATAAACTGTTATTATTTTGTTTTAGGCTCCTACTGTGGAAAAAAAAACCCACACAGCATGTTAGAGAAAATTTTCATCTAGAGTTGAGTATAAAGAGAGGTGTGAGTGTTGGGTTGCAGAGAAAAGGAAGGTGGTTGAAATAACATGGTGGAGCTGTTAAAATTTGATAACTCTGCACCTCCCACTGGAACAATATGATAAAAAGATTTATGTAAATTTAACATATACTTGTTCCAAATTGCACATAGAAATAAAGTTAAAACTCTTTAGAGGATCAGGTTATAGCATTCACTCCCAAAACTTGATGGCTGTTGGGTGTGAGGGTATCATGATAGAAGGAAAAGTAAGTGAGGTTGAGCTGGGGTGCTACACAAAGACAAGTTCAGGCAGAACAAATGAAAGTCTGATCTGAGAATCCAAAAAGCAGCAGCAGACTGGGGGAACTGGAATCATTATGGATATTAGCAAGTTAATGTGTAGCAAACTAAGAAAATTTCATAATAAAGCCAAGGCTAAGAATCAACTGATAAATGGGACCAGTACTTGCATCACTATCTGATTAAGAAGAGACAAACAGTGCTTATAAATGGTAGAAATCTTTATCTCTCCCAATTTTATTATACTGGTTTACATGGAGACATATCCCTGTAGGGTCATACAGTCTGAAAAATCTGCCTAAAGCGTTGAGTTTTCTGCTGTTCAAGCAAGTGATACAAATTACTGCTTAGAGTGTATTCTGAAGGAAAAGTGAAGCAGCTCCTTGAGTGTTAGCCTCAGAACACCTTAATTATGATGAAAGGAAATTTATAACAAAAGCATGCATGGTGGGCTGGTGAGGATGCATTCTAAGTTTGTTACCAAACCAAAATGGGTTTGCTTCTTGATGAGTTGAAATCAAAGCCTTCACCAGAAGTAGTTGTCACACAAAGTAAAATTTATTTGCAGCAAATGAGGAGTCCAGGGGAATCACTTTCAAAGCCGTGGCTCTCTAAGCAAGGGGAAAGCAGGAGCCTTTTATTTTCGATGGGGAATGAATATTCAAAAGGGAAGTTTCCTCATCACACATAGAGGTGGGTAATCGTTCACACAGGTGCAGTTTGAAAACATGCTTCCACATGTGTCACATCTTATGGTAATAAGGCTTAAGCTCCTCCTGGGGTGGAAATCTTAGCATTAAAATGAAGCAAAGGTAACTTTTAGACAAAGCTCAGCCTGTCTGCACAGGTGTCACTCTTGTAATGGGGTTTGGACTGGTTCAGGGTGGTTGATGATTGCATCTCTTAACATAACTAAAAAACAACTTTGAGAAACTAAGTGCTTTTGAAACCTCCTTTGAGTTACTAGGGAAATTAGTTTTCAGTGACAAGTTGACTTCGCATGTTTGGGTTAATCTCCCCCAAATCTCCATTTGAATGGGTTTGTCTTGGTGCTGAGAGAGCTCTGTTTCCTAGGAAATGAGCAAGGTAAAGAATGACCTTCCAGGAAGTTTAGTATATTGATGTATAAGCAACTTTATCCTCTTTCCTTTCCCTTCCTGATTTACAGCCTCTGTGACTGGTTTATGGGGGTTTTCTAAAAGATGTGATTAGCTTCACTTGCAAGAAACTTGCGAGGGGTTTCAGGGTAATGATGTGTCAGCTTTGAACTCATTCAACTCATCTGAAGGAAAATTTTTAGAGCAGGAAGGAGACAGATTCAGAGGTGCTGACTTGTGAAACCTGGTGGAAAGTGCATTTCCAGCTAAAAGAGCCAAAAGTCTAGCTTCCTAATCATGCAAAGGAAAGGAGGGTGATAACAGGCAAAAAGGGGAAAACTAAATAACAAAAGATTTACTGGCTTGTATCATCTATGCCAGAGGTCCTCCTCTCTCATAAAATGAAGAAAGCAATTGATATGGTTGCACACAGAGGTTAGAGGGAAGATGACTGGCAGCCTGACTCAAGGATGTAGGGTGGAAGGAGGAGGCTGACAAGTTTGATTAGGAGCCATGAGAGCACAACACACAGTGGGTGGAGATCAGCAAAGACCAGACTTGAAATTCACTGCTGATTAAATAAATAGTAAAGCAGATCTGTGAGCCCAGACTCAGTGAGAATGGTTTCATTTCATTAATTCATTCCCTTATTCATTGTGGTTGCATAGAGCATCTGTTAAATGCAGGGCACTCTGAGGAGCACAGATGTAACAGTTCTATCCTCACTGAGCATATAACTTAGTGTTCCAGTTATGGGGTTGCAAAACAAATTGCCCCAAAACTTAGTGGTGGGAGACAACTGTTTACGATGCTTGTGGATTATATGGGTCAGGAGTTCACCTGAGGCACAGTGGGGATGGTTTGTCTCTGCATCATGGTGTCTGGGGGCATCAGCTGGAAGATTCAAAGGCTGGTGGCTAGAATCATCTGAAGCTTATTTACTTGTTTTCTGATGGTTGGTGGGATTGGTGGTGGCTGTTAGCTGAGAACTTAGCTGTGGCATTAGCCAAAACTCCTACACATGATCTGGGCTTCCTCACAATATAGTGGTTGGGTTGCAAAGGTGAGTGCCAGAGAGAGTGAGCTAGGCATAAGCTGTATCTTTTTAATAACCTAGCCTCAGAAGTGACATAGATAGCATCAATTCTCTTGGACTCTATTGGCCAGTACCATCACAGACCCTGCTGAAATTCAAGGGGAGGGAATATCAACCCCAAATATCAGTGGAAGAAGGCCAGTCACAATGAACACAAAGCAGATATGTATGTATGTGTATATATGTACACACATAAAATCATTTTTGGAAAGTGTAATGTACCATACTTCATAAGAGTGAAAGGAAAAAGTTACCTGATCACAAAGTAAAAAGTGATTAAGTACTAGTGTTTGTGACTATTTTGTAAGTGATGGCCCAAAGAATCATACAAGTGGAAATAGACCAATAAAAAATAACACCTGAGCACTGTTTTCTAAACTCGAATCACATACGTATCACTTCCACTAGTTTTACTATTATCTTGTTACCATCTGTCCTATTATCTTAATTTTTTTCTTTAAATTAGCCTGTTATTCAAATTTTTTAAAAGCAAACTATCTATTACTACCAAAAATAAAACTTATTTTTCTCCATAATTAGTTTGCCATAAAATAAAAGCAACCTTAAATATAATAAAACAAGACAGTTGTTAGATGTTAGATCTATCGCTTTCCGATAAAGGTTCTGAGGCCGAAGTGAGCCCTCTCTTTGTCAAAAAAACATGTTAGCAGATGTTAGAAAGATGTTAAATCACGCTCATGAAAAACTGAGGTTCTCCCTTTTGCTTTAATCTGAAAGATTGAAAGAGAATGATCCCTAGTGAAAAGGTCAGTGATATTTAAGGCCAGATCTGTTCACCTTTTGGCAGCATCCTTTAAAGAGCTATCAATATTATGATCCTACTTTGTTGGCAAACACTGATTGAGAATGATAAAAGTTATAGCTTTTATCTGCCTCAACCAAGTTCCTGGGATCCATGAGGAAGACCAGCATCTAGCACAGAGCTGGTGCTTGTTAATGAATGAATGTATTTGTAACCTGCCATCTGTCAAAGGCTGGGTCCTGTGCACCTCTATGTTTTGTTTTATTTTGCGAAAACACCTCCCTGAAAGATCCAGTGAGCAATAAGAGGCCTTGGCTAGTTGGTTTCTGCATGAAGTCTAGCTACCCTATTATCTTATTACCATTCCCCACATGCTGGGAGAATTGACTTTTTGCTTCCCCTCTGTGGCATAACTAATTCCTAGACTTTACAGGACCAGCCTAAGTCCAGAGCCCCCAGGCTGACTTGCGCTTCTCAGGATGCAGGTGTCTAAATCCTGTAACAGTCATTCCTAAATGAACTATTAGCACCTGCTGGGCCCAGTTGTACTGGGCCCTAGAGATACCAGAGGACAACAAGAAATGGACACTTTCTTGGAATACAGAGAAAGGCCACTTGGGAGCAGCTATTTCTTCCCTAAAATTTAATTAATTGCTTAGCAACTGCATTGTCTTGTTGTTAGTGTTTTCTGATGAACTCTCTACTTCCTGGGGAGTTTTTCCCAGGAGAGATGACAACTTGAGAATGAGTGTGGTTTTCATGGCCTTCTCCAGCTCGACGTTTTCTTGTTTTCAGGGGTGTGGAGAAGGTCTGCAGAATGAGGGAGAGGATAAGAGCCAGACATTTATCTTCAGGGAATCCAACTTGTAGCCTTCACCCTACTCTAGGACTTCTAACAGTAGTGCTTTTCTAGGCATGGGGCTGGCGTTAACAGACCTTATTTTCGTTCTTTATTTGTAGTCGGCTACGGTGAAGCTGTCAAAACCTGTGGCTCTGTGGACTCAGCAGGATGTCTGCAAGTGGTTGAAGAAACATTGTCCAAATCAGTATCAGATCTACAGCGAGTCATTCAAACAGCATGACATAACTGGTAAAGTATGCAGTATCCAAAATATTTCACTCCCTCTCACGTTCCCATCACCATGGCCTTTCCCATACCCTTACCATGAAACAGCATCATCCTGCTGAAATTTTCTGCCCTGAGTTTACTTTAAAAGGGATGATAAATTCCAGAACCATGTGAGCCATGCTCCTTAACAAGCATAAATGGTTATCATAGAGAAGCATCGATTTTGAGAGTCCAGTAGAGAAGTATGTGGGAATCAGGGTAAGGGGTTAGGAGATTCTAGAGAAAATAAGAGTGTACCAATCCTAGAGGAAAGAAAGGGAGGAAGTCTTTCAGAGTAACTTGGTTACAGGATCAGTAGGTGGATGTTCTAAGTAGAAAAGATTTCTGAATAGGAAAATTATGAGGTGAATATACTAATATTAACCCACTGCCCCTAAAATGAATACCTTCAAAGCACAAATTAAGACTCCATTTAGACCAAGGAGCTTTGAGTATTATCTGTGGAAGCACTTGGAAGCAGAAAAGATGACAGTGTAATGAACTATATGTAAAAGGCCTTAGGATCAAATCTCTCAATTGGAGGATGGGATGGGCATCAGGGAGTGGATGGGTCCACCGTGGGAGCCCGTCAGAGGAAGGGGGTCTTTTCCAGACTTCACCCGCCCTGCTGCCCTGAGATTCTGCTTACGTGTGGTTAGCATTCCTCCCTCTCTCCTCCTTTGCAAATGCTGTGTTGAAAGATAGGACTGAAGAACCTGCTCTGTGCACCAAAACTGTGCTTCAGTGGGAAAAGTGTAAAGTCCTGATTCTGTTCCAGAGTCTTCATTTTCTTCTAAGAGAAAACTGATACTCTAGTGGGAAAGTGACTTGCTCTTGAGTAGCTCAGCACTCTAGATGCCAAGCCTCTTTTTAAACTCATACTTTCTATCTTTAGAAATTGTGATTAATCTCTCTATATTCTATTCACCCTGTTACTTTGAAAAGGAGCACGTTAAGCTGAAAGTATTTATTTTTGCAGTTCAGTACTTACTCTGTAGCTTTCAGATCTGGGCAAGACCACATCTCCTTAGGGCAGAACTTCATGGGTGATTTTCAAAGTGTGTTCCATGGAGCCCTTGGGTGCACTAGAGGCTGCTAAAGGGGCAAGATTTGGGTTGAGATGAGTATGTCGACCAAAGCCACTCCTTTTATGTCTGTTTTACATATTCAAATTGTACAGGCAACTTGATTTGGATAAAAGGGTTCTAATACTAAATAATGTTTAAAAAAACACTGAACTAGATTATCATAGATTCCTGCTGACCGAGTTGGTAATGTTTAAATATATAAGGAACACACTCAAGTGCATCTCAAGCTGAGTTAACAGAATGAAATCCTCCTAATTTAAGTATTAAAATGGTCTTTACTGCCCTTTCTTTCTGATTCCAACTACAGATAATGGCCCTTTTGGATGAAATTCTTGAAATCCTGAAGGCAGTGTCATTACTTAGCTTAGATTCTAAGTGTCTAGGTTTTTTTCTTAGTCCCTCCCATAAGAATATAAGAAAATTCTATACAGAGTCAGTCATTTCACCCCGAAAAGTAATCAATCAGTAACCATTTCGTTGATTACGGTAGCCTTCATTGCATAGTGTCTGCTTAATGTTTCTTAATGCCTGGGTGATAGTAATGGCAAAGCCTTTCTCATGATCTTATTTGAAAGTAGTGTTATCTTTTATTAGGGATGAGAGTTATGAGATACCCTTGAGGGAAGGGTGAGCATTTATAATGGTTTGAAGAGGGTGAGCATTACGCCCCGCAGAAATAAAGATCTCATGCTTCAATGCTTATGGAGTAAATGGTACTACTTCCCAAGGCTTTCTGCTAAGTGACATGAGGAAAGGGGGTTTCAAACAGCTGTCATATTGCTTTTGGTAGCACACTTGGTCTCCATGAGACATTGCTGGTGTTGGTAAATTGCAACCTTCTTGGGATCTCGGGCAAGCTGCTTAAGCTGAGCAAGTTATTTAACTTGACTTCCTCATCTCCAAAATAGAGACAATGATAATACCTGCCTCAGAGTTATTGTGACGATTAAATGAAATAATGTAAGAAAACCGCTAAGAGGACCATTTATTGACACCATCTACATGCCAGCATTGCACCTTACATGTCAAGACTCATCTGGAGGTGTCTAGAAGCATACCTACCACTACTTCATTCTAAGGGCAGCCTGTTTCCTGGCAAGAAAAGACAGCAGGGAATTATTTGGGAACTTAGAGAACAGAGAGAGTGATTTTGGATTAACATTTGGCCCACGTCTTTTTGACTTCACCAATCTGAGGCCTCAGAAGCCCGCTGTTCTCCCCTGTTTTCTGGCCCCTGCCTATCCAAGGGTGAATGTAAAGTACTCAAATGATCACAAGTGCCAAGTGGCCAGAAAATAGATTTCAGGACTTAAGCCAGCCTGCAGTTACAAGCCCTAGGATGCTAGAAACTTTGGGCATCCTGGTCCCCTTGGAGGCTGTGATAAACAGGGCAAGGAGGTTTGGAAAAATCAAGACATGATGAAGGAGCAAACCTCAACACCCTGTGCAGGCAGTAGAGTGACTTAGGGTGAGGGCAGGGCAGTGGTTACAAGTGCCAAGTCAAAGCCCAGAGCTGCAACTTAGCTGTGTGATTTTGTGCAGGTTACTCGGTATGCTTCGGCTTTCTTTACCTGGAAAAAGGAGATGATAATACCCACCTCCTACTGTTGCTGTGAGAGTAGTTTACGGTCATAGTAAGCAAGTATTGAATGTTAGCCGCCGCTGTTTTCCTAAGTGCTGTTCTGATTTCTGTGAAAACATCTATCTTATCCTAAAAATTGGGAAATGACCATCTAAGTGGGGGACGGGAAAGTGGGCTGGTAAATACCCTGTGTTTCTCTGCAAGGCTACAATAAGGATGTTCTTGTGTCTCTCATTTATGCTTAGATTCTCTTGAATACTGCTGTTCATTTATTTTTCTTAAAGTAAGGATCTCCAATATCATGCTCATCAAGGAAGCATGTTATATCAATGTAACATACAAACAATCCCCTAATTTAGAGGCAGATGGTACAGTGATGGTAAATAAAAAGGACATATATTACATGGAAAGAAGAAGACAAAGAATATGGGCTGTGTGATCATAGACCTGAGTCAGCGTCTCCCCTCTGGTCCTCACCTCCAGTCTTTGACAAGTAATAATAGCTGGACAACACCACACAAGTTAGTTTCTCATCAGTGAAATGAGAATAATCTTTATCTTAAAGGGTTGTTGGGAAGATTAAATGGGATGATGCATGTGAAGGGCCTAGCTTAATGCCTGATATGCAGTAGACATTTATCCACTTAACAAATATTTATGGAGCATTTACCCTGTACCAGGTTTTGGGAATGCAGCAATAAATAAGATGGTCAGTGATCTGTATAGGGAAAACATTGTGCTTCCATGGAAAACCATGCATCATCAATAGCACAACATTTTGGGTTATCTGGTTCTGGTCCTTCAGAGCTTTTTTGTAACTCTGTATGTTGTAGATAACTGATAGTAATACAAAATAATTCTTGGCGTAGATGTGTAAATTCTGTCCCACAGAGGTTCAGTTGACTTACCTAGGCACAGTGGAAAAGGTGAGTTTTGCCTCCCATTTAAACGTGTTTTATTCTTCCAGATCTATAAAGGTGCCTGCTGTTTGAATTCTCCTTTGAGCTGATTGTCATATCTTACATTATTCTCATTAATGAGTTAAATAAAAAAAAAAGTGTTCATTTTTGTATTTGATGAGAGGCGTGATTTTAACCTTTTTTGAAAATTACCCTTTAACCTTGGTGGTTGTTTAATTTTTTTAATTTATCTTTCAGCCAGAAATTCCACGAGATTAACATTTTCCTGATGCCTTTGTTTGAAGGATGTTAAGTTGTAAACAAACTTTCCTGCCTCTTTCCCCAAAGTCTGAGAAAACCTGAGATATGTTTTAACCCACCAGCTTTCAAAACCTTTTGCAAATTTCCTGTTAGAAATTCATTGTGTCTAGAAGGCACCTGCTATTTTGTGGCAGATGTGTGTAATCAGAAGAGAAGCTACTAGTGTTAACTCCCTGCAGAAGTGCTCTTAAAAGGCATAAGATGGTTAGAACACCTGAGAGGCATTAGGATAGATAGATTTAAATCATCAGATTAGGCTTGAAGGAAAGAAATTTGTCTATTTTCCTGTGCTTGCAAAATTGCTTCCCCAGCTTTCTGAGGTCCAGCTTGGAATGCTGACGAGCAAGCTCTGCTGGGGCCAGGTGTAAGCTCACAGGCGACTCTCAGATTCTCTTTTATGCACAGTTAACAATCTTTGCAAGTTGGAGGCCATTTCAGCCCCTGGCTGTGCCTGATAGTCTTCCTGTGGTGGTTCCTGCAGTCAGCTCACCTCCTTCAGCGTCAGGTCCTCCATCTGTAAAGGGTTCTTTCCCTACCAACTTTAAAGACTTATTTTCATGGGTGAAGCACTTAGTGCTCCCCAGAATACAAAATATTTTTAAAAGCTATTTTGAATATGTAAAAGGTTTTCATATAGTCTGCTTCATGGAACAGCACTGGGAATCCTTCAGATATCTAGAGTTCTGCAGCAATAAAGAGTTATCATGTGAGTCTCCCCTGAAATGGTCAGAATTGACTTGTCATATTTCTCAATGGTCTCCTACAAAATAGGTGAATGCTGCTGGTCCTTTTTGTGCTTCAACCACTGCCCACTTGTACCTCATTCCCCCTTGCAAAATATTCTGCTGAGATGTAGCGCCCTGAAATTTGGCCATTTGGCTGAGGCTATTGAAGAAAAGGAAAACTTCTTTATCTTTTCCAGACCTTTGGATTGTGGCCCTGTGCATTTGCTAACATTGTTCCTTTCAGTGCTAATTTCTCTGAGCTGTTCCACCCCTTTATCTTTCGCTCTTGTCTTCCTAGTCTTTTATCATGGTTAGAGTTACCCATGGAGACCAGTGGGGTGTGTAGTTAACGAGTGTCAAAAGAAGTGGAATAATTACTTTATGGGATGTACCTGTGAGAATACTGCTTTGTAGAATCCAGGATAGCCACAGAAAGTGTGTGCATATTTAACTACCACACTGCCTCGTGTGTACATTTTTTTTGTCTTTATTGTAGTTTTCCCACTGGATATTGTGTTCTACTTTTCTATATCTTTGTATTTTGTTACATTTCTCGTTTGTATGAACTGTTCTGCATGTTTTTTATTGAACTTTGACAAGATTTTATATCTGCAAAGTTTTGACATCATCAGGGCATGAGTTGTTTCCCGTAAGTTAATTTTCCAATAGCATTTATTCTTCATTTTTAACCCCCTTTGATAGAAAGCTTACTAACGTCACCTTTATACTCCTCAGCATCCTTAACCTGAAGATGCTGAACTTGGTTGTCCTGATGATGCAGGATAGTAGACTTGTGAATATTGGAAAGGATTTTAGGTGTCATCCAAGTTTTCATGGCATTGATAAAAAATAGCTCTTTGAATGAGAAGTATAAATGGAGATCAAAATATCAGCTTCATGCCTCATAAAGCTTTCTGGAGAATGTCATTTAGGTCTTCAGACAAACTGATTTGCTAAGAGTATTTTCTTTCTAAATTAGGCATTGTGGTCACTGGCACACCTGGGCACTACTCTTTCTACTATGTGGTAGACTGCATCAGGCACACAAGTCACGGGCAAGGACAGAACATAAGACTGGGCTGAGCAAGCCCATTTCCTGCTGCCAAAGGCACCAAATAGAGGACAGGAGAGAGGCCAGGAGTATTAGCCAGGCAAGTCCTTCCGTAAGGGAATAGGAAGAGTGGGGAGTGATTGTCCCTCTACCAGTTCAGCCAAATGTCTCCCCAGGTATCCTTGCCAACATCCCTGCTATGTGGCCAGCCAACCTTTGCTTGAACACCTCCAGGGGTGAGAATTTCATAATTTTTTAAAAGCAACATTTTTTTGGTCCAAGATTTTGGATTGTGGTGGTGATGCTGGTGGTGGTTATAGTGTTTGGTTTTCCTTACTCCCTCCTGCTCTAAGCTGCAGGCCTGCTTTGCATGGCTTTCAGATGCCATGCTCTCTTCTGTCATGCTCAAACCCACTCACTTACCTGGATAATCAAACTTCCCCTTCAGGCTTTAGTTTGGATGCCTCCTCCTACAGAAAACCTTTCTCAGTTCTCATCTGGATTACGTAACCCATCCTTTGGCTCCCGGGACAGGATCTGTTGTAGGACTTGTCATATTAAGTTGCTAGTTGAAAATATTAATTATAGAGAGTTCTGTTGAGGTTTAACTGAAACCCCCTCCAAGGTCTTGTTTAGGTTTCCAGATTAGAAACCTTTTCTGAAGAAAGCTCTGATGACCGTTCCCAGTACAGATTCTTGCTGCCAGGCCTCATGGAGCCATGGTGCCATCTCCCAGTCCTTTCCTTCATCCCAGTAGACTGTTGACTGGATATCCCAAAATGCCTCCTGCCAAGTTCCCTCTTCATCGCTAGATGTCCTCCTCCTGACACACGGAGAAGTTTTATACTGATAGGATTTCCCTAAAAATTTTTACCTTCTACTCCATCTATCTGCTCCTTCCTCTTGTCTCAGAAGACATGCGCTGTTCCCTTCTACAGGTAACCTTTTCTGCCTCTACTTTAACCAGACATCTCCTATTTTCTCTGGATATTTGCTTCCTTATAGTCATTCTGTCATCTTCAATCTAGCTACACTGGCTTCTTCCTTTCTCTCTAAATAGTTTCATTTCAGCCCCTTAATTAATCCCTCTCTATACTTTTCACTTATTTGCTAAATCATAGTTAATTCATTTATTTAAAATTACATAGCCACCACCGCATACCAGGCAGAGTACTACAACCAACAGCTTCAGAATACACACTTTCTTCAAGTTCATGAGAGTTAGTCACCATGATATACTAGATGCCAGGCCATAAGAAAGTCTCAATGAATTTCAGAAAACTGAAGTCTTACAGGGTGCGTTCTCTGAGCACAACAGAATTAAATTAGAAATCATTAACAAATGTTGGGGAGGAAAATAATTTTCCCTCTAACCTTCTGGAGTTCTTGGCTGAGATACTCCCTGTAATAAAGGACAGATTAACAGGAGAAAAACGAAAGTTTAATAACATGTCTACATGGGAGAAACCCAGGAAAACCAAGTAACTCACCAAAATGGCCAAAGTCTTCACTTTAGATACCATCCTCAGCTAAAGACAAAAGAGAATGTTGGGGGTGAGGAGAGTCAGGAGTTTTAAAGAGAAAAAAGATAGTTCACAGGTAGTGAAAAGGACCACTTGGCCACACAGAAACAATGGGGCACAGGAGGGAGTCTAACAAACAGACTTTTCTAGGTTTTTCCCTGCCTATCATATAGTTCATGTTATGCTATGGTGATAGCTCCCTTCCTGAAGGGGTTTTATTATCTGAATTCTTTTAGGTAGTTAGGGGCAGATGACAAGAAGAACTTTGAGTCTTTTGTTTCTTAAAAATAATCAGCCTAAAGTAATGCTCATGTTAAAGAGACACATTTTGGGATGGCAAATTTTGTTCCCCTTCACAAGATATCAGAAAAGTCCCAAATAATTAGGAGCTTAACACTCATCCAAGTAACCACATGAGTGAAGAAAGTCACAAGAGAAATTAGAAAATATTTTAAACTGAATGATAATAGAAACATAATTTTTTAAACATTTGTGTGGTGCAGCTGCAGTTGAACTTAGAGGAAAATTATAGTGTTAAATGCTATATTAGAAAGAAGAAATTCTTGAAATCAATGAATTAAATTTTCAACTTAAGAAGTTAGAAAAGGAAGAACACATTAATCACAAAGTAAGAACTGAAATCAATGAGACAAAAAACATACAAGAACATGTGGTTCTTTGAAAAGATCAACAAAAGTAATAAATGGCTAGCTAGACTGTAAAGGAAAAGAGACAGTATCCGGAAAGAAAGTGGGGATATCACTAAATTTTCTACATCATTAGAAGATAATAGAATATTATGAACAAGTTTATCCCAATAAACTTAACAACTTAGATGAAATTGACAATTTCCTTAGAAGCCATAACTTAACAAAACTGACTGAAGAAAGCTAGGAAATCTAAATAAAACACATATCTCTTGATAAATTAAACTTTTAATCAGCTCCCACAAAGAAAACTCCAAGCACAGGCTTTCCCAGTGAATTAAAACAGTCAAGTATTAGCAGCCAAACTTACACAAATTCTTTCAGGAAATAAAAGAAAAGAGAAGCACTTCCAAACTCATTTTGTGAGACCAGAGTAACCCTGACACGTGGTATGGTATAGACCAATATCCTTCATGAATATAAACCTAAAAACCTGGACAAAATACAAGCGAATTGAATCTAGTGATAGACAAAAAGGATATTACATCATGGCCATGTGTGCATAGGAATGGAAGGTTGATTCAGTTTTTGAAAATAAATGAAGAAAGTCATATGGTCATCTCACCAGACACAGAAGGGACTTTCTGTGGTGATGAAAATACTTTATGTCTTTCCCAAAAGTTATCTACTTGGCAGTTCAAATGTGTGAAATTTATTGTATGTAAATTATCTCTCAGTAAAGTTGGTTTTTAAAAACTTGTGTGCTTTCCAAATTTTCTAAAATAGCATCCTGTTTTTAAAAGGAAAAAGTGGAAATGTCACCCTCCATCTTTCCGTACTGGCTATAGGATCATTTAGATTAAAGATGGTAGATGGATGGATGGATGGATGGATGTGGTTTTATATTCATTTATCTGTTATATATAGAGGCAGAGATTGAGTTTAAAAATCTACTTTGTGCATTTTTCACTGGAAGAACAATCTGAAGATAGCAGAACATTCTTACAAAAAAGGTGCATAGTTTTACCAGTTGTTGGAAGATTACCCCTGATAAAAGGAGAACAACTTGCTTGTGTTATTGGGGTTCTGCTCATCTGAGCCTACACTACTGCATCCAAAACTTCTGGATTTCACAGATAAGTTAAATTTCAGAAAATATTTTCACAATGGCATATAGTTACCACCTTCGTATTTTATGAATTAATATTTTAAATTAAAAGCTACCCTCACGACCATTTTACAAACCAAAGAAATTTTAACAAAAAAACCTCACAATTTAAAAATGGAATAAATTTTACTTTAAGAAAAGCATACAATTATTTTTCTCTCTCCCATTTTCATCACAGAACTGCTACTAAGAACACAGTCTACTTTGTAGACTAACATGAGGAAACTACTGCTCTAAGGAGACACATCGATATCTTAAATACAGAATTTATTATTAGTGATGATATTTGACAGGATGAGAATGGAAGTTGCCACCCAATGAACTATGTGTTGTTTTATAGATAGAGAACTACAACAGAAGGAAGATCCTTTTTTTAACCAATAGCATACACTTAAATACACCCCATACACTGCTCTTCTATTAACTGACTGCCCACTGTAGAATTATTACAATCAAGACTACACTTACAGGTGGGAGGATTCTTACAGCTACCTGATTCAAGGTTTTTTGGGATATTTTACCCCTCCCCTCTCTGCTTTTGTATGTCTTGTAGTTTGGGAAACTGAGACTGAAGGGGAAGGTTTGCCTAGGTCCCGTGGCCAGGAAATGGAGAGCCACATCAGGAACCAGCTTTCTGAACCCTTATCCAGTACTCCTCTCACTTCCCAGACACCCTACTGTCTTTTCCCAGCCAGCCCCAGAGAGCAGACCCAGCCACTGGCTTCTGAGAGCTCAGAAAGGCAATGCCAGCAGGAGGAAAACTCTTATCAAAGTTGTAACTATGCTTTAGAAAGCCCCTGACATCTTTAATAATGCCTGTTGTCTCTTGGAGGCTTTCTGAACAAGAGGATCTGCTGAGAACTGTGTGTATGTGATGAGAGGATGCCTGTCATGTACCTAGAACTGTGCCTGGAACTGTTCAGTGCTAGCAAATTACCAGATCGCAATCTTGCAAGCTGTTACAGATGAAGCGAGGTTGAGAGTTCAGTGGGCAACTCAAGGTAAGTACAGTTGCTGAGCACTTAACATCAGGTGGACCTACTGCACAGGCTTGTTGGGATATCAGAGAAGTTAAAATCTGGAAAATCCGTAGAGCGGTGCCTGGCACATTGTTGGGGCTCAATAAATGTTACCTATCGTCGTCAACATGGGTCTGTGTTTGGTGAATTGATAAGCATTTAATGGGCACCACTATGGGCCACACACTGTGCAACCTGTAGTGGGATAGAAATGTGGGACACCGGGGGTTCTGTGATGTAAGACTGGAAAGAACCTTCCCCGTCTCCTGTTACTCACGTAAATAAACAGAGGCCCAGAGCTAAACTGAGTTGCACAAGGGCACACAATTTCTTAGATTATCAGAAAATGTTAAAAGGTAGGTCACACTGCTATGGGAGGATAGCAGACTCATTCTTAGGAAAAGTCCAGCAAGTTGCCTCACATCAAAGTAATCAGAGTGGGGGCCTGGAGTGGACAAGACCCTTTTAGTAAGCATTTTTTTCCACGCCAAATTCCAGGAGCAGAAAGAGGATTTCATAGCCACAAACTCAATCTCATACTTCCTTACTTTCAACCAGCTTTTCCTCCTCTTTATTCCACTTTTCTACTCCCCTATGAGAGTGTCGCGTGATACTAAATCAAATATGACCAAAAGTCTTACTTCCTTTGCTGCTTGCTTTGAACCCTGAGCTTTTCACCCTATCCGAGAAATTCAGTTGAGTAAGCACAATCTCTTTTAATAAGTCCCTGTTTGCTTTTTTAGCTGCTATATCCATTTGATTTTTTTTTTTTTTTTTTTTTTACTGAAGGCTCTGTTAATTACTCTGTCATACTATTTTGTTTTTGTGTGTTCTTGGGAAGTACTGAAGTCAGATTGCAAAATTAGAGATCCCCTCCCCTTGGTTTTGCTCCCAATCCCTGTTTGAATATTAATGTACCATGTACTGTCTTCTCGTCGAGTCAGATTCCCCATCTTTATAGAGCCCCAGGTTGCATGGGCAGAACCTCTGTCTTCACAGTCTATTTGAGGGCCTGGAAATGATGCCCTTTTACAGGCAATCAGCTAAGTGGACCGACGACTCTCTTCCTTCAAATGGCATAGTTTATGGTGATGAGCGTGATGCCATATGTTATTGATGAGGAAACTGAAGCCCACACATGGGATTGATTAAGATCCTGTGGCACTGATTTGATGAACTACTACTGTCCTCAAGAGATTTTGGCCAGTGACAGTCTAGGCCATTGTGTTCGGACTTTCATGTTCCTCATTCAGAGTCTCATTAGATGTATTTTTCAATTCCTATGTTAACTTTAGGGTAATGTGACTGTTAAGTGTGCAATTGCTCTTGGCAGGCTTCATATCTTAGATGGTTATGAAAGCTTAGAGAAAGCATGCATGGTGGGGACCTAGAATGGAGGCCCCTCCGCTGGTCATTCACTGTGTGTGACCTTGGCCAAGTCTCTTTAACCTCTCTGAGACTCAGTTTCACTTTCTCTGAAATATAATTATGATAATGTGTACCTTACAAAATTGGTATCAGTTATTATTGGCCTGCCGTTGTATGGAATCCATACAGAGATTTGTGAGAAGCAAAAGACAGTATAAAAATTACTTTGCAAATGGTAAAGAATAATATAAATGTGTGTGTGTGTATATCTGTACACGTATATGTATGTGTGTATGCATACATATATGTGTGTGTGGTTTTTGTTTCATTGTTAAGAGTATCTCAGTTCTCTAATTAGGCCCCTAAAACCCATCAGTCAGCTTCAGTTTCCCCAGCCCACCAAAATTTTGCTTTGCTCAATGCATTTTTGAGTAGTAATAATTATTGTAAATAAACATCAGCTTATGTCCCAAACATATACTTAGGATCGAATACTCCCAAGATATTTCTCTAGTAACTCAGAATATAAAGAGTTCAGAAGATTTGGTTCTTGCCCTTAGGGAAATTATCAATGTTGGGGAAACCATATATTTTTTAAATTATTTATTGAGTGGTTACATGCCAGGCACTCCAACAAGAATTTTGCACATATATATATATTATTTAATTTTATCTTCACAACCCTGTAAGGTAATATTATTATGCTCATTTTACAAATGAGGAAAATGAGACTCAGAAAACTTAGATATCTTGTCTTATGTCATACAAGCCTAAAAGAGGCAAAGTCAAGGTTTTAACCCAGGATTGTCTGAATCCAAACCTCATGTTTTGACCTCTATGATATGAAAAATAGCATCTTACAAGTATGAGTAACTCAGAAAATAAACATAGGGTAAGTACTGTAGAAGATGTGAGAAGGAACTCATATCTGTGAGTTTGGTTGATTAGGAACTCTGCTTGCAGGAGGCTGAATTTGTCCTGCATAAAATTTTGGAAAAGAAAGTCCTTAAAATATCAAGTTGTACTTAAATATTTTGTTTGACCCGTAGAGAATTTCAAAGGAAAATGTAACAGCTTTTTGAGCCATGGACCACACCACTCCCTATTGCCTCATACCCTGCCTCTTCTCACACTTGTGTCACCTGTCTGAGCCTGAAAGCATTTGGGTTTATGAACCCTGAGGAAGGAATCAGTGTTGGAGGCAGAGATAGATCAGAAGAGTAGATTGAGAGCTACATTAGAGAAGGCTTTGAGTGTCAGGCTACGGAAATAGATTTTCCTCTCTTAGGTTCATTCAATGTCAGTGTCATAGCATTGTTAATGATGAGTGAGGTGACAAGCTCAAAACTCTTGGAAAAAATCAGCTAACTGTGTGGATGAGAGAGAGTGCCGATGTCTGAGTTGTTGGCCCAGGTGGACCATGAAGCTATTGGATAGTTTTTTTCGCTATTTCTAGCCTTTCCCTTTCTCAGTCTGCAACGGCGGTTTCACACCTAGCTGCCTTTCCACAAAGCCCCCATCTCTCTCTGCTTTCATTATTCTGAGAGTAGACACCAATGATGATGAATTTCCTTAACATCTCTCCCTGCAATATTATTTGTATTTATACCCCTCCTTACCTACTTCCTTTCTGTCTCTGAGCAAAAGATGTTCTCTCTCCCAAAGCTAATACCCTAACCTGTGCTCTTCTCTCTGCCTATCTGGCCCTCCCTGCTCCCACACCAGAATTTGGCTCATCTGCTTTTCCCTTGCTTCTGGTTCTTCAGACATTCTGCCTCTACTTGTGCTTTTCACTTGGAAAACATGCAGTATCCTGTACACATCCCTGCTTTCTATTCTTACTGGTCTAGGTTTTCGTAGACTCTTCCCGGAACAATCTTCTGTGGTTCTATTTCATGCCTCTCTAGGAAAGCATCTATTCTTTTTTCTTTTTAAATCAGACTCGACCAAGTCACTTCCAGCTTGAAAACACTTATTGTCTATTAGATAAAGTCCAGATTCTTAAGTTTGGCATGTAAGGCCCTTCATAAACAGTCCTTAGGTCCGTTTTTGGCCATTCCTCATGCCCATCCTATCCCAAAGTGCAGACCACTCTCATTCTTGCCCCAACATAGTTTACCTTGTGAACTTTTAGTAATTTTCAAGGGCTAAGTCAAATTATTTCTCTCTTCCCTTCTCTCTCTGGGCCTTTCCAGGCAGACTTAATTTTTCCATTCTGTATTTTCTTTACATTTTTTGCAATGAATGAATGACAGCTATTATTGTTAACATTATAACACTTATCACGTTATATTGTTATTTGGTTACATGTTTATCTCCCTTCCACCAGCCCAGAAACTCCTCTAGGGAAGAAATAGCGTCTGATTTATCTTACTATCTCTAGCTGTGTTAACCCAGTGTCTGGCATAAAATAGACCTTTAATAAGTGTTGATTGGATTAAATTGAGTTTGTTCTTCCTTTGATAGGCTGAGCATTGAACTTAAAGCATTTCTTCATTTCTGTTGATAAGAATACTTTGATTAGTCCCCCAGTTTCCTGATTTGCCTCCTTTTCATGAAGCTCATCCTATACTCTCTTATCTGCAGCTTCTTATAATTACATTGTACTGATGTTCAAGTCTGTCTTCCTGTCTCATTCTTGGAGAAGCTCCATTTTGCTTTTTTAAAGAACTCCTATTTTGGATCTGTACTAAGCCCCCAAATGCCATCTTTAAGTGTACTTGAATGACAGACTCTTGAAATTTTGCCGGGTCCAGAGTCCCAGACTCGCTTCAGGCAGTTCTTCCCAGGGATATTTTGGCAGGCTCTGTCTGGATCTCTGCTCAGCACCAAGAGTGATTGTCACAGTGTTGTGGAAGCTCGCTGGGCCCACCAAAATTCAAGAGACAGGTGTTATTTTGTAGGGTAGAAAGAATATCCTTTGTCTGAAAAGCTTCTGTTGAGGGCAACAGGGCAGGAATACAATCTGTCACACCATAGGTACATTTAGTGCTAATTTGCCTGCGTTTCACAGGTAACAAAGAGTAATACAAATATAGCATTATTGTTTCAGACATCCAGATGTCTGGATTTGGGTACAACAATGCTAGATTTTGATTTCTAGCCCTTCATGACAAATTAGCTAGCCACAAACTGCCTTAATGAGATTGATACTATCTCAGAGATTACAGTTTACACAGGACAAATGAGAACAGTGAATGGCTTAAGTATGGTTATGTTGAACTGTGTAAAATTTCCAGTATTGAACAATTTTGACCAACAAAAATGGCAGTTTCACTAGATTTAATGTAGTAGTGGAACAATGTATCTTATTTAAAGCAATTAGATAAGAATTAGAATAATGTGTTTTAGAGTTTCCTTATATGCCAGGCACAGTGTTTAGCAGTTTTTATGCATTAACTCATTTAATCCTCAAAACAACTCTAAGATGAGTTATCCTTCTCTTTACGTATGGGGATACTGAGACACAGAGGTTGACTTCCCCAAGCTCACAGAGCTAGTAAGATGCAATGGATAATGCAATATCAGGGGAAGGATTCTTCAAACTCAGAGATTGGCAAGCTTTTTTTGTAAAGAGCCAGATAGGGCCATTTGACTTTTCAGGTCCTATGATCTTTGCAGGTCACAACTGCTGAGCTCTGCCTGTGTAGCTTGTAAATGAATGAGGTGGCTGTGTTCCAATAAAACTTTATTTATAGAAGTGGGCCACAGGCCAGATTTGGCACACAGGCTGTAGTTTGCAGGCCCCTATTCTAATTTCTTTCTCCCTCTGCCCAAATAATGTTTTCTCAGAGATGGTTATAAAAGAAATTAAGAGTCATAGTTTTTAAAAACATGGATTTTTTTTCTTTTTTATATTCAATGAGAAAAAGTTAGAAAATATATATATACACACACAAATATGTAAAATTCCCTTCTACTTCAACATCCAGGAACAATCACTGGTACAAACATTTCAACGTACATCCTTTCAAATTGTTGTCTCTGTACATACTGATTTATAAGAATGGTATCCCACCTTAGGAGTGGCATAGCTTTCTCTTTTCCGCTTAAAAATATATGGCAAATGCATTTCTATGCCAGTTGTTGAATGCAAAGTATTTTCTTTGGCTGTTACTAGTTATTCCCTGGATGTTGTATAAATGTCCACTTTGCAGATAAATTGTGTGTCCGGTCCCACATGCTTCTCCATTCAACACCCGTCCCTCTCTTCCCCAACTATTCCCATCCTACGTTCTTAGTTATATTCTGAATTCTTCTACCTCGTACTGTAACAGACACATACATACACAGGCACGTGTAAAACATAGCACCCCCAAGTCCCTTAATCTTCATATCAATAGCCCTCAGTCGTGAGAGTCACAGTTTTCTTTCTCTAGCATTTGTATCTCTGATATTGATCAGATTCCTTTCCCTTTGCCATAGTTGTGGCCAGCAACAGTAGTGAAACCAGCCCCTTAGGTAAATGGGCATTGGAAAAATAATACATCTTCAAATCCTGTCATTGTCCTCTATAGATGCCACCCTTGGGGGCAGTGTAATTTCTTTGAATGTTTTCTTTCTGTCTGCTTCCCTTTTGCCCAAGGCTCCTCCAGAAGAGAAGCTTGCACAGCTTTTCTTAAATTCATTAAATTTTCAGTCTTTCCCCAGTGGTTGGTACGCAGCAGGTGACACAAGACAGGAGGACATTAGAATTCCTTCCGGGGAGACCATACTGTGAGCACTTGCAAAAGGTCGCATGTTGCCACAGTGTCCTTCTTTACAAATCTTTCAGAGGATGGTGAGGCGTATCTAGAGTGGGGGAAATGTGGGACTGCCATAGTCATTCTGGAAGGATCTTAACCCCAAATCTGCCATTTGGTAGTAAATTTCCCAGTGATGATCAGCTGAGCCAGTAGAAAAAGGAGGACAAGACATAGTTACTTCTGTTTTTGCAAAACATGCTCCCTTTAAGTTCAAGTCAAAGACTAGTCTCTCTCCTAGCAAATGTAGACAGCTACAGAGTAAAGGATTCAGTGATGTCTGGATACGGCCAAAAGTGCTGCTGTAGAATGTAAAAGGAAGGCTGCTTCATTTCTCTAAACAATTTCCTGAACGCATCCAGTTAACTATTCTGAGGATGTCCCGAGAATCTTATGTATTTTGTTACTCATAAGAAATTTCCTGCTGATATTGTATCACATTTGAAATTTGTAAAGTGATATTTCACACACGCTATCTAACCTTGGAACCCTGTTGATATAACATTAGTGTGAATCTCTTTTCAGATGGGGAATCTAAAGCTCTTAAAAGTTAAGAAAATTGGCCCAAACAGCACAGCCAGTAGATGGCAGTACTCAGCTCCTCTGACACCTAAGGCTACATTTTTTGCTTCCTTCCAAGGCAACTTTGGCCTTTCTTACTCCCATCACTTTGCTCTTGTTAATTCTTAGCACAGTCATATATGGCTCTTAGAAAACATTCTATGCTGTTCTATGCTATAGAACATGCAAACTATATTTTTGACACCAAGGAGAAGAAGATTGTCTTAGGAGATTCAGAACTCTAGAATGATGTATATATCCCAAGCATGGTCATTCAAGATCATTTAATACTGAAATTATTGTTCAAGAAACTGGCTGGCTTTCTTTTGAAATTTTTTGTAGTTATATCCCTCCCTCTTTAAGATCACCTCTGGCTGCACAAATTTAAGGATTTTCTTAGCGCATTTAAAGAGAAAGACTAGGAAATAAATCAAATATACACACAGATCTGCTCTGCTTCTTGGAAGCAGTATCAATAGAAACAATTGTTGCATATACCACTAAGGGTGAAACCAGGTCAGGTTCAGAGGTAATCGATAGTGTAGTGCATATCTTTGAAACTTCATAGTTTAAAAGGATAAGTGTTACAAATGTACCCTCATTTATTTGGGACCCACTACCTCTTAATTCAAAATAATTGGCCTAGCACACAAAAATGACACATAGTAGCACTAAAGAAATAGGGATTGAGTTAATGACAGGCAGAGGGGATGAAAGAAAAGAACACATCAATTGAAAAAAGGCCAGCTATGCACACACCAAGTAAACTTGGTCAGGTCATGCATCTGAAATGGGGTTTGCATTTCTCATCTGCAAAACAATGCAGTTTGAATAAAAACCTCCCAAGTATGTTTTAACAGTAAGATTCTAAATTGGGTATTTAGCAGTTGAATATTAAAGAAATCTTTGTTAATAATAGGTTATTATGCAAGACGGCACGGTGAATTGCACTGCTCACTAATTTATCTAATTTTGTTTCAGTACCCCTTTATTTCTTACAGTGTTTGAAAACAATAACATTTCCTTCCATTGCAAATATTCTGTAGTTTGGACCTTTAATTTTTAGGAGGATCTTCCTTTTTTATTCTAGTAATTTATTTACTTACTGAATATTTTATCATCTCTATTGAAGTTTAACTATTTATTGGTTAGATAATTTGTAATTTATTATAACTTGCTAATTTACAAATCATTCATTACCTCCTAATTGTTCAATTATCTTTAAATTAGCCCTCATTAATTTACTCAATAAACATTTGCTGAGCAATTACTAGATGGCCAGCGCTAGCAGAATGGAGGCACAGAGAAGCTTTAAAAGGAGCTTGGGCTCCTTCTTTAAAGAAGGAATTCACTGTCACTCCTGGGAGATTATGTTCTTTAGTGCAAACACATGTGTTTACTGCATTGCTTCATTAACCTAACTTCGTTTGCTCCGTTTTTAAAAATCCAAAACCAGGATGATGTTTAAAAACTTTTATCTGCTGCAGATTTTTCCAAGATTGGTCAAATGAAAAAAACTTGATAATTTGGGAACACTTTGAAAAATCAAAATGTGCAGTGTTGATTGAATCATCAAAATCAGATTTTTGTATTATATACTCACAAATTATATCCATATATTACTCTTCAAATAATTATAGATGTTAAGTATTTGATGGATGAAAGAAAAGAGATGGAGATACTCAGGGAGAAATTAGCTTGGATAAATTAATTAAATGGGGTTTAAGGATTACCCTGTGATTCCATTGTGCTGGTTATCACGGGTAGTACTGGTCAGGCTAATGAAGCCCCAGTGAATGAAATTGTACACCACTGAATGGTTTGGTCTTCACCTCGGACAATTCCTTCCATCTGGAATTTGTCAGCTGTAACATTCAGTTCAACAAGCTAAGTGTTGTTTTAGATGCAACCAAGTCTTTGTTATTTGATTCTGCCCAAGTTTAAAGATTTCCTTGATTCCTGCTGACTCCCTAGGGGATATTAGAGATATGCTAGTAAAAATGTAGTGTCATTGGTTATCCTTTGCCAGAATTTGAGTAATCTGCCCTGAAATAAAAAATAATACCTCTTAGCCTAAATTCTTCCCCAGTCTGATTAACTTATTATAATTATGGTTAATAATAGTTAATATAGTTAATAATAATATAATTATGAAGCTCATCACTTCCTGCAATATTTTCTCTGTCTTTCCCTATATCCAGGATTTAATACCATCATACTGTGAGTTAGATGGACGGTACATACCGCAAATTGTCTTTGGTTCCACTGTAGTAGGAACTATTAAACTATTATTGGAACCAAGCTTCCCTGATTTGATGGAAAGAAGACCGTATTCTGTTTAACACTGAGAACTGATGTCTATTCTTCATTGTGCTGAGGAAAATGTCTCCAAAAACTTTAAAGGAAAAGGGGGAAACCCGCCCCAGATAAATGAGAATATTGAGACATCTTTAATGGAAGATCCGTTTGAGTCATCGGGGGCCTCAGGCACTGCTAGTCTCATGAAGCCTTCTCTTCAGTTCTAGCACAAAATGGGCAGATCCCAACTTGCAAGTTGCCACTTCTGCGAGTGGAATGTGCCCTGGAGATTTGCTTATTTGACTTATGTGGGCAGATTGAATAGCTCATTCTTAAAACATACTTGCTAAAGGAAGCCTGTTTATTTTAGAGGAGAATAGTTAGTGAAGACCCTAGACTAGAATGAAATCTCCTGATTCTTTCAAAACCTCAATAAGAGTCAGCTTTATGGTGCACTCATCTTGAACAAAAGCGAGAATCTCCAAATTCTCATTCAGCCAAATAAAATTTTTTCCAATTAATTGCAACCTTTTGTCAAGAAATGTCTTTTTTCCCTCATCATTCTCAGAACATAAAGCAACTAATTACTGGTCGCAATCTACACAGAAAAAAGTAATACCTTAGAACAGGGTTATCTTTATTTTCTTACAGTGGTTTTTCCTCGGTTTTGTTGAAGAAGATGAGTCCTGGCTGGTGACAGACAGGACACGCATGGCGGTGTAGTTTATTTTATATGTCTTATTGCATGTTAGAGATACCAGTTAAATAGTAAAATATGTTGGATGGAGGCCAAAAAAAGGAAAAGAAAATTTTTTAAAATAGTCCGTGGCAAAAATGTTTGTGAAGGATTTTTTTTCCTTTGTCCTAAAGGAGTGCTTAGCTTTTTCTCCTCAAGGACACAAGCTGGCGATGTAGTTTTGTAGTTGTTTTGAGCTCCTCAAGGGGGAGCTTTCACACAAGCTAACTGTAGTGCACTCACCTCTGAGGTTCAACTTGGACTTTCTGTGGGTGCCTCCTTGTCCATCCATTTCGTCCTGGTAGGGGTCTCCCTTTGATATGCAAGTTTTACTGTTTTAATTGACATGAGGGCGGTGACAGTCAGCCAGTTACAATCTTTTAAAAAATTCTAGCAAGTTGTACTTGCATGTCAATTAATCAGCTTCACTGTTAGGTGTCCCACTGTATGGTCAGGGGAGTGGTCAGTCCAGTCACTGTCCCCCACCAGGTCCAGAAAGCAATGGAAATTGGGCCTCAGACATGTACTTTTAATTAGAGCATCCTTTGTGGTTAGGGTTATTCAAACCTGTCATTTCATAATGCCATATACACACTGCCAGTTTTTTATGGTTATTAGGAAAGGGATTTTCTCATCTTTTAATAGACCTCAGGAGGCATTCCCTCCCCCACCTCCAAGCCCTGTCCCATCAACACTAGTCAATTAATTCACTGTGGAATATATAATTATCTTCATTTTTAATGTCTGACTGTAAGGACTGGTTAAGTCCTACTGAGGCTCCTTTTTCAAAAGTAAGAGGAAAGATAAATTAATAACTGTGCTTAACTTCTATTTGCAGTCAAAACTGAGATGGGTTGGGTGTGAAGAAGACTTTATTTTTTTCCAACAGACGTTGAAAGATTCTTTCCTATTGCTCGTTTTTTTGTTTTTAAAGAAAAATGTCAGATATGGTACAATGTCACTAAAATGTGGATTTTGGCAGGTGATTATTTGCTCTAATTTAGCCTCTCTGTTATCCTTGGAGGTAATTTCCCTGGGGGAGAAGTTAAGACAAAGAGAAGATACAGAGTAACACCTCTCTTTATGACTCTTGGAAATATAACGACCTTTCGTGAGAAATACAATCTTTTAAAGGAAAGTGATTCTTCTGTTTTAATTCTAAATACAGTGGGAGGATTTCAGTGCAATATAAATATTTGCAAACTCTTTGTGTAAGCCTGCTTTAACCAAACACCTGGTAAATGTTGCACAGTTTATTAATGACTCACGAAAACTCCAAGTTGGGAAATACAGCTATGCCATTATGACCACTCATTTGGCAAATAGACAATCCTGAAAGCCATTGTTTAATACCTTTTTATCCAAAAAGACTGATTCACTGAAAATATTCAGGCTTTCAGCAGATTTCCCTCCCATCCCCTGACCCTGCACCAAATTGCTCAATTATCTTCCACAAAGAGTTCTATTATTATTTCAAATTTGCAGTGATAAAAAATGACTATAAGCATTGTTCTAAAGTGTTATTCTGTTGTCTCTACCTGTCTAAGACCCTGTCAAACCTATGGCTTGTTCTTTGATTTCTTCCTGTATTTATTTAACACCTATTATATGTGTGAAGCTGGGCTATGTCCTGAAGAGGCTGAGTTGAAGGGTGATAAGCATTATGACACAACATACTGCCCTTCAGAGAACTTAAAATATAGATAGGAAGAAATGAAACACAAAAGTAAGTTAAGTGGCATCTCAAAGCAATATACGGTTAATGATCAAGAAGATGGTACAGACAGTGAATTCTACAGGGATCCAGAGGTGACGCTATTGTGGGATAGAGTGATCTAGGTTGATTCTGAGGTTACAGAATTTAAGCTAGGCTGTTAAGCAAATGCAAGATTAAAGAGAGGCAGAAAGAGGGCAAAGGGCATTCTGGAAGGAAAGGGAATCACAAGAAAAAAATAATAGATTGAATATGCCAAGTGTATTAGGGACAGTGCACAAAACTGTATAATTAGAAACAAAGGGTTTTTTTATTAGGAAGTGCCTTGAAATAAAAATCCTCATTGTATGGATTATCTGGTGCTACAAAAGGTACATAACATACGTACATACTGTCCAAATTAACGGCTTAAAATAATATTTTTTCGCTCGCAAGTTCACGGTCTGGTGATTTAGGCTAGATCTGATTAGTGGTCCTTCTGGTCTTGGCTGGGCTCATTCCCTTGTCTGTGAGCCAGCCAGCTTTTTGTTTGAATAGGACAGACTTGACTGGGATGATGGGAACAACTGGGACCTCTGCTCTGCTGACATGTGTCTCACCTGCCGGCAGGCTGGCCCAGGAATACCTTCTCATAGCAATGTAGCGGTGCAAGAGAAAAGAACCCCCATCTTGCAAGTGGTACTCAATCTTCTGCTTGTGTCACATTTGCTAACATTCCATTGACCAAAGCAAGTCATGTAGCTGGGTCCATGCGCTCAGCCCGCTCCACCATAGGGTATATCCTACATATATGTAATGCACTGTTGTGGCTGCATAACAAAGTACTCCAAAAGTTAGTTGCTGAAAACATCCACCTTTTATTATATCTCACAGATTCTGTGGGTCAGGAATTCAGGAAGGGCTTGGCTGAGCTATTCTTTTGATCTTCATGACATTAGTGGTACTCGGCTGAGAGATGGGCTAGTCTGGATGGTACAAGACAACTTCACTCACATGTCTGGTGTGTTGGCTAAAAGTCTGGACTCAGCTGGGTGTTAAGAGTGGCTGCGCTCCACTCCAGCTTGGTGGGGTCTTAGGGTAATCAAAATCCATTCACAGTGTACACTTTCCCCAGATGCCAGCCTCCCAGAAGAACTAGGCAGGTGCCAGCTCGGTGGCGCAGCGGTTAAGTGCGCACGTTCCACTTCTTGGTGGCCTGGGGTTTGCCGGTTTAGATCCCAGGTGCAGACATGGCACCACTTGGCAAAAGCCGTGCTGTGGCAGGCGTCCCACATATAAAGTAGAGGAAGATGGGCATGGATGTTAGCTCAGGGCCAGTCTTCCTCAGCGAAAAGAGGAGGATTGGCAGTAATTAGGTCAGGGCTAATCTTCCTCAAAAAAAGAGAAATAAAGAACTAGGCAGAAACTGCATGGCCTTATCTGACTTAGTTTTGGAATTCATGCAGTAAGCTCTGCTGTACTCTATAGGTCAAAGCAGACAGAAGCCCTCCCAGATTCCAGGAGACAGGATACAGACCCTACCTCTTTATGGGAGGAATATAAAAGAATTTATGGACATGTTTTGAAACCACCATGGTCATTCCACAAGCAACAAATTGTTTACATTTTTCCAATGTTTGAATTGTACCCAATCCCACATAAGACCTACCCACTCAAAGACACATCCCCTTGTGGTATCAAGTTCAGATGCAGATGATGCTCATACCTCAGGTGCCATTCCTTGAGTATGATTCCTTTTGACCTGAAGATCAGTAAACAAAAGAGACTAGTTATCTGCACTCCAACATAAAATGATGGAACAGGATAGGTTAACCTCAAGTGACACAAGTCCATGTCAATTCTGAAATATAGCAAGGGCCACACTGCCAATTTCATGATAAAGGCCCATTATTTCTCCCTGGACATGAGTCTCCATGTTTCTTGGCTTCACCATCTATGTAAACGTCAGTAAACCTTTTCTGTAAAGGGCCAGATAGTAAATATTTAGTCTTGCTTGCCACATATAGTCTTTGTTGAATTTTATTCTTTTTTTAACAATCCATTAAAAATGTAAAAACATTCTTAGCTCAGTGGACATAGAAAATCAGGCTACCACGTGCATTTGGCCCATAGGCTGTAATTTGCCAACCCCTGATGTACACTTTGAGTCATTTTTCCTTTTCCACAGAAATAGCCTATGACTATAGGTAAGTAGTTGTCTCAGCTTATTTCCAGCTCATAGAATTTTGAAGAGTGCAAAATTCTTTTTATCTGAGCTTTTCAGTCCAAGCTGACAGTGTATTCTGCCAATACAATTCTCTTAAAAACATTGTGGGTTTTCTAGAAATCTTAGTGAAATTCACTCTATTAGACAAATGTCGCATGCATGAAAGTCTTTGAAATATGCCCTGCTCTATCCTGGGTCTCCTGTGAGACTGCTGTGCGACAATGCCCTTAAAATTTTTAGAAGCCCTATTGTTTAACAAAGAGAATCTGTAAGGGACACTCTTAAGATCCTTATGATGCTTATTTTGTTGTTGTTGTTTTGTTTTACTGAAAGGATCTATGCTACTCTGCATTAAATCTTCTAAGGTATTAAGAAGTGATTTTGTAGCCACACTCTAGCTCATATTTACTGTGAGACCACATCTTCCTTGTAAAATCCTGGATTTTATCTTTGCCTTTATACCCTTTCTTACTTTGCTAATGTTCTGCTGAGAGACATGGGAGATGAGAAATAGTTTTATTTTTGAACTAAACAAGTCCTGGCTCCTTTATATTTTCTCTAAATTATGCTTGAAACTGCATATTTCCTTTTTTAGCTCGTCTCCCTTTATCTGTAACTTGTGAACCACAGTTAAACCAATTGAAACTTGACATTCTGCTGTAAGTTTCCTTAGCTAGGTTTTTCAATTTATTAGTACATTTTAAGTTTTACAAAATACTGCAGGCAACAGTTTTTCTAAAATTTCCACCACTATGTAATAAGGGTATCATTACCTCCAGCTTCCAACAATATTTTCCTCACTTTCCAATAACATTTTTTTTCACTTGCCTTGCTGAAAGTGAAAAGACCTCAGGGTCTTTCTTTTGTCCACTACCTAGTCTCAAAAGCAATGCCACCTGTTTAATTTTTTGTTATATTAGCACCTCACTTCTGGTAACAAGTTCTGTTACAGTTATCTCTTGCTACGTGACAAAGAACCCCCAATTTTGTGGGCTTAAAAAAGAGCCATTTTATCGTCTCAGAGATCTTGTGTTTAAGGAATTTGGGCAAGGCTCTGCTGGATAATTCTTCATTTTATAATGTCAATTGAAATCGTTCACTGGTATTTCCCTGGCAGGTAGCCTGGTCCAAAAGGTCCAAAATGGCATCACTTACATATATGGCTCAGAAGATTTGGCTCAGCCTGAACCATTCACCTACACATAGCCTCTCCAACATGGTTGTCTTGGGATAGATGAACTTACATGACAGGTAGCTTCCTCCATAGAATAACAAGCATCTCAAGTGCGAGGAAGATGGTAACTGGCCTTTATTGACAGTAAAGTCTACTGGTCAAAATAGATACAAACCCTCCCAGATCCAAGAGGAGAGGACATACTCCTTACCTGTTAATGAGAGGAGTGTTAAAGTATTCAAGTCTGCACTTTGAAACTACCGTATGGACCATTAATGCAGGTAATGTTCCATATGAGAAATTTTGATAGCCCTTGTGGAAAGATTTGAATATGAGCTTGGAGTATCCATACTCCTTTGGATTCAATCAAACACAGCACAACTATCTTTCAACCTTCATTTCCCAAAGACGCACTTTCATCCATTTCCAATTTTTTTAATCACACATCCCAATGTAAAACACTTTTCAACATGTGCCCAATATGTATAGGTGACCTATATAGAGACTTTATAGATAACCTCATGATTTTATCACACATCTCACTGAGTAAAACAATTTTGAACACATATGTCCAACATGTGTAAATACTTATATATGTAGTTAATAAATAGCCTCATGATTATGTTAACTATAAACTGGAAAATAAAATCAGATCCAGTAAAGACAAATATAAAATATTCTTAAATATCTAATTATGGTTACTTTGTATTATATTATCACTAGCTAACATTTCAAGGCAAAAAGATATACTTCAGATGACATTCGTAGTTAACAATAGTGAATATAAGTGCATATTTAAATTAATTTTTCTTGATAATTTTGAATTCAAGTGCCAGTTTTCTTGTTAGACTGGTGTATTATTGTTGCTTTTACCTTATAGTGCAGCTAATTAAGTGTTTTCATTGGAGTAAAAAGTGCTAGTTTCACCATTTTATTGGTTTTCAAGAACTGTTTTAACTTGCTTGTCTATTTTATGTAAGTTAATTTAGTTGAAACTAAATGTTATAAGCTACAAATCCATTTAACCTGGCACATGTAAATAGTATATGTCCCAGTACTTTGATCATAGACCAGTGAGTGTGGGCAGTGCTACTATCCCTCAAGCCTATGGAATTCTCACTTTTCTCTTAGGAATACTTTAGATACACCATGACCTTCCAAGTCATGGGTTCTTCTTTTTTGTTTTGAGGAAGGTTAGTCCTGAGCTAATATCTGCCACCAATCCTCCTCTTTTTGCTGAGGAAGATTGGCCCTGAGCTAACATCTGTGCCCATCTTCCTCTGCGTTATATGTGAGACACCTGCCACAGCATGGCTTGATAAGCAGTACATAGGTCTACGTCCGGGATCCAAACTGGTGAACCCCAGACTACCAAAGTGGAGCTTACAAACTTAATCTGTGCGCCACCGGGCCAGCCCCTGGGTTCTTATCTTTTTAGATAAAAAAATAAATATGAATATGTAGTCTAAACCACACCCTAATGAGCTACCTGGCGCCTTCCCCCCCCAACCCAGGGTGCAAACACACCGTAATGAAAGCAATTGATATAGAAGACTTTGAATAAATATATGTTGTGTTAGTTAAAAAAAAAAAAAAGAATGTCTGACACAAAGTAGGCTCTCAATGTTAATTGAATGAAGAATAAAATTGCTATATCTGTAACAAAAAGAAAATTATAGAAATCTCCGTTGTTCTGAACAACTCATCTCCCCAGTGATCCAGTCAAAACATTGTGGAAGATTAGGACTTATTTTCCTATGAAATGCATCCCACTGGAGGCTGATTTGAAAAATTAACTTTCTGTATCAATGAAGATTAACAATTTTTCCTCCCTTCCATACCCTTCCCAATTGTAACTTCATCTTGATGTTTTGGCTTCTACATTTCATAACAGGGTCATAAATCATTTAATTTCCTTCAACAATTAGCTGAGTTGAGTTAGCAGTATTAATATCTTTTTTGTTCTTTTTAATGGGAGAACTAAATCATATTGAGTTGAAATTTCTTGTTAAAGGCCATATAGAGAATCAATAAACATGTTGGGATTAAATTTTAAAAATTCTTACTCAGAGGCTTTACCTACATTTCTTTGAGCTGCAATGGCCTTTTGATCTTTATTTGAAATAAGAGAATTCTTGGTGATTAAATAAGTAGACTTTCTTTTAAATCAGCAAATAATGGAGCTTTCAAAACTAAAAGCAGTTACCACAGCAAATTCAATAAGAATGATACTTCATGGAATAAAGTTGCTACAAAACAGCATATTAAGTTGGAAAAAAACAAGATAACAGACTACTTTGGTTTTTTTCACAATCCTTTTGAGGAAAGTGGAAGGTGAAAACGTGACTGCTCTGTCTGCCTCCTTCCCAAAGCAGAGTCTATTGGTTGGTGTTAGAGCAGAAAATTAAGAGAGTTCTCTTCTGCCAACCCCCAGGTTTCTCTGCAAAGCAGAACACTTCTCTCTAGCAGTGATGATGGGTAGTGGTTAGAAAGGGAGGAGGGATACTTGGCAATCCGGAATAGCAACAGTGCAGAATTGAGAAGAGATTCACAGAAAAAACTGTTGGGCAGGTCTGAGGTCCAGGTGAGGTTGCAGACCATGACTTAGCTTGTAGTGGCAGTAGTCCACACACTGGTGTACCTTTTCTCCAGTAGTGTGTAGGTTGAGAAGGCATCTTTGATCACTCTTTGATGTTTAGCTGGTCTTTTGCAGTGTTAGTACAAGGAACACTAAATCTGAGGATATTGTCCAGGGAGTCTAGTATGCAATTGAGTATAGGATTGGAATGAGAAAGTGATCTCAGATGGGAATTTATAGATGTGGGGAAAAGGCGGGTACAAAGACCTGAGTGTGCTTAAGGTTGAAGGACAGGAAGAGCTGGAGTGAGAGAACAACTGGGTAGAGGAGAGGTTAAGGATGAAGTTTAAACTTTAAGAGCTCGAATAATTCCCATTGTTGACAAAGTCTAGGGTATGGTTATGAGGGTGAGTTGTTAAAGTAGAGTAATAGTTGGATAATAGATTCATTTGTATGGTAGAGAGTAGGATTTGAGGCAAAAGTGAGTCTGTGATCCAGGTGCCGTATTCCTCAAGGGATTTGCATGAATAACTGAGAAGGCGGATGATAACAAAAATGGTAAGATGCAATTGGAGGATGGCACAAACAGCAAAGGGAAAAGATCTCTTCTATGAGAATAGAGTAATAATCTGGAAGCAACAATAGGAAACTGTTGCCAACATTCACCGAGACTCACATCATTGTCTGTCTCTCCAGTGACATTTGTCGAGGAGGCAAGGCAGAAGAGAGCCTTAGTTGGTTATTAAAAAAATAATTAAAATTAAAAAATGCAGTTGAGATTTTTTTCCACGTGTTGTCCTTCCTGGCTTAATGAATGCAAAAATATAGGGCTGACTTCCCTCTTCTACTGTCAACATTTTCCCCCTCAGAGTTTTTTATCATTTTTGTGATTTATTTTCTTTTAAGAACGAATCCTGTTTATTTTAACCAAACTGCCTCATAAGAAATATTGGAGCCCGGCATTTCAGGCAAGGCCTTGTGTATTTTTCTTCTTTAAGACTCTTTTCTCATCAGAGGGAAATATTTAAATCTGGTTCAATCCAGTTTATGTAACCTAGTTAAACCAACATTCTCCAGCCTCCTGAAGTCATTGAACCTTGTTGTATTTATCCATGGAAAATATTTTTTGTGACTGACCTTAGAGAGAGAACCAAAAAGAAGTCAACAAGATTTTCCTTGTTATCTGTTTGCACATGTGATTTCCATCGATTGTTAATATTTACTAACAGGAAATATCTTCTCCATCTAGAATTTCTTTTTTTCTCTGGGAACATGATGGCTAAGGAAGAACGTTATAAAATCTATGACATCATTAGTGGCAAGGACAAAGGGCTTTCAAATTTGTTTTCCCGGTTTTCAAATTCTAGGACAAAGTGGTTTATCTTTTCTTTCTCTCTCCCTCCTACTCTCCCCTGCTTTCTTCTTTCTTTTCTTTTTTTTTTCCGGATGTAACTTACATATAATAAACAATGGAAATCTTAAATTTAAAGCTCAATAATTTTTATGTATGTGCACATAGTCATGTAAACCTCACTCAGCTCATGACATAGAATGTTTCTACCATCATACCATCCCAGTAGAGTTGCCTTGTGCCTCTTCCCAGCTGATTATCTTCAGTGTTGACCACTATTCTGCCCTCTACCACCATAGATTGGATTTATTTATTTATTTTTATTTCTTTTTAACTTCTTTTATGTCTGGCTTTCTTCATTCAATATTTTCTTTGTGAAATTCATCCATATTGTTGAGTATAACTATAGTCTTTGATTTTTTCATTGTTGAATGATATTTCATTACATGAATATCTCCTAGTTTCTCTATTCCATTGCTGAGGGACATTGGATGATTTCCAATTTGGGACTATTTTGAATAATGCTGCTATGAACATTATTGTACATATATTTTAGTGGAAAGAAGCATTTTTCCTTACCCAGGAATGGAATTTCTGGGTCATATGTATGTTCAGCTTAATAGATACTCCAAAGTATTCAGAAGTGATTATTCCAGTTTATACTTTGACCAGCAGTTCATGAAAATCCAAGTTCTTCCACATCCCTGCCAACACTTCATCTTGGTCAGTGCTTTTGATTTTAGCCATTCTTGGAAAGCTGTAAGAACAGTTCCTTCTTGAACTAAAGTAAGACAGTTTAAAGATGAATAAAGGACAGTATAGGTTCAGGCAGAGGGCTGTTAATGTTACGGGGCTTATTTGAGTGCCGCAAGTAGGAAATAGTAAGGGATTTGTTGAGCTGATGTTTCTCTGAATATAACCCCAGATCACCTGCCTCAGCCTTATCCAGGGTCCTTGGTAGGTATACCTACTCCAGGTCTCCTCCCTGATCCACTGAATCGGAATTTTCATCCCTGAATTCTGCATGTATACCAGACTCTCTTAGTAACTCTTATGGACCTTGAAGTTTTATGTGCACCACTACATACATATTTGAATCACAGAAACCTCAAATGGCAACTAAGAAACACTGGGTTAAGTGTGTAGTGACTGTATTTCCAGGCTAACAACTGAGGTACTCTGAAATCAGGACAGCCTCAGAAAATATCTGCCACCCTTGATATCAGATGATCTAACATACCAGTAGTTGGAATTCCAGAAGGAAAGGACAGAGAGAATGAGATTGAGGAAATATTTGAATTTTCTTTAGGAAGACTGAAAATTTTCCAAATTAGTACAGGCACCAAACCACAGATCTGAGAAGTTCAGAGAACACCAAGCAGAATAAATGCCAAAAATCGAACAAACAAACAAAACACATCACACTGAGGCCTATCGTACTGCTGGAGACCAAATGCAATATATTGTCTGTATTCCAAAGGCCTGGAAACATTTTTGTCATTGATCTCCCCATGGCTTTCTGAATTCAAGTTACAGATTCTTCTTTTAAGAAGACAGTTCTGTTCATCTACGTCCTCAGAGCCTCCCCTCCCTCTGATGTATTTCTCATGGTGCACTTAATTATGTCATGGTAGGCCTGTCAGATGCCAGTCTGTAAAGTTGACCCATTAAAGTTATTTTCTCCAAATATTCCCAACTTCTTTTTAAACAATTTTTGCTGTTTTGTATATAACATGGCAGCTCTTTAGGTCCTTCCAGTGTGGCAGGTACTAAGTGTATATGTGTATCATCTCAATTGTCATCCTCATGGCAACCTTATTAAATAAATACTATTATTAACTTCACTTTTTTTTTGACATGTGTGGAAACTGAAGATAAAGGAACTTAAAATATTGTTCAAATTTACCAACCAAATAAGTGAAACAGCTTTAAACACAGGCAATCTGACTCCAGAACTCTTTTTTTCTTTTCCATCTTTATTAAGGTATAATTGGCAAATAAAAATTGTATCCAGTCATGTACCACATAATGATGTTTCAGTCAATGACAGACCACGTATACAATGGTGATCCCATAGATTAGGACCATATTGCCTAAGTGTGTAGTAGGCTATACCATCTAGGTTTGTATATGTACACTCTATGATGTTCGCACAACAACAAAATTGCCTAATGACACATTTCTTTTCTCCGAATGTATCCCTAT
The DNA here is from genome assembly GCF_021613505.1 of Equus quagga. Lineage (NCBI taxonomy): Eukaryota > Metazoa > Chordata > Mammalia > Perissodactyla > Equidae > Equus > Equus quagga. Next base: position 21,995,797 of record NC_060282.1, read on the forward strand.
CATTAAGTGACACATGGCAATATATTTAAGCTGTATGACTTGATGTTTTGATATATGTACATATTGTGAGAAAAAAGAAACCTACTCCTAACTGTTCTGCTATATTGCATCTCAACTAACAAAAAAAAAATCCCATCAGACACACACAGATTATATTATATGTAACATTTATAAAAATATAGCAGACTTTATTCTCCATTTCCAGTGAGAGTTGTAGTCCAGTTTGCTCAACAGGTTAGGGCACATTTTCTCTCTTTATCTTTGTTTTCCTTAGCCCAGTTGCAACAGCAACCTGCTTGAAATGAACAAATCCTCTTGAATTCTTACAGTTGCATTAAAGGGATTGGCAGGCTGACATGAAGATGCAGCATTCCCTCCAAGGGCAGATGCTAGCCTCAGTGTTTGTGTGGAGACGCAATAAATCAGGAGAGAAGCCTTGTACCCAATTCACAGTGCAGGGTGTGGGTGGACTTTTGACGGGGATTCTGATAAATTTTAGAGATTGTTCGGCAGCAAGTTCTTTTTGCCCCATTTCACTATGTATTCTGGCAGGCTTCTCTTTTTTAGGAGGCTTGTAGCAATTAGTTACCAGTGTCAGGTATTTTTTTTTTTTTCGACGAAGAAAAACAATGAAAGATCAACAAGACCATGCCCTACAAAAGATTTGTGTTATCAAAGGTCATGTGAAATCTGAAGATGCTTAAAGTTTTTGGATAATTCTGCTCTGATTATCTGGGTAGATGCCAGCATCTGCTCCTTTATGTTTTTGCTTTATCAGCCCAGCTCCTACTCCCAAATCTCCTCCCTCCCCAACACACACACTCAGAAGAATGTTTAGCCCTTGCTCTTTACTAGAAGAAAAACAGGGCAGGAGCTTTCCAAGGGTTAGGTTACATTCCATAGATGAAAGGTTGGGGTTTTACACACAATAAGATCCTTCAGCCTTTGACCCCTCTGCCTTTTCTGGCTGTAACAGTTCCCTCATAAACCCCAATCCCTGGACACTGTTGTCAGCCTGGATATCATTCCTGACTTGCATCTCTAGCTAGAAAACTTTCAAATAAAGTTTTATCTCCTTGATGTTTCAGTGTTACTTCTCCATTTGCCTCTCCTCTGCATCTTACATATTTCTTTCTGATATTTTGATCTATGAGGACTTGCCTTTGATTAAGGGCTCTGCTCCTTAAGTGTTCTTTTTTAGTTTCTCCACTGTATCAAAAGATTGGAGGCACCTCGGGTGACCCAACGTCTCTGGCATATTAAATCTGGGTGTCAAGTGCCTGTACGTTCTTTGATAGATGACCTGATAAGCCTTTTCCATCTCTAATTTCAATGATTTTGTAATACTGAATTATTTCTTTTTGTAGGCCTATGATTTTCTTCTCCTCCAACTTCCCTGTGTTGCATAGGTTTTCATAATTAAATGCAATGGATTGTTTAGAATCTAATCTTGGAAACATGTGCCTTTTTTCTCATGGAAAAACAAGGAAATGGAGCTTCATAAATTTGAATATTGAGCTTAAAATATAATTTATAAGGAACAAATAAAGGAAATGTAAATCATGTTCATGAAAGGCTTACTTTCATCTTAAAAGTTGGGTTGAAAAATCATGTGGATACATTTATAAGTGATGAAACGACATTCTGAAAATAAAATCTCAAGGTTAAATGTAGAAGCACATTTGGTAGACAGTTGAGCAATCCCAGGATCTTCAAAAGTTTTATGTTTGTGCCTGTGATCCCAGCAATGAATCTTACGACTTAGCTTATTTGAGAGGTGAATTCTCATAGGGCCTGACTTCTGTGTCCTTGCGAATTTTTAATGTTTGGGTATTTTAAATAAAATCCAAAGATGTATTTAATCCAATCCAGAAAATACACAGGACCTAAGGCAAAAAGAAACCTGGAATACCCTTGCTTTACTATCAAAGAAAATCTGAAAGAAACATTATAAATTCAAGTTTTCAGCTGTGTCTAGTTTTCATAGCTCTCCGTGATTAAGGAAGAACTTTAGGAAAATTCACTGCAAACACTTACGTTCTTTTTTTAGAAGCAAGATGCAAAAATGGTCCGGTGGCTTGGATTGGGTTGATATGGCCCTGGGAAATGCAACCCAAACCAATAGAAATTTGATATTCAAGTAGAGATTTATGGTTTTAGAGCTAACAATTGTATAAAGTCATTTCTGAAGATGGTGTTATCTAATTCGTCAGTTTAGACCCATTTTGAAGCTAGTTTTCACTGTAATAGTGAAGCTGTAACAGCTGATATCTTTATGTAGAAGATTTAATTTACCCAATATAGTTTTAACTGAATCCAAGCTATTGATGTTATGATAGAAATATGTTTATCAGTTATAAGATGTTTTCTCAGTCTCAGTTCTGCTTTTAGTGGCTGATCAGTATTCGTTGGAATCAGCCCTTCCTTTGACAGAGGCTGTCTCCTGGCTTGTGAGGGTGGATGTTCTCACAGTCACGACATGGTGGAGTGTGTGTTGATTTACAGATATTGTAGCTGAAGGCATGTATTCTGCTATGCTCCATTACTCTGCAGACAAAGGAAAACATTTGTATTGTAAAAGCAAGCTCACTTTGTTGAGAAGATTCAGCTTATGCAAGGGGTAAAGGACAATGCCACATTTCTCTCTGGTTTGGTGGTTTGTGACTTTGACTTATTTGTGTATCCAGGTGTCTCCTGATTTAAGGAAACCTATGATACAAAACCTAAATTTGTGAAATGAAGGATCAGTAAGTCTCACTTTGTCTTTGTTATTCTCTTGGCAAATTCACAGATTTTTATAGGAAATTTGCTCAAATTAATGTTCATTGTGGTGTAGTGATTAAAAATATAGAGTTTGAAGTCTGGTGGTCCCAGATTTGATCCAAAGCATCAAATCTTGTAGGTGGGAGGTCTTTGTTAGGATCTTTAACCTCTCTGGGCTTAATTTTCTCATCTGAAAAATGAGAGACATAATTGTGCTTATCTGTGAGAATCTGTTGAGATAATTCATGTCAAGCATTTATCACAGTGCCTGGCATATGACAGTAAGATAGATTATACATAAATGTTTATGTGTGTCTGAAAATGTGTGTATGTGTATGCATATGTGTTTATGATTTACATAGTGTTCAGATACATAGTGTGCTATGATTGCATAGTGCTCACGGTGTTTTATGGAAAATGGGGCGCACTTATAAAGTTAATAGATGATGTACACAGAATTTTTAGTAGCAGATTTATCTCACTAACTATGTATTGCAGAGGTCACTATTAAAATTCATTTTCATTCCCTGCACACACACCTGCTAACTATGGAGGTAGGTGACCTAGAAGCGTGCTGGATGGCACAGTGAAGCCACCAGGGCTGTTTTAAAATCGCCACAGGCAACACACCATGTTTATGTCAGAGAATTGATTGGGCACTCCTTTGCCCTCTGAAACCCTTTCAGAGTTTGGGTTCCCCAGAAAGCAAGCTCAGACGGGGAGATCTGCATGCTAGAAGTTAATTGGGTGGTGTTTTCAGGTTCCACACCTGTTAGGGAAGTAAAAGAAGCAGGACTGGGCAGAGGGAGAAGTTGGGCTGTGATTCAGTCATGACAAGACCTCAGCCAACCCTAGCTCTGAGCTGAGATTGATTTTGGAGTTGTCTCAAGGGTACCTGGGGGGCTGGATCTTTATACCTTCTCCCTGCCCCCCATCCACCAGTCACTGGATGCAGCCTGCTCTCAGGAAGAGGGGCATGACTTTGGGCAAGTTGGCTCTTTTTAGTCCAGGTGAAAAGAAAAGTCGACAGCTGAGAGTGGTCAGCAGGCAACACTCACGCACAGCAGCTGAGGAGTTCTTTAGTCCTTCAGGGGCATCTGAGTGGCTCAGCATAAAGTCTGTAGCCATCAGTAGAACCAACTATTCTTGGCAATTGATTTGGCCTAAGTTATCTGGTCTCTACTTTCTTCTGGTCTTCCTCCCTCTATTTTTTCCTTCTTTCCCACCCTTCCATCAACCATTTATTGATGTCTACTATGCAGCAACCCCTCTAATGAGGGATAGACATTTTTTAAACATCTTTTTTGAAAGTTCAGTTGTATGCAGTGAATGGCCAGGCAGCAGAATGAGTGGAGAAGATGAGCTTTGGAATTGGAAAAATAGTCATTCAGAATTCCACTGCCCTTTGCTATCTATGTGATCATAGTCACAAAAATTCTCAAGCCCCATTTTCCTCATTTTTAAAACAAGGATAATAATTGAACCTGTCCAGAGGGCTGTCCAAAAAAATAAATTAAAGAATGAGAAGTTGTTCACAGTTACACCCAGCCCTTCACAACTGTCAAATAAATTGTTCTTGATGTTTTTATTGGTAATAATAAAGATAATGTCAAAGGTTTATGGATCCTTTTCCATGTAACTCCTTTACCTTTGTCTGTTGGGTCAAACAAAAGATATCTAACCCAGGATGAAAACTCAGTGATTGAATGTTCTGAAGTGTTAGACTCTTCACTCTTCACCCAATTTATGTACTGATATTTTCTATGCCTCAAGGACCTTACAATGCCAGGTATGTTCTAGTGACCTCATCTGTTAGGCTTCTCAGCATTCAGCACAGCTGGCCTCTTGTCTTTCTTGAACCCATGTTCCTTCTGACACCTCATTCTCCCAGATTTCCTTCCATGTTTCCAGCCACTCCTGAGCAGCATCCCTTTTGGTCTTCTCCCTGAGGTACCCATTCATTGCTAGATTTCTTCAAGGGGCCAGTCCAAGGACCTCTCCTTTCTTCATGCTCCCTTTCTCCTTGAGCATGGGTTTGTGTGTAAACTCCGTGATGGTGGCTACCAAGCTAAACTCAAGACCTGACTTCTTGGACCCCCAGCCTGTACCTATATGCCCACTTTATATTTCTAGTGAATATCTCATAGGCAGTTCAGATTTCTTGCATGTCCTAGCCAGAAGTATTGATCTTTTCCCTCAACTTGCTTGCTCAGTATTCCCCATGTCAGCAATTGCACTCTTTTATTGCCCAAGCAAGAATAATAAGGATTATTCTTGTCATCCGTTCTATCTTGCCTCAAATACCTAATCTATCACCAAATCCTTTGATTCTACATGCAAAACATCTCCCCTCTGCACATCTTTTCATTGCCACCTTTCTAGTAGAAGCCGCCATCATCTGTTGGCTCAACAAGTTACAGTCTCCTAACTAGTTTCTCTGCTTCCAAACATCACTTAGATCCTCAACTGAGACTATTTTTTACAGGAAGCCAGAGGGAGAATTTTAAAATATAAGTTGCACCGTGTCACTGCCCTGCTTAAAGCTCTATACTGACTTCCCATTGCACGTGGAGTAAATAACGAGGACCTTGGTCTTGCCTCCAACACCGTGAACGATCTTGCCCTTGTCTGCCCCTCCATCCTCATCTCAAGCCAGTGGCCTTCCTTCCTACAAGCCCACCTCACTGGCCTTCTTGCCTTCACTGAAAGTAATATTTTACACAGAACGTTTGCGTACGTGTTTTTCTTCCTCAAAACTCTTTCAATTTTTCTCTCATCTGTCTTTCTCATCCTCCAGATTTTAGCCTAAACGTTCCTTTTTCAAATTTGCTTTCCCCATACCTCAATTTAACCTGTTTTCCCCTATTCTTTTCATGAAGAGTGTTTTGTTCTTTTTTCTTTATGGAAATTATGTATTTATTTGGGTATTTTCTTTTAGTATGTGCTTCCCTCACTAAACTGCACCTCTGTCAGCACAGAGACCATATGGATTGTATTCACTGCTCATACCCGGCACCCAGCCTCATGTCTGGCACATAGAAGGTCAGTAATTGTTTGTTAAATGAATACTGAACTAAGTAGGCATCCTGCCTTCTAAATAGAGGCAGCATGAATTTAAATCTGGTATCTTGGTTCTCGTCTTTGCTCTGCTAATTACTAGCCACGTGACTTTGGGCAAGTCCCTTCACTTTTCTGGGCCAATTTTCTTATCTTTAAAATGGGCATGACACCATTTCTTATCCCTTTCTCACAGGGCCATTCATTCATTCAGCAAAACTTTAATGAAACTTTAACTCATCTACCAACTGCTGAGCACTGGAGTTACTCAATTAAATGAAACCCCCATTGTCTTCATAAAGAGTACAGGGTTTATTTAGAAGGGAAGACAGGCGTGTGAACAAATTCATGGTTTTATTATAATATAGTAAGAGTAATGATAGAAGCACATAGAAGGCACACCTTTATGTAATCTGTATGTTTAATTCGAAAGAAATGAATTGAGTCACGTACTATGCTGGGCACTTTCAAATTTGCTACCTAATTTAACTTTCGCTTAGAAAACTCCAAATGACTAAAATTGTTATTGCCATTTTACAAGTGGGGAAACTGTGACTCAGTGACATTAAGTAAGCTATTCAAGCTCATAGGACTAGGGTATGGAGGCACCAAGCTTTCTACTGTGAGTTCAGGTCCTTTTCCAAAAAAAAGAAAAATACGTGATTAAAGTGTAAGTTATTAATTACATTATTTCTAGAAGAATGAATGAACTCGTATTGAACTGAAATATTTTATAGCCAAATCTAAGTCAAAAGAAAAGATCATACCAAAGAATCTCACTTTTCATTTGAACTTCCTCTTTTTTCCCCCAACTTACCCTGGGTCCATTTTTATTATCATTTATGATCGATTATAGAGTCTATGATTGATTATAGTGTGTCTTTATTTGTACCCACAGTGAACAAAGTGTTACTTACCACAATGGTTTGAGCCTTTTTGAGGTTGGAGAACCCCTGTACATGGCATTTTGGTCCCAGAATACTGGCCCTAGTGTAGTTTTATAGAAAACCCAAGTTGGCATTGCTTTCCTTTCTTCGCAAGTAATTCTTGAAATTTCTCGTTGCAACTTAGAGTTCTTTAGAAAGAGTCCAATTTGAGGTTACTTTAAATATCTGAGATACACATCCTATAGTAATGGAATTACAAAAAGGGAAATTAAGGACAGCTAAGTGACCTGAACCCTCAAGCAGAGGTTGAGAGTAACAGTGAGTAAAGGGGTGAGCTACGACGTAGGCATTGATGTTTGTAAATATAAATTAGCATGGATGTGCTGTTCATTTCACCTGTGGGAACAAAGGGGCCACACTGCTGTTTAGAGACTTACCTGTGGCTAGTCCTCAATCTTAGGACTGATCACTGTCATCATCCATCACTAACTTATACTGAAAGCTTATGTGCTAGGCACTGTGCTAAGTGCTTTCATGTATCATCTCATTTATTCTTTATAAATATTCCTGTGACAGACGTTCTGTTACCATGCCCACTGATAAAATGGGAAAATGAAGGCTTAAATCAGGTTAAGTAACTTGCTTAAAGTGGCATGTCAGGTAAGTGGTGGAGATGTGATTCGCACCCAAGCATCTGACCCCATGGGCTGTGCCCTTAACCATCATAAAGCCATTGTCCATGCTGTCTGGGCCATCGAGTGTCCCCTTCCCCTTGTGCTGACGCTCTTCAGGAGTGATCTAACTCAACACGGCATGAGCTCCCTCCCTTCTCCTCTCATTCTGTTCTTCCCACCTTCCTCCTGCTCCAGCATTAGAATCTCTGGGATGAAAGAATCAAGAGAATGAAGCTGTCATCCATCTATGTCTCAAGTCCCACAATCATTAGCACCATCATTAGCCTGGACTAGTAGACCACTTGCAAGCCTGCAAGTCTTTTTGCAAAGTCAATGTATTGGAACTACTGACGTGGTAAAACCGGTCAATTCAAACCTACATGAAAATGCAAGATGGGACTGTTAATCTTAGGATCTACCACATCCTCTAACTTGGGTTTCCCTTGACAAAGTTCACTTTAACACTGTCCAAATATTATTTCACTAGTTTATTAAGCAGTTTCCTGGGTGTTGAGAAAATATAAATGAAAAGATACACCTTTGTCTTAAAATAGAGATCCGTACCACCTTATATTTTACTGTAGGTTCTGAGGGGAGTCAGGAAGGACTTGCTGAGAAGGTAAGACCTAAGCCAACTCTTGAAGCCCATCAGGCAAGAAGGCAGGGAAGGTATTAGAAGGGGGAACATGTATGGAGGCATAGATAAATGAAACCCTGAAGAGCATCTGTTCATGTCATTTATCATATTCCAACATAACCGTTAGTGGTGTAACCTATTGACATCAAATTTTGGACTTCAAGCTTGATGAGTTTATTTTTACCCCCTTTTGGAGGACAGAAGAGAACATGTAGATGTGCATTTTTATTGTCTCTTCAGCACTGAAGCAATGCCAAACAGTCAATCAATGTTTACAGTCCTGGTTCTCTCTACTTTTTGTCACTTATCAAACAGAGAAACTTTAGCCAACCTCCATTACTCTTTTATTCATAAGGTCCCATAAGTTAAACCTCACTTGAAGTGCTATGGTGATATGCTTTGAGACGTTTCAAGATCACATGCATGCAAATTTTACTTGTAAACTGAGTTGGAATCCCTGTTCTGCTACTTATGTGCTTTGGCGCTGTATCTCCATGAACATCAGTTTCCTCATCTTTACAGTGTAAATAAGAATGCTTCCCAGGGTGCTTTGTGGACTAAATGGCACAATGGTTTGGAAGGGACCTGACACATAGTAGGTGCTTTTCCCAAAAGTAAATTTTGTGTTGGTTTGCCTCCTCTCCCACCTGAGTCCCTTGAACCTCTGCTGCTGAGGATTTCTTTGTCTCTTGGATTAGCACTTTGAGAATCAGTTAGTTGGCAGCAAACATCTAGATCAATGGTTCTCAACCAGGCATGATTTTGCCCTCCAGCAGACATTTGGTAAAAATCTGGAGATGTTTTTGGTTGACACAACTAGAATAGGTGTCACTGGCATCTAGCAGGTAGAGGCCAGGGATGCTGCAAAACATCCTACGATGCACAGGGCAGCCTCCACAGCAAAGAATTATCCAGCCTCAAATGTCACTAGTGCCAAAATAGACAAAATTAAGCAGATAAATTCCTCTCTACTTGCATATCGTGTCGATGACTTTTGAAATTTGGTGTGTAATAAGTAGAATTTTCTTTTTGCTCTTTGCTCCAGAAAAAGGATTCCCAGTCACCATCAGGATGCCGTCCCTTTGGGTGCCCCCATCACAGTTTTGGAGTGAGCTGTACCACTCCCCAAAGATCTTGGATGGGCCCTTACCTTTCTTTAGCTCTCTTTCCTAAAAGTGGCAACAATACTTTCCAGTTTTCTTACTGCATTGAATACTCAATCAGCACAACGTGGGAGAGAGGGTATCATATCATCCCCAATTTACAAGAGAAGCAACTCAAGCCTAGAGAGGGGAGTCGTCACAGTAGTAACCATGTAGCAGATATCTGGTTAATCCAGGCCTGGCTTTCAACTCCAAACCCAAGACCTGTTTCTTCTTACCAAAGCTTTCCTGATAGCTCTCACGGTCCTCATGATCACTGCTGCGGGTTTTATCATGTAATTGCTTTTAGGCTGTTTCGTGCTTGCTGATCCACATCTGCAGGTCATTTTTCAGCTCCCTGAAGGCAGGAGCACTGTTTCCATCTCTTTTCCTGAATGTATCCAGAACTGGGACAATACTCATTAATTTTTCTACTAAATGCTAATAAAGTTAAATATTTAAAGTTTAAGGAAAAACAAATCCTTAGATATCAGGAAGAGAAAGTTGAAGTAGCTGTAAAACTTTTTTTTTAAACATTACTTTGGCAATGTATCACTAGTTCAAATTAATTCACGTGTAGAAGCCAGCATGCACAGTGCCTGTCTTTGGGATGTGAACACTGTACGTGTTTGACTGTCGTGGCCATGAGTAGAATACAGAGTGGGGAGAAGGAGGCTTGTCAATAGACATCTCACACACTTCTTGGTAATTAATTTTAAGAGATGTCTAATACATGGTGGGTTGCTCACCTGGTGACACTCGATTAACAGAGAATCCCAAAACAATGCATACAAATGCTGACAAATAAAAGCAAACGTACCAAGAGCTTTGGTCTACCCATCAAAAACAAAAAAGACCTTGAAGGTTGTTTATGATACCATAAATCTTCAGCTATAGTCTCTGTTATGTTGGTACTAGACTACTTTGCTTGAAAAGTCTGCTCTGAGGTGCAAGGGAAGTAATTACTGAGTCTTCCCAAGGACTAAAACAGAATCCCCACACAAAATGTTTTAGGGTTTTCTTAAATTAATATTTGGAGGGGATTTGGTAACTCTATGTACTACCAACGAGGTAAAAGGATCTAGCCTTTAATTTACTGTTGAGCTGGGTATTCTTTCTTGAAGTGCTAAAAAATAGTGCAGGGCCACATTTTCACTCTATTTGAAAGCACTGTAATGTAATTTTTCTGAATTTATATTTCAAGTGAGAATTAAGATTATTCCAGTTTCCTTATATTAACATCATCAGTACCTCCTTGTATCCAACCAAAAAACTAGATTGTCTAAAACAGTCTTTTTGCCCAAGACTGATATTAAAAAAAATCAATATACAGTTCTCATCAGTATGGTAAATTACTACAGTTACCACAGTGTAAAATGGCCGTTAACCCTTCTCTACCTTGGCACAGAGAAGGGACCTTCAGTTAACTGCTGATCATTTTGAGTGTAACCAAGTGAGTGACCCGGCTTTACAGTGGGCTATGCTCTCAGGTAGAAGTGAGAGGAGACTTATTGGCGTTGGAAAGTTTTGCGCACATTCTTGCCAGGAAATGAGGCAATGGGTTGGCTGACCTCAGAGTCCTTGTAGGCTCTGGTACTGGTGATTTGCAATCATCTTTGAGAAATCGGGCCTTGGGCTGGGAGTTACTTAGGAAGATGGATTTGCAGTGCACATGTAGAGGACTAGTTCAGACTAGTCTTCAACTACCGTTGGTGTCGGTTAGCTGTTACTTTAGATCAGGCTGTACAGATGGAGTCATAGAACTTGAAGTCCATTCCATGAGTCAGTTGAAACCCTACAGGTGAGGCTGCCTGAATCACTTTCCATTGCAAGTGGGAGGGCCGTGGTGGGGGGAGGGTTAAAAGTCACATATTGAAAGTGGTAACTTATGAGCCAAATGTGACCCATATGCATGATTTGTTTGGCTCTCATAGTATGGGAAAAAAAATGGGCAAATTTTAAATTGGGAGATTTCATAAAACTTCTGGATTTTCAGTTCTTAGTTTAAAAATAGAAGAAGTAGCGGCACTTGGCCTGTATTCTAGCATAGCAAAAATGAGTTGGAATTGATAATTTTAGGAAAAACATACTGTCCAGTCCACGGTGGTCCACCTAATCCCAGTTGTCTCTTAGAGCAGTTCATGTCACATGGTTATGTTATCCTGACAACATTTGAGTTTGTGGCCTCTGGTGTAATTGGTTAAGCAGGTTGTCCAGATGCATCAAACATAGAGAAATGTGCAGTTGGATTTAAGGTGTATTCTGAATCATTTCTAAGAAATAATAATTAAAATACCAAAATTTGCAAATGATTAACTCTTGAAAGCAAATTACTCTTGGTTCATATCATTTTTACTCACCTACACCATGATGGGCTTTCTTGAAATGGGGATAAGCGGGGACAGTACAGTGACCAAGATTGTTAGCAGAGCATCAGATCCATGTTTCTGCTGAGTGAACTTCCTCATGGAATATTGCCCTGCTTGAACTTCTATAAGGGGTCCTGGGAAACATTTTTAGCACCAAAGACAACTGTTGGGGCTAAGCCGTTCAGAGCTTGGGTCATAAGATCCCCTCTTATTTCTCTGAAGTCCACCAGGGTATGGCTCTGCTCAGTTTACCCCAAGTCAACTCAGAGCTTTGGGATTTGAGGAGAGTGTTGAAGTAATGAAAGCACTTTGGGGGAGAAAGAGTATTCTAATTGTCCTGTATTTATTTCTGTCCTTTCCATTACTTCTCCAGATCTCAAGTGCTCTCAAAAGAAAGCTAACACTACCAGCAGGTAACACTACCATGATTTCCTCCCTCTATCACATCCTCTCTTGGAGTGGTGACTCAGCTTCCTGCACTGAAATGGTCCCCCCAGCCATTGGTGGCTCAGGTTGAAAACCTGAGTCATCTCTTATGTCTGCCTCTCTTTCATGCCCCACTTCTAGGTATTGTAATCCTGAATTCTACTAGATCTTACTTCTTACTACTTCTTCACCTCCACCCTAGTCCAAGGAACTATCACTTCCTATTTCGACTGCTAAGGTAGAATGCTGACTCTTTCCATTACTCCTTACCTCCCCACTGCCGATCCATTCTCCACAGAGTGACCAGAGGGATTCTTTTAATACATGAGATCACGCCCAAGTCATCGCTTGCTCAAAATTTTCCACTTTAGAATAAATTCCAAAGTCCTCACCAAGGCCTAGGAGGTACTGTATGATGTGGCTCTTGCCTTCTTTTGGACCTCATTTCTTATCATTCTCTTATCTTCCCTACTCTGCCTAGTGACACTAGCTTTCCTGCCACGTCTCTAATTCCCTTGGCACTTCCAAATGTCACCTCTTCAGAGGCCTTTTCTCAAACTGCAATATCCCCATCTTTCCAGAAGGGGTTGCTGTCTGCCCCTATATGTCAGTTTATTTGTCTATCACCTGCCTCTTACACTAAATGGTAAGCTTCCTGAAGACAGAAGGCTCTACTTGTCTTCATAGCCCCAGCACCCAGAGTAGTGTCAGGCGTGTAAATGGTGCTCAGTAAATATATGATAAAGGAAGGAAGTGAAAGGTCAGAGTATGATCCATGTGAAGGACTTTAGGCTTCTTCCAACTCCAGGAATCTGAGTCTGTGAAGGACCCAGCAGCCTGGGTCACCTTAGTACCATTTATAATCAGTTTGGGATATCAGGAAATTTAGTTTGTGGTGCTTTTTTGAGATTGAGTTGATTTTTCCCTCCTTGGTCCCTCCATATGTAGGCAGCTGACTTGTGAGCAAGGTGGCCAAGGCACTCTTGTGGGAAGAGGCAGGGAACGTAAAAGCCATCGCAGCGCCCCTCTAGTTTCTGTCTGCAATGGCGGCCTCCCCCTTCATCCACATGGTTACTGGACTCTTTACAAAGTCTTTGCTTTATCCAGTAGTCCTTGTCTGACTAGCTCTTACTTACTCCTTCAGTCCTGGCTTACATGTCCCTTACTCAATGACAGCTTCCCAGTGCTCAGACTAGGGGTAGGTTAGGTTGCCCAGTTCTGGGCTCCCATCTTTGCCCTTTCTTAGGACTTGTCACACATCTGTAACCATTTGTCATTGGCTGCCTTCCTTGTCAGTCTGAAAGCTCCAGGAGTGACCTGTGTGTCTTGTTCGTCATTATACACAAGGTGAATAACAATTGACAGGGGTAAAGTGAGTGCTCAATAAATGTTTGTTGAATCAACAATTGGATTTTTATGATAAGCAACAAAAAGTAGCAATTCTCTTGCGACTGATGATTGACTACTTATCACTTCCCTGATACCTGCATCAAAAGCGGCACCACACTGATTTGGACACTGCTTTACTTCGTGGTCAGCAGGAGGTTGTGGGATACGAGATGGATGGGACATTTGCTCCTGGAAACGATCTAATTGTTGTGAAGAGTTTTCAGAACCGCAGATCTGGGTGGTGCTGTGGAAACCATCCAAGGAAGATAGTGAATCAGATTTTGTTCATAAGATCCTCAGTGTGTAGATCATGATTTTTCCAGAAGTTATTTTATCAGGAAATTCTTCTGCACAGTTTGCCCCTTATCTTCCTATAGTCTGAGCCTTTTGCTTTCCTACCGAGGAAGATAAAGCACAACGGAAGGTATGGTGGGAAGAATTAGGAAAAGTTCTCGTGTTTTATATGCCCTTGAACTTTTCAATTTTCCTTTCTACAAAATGGAAATAATTGTAACAACAACAATGTCTAAATTTTCAGGATTTGGATAAAACAGTTTGAACGGCTGAGTATTTAATATGTGAGATGTTTATAGCTTCAATTGTTTGTACCACACAGTCTAGAATGCAGGACTTTTCTAACTGATAGCGTTTGGTAACTTGTACATTCAGATCTGATGCTGTTAACCCACCCAAGTAGGAGATAACATTCTGATAGAGCTTATGGATCCACACTTTGACCAGTCAGGTCATTAACGGAAAAGCTGAGGCTAGAAGTTTTCAGGAGGCCATCAAATAGAAAAATTGAGCCCTGTGCACTGGAATAAAACCCTGACTCTGATTTACTAGCTCTGTGCTCCAGTGTCAGACCAGCCAGCTTCTCAGGACCAAAGCTCCCATGTGTCTTACCAACGCCTCGGCAGCTCTGGCTGCTGAATGTCACGGCTTGTGAAACCACAGCCCAAGTAATGGGGAACAGAGAGCAGGGAGGGTGATGATGGAGCTGTTGGGAGGGATTTAGATCATCTGAGTTTGAGTGAGTTTTTTATGCAGTATTTGTTAATTTGAGGGCATGTATAGAGAGAGAGATGGCTATTATTTAGAGGCCGATCATCCACATAAATGATACCCAAGTCCCATTCTCTGTTTTCTGAGTGAAACTTCAGGACCAAGGTCTGACAGTGGGCAGAACATTTGAAGGCAGGGCTGTCCTGGAAGCCTGGGGTGGACACAGGCTCACCACTCCTTAGCTCTCCCCCTGCTCTCTATTTTTGAGTATGCTACCATCCAGAAATTAGGAAAGGGAAAAGAAAGGAAGTCTAACGGCTTTCTGTTGACTTCTTACAAACTTCGAGTTCCAGTCACAAGGTCAATCGCTACTGTAACAAATTACCACAAACTTAGTGGCTTAAAACGACACACATTTATTGTCTGACAGTTGTGGCAGTCAGAAGTCCAAAATGGGTCTTATGGGGCTAAAATCAAGGTGTTGGTAGAGCTGCGTTCCCTCTGGAGGGTATGGGAGATAATCCATTCCCTTGTCCTTTCCAGCTTCTGGAAGCCTGAATTCCTTGGTCACTGTCACATCACTCCAACTTCTGCTTCCATTGTCATATCTCTCTCTCTCTCTCTGGCTGTCCTGTCTCCCTCTTTCCCTTATAAGGACCCATGTGATTAGATTGGACCCACCTGGATAATGCCAGATAATCTCCCATCTCAAGATCCTTAATGTAATCACATATGTAAGGTCCCTCTTGTCATATAAGATAGCAAATTGACAGGTTCCAGAGATGAGGACCTGGACATCTTTGGAGAGAGGGGCATTTTTCTGCCTGTCACAGAAGATAATCAGAACTACTTGAGTCTGTGTTTGTCATTTTATTCCTTTCTCATGACCACCATGATCTGCCTGGTGCTGCCAAGCCTCAGCGATAGCTACCTAGCATTCCCCTCCCACTACTTCTCTATCCTCTTCCAGATGCAGATTTTACCAAAGCTTCAGACCACCACCCACCACTGCAAACATGCACACATGCCTGAACTCACTTTCTTGCCAGGCCCTGGTCCAAAGCCAAGTCTATATTGTGGTGGTTCTCATCAGTGCCACCCATCAAATATTTCTCTTCCCCTCATCACCTTCCTGGCACACGTTGGAAGCAGAATTTGTACATGGCTCCTTTGTGGGTGGGAAGGTCCATGTGATTAGTCTGGCCAATGATTTATAAATGGCTCTAGGTTGAGCATTTCATTGATGGTATGAGACGTTCTAGAACCTTCTCTTTTACCTCTGGTACAGTGATCAGCAATATTCAACAGGGATGGCCTTGCAGTCAAGGTGTGGAATAAGCAGGAAATAAACTTTGTTGTAGCCACTGTGGTATTTTAGGGTTGTTCATTACGACAGTATGTAACCTGACTTATTCTGACTGGTACATTGGGCAAGGGGTAAAGGGAGGTAAAAGAGAGGAGTGAACAGCACAGATCACTCCTAACTGCTTCTCCCCACTCACCTGTCTCTGGTCACAGGCCACATAGCCTCCCCTAATGCCCGTTAACCCTACCTTCTGGCTGTCGGGTTTCTTTTTTGAGGAGGTAGAGCATTTATTTTCTGAAATGTGTGTGCTAATATACCCAAACTCTGTTTATTCTTCATCAGTCGAAATGAGGAAAGATCTGTAGGTGTGCTGACTGGAGGTGTTGAGGGAGAGAGAGTACAGGTTAATGCAATGGACGTTTAACCACCATCGTTCCCTTTATTTCTTGCGCTAAACTCTCACAATGGACGAATGCTTATTTCAGGGCAAGCACAGAGAGGGGAGAATTTGGGAATTTGATGGAAACCAGAGTAGCAAGGGAATCATGCAGACCTTCTAGGGAGAGCAAGGTGCTGAAAGGAGGCCATGCCAGGCTGCCCAGGGTGTCTGCACACTGTCGGCACTCACCCCAAGGCTCTTGTTTTGCAGTCTTTAGAAGCCCTCGCTCACGCTGCTCCTGTCACCCTCGGCCCTGCTGGAACCCTTGCCTTTGGTTTGGGATTAAGGCATATCTCCCACCAGCTAGAGATGGAACTTCAGCCCAGCACCAGGGGAGCAGCAGCATTGTTGAATGCCTGCAGATTAAAACTGGCACTTGAAATGCATGTTTCACAGAAGCGTTGTTGTAAACAAGGTTTAATGTTGCCAGAATTTCTCTAGAACCAGAGTGAGAGCATCCAGGTCTTCAGTTGGGTTGTCAGTGACACGGGCTCCTATGGGCCAGCCTCAGAATCCATCACCCAGTGAAGAGCATTGTTTCTATGGAAACCTGCAATCTGTAACCCAAATACCCAGGTTAAAATTTTGCTGTTTTAGAGGCCAGCCCTGTGGTGTAGTGGTTAAGTTCGCACGTTCCGCTTCAGCAGCCCGGGGTTCATGTGTTCTGATCCCAGATGTGGACCTACACCACTTAGCAGCCACCCTGTGGCGGCATCCCACAAGCAAAGTAGAAGAAGATTGGCCCAGATGTTAGCACAGGGCTAATTTTCCTTAACCAAAAAAAATAAGGAAGATTGGCAACAGATGTTAGCTCAGGGCAACTCTTCCTCACCAAAAAAAAATTGCTGTTTTGTTTAACTCAATGTGTGAGTCTGTTGGGGATCAGTAATATTAGATTAAAAATTGGGGTTCTTCTTTAAATTTGTGGATTTTCTTCACCCATATTATCCATTCCTATCAGCAAGAATGATGTAGGACCCTCTATTCTCAAGTGTCTGTGTTTAGATGGGAACTTCTGTTATGGCAGGATTAGCCAAGACTAAGATAGAAATTCTTTTCCAGGCATTGTTCATTTGCTTTTCCTTTTATTTTTTGAAACCCTGCAGGGCGAGCCCTGCTGAGACTTACTGACAAAAAGCTTGAACGAATGGGGATTGCCCAGGAGAACCTCCGGCAGCACATCTTACAGCAGGTGCTCCAGCTGAAGGTGCGAGAAGAAGTCAGAAACCTGCAGTTACTCACACAAGGTATCCCGCTGCTTCCTAGTGGGTGGATGGAAGGGGAGATGGGAGGAAAGAAACCCTTACCCTCACAACAAACAGGGGCCAGGAAGAAACTGTTATTGTTTTCTGCAGAATTTGCTTCTTTAAAAAAAAACATACAGGGGCCGGCTCCGTGGCTGAGTGGTTAAGTTCGCGTGCTCTGCTGCCGCGGCACAGGGTTCAGATCCTGGGCGCGGACATGGCACCGCTCGTGAGGCCACGGTGAGGCGGCGTCCCACATCCCACAACTAGAAGGATGTGCAACTAAGATATACAACTGTGTACAGGGGGGTTTGAGGAGATAAAGCAGAAAAGAAAAAAAAAGATTGGCAACAGTTGTTAGCCCAGATGCCAATCTTAAAAAAAAAAAAAAAAAAACAGATTTAAAGGCCATGTTCCTCCTGAAATTTCTCTTTTTCATAGTTCACTAGGGGGAAGGATGCACAAATAAGTAGTAGATTAGCAGAAAGAATTATCTGAGCTAATTTCAAGGTCATCACATACAGCTATATAGGTTGTGCCTTGCACAACCCCAGAGTGTACCAGTCACGTAGATCAGGATATGATCGCACCCCCTAGAGTTGTACAGTGTGTAGTCTGCACAACTGTACAGTGCAGCACAAGCTGTCCTAGTCTGACCACCAGTTCTGAGGGGGCCTTTGAATTTGAGTGATTCCGTAGTTCATATGACCAGTGATGTAAGTGGGATTTTTGTTTTGTTTTGTTTTAATTTGCTTTTCACTGACTTTTCCCACTGACTAATGGGAGAAACATTTTAGAAATGTGTGTCTGGATCTATATGTATGTATACATACACACACACACACACAGACACATTAGAGATTGTGAGAACACTATTTAGCATCTTGAAAATAGAATCTTTTTTTAAAGTAGACTGTAGGAAATTTAAGACTGGAATATTAAGACAATATAATTCTAAACAAGAATCATTAATGACGTCAATATGTCAAGAGCATTTAAGAGCCTTGTAACTATGGAAGTGACAAAATAAAGCTGGAATTTGAAGAAAACCTTAAATTACACTCTATATAACTTTGTATATCTACATAAGATTTGGTTGCTACCAACCTCCATTGGCTATAACCCTTTATTTTATTTTAATGCCCATTGTACATCATTTGAAATGAAAGGATGATAAAATATATATTTTTGAGATCCTTGGGTATTTTTCAATCTGTAGAATGTTGTAATTGCTTGCATACTGATACTGAGGAAACTAGGTCAGCCAAGTTTCATGTTATTGCATTTAGATTAACCAGTAATAGTCCATTTGCCTAGAGGAGGTAATGCACCGCCTGAAAGATGACAGCTCTAGAAGGATAAATATAGAGTGCAAGTGGTATGAAAATAGTATTGTTTGTTTCATATGTATTATTTGCATTTTGTCTCCAGAGATTTCCAATGGTAAATTTATAGGTTCAGGTACACTGAGTAATTTAAATTTGAATCTGGTATTCTTCTAAGTTTCTCTTAAGAAGTAAGTAGAGATCCAAAGATTTATTACAAGAAAGTCCACTGCAGTGCTATTTATAAAACTGAAAAATAACGAACAACCTAGAGGTCCAGCAATATGGAAAGAATCATAATTCTGCTTAAATTCGTAAGATCCAATATAAGGCCGTCATTGGATTACATCTGCAAAGAATATATGACAACATGGGAAAGTACTCAAGAAGTACTTAGGAAGTAGAGAAAACAGGTATAAATTTTATTTATAATATGTATAAAATGTATGCGTGTATAAAATTTTATTTATAATATGATCCCAATTTTGTAAAAAGAACATATTTTTATAGGTACATAGAAAAGGGGCTGCAAATGAATATGCTGATAGTTTGATAATGGTTCTCTCTGGGTTGTTGGGATCGTGGGTGATTTAAATTGTGTTCTTTGTATTTTTCTATATTTTCCGGTGTAAATCCACATTATGGTTATAATCAGAAAATACGTACACGTTTTTTAAGTTTCAACCACAAGCATCGTTCTGCCAGGTTTTATTTAGAGTCCGAGGTTTCCTCCGCTCTTTTGTTTTCCTCCTGTGATGATATATAGAAAATGAGACCCAAACTCATCACATGTGCCGTAGACTCTTTCCTCTGCTACTGTCAGCCCGCACAGTGTTTGCTTTGCAAAATCATTTTCTACAGCTTTCATTGCCCTAGATGCATAATATATAAGATTTTTCCTGAGATAGTACTCAAGTCTATTAAGCTAAATATACGTTTGTGTTCTGGGAAGGTAATGCTAAGTTCAGCCTTTTCAGTTCAGTTGTTGTCACTTTCTTTAGCTTTGAAAAGCTGTGCATTTTGAATTCTTTCATTCTGTTCCCTTTAGAAGAGATCATGTTTTCTAGCTCTTGGATATTTTGTCTGCACTCATATTACCTTTTTTATTGCTCGTCCTTTACATGTTAATGTTCAAACTCATTTCATATTGGCAGCCTTTGGAAAATCCATAGCCTTATTGAAGTGATGGTTTCTTTTTAAAAAAATGAAACAAAAACCTGACAAGTTATTTTTATGATGGATAATAGAAGTTCTAAAGACAGCTGGGGTGGCTTTAAAATATTTTGGGTCTAGGTTTACTATAATAAGAATTGGAAATCCATTCTACCCAAGTGAACTGACTGGCTCAACATATATGTCATATAGAAATTCGCCATAAGGGTGATATGTGATTCAGTATGGAATATTTGATTCCTCATCTCTACAGATATTAATCAGTGGAAATAATATACCAAATAAGTATAAATAAAGGTCTTAGAATGTTAGTTTTTGCAAGTCTCTGAGCTTCCCTCTTAAAGAGTGTCATTTGCACCTCTAGTCTCTAGAGATAGAATATCCTCACCAGCCCACATGGGACTGTGACTCTTGTGTAATCCAATTAGTTTGTTTGTTTTTAACAAATATTTCCCACTTAATACATTTAAATGAGGGTTATTGCCTTCAAAGTAGCCAATTTTTGAGGAAAGGGATTTATTTCACAAATGATTAAATTTCTTCTGTGTTTCCTTCTTGCCTTTGGAGGCGATTTCAAAACATAAGCTTTCATTGTTTGAATAGCAAAAGTTTAGAAAGAATCTAACTGTCCATCTTTAGCGGGGCAGCTCAATAGATGATGGCGCGTGCAGGCACTGGAGTACTCTGGAGCTATGAACACAAGAACGAGGAATAGTAATATGGAAGGATGTCTGAGCTGCCATGTGAAGTGAAGAAAGCAAGGTGAAGAACAAGGTGCAGGGGCTGCTTCATCTGAATGGAAGAGGGAGAAATAATGTACATCGTATGTGCTTTGTTTACGTAAGGAAATGCTGGAAGGTGCACAAGAAGCTAAGGCCACCAGCACCTGTAGGAGAGGGAAGAAGATGGGTGGAAAGAGGATCTATGCCTTTCATGTCACTTCAAATTTTGAAGTATGTAAGGATAATAACTATTAAAATAAAATTTTTAATGAAACAAGGAGAAAGTGAATTTTAGCATCAGACAAGCCTGAATTTTAAATCTCGGCCCCAACAGTTATCACTGTATTATTTTAAGGAAGTTACTTAATCTTTCTGCATTCTGATTTCCTAATCTCTGAAAGGGAGATCAATAAATCTACTCACCTCATAGGGATGTTGTAAGAATTAAATGAACTAAAATATATAAATCACTCAGTGCAGTGTGACAGTAAGTACAGAACATGGTTAGCTATCAGTAATAGAAGCCATAAAATTAAATCGACCTTATTAATTTGAAAACCAAGCCTTATTTTTTATGATATCTTTGTTGAGATATAATTCAGATAACACATAATTGACCCACTTAAAGGGTACAATTCCATGATTTTTAGTATAGTCAGAGTTATGCAACTGTCACCACAATTAATTTTAAAACATCTTCATCACTCCAAAAAGAAACCTGTTACCCATTATCGGTCATTCTCTATTTCCGCCCATCACCCCCCAGTCACCAGCCCTGGAAGCCACTAATCTACTTTCCGTCTATTTGCCTATTCTGGACATTTCTTGTAAATGGAATCGTTCGATATGTGGTCTTTTGCAGTTGGCTACTGTCACTTAGAATAATGTTCTTAAGGTTCACCCATGTTGTAAGCATGTGTGAGTATTTCATTTTTTTTAGTTGCCAGATAATATTCCATTGTATGAATGTACCACGTTTTATTTATCCATTTATCTGTTGATGAACGTATGGGTTGTTTCTGAATCTTGACTATTGTAATAATGCTGTTTTGATCATTTGCGTGTAAGTTTTTGTGTAGACCTGTTTTCTGTTCTCTTGGGTGTATACTTAGGAGTGGAATTGCTGAGTCATATGATAACTCCACGTGTAACTGTTAAGGAGCTTCCAGACTGTTCCAAAGCAGGTGTATCATTTTACATTTCCACAAGCCATGTGTAAAGGTTGCAGTTTCTCCACATCTTTGCCAACATTTGTTATTGTCTGTCTTTTTGATTATAACCATTCTAGTATGTGTGAAGTGGTATCTCATTGTGATTTTGATTTGCAGTTCCCTGATGGCTAATGATGTTGAGCACCTTTTCACGTGTTTATCCGCTGATTGTATATCTTCTTTGGAAAAACATCTATTCAGATCTTTTACTTGTTTTTTAACTGGGTTTGTTTCAAGCTTTATTTTTGACCCACCATGTTTTTACTATGCTTGATGACCTACTTTATTTACAAGATCTAGAGCTAAATTGCGCTACCATTTCCAAAGAAGAAAGCTACCCTCAAAAGAGGCGATCTTGGGTGCCAGCCCTGTGGCTGAGCAGTTAAGTTCGCGCACTCTGATTCCTCGCCCAGGTTTTTGCCTGTTCGGATCCTGGGTGCAGACATGGCACCGCTCATCAGGCCATGCTGAGGTGGCGTCCCACATGCCATGGCTGGAAGGACCCACAACTGAGAGTACACAACTATGTACCTGGGGGCTTTGGGGAGAAAAAGGAAAAATAAAATCTTAAAAAAAAAAAAAAAAAAGGGGCAAACTTGCCCTCACTGGAGGCATCCAAAAGAACCTGCCACAAACTTGGAAATCAACCCCAAAATAAAACAAATGAATGGACTCTAAAGATTTTCTCTCAAGGAAACAATATTCTTTTCGATGTAGAAATTAAACACACCCACATCAAATCAGTTGCATCAGTATGTAATCAGACTTCGAAATTAGGTACACCCATCTGAATGAAAGCTTATTCTACTGTGTTTCTAGAGTAAATAAAATAATAGATAATTAAGCCTACTTTTATACCTTTTGGTTGCTGTTTTAAAATTTGTCTTAAGCTTTTAATTCTGCACCAGTCATTTTCACCCAGTTGGTCAGGAGGTCCCAGGACAGGA
The DNA here is from genome assembly GCF_021613505.1 of Equus quagga. Taxonomy (NCBI): domain Eukaryota; kingdom Metazoa; phylum Chordata; class Mammalia; order Perissodactyla; family Equidae; genus Equus; species Equus quagga. The sequence goes on from NC_060282.1 coordinate 22,018,513, forward strand.
ATAGGGCCAAAATGGTGATAGATGGACCTCAGAGCTGGTCCTGGCTACTGTGGGTTATCTGAACACAAGGAAGATGAGGTCTTTGCCTCCTTTCACTTGTTCTTCTCCTTCTGGATGCTGATCAACAGACAAAAACTATAAGGCATTTTAAAAATGTGTATAATGAATGTATAGTGAATATATCAGTTTATTGGCACTGTCAATGAATCGTGACCAAAATCCTGAAACAGCTCATCATCATCTAAAGCCAGAACTGTCCTTCAGGTGAAATCCTGGTCTCTGATTTCTCTTGGCCTTCATTTACAATGGCCCGGTAACCACCTGACATTTGCAGGCAACATAATCAATCAATGTTTGGCCCTGCTTTAATTTTGTTCCCCTTGGTGCCTTTGAAGTGTTTCCTTCCTCCACGTAGCCTTTTGTGTCTTCTGTGAACCATCCATAGAGCAGCAAGGGTGGTGGTCTGGTGGGCTTGCTTGTTTGCACTTTCCTGCAGGAAACAGCCCTGTCAGGGCACCTCCAATTGTCTCTTGGGAAATGTAGTACAGAGCTGGAAACGTCATTATTACACTTTCCTTCTGCTTGATTTATGAGAGACAGGGAAAAAGGTGCCTTATGTAACACACAGCAGTGATGCAAACTATTTTGGGATCCTTCAAATTAATCCATAATCCTGTGTATGAGGGGCATCCTTAGCTTTTCATTAATGGACCGTATTTCTAGGAAAAAAAATACCCCAGGGATACTGAAAGCTGACTATTTCTCACATAGCTGATGAGTATTAAATGTGTACCATACACAAGGGCCAGCCCAGGGGCATAATGATTAAGTTCATGTGCTCCACTTTGGTGGTCCAGGTTTCACGGGTTTGGATCCCAGGCATGGACCTACACACTGCTCATCAAGCCATGCTGAGGCAGCATCCCCCATACAAAATAGAGGAAGACTGGCATAGATGTTGGCTCAGGGACAATCTTCCTCACCAAAAAAAAGAAAACTGTACTATATACAAGGCACTGTACTGATGGTCATGTCAACTCCTGACATTTACCCTACCACGATCAGTACTGTTGTTAGCCCCAGTTTACATATAGGGAAACTGAGGATGGAGAATTTAAGTAACAGACCCAAAGTCAGACAACTGGTAAAAAGCATAGTGCAGGTCTGTCTGACTCCACAATAGACTTTTATTCATTATGCTTCACCACCTCTGATCTGTCAAGTGGGGATAATAATTCCTATTTCATGGCAGTACTAAGATGATTAAATGAGATTTTGTGTGGAAACCACATAGCATAGTTCATGGCAGACAGACATTTTCTGTAAAGGGCCAGATAGTAAGTATTTTAGTCTTTGCAGGCCATACGGTGCGAAAGCAGCCACAGACAATCTTAAATGAATTGGGAGTAGCAGTGTACCAATAAAACTTTATTTATGAACACAATTGTTGGGCCGTAGTTTGTGGACCCCTACTTTACAAAGTCAAAGATGTAAATTTTTGACATCATTATCACCAAGGTTATTGTTTCTTTTCTTAATATCTTCTCTTTTGAGCTGTAAATGCTTCACTCAACCCCAGGGACACTACAGTATGGAGCCACTCCTAGGGTGTCCTTTTCAATGTCTTTCTTAGCTACAAATACATGTATAGTGTAAAGATTTAACAGCAACAATGAGGATTGGATAAATTCATGCATAGAGAGCAGTATCCCCACTGGAGTATAAGGCAGATGAAGATAGTAAATACCTACATTTCAAAAGCCTTTTTAGTTAGTGCCTACAAAATGAAAAAAGAAGAGCATGACTGTTTACCAAAGCCAGTTATAGCTCATTAAACATTAGTGTTTCCCGAAGGACTTTTTCTACATTGTCCAAATATATATGTCAAATTTTAGTTGAGAATTGCATGACCAGATGGACCTTCCTAAAGATCCATCTTTTGGAATGACACAAATTAGAAACACTACTTCGCAATCCAAGAAGACTTTTCAGAACCATGTGTACAGACCATGTGTATTTTAGTCCAGTCACCCCCGCAATGATACTTCAGCAACTCAAGTAGGCCATCTGAATTGAAATTGGCCATCTGGCCCACCACCTTGCTTGAAGAAGGAAGTCTTTATAGAACACAGCAACAGACTCTTTGAGAAATCTTCCAATCTTATTTACAGATTTCGGCACCAAGACCCAAAGAGGATTAGAGGATAGTCCATGGTTACAGAACTAGTTGGTGGCATAACTGAAACTAGATCCCAATTCTCCTAATTCTCAGACCAGAATTCTTTTTTCTCATTGTTTTTCATTACGATATAATTGACATGTAGTAAAATTCACCATTTTTAGTGTACAGTTCTGCAAGTTTTGACAAATGCACACAGTTGTGTAACCACCACCACAGTCAAGATATAAAAGTTCCATTACTTCAAAAAATACTCTTCATGATACCCCTTTATTGTCAACCCCTCTCATTACCCCCAGCCTCTGGCAGCCACTGATATGTTTTCTATCCCTTTAGTTTTGCCCTTTCGAGAATGTCGTGTAAATGGAATCGTAGAGTCTGGCTTCTTTTCCTTACTGTAACGCACTGAGACTTGTCAATGCTGTGGCGTGTATTGCTGTTTCGTTCATTTTCATTGCTTAGTTTTGATTGGATGGATATACCATAGTTTATCCCTTCGCCAGTTGAGGGACATCTGGGTTGTTTCCAGTTTGGGCAAATATTAATAAAGCTACACTAAGCATTCACATACAGATTTTTGTATAAACATCAGTTTTTGTTTCATTGGATAAGTACCTAGAAGTGGAATTGCAGGGTTGTATCGTAAGTATATGTTTAACTTTATAAGAAACTGCCAGGCCAGTGTTCTTAAGATTATAAAAGCAGAATAACAGTATTAGAGGCTTTAATACATATAAAAATATTGGAGGTTATCTGAAAATTACTGTGTCTTTGTAGAAGTCCCACCTAGTGCTTCTTGGAGCCACCATCATTTTAAGAGGCCACTGCTTTCCTGAGAGTTTGTAGTAAATTGTCTCAAAGTAAGTTCAGGTCACACTTGTTTACAGTTCACTCATTAATCTGATAAAAATTTTCTTAGCATCTAGATACCAGGCACTAGGATATGGCTTTCCCCAATTGTCACTGAGAAATACTTCCTTTATCTCTCTTCTGAGGAAGAAAATCTAGTAACGCTTCCAGTTCCTGGGAAAGAAAACATGAGCCAGTCAGATTCCCTTTATGCTTATGGGAGGTCTGTCTGATGGCCTTTTCTCATATCTCTCAAATTACACTATTTGAATTTCCAGGGTCCTTCGTGTCTTTAATTGTGCCGTGAGTATTATAGACGTGGTGTTCACATATCAGTTCTCCTCATACTTGGCTCTTCTACCTCGTCGTTGGATCACCTTGAGCTCCTCCTCCCTGGTACTTATCTATTTTCATGAGCATGATAATGACTCTCTTGGTTCTCCTCTTTTCTTCCTACTCTCTCCTTCTCAGGCTGGTGGCAAGCTGCCTTCCTCTACCTCTTCCCAAATGTTGATGCCCACTGGGAGTGGTGCACTTAGATCTTCTCATTTTGCATACTTTCTGGAGAATCTCATCCATTCCCATTGCTTTCACCACCCCCTTCTTCATAGTGACTCTCAAATACATCTTAGACCTCTCTGAAGCTTCGGATCCTCATTTTAGTCTCCCTAAAAGATGTGGGCTCCTGAATATTCCATTGACATCTCAAATTAAAAACATCCCAAATTAACCCCATTGTCTTTCTCACCATCTCCCCAGCCTATTCTTCCCTCTGTGTTTCTTCTCAAGGCTAGTAATGCCGTTACTCACTCCATCACCTAATGTAGAGGCTCGAAGTCACCTGTGATTACTCTTTTCCCCTCACCAATCAGTGACCAAATCCTCTGAATTCAGCTGGTAAAATGGGTTTCCAGTCTTTGCGTGCCTCATCACCACTCTTGCCTTTCTTAATTCATCCGTCTTTAGCTTCTATGTAGGCCATTGGAACACCCTCCTAGTTAGTATTTGATCTCTAGTCTCTGATCTGCCCCATTCATTCCTCTTTAATTAACTTCCTACTTCTTTTATCACAGGTAAGTTAAATATATTTCTGACCACATGATTTCCCTCCTTAAAACATTTGATGGCTCCCAATTGCCTACGGAATAAAATCCAAACTCTTTAGCATTCCGTAGAAAGCCATTCTGGACATTTCATAGAGGTATTACCTTTGGGCAAGTCACTTGTCAGAAATTAAGATTCCTCAGTTGTAAAAATGGGGATAGGATCTATTTCACAGAGTTGTTATGAATATGGCATAATAAAACTCATGAAAGGACCTAACCTTGGTGAGGTATCATCTCACCTCCTCTTTCAGGCAGAACCAATCATTCCCTCTTCTGCATTACTAAACACTTTTTTCATATTAATAAAGTTCTATTCATTACACAAGTATCCATTTGTTCTTTCATCCAATGAGCATGAGGCTCAGTGGTAGGTACTAGGGACAAAAAGGCGCACCCAATTTAGCACTGAGGGCAGGTGCATTACAAAGATGCACAGATATGTAGTGATCGCACAGAAACTGGAACTTAGCCTCACCTGGGAGTAGGTGGGATAAAGGAAGACGTGCCAAAGGCATAATACATGAACTAGATCTTGAAGAATAAAAGTTTTGACAAAACGGCAAGGGGTGACATGAGGTAGAAGGAGGCACCTCTACAAAGGCATGGGGCACGGTGTCTCTCCATCTCCCCTGTAGATCATGGGCAACCTCAGTTGTCCTCTGATTTTGTTTTGTACTCCCACATCCTAGTGCAGTGCCCAACAGAGAGTGGATCCTCTGTTTTTCCTGATTTAAATTTAATTATTGCCCTTTTCTCCTAGTTACTAACTCTATTTCATTTTCAATATAATATTCTCAAAGCAGTGAATGCAATATCACTTTTTTATGGATTCATAATTAAAAATAAGAGTAGCTATAAAGCCATTTTGGGTAATCTTTCTCCTTGAGCAACATCATCCAGAATCTGTTTTGTTCTCTTGTGATCTTTTTTTATTGGCTTGACCAGTGAGGACAATGGCGAGGGCTCTTAAGTATATACACACCTTTGGCAAGAGCTCTGAAATCTATAAGCCACCCACCTACCTTGAGTTGTTTTACCTAATATTTCCAATACTTAAATGTTCTCCTGAGTGACACTATCAAATGCCTGTGAAGTGAACCGTTTCTCCTAAAACCCAGTTAATTGCCCAGGGGCTCATGGTGGATGAGAATGTTTAATCAGTAATTTTACAGAATTTTTTGCAGATTATTCTTCTGTAATTGGGATCTTTCATTACCACTTCTTCATTCTGTTGTTTCATTATGTCCTTTCAACCACATGTCCCTTCCCAGTTGCCTCCAAGATAGCATTTCCTTAAACTACTTTCTTGAAATTTCCCCAACACATTTCAAAATCTTCATACCCTGTTACACAAATTTTGTGATCAAGAATAGTTCTAATTTTATCAAGTCTTTGAGCCTTCAGAGAAATTCTCATTGGTGTGAGCTCTATATTTAGAGGCCTAAACACAGACTTCTTTAGGGAATTCTTATGTTCACGTCAGCTTATCAGTAGGAGTTAGCATTGTGACACATACACCCTACCTATCATCCACTTGTATTTCATTTTCATTCTGGGAGTCCATTATGGCCAGTTCATTCAAGTAGGTGTTTTTTTTGAAGTGAGGCTATAAATGGACCCTTGCTTCTTGTCTGTTCCATTCTTTATGGTAGAAAAATATCTGCCTGTTCTGAGTACCCCTGATGATCTCTCTAACCAGCATATGGTGGAAGTATTCATACATTATTTTTCTAACTTGGACATATTCTATCAAACATATATCCTTGTCATTACTTCACAACTCAAAGTTTAATGGCATTTTTTGCATGGCAAAGAGTAACCTTTAGGGAACCCCAAAGACTACAAATGCTTCACGTCTGCCTCTGCAGAAATCACCAGCCTCAAAATTCCTTACCATTGTTCCCTGTGCATTGAAATGTTGTAGATGAAATAAATAATACATGTGATGTCTCTTGTTTGGACAATTCAAGGTGGCCATGAGATTACACTGTTAGGTCACCTTGACCTTGTGGTTTGACTGTGGATTTGAAGGATCTTGAATGACAAATATGGCACTGAAGAAAGATGATATATGGCTTTTCCACAGCTGACATTGGTTCATTTCTTCTGGGTAGGTCTGGACCCTGGAGTCTTGGCTCTGTGGTGTTCAGATCTCCTATGGGCTTCTTAGAAGGCAATTGTACTAGGACAATGACATGTGGACCTGATGAAAGAAAATCAAAGCACCTTCAGGGATGCATTGAGCTGCTTTGGCTTTTCTGAGAAGCAAGAGAGAAATATGCCATCTATGTGCTTTACAATTTCAGTCCCTGGTATTGTATATTATCTACTTTCTCTGTGGCCTTTTTCTTTGCGGCCACCAGTTCTCAGTTTCTGGAGTAAAGTTTCACATAATGTAGGTGTTCATTTCCTTGCATCTAAGTTACATGCCAATTCCAGAAAGCACCACATGTATAGACTACACTGTGAATGGCCAAGCCTTTTGTCCCAGCCAAGTAAAATCTTCTGTTCTTCTCTGGAATAACCCATCCATTCTTACTATCCCCTTTTTTTGTTTATCCCTTTATAGTATCAATTACACAGTCATTCATCCAAAAAACATTTATTGAGATCCTTCCATGTACTCAGCACTATATACTACGTGTTAAGGATGCAGGGATGAATGTGACAGTCTTTGCCCTTGAAGTCAAGTGAAAGAGACATGAGGAATGACAGAAGTAAAAGTAGTTCTAAGATCATGTATGCATTTGATCTACAAGGAATGTGCCAGGAAGAGTAAGTGACCTCTGAACTGAGCCAGATGTTATAGTTAGCAGAGTATGTTTATTTTCTCTTAGTCATCAAGCAAATATAAAATTGCCAAGATGATAAGAGCCTTGGAGAGGTATCCCATGCTATAAAAATGTATTTACTAAAAAAAGTTGTGTATTTACTGAGTGCCTGTGGTGTGTCAAGCCTTTACTGGGTGTTGGGGAAATCCAGTAAGCATGATAGAGTGGTTCTGAGATACGTGGCTTTTACATTTTAATGGGGAAGATACTCATCAGACAAGGAATCATAGTAACATGGTGAATGATGTGAAAGGGGATGTTAATTGTGCTTTGGAGAGCAAGGTAACTATGACTCCAAGGGATCAGGAAAATCTCCCTCAGGAAGTTGAGATCTAAAAGAGGAAGCGGCCTTAATCAGGGCAGGTGGGGCTTGGGGAAATGTCCCAGTTGGAGGGAACAGCCTGTTCTGAGGCCAAGGTTGAGGAGGAAGCTTGATGCCTTTCAGGAATATGAGGAAGGCTAGTATGGTTAGAGGGTCAAGAGTGAGTGAGAAGGGAGGGGAAGCAGCAGGAAGTAAATCTGGAAAGGTGAGGGAGGGACCCACTGGTAAAGTGAATGCCTTGTTTGTTTACCCTCCTTAAGGAATTTAGAGTTCTTTAAGGAATTTAGAGTTTCTTCAGACAGTGGGGAGCCACTGAAGGTTTTGAACCAGAGACTATGGTGATCAGATTTGTATAACAAAAGACAAGAAGATGCACCAAAGAAGGACAAGACAGAAGGCCAGACATCCAGTTAGAAGGCTCTTGCATTAATCTATGCAGGAGGTGATGACAACCTGAATGAAGGTGGTGGCAAGTGGGTGTGGAGAGAAGTCAACTCAAGATTAGGCAACCCGTGGTGATGGCTTAAGAAACAGTAAGTAAGAAGGTGGTAAAGTAGCATCCTTCACTCCTCTTCACCACATTACTCTCCCCCAAATCCATGACATCCCTGCAGTAGAATTTTCTGGACATTCTTCTTCAAAACTGTAGATTTTTGGACCTTACCCCAGAACCTGTGGAATAGGACTCTCCATCCCAGGCACTGGTATTTTTCTCACAGCTTCACCCCAGATGATTTTTATGCACATGAAAGCTTGAGGCTCACTGCCCAGCACTGTGTGGGTTCAACACACACAATACACCAGGCACTCAGCCCTTTCATAGTATCAGAGTACAACTCCCCTTGGCCTGAATGAGTTTCTTGTCAAGACCAGGTGAATTCAGAGGAAAACTTCCGCCCTTGGGGCGTCTGAGAGTATCTCCTCTTAAAGCCCAAGTCAGAATGGAGCCCATCTTACACTCATTACCAGGTGATGTCCACAGATCTAAGAAAGTAGCCCTTCCTCCATAGTCCGCAGGAGACAATGTCCCACCCCTCCTATTTCCCCAGGCAAAATGAAACAAGTTCTTTTGGGCACAGAGGACAATAAAGAAGGTAGTTTACATCCCACAACTAGAAGGACATGCAACTAAGATATACAACCGTGTACAGGGGGGATCTGGGGAGATAAAGCAGGAAAAAAAAAAAAAAAAAAGAAGGTAGTTTACATAGAGCCTCCACCATTTCCTGTGTGTGGCAGGTGTAAAGGCAAAGCTGTCCTGGTAGCTTTACAGGAGGTCCTATAAAGATAGAAGGGAGGAAGAAGAGAAAGAAAAGTCCTTGCTTCAACCCTGCAAAGAACAGTTTGGAGATCCATATTTGAAACCATCAGGGTTCATGAACTATGGCAGCCCTTTTTTTTTTTTTTTTTTTTTGGTGACGAAGAGTCCCCCTGAGCTAACAGCTATTGCCAGTCTTCCTCTTTTTTTTTTTTGCTGGAGGAAGATTAGCCCTGAGCTAACATTCATGCCGGTCTTCCTCTACTTAGTACGCAGGATGCCTCCACAGCATGGCTGATGAGTGGAGTAGGTCTGCACCTGAGATAAGAACTGCAAACCCGGGCCGCTAAAGTGCAGCATGGGGAGCCTTAACCACTGGGCCACGGGCCAGCCCCTGGCAGCCATTTTTTAAATCATTGATATCTAACATTCTCATTAGATACTGTTTTTATTTCTGTACCGAGGCACAGGTTACCATATCTTCTCCAGTTTATCACAAAAGGGAAGTCTGGAGCTAATGTTAATTGTGCACCTATTGCACATTTGGCATTTTAAATTCCATGTTTAGTCCACAGAAGACTTTTGCAAGATAGATATCCTGAACCTCCTCTACAGCGAATGAACCTGAGGCCCAGAGAGCTGCAGTACCTGTTCAAGGTCATGCGGTTAACAAGTGGGTGCGTTAGGGCTCTCCAAAGAAAGAGTCCCCATAGGAGAAAGATCTCTAATATTAAATAGGAGGTATATATGTGAATAGAGAGAGAGACAAAGAGATTTATTATAAGGAATTGACTCACATAATTCTGGAGGCTGGGAAATCCCAAGATCTGTAGTCAGCAAGCCGGAGAGCCAAAGGTGTAGTTCTAGGCTGAAAACCCAAGAGTTGATGTTGCAGTTCAAGTTCGAAGACAGGAAAACAACAATGTCCCAGCTCAGGGCACTCAGGCAGAGGGGTTCTCTTTTATTTGAGGGAGGATCAGCCTCTTTGTTCTATACAGGCCTTCAACTGATTGCATGAGGCCCACCCACATTGGAGAGGTCCACCTGCTTTACTCTGTCTACCAATTCAGATGTTAATGTCATCCAAAAACACCCCCAAAATAACGTTTGGGTGAATATTTGGGCACTTCATGGCCCAGTCAAGTTGAGACATAAAATTTACCATCACTATGTGTGGGATAACTAGTTGTCCCCAAAACCAATGTTCTTTCCTTCCAACCTACCTGCCTTCTGGGAAGTCTCTCTTCTTTCAAAGATACATGTTTTTCTTTCATAAAAAACAATGCTGATGCACTTTTAAAAATTAATGCTTGAGACCATTCAAATAAAAGATTTATCTTAATAGCTTGCTTATCACACATAGTTATCACTCTCCAGCCTCCATTTTCCATTTTTTGGGACTGCTAGAAACGGGGCATGTGTGGTTTTGCTGAGCCATCTTCTGCATACCTGAGATATTGGGGCACTAAGAATTCAAATTTGTTTATCTCCCAATTTGACATCATAATGAAGCAGAGATGCCAGCCTAGCATTTCCCGATGTCCCCAAATATCCTGAGTAATCTTAATCTTGTTAGATCAATGATGGGAAATTTTGCTAGTTGCCATTTTAATTGATTTAAATGAAATTGATTTGGCATAAATGAGTGCACAGAAAATTATTAACAATGACCTCAAAGGTTTCAAGTGTCTGCTATGTAAGAGGTGATGTGGCTTTGATTTATACATTGGTAGGCTCACTCTTTCCAAGTTATATTAGAGAAACAAAACGAACGTTTAGCACTAAAAACTATTAAACATTGATGAGGGTCGTATATCAAGAGTCTGAAAATATATAAGAAATACTGGCTGCACTTTTCAGTTCATCCATTTCTATCACATTGGTTGGTTGTCATGGTTCACCTTTATCGTAAACTACATATGTGAGTATTTATCCCTACTTCTAAGTATCAGGAAATTTGACTTTTTCTTTTGTCATTTGTGTCCCTAAAGTTCAGACCACACCACGGAAGGGAGGAAGAGGTGAAAGAATAGCAGAACAAATTTCATTGATTTAAAATTATTTTGTATTTTTTTAATTAATTTATCCTCTCCTGAGGCTTGGATATTTGTTTTGTTACACAAAGAGTTTTACTATAATAATTTTGGTTTAGCAGGATTTGACGTGTATTAAGGCAAAAATAAATGGCCTCTAATTTCCTTTCTATTTCTGAAAGTTTAAATGTGCATTATCCTTTGTGCTTCCTCTCCCTTTCTCCTCTTCTCCCTGGCTTCTCCTCACCCTCCCCAATGTACTTCTTCACTAACGACTCCTCTCAGCCTGTGGAAGAACTATTAGAAATTTATTAATTAAGGACCAGTTTCTGCTGCTTCGTCAGGGGTAATCATTTGTTTTAGAGCTGATTTTCTGTTTTAATTAAATGAAAATGTCACTCAGTCAAATGAATTCATTTATACTTATTTATCCAGTTCTCCAGGCTTCAATTTCTTAGCAGGGACTTGGGCCCATCACATTTACTCACAGAATGAACTCAAAAATGTCTCTTACATCACTTTAAAAGGCTTACAAATGATTACCCCTCCCTGTAAAAGTACCGTATAAACAAAGTTGTGCTTAACAAATGTGCGAATGGTTGTTTTTGTGTGTAGGTGTTATCTAGGCACATAGCGGGATACATGCTTGAGTAGATCTGTGCACACGCATGCGCCTGTGTGTGCTGGAGCAGGAAAGTGAGGAATACGCATCGCTGCGGTCCCTTAGGACTCTAAGAAGTGTCGAAGGTAATATTTTAACTGCCTGTGTGTCTTTGCCTCTTCAAAATGCTAACTGATGGTACAAACTTTAAATTCTACCCAATCTTGACGTTCAGATTTTTTGAAGGATTACTTATTGAGTATGGTCTGTATCTAGCATTGTAAGTGCTTTAGGATATTAAAATGAAATAAACATACTTATTCATTCACTCATTCAACCACTTTTATCAAGTACCCACTGTGTGTCAGGCTGGGTATTGGGACTTAGTGATAAATGATGCAATCCTTGAAATTGACAAGTAGGCTAGCTGCGAAGATTCACCAAAGTCTTTTGGGCACAAGCAAATTGTGTTCCCTTTCCAGAAGGCTGACGCATTGGTTCTTAGGAGTTCCTCTCTGCTTTTCCAAAACACATTCTGAGAGGATAAATGTTACCTTGAATTCTTTTCAGGAAAAAAAGTGCAGTTAAAGCAATTCTCTCTCTTATTGGTAGAAATGGGTACTGATGCCTACCTGGCATGGGTAGACTTTTATTTAGACTTTCTGGTGATCTCACAACCATAGATATGAGCTCCTTAGTCACCCACTCTCTGTGGCAAAATCCTGTGGGTACAAAGAGCAGCTCTGAAGTGATGTGCTAAAAAAAACCTGGGTCCCTCATACACACATCACCATTTTCCCCTCTGTAGTACACACAGGCTGTTGACTCCACCTGTTTTGTTGTGTTGTTACCTTAACTGGTCTGGAGACAAACTGGATTTAAAGAGCTTGAAACTTGTTTCCAACAGCTTAATGAGTTACTCCATAAAAAGGCACAATTATAGTCTTTAAATAAGTCACCCTTTGTTTTCTTCTCTGCATCATAATAAGGGCTAAAATTATGACGGCTTCGCAGTTTCTATTGTGAGAGACAGTTGCACTGGTAGTCAATTGGTCCCTTGGGTTAACCCAGCACTGGGGTTAGGAACTGCCAGTACTTGAGTTTCCTTGTCCTATAAATAGCTCCTGGTAGATACTAAGTGCTGTAACAGTAAACATAATTAAAATAATTATTACTTATATTCCACAGAGTCTGTCCTATTCATAAGTTGTTTTAGACCTGTAACTATCCAACATAGTGTGTGTTAACCTATATTTTATCCATTCTCTGAATACTCCATAGTCTCTCAGCCAATGGGCTGGTACAGCACACTTAGTGTCCACTTTGAGTTCATGAGCATCAGTAAACTACTCTCCACCATGTTCAGCCAATCAGCTGTCTTTCTTAGTATTCTAAGTTAATTGCGCTTCCTGCTTTGGCCTCTCTTCCTGACATTTATTGTCATCTAGTGACCAGTTTTGACTATAATGGCAGGAAGAAAAGGCATGCAAGGAGGAGACTGTTGGACCTGCAGCAAAGAAACTAAAAGAAGTATATAATTACAGATGTGAAAATTCAAGTTCTATAGAGACTCAAATTTGCTTTCAAGATTTCAAATTTGCTTTCTATGAAGAAGAGGATAAAGATAAATAGGAATTAGGAGTCTGGACCTAATGAAAATCAACATGAATATCATGAACCTGGCCATTGGTGGTTGGAAAAGTCTGTGGTGAGAGGCATGTGAGACTTCATGAGTTTTAGAAGGGTGGCCACCATTGTTCAATACCAGGGAGCTCTCTAGGAGCTATAGTGCACCGTCCTCTGCAGCACAGTTCAGTTACTACCTCCCTTTCTGGGGTCCTACCAACAGGAAATGAGATATGCTTATATATACTGTAAAACTGTGTGAAGGGTAATGAAGGAAAAATATAAAATGCAAAGAGAGGCTCTAATTTAGACTGGAGAATAACAGTGACATTTAAGTGATAACAAGGAGAAATGAGAGTTGCCAGGTGAAGAGGAGGGGAGGAGTAAGCAGGCAGATGGAAAAGCATGTGCTAAGCTAGGAGGCACAGAAGAGTTTAGCATTATCTAGGAACTGAACAAGGACCACAGGTTGGACCACAGAGCTCACGGGAGAGTCATGTGACCTGGACACAGCAAGGGCCAGATTCTGCAGAGCCTTGAGGCCACATTAAGGATTTGGAATAGGGTAGGGTCTCAGTAAGTGTAATGAGAGGCCATTAAAGGATTTTAAGCAGAGAAGTAATGCGATCTCATTTATATCTTTAAAGATCTCGCTGGCAGCTCTGTGGAGAATAGATTGGATAAGGGCAGGGGTGGAACTGGGGAGGCCAGACAGTGACTTTTGAAGATATCCAGGTGAGAACAGATGATGGTTAGAACTAGGGTGGTGGCCGCTGAACTAAATGGGGACAAATCTGTTTGCTGGCAGAATCAAAAAGCCTTGATGATGGATTGGATGTGGCTGGAGAGGGAGATCAAGAGTGAGTCCAGCAGGGATGGTTCAGCGTCCGCAAATCAGTCAATATGATAACACCACGTTAGCAAAATGAGGAATAAGAATCACATTATCATCTCAATAGATGCAGAGAAAGCATTTGACAAGAGCCAACATCCATTTATGATAAAAACTCAATAAAATGGGTATAGAAGGAAAATACCTCAACATAATAAAGACCATATATGACAAACCCACAGCCAACATCATACTTAATGGTGAAAAACTGAAAGTCATCCCTCTGAGAACAGGAACAAGACAAGGGTGCCCACTCTTGCCACTCCTATTCAACATAATACTGGAGGTATTGGCCAGAGCAATTAGGCAAGAAAAAGAAATAAAAGTAATCCAAACTGGAAAGGAAGAAGCGAAACCTTCACTATTTGCAGGTAACATGATTCTATATATAGGAAACTCTAAAGAATCCACCAGAAAACTATTAGAAATAATCAACAACTACAGCAAAGTTGCAGGATACAAAATCAATTTAAAAAAATCAGTTGCATTCCTACACACTAACAATGAACTAGCAGAAAGAGAAATCAAGAATACAACCCCATTTACAATCACAACAAAAAGAATAAAATACCTAGGGAAAAACTTAACCAAAGAGGTGAAGGACCTTCACACTGAAAACTATAAGACAATTATTGAAAGAAATTGAAGAAGATATCAAGAAATTGAAAGAGATTCCATGTTCATGGGTCTGAAGAATAAACATAGTTAAAATGTCCATACTACCTAAAGCAATCTACAGATTCAGTGCAATCCCTATCAAAATCCCAATGACATTCCTAACAGAAATAAAAGAAAGAATCCAAAAATTTTTATGGAACAGCAAAAGGCCCCGAATAGCTAAAGCAATCCTGAGAAAAAAGCACAAAGCTGGAGGCATCACAATCTCTGACTTCAAAAGATACTACAAAACTATAGTAATCAAAACAGCAGGGTACTGGCACAAAAATAGACAAATAGATCAATGGATCAGAATTGAAAGCCCAGAAATAAAAACACATATCTGTGGACAGTTAATCTTTGACAAAGGAGCCAAGAACATATGGTGGAGAAAGGGAAGTCTCTTCAATAAATGGTGTTGGGAAAACTGGACAGCTCCATGCAAAAGAATGAAAGTAGACCATTATCTTGCACCATACACAAAAGTTAACTCTAAATGGATTAAAGATTTGAATGTAGGACCTGAAACCATAAAACTCCTAGAAGAAAATAGAGGCAACACACTCTTTTACATCAGATTAGCTACATCTTGTCAAATACTATGTCTACCCGGGTAAGGGAAACAAAAGAAAAAGTTAACAAATGGGACTACATGAGGCTAAAAAGCTTCTGCAAAGCAAAGAAACATGAACAAAATGGAAAGACAACTCACCAACTGGGAGAAAATATTTGCAACTCATTTATCAGACAAGTGATTGATCTCTGTAAAGGACTCATAGAACTCAACAACAAAAAAAACAACCCAATAAAAAAATGGACAAAGGATATGAACAGACATTTTTCCAAGGAAGATATACAGATGGCCAACAGACAATGTGAAATGATGCTCAACATCACTAATTATTAGGGAAATGCAAATCAAAACTGCAATGAGATATCACATTACACCAGTCAGGATGGTTATAATTACCAAGACAAAAAACAACAAATGTTGGAGAGGATGTGGAGAAAAGGGAACCTGCATATACTGCTGGAGGGAATGCAAACTGGTGCAGCCACTATGGAAAACACTATGGAGATTTCCATACTTGAAAATTAAAAATATTTTAATTTTATTAATTTAATTTAAATTTATTAATTTAATATTTAATTTCCAAAAAATTAAAAATAGAAATGCCATCAGATCCAGCTATCCCACTACTGGATATTTATCCAAAGAACTTGAAATTAATGATCCAGAGAGATTTATCTGCCCCTATATTCATTGCAGCATTACTCACAATAGCCAAGATGTGGAAGCAACCCAAGTGCCCACCTATAGCTGAATAGATAAAAAAGATGTGATATATGTACACACACACACAATGAAATACTACTCAGCCATAAAAAGGATAAAATAATTCCATTTGCAACAACATGGATGGACTTTGAGGGTATGATATTAAGCAAAATAAGCCAGACAGAGAAAGACAAATACTGCATGATTTCACTCATATGTGAAAAACAACAAATACATGGATAAAGAGAACAGATTAGTGGTTACCAGAGAGGAAGGGGGTTGGGGAGGGTGGGCGAAAGGGGTAAAGGGGCACATATGTATGGTGATGGATAAAAATTGGACTACTGAGGGTGAGCACGATGAAGTATATTCAGGAATTGATAAACAATAATGTACACCCAAAATCGCACAATGTTATAAACCATTATAATCCCAGTAAAATTACTTGGGAAAAAAAAAAATGTGAGTCCAGCTTCCTGGCCTGAGCCGCTACCTATATGAGGAACCTGTGCTGAGGACGAGCCTGGAGGAGGAGGGCAAGGCAGAGGCTTGACTGGGAAATGAGGAGGTCTGTTTGCACCATGTTAAGTTTGAGCCCCCTTTGAAACATTTCTGAAAGCAGTTAGATTATGAGTATGGAGCTCCATTGAGGGATCAGCACAGAACATGTAAATTTAGGAATCGTCAAAATATATGTGTCACGTATGCCATGGGGATGGTGCAGTCACTTGACCACTATGCATTCCTGACCTTTACTCACATTAGGTCTTGTTTTATGTCAACTGAGAGAGCTAGAGGCTCCAAGTGTCCTGTTGTGCTTCCTTCACTGCACCGCCATCAGTGTTTGTGCTGGTCACAAGTCTCTCCTGATGGAGGTTTCTTCAAATGAATGCCAGAAAAGGCCTTGAGAGGGACAAGACGCCATCCTGAAGAGAGAGATCATAAAACGACATTGTGAGGCTGTATCTCGTGCCCTATCCTGCACCAGCTCCCCATTCCCAGCATTGCTTTTGTTGATAAATTAGGATAAACTATCACAGAGTGACCCAAAGCAGGATCCTCAGAGTCAAAGAATCTAAGTTGTTTTCCCAGCTCCATCCCTCACCACCTGTTTAACCTTAGGCAAAGGACATATCGTCTCTGAGAGTCAGTTTTCTCTGCTGTAAAATGAGAACAAAAATACCTAGCTCACAGAGTTGCTATGAGGATTAAAAGAGAGATTTTTGCAACGTGATTATTAACACATATCTGAATAAATGGTAGCTAGAAAGTGGATCCACATCTAAGAACATATTCTTTCCGGAGATTAGTATAAGGCTGAAATATATATTTTATAAGGCTATTACAATAAGTCAAACAGTGAATTTTTGTTAAAGTTCTGCAATCATCTCAAGCCAGTGAGATATGAGAGAGGGCATTGTATAGGATATATAGCTTTATCACTTCCATTAAATTGCTTCTGACACAGGCCAGTTTCTTTGTCAACCAGAATCACAGTCAAAAGTGTGCCAATACCTAAAGACAGTTTTTTGTTGTCTGTGAACAAGTCTAGAGGTTAGTATGGAAGCTTATATATGTAGCTGTGCATTTGGGTCCTTTTGACAATTTCATTTGATCAGGATATGTAGCTTGTTAAAGAATCATTCCTAATGTTTTAGATAGGTTCTTTATGAGTACATAAGGTGGATGTCGTATAGGACACAGTTTTTGCCTTTATTATTGTGGGACTAGAAAAATCTCTACCATCACTACGTCCAAATTGCCCATTCTATACCCTTGCTCTACCCCTCCTTCAATTATTAATAGTTTTTTGTGTTTTAACTTTCTACTGAGAAATAGTCATGGTCATGACACAAGTCAGCACATGTGTTGACCAAGTTTTTCCTGTGTGCCCAGCACTGTTTGGACTCAGAAGGAAGACAGGCTCTTCCTTGTTATTTCTTGACTCTGAAACTATAGAACAATACAAGAGTATTTGTGACTGAATCTTCATTGGAGTTATACATAATTAAGTGCTCTAGAACAGCTCTGTCCAGAACTTTCTGAAATGACAGAAATATTGTAGATCTGCACTATTTGGTACAGTAGCCTCTAGCCACACATAGCTATTGAGCACTTGAAATGCCATTAGTGTGACTAAGGGAATGAATTTATAATTGAATTTTAGTTTAAATTTAAGTAGACATGTGGTTACTGTCTACCACGTTGAACAGCACAGCTCCAGTAATTCTAAGGAGAGAGGGTTTTGTGGGCTCCAGGAATTCAGGAAGGAAATGGGACTTCAGCCCGAGCTTAGAAGTAGGAAGGAAACTAGAGGACCACTCCATCTAGGGTAATAGCATGAGCAAAGGCTGCTAGGAAAGGGAAAACGTGTGTGGTTTGTGAATGTTACAAAGGGTAGAGAATTGAGGGAAATTAGGTGAGTGAGACTTTCTGAAAATGTCGGGGAAGAAGTTTCCAGAATCCAGACCATTCCTCTATTTCACAAATTTGGTATGAGTATTTACCTGCATTATGCCTCCCATTATTTGGAATAGGGGTTACATAGTGTTGATTTTATTGATCATTTTTATAACTCAGTGATTTCCACAGAGTTATACCGTGTAATGTACAAATTTATTCATTGCAATTTTTAGTACAAATCAGATGGGAATCTAAAGAAGCAATTACTTAACAGAGGTTAAAGGAATCCACAAGGGTTGTTGAGTCACCCAGGACTAGCAGCTGCAGAAGCTGGAGGGAGCAAGGGGAGGGACTGTGTTAACAGAGTTGGCAGAGAGCCGGAGCCCTGGAAAGAGGGATCAGCTGACCGGAGGAACCATTGCAGAGAGATGTAGCCAGTGCCAGAACCATCAGATCCAAGTAGGGAACAAGATCCAAGGGAACAAGAGAAGAGTAACTAAACCTCTTGCCTGTCGCCTCCTACTGGTGCCTCTCACTAGATGAACACAACCAGAAGCTAGTCAGCAGGGGATCACAGCTAATGCAGTCCTTGGGGGTCAACTTCCCACAGCAGAGCTGGAGAGAAAAGGCAAGAATGGCTTGTGGGGAAGCGGCAGGGAAAGGAAGTGGAAACGAACGGCTACCTTTTTTTAATGTTTAAAAAAAGTGTCTTAGTTAAGGCTGCTGTAACAAAAATGCAGTGGGCCCTCCCTACCCACGGGTTCCATAGCCGTGGATTCAACTAAGGGACTTGAGCATCCACGGATTTTGGTATTCTCAGGAGCCCTGGAACCAACCCCCATGGATACCAAGGAATGAGTGTACCATAGAGTGGGGAGCTTAAACAACATAAAGTTATTTCTCACAGTTCTGGAGGCTGGGAAGTCCAAGATCAAGGGTCTAGTTGATTTGGTTCTTGGAGAGAATGCTCTCTTGTTTTACAGACAGTTGCCTCCTTGCTGGATTCTCACGTGGTGCAAAGAGAGAAAGCGAGCTATCTTCTATCTCATTTTCTAAGGGCACTAATCCTATTCTTGAGGGCTCCACCCTCATGACCTAATGACCTCCCAAAGGTAAATCCACCACACTGAGGATTAAGGCTTCAGCATATGAATTTTGGGAAGACACAAACATTTAGTCCATAGCAAATAGTAAAATGAAAACCATATACATATCTATTATTTGGGTTAAATTGTGAGAAAAACATACAACTGAATATTCAGCATTGAAATTATATGCAATGACGAGAAAATCCTCACTAGATATTAAGTGAAAAGAAGAATGTAAAAGCAGTATATACAGGAAGATCAAACTGTTATTTTTAAATAGTGTATATACAGTAAAATATAAGTGTATATTATTCACACTGCCAGGAAAAAAAGAAAACAGGAAAGAAACACACCAAAATGTTAACAGTGGTATCTCTGGATGGTGATTTAAGGGTGCTTTTTATTTTCTTCTTTGCACTGTCTTGGGTTTTCCAAATTTTCTAAAGCAACGTAATTGCTGTATTTTTCTGAGCTGGAACAGTGTTTCTATTGTTCTTCCTGTATCTGCAGGATAGATCTGCAGGGGCAAATTGAGCAGAGAGAGGTGTGTGACCAACTTCCTTTTCATTCGTCATTCACTAATTCCACAGTTAGCATAAGTCTCATTGTGTACCCATTTCTAGGGTGACAGCAGGCACCTGAGCTACATTTCTTAGTGCATTAAAAATGGGATGAGTCAATAAAGTGCTCTTCTTTTAAAATATTCCACCGAGAAACCCTTAAGTCCCAGAGAATGGCCTGATTTCCTATTGATTTTTTTGCTGCCTCAATTATTTCCTCAAACATGGTTAGTTAATTCAGATCCCCACCAACCACCTTTCCCCATTGTCTATTACATTTGCTCTCTGTTATATATGAATCTTTGGTGGCACTTTCATTATTAAACTGACAGTTGCATAATGCTTTATTGGCATCTGTAAGAATGAACCATATTTCTTAGGAACCATGGAGACAGTAGCCTTTTTTTTTTCTGAACCATCTAAGCATAGCCAGTTTTTTGTGCTCTTGTGATCTTCATCTTAAAAACAGCAATCCATCTGTCTCGTTGTTTTATTCTTTCCTAATAGAAAAACATTTCCCCCTACTGTCTTACTGATGTACAGTCAACCGACCTTGATGGACTCTTGTAAACGGAATCATCGCCAGTGATTTGATGACTTCTCATATTAGTTTTCATTTCAGTAAATCCACTCCCTCCCTGGCTTGCTTTTTAACCTCCAGCTGCTACCCAATTATTAGTTCTTGGATGGCTGCTTCAGCAGCCTTACTCTGGTACTGGCTTGTAGCAGATATTAATAACAATAAGCAGTTTGTAAATGTGCACAGCGTTAAATGCACATAAGGATTATTGTGGACAACCCTAATTGTAATGATAGTTTTGTCATTGGGTAACTTAGGATTCTTGTGGTTGCAAAGAACAGAAATCTGAAGGTGGCTTCAGCAAGACAACTGGGCTTTGTAGGGTATTCCTAATGCACATACAAAGGAGGTCTCTGGCAGGGCTGCAGAGCAAAGAGGCAGCAAGACCTCAGGAAGAAGTAGAACTGGGAAAGCCAGCAAGAATCCAAACGTTAGTCTGCTCTATTTTTCTCTTGTTTTTCCTTTTCTCTCTATCTACTTCATTCTATATACACAGTATCTCTGCGACTCAAGACACAGAATGGCAGATGATGACTCCCTGCCTCTTTCAAGTTTACCGACTGTGACTAGAACCCTCAGAACCCTCTCAAATGCTCTCTCAGTTTCTCATCTTGCTGCTCCCAATCCTAATTTCTGCCCTCACCCATTCTAATTCTATATTCCCTAGACAGGAATTCTGACTGGCCCAGCCTTGATCCAGTCAATAAGAGCCAGTGGCAAGTTGTCATGTAGCTACCTCACTGCCCAGAGACATCCACTGTGGCCATTGTGAGGTGGTCAGAAACCCTAAAAGGTGTGAACCCTAGTTCTTATGTAGCTGATGCCTTTGTTGTACCTAGTAAATGACATAGATATCAATTTACCCAATTTACATCTGGTTTTTTGCATTAATATTTAGAGGAAGAAGCATAAAGATGGAGTCATGGAAAAAGTGAGTTTTGAAGACTTCTTTTCTCCAAGGCAAGAAAGCAAGCAGTTTTGTGTTCTTGACTTGAGAGATTGTCACAGAGATATGTCAAGGAGATGATGAGATGTGATGAAAGGAAGTGAAATAAAATATCAGAACTTGAAATGACACCGAGAAAAACAGTGGAACAGTAAAGGACTAGCCTGTAAGAGGCAGGCAGGCTTCCCATAGTTGAAGGTGGCTGTTTGGTACCACATTTAAGAATCTGCTATGCTGTGGTCTAGACACCACCCTATGCTTATTTTATGAAGCTTGCATCCTGGATATAAGAGGATCCATTTTGAGGCCACCAAAATACAACTAGCCTTTCTGCGTGGGTTTTATTGCATTGGATCCCCAAATTGAGACATATATGTATTCATTCATCTAGTAGACATTTGGCGGACACCCCCTAAACCTCAGGCAAATCTTAGGCATTAGGGCCGTCAAACCTTCAAATGAGTGTGTTAGTATTGATTAAGCTCTGTGCTAGGCGCTTCATGTTCTTTAACTCATTTAGTTTTCACAAAAAACACCATGAAGTCGGTTCTGTAATTCCCACTTTATAGAGAGGGAATTGATGCTCTGAGAGATTAAAATGACGTGGTCAATGTCATAAGGTTAAGGTTTAAAGAAGCTGAAACTCAACCCAGATCTGCCTGACTACAAAACCCTTGGTTTTGTGTTTTCAGTGTTTGAGTTGTGCTGTCATGGTTTATTCAGTCTGTTCTATTGATTGATTGAGGAATTACATGAGTAACACCCCTGCCCCAGCACAGAGAGTTCCCAGGCTCACACTGACATGGACCAGTGAATGGTTAGACCATGATAAACCACAACATGATGTGATAAATACTATGATAGTAGGGTTGAGACATCTAGCAAGAGGCATCTGCTACTTCCTAGCTATGGAACCTTGGGCAAGTTGTTTTCTTCTCTGAGCTTCTTTGTCCTGCCCTGGTAAAAGTGAATGGAGTAAAAGGATCTACCTCACAGATGATCGTATGGAATAAAAGAGTTGATTCATGTAAAGGTCTTGGAGCAGTGCAAGGAACAAAGTCAGGGCTCCCACAATATTAGTTGTTATTATTATCCACAAAGTGCGATATCCTGTGAGAATTGGTACTGTCAGACAGGAGACAGGCTTTGATGCATGAGATGTTGCTAGGTAAGGAGGCAAATGTTGGACATTTAAAGTGGAAGGATCTGTGAACAAAGGCCTTCATTTATTCAACAAATTTATTGAGCATATACTGCCTGCTAAGCACCCAGCTCATTGTTAGTTCAGAATAGATAGCATACTATGAAAGTATATGGAATGTTCTAGATCCTGACTTCAAAGAAGAAATGATCCTAGGAAAACGGCCACAAGGAATTATCTGTGAGAGCCATTATGGATGTGACAAACCTAGAATTGTCTCAAGAAGATATCAAAGTAATTTCTTCACCAAGCCCTTTAAAAATTCTTCATTCAAGCGACTGTTTCAGCACACCCTAGTGCACTGAGGGGTCTTCTCCCACACACTTTTTACACCTACCTGTATCTACATGCTACAAAATATATCACTGTCCTTCATTTCCCAGGATGACACTGCTGACTCTTCATATATCTTGATGAAGGATTATTCAGTTATAGAGAACATTCCTCAACTGGAGATGGCTTGAGAAGGGATAAAGAAAAAGTGTTAAGGCATATTAAAAATTGGCTTTCTCCTGGTGGCAGTTTGTCATTTTTCAATTTGGCATCTTTCCCTGTTCTTTTTTCTGCCACGTAGATCTGTATGAGTCTTGATTCAGAGGGGATTTTCTTGCGAGGTGCCTTTCTCTGAGCATATGGATAAAATTGCCAGGTTTAATTGAAGGCAGTTTAGAGTCTTGAAGCTCTATTTACAGTCAAAAGCAGATCACTTCTGTTGTTGGCCTCAGTCCTAGACTCCCAGGAAATTAATAGTGCCTCCTGGCATGTGACAGTCTGTGTTTACTCCCTGGAGTGGGTCCTGGCTCTGACAGGCCTTGGGTGTCGAGGTATCCTGTGACCTGGAGCAAACTCCACCTGAAGCCGTTCTGGTACCCTCAGGCCACCATCGTCTGACCATCCCATCATCTCTGATGCCACTCTCAAGAGTCTGTGGTCTGTGCCTTGCTATGATTTCTGGCTTAGAGTAAGGGATCAAAACTGCTCAACCTAGAAAGAACTTTATTTACTTAAACAAAAAAATTAACAAGCACATTTGTAGCACTTAGTGTATTAAGCACTGTTCACATTTTACAGATGAGGAAACTGAGGCATACCAATTAAGAAAGTTGTCACATAGCTGATAACTGGAAAAGCCAGGAAACTAGCTCAGGTGGTCTAGTTCACTGTCTGTACTCATAACCCCCACTGTGCTGTGTTACAGTTCTTAAAGGGTACCTAGTCCGTCCTCTTATTTTGTTGAGTTATTGTATAAAACACACTTAACACACAGTAAGAGCAATATATGTGCTAACTCTTGTTGTTAGTGTATTTAATAAATGGTAAAAGCTGAGGCCAGAGAAGTGATGCAGGTTCATACACTTAGTCTGGGATTTCCCAAACTGTATTCTGTGGAATGCTAGTAGCCAAAAGGATGTAATAAGTATTATATTTTATTTTTAGAAAAAGGATAATGATCAAATAGGTTTGGGAAATGTAGGTTAAAAAAACTTGTATACTATAGTACTTCTCAAAGCCTTTAATATGCTAATGTGCATTATTACTCTCCAAAAGGTAGCCATGGTACACAGGGTTTTCTAGACTTAGTAGACCATTGTATAGAAAAAGGTTAACATAGCAAACCTGAGACTGATTTTCTTAGAAGGTCCTGCCTGCAAGGTTGGCCCTTGCTGGTGTCTGGAAACTTGGGTTTTAGGAGAGTTCCCACCACTCCCTGTTCAGAATGGCTCATGTACCTAAATTGTTCATACAAATAATATTTATGCTGAACACCTGCTTTCCTTCTGGGAGTCTGGAATTTTGGTACCTGCTAGGCAGCAGATGCCTATGTGACCAGCCCCTGATAAAAACTCTGGGCAGTGAGTCTCTAATGAGCTTCCCTGGTAGACAGCATTTCACACATGTTGTCACCACTCTTTGCTGGAGAAGTTAAACGCATCCTGTGTACTCCATTGGGAGAGGAGGCTTAGAAGCTTGTGCCTGGTTTCTTCTGGATTTCACCCCATGTGCCTTTCCCTTCACTGAGCTTGCTCTGTATCCTTTTGCTGTAATAATAATCTTATCCGGGAGTGCAACTATGTGCTGTGACCTGTTGGTTCTCCTAGTAAATCACCAAACCTGGGGAAGGTCTTAGGGACTTCCATCACAATCAGAAAATCCTTTTCCTCACAATGCCTTTTAACATCTCATGGTCACTGGGGCTCTGCAGCAGACAGTGTGGGTTCTGCAGCAGACAGTTGAGCTGTTCAATTCCAAAAGTCAGAGGCAGAGATCACCCCACATCACCACTCTGGGCTTCTTGGTGAGAAATGTTAGTGTTCCTGGGGCCCATGTGGAGGTCATTATCAAGTAATGATTTTCTTCCTGTCTGCGACACATAGATTAATATACCATGACAGAGTGGAACTGACTGGTACAATTTCATTATTCTTTTGGAACAATTGGGTGGGAAGAGTGAGGATGGAACTGATAGCCTCACCGTAGAGCCATCTTTTATATTCTTCCATTTTTAGACTTAGCTCTTTAGCCCAGGATAAAATTATTTACATAAATGTACATAAAATTATATTAGCATTTTTATGAAAATAAACTGCATATGTATATATGAAATTTTTAATATATCTAGTTAGACAGCCCTACTAAAGGGACTTTATGGCTTTTTGAGCCTCGTGACTGAGGCTGTGACTTTTCTGTTAGTAAGTATGATTTCCCTGAGTTTGTTTTACGGAATAAACAGATGCACCAGGGGTCTCCTGGGAGCAGGTAGGCTGCTATGGTTCATGAATAACCAAATGGAGAGGGTGATCAGCCCCAGCGTGTGTTCCTCCAAGCACCTCTTCTGGTCCTCCTCCTCCTGCATTCTTCGTGGCTGACTTGTCTTCCTCCTGTGTTTTTCACAGCTGCCAAAAGTTATATTTGCATATCCTCTACCATGGGTGGGGAACTGTGCTTCCTGAAATCCAGTCTGCTCCAGTTTGCTTCCCTACATTATATGTCTAGACCAGCCTATGCTGTTTCCTTTGACCTTGTTCTTTGACCTGTTTCCACATAATGGACAGTCTTACACCAAAAACCCACCAGTTTCTAGTTGGTTTGGCTGGCTCCTTGCCAAGCTGACTGGTGCACAATTTCTCTAAACGCTTTGTTCTCCTCACTGTCTCAGTACCCCATGCTTATGCTGCATCGAGCCTCCATTTGTGTGACTCTTCTATCCTCTTTGCTCTTTTCACCCTCTCTGCATCCCAGCTCACGTCTCACTCTCTCCTCCATGAAGCTGACCGTCTCCATTGTACTCCTAGGGACCTCCCTGGACCTTGAATTTTTACCAATCTCTTTCTCTGTAGCATATACCTTAGAACTTATTTTATTCACGCCTACATCCAACACACACTGATTGAGCTTCTACTAGGAGCCACTCAGGGCACTAGAAAATAAGGATATAAAAAAGAATGAAACTAAGTCCCTGCCCCCGAGGAGCTCATTGTCTAGTTGAACTGCTACACACCATGTTACACTCTTCTTTTTCACATGCTGGTGCTGATCCTTTTCTGAATGTCTAAACTCCCTGAGAGCAATGAACTTCTCTTAGGTTTTTTACATTTTTCAGAGTGATGAATGTTCAGTAGTAAACAGTGGTTAAGAACTTAGGAAAAGATCTGGTTCCCATTCCATTTCTACAGTTTCTGAGCCACATTAGCCTCTATTTGCTCATCTGGAAACTGGGAATAGTCCTGTCTACTTCTTACAAGGTTGTAGGGGAGACTTAGATAATATTTATAAGTGCCTAGCACTGGGCCAAGCATGTATGAATCACTTAAGTAAATGGAAGCGATAATTCTTACTAAGCAGGCCTATGACACAGAGTTTGTAATATTTTTTCCTAGAACTTGGGCCTCAGGGAAGTACTGGGAGATTTTTCCTCGTGGGCAAGATCCTGGCATTATATTGTCAGGCATTATATTGTCAGAATTTTTTTTAATATGACAAAATTAGGCTGTGAAGGCGGAAGGGAAACAGAGAGCAATGGAAATTTCCACTTAAAGGACTTTATCTTCCATGGGCCACCTTGCTCAAGGTGAGGAGAGCACAAGACCTTCCCACATTAGGTCCAACCTGAGCAGGATGGGAGGAGTTAAAAGAGAAAGCAATTGTGAGTCAGAAAGTCAACAATGCATGTAAAGACCTGCCAATCTTCCTCTGCACAAGGACGTGGATTTCCACATCCATTTTTGGTATGAAGGTTGCTATCCCCAGCTTGCTTCATTTCCTGACAGTCACTCAAGGCAGAATGGAGTCTAGAAAGAAGGAAAGAATTTCCATGTAATGACCAAATACTATGGGCCAGGTGCCATATATACATTCTCTTCACAACATCCCTGCCAAGAAGGTGTTCTTATTTCTCTTTTACAGATTGAAAAACTGAGGCTTAAAGAGATTAAGTAGCTTGACCAAGTTGCACAGCTAACCCAACACAGATCTGAAGACTTTGCCCTTTACATTAAATGCTCTTCAGGAAATCAAATCCATGGAAGTCCTGGCCTTGTCTGGCCCGATCTGTCTGCATTTCCCCTTCTACACAGCCTGCTCCCACTCCACCCAAGGGGTCTATTGTAGAGATGACAACTTTGCAGCAAGCTTGCAACTCCATCGCACTGATACCCCTCCTCAGGGCCAGGACTAGGGTGAGGTAAGTGAGGTGCCTGGTGCAAAACAAGGAGGCACTCGCTCCTGGATTCTTATATGTGCCGACCGATGATTTTGCTGACCCGAATCCCAGCCCTGCCCCTCCTGCTGATTGTCCTGGGGTATAGCTGCTGGGATTCACCAAGACCTCCATTGCCATGATAACCAGACTGGCCCTGAGACTGGCTGGCTGACTGTTTGCGATCCCCACTGTTCTCAGATTTCCTGTTGCCATTTCTGTAGACATCCTGTCCCCAAAACTATTTTCTGCCCCCCAAAGCTACCTTTCATGATTTCTTTCCACCTGACTTTCACTCCAAAACCATAATATAGCCACACAAGCAGGAAGAGGCCGTAGAGATCCCCCACCAGGGCTGGAAAATTGGTTTCAACCCAAACGTTAACTCTGGTCTGTTGGAAGTAGCTGAGTCGAGGACTGTAAGGCCAGGCCTTAGCAGAAAGCATGGATCTGTGACTGAGCAGGGTCCACCTCGAGCACAGAATGTGGACGGTTGTGCTTGCCATTGTTGAAACCTAGGCCCACCCTTCTCATCTTACAGAAGAGGAAACAGACCATGAAAGGGGTAATTACTTCCCTCAGCTCAAGTAGCTAGCTAACGCAAATCAGGGCTAGAAACCATATCTCCTAGCACGTTTTCTACACGGAGTCAGGGAAATGGAGCCCACTGGATACATTCTTCTCCTGCATGACCACCACAGCTACCACCAACTCATAAAAGAGGCAGGCATGATTCGTACTATAGCTGTGCCCAGTCTTGCTCTCTTTCAAAAGCTTGTTCCTGTAATTGAGTACCAGCAGTGTGGTTCTGGGGCCACCTACCTCAGAATCATCTAGAGTATTGATTCAAAATGCTGTCTTGGAACATTCTCTAGTTCTTCTGATTTAGAAGGTGATTTGGTCACTAATGTTTAAGAACTACTAATGGGGAGTTGGGGCTGTTTATGTCAGTGATTCTTAGTTTCTGGGCTTCTCTTTTTCTTTCCTCTGGGGCTTTAAGTCAGTACCTCCCGCATCATCTTGTATTTCTAGTTCTCAGTGAAACTCAGCAAGAAGTGAAGATCATTCTACTCTTCATCAGACTGTGATTCGCCCAGGATAGAAATGGGGAAAGGGAGTTCTCAGAATAGGAGACATTCAGTGTTCTCTTGTGGATCATGATAGAGTTATATAAAAAGATCTCTCATTTACCTACTGGTGTGTTTTCAATAAAAATCTATTGTCAAAGATGGTGAAACGCTCTTAAGATCTTCATTTTCAGCCATAGGCAAAATATTTCCAAATGCGTGTCAGTATTTTCTTAAAATTCCTTTATGAGAATTTGGTTTAGTGCTGAAAGCAAAGGATATATACGAGTGGGCATAGGTAGTATCTGCAAATATGCGTCTCTGGCACACACAGTTTTTCAGAAAATTTGAATTGGTTGCTAAGATTTAAGGATCAGAAGAGATCGCATTTTTAAATATAAACTTGCATCTTCTATTTTAAAAACTCAAACTGTTTCAGACTGGCCCACAGCCCACAATGCAACAACCTGGTACCTAGTATCTGCTCTCTGAAACAGACTTGTGGCACATTAAAGATGTTTGTAAATTCTTTAGCACTCATCTTATTGAGAGGTGGGGTCAGGTATCCTCCCCTTGAAGTCTTAGTGACTTCTCTGGCCCGTAAAAGAAGCCATCTTGGAAGTGGATCCTCCATCCCCATGAGGGGACATCACATAGATCAGAGATGAACCATCCAGCTGAGCCCTTCATGAATTCCTAACCCACAAAAGCATAAGCAAAATAAAATGATTGCTTTAAGCTGAAAATTTGGAGTCGATGCCTGAAACAAGAGCATGTGCTTCCCGTTTGCTCTATTCTGACCCCCTTCTTTCCCCTGGCTTTGTTACTTAAATTATTTACATCCTGGCTCCTGTAAAAATTTGGGTTCACAATCTTTATTTAAACCGTGGTCTATAGATTCTTGAATTATGTAAACCTTTGGGAATTAATATATTAAAAATAGAATTTTTTATATATATGACAAAATTAGGTTGTGAGGGGAGAAAGGAAACAAAGCAATGGAAATTTCCACTTGAAGTACTTTATCTTCCATGGGCCACCTTGTTCAAGGTGAAGAGAGCACAAGATCAGGAGTGGTCAGCTCTTTCTGAGAGTCAGCAGCCTTATCTATAAAAGCAGGTCCCATTCATCTTTGACATTCGATGAGTCTATGAGTAAGATAGCTCAGCTTTTGTATTATTTACAGTATTTTGAGTGTGTATTCATGTATCTGGTATTATAAAGTGTATTTATTCCCTGGCAGTCCAGCCTGTGGGGCAAAGGAAATGTCTAATTCTTTGTGAAAGCCTGTGCCTTTCTCATCTTGTACCTTCAGCTCTCAGTAAATATTTGTTGAATAAATGAATGAACAAATGAATGTGTGTTAGTCACCGAGACTACAAAGACAAATGAGGCTCAATCTTTGCCCTCGAGGAGCTCACAGTCTATGGAACACAGGCAGCAAATTAAATGCCAGTTACGCCTCCTGGGTAGCACATTCTTTTATTCAGAAACACCGTTTCATCTGTGTCTAGTCATTGTTCACACCCATACCCAGAAGAAATAACAAGCTACATGAAAACATGCCTTGGAGGAGCCCAGAATGGGGCGGGGGTCTGCAACCCACCTACCCAGAAGAGGCAACCTCCCCCTGCGGAGGTTTAGTGCATGAGAAGGAGGAAGGGGCACACATCCCATCAGAGCTGTGGGAGGCAAGGCACGCTTACTCAGAAGCACCCTCAGGGACCCATCAGAAGAGCAAGAACAGAATCACTGATGCATCATTCCATCAGGCTGTGCTTGAACAGACTGCAGAAACAGCAGTGAGGCCGCTCAATCAACATCACTCCTCAAAGCAGCGGCTAGGGCTGAGAGGTTCAGGGCAAACACCAGAGTTTTGTTTTGTTTTTTAAAAGAGATGTGAGGAAAGCCCTGATTTTAAATCTGCCTGTCCCATACGCGCTTTTAACGAATTATCTTTTTACCTCCCCAGGTATGTTTGGCAAAGTGTCAGCTTGTGCATTTTCTCCCTCTGTTGGTTTTTTTTTTTTTAAATAATTGAGGACTTTGTGAAGCCGGACAGAGGGGAAGCAAAGACTTTTGTTTAATCTTAAAGATAAGTGTCTTCTTGTTCTTTATTCTCCCAGTGATACTGAGTGTCAGGGTCAATATATTGATATGATCAACGTTGTACAGATTGTTGATTAAAATGCTTTCGGGTTTCGAAAGATTTCTTTTTGTTTATGTTAAATAGCAAGACCATAGGGATGTCAGGAAGTTGTTAGGGAGCAATGCTGGGCTGTTTTGTCAATTTCCAAGCAGCAGAGCTGTGTTCCAGCCCAGGGAGGCCAAGCCCCACAGGTGGAAATGACTTTCTGTTTACCAAGTAAGGAAATACTCAACCAGTGGTTAATTTGCTTTGTTCCTTCAACAGACTCAGAGCTCCTTGAAGTAGAAATCCTCTAAGAAAAGTTAAAAGCAACAACAGCAACCAAACTTCTCTTTTCCTCACAATTTAAAACTTTGTCAGCATCTTAACATTCGGAAGAGAAAATGTCATCTTTACAAGGGTCATTTTCTTCTTTAGAAATTAGCCTTTTCATCATTTCAACATTGGAATCCAAAGTAAACATAAACTCACTGTCTTGGTAATTAGGTAAAATTATAAAAATAAAAGGTATTATTAAAACTAACCCTCAGCTGCAGAAACTATCAATAGTAAGCGGTGATTAGCTAGCATGTAATATGGCACTGACTGTGCGCTTCATCCAATTCTGGCTGAAGACATCCGCTTTCCCAGGGGGAGGAACTTATATCTTCATGAAAACATAACTTACTTGCTAATTTTTGTTTCTATCCTTTTAAGTTTTGCCACCTGTCTTTGATCTAGATTACTTGCGCATTGCTCTTAGCTGTTAGCAGTGGTTCCTGTGTGGTCCACTACCCCTGGTGATCTCAGGGTATTTCAGTCTAGACTCTCACGGCCTTAGACTCCTGTCTTTAGGTAGGCATTATGTTATGAAGTGAATAAAAGTTTTATTGCCTAACCTGCAGAAAGTGACATAAGGTTAAAGAAAGCATGTCAAGACAGCATGCTTGGGCTCCCTGCTTCCAAGCGGTCTGAATTCACTCAATACCTTGGGACCCAGAGCATGGAAGAGACACTGGAGTATAAAAGCAGAACTGGCATGTGACATGGATTGCTGGTCCCAATCCAGCAATTACTAGGGACCCTCTTGGTTGCATAATCTTGTCCTTTAATATAAAATGAGGACTACATGGATAAAATTCCTGAAGCGTAAGGCTCTTTCTTCCTCAATTCACAAAGCCTATTCTATAATCATAAAAATCATAGGCCCAAAAGGAACTTTGAAAGATTGTATGGCCCATGCTCCTGACTTCAGGTAAAACAATGCATAACCTATCCATAAAAGATAACAATGTGCCTGTTTTTAAGCTCTGAAGAAAATGATAGTAGCCGGCTTTCTTTGGTAACCTATTCTGATGTTTAAATACTTTCCCCAAAAGGATAATCTTGGAGTCACACAAAGCTGGATTCAAATGTCTTTGCTATCACTCTGGCTACGTGATTGTCAGCAGATTACTGATCCTCCCACATCTTAACTAATTTGTAATGTGCGAATAAACAGCAGCCGACTTACATCACTAGGTGGTTTTCAGGAGTGAAGAGAGACGTGGGAAGCACTTGGCACAAAGAAGACATGTTATTTGTCTTCTCCTCTTTACCTAACCTGATACCCTCCTATTGCATTCTTAGTGTTCTCCAGGTCACTGCGGAGGGGCAGTATCAAATGTCTAATCATTCCGTAAGGTAGTAGATAGCATGATGTAACTGGAAGACTTGGCACAAACTTCAAAGGGAAGCTGGCTTGCCACCTTCAGAATAGCAAGATAAAGTGAGAAAGCATTCAGTATATCACACTGTGTTACCTTACTAGGACTGCCTGAACAGGATACCGCAAACAGGGTAGCTTAGAACAACAGAAATGTATCGTCTCACAGTGGCGGATAGCAGAAGCCCGAGATCAAGGTGTCGACGGGGCCATGTTCCACGTGAAGGCACTAGGGAATGGTCTGTTCCAGGCCTCTCTCCAGCTTCTGGTAGTTTCTTGTATGGCACCATAACTGCAGTCTTCACAAGGCATTCACCCCCGAGTGTGTTTGTGCCCACTTTTCCCCTTTTTATAAGGATACTAGTCACATTGGATTTGGGGCCCAGGCTAATCCAATTTGACTTCATCTTACATCTTATAGATGTAATTACATCTATAACACCAAGTGAGGTACATTCTGACTTGCTAGGAATTAGAACTTCAATATATGAAGTTTGGGGGGTTGTATTTCAACCCATAATACACTAAGTTGAGGGATAGTTAGTTGTTCCTGAAAACCTTTTTCCACATACTCTTTGACATTATTCTTGGGACTTAGGACAATAGTGGTTTGTGGCCAGCCCCCCAAATAGTACAGGAAGACAATTCCTTGGAAAACCAACCTCAAACCCCTTGTATGTTAGGAAAGTGGGAAAACATGGCCATAGTGAAGCGCCCTAAAGTCACATGCACAAATGGAAGAGGAGGGAAAGCCTGGACACAAATAGACAAGACAATAGGGGTCCTAGGTGAGCCACATCAGGAATGTTATGTGGTTGGTAAAGGGCCTTTGAGGCAGTGGCTGTGCGCTCCTGTTAGATCTGGGAAGTTTCTCTTCTAACCACTGCTGTGCCGTCATCAGGGCTGGGAAGCTGTGACCCTACGACTGTGACGTGACGCAAAGGCCTTCAATAGTCCACAGGAGGAAATATGGTAAAAAGAGAGCAAGATTCAAAAACTCGCCCCCATGAGAAGAATAAAGTTAATTGAGATTCTCAACACCACATTTTTTGGAAGTTGGGATTAGCTGAAAAAATTTTAGAATAATTTTCAAACATATGAAAGGCTACATTTTGTCATTTCAAAGCAAGAGAGAATTGAGAGGAGGCTTGAATTATGAAAGATATGACTCAAATTAGATTTGAGAAGAATTTAAGAATCTATTTTAAAAAAACAAATTGTGGTATCTTCCCTAAATAAAAAAAAAAGAAAGAAATTGTGGTACCTTCCCTACATATCTTAAATAAAAGTGCGGCATCTGTCTACTATAAAATGAGCATAGTCATTCTTGAATATCAAAGAGCTGGGCTTTATCCTTCCATCATTTTTTCGTGCACCAAAGAGATATTGTGTGCATAGCCTATGCCAGGTGCAGTGCTGGTGGATAGGGTCGTAGGGATGACAGACACAGGCCAGGTCCTCAAAGGGCTCAACTCATGCCTCATGCTCAATATCTAGCTGTTGAATAAATACATAAATGGAGATGTATAAACAGATAAATTCTAATACAGTGACATAGTACTAATAGCTGCCCCGTACTGTGTTTATATTTCTAATTATGGGTAAAGTAATTAGAGAGTGCTTTGCAGAAGAGGTGGCATTTGGGAAACAATCTTGAAAGATGATGATTGTTTGTGGGGTGGGCATGAAGGGATGGGACACACACACAAAGGCATGGTGCTGGGCTATTTGGACCCTGAGTCCAGGGTGGTTGGAGTGGAGGTTATATGGTAGAGGTTGAGAAGGCCAGTGATCAGAGAGGAGACAGGAGGAGAATGAAGTACATAAAGCCCAGTTCTTTAGAGTGTCTCGTGAGCAACTAGTGACTCTCATGCTTTATTTACTCTAAGTCAAGTCTTACTGTATTTAATGCTCTCCTGATATGTCCTGAAAATAAGGCACTCCTTTTGTCCTTCACTTGTAAATTGGTTAAACAAAAGAATCATGGCTTGTTCATATTCTAAAAGATAGGGGTGGGTGCGGTAATTGTTCAGCTGGGGAATCTTCGACATCAACATGAGGTATTTGTGAACATCCTTTCTCTTTCAGTAGCAACACACCTGGGATCATGTTCAGAAAGCTGAACAAGCTTGGTCTTAGCTTCTTGCCAGACAGTGGTGGGACTTCATGTAGGTGGCAGATAAGAAGAAAGCACAAGGTGGCTGGAATCTTTGATGAGGTTAGAGCCACAGAGCACAGCAAACTTGCCATTGAGTTCTTACCAACTTATTTTGTTGTATAAAAATCCCACCTTTGCACAGCTTGGAAGGAGGGGCTTGGAGCTGAAGTGAATCAGCTCAGAGAAGCCCTCCACGCATAACTAGCTGTTGAGTGTCTTCTACTTTTCAGACACTGTGCTAATGCTGGAAGGCAAATACCATACATTCCCTGCCAGCAAGAATTCCAGGTTTTCCTGGCGAGACAGGCATTTCCTTGACAAGACAGATGACTAAGCAGTCACAACACAACATGAGATAAATAACGAGATAGGCAGAGGGTGCCATGGACACTAGAAGGGGTCCTTAACTCCCCATGGAAGTGGGAAGGTGAGAGGTCAGGGAGCAGGGGACTCCAGAACTGAAACTGATCAAGGCAAAGCATTCCAGGCATGGCAGCAGGATTCAAGAAATGACTTTCTCCTGTGGCTGGAGTTTGAGGTTTGTGGTGGGGGCCATTATGAAGGCTGAGACTGAAGTGTAGATAGAAGTGTGTGGTGCTGAGGGACTGAAATGTCAGCAGTATACCCTCCAAACCTTACAGGAGCTGACCCTGCAGCAGAGGACCCAGACTCATTTGGCTGTAAGCCAAGGTCCCACCCCTTCTGCACACACATACACAAGCAATCACCCAAGGGCACTTTCCTACCGTTGCAATGGTTATGTTGAGAAAACCAGGGAAGAGCTCAATTGTAACGAGTAATTAGTGTTGTGACTAAATAAATGAACGCCACCTGTGCATCCTGTTTGGGGAAATGAGTCAAATTAGGGAAACAAGTTGCATAATCACGGCAAATGCCAATCTCAGCCATTGCAGCTATGCTGGTCATTTCTAGTTTTAATGAGCTGCTTCGTGATCAGTGTTCATTCAGATGAATAAAGAGGAATTTTAGGTTCATGTTTTATTTTCAATCACATATGTAATATGTGATCACTGCCATAAAAGTAGTTGTGCCAAAAAGAAAAAGATTACACTTAGTCTAAACCCCCCATGCAGAAATGGCTGTGAACATTTTGGTACATATCCTTCCAGACTTTCATAAGTATGTATATTTACAAAAACTGATTATTTTCTTATTCTGTTCTGTTAGTTTGCGTTTGACTTTCTAAGTTTTTTTGTTTCCTTTGTTCCCTCTTTTTCTAAAGGGCCAAGGGCTAATTTTGCTATGTGATCTGAATTTTTCTTTGATTTCTTCCCCTTTCTCCATTCTACTCCAAGAATTTGGTAGATATGGTACTTGTTTTAAGTTCCTCTGATAGTTACCATGAAATTTTTAAATAATATTGACACATGTTTAAAACCTATGATCTAAATCTATGTATCTCAAATTATTAGCTTCAAGAATGAAACAATATCTATTGACTCATTGCTATGTAAACATGAAGAATGACCACGCTTTCCTTCCTCCCACTCCCCACACACACCACCACTCCCTCCCAGTTTTTATTATTCTACTTTGACGTTTTTGTCCCAGTCTGTAATAGTTAAATTGTGGGTTCTTGTATAATGGGACTTCTTGTTTCAAGAATATCCTTTACATTCTTCTTAGAAACAATGCTGTTTAACAATATTTGCATTCCTCAATTTCCATATTGTTGGTTAATCTCAGTTACGATAGAGGACATCTATTTTCTAGAGCCCTTTCTCAGCTGAAAATGTCTTCTGATTGACTTCACTTATTACTGGCAGCTTGAGCAGATAATAGAATTTGGGAATCATAGCATAACCATTCTCCCTGAAAACCGCATAGACAAAGTCCACTGGCATCTTTTTCTTTTATATCGGATCTATTTCTTTTTCCTGGGTTTTGGGAAGATTCTTTTTTACAGACTTAATATCCAGTGGATCTAAATGTTCATCATTTTCACAAAGTCTTCAAGAAAAATTTTTAAAATAGAGATTTTTTTTTTCGTTTCAGGGGAATTTTTCTTCAATATACAGAGGTGTTTTTTTTAATACTTTTTGGTCAGGAAGATTGGCCCTGAGCTAACATCTGGCAACATCTTTTCTTTTTTTTTCCTCCCCAAAGCCCCAGTGCATAGTTGTATATCCTACTTGTAGGTCCTTCTAGTTCTTCTATGTGGGATGCTTCTATATAATGGCTTGATTAGCAGCGTGTGGGTCTGCACCCAAGATACAAACCCACAAATTCCAGGCCACTGAAGCAGAGTGCGTGAACTTAACTACTGTGCCACCAGGCCGGCCCCTCCATATACATTTTTGAAATGGGTTCTGTTGCATTGGGACTGATTGCTTCCTCACTCTGGTTATGCATATGCTACATATGCTATGTCTGTGATTCTAATCCGTCTTTTCCTCTTTAATCATTTTCACTTGCCTATTTTATCCCTCTGAACTCTGCTTGGTTGTCTCAAATTTGCACTCATCTTAATAGTTTCTAAACCAGATTAAATTTTAGAATCACTTCAAAGAATTTTTGTAAATACAGACATCTTAGCCTCACCCAAGACCCACTGAATCAGAATCTCCTATATTTTCCCTTAGGAATGTATATTTTAAATATCTCCCCCATATTTCTGGTGATCATCTAGGTTTGGGAACCACTGTCGTGTTTCACTAATTCCATATAATTCAGGGCTGATTCTCCCCTTTACTGCTTTTCATGCAGTTTCAAATTCTGCAATGGAATTATTTGCTTTCTTGTATCCTTTACATAAAACCCCTTTTTATCTCTGTTTGTTGCCTCATTACCTCTCTTTTAGCAAGTTTGTGTTTTGAGTAATTGCCTTGAGAATATAAAGTAGTTACTCTCTTAAACTTTTGTCTTTCTCTTGCAGCAAATCTTTTCCACAGTATACTATTCTTTTCTCTTTTATATGTTATGTTTATTTCCTTGTGTTTATATTTATAATTTGTGTGAGGAACTGTTTTTATTCCTTCTTTGGGGCCTCTTTGATAA
Organism: Equus quagga; assembly: GCF_021613505.1. Taxonomy (NCBI): domain Eukaryota; kingdom Metazoa; phylum Chordata; class Mammalia; order Perissodactyla; family Equidae; genus Equus; species Equus quagga. The sequence continues at coordinate 22,055,696 of NC_060282.1, forward strand.
CTCACTCTTCAATGGTGACTTCTCTGCATTCCCAGGCACTCTTAATTTGAGGACTATGTGATATGCATTTACATAATAAGTTTTGTCATTCAGCAGCCTAAAGAGCCAGTTTCATGGGTAGACCCAGCAGTGGAACTTTGCCGTACTCAGCATTTTTCACATGTCTGAGAATTCTTGTATCAAGACCATCTCTCCATATCTTGGGTACGCTTCACCCTGCCCACTGTTCCATGAACCTAGTGTGAAGTAAGTTGAATAGAACTTACGTGAGTTGGAGCAGTATCCTGTCTAGTTCCAAAATGTTTGTCGTGTTTCTTTAGGAATGACCACATTGGCGACAATCGTATTAGAGAAAACTCCCCACCTTCACAGGAGGTCTCTGTGGTTGGGCCATGCGTATTTCTTCACGACAAGGCATACTCCACATTGTCGCATATTAGTGAGTCCCTCTACTTCCTGTAGACTGAGTTTGCCTTCAGACCTCAACCCTCATGGTAAGAACCTCTCCCCTAGATGTCAGAGTAAGTCTGTAAGAAAGGCAAGTAACAGACAAAAACTGGAATATTGGATAAGCCCAATATCCATTTGCAGTTGTGGTTAATAAATTGTGGTGTATTGTACAATGCAATGCAAACCCTAATATTCATATGCATAAGTATGGACAAATATTAGAAACAAAGTTGAACAAAAGAGTCAAACAGTCAGTTGGAAGACCCCGAACAACTGTGTTCCACTCTCAGGATGAGCACTTGTATGTCTTTCCTCACTTTGAGGCCGTCTCCATGGTATCAAATGCAGGTTTATAGATGTCTCGTTAAATGGCTTTGTTAGGCAACCTGGTTCAGCCATGAGGAGAGGCTTTTCCCTATTCCTGCTTCTTTTTGGATTTCTGAAAGCAGGAAGGTGGGAAGCTTGCTTTCACATGAGACTTTCCCCCAGAAACAGAGCAAGAATGGCTAGAGTTATTCACAAGGCAGTATTACTAGTAGTATGACCGTGAACAATGCAGAGCATCGTTCTCAGGCAGCACCTTGTCCATACATTTTCTTCAGCGGTGGAGTTAGTGCTGTTATGCTTACAGATGAAGACAGTGAGGCTCGACGAGCTGAAGTGACTTGTCCCTCTTGCTGCCAAAGACAGAAGCTCACTTCAGACAGAGTCCAAAGTGTGCCCACTCTCCACTACATCACAATGCCTGATGCTTCAAGTCCATGGTCAACTCAAGTTGAAAGGTACTTTCAATCATTCAACAAATATTGATAGAGCACCTGTTATGTGCTCAGTATGGGTGCTGAGGACACAGCAGTGACACACATATTTTTTCCCTGCTGTTGTGACACTTAAAATATAGAATGGGATATAGGCATTAAAGAAGGAATTGCACAGATAGCTATTAAATGACAGTTGTGAAGAAGTTACTATGTGATAGTATCTAAGGGGGAACCCAGACTACAGGGTCAGGGAAAGGATTTCTTAAGGAAGGGACCAAAAATCTGAACCTGAGTTAATAAGCAAGTTAATCAAGCAAAGAAGCAGGGAGAACAGCAATACAGGAGAGGAGCAGCCTGTAGGAAGAGCCCAAAGGCTGGAAGGACTTGGTAAACTAAAGAAATTAGCATAAGGGCATAGCGAAGCAGGTGGATGGTGGCCAAAGATGAAGAGCAACACATCCTGCCAAGGTGTGTAAGCCATGAAGACCAGGATTTGGGTTTTATCCTAAAAGTAAGGGCCAGTCTCTGCAGGGTTTCAACAAGAGGGAGGCATGTTCATATCCATTGCTTTGTCTACTAAAAAAAGGGTGAAGAGAGAAGACTGGCTTATTTCTGAGCCAAAATATAATTGGGAATAATTAATATATACTAATTACCTGTTACATTGTTATAGATTCACTTATATAATATCTGTAAGACTCTTTTTTTTTTTTTTTAAGATTTTATTTTTCCTTTTTCTCCCCAAAGCCCCCTGGTACATAGTTGTGTATTTTCACTTGTGGGTCCTTCTAATTGTGGCATGTGGGATGCCACCTCAGCGTGGCTTGATGAGCGGTGCCATGTCTGTGCCCAGGATCCAAACCGGTGAAACCCTGGGCCACTGAAGCAGAGTGCGCGAACTTAACCACTGGGCCACAGGGCCAGCCCCTGTAACACTCTAAATAGATGAAAATATGTCACTCTTAGTCTACATTTTGAAAACTGAAAGTTGATCTGGCAAACCTTAAAAGACATCCCTGGGGCCAGCCCAGTGGGACAACAGTTAAATTTGCATGTTCTGCTTTAGTGGCCCAGGATTCGCTAGTTCGGATCCCAGGTGCAGACCTACACACTGCTTGTCAAGCCATGCTGTGATAGGCATCCCGAATATAAAGTACAGGAAGATGGGCATGAATGTTAGCCCAGAGCCAGTCTTCCTCAGGAAAAAAAGAGGAGGATTGGTGGCGGATGTTAGGTCAGGGCTAATCTTCCTCAAAAAATAATTAAATAAATAAATAAACTTTAAAGAAAAAGAAAAGACATCCCTGGCATTCACAACTTGTCAAGTTGAACAGTTTGTCTTCTGGATAAGAGATGTCAGAATCCCAATGCAACCTCCATGGATCTTGCCTCAGTCCACCCTTGCAAGTCAGACTTGCCTGCCCTCCTGCCAGCAAAAGGTTGAGGCCTTGAACCCTAAAGTCTGCTTAAGCTCTTCTAGGGACAAAGAAATATACCACATGGCAAAATGGATGGGCCTTCATTTTAAATCAATATTTTATTTTTATAGATTCTCATTCAGTGACTATAAAGGGCCCATTTAGTAGATCTTTTTTTAGTATCAGAAAATTAATTTCAATGCCACTTCACTTGATTGCCTGCCATTTTCCTCCCCCTACTTCCTCTGACATTTATCCATTGTTGTTTCATACGCTAGGAAATGACTGATTACTCTCCAGAGTAATGCCACCTGGGGTGATGAATGGTACCTATTTGTTGAGTACTAGTGGCATGGAAGTACTATGTCAAATACTTGGAAATGGATGATAAAGACGAACAAGCCAGGTTTTCTGCCCTCAGGAGCCCTCCAGTCTTAGGAGATCAGAGGACCACAGTCAACTGGGGTACAAGTGCTACCGAGATGGCTAACACACTCTGGATTTTCAAAAGCAAGAAAGAAACAGGAGAACTTTTGGTTACCTGGATCATTGGGAGTAAGGATTGTTTTTAGGAAGTTGTTTAAAAAAATATGTATGAAATCCCATGCTTCTGAGAGTTGGTTATATCAGAATTCTGGGCAGTCCGTTAATGTATTCCTTACATGATTCCTTTCACCGAGTCAATCTCTTGAAACAAATCCTCTCTGAACTAGCAGTCATCTTTGGGGATCGCTCATGTGTATGTTTGCAGGCCACTGCACTGTTCCTCTGTGGAAGGGAGCAAATAGCTATTGTCTAGTTGTTTTTATCTTTGATTTACTTCATTGTAAACGTGATGTAAAGCTGGCTATGTTAAGTTAATTATACCTAAGCTTTGATTTTCTGCTGCTAAATGGAATCATGTAGAAGGCATCCCTCCCACCCCAGAGGAATGGAACATTTAACCACAGTAACCATTTTTACATTGGATGAAGCACCTTGCTCTCCTTTAGGACTTCATTGCCATAAAGTATCTGATTATTGGGGGAAAAATGCACAGGTTCTGCAGAATTACATTGTGTTTGATGCTCAATGTAAACCCCCAGATGCCACAAAGTACAACTCCTTAGCAAGGGGAGCAGAGGGAGGGGGCGTGATCTCTACTAAATATAAATTCCAGTACAGATTTATAGATGTTTAAACTCCTCCCTAATATTTGATACATTCCTAAATAGGCTGAAATAGTTCTTTTTCCCTCTGCTTGGTACCTGTCATTCTCCTGGAAATCTAAAGCAGCATAAATCACGCACTCAGTCATCAGAACAGAAGTAGAGTATGACCTGAAATATACTTTGGGTATTAAAATTCATAATCTTTCCCAAGCCACCCCCTAATCTGGGACCCTGAGTTTTGGGCCTCTTTTAGGAGGTGATATTTCACTTCTTACCCCTCAGTTTATGGTAATTTTATGCTGATCCAGGTCCAAGGATAATTTCTCCCAAATTCTTTATGAGGAAAACTCAGTTGTCATTTGCATCTTAGATCCCTGCAATGGATTGGCAGGCATTAGAGAGTAAATCCATCCTCCAGCTATAATTCATTTAGGTCTCTCTCCAATTTGACACAGTGGAGCAGGGTGCTGTTATTGAGAACTTGAAGCACCAGGTGTGATTAAATAAGATCACACATTTCATTCTCTCTTTAATTTCACGTCAGTCTTCAGCAGCTGAATCCACGCACTCCCCCCGTGGAGTCAACCAGCACCGTGCATTTGTGGTGTGCCCAGCAGAACCGTGGCAAAATGTTTCCAAAGTAAGCCACCCTGCTGGACCATTGTGAGTCAAATCTGGTTTTGCCTCCAAATTATTCAGTATTGCTAGATCTGGTTTATTCATCCACTCATCTCTCTAGAGAGAAGACCTCTGGTACTTTTACATCATTGGTGCTCAATTTCAACTAAAAGTAGTTTCAAAAGAGAGAAGACTAGAATCAAGGATAAAGCGACAGTTAGAAGTCTTCGCAGCCTTTCATCTCAACCCCTCCGCTTGTTTCTTCTGCGACTCCCTCACATCTCTCCCCACCCACCCCGATTCTCTGCTTCTAGAATTGGGAGTTGGAAATGGCATTGGTACATTTTATTTGCAAGCGTGTCCTGAGAAACTACATTTGTGGCATTCTTGATGCCATTATATAATGAAATTGAGGTAAGGGGGCATTTCTCAGATTAGGGTTCAGTGTGCCTGACCCCTAATATTTAGCTGTAGGCCGTTCAGGACAACAAGAATAAAGCAGCACCCCTGTATTGAGATGCAAGCAGTGGTCATGCGGTATAACCAGGGTGACAATAAGTGCCATTATGGATGCAGTCTCTGGAGAGAAGGAAGTAGCTGTCCCTTCCCAGCTGTGTATACTCTTCCTTTGCACCAGAAGACAATCACTATGACCAGTAATGGGTCAACTGTGTAGCATGGTGTGGGTGAATTCATCCTACAAATACAGATTGAGTGCCCGTGTGCCAGGTGCTGTCCTAGGCAGTGCCTAGCAAACACCATCACTGCTCTGCCGAAGCTTATCCACTCTTCATAATCTGACCTCTGCATACTTCTCTTTTCTCATCCATCACCCCCAGTATGCTCTGTTAATGTCCAGTCCAGTAGAATAACTTGCAGTCCCATGACTGTCATGCTCTTCTTGCTTCCATTCATCCTGGTCCACATGCCTATAGAGCCTGGATCTCTTTCTACCTCTTTACCTCCCTACCTTCCAGCCAAACAACAGGACTCGTTTCCTAGAAGTACCACCCCTGGCCTCGCCCCTCCTCTCAGCTAACTGAAATATGTCATCTTGTCTTTCATCCCTACTTTAACCTTTTCTAGGTGAGAGATTGTGTCTTATTTATTATGGTCCACATTCTGCTTGACACATAGTGGGCGCTCAATAAATATTTGTTGAATTAATCATTTAATTTATATCCTTGAATAAGATCCATATGCACTCATTTACTCTCTATGTAATTTTTGTAAGACCCACAAGATAGCTCTTAAATAGAGAGTGGAAAGATTGTGACATTTGTAATGTTGGTCACCCTAATTGTAGTGAGAACACCGCTGTGTACTTTCTTAGGAAAATCACATCTTCTCCCTGGTCTGCTTTTTAATAAGAATGGAACCCCTTGGCAAAATTAGATTGGAACTGTTAGAAGTATTAGGTGGTTCTTTGTTGGAATCACTTCTGGAGAATTACCAAGCCTGTGCTTTCTTATTGAGTACAAATTAAAATTTATTTTAAAAATAAGAAGAAACAGATTTACAACTATAAAAAATAGACGTGTGTAGATATAAGTTTGAAGGTAATGCATAAAAATGAAAGAGCTTTATTTGGGTGATGAGATTAAAGGTATGTTTTTCTGTTTTCAAAATGTTCTTTAATATTTTTTAATTTATTTTTGATGGAAAAAATGTTAAAGCAAGAATCTTCTTGAAGGGAGCAGATATCCAGGAGGTTTTTGCTTTACTTGTACGAGCTCAAGTGAATCAGTTAAGGGTTCTCTGAGCAAACATATATCTTGCCAATTTTTTTTTTTAACCTCAAGCTTTTTATCAGCAAGATATTCATTTATTCATTCAACAAATAAATATCCACTGTGTGTCAGGCACTGTGATATGTACTTGTTTTCTCTTTATAGTAAAATGATTCACAATATACGTGTGTCAAATCATCACATTGTACACCTTAAACTTAGACAATGTTATATGTCAATTATATCTCAAAAAGGCTGGAAAAAAATAATAATGGTGATAAATTTTTGTAGCACTTGGTAGCTCCCAAAGCTCCTTCCCATACGTTACGAATGCTCTCTCTCACAATTCTGTAAAGTAGATAGGATATTGTATTAGTCAGAGAAACGTTAGCTGCTGTAACAAATAGGTTCCAAAAAGTTAGTGGCTTAGTTCTCTGTTATTTAACAGTTCTCGCTGGAGGTTGCAAGTCAGTGGATGACTGTTCCACATAGTCATTTAGGGGCTCAGGCTGGCAGCAGCTCTGCCATCTTTAATATACCAATTTTGAGACTGCTCCAGTCCTTGCCATTCTAACCTGAACGTAAAGGGCCTTGAGCCAGTAAACAGAGGTTACAAACATCACTTGTGCTTAAATTCTGTTGGAAAAACTTAATCACATAACTACATCAGCCTCAAGGGAAGTTTGGAATTGTAGTCTAGTCTTGTACTCAGGGTGAAGGGAAGAATGAATTTTGGTAGATAGCCAGCACTCTCTGCCACAGCAGATGTATTTAAATTACCATTTGTAAGATGAAAAAACTAAGGCTCAAAGAGGCTGACCTGCTTAAGATCAGCCAGTTAAACATGAACAATCAGAACAAGAAGTCAGGCTCCTGAATGCTAGATCATTATCTCCTCCATTACTTTGAGTTGCCTGGAAATGGAATGATAGCAAAGTCCTGGCTTGGTGGAAGCATTACCCGTGGATATCTAGCGCTGGCTACGAATATGAACATGAACTCTCATAGCACAGCCTAGAATATGAATTCTTGTATTGGTTTACTTGGTTCAGTCCGGACCAGAAAGGGGGTGCTCCTAGTGCTTGAGGAAAGGCCAAATGCTACCTTGTCAACATTTTAATGTGAGCAGTGTGTTTGGCTTTCCACAAGCTCCATGACAAGACTGAGAACTGACTAATAAAATCCATACCCATGTCGAAAGTTGATGTAGACACACGGTCCACAGGCATGAATATAGCCAGGGATCTCCCTTGTATCTTCCGTTGTTCCCTACCAATGGCTCATTTAATGAATATTTATGGAGAGCTTGTTATGTGGTAGGCGTAGGGCTACAGAGAAGATCAAGACAGACACAACTGCAGCCATCATGGAGCTCATCATAAACAATAACAACTAACAAAACAATGACAAACTGTGACAAAGGATGCTAAGAGAGAGAATAATGGTGGCAGACCCATTTCATAGATGGCTTCTAGGAAAGCATTTCTGAGGAAGTAATAGTTAAGCTGAGTCCCAAAGGATACGAAGGAGTCAGTTATGCTAAGAATAGTGGGGAGAGACTTCCAGACCAAAAAGCACAGTGTGAGCACTGGTTCTAAGTGAGGAAGAATGTGGCACATTCAGAGAACTGAAGGTGTCCCATGGGATACCGAGTGAGTAGAAAGTGGTCAAGAAGATAACCCTTGCAAAAACCTATGAGGTGGGTTACTATTATCATCCCCGTTTTAGAGTTAAGGCAATTGAGGCATAAAGATTAGATGGTTAAGTAACTTGCATAACGTCACGTAGCTGATAAACAGGAGGGCCAGGATTTAAACTCAAGGAGTCTAGCTCCAGAGTTTACCCCTACCCCACTGGGTTATACAGTCATACAACCAGAACAAGACTCAAATCCTCCCCCTTGGTCCAGTAAGCAATTTTTCTCTCCTCTAAAAAGAAAGATCTTTCTTCCCTTAGCAAAAGGTTCTTAACCTGTGATCTCTGGACCTCTTCCTTCTCCAAGGGAACCACGGATAGAATTCAGTGGGGCAGATGAATTTGGAGATAGAGATACAGAGAGATATAGAGAGAGATATGTATGTACATATATGCATGTATATATATCTATATATATAATATTTCCTGTAGGATATACATTATATTAGAATATATTTTAATCAACTTTTTCCTGAAATTTAACATTTCTTTCTATTATGAATGTAGGTACAAAACCTCAGTACTTTTTCTAAGCACTTCATGTGACTTTGTCACTAGCATCACAGGTCATTTTTAATCACATAACAGTTGTTGAAGATATCTTGAAATATCATTTGCACTCATCACTACTTTCAAATTACAGTAGTTATTATTCCTGCCAATAAATCCTATTATTTAACGCATTGATAAAGAAACACATGTATTGTTCTGTCACACATTTTTGAAACTCTTAAGGGTTTATCAGTATAACTTTTTTATTTTGTAATCTTATATATTTTTCTTTATGCATTTAAAAACATTCTTGAGAAGGAGTTCATGGGCTTCCTTCACCAAACTGCCAAAGGAGTCCACAGCACCAAAAAAGTAAAGATCCCTTTCCTTAACCTTTTCTATGTTTAAACTTCCACCTTTCTTCCCTACATCACCAGATTTCTAGAATAGTCCATATGGATTGTCTGTACTTCCTCACATCTCCTTTGTTCCACAGTTCACTGTTTCCTGGCTTTCACCCCCAACTTGTTTTCACAAGATGGTTGCTCTAAGATCACTCAATCCTCCCAAGTTAAATGAATTCTTTTGAGCATCTCTTTTCCCTGACATCTGTAGAATTTTACCGCTCTTGATCCCATTTTTCTTCAAGTGACTCTCTCTTGCTTCAGCTTCAGGAAAATCACCCTTTTTTTTCCTGTACCTACTTTTCAGTGTCTTTGCAGGCTACTCAGTAATCCCAGCTAGTTCTTCTAAGCTTCATTCCTAAATTCCTAGCTGTGCAAAGAAAGTTTTCACCTTTAAGGCCCAGAGGCATCCCAAACTCAGCGCATTGAAGTTGAGCTCATCGATTGCCTCAGCCACCAACCCTGCTCTTTTGTCCTGCATCCACGTGTTGATTATTGACATCACTCTCTTCTTATCACCCAAGCTGAAAACTTCAGGGCTGCCCTCAGTTGCTCCCCCTGCCTCACCCCTACATCTACTAAATAAACAGTTCCTATGGGTCTGCATTATTGAGGAAGTGGGGTTGATCTGTCCCAAGAATGACATGTATTACTGGGAGAGGTGTCAACCTTTTAGGTATAAGTTTTATGAGTATAATAATAATTTATAAACCCTTGAGAATTGCTCTATGATTTTAACTATCCTTCCCCAGGCCAAAACTTTTGCCAGGAGTCTCATGGCTAATTTATGACTTAAAATTCAAAGTTTAATGGTTTTCTTCTCTTTCTCAGTGTGGAACATGTTGAAAAACAGGCCACATTCCTCTGCTCAGTGTCAAGTAGAACTTCTTTCCTTGCTAACTAGCAGTTTCTAACCTTTTCCTGATTAGAGCAGGGTGAGGGAGGCAGGCGGGTCAGGAAATTTCTTACTTGACAAATACTGTCATAAGCCGGCCTCACCTTGAGGGCTGACAAGTGTTTACCCTTAGATGTGTTCTTCCAGACACCACCACCACCTCACCACCCCCATTCTGGAGATGGCTCACCTGTGGTTCCCTTGAGGAGAGCAACAGCATCTGTGTCCTTCTACAACTTTATTTTTCTTTAGCCCACAGTGTTCTAGCAATGCATCAGCTTCTTGGCTTGAGTTGCATTTTCCCCTTTTAAGTGGCCTTCTTAGGGAGGCCTTAGCTCCTCCCCAACCAGCTCTCTTGTGTGGGATGGCCCAGATCTGATCCCAGGAAATGATTGTGTAGTCCTTGCCCTGACAAATGAGGGCTGACTGTCCCTAGCATTAGAATCTTTTGTTTGCCTGCCACCGGAGCAGTTAGCCAGCCGCTGGTTCTGGCTCTTTCGATGTCTCACTTTGTGCCCCAAGCTCCCGGAGACACATGTCAGGTTGTTTGAGAGTTCCCTCGAAGTCTCCCCACTGAACTTGGGATGAGGGAGTAGCCCCTCCATGCCTCCCTTCTCTCCTCCTCAAGCAAATAGACGCAAATTAGGATGTCAGGGACTCGTGCCCAGCTTTCTTTATAGAAAACCTCCTTCTAAAACTTTTTCATTGAAGTATAATACAAAAACAGTATATGTATATTAACTGTACAGCTCACTGGATTTTCACAGATTGAACACACCTATGAAACTAGCACCCAGATCAAGAAATAGAACATAGCTAGTATCCCGGAAGCCCTCCTTGTTGCTCCCTTCCAGGCACTACCCTCTCCCTGCCTGTGCAAAGGGTAAACACTATTCTAAATTCTAATAGTGAAGAATAGTATCATCTGTTCTTGTTCATTATGTAATGGAACCATACACTACATACTCTTTGTGTCTGACTTCTTTCCTTCAACATGATACTTGGGAGATTTGTCTGTGTGTCATCTGCAGTTTTGGGTTTTTTGGGGGTTTTGTTGCTGAGGAAAATTCACCCTGAGCTAACATCTGTGCCGGTATGTGGCTGCTGTCGAGTGGTGTATGTTTGCGCCTGGGAACCGAACCTGGGCTGCCAAAGTAGAGTGTACTGAACTTAATCACTAGGCCATGGGCCTGGTCCCAAGTCTGCAGCTTTTTGTTCATCCATGTTGTTTATTCTAATGGCTCTAAATTATTCAACATGTAAACATATCACAATTTATTTATGGATTCTGTAGTTGACGGGCATTCGGGTAGTTTCCAGTTTGGGGCTACTCTGTAGAAAGTGCTGCTCTGAATGTTACTAGACATGTCTTTGGGTAAACATAACTACACATTAGTATATACTAGGAGGGATTTGTTGAGCCATAGGGCAGGTATATTGTATTAGTTTGCTAGGGCCGCCATAGCAAAGTACCACAGACTGGCTGGCTTAAACAGCAGACATTTATTTTCTCTCAGTTCTGGAAGTTAGAAATCTGAGATCAAGGTATCAGTAGGGTTGGTTTCTTCTGAGGCCTCTCTCCTTGTCTTATAGAGGCCATCTTCTCCCTGTGTCCTCACATGGTCTTCCTTCTGTGTGTCTCTGTGTCCAAATTTCCTCTTCTAAGGACACCAGTCACCCTAATGACTTCATTTTATCTTAATTACCTCTTTAAGATCCTGTCTCCAAATATGGGGAAATTCTGAGGTACTGAGGGCTATAACTTCAACATATAAATTTTAGGGGGACGCAGTTCAGGCTATACATGTACGTTCCACTTCAGTGGATTCTTCCAGTGTCTCAACAGTGGTTGTACCAACTACCACTGCCTCCAGGAGTATATGAGAGATCTGGTTGTTCCACATCCTCACCCACACTTGGTATCTTCTGTCTTTTAAAGAAATCTTTAAACACAAGCTCCCAACCTTTATATGCTCTTGATCTGATTGAAGGGTAAAAATAATAGAACTGATTTTCACACCTTTTTTGCAAACCTTGCACATACAGTGCAAGGTATATGGCATCTCCCTTTGTTATGTGGCGTCTGTTGTCTTCAAGGAAAATTTCATTCTAACATCATGTTAACTAGTTCTAGAATTTTTGCTTGTGTTTTGCATTATTAGGCAGAAAAATAAGTTGGCCATGACAGTACCTTCATTTTACTTTTGAAATTTGGCCCTCCCACACCTGTCCCAGCATTTCGAGGGAAACTCACCGAAAAGGTGATACCAGAAATCTCTAAGCAGGTAGACCTCTTTATTCTGATGTTGGGGCTGCAGCTCTGGGGGTGAACCCTGGTAATAACACCTCTCAGTGGCCACTGCCCCCACCTGGAGGAATCTAACAGCTCCAGCAGTGGTGGCTGCTCCTCCCTGGCCTCCAGCAGTTCTTCCTTCCTTGTCCCTTCCTCCATAGCTGGGAGGTTCACTTTTCCTTTTCCAACACCATCTCTAATGGGAGGCTTCTGAAAGGATTTTTCTGATGGCATTTAAGGTACAATAAGGCTCACTCCAAAACAGCTATTTTAAAACATTTATCCAAATCTCCCAAGGACCCACAGGGGAGCAACAAGTCTATAATCATAACCCCTCGCCACCCCCCCCAAGGATCCCATTGTCAGTGCCCAACTCAGAGCACAAGTCTGTGGCTCATTCTTGACTCAGAAAACGTGCTTCACCCCACAAATCTTTCCACAGGGTGGAATGATGAATCTCTCACTAAACTCAGGAGTTTAGGAGATCTGGGGGAAATTATCTATGCAAATTACAGGAATAGCCTGTAATTTCAAGGGTGAAGTATGTAAGCAGAGCTATACAGACATGACATTTTGATCATGTGGTTAAGTTTGTCTTTTCTCTAGGCACCAGAGTTTTAGACTTTGAAGACAGGAATAGGACTTTGTACACTTGCCCTTCTTTTGTTTTTTTTTAAGAAGAGCCAATGTTCCAAGCTACAAAAAAATAGTTGGGAAATTAGTAGCATCCACAAAGAGCAAACAGCAGTGGTTCCTTCTCCGTAAGAATGAAGCACTAAGCCAACCTTTTTTTTTTTTTTTAAAGAAAACACCGAATGGAAGTATTTTCAAATACTGTGCCTGCTTTTTTTTTTTTTCTGCTTTTTCTCCCCAAATCCCCCCAGTACATAGTTGTATATTTTAGTTGTGGGTCCTTCTAGTTGTGGCATGTGGGACGCCGCCTCAGCGTGGCCTGATGAGCGGTGCCATGTCCACACCCAGGATCCGAACCAGCGAAACCCCAGGCCGCCCAAAGCGGAGCGCGCGAACTTAACCACTCAGCCACGGGGCTGGCCCCTAAGCCAACCTTTTTAAGCTTCTGGTCAGAAAACAGAGGGAAAGAATCTCTCTGAGAGACTGAATAACATATAGTTATGCTCTTAAATGTGGAGAAGGAGACATTGAATCAATATGTACATTGAATTAATCCAACTTTATTCTACTTACTGCTTAAAACAGAATTAAGACATCTAAAGGTTTTTAAGTTTCTTTCTTTTAAGAAAGAAAGCTGTTCAAACCAGCCCTTATGGTTTAGTGGTTAAGATTCAGAGCTCTGACTGCCTCGGCCCGGGTTCATTTCCTGGTCATGGAACCACATCACCCATCTGTCAGTTGTCACACTGTGGTGGCAGCTAACATAGCGAATTGAAAAAAGGCAAAACCAAAAACTAACAACTGGGATACACAACCATGCACTGAAGCTTTAAAAAAAAAAAAAGAAAGGGAAAGAAGGAAAGTTGTCAGATGTTTATCTCAGAGGAATGAAAACATGTTTGTGTAAAAATCTATGTACTGATGTTCATAACAGCTTTATTTGTAATAGCCAAAGACTGGAAACTATATATCCCATACTGGGTGTAAGGTTAAGCAAATTGTGGTACATCCATCCATAGCATACTAGTTATCAATAAAAAGGAACAAACTAAGGGGGCTGGCCCCGTGGCCGAGTGGTTAAGTTCGCGCACTCCGCAGCAGGCGGCCCAGTGTTTCGTTGGTTCGAATCCTGGGCGCGGACATGGCACTGCTCATCAGACCACGCTGAGGCAGCGTCCCACATGCCACAACTAGAAGAACCCACAATGAAGAATACACAACTATGTACCGGGGGGCTTTGGGGAGAAAAAGGAAAAAATAAAATCTTTAAAAAAAATAAAAAATGCAAAAAAAAAAAAAGGAACAAACTAAGGATACGTGGCAACAAGTTGGATAGATCTCAAAAGAATTATGCTGAGTGAAAAAAAGCCAATTTCAAAAGGTTATATACTCTATAATTCTATATACATAACACTCTTGAAATAACAAACTTATAGATATGAAAGACAAATTAGTGGTTACCAGGGGTTAGGGTTGGTGAGTAGGGGTAGGCGTGGGCCATAAAGGTGAAGCACAAGGGAGCCCTGTGGTGATGGTACAGCTCTGTATCTTGATTGTGGTAGCAGTTACACAAAGCCCCACATATGATAACATTTCACAGAACTACACACACACAAGTGCTTGTAAAACTGATGGATTATACCAATGTCAGCTTCCTAGTTTTTATATTGTACTATAGTTATATAAAATGTTAGCATTGAGGAATGCTGAGTGAAGGGCACACAGGACCTCTCTGTACATTTTTCTACAGTTTCCTCTAAATTGACAATTATTTCAAAATAAAATTAAAAAAAGAAAGCTGGTATATTGTATATCTTTGTGTTTCCATTGGCAATAGAGTCACTTCATCCTACATTAAAAATGGTATTTATATTTTATTTTGTTCTGTAGAATTTCTATAGAATTCTATGGAATTAAAATGGTATAGCAGATACAGAGAAAAATAGATAGAAGATGTCAAGCCTTTATCTGTTCCTGCCACTTAATTTGAAGTTATTGGGGATAGTGAGAGCTGGAATAGAAACGTTTGAAGATTTTTGGAATTACACCTTCTTTTACATTTGTTTTAGCAAGATTAAAGGCAAAATCACCTCCGTAGGAACCTTTATTTATGTATTTATATTTATAAGCTCTATTTATTTATTCCTATAGTAGTCAAAAAACAATAAACCACACTGGAAACCTAGATAATTACTAAATTACTATCAGGAGTGAAAACCTTTATAAATTTGAGCATTTGTTCTCATCAAATCATATAAATCAGAGGTGACTGTTTGAGATTTAGAAGAAAATGCAATTAAGAAGGTTACGAGAGATGTTCCTTCAAAGTTTCGTATACTGACCTCCCTGCTTCACTCCTGTCCCCAGCCACCGCCTTCTCCCTGGAGGAACCATATTGCTCTTTGAAATCACTTATTGTACGTCCTGCCTGCTATCCCACGTGGTCCCAATATAACATGCTTTCTTAGAGAAAAAGAATGAATTCTTCATTAATTTCCATGTACTTCTTGATAAACATGGACACTTTCAGATTGCCAATAGAGTCACTGCAGCTAGGCACCTGCAGGAAAGAAGGAGAAAAGATCGGCAAGTCTCACAGTTACATCTTGGAGGAATTCCATAACTACCACCGCAGCTGTTGGCTTGTACTTGGCCAAGTAGGGAAATAGAAGAAAAGCCAGAATACCTTCTCTCAACTTGTAAATTAGAAAATTACCAGCAGATTGTCTAATTTCCCTCCCTGCTGCTCTCACACCTGCATGCCATCAGTGTTTTGAACTAATATGTCAATGTAGAGGCATAAAGTGGTCTACGTTCTACATCGATTTCTAGTTTGGGTGTGTGAATGTTTGTAATAGAAAATCTCTCTCTTAAAACCCAACGGAGACGTGCAACGAGGGGAAACCTCTTAAATACCTCCATTAATGGTTTTGTACCAATGGCTCTTGATAAAGTGAAAATTATAATTTTGAGATATGTATGATATAATCTACTCTTTGTGGTTGCAAATTCTAAATTTTTTCTCTCCGTGGTTGTCTCCCACCAATTTGGTTGTCATCTTAAGAAAGGATAAGATTCCTTAGTGGTAATATGGGAATACTGTTATTTCATTTAATACCAAACGAAAGTAACTAAGTTTCCCTGTGCTCATTCTCTGTCTTATCTTTGAGTTGAGTCTGGAAAGAGCAGGAGTTTTGAAGTTAGCCTGGCCTTGGAACTTAGCTCTGATTCATACTGGGTATGTCACCTTGGACATGTTATTTAACATTTCTGAACTTAATTTCACCCATTCTATCCTTTAATTAAAGTTTTACCATAAAGGTTGTTGTATTAGATATAATATGTAAAGAAAATACATAGAGCGTGCCCTACATGGATCTTCACTCTACAAATGGTTTAATAGAAGCTGTAGTTGGAGATGGTCATTTTAGGGGGGTAAGAATAGTTATGGAAAGAAGGTATATACACATTTAACCAAGAGGAGAAAAGTCTAGCCCACGTTAAACAATATTCTGAAACAATATATAATTAAATGTTATAAAGGTTGTAAGAGCTTAGAGAACAGAATAAGAGTGACGGTGAAGGGGCCATGCAAATATTCATGAGGTGAGACTTGATCTGGGCCTTGAAGGATGGTAAGGATCTGAGACGGGGAAGGGACAAGGAAGGCCGTTAAGAGAAAAGTAACACAGACTAGATCCTAGAGGTTTCATTATGAAATGCTGATGCACTCAGAGAGGGGCATCACGTAGAGCAGTAAGAAACAAGGAGGGAAGGTCAGGTGGAGAGACAGTAGCAACAACTTTGACTGTCAGAGGGTACTTGTATTTGATGCAGGAGCAAATCAACAGCCAAGAATTTGAGGCAGGTGTATGACATGATGACAGTAGCAATTACTGGAGATTAATCTAAGAGAGGTGTGTGGGGAAAGGGAGAGCCCTCTAAATGATTATTAAAATAATCCAGACATGAGAGGTAAAAGTTTGTAAAAGAGTAGTAATTCCAGGAATGAAGAGGAAATATCATATTGGAGGCCATTTCTAAGGTAAATGAGATTGAAGAGGCCACCTGGTTTCTAGCCCAAATAGAAGAAGAATCATAGGATGGTAGTACAAGCAGAACACTGGGGAGAAGACAGATAATTGATTACCTTTTGGATATATTAAGTTTGAGGTAAGAGTATCATATAAGAGCAAAAATGATTAACACACTGTAGGGCATATGATTATAGGTATCAAATGGAATTAACTAGAGAAAAAAGCCTTGTGGTCAAAAACACGGAGGTGAATGTTTGAAATCATGTGAAGAAGTGACTCTCCCAGGGAGAGAAGATAAAGAGCTCAGAAAAGCAGAGTTCCACAAAGGGAAGATCCCAGGGCAGAGGCAGGAGGAGAAAGATAAACCAACTAAGAAAACCAAAAAGAAGGATGTCTTCTGGGAGACTTCCTCAGGCCTGAGGCCCCTGCATTGTTTCCAAGCGCCCAGGAGCCTCAGAATTCATGTCTTATTTTTCAGTCACCTAGATCTGCCTCAGGTGAATTTGAAACTCTGAGAGGAGTCCAGCATAACTACATCTAACAGAAATGTTCTAAAATGGGTCGGCACACTTTTTCTACAGCCTTTACAAAGGGCTACATAGTAAACATTTTGTGCTTTGTGGGCCAGACAGTTTCTGTTGCCACTACTCAACTCTGCTTTTGTAGCAGGAGGGGAGCCATAGACAAAATATAAGTGAATGTGTGTTTGACAGTGTTCCAATAAAACTTTATTTATAAAAACAGGTGGTGGGCCATATTTGGCCCACAGGCCATAGTTTGCTGACTTTTGTTCTAGATTGTATACAACCCAAAGCAGGTTGTGTTTTTCCTCTTGCACTCTAGGTATCCCTGGTGGGTTGTTCCATAATCCAGGGGAAGACAGGGTAGCCTCCACATCCAGTTTCTCTAGGTTTATTGTCTGTGATATCACACCTTGCTGTGTCACTTCTTATAATAAGCGAAATTTGGAATGTATTTGAAAGATGTCTTGCGTAGTAGGAAAAATCAGAACCTAGCTGAGGTACAGTTACAGCAGATATAATGAAATGTAAAATATTCTGTTCCTAGCCAGTATGCCACGCTGTTTTAATTTACAGAATGTAGAATTATATGGCATTAAAACTCTGACACATCAGTCTAGTGGCAAAACTTTAAGTGAGAAGAGACAAATGTGCTGTCTGCTTACTTAAGAATTACTGCAATGGGAGTAAGAAATTCTTACGGATTCTCTTTGTTTTAAGAATGCCACTTTTGGTCCTCCAGTTCAATGCCTTGGGAATTCTCTGTGTTATTCTTCGACTAGGAACTGGAAGACCCCAAAAGGCCTTGAATTCCTTTAGTTTACGCTAAAGGCAGTTCCTTACAAAAGAGCTGCAGACACACATTAGTTTGCACACAAACATTCTATTGACCACTTTGTGTCTATAATTGCAAAGACATGAGGGCGAGTTAATATTCCAAGGAACCCTCTAGACCACTTACTGCAATATCTTTTTTTTTTTTTTTTTTTTTGGTGAGGCAGATTGGCCCTGAGCTAACATCTGTTGCCAGTCTTCCTCTTTTTGCTGAGGCAGATTGGCCCTGAGTTAACATCTGTGCCCATCTTTCCTCTATGTTGTGTGTGGAACGCTGCTACAGCATGGCTTGATGAGCAGTGCATAGGTCCACACCCAGGATCCGAAGCTCTGAACCCTGGGCTGCTGAAGCAGAGCATGCAAACTTAACCACTATGGCACTGAACCAGCCCCCTGCAATATCTAAGACATAGTAGGAAACAGACTATTTTAAGAATGTAATCCTTACTTACCCTCAAGAGTCAACTTTTTCCACTCTATAGTAAGGTTTTCAATGAATCAATAAGACAATCGGTCATATATTTTCTGGGTTTTCTTCTTAAATTCCTTTAACGAGCAAGGATTTTGGAGACTGCAAAGCTGACTTTGAATCTGGCAATAGACATCAGGTCCTGTATCAGTTTCTTTGAGAAATTTGCTAAACCTCTCTGAGCCTAATTGTAAAATGAGGCAAATTATTCCTATTTATATGAGAATTAAATGAGTTAGAGAATATTTAGTGCATCATTGGACTAGTAAAATGCTTACCCTTGTGACATGCATCAAAATTTTTCTACTATGTAACAGACACTATTCTAGACACAGGATAAAAAGATACAGACCCTGCCCTCAACAAACTCTATCTGGTAGGGATATCAGTCAGGGCTCAAGTACAGGAATTAGAAGCCTTTCTAGCTGTTTTAAGCAGAAAGTATTTAATATAGGGAATTAGATGCTTACAAAATTGTTGGAAGGGCTAGAGGAAGTCCAAGCTCTCTGCTGGAATTCTAGAAATGACTCCCAAACAAGACCACCCTTCTGACCTTGTGAGGACTTTCTTTGCCTCTCTGTGGAAGGTGGAGATTCAGGGAAATCATTGAATTCAGAGGCACGTTGCCTTTGCTGTGATCCAGGGATCGGGGAGCCCCATTATTGCAACTGCCTCTGGGTACCTTAGAGTAATGGCTATTCCTAGTAGCTCTGCCGCAGAAAAACGCCGTGTCTCCACAGCTGGGGATGTGCAGCCTCCACCTCGCTTCCTTTATCCAGATCTCGTGAAAGAGTATCCAATTTGCTGAACTTACAGTCTAGCTACAAGGGAGCCTGGAAAATGTAGAACTTTAGCTTTACAGCCTCTGCAGCACAATGAGGCACCCCAGAAGCAGAGTGGAATAGAAATTCCACATACCTGTCATTATGGAGACAGACAAGCAGGTAAATCGACAATATTAGGACTGAGGCTTAAGTAGAATAACAGGAGACTATACAAAGTAAGCAGGCAGCACAGAGGAGGGGGTGATTTTAGTTAACTAGAGGGGCAGTAGTTGGGGTTGAAGGATGGCTAGAAACTAATGAAGCATATAGGTAGAAGAAAACCATCCGAGCAGAAGAAACAGCATGGGCAAAATGTTAGTGCCTCTTGTTCCCTTTCCTGGAAGTGATAACAAACATCTTGGGTGTAGAGATTCAGTTTTCTTTAAGGAAAGTAGGAGAAGCTTTGAAGATCTTCTTTCCTTCAAAATTATTTAAGTACCTTCAGTGGTCCCTGCCACCAGAGAACAAATTCCATGAGTGAAAGGAACAGGTCTGTTTTGTTCGATGGATACAGGGCTCTACTAAGTGTCAGGAGCATAGAAAGGACTTGGTTATTAAGAGCACAATTAGTATCCTTAAGCATAGGCGTAAATTGTGCTAAGGCAGGACAGTAAATATGGAAGTAACGTCAGAGGCCCAAGAGCTGAGTGAAGGTGATCAGGGATGCCTTCCTGGGATTGTTGAGAGGGAGCAGAATTCTAAGCAAATAGAACTCCATAAGCAAAGGCTTCTAGGTTACAGGCACAAGACATGTTCAAGGATTATGGCTTAATCGTGAATACAGTTTGATAGGGGACTATCTCATTTTATAGGGGCCTAGTTATACTCAAGCCTAGAAAAATAATTTGGGAATCAAAAAAGATCTGAAAGTCTTTGTGTCACCTAGGATTTTGGCCTATTCTAGCAGTAATCCTTGAATTATATTGATAATTTCCAGAGATGTGACCATAGTCAGAATGGATTTTAGGAGCATTTATCTGATGGTGTGATAAGCAGGATGCAGAGGAATACAGGGAGAGGCTAACGGCGTGTTAGCCATTACAACTCACCACATGTGCTGTGGAAGGGTCTGAACGGAGTTGTGCTGGAGACAGTACATGGAAAGAAAAATATCACAAAGCGACATATTCCCTTTTGAACTGAAATACATTTATACAAATCTGAACAATAAGTGATACAGACTTTTCAATATCTTTATTTTTATGAATCTTGTCCACACACTTTTAGTGGGGGAAATAATGCATGAGAGCATAGACGCCTGGTCGAAAGAGTAAATATTGCTCACATATCTCGGCACCGCCCTTCACTGGCTACGCTGGGTTCAATTACTTAGTCTCACTGAACTTCATTTTTTCCCTCTGTAAAACGGAGGTGAAACAGTGCCTAATACATAGGGTAGTTGTGGTAAAGCACTCAGCACGACACCTTGCATATAGTAAGTACTCAGCCAGTGTCATCATTGTTGCCCTCATCATCATCATCACCATCACCACCTCCAGAGGAGAGGGGTAGGCAATTTAGAACAATCCAAAGAGGGAGACTTTGGAGCCAAGCAGATTGTATCAATCAGATTCCTGGCAGGAAACAGATGTAACACTGAAATGGGGTGATTTGGAAGAGAGCTTAATAAAGAAATGACTGTATATACAGTATCATTGGCAGACTGTAGGGAAAGAAAAGGGTTAGCATACTACCTCTTCCTGGTTAGGGAGAAAGGGAAGAAAGTCACCAAGGATCAGCCCTAGGCCTCAAGGGGCAAGAAGAGGGAAGAGTTGCAGGAACCTGGGAGGAGACAGTCACGTGGCAAGAGCCACTGACAAGAGCTGTGACCTTTAGTCAAAGAATGCAGCCGTGGAGACCTACAGTGAGGGAGGCTAGGTGAGTCAATACCCTGACCTCGCTGTCCCGCCCCCAGTCTTCTCCCAGCACTTCCCATTGGCAGGACCCAAACCAACCGGAAGCCAGAGAGCTTGGTACTGGTCAATATCTAGGAGTACAGAGCATGATGGGCAAAGGTGCAGAAGAAAACTAGAGAAATAAATAGAATATATCCAGCACACACACACCTGGCTTTGAAGCCACTTTGTAACTTTAGGTAAGTTACTTAATTTCTCTGAACCTGGGGTTGCTCACTGTAAAAAAGGGTAACAATAATAGTTATGCAAGTTATTGTAAGTGTAAACTAAGATGATGTCTAGAAAATACCTAGCAGATTCTCTGGGATATAATAGACATCAGTTAATGTTCTCCAGCCCCTCCCCCAGCTGATGACAGCTCTCTCCACCTATGGCTGCTTTATAGCTTTCAGGAATTCCCCAGGAGCAGTCTCTGATAGTGTGGTCCATAGACCATGTGCTTTAGAGGTACCTGGGGTCCTTTTTAACCGGCAGGTTCACGGCCCCCAGCCTAGGCTAACTAAATCACGAGCCGAAGGGTGGGAATCTTCATTTCAGACAAGTTCCCCCAAGTCATTTTCATGCACAATAAAGTTTGAGAATCACCATCCTAGCAGTCCATATTTCTAATTGACGCCCACTTGGGTAAAGTATAGGTGAGATTTATCTGTGCTTGGCAGCCATTAGGTGCAGTTACAGCCCATCAGCTCTGTGAAGAGGCACTGTCAGACCAGGACACCAACAGTCTGTCTTGTGGTGTTCAGCCACACTGATTCTCCATTTTACTGGCTTTATTAATACCTGAGGAACAATGTTCCCAGGCTTTTAATTAAAAATTTTCTAATATCCAAACTCTAATCATTTTCTAGGTTGGAAATGGGCTTGGTGAGTAGCTGAATTTTACCCCCCTTTCAGGGAAAACTTAATAAGCAAAGCAGAAGCTGTTAAAAGGAATAAAGCTCTTTGAAAGCTTTGTAGATGAGAATAAGTCAATTCTGAGTATAAACAGGAGGAGGCCAGAATTTAGAATAAGATCAGAAGATCAAGGATCTTGCTTTAATTTAGTAAGGAAAGGTATAAGAAAATTCATCAGCGGTCCAGGACAGACATAGAGCTCATGATTTGGGTCCTGAATTTGTTAGGATTCAGACTGGCTACAATAAATAGAGACTCAAAATAACAGCATGGACAAAAGAGAACTTTATTTGCTTCTCATGTGAAATGTCAGGGGTAGGCAGAGCAGGGCTGGGGCAGTGGTTTTACTCCACAAAGTTCTCAAGGACTGAGGCTCCTTCCAGCTTTTGGTCCTGCTCTCCTCAGAACGTGGCCCATATCCTCTTGTTCCACCATGGGACTCCAGTTGTCGTGTCCATGCTCCAAACCATGGAGAAGAAGAAGCAGAGAGTATGGAACAGCAAACTTTTAAAGAAAGTTTAGAATCTGCCATGCAGCAATTCTGGTTGTGTCGCTTTGGCCAGAACTTGTTCACATGGCCACATCAAACTGCAAGAGAAGCTTGAAAATGGCATGACTGCTAAATATCCTATTAAATGGATGATACATTGAGGACAGCCAGGAGTCATTGCCATAGGTTCTGTATCCTGAGAAACTTTGGACTTTTTCCAAACAGAATGGTTATCAGTCAGGTTCCAGTCAGAAATCCATAAACCACCCCAGGTGTATTTAGAAGAGGGAATTCAATGAGGGGAATTGGCAGCACAAGCAATAGAAGAGCTGAATATTCAAGGTGTGAAAATGAGGCCACCCAGAGGTTAGCAACAGTGGGAAGCTTCTATCTTCCCGGGGCTACAGAAACAAAGGAGGAGGCAAAGCTTAGAGGTCAAAGTTGCCTGGCAGAACTTGGAACCCCAGTAGGGTCTTCTGGTGGGAGCTGGAGTCAGGAGGAGATGTAGCCACTGCCCAAGATGCCACCAGAAGCAAAGTGATAGAGGAAGAAATATGCTGGCCTTTCCCTTCTTCTGCCCCTCTGTCTTCTAGAGCCTCACATTGGCTAAAACCACCTGGAAGCCAGAGGTCAGAGGAGTCTGGAAATTTAGTTTTATGCAAACAGAACAGGCAAAGAAATGAAAAGCAAACAGGTGCCTGGAGGAGCACCCAAACCCAACTTGTGGACCAGGATAAATTACTAGTAATTCAGACTTTGCTAGATATTATTTCTGGATGAAGTAGAAAAACTTACAAAGCAAAAAAGAGGGTCTGTCTGTTGAAAGCAAGGATTCAACCAGATCCTTGTGCATCAATGTTCATAGCAGCATTGTTCACAGTAGCCAAAAAGTAGAAATGACCCAGATATGCCTCAAAAAATGAATGAAGAAACAAAATGTAGTATATACACATAATGGAATATTATTCAGCCACAAAAAGGAGTGAAATATTGATACATGCTAAAACATGGATGAACTTTGAAAATATTATGGCAAGTGAAAAAAGCCAGACACAAAAGAACAAATATTGCATGATTCCACTTATATAAGGTACCTAGAATAGGCAAGTTCATGGAGACAGAAAGTAGAATAGAGGTTACTTGTGGCTGGGAATTTGGGGACAGTGGACAGTTGTTATTTAATAGGTACAAAGTTTCTATTTGGGATGATTAAAATGTTCTGGAAGTGTATAGTGGCGATGGTTGTACAACATTGTCAATGTACTCAGTGCCACTGAATTTTACATTTAAAAATAGTAAATTTGGGGGCCAGCCTGGTGGCATAGCAGTTAAGTGTGCACATTCCACTTCAGTGGCCTGGGGTTCGTCTGTTTGGATCCCAGGTGCAGACAGGGTACCACTTGGCAAGCCATGCTGTGGTAGGCGTCCCACATATAAAGTAGAGGAAGATGGGCATGGACGTTAGCTCAGGGCCAGACTTCCTCAGCAAAAAGAGGAGGATTGGTGGCAGATGTTAGCTCAGGGCTAATATTCCTCAAAAAAAAATTTTTTTAATCTTAAAAAATTAAAAAATAAAATTAAAATAGTAAATTTTTTAAAAGGTACAGCATAAAAATAAAAAGGATCCTTTTGCTTCCCAAATGTATTTACTGATTGCAGAACTCTTTATGGAGAAGGTGAATGTTGAATGTTGACTAATAGATGCTGACAAAACAGTGGGATCAAAAGACCATGAAGACTTAAAAACTGAAACCAAAACTCTGTTTCCAAGATTTGTTGTGAAATTTCAGTAACACTTTCTGGGGGAAATATTACTTCCCCCTTTCCCACACTGAACTTGATATGGTCATGAAGCATAACTCAGAATGCAAAGGCAAAGTAAGAAGCATCCAGGTAAAAGTGGTATCACCTCTATATAGGGAGCATCTGAAGACTTGGAATAGGTACTCTCACAAAGGCGTAGGAGAAGAGGCGAGAACCCAGAAAGCCTACAAGGAATCCTTTCAAGAATGGCGTTAACTAGGGAAAGGTTCAGTTTCTGGGACCCCTGTTAAGAAAGAGTGCAAGGGGTCAGGATAAACTGAGCTATATCAAAAGCAGCCCAGAAATGTCATCGAGGACAAACGCTGAAGATGGTTGTTGGTTTTTGCACCCAAGAAGGTCATTGGCTGTTTCGTGAAGGCCATTTCTGTGAATGGAAGGAGAATCTAAACTGGAATGGGATGAGCAGAACAGTCTTTTCTGCATTTCTCCATTTGCTGGCTCAACAGAAGCAGTAAACAAACCCTATTCCCAGAACTGTGCTGACAACATTGTTGATGGCGACACACAAATTAGGAGGTAAACAAAAAGCCGTGTTAATTTCAAGCTCCATTAGAAACACAGACAGAAAAGAAAAAATCAACCTCTGCTAAATAGAAAAGGTCAAAATTGTAAGGAAAAGAAGCTTACTTTTTGAGATCCTAGAAGGTACTCCAACACTGAACACATAGGAGGATTCTGTTTCCTCTTTCTCGTTTGTTAATCATAGAATTCTAAAAAAAAAAAAAGAACCTCTCCTGTTAATGTCTCCTCTAATCAGATATGTGAGGTGATGGAGTGTAAGCTGCATGTTCTTTCTCCTGGAAAAAGAAAACATACAGTGTTGGGAGTATAGCCACAGGATTCCATTTCCAGAGCTGTCTTCTATTTTGTCATTTGCATATAATTGTTTTAAGAACCTTCAGTAACGTTTATGGCTTTGGCATAATGCATAAGTATTATTCTTTTGAAAACTGTACAGTGTAAGTTGGTTCTAACTTGAACTTGGCATAACATCTCCTTGTCTAAGAGACCTCAGACCCTTTAATCCCTTCATAAAATGTGTTGCATACTCCAGATCAAGTCCAGGAAATGCACACATGCCTTTCTCTTGCTTGCTTGTGTTGAAGGGGGTGATGCGCAAATGAAAACAGATATCCCTCATAAGTTCTTTTATTTGTCATGGTGGTGAGCATTCTGGGTCTTTGATGATGGGTGAGTCTTCATTTGTAAATTTAAAGCCATATGTTTAACTTAGTTTGCTTCCAGGCATTTTGTATGAGTGAACATCACGTATGGCCTTATGTTGCTCCAGTACCAGATGCCTGCTTGTACGTTGATTCAGGAAATGCGGGAAGAAAAGGTATACAATAATGTCACCATAAGCACTTGGCTAGGTAATCCGTCAGAAGTTCCATCCTACCTGGAGGCGAGGGGTTGGTCTTACTGATTTCTCAGCCTTCTGTCTCTGATTTTATGATCCTATGACCTCCTTTCCCATAGGTATTAAATTTGAAGAATCAATCACTAAGTACAATCAAATCTACTCCCCTCCTGCAAAAAACTAGATGGATATTTTTAAACACAAATACATATACACATTTCAAGAACAATGGATTTCCTTTTTGAGAATGGAAATATAGTCATCACTAAACTTCATTTCTGGACTGAACTCCAGATATTAGTTACAGTGGAAAGTAAGAAATTGTAGGAGATTCTTTTATTAGAACCAGGACATGGATTATGGCCTGAATTTAATTAAGTGTTGCTCATGGCACCATGCAAGCTGGCACTTAATTATACTCAGTTTATTTCTTTTTATATACCATCTCCTGTTATTCTCCAAATGTTTCACGTATGCTTGTCTTGTTTTCTCCAGCTCTGTTGTACGCTCTTTGAAATCAGAGCTAATGTCACACATTATTGAGGAGATAATAAATATATCATAAATAAATTAATGAGCAAAGGAATAGATGTATGTGGCTACAGATTCTGGGTGCTACCATTCTCATTATGAGATGTGACCAGAGAAATTCAGGGAGAGTGAACAACTGAGAATGTTCCCTATTCTTTCCTGGAAGCCATACAAATTCTCCTCCTTGGCTTCCATGAAAAATATACCAGTTTAATTTTTCTCCCTTTGGTCTTTTGCCCTTTTACTCCACTCCAACAAAAATGCCCAACCGTATGGTAGTAGAAAATATTGTGAAGAGCTTAACAGTATTCCGGCATTTGTATATATGCTTATTTTATTGTTGGACTTATTTTCTGTTTCCACTGTCCTTTTCTAAGCATGTTGTCTTTGCCTCGTTTGTGACAGCTTATTAAGTAAGATACCTGTTTTAAAAGAAAGGTTCCTAAAGTACAGGTCAAGGACTCTCTACCTGTAGAGAATTTCTCTAAGAATAACATAAGGAACTAGAGGCAATCGTCATGTCTGGGAAGTATAGTAGAAACATGGAAAAGGAAAACATTTACTTTTTCATTCTGTAACCATCTGTATAGATCACTTACGTCCATGAGCTTTATAATTTAAAAACTAGTTAAAAAATAAAATATCTTTAATGACATCAGCCATTCTAGCAGGCCTTAAAAGCTTTAATAAAATATTAATGCAGTTTATGTATATATTTATTATAAACAAATGAACAATCTCATTGTTCTAAGATACAATAGTTAGTGAGTCCGGTATTCTGGCTTTTGAAGCGTCTCGTAGGTATCTGTGATTAAATATCAGTCAGTGATTCATGCTGGGTCCATTTATGGGCAGACAATGGCTGAGTAGCTTTTGTGTCTGTAGCTTTTAGCTTTGAATGACATGCCCCCCTGTGAGCATTTTAATAATATAGAAAGTGTTTTAGTCAGTGGGTCAAGAGAACTTCCATCACGGCTTTTCATATATTTAATTCATGTTTTCACATTTGGCAGTGTTCACGGTTGTAACACCTTTCACATGTTATGGGTCCTCCACATTGATTACAGCTTGCTAAGTCTTCATATCCATTGGCTCTACCACATTTCAATCTTTATGTTTTCAAAGTTCCCCGTTTTTTAAGGTTTTTATGTCATTTTTGTCACAGTGTTTTATTCTCACGTCAGTCTATTTGATCCTGCTTCTAATTTGTCATTAGCATTTCTACTCTTGCTTGTTTGTTTTGAATTTCTGCAAATGGTCATGGGTTATGTCTGACAAGAAGTTCACTAGGATGAGCAGAAATGGGCAGGTGAATGCTGTTTTCCATTGTAAGCACTGCATTTGATTTTTTCTGTCTATATATCAGTACGATTAAAGATAAACATCATCTTAGAAAAATTATTTTTTCCCAAGTAAAGCACAATTTTGCACTCAAACATGTATGTGAATGTTTTAAACAATTCGTGTTATATACCCATATGAACAAACTGCCCTTCTGAAAATTTATAACAATTTACCCTCACATCAAGAATGTAAAATAGTTCCCTTCCTGTAAAAGCCTCTACAAAATAGGTATTTCTTTTTCCTTTTAAATATTTTCTAATTATGTTTAAAATGACATGCAATTTTAATTCGTATTTACTTTGCTGATAAGGTTGAATTTCTTTCTTATCTGATTTACTGGCCGTTTTTATTTCTTCGTTTGACTTTTTAAATGAACATACCAAAGCTTGTACATCCAATATATGCTGTCCCTGTGAAATTAGTCACTTTAAAAGGTGGTGTCCTTATACCGGTGACATGGCTATGGCTTCAACATTTGGAGAACTATTCTTTTTGAATGACCATCAGGGTCCCAGTGACATTCTTTCGGATACTCTTAGCATCAGTTATATCATCAAGTTAGGGACAAATTGCAGAGCAGCTGCATGATGATAACCTCAGTTTTTTGTGGGGTTTTTTGGTGGCTCCTAAACCATCCGTGAAAGCAACTGTCAAAAAGACATCCCAGTTAAATGTGGAGCCACGAGAATATGAACAGAGTAAATGCCTGGCTCTTGAAAAGCATCACAGTCATTTGAGTATATCCTTTATGGAAGGCTTCTCACTACATCTGCCTCATTATTTCATAGACAGACTTCATATATTTCTATTAATTAAAAGTTGCTCATTAGTCTGCATGTCAGCATGTCATGCAACCTTATACACACAGCCTTATACATAGCAGACACTTAGAAATTCGATCAAGATTGTGGACTGAGCATATTTTTTACTAGAATGTTATTCATCCTAAGGATTTTTGTCTGTTTTATTCATTGTTGTATCCCAGGCACCTGGAAGGATTGCTAGCACAAACTAGGTGGTCAACAAATACTTGTCAAATAATTGAATCTCGGCAAAGTTCAAGTATACAATACAGTATTATTAACTATGATGACCATGCTTCACATTAGATCCTCAGAAATTATTTATCTTATAATTGAAAGTTTGTGCCCTTTGATCTACATCTCCACATTTCCATGCCACCTAGCTCCTGGCAACCACTCTTCTACTTTCTGTTTATATGAGTTTGACTTTTTTTCAGATTCCACATAAGTAATACCGTGCAGTATTTGTCTTTCTCTGTCTGGCTTATTTCACTTAACATATTGCACTCCAGTTTCATCCTTGTTGTCACAAATAGCAAGATTTCCTTCTTTTTTATGGCTGAATAATATTCCGTTGTGTATATATACCACATTTTCTTTATCCATTCACCCATCAATAGACACTTAGGTTGTGTCCATATCTTGGCTGTTGTGAATAATGCAGTAATGAAAATAGAGTGCAGATATCTCTTCAAGATACTGATTTCATTTCTTTCTGATATATTCCCAAGAGTAGGATTGCTGGGTTGTATGGTATTTTAAATTTTAAACTTTTCAAGGAACCTCCATACTGTTTTCCATAATACCTGCACCAATTTACATTCCCACCAACAGTGCACCAGAGTTCCCTTTTCTGCACATCCTTGCCAACACTTATCTCCTATCTTTTGATAATATCCATCCTAACAGGTGTGAGGTGATATCTCCTTGTGCTTTTGATTTGCATTTCCCTAATGGTTACTAATATTGAGCACATATTCATGTACCTTTTGACCATTTGTATGTCATCTTTGGACAAATATCTATTTAGGTCCATTGTGCATTTTTAATTAGATTATTTGGGGGTTTTTTTGCTATTGAGTTGTATGAGTTCCTTATATATTTAGGCTATTAACCCCTTATCAGATTTATGATTTGCAAGTATTTTCTACCATTCCATAGGTTGCCTCTTCAATTCATTGTTTTCTGGGTTGTTCAGCAACTTTTTAGTTTGGTGTAGTCCTGCTTGTTTACTTTAGCTTCTGTTCTCTTTGCTTATGGCATGTCACCCAAAATATCATTGCCAAGAAAGGTGTGAAGGAACTTTTTCCGTCTATTTTCTTGTAAGAGTTTATGATTTCTGGTCTTATATTTACGTCATTTATCCATTTTGAGTTCATTTTTGTGAGTGGTGTAAGATAGAGGTCCAATTTCATTTTTTGCATGTGGATATTCAGTTTTCCAATACCATTTGTCTTTTAACCTTCATGTTAGAGTTCAAAGTGATTTATATGCCACCATTGTATTAAAGTATTTTGAATTTGCCTATATATTTACTTTACAGTGAATTTTATACTTTCACATGTTTTCATGTTACTAATTAACATCCTTTCCTTTCAGTTTGAAGAACTCCCTTTAGCATTTCCTGTAAGGCAGGTCTAGTGATAAATTTCCTCAGCTTTTTTTTGTCTGGGAAAGTCTTCATCTCTCTTTCACTTCTGAAGGACAACTATTCTGGGTAAAGTATACATGATTGGCAGTTTTTTTTTTTTCTTTGAGCACTTTGAATGTATTATCCCACTCTCTCCTGGAGTGCAAGGTTTCTACTGAGAAATATGCTGATAACTTTATCAGGGTTCTCTAGTATATAATGAGTCTTTTTTTCTCTTGCTGCTTTCAAAATTCTCTCTGTCTTTTTTGAGAGTTTGATTATAATATATATTGGTGAAGATTCCTTCGTGTTTAACCTGTTTGGAGAACTTTGAGCCTCATCGACCTGAATGTCCATGTCTCTCCTCAGATTTGAGAAGTTTTCAGGCATTATTTCTTTACATAAGTTTTCTGCCCTTTTCTCTCTATCCTCTCCTTCTGAGACTCCCATAATGTGAATATTGTTTTACTTGATGATGTTTTACATCATTTATGTAGGCTTCCTCCATTCTTTCTCATTCTTATTTCTTTTTTTCCCTCTAACTGGATAATTTCAGGAGAGATGTCTTTGAGTTCACAGATTCTTTCTTCTGCTTGATCAACTCTGTTGTTGAAGCTCTCTATTGCATTTTTCATTTCGTTCATTGTATTCTTCAACTCCAGAATTCGTTTGGCTCTTTTTTTTTTTTTAATCGTTTCTCTCTCTTTGTTGAACTCATTTTGTTCACACATTATTTTCATTAGTTCATTAAGTTGTCTGTGTTCTCTTGAACTTCACTGAGCTTCCTTAAAATAATTATTTTTAATTATTTTTCAGGTAACTCCAAGATCTCTATTTCTTTGGGGTCAGTTAGTGGAAAACTGTTATGTTCTTTTGGCAGTATCATATTTCCTTGCTGTTTTGTGTTTTGCATTTGTCTTTGCATTGATGTCTGAGCATTTGAAGGAGCCATACCTCTTCCAGCCTTTTCAGACTGCCTTCATAGGGAGCAGCTTTTCTCCTGAAGGTGGGCTGTGAAGGCACTGGCTACCTGTAGGGTGCATCATCTCTGGTTCCAGGGAGGGCACAGAGGCATAGCCTCCATGAAGCTGAGTTTAATTTTGGTGAAGACTGCAGGGGTCCTGGGTGGCCAAGGCTGTGGGCATCTTGTGCCTGTCTGTGGTGGCAGTGACAGGTAGGGCTCTTGAGGTCCTCAGTGGAAAAGGCTGCTAGGGTCCTCCTGTTCTCCTTTTCTTCATGGGTGCAAGTGCTAGCCAAGGAGGTCCCTCTTGGCACCAAGTCTGGCATGTTCACACACAGAATGGTAGCATCACTGGAGTCTTGGGCTCAGGGACACATAGAACTAGCACATGTCCTGGGGCCTGGAGCACAGGTGCACTTGCTGCAGTGATGGCACTGGTGTCTGAGTTGTGAGTATGGGCATATCACCCACAGAACTGGGTTCTGAGTTTTGGGGCTCACATAGTGACTTGAGCCCCAGAGAAGGTGGAGTGGTACACAGCAGCAGCATGGACCCAGACATCTCAAGGTGCAGCAGTGGCCTGAGCCAAGGGGGCTGCAGGAGTGTACCCCATGGATGCCAGATCAAAATCCTTACTCAGTTCCCAGGGAGCAAGATGCAGAGCAGCAGCAACTCAGCCCTGGTGATGATAAGTCATATCTGTGATTCAAGACACAGAGGGCAGCACATAAAGCAGCCACATGGCCCAGTGATGAAATGTTAAAACCCTCACTCAGGACCAGGGTGTGGGTTGCAGAGCAGCAGCAGCTTGGTCTCAGTGATGGTGGATCACTGCCCAGACTCAGGCCTCAGGGAGCAGAGCTCAGAGCAACAACAGCACATCCAGGTGATGGCAGGTCAAAGCCCTGCATCCAGACCCAGGGGGTGGGGCACAGTGTAGCAGCAGGTCTGGTCCTCATAGATGATGAGGTGCTATAGCATCCCAATCCTGGAGAGAGGGACCCAGCAGTGACTCCGGCCCTCAGGAGTAGGTCTCACCTCAGCAACAGCTCCAACCCTGGGGAGGACGTGCAGCGGCAGAGACTCCAGGCAGCTCCATCAGCTGGGTTTAGCATTGCTGAAGACTGGGGGGGTCCTCAGTCACAAAGACTTCAGATGTCCACAGTGGTGACAAAAATTTCTGGGGTTCTGCTGTTCTCCTTTTCCCTCTGGGGTGAATTCCATACAAGGGGATTCCTCTTGATGCCAAGCTGCTCTGGACTGGGGAATGGAATCGTGCAGGTAAAATGTCTCCCGTGCTTTTCGATGTAGCCTTCCTCCACTTTTGAGGTCCACAGTTATTACTTCTTCTTCATTGTAGTCCTTAGCTTTCCTAGAGCTATTTTCATCTGTTTGCAGTTGTTGATTTGTTGTTTTTGTTGGTAACATGAACGTTGGGACCTCGTAGCCCGCTGTCCTGCTCTGCTGGATGAATGCTAGAGATACGTGAGGAGTATAACACATGATGGCTGTGTCCTCAGGGAATTTACAGTCTAGTGAAAGAGAGAGAAACATTAATCAAATGTTCCTACGAATAAGTAGGGAATTACAGATTTTGTTAAGCGCCAGACATATAACAGGCAGCCCTGGCCGAGTGCTCAAAGAAGGGATATTTGAACTGCATCTGAAGGCAGAGGGAATATTTTGAACACAAATTCAAAGACAAAAAATAAGGGCACTGTGCACTGGAGAAACGGAGGAAAAAAATGAGTGTTGGGAAGCACAGAGAGGGCGTGGAGAGTGGTGAGAGATGAAACTGGAGAGAAGGTCTTTGCAGCTCTTCACTATATGAGGTGAGATAAATACATTGACCCTTGGCATCAGTGTGGGCTTGGTAATGCCTACCTGATAGGTTTATTGTGAGTATAAAACAGGTGTGTAGCTCTTTGTTTAACATCTGGCCCATAGGGAAACACTCAGCTAAGGTCATTTCCTTTTCCTCTTTCTTTTTATTACCAATATTTTGAGTTCATTAAGAGCAAGAACTTGGTCATATATTTCAATGGATCCCCTTAGCGCCCATCCTGATATGATCTGCTTAGTAAGTGCTCAATAAAGGACTACTGGGATTACCATAATTATTACTAAGCAGTCCTTTGTGTGCTAGGATTTTGTGTATATTTTCTTATTTAGGTTTTCACTTAATAAAAATTGCTGTGGATTTACAATACTAAATTGGGTTTTTAGCATCTGGTACTTTCATATGTGGAATTATCTATTGATATTTAGAGTTTGATTGTGCATTTTGGACATGTTTTTATTTTCAAATAAGTGGAGTATTGGTTATTTCAGAGCTTCAAAGCGTCTCTGAGATTTAGAATGATGAAAATGTGATCTATATATATTGAATTACAACATATATTTGGTCACAGCATTTTTCTGATGGCTATTAGAAAAGCGTATAAATACAGAGATTAAATGAATGCATAAAAATAAAAATATCCTTCCACCAAAAATTTGCTGCTCAAACAACACAGCAATAACTTAGAGCTCTGACTTGGTAATTCAGCTGATTAGAGGAATCCAATTCTCTTTTTATTTCATGTTATATTGTATCTAATTGATGGAGATGTCTAAGGGAATCAGTATGCCAAAAATTGACCTAGACAAACTCCATTCCTTCTGTGTCTTGATGACTGACGTGCCCTGTTTTCCCAGTTTTCAAGTAAAAAAAAAAAGAAAAAAGTTTTCTTCTTTCTAACTACCAAAACTGCAAAGTAAAGCTGAGTTCTCCCCCTTTCCCTCTCACGTAATTACATAATAAAGTTTCTGCACTGCAGACTTTGCTGAGAATTCTGTTTACAATACACAAGGCAGAATAGAATGCATTCCAGTCTTCCTTAGCTAGATGAGCCTAAGCAATTGTAAAAACTCCCTTTAATCAGATTAATGTACTCAGAACCAACTGGATGTTCAGAGAGCAGATCACAGGAGAAAGAAGTTACAAAGTGTCACCTTTTGTTGCATGACCCTACATGACTCTTTTTGTTTCTGATTATTAATGGTAGATACAATACTTACACTCCACATATTACCCACAAGGGTTTTTTGTTGTTGAATTTGGGTATTTTTTGTCATTTTCATCCTCTGCTTTTATTAAGAAGTCAAGTTCCTGTTTATCCCACCCCTTGGTCCCTCTTACAAATACGGTTTTGTATACGGGCCTATTCATAAATTATTAATGTCGCATTGGAAAAAAGCTTTCAGAAACAGGCCCTCCTGACATATAACTGCTGGTAATTTCAGCTGAGCTTCGGGGTGCCTGAAGCACGCCCAGCTCTGCTGGTGAAGAAAGCCTCTGCGGCTCTTCTTCCGCTAGTGAAACAATTAACTTTACGTTCCATTTGCCGACGATAGCGCACGCCTCAGTTGATCATGTTTGTTAAACCTGTGTCAGTCTTTTCAGCCTGCTCAACCCAGGAGAGATTCAGGATGTACAGCTGGGCTCCAGAGCTTTTGGGTAGAAATGAGAAGATTTGCATTCATCGAACAAGAAAATGGCATTCCTGGCTGTCAGTCCAGAAGGAAGAGCTTTTCTCTCCAACGTTGCACGACAGGCTCTGCTCGTGTCCCCAAATGTCAGCTCATGCCTCATTGCTGAGCGAGCATTTTCCCCACCTAACCTGACAGGCAGACGTGTCTGACATGAGAGCAGGCTGCCCTCAGATTGAGAAGCAAGGATACCCCAAATTTGGGGCCAGTTCTCTTAAACTGATTAGGTTGTGCTGTCTAGGTTTAGTATTACCTTTGACTTGTGCCTTCAATGGCAAAGAAGTTGAATGTGAGAATGGTCTGATGGAGCTGGCTTATTTCAGAGACCTAGTGAGGGGCACATCATTTCTCCCACTGGCGTTCCATGCCCATTCACCTCTCCCTGCCACGTCTCATCCATCATTGAGAACCTGAGTTTGCCAATAGAATGGCTCTAAAGGGAGTTGGGATTGCTTGAAGGAACCAGCTTTGTGCCCCATGGGTAGAGAATATCATAAGTTGGGACCTAGCACTGACTGCACGTTGGGGGTATTTTGCATTTCACCTCTTTAGCTGGCTTCTAGCAGCATACATCCAGCTCTGATTTTCACCAGTATTAAAAAAGAAAAAAGGCAAACCAGCTATGGTATTCCCAAAGAAGACATGATTTCCTAAGAAGATAAATCTACTGAGGAAAACCGTGTATTTCAAAACCAAATATAAGTTGACTTACATATTTTCCGTTTTCAATTTTATATATTGTCTTTTCATTCACCAATATTGATTAAATGCCTAGTCTCTGCCACCGTTAAAGTGAGAAAAGCAGACATTTTTCTGGCCCACAGGAAGCTAACCATCAAAGTAACATTTCCTTAAGTTATCATGAATCATCAAAGTTGACAGTATATAAATCCATAGTCTTAACACTTCAAACACTATTTTACCTTTTGCCTCTAAATCTCAGCATCTCGAGTGTAACTTGAGGAGAACAGATCTGGATAATCCTTAATGTACCTGGAAAACATTCAGCTGGCCTCTGCCCTCAGCACCTGTGTGGTCTTGGGGAAACTGCTTAACATTTCTGAGCTGCAAATGCTGCATAAGTAAAATGAAATAATGGCCAATTTGGAAGGGTTTTGTTTCTTGTGTTTTTAAATGGAATGAAGATTAAAGTCTAGCCTGGTCAAATAGTAGTGCAGAATAGAAGTAGCTATTATTATATTGTTGCTGTTTTTCTTTGAATCCATAAATACGGCTTTTGATCCAAGGATTCCAGAATGTGTTTTATTAGATTTACCAAAATCCTCTGGTTCTGGCATGTAGCAGTTTATAATAGGCAGGAGAATTCAGTTTCTAAAGCATCACCCTGTAGCATTTTTCTGCTTTTATAGACCCATATGCAGGAGCATGGATGAAGAGAGGCTTGTGTATTCACTTTAGCCTGGTAAAGCAGGGGCGGGCTTAGGATCCACTGCTGTGTGTCTAGAAAGTTGTCACCAAAGAGTCAGCTGCTCTGTGTTGACCTGATACCAAATTCTGAAGTCATGCTATTGTGGTTTCAAGCAAGCAGAAACACATGACAGTGTATGCAGATCTTTTATGTTCTTTTAGCTATTTCCTTGAATGTTAGAAAAATGACAGAGAATTTTCTGGGAAGTAAATGGTAATAGGTGATAATAAAGAAACATCAGGAAGTTAGTAAATATTTCCTCTCAGAGCCAAGGACACATGGAAATCAGGCCTCTGAAACAGCAGCCAGACACTGGAAACTCTCATGATTTGGTTTCGTTAAAGATACCAAAGAATAATTAGACCATAAGGGGAATTCTGTTTTCCATTCCCTAGGGACTATGATTAGTAAGTAACTTTCCATGTCATTCTTTTTTCCACTTCCTGTTTTTGCCTCCTTTGAGAAAATTGTTTGCTGAATGCTGAGAACAAACAGAATGGGAGTGCCCAAGCCCCCTGGGCTGGATGGCCGACCCAGGAAGGCGCCTGGGTTTTCATTTTCATCCACTGGGTCTCAGATCTCCCACAGGCCTCGATGGGGACTCCTCTTTTCTCTTCATCCAGACAGCAAAATGATAAAAACTTTGAGATCTTTTTTTTGCATTGTTAATCTGAAAAAAAGAGAAAAAGAAAAAAGGAAAGAAAAGATGTATGTATAGAGAGAAAGTGACATTACTTTATTTATTAGTGTTCCTAACGGGCACAGTGAAACACTGACAAACAGGAAAGACTTTCAAGGTTTTCATTGTACTAGGAACTGTACATGGTTAAGTTGAAATATAAATGTAAGCCAGCATTTCAGTTAAGCTGCTTATTAAAATAATTAGGCCAGTGAAGCAGGGAGTGTGTAAGCCAAGGAAATTGTGAGGTTTGGTTAAAATGTTCTCTCTGCGGATATATATACAGAATTGAATGGGAAAGGGGTTGTATAAAGCCATGGGTTTGGGAAATAAAAACTGTTCCTACTCTGAAAGTCAAAAGACACTGGAAAAGAGCTAAAGAATTTTTTTAATACATCTACAGATTTGTAATAATAGAAATCCTGAGCTGAGAGGGATTTTTGTGAAACCATTTCTAAACTGGCCACCACCAAGTTTCCATTTAAAACTTGTTTTTCCCTATGAGTTTTACTTTTTTGGAAGAGTCTCTTTACAATTTTCGCTTTAAGTAGCAATTAACTTGATTTCCTACTAAGTAAAAACATGATTCTCCAATTAGAGTACTGGATTAGCATGAAATAACTAGTGTTGTCTCTTTCAGTTAATGTAATTTAAACAGAAAGCAAATAAATGTGACATTTTGATTATCCAGTCTAATCTTGTTATGGGTACATGTATGATTCCTGTTAGGCTTTTTCTGAAAAGCAAAAATAGTGCAAGGACGCCTACTGCCATCTTTAAGGGCCACTGGTTGGGAACTGCTATCTATTCCAGCCCCTTTATTGTGTGGTAGGTTTGATGACTCAGCCTAAGACTGCACAGTTTGGTACGAGATCAAGGCTAGAATACAGGTCTCTGAATTTTTAGCCTAGTACTCCCTTTGCTAAACCACACCGCCACTTTATAAACTTGTGAGGGTGAGTTTTGAGTGCTATTAATTCCAAGGCTTTGGAAATGCAACTGCATTTGAAAGGCTGTACAAAAAGCAGTATAGTAACCCATTTTCTTCTCTAGATTTCTCATTAAATTTTCTTAATATCAAGCTGGTCATTTTTTATTTTTGTGGTCCATGTGCCATGCTGTTATGTAAGGGCCATAATTTCTACTTGACTGACCCATTGTTAAGAGCTTACAAATCATTGAATCTTCCTTATTTGAGACTTTTAGTGTGAAAAGTGCCCCCCCCCAACCTTTCTGTTTGATCATATAAACAGGTAAGACCTAAATCAGAAGACACCTCTCTTAGGTGAATAAGTGAGTGATGTTGCTTCTTTCTGATTATAGCTACATTTGGAATTGAACTCGGTATTCCATATCTCAAAGCAGGCTGGCCAGTAACTCAGATGCACTGTTAGGGGCTTAATAAAGAATATTTGAAATTATTTGAGCCCATACTAAGTATGTTTAGAACTGTGTCCTTTCAGAACTTTGAGAAGAATAGAGTTGGCATCAGAAAAGAGATAATAACACATAAAAAATAATGCGACCAAGAGTTAGAATCAGTGGCAACAACTTAGAAAATGTCAGCAGCCCCTGAATATGGTTAGCACTACTGTAAGCTAAGAAGCCATAAGGAATGACTGGTCCATGACACGTGGCAACGTCAGCTTTAGGCCACCTGAGCACATACTGAATGCATAGAAGGTTGCTGTTGCTTATCAAAGCTCTTCACTGAATCCACACGGGCCCTTCATGTCATTCAATTACTGTACATTTGGAAACCAGAACACTTAACTGCCTGCCATTTTGAGCACCTTCTGCCAAGAAACCTCTATCCTGAAGCTGCTTCAGGGGGACATTTGCAAGATCTAGCAGGTGTCTCTCTTTCAACTTATCAATTAGGAAAAGAGCAGAGGCAGATGTGATATATTAGATGGCCCTAAGATGGATCGCTGTGAAAAAATCTCATATTGGCAAGAGTAATTCAAGTTGCCAGGAATCCAAAGTTTGCCATGTGACATCTCCAGAAGTCTGACGGGGTTTGACTGGTTTACTCTGCTAAATGAAACTGCTGAGATGACTGTCACAAGGTGATTAATAAAGTGCATAAATCTTAACTATGGGAAAAAAGAAGATGAATTGATGTATGCACGTATTGGAAATGTAATGAAACAGAATTGAAGCTACCAGGATTAGCTAATATATTACAGAAAAACAATACCATGTTTAGTGTTCCTCGCTGGTCTTGTTTTGTTGGTCTCATTTTGAAAATGACCAGGAAGACGTTTGTTTTTTTTCATTTTTCTAGTTCAGGAGGCCTGAACTGGCAACAGAGCGGGAAAGTAATGACATAGTGGATACGTGCCCCTGGTATTTATCATTTATTACTTATTTTCCCCATGTTAATGGGGCTGAAAAAAAAAGATTGGTTCAGCGTCCCTCAAAGCTGTTATTGAATGCTGTCAGTAATCATATATGAAGTTTTGGTAGTTTTCAAAGTAATTAGAACCCCAGAGCAAATAAACACTAAATGGGCTCTCATCTTTGAAGTCATTTTTTTCTAACTAAATAGCTCTGTTCTGCTATAATTATGTACAAGTCATTATAAAATTAAAAATCATTTTAAGTGAATGGATGCTTTTTTAAGAAGCATTTGTGTCTTGCTAATTATTATGAACTAATTGTAGTTTATCATGGTCTTCAAGAAATCTGAAATCACTGCCTTAGAGCCCTAGTCCCCAGTGGTTGCAAGTTTCAGTTCCAGAAGGAAAAACAAATTGGTGGCAAAGAGAGTCCAAGGCAAGGAGAATCTGAATTTCCTTGACTTTGAAAAGATCTGACTTTCTGAAGGTCCTGGCAGACAGATGGCATAAAAAAACTTTATTGTCCCATGGACCTGAATTTCATTTCAGCACTGCTAGACACCATGACCTTTACACGTTCATGTTTCTAAGCCTCAATTTTTGCATTTGTAAAATGAGGATAATAATATCTACCTTGCAGCATTGTTTTGAGGATTAAAGATAATGTCTATAAAATTTTTAGCACAGAAACTGGCATCATAGTTAGTAGCTATTACTATCATCACTTATCATCATTTCCATTGTAATTTTTGTGATAGGGAAATTTACTGCTCAGAGGCCCAAGCTTGGCCTTCAAGACAGTTGGTCCATGGAGTCTAGTGACAGTGTTGTTTTCAATGGCAGACTTGTATCTACCAAGAACACAGGATTTGAATTAAACAATCCAGAAAAGCAGAAGTTTTCCGTGTTATTTTCCTATCCTTATGGGCCAAGGCCAGGTTAAGCGTGATAGAATGTATGACTGTCCAGACCATATAATTAGGGGCTTTCCCATGAACCAGCAAATTCGTGAAAGCTGACCCATTCATAATTTCATGAATGTCCATGCTTTGCCAGTATCTCCCTAGGACAACAAGGAAGACAAACAAACAAAAAGTAAATAACAATAACAGAAAACCAAAGCTTTAAACAATGAGAAAGTCCCTACAGATGTGTCTCAGTAAGTGTCCCTTCTCCCAGTCTTCTCTTTACTAATCTGGTGAGTTATCCAGGTTAGTGCAAACTGGGCACCAGCTGTTTCTGTCAGGAGGTGGAGATGATGAACATCAAGTTCAGGGTTTCCCTCTAACTCCCAGCACTATCCCAACTGCTTTCATCAGCAAACTATTTCTTTGTTTTGTCCTTGGCTCTTTGCTCTGACTTCTCATTTTTCGTTTTGTTGTTGGTTTAGAGAACATTCTTCCTTAGTTTCTTGGTTCCAGGTACTAAGTTTGCTGATCATGTCTTATATTCCACACACAGGGTGCTTCACATATGTTATCTTAATCAATCCTAAACAACTCAGTATTACAGCTGAGAAAAGAATTAGTGGGGTCATAGAGATAGTAACTGCTAGAGCAAGGACTTGAGTGAGCTCTTTCGGGTACATGGGGTCAGGTTACCGTCCTACCTCTATTCAGTATGGTAGGTATAGATTGGTGATTTCAGATGGAATACTCATCAGAGAAGCCAAATTGTGATTCTAAATGTAGATGCTATGATGAACACTTAGACTGTAGATCCTTAATCTGACTTCTCCAAACTTCCCTTACCATTCTCAATGGAACTACCCAATTCTTCTGGTGCATAGGTTTTGATCAAGAGCCACAAATCCAGCTGACTGTCATGCTTTCTTCCCTTCTCCTTGAATCTAACCACTTCATACTCATGGCTTCCTGGTCCCAACACCCTGGCTTCCCAGTTAAAAGGAGCAGGAGAGCACCGCCAGCTTGTGACACATCGCCTCAAGGGTAATGAAAGAAAATGTTCTCATCTCAATAGGGTAAGGGAGTGGTAGTGTTAGCCTTTATTATTTTTCTTACAGATACTGGAAAGAAAAAGAAGGTTGGATGGGTTTCAGAAGAGGGATTGATGAGAAACAGGAAACAAACCACATTCAGAGATGAACAGGCCCAAACAAAGACAAGAAAATTGCCGTCCCTAACTACATCTCAGACAGAAGAGTCCAACACAGCTTTCTAACATGTGCTCACCCACACCCACCAAACTCAAGTGCCGCAGTTATACAACCAACCATGCCGTGTCTTTCTTCAAGTATCAAACAAAAGTTCTCACAGGGTCAGACTTTTATAATAGTAATAGCTACCAATTATTGGAAATCCACCCTGTGCCAGATACTGGACTAGGTCCCATTCAGTCTCTGCAATAACTCTGTGAAATTGGTAAATTATTATTCCCAGCTTACAGATGAGAAAGCCAAGAATGACTGAACTGAAGCAAATTGCCTACTGTCACAGCATTAGAAAGAAACTAAGCCCTGTTGTCTCCAAAGCCTGTGTCCATTTCCACTATGCAGCATTATCTGTGGCAGGACAGTTTTTCAAACATGCCGTTCCAAATTAGTAGGGTTTTTCTGAAGGAATGGCAGTAGAATGAGGAAAAGGTTTTTAGGGAAATCTGCTGATGACACAGTGGCCTGAGAAAATACCATTAGTTCCTTATTTTTTAATGGCAACATTCATACTTCATTAAATACAGCAAACTTCCAAGCTGCTATATGGATTGTTTGCCTTTTTCTGCTTACCTGCTTAAAAATAAATCCCTGTATCCTCCCCAAAGTTTATATGATCACTGTAATATGAGGACTCTCAGATCTCTCATGGAAAGTTAATTCAAGACTCATGAGCACCCACTGTGCAATTGGGCAAAGTGGATTTACAAACCACTCAGATTTAGGAGATCCAGTCTGGAAATCCTCCCTTGAGACTAATATTCCAGGCCTTTCCTATGACCATTCCTGAGCAAACATAGCTGAGAGCAGAGAAATTGAATCAGAAATCAGGAGGAACCTGCCTGAATATAACAGGATGTGCCACCACACAGCACAGCCTTGAGCACCCACACGGAAATTAGAAGAAACTTTGGCCAGGTTATTTATCTGCCTGAGATCATGTAGTTTCCAGCAACAGATGGATTTTCATCCACTACTTCTCCAAGATTCTCCTATAGCCTATTTTCTATGAAACAATGATGCTGAGTCTACATATGCCACCTCTGGCAATTGCAAGAGAATTTAATGAATTTTACAGCATCACCTCCAGTCAGTCTTGATATTACGTTTTTGTCTAGATAGAAAGAGTAAGAGAGGCCATTTCATACTCCTTTTGGATAAAGTTTGGCGGGAAGGAGGGATACATCAGGCAATCAGAATCATTCACTTGTCAATCTAATTGTGCAGATGTTCAAAACAGGATATGCTGATTCTTGTCCAATTCATTGTGAAAATTTATAGAATCATATTGCTTGAAGGAAAGTTATGAGATCATCCTACCCAGTTCTGCCTCAAGCCAGGTACACACCCAAACAGTAAAAGACAAAGAGATTGGCTTATTGTTTTCTCTCTCTCAAAGAAGTTCAAGAAACCTG
Organism: Equus quagga; assembly: GCF_021613505.1. Classification (NCBI taxonomy): domain Eukaryota; kingdom Metazoa; phylum Chordata; class Mammalia; order Perissodactyla; family Equidae; genus Equus; species Equus quagga. The sequence continues at coordinate 22,098,240 of NC_060282.1, forward strand.
GAGCTTTCTTCATTTTATCATAAAGGGGGGCAAAAAAGTGACCATCAAGGTTTCCCATAATGAATCCAAAGGAGTATATTTGGTATGGCTTCGTTTAATGAGCTTGATGGATTTGGTAGTCTTTCAAAGTCACCCATTTTATTGACACAAAAGCTATGACTCAGAGTCATCTTTGTTCTTTGAAAATGGCTCACACACCTTCCAGAATGTGATACATTTAACTTAAGGGTGCCTTCGGGCATCTTTAGACCAGAAACCACTGTGTCTTCACGCTTAGGACTTATGAATGGAAACATACCATAATAGGGAAAGTTTCTGAATGGAACTCCCAGATAATGAGATTAGAACCCCACTCTCCAACCCTAGCCTGTGTTCATATTCTGTATTCACCTCCTCTATCCATACATTTGCTCTTTGGAGTCTTTATTCATTCTTTTCCCTCCATTTCTCCCAAGTTCTCGCCATACTAACAAGATGCAGTGGAAACCCTTCCTCTTTACAGAAGGCTCATCGCTGGAACCTAAGATGTACCTCCCTTCTCTAAAATTCAGCACTTGGTTGTTCTTACTCTTGTTTTTGGCTTTGTCTCATATATTAGTTCACGTATGGCCAGTGGACTTCATCTCATGTGCCAGTTCGAAATGGGTATGGCTAATTAGACGAAGATAACAAGGCCACTTATAGAGTCTGTGAGAAGAACATTTGGGCCATGAATCTACCCTTCCAAAACTAGCCCACAAATACCTAGAGAATAAGCATCTCTTCTTTGGATTTTATATCTCTTGTATGCCTGGTGTGATAGGGGCTCAAACCATATTTGTTGATTGATGTCCCAAAAAGTGCCATTAACACATCAGGACTAAGTTCTACGTGAGTTTGGAAAGGAATGTCTTCTTTTTACCAAAAGACAACAATTCCTCTAAACGTCATGCACTAGAGAAGGAGTGCTATGTGTTTTTCTTCGTGGGTCCTAGCCAAATATCAAGATAAAGTGAAATTGCACATGCAGCCACACTCAGAACTAGATTTTATTCATGATATGTCTAGGCTCTTTGGAATTTTTGTTGTTTATTTATTTAATCCATGAGAGCAGTTGTCCAGCGCCTTCTACCTGATGCCTAATTTGGGCTTAAGTGAAAAAGACAAAAAATTAAAAATATATCTGGCTGATGTAAAAATAAAACGAAAATATTGCGGGGAACCACAGCTAATGAGAACAGCCTGCATGATAAAAATAGTCATATTTGCTTTGAAAACCTGCACCTCATCCATGAATTTCTAGAGTGAACAACTGGGTCAACTGAAGCATCCAATTCCTGATCCCTGTCCAGTTTCAGCAAATTCCAATAACATTTGAGGTTCATTCTCATTTCATAAAGAATAAAAACTCCCCTATAGTTACAGCACTTACTGCTGGGGTTAATTGGAATTTCAACTTCAACAATTTCTATAAGCTTAGAGCAAAATATTCTATGTTTCAAAAGCAAGAGAAATAAATTGCAGGAGACTGACAGATTGGTTTTATGGAGAAGTTTCCCTTTCTTTAGATCGGAAGTTCTTAGGACCATAGAAGAAATAGCTGCTGGAGCCCAGCTTTCAACCTGCTTAGCGGACAACCTGCATTAGTTTATATAGGAGAGATCAAAGGAAGAGAGAGCCTCCACCTGCTTAGACCTCATGTCCTTAGAAAATTGGGAAGAACAATGGACTTGGAATTAGAAAATCTGAGTTCAGGTTTTCCCAGATGTTTGACCTTGAGCATGTGATGTAGCCACTCCAAACCTTGATTTCCTCTCTGAAAAAAGGAAATATCGTTTTTACTTACATCGTAGGGTCATGATGGTCAGATAAGAAAATAGAAGTGAAAGAACCTGATGAACTGCAACCAAGGCAAATTAAGCTGTTACCATCTGACACTACTCACCTCCAACTGCTCACCCCCGTCTCCAAAGAACTTGCCTTAAAAGAGAGATCATTAAAGTCTCCAGTAGTATTGACCTCATTTCTGCCCAAAGCACAGGAAGGATGCAACTCCTGTATGTAACAGTGGCTTTATATACCTAGATGGTGGGAGAGGAGATATAGTTTGAAATGACCGCCTGATGAGAACCATAGCCTTTATTGTAGAAAAATGGATTATGAGCAGATTTTAGGGAGAGTAGAGGAGATATTGGTTTAGAAATTAGAGAAGGGTTTTTAATCATCCCTGGACTCATACTCAGTAGGGTGTCTACATTTAAGGCCACCATAACTAAGGTTACTCAGCCCTCTACCAGCTTGCCAGAAGGCCTAATTCAGGACCCCCTCCAACCCAAGGCAGGTTTCTAAGCTACTTCTAGACGAATCATGTCATTTACAGAGACAACTGGCATGTAGATGACATATCCTCTTTCCTCTCTGGTCTAGAGATTGTCACTTTATGCCAAATGTCAGCAGTCTGTTCCTAAAAATGCCTAGTATCTAGTAGAAGGCATTCATTGATTCCTCTAACATTTATTATGTAGCTATCACAGAGTGGGTTCTGTGCTAGGAGCTGACAATGAAATGGTGAGCAAGACAGAAGGAGTCCCTGCTCATAGCATTTGCATTCCTAGGCCTACAGCCACTGCACAGAGGAAAACCCTTAAAGGAAGGGGGCCTCCTCTCTAGGTGTATGTGATGCTATATTTTAAAAGAGCACTTGATTCCAAGTCTTTGTAGGATCTCAGTTCTTTCTCTCTTCCTAACTCATCATGTGATCTTTCTCATCCTCTGTTTCCTAATCTGTGAAATTAGAGGCCAAAATGAGTTCTCACAGGACCCTTTCAGTTCTAGAATAACCTAATTCCTTGACCTTAGGAAAATCTGTGCCTCAGTTCCCATATTTGTTAAAGACAAATTATGATATTTGCCCTACTAACACTATTTCTGAAATTGTGTTTAGAGAATACATGAATGAGTTTTAATAATATAGGGTGTCCATGTAAACATAAAGTGCTGCTAAGACTGTGCTTAGAATGTGATCATTAACATAGGACAAAGGAGGGCAGCCTTGCAATTTCTGCTTGAGGACCCAGAGTACATTTCTGACAGTTGAAGCCTGCAATTATTAGGAACTCTTATTTCTAGAGACCCTTTCCCACCAAAGTGCTTGGGGTACAGTACATATGTAGTAATAGTTGAGATAAGTCTCAAACGGTTGTCTAATGAGAAAATAACCTCCTGTCATGATTTATGTGTGTTCCCTAGAAGCTAGGCTCAAACCGGTTTCTTCTCATTTCTGAAGAATGCTTGAGCCTCTTCTTACCCTTTTGCTGCTGCTTGGAGCTTGCTTTTGGAAGCAGACCTACAATTTGTTATTTCTCCTAAGCTTGATAGTCCAGTCACAGCCCCCTCCAGGTCAGTAAATACTCTCTACAGCGTCCAGGCCACCTTTGCCATGTTTCTATTGAGGGCTGCAATACAGAATCACCCTGGAGGTATCAACAGTGACCATTTTGCCCTTGAGTCTATCTAAACTCAGATTTATCCTGCCCTTGTAGCAGAGAGTGGGCAATGTGGCTGATGGGAGGGGAGTTCACTTTGCTTTGAGGGACGGACCAAGCTCCTCTCCAAGTTGCTTGGCTACAAAATGGCACCTGGGGAATGTTTTGCATTTGTTATGGCACCATAACAACTGGAACTAAAAAGTATATTTTGACTAAGAATGAGCACATTGTGCTGTCATTTACATGGGGATTTGCTTTTGGAATTCCTTGTTCTGCTAAAGAAAATGTTATGGCTATTGATTTTAAGATTTATCTGAGCACTGGCAACAGAATAAAGCCTACAAGCATTTATTATGCTTCCCCCATCACCACCACTAAAATGACAAAATGGCCCAGTCCCTTGTGCAAGTGGGGAGAAAGTGCAAAGGTCAATTCTGAATCTCAGTGGTATGTTAGGAGGGAATCATTTGCAGACAAGAAATTTGCCAAAGTCAGACCTGTGTGTTCTTGTGTGTGAGTGTGTTGTTGTCTGTGCTCAAGTTGTCTGCTTAACCAACTACGTCTTTGGTGAAGTGACTCTCATAGGGCCAAGCTGTTCACTTCCCCTTAGCTGCCCCCAAAAGAAGCATAGAAATCTCAGAGGCACAGGGAGTAGGATTGTGCTACATGGAAAAAAGCAAAATGCATTAAATGTGCATGTCCAAATGACAGTGTTAAAATAGACGTTTTATTCACTCCCTGTTATGTATATAAAGCACTGACAATCTACCCCACAGTGTCAAAACAAGGAAATGGTGGGAGAATTAACTATTTCAGCTCTGTATCTGCTGACAGCTATAGTCTTGGCTACAGTTCAAAGCATAATTCAAATGTGAACAAGAAATTGGGGGATTTAAATCAAGTGTAAGAAGATGCAGTGTTTGCATCACTTCTCATATAATCATTTCTTGTTAATGTTAATCATAAACATTAATGAGAAGATGGCAATGTATGATTATTGCCTAATATTAAAATACACAAGGGCACACCCCAGTTTGATCTAGATTTTCATTCCAGTTAAAAGCACAGAAAGGACATTTTTCTTTTCATGTGTATTCAATTAGTAATAAAAGACTACTGGTCTGATCAGTAGAAGATCTTAAAAATAATAAAACTAACGCTAGCTGATTGTAATTCACATATCAGAAAAACAGTTGTTATGCTTTCCATTCCAAGGAGGGAAAAAATTGTCAGGGGTGAGCATTTTTGGCTTTTTGATCACTTGGAATTCATCTTCATTTTTGCATCAGAGGCTGAAGCAGCCCCAGACCCAGATGTGCAGTTGATTTTTGTTCAATTTCAACTCTTTGGGGAAAATTACACAGAATTATGTCATTTTTCCCCTGAATGCCCAGATTATGTAAACACACCCATTTCATTTTAATAACAGACCTAGGGACACCCACTGGAAGAGCATGTTAATACTTTTTTTCTCTAAATTGTATTTTGAGGCAAACTTTGCACAAAGAAGGACTTGGAGCCTTTTGTAACCTGGGATATGACAACATCTTATGAGCTGCTTTGCAAGTACACATGCCTGCATATAATGGAAATAATGCACCTTCGCTTCCCTTCACATAACTTTATGCTGCCGTATTGATCTCTTTGATCATGTATGAAGCCTCAGGATAGAAAACTTGCCTGACTGGGTTTTGCATTTGTGATCACTGACCTCTGAAGTATAGTGATCCCTCACTCTAACCCCTTCTCAGATGGCTTGAGAGTGAGCTATCACTGGCTGTGTTGCTTCCAACCTGGTTTTGAGCAGAAATGGTTATGTCCCACTAGTGAGGCAGCCAATGACCATTGAAAATGGGCCCATATGCCGTCTTTATGGTTTGTTCTCTAAGCTGCCCAGATGCTGGAGCTCTCTTGGATCCACTTTACACATTCAAGTTCAGCTAGGGAAAGGGGGACATGTGGAAAGACAGGGAGAGGGAGTCTTTTCCTCAAGTCTTTTCTGTGTTAAGTTCCACAGTGATAAAGCACAGAAATAAAATAAGATTAGCTTATCCAAGGCGATCTTTGGTCATCCATTAGACTTGGCAAGGTGGCCTTCAATAACTGTTTAGACGTGGCCCGCAGGGCTACATGGTCTCTTGGATAAACAGATAACATGTATTTTAGGAGATTTAGTATGTGAACCAAAATCAGGAGATTTTATGGAAGGCTTAATTACTCTCAGAGGTTTACAGAGTGTTAAATATGAGATATTTGGTCAAAAGTAAAACCAACAATTAAAAATAAAAATTGCTTGACATTAGGACCCAAACAAAGGTTTTCTTTGAAAGCATTTATTTATGTTATCACTATTTATGTTTTCCCACAATCTAGACTCTTTCTGGAGTTGATAAACCCATGCTTGCTAACAGAATGAGTGCTAGCAATTAGCAGATCTCTAACCAGTGCTAGGTAAATGGCTGCATGTTTGCTATGAAAATTACCAGTGAAAGACTAACCAGGATTGTTCATACCGGCTCTGAAAAGAATCCCTCAGATCTCTCTATTTGAGAAAAGGCAGCATAATTCAGAATAAAGGGTGTAGACTATGGAATTAGATAGACAAGAGTTTGAATCCCAATTCAGTAATTTAATAACCTCAAAATGTGGTCTCGGGTACCTCATCTGTAAAATGAGAGTACTATCTCATGAAGTTGTTATAAGGATTAAATAAAGTGAGTATATGAAAATAATACACCTAGTGGAAGGAAAATACTTTACTAGGGTTAATCCCTTTTGTTTCCTTGATCCCTGCAGAATATCATCTGAGAGGAGAATTCTGCAAATTTTGCAGGAGGCATACAAATCAAATAGATTACTTTTTCACTTTTGTCCCAGGCCTGCATAAACCTATCAAAACTACGTAAGGAAATGATTGCATCAGAACCAAAGCATGATCTTCCATTTCTAGCAAGATGAATGACCAGATGTTTAGAAAAAACCCTCCCAGTTTGCACTTATGCATGCTAGATGATAGATAAATAGATATAGAGATATAAAGGAGAATGGTCAAATTCGAGCAAAATCCAGGAAGCTCTACTTCACAGGGGTAAGCAAATCCTGGAGCTGGCACTTTGTGGTCTAGGTTTTAGAGCTATCCACAAAGTGGGAGAGAGATGGACGGGAGTTAAAGCAGCACCCGGAATCAGACGTTCTTCACAAAAAGCCAAAAAATCAGGAGCCCAAAAGGTGACATTTTTAGTAGGTGAATTAAGAAAGAAAAAATCCACGCCATGGAAGACTTGCTTTTCATGACTCCCAGTGATGGAGGGTGCATGTAGTCTATAATTTCTAAGCTTGTAGAAGCAAAACTGAGGAGAAAGAAAAACTTCAAAAACATTCTCAAGAAATCAGGAAAGAAAAGTGTTAATAGAAGCAATATAGAAAACGTGGAACAGATACCACAAAATAAAATTGTAGAAATGAATCTAAACATTTCAGTAACCAACATCAATGCAACTGTGTTATCTTTCCATATTAAAAGACGAAGATTATCAAACTATATTAAAACACACACACACCATAAGACAAAACAAAATCCAGCTGTATATTATTTATAAGAGATGCAGAATGATTGAAAGGTTAGAAAAAGGTATTCCAGGTGAACGTTAACCTAAAGAAAGCCTTCATTAGTATAACAACAGTATCAAACAAAAATAAAATAAAGGCAAAGAGTAATATGCTAAAGAGGTATGCTGAAATTTCTTAAAAGTTAACACTGCAGAAACTGTAATAATGTTTAATTTGTATGTAATGAATAGTATAGCTTCAAATATTAAAGACAAATTAACAGAATTACGATGAGAAAGATACAACTCCAAATCACAGTAGGAAATTTTTACTTGTGGTTTTCAGTAGACTGTAGAAAACTGGAGCACACAATAAATAAGCTTGACCTCAAGGACATGTGCAGAACACCGTTCAAGCAATTGGAGAGTAGAAATTCCGTCATGAGAAACAGAAAATTTATAAAAATGAATCATGTTCCAGAGTATAAAGCAAGTATCAACAAATGTTAAAGAACTCTTTTTGTCACCCAGAATATAAACAAATCAGTTATTAAAATATAAATGCATACATATGGAAATTTAAAAATTCACCTTTACATAATCTCTGGGCCAAAGAATAAACCATGATGGAAAATATGGAAATTAAATGAAAATATAAATACTACTTAAAATATGTGAGATAAAGCTAAAGTAGTACTTTATAAAGAGATATTTATAGCCTTGAATGCTTATATTAGAAAAAAATGTAGTGAGCTAATCATCAATTGAAAAATTTAGAAGAAGAGGAGCAGAGTAAAACCACAGGTAATGGGGGAAAAAATTAAGATAACAGAAACTAATAAAATAAAAATAGAGGATCACCAACATCCAAAGTCCATTGTTTGAAAAAAATAATGAATTATTGATCACCAAAAAATGAAATTACACAAATAAATAACATAAAGGACATAAAGCAGTCTATAATTACAAATGCACAAGAAGTTAATCAGATAATAAGGCAAAATTATAAACTACTGGGGCTGGCCCAGTGGTGTAGTGGTTAAGTTCGCACACTCCACTTCAGTGGCCCTAGGGTTCATGGGTTCAGATCTTGGGCACAGACCTACACACTGCTCGTCAAGCCATGCTGTGTTAGTGTCCCACATACGAAATAGAGGAAGATTGGCAGAGACATTAGCTCAGGGCAAATCTTCCTCACCAAAAAAAAAAAAAAATTATAAACTATGCAGATAAATTTGAAAGTTTGGGTAAAATGGACATTCTAAAAATACATGTGAATTATCAAAACTACTTTGAGAAAAGTAGAAAATCTGAATGGTCCTATAACCATGAAAGAAATTATATCGGTAATTAAATTTTTTTCTACTGGAAAACACTAGACCAGAAGGTCTTGCATATGAGTTATGCCAAATATTCAATTCCAAAATACATAAACTCTCTTAGACAATAGAAAAACAGGCAATATTCCCAAACTTAGTCTACAAAGCCAATATTAACCTTGGATCCAAAACTTGGTACAGACAGCATAAGAAAATAAAATTACAAGCCATTCAAATATCTAGAACATTAACAAGTTTAAAAAAGAAGCAAAGCAAATTAAGCAATGGATTTTAAAATGAAATATCATAAATTTGGGTTTATCCTTGGAAGCAAGGTTAGTTCCTTATTAGAAAATTATTTAATGTAATTTGTCATGTCAACTGGATTAGAGGAAGAAACCGTATGTCATCTCAATACATGCCCAGAAATCATTCAATAAAATTCTACAACCATTCATGATAAAAATTCTTAGCAAACTAGGAATAGAATGGAACTTTCTTAACCTGATAAGGAATAGCTGGAAAAAACTTAGGGAGTATCATATTCAATGGTGACATATTTTTAAAATCAGGAACAAAATGAGGATGCTAGTTCACTACTTCTTTCAACATAATTTTGAAAGTTCTAGTCTAGAAAAACATGGCCTAGAGGATGAATAGCTTGTGTACCAGGAGACATGCACCAGAATGTTCAGAGCAGCTTTGATTTTGATAGCAGAAAACTGGAAAATACCCAGTTATCCTTTGACTTAGAATGGATAAATCAATTATGGCGTCTTCGTATAGCGGCCTCCTAAACAGTGGGAAGACAAATGGACATTTTTTATGTGTCCACTTGGATGAATGGTGTTGAACAAAGAAGCTAATCACAGAAGAGGACGTATGCAGTGTCATTCTATTTCTATGAAGTTACATAAAGTTCCTAAACAGGCAAATTTTAATATATATTTTGAAATACATGCATATGTAAAATATAAAGAAAAGTAAGGAAATGGTTAACATAAAATTCAGGATCTTGGTTACATCTTAGGGAAACATGGGGGTTGGGATCAGGGAAGGGTTTTGTATAATTTTCTGTATCTTAAGCTGCTAATGGATACACAGTTGTTTATTATTATTAGTTAGACTCTACATTTTGTATTGTCAGTATGCTATTTCATAATGTATAAAACAAAACAAAAGATCGTCATGAATGTGGATGGAATACATATTCTTCCCTGATATATTGTCCTGTTTCCCCATCCAAGGCATCCATTCTAGGAAATTGCCAATGTCTTGCATCAGAAACCTCACAGAATAATCATTTACATATTGTTCTTTGTGCCTATTTGGTCTGTGGCCAAATTCTTTGTTTTATTTTCCTTCACATTCTTCTAAATCCACACTTTCACTTCTTATAACCATTGGTCCATGTCATGCAGCATTCATAACTACATGTTCACTCAGTCCTTTGCAAATTCCTTATCTTCCTTAAGGTACTTCCTCATCTACAAAGCAGAAAATGTAATGCCTTCCCCATACCACGGGGGTGAGAATTAAGCAAAATGATATCAGCCTGGAATTTAGTAAGTACTGAATAAATGTTAACTATTATTGATTGTTGTTATGAAATGAAGTAGCTTGCCTAGAGTTCCAGGAAAATGTTGGGCACAAAGTAGACATCGAATACATCACAGCCACTCTTAGGATCATGGACCCAGGCTTGTTCATTTCCCTCTGATTATGATCTCCTAGAGGCAACTGTCCCTCCTTCCAGGACTGTACCCATTTCCGTGATGCTCAGTCCTATTTCCACGGGACACATTCCTTGAGTCAGGTTCTTTATTTTCCCATCTGTGTATCTGCATTGCCTATTACAGTTCACTGTTCTGGAGGTTCCTGAATGTTTACTGGATTCCTTTAAGGCCATGATTTGTCATCCGTTTCACAGTTATCATCACTTGGTATCTCGAAGTTCATCAAAGGAACATCCCGGAGGGCTTCGCTTTCCTAGTATCCTTAACTCTGAGCTGTATCTTCCTCATCTTTCAGGCTGATTAACTGACCATCTACTTTGTGCAGTCAGTCATCACAGGTCCTTTCCGTTAAGTAAACTTCAGTGAGGTAACATACAAAAGCTGCTACTACACAGATGACATATGACATACTCAAAAATTATTTTTGTTCCACTCCCTCTCTCCTTCACTCTCTTTCCTTGCTTTCAAGCAGTTCTCAGAATTCCAATGACTCATGGCTTTCCAGTCTAATAATAAGGGATGTGATAATTTACCCCTGCTCCATTTGGTTTAAATTTGAAAATCCCGTGACCCCCACTTACCCAATAATTATATTCAACTGATGCAATTCCCCCTTGGTCTGCTCACGGCATAAATATTTTGCCTTATCTCTTCTTTATCCTTGTTTGTTCTCTGTTTTTGTTATGTGTTCTTTCTCTCTGTAATCTAGGATATACGTCACTGTTGTTGTCTTTTGGATTATAAGATTAAGTGTATGATCTAGAGAGCAGTCAAGGATGTGCAGAGGAGATTGCCAGAAAAGACTGTCTTATATCTGTGTCATTCATTTTCCTTTTAATGGCTGAGCTCTGAAAAGTACTAAAATTCAGCACACAGTGTGTTTTGTGACTCCCTAACCTTTCGAAAAAAGACCAAATAAAAATGAGGAATGTTTCCATTCAGCATACTGTATACACAATGCAAAAATTGTAACCCAAATAAACATTTAGAAAAGAAAGATGAAAACTCAAACAAGACCATCCTACCCTCTTGGAATTTACAATCTAAATAGGACAAAAATATAGAGTGAGATAGGAGAAAGGAAAGTGGGTGGTGATGATATTGCCGACACTAATGTGCACTCAGGAAATTGAAATATATAGAAAGAGGAGTCAGCCAGTTTGGGGGCATTGATCAAAGAAAAATATACAAACACGTAGAAGGAGAGAAAGGTTACTTAGTAACATTCTCCTTCTGGTTTTAGGTAGTTACACAGCTAGTCTAATTCTCCCACCAACCATCTGGATTCTAGGGTACTTTGGCTAATGTTATTTGCTGTGTCCTTAAACTCAAAGGAGGCTAAAGGGGGTATGAAAGAATAGTCATTGTGCAAAAAAACTCAAATACATTTAGGAAGTGGAAAATTCATAGGAATTCGTGGCCACAAATTATAGCAACCTATGTTACCATAGTAGGAAGTAGTGATTACTGCAGAAAACTGTGGAGTACTTTCCGCTCGCCCTGCCACCACTAAAGCCAATCACATTCCAAAAAATTTTGTTATTGTGCCAAACACACTAAATATGTCTGCTGCCCACAATTGACCCATGGAATACCAGTTTGTGAGCCTCAACAACTCCATTACACAGATGAGAGATGCCGATAGTGGTAATTATTTACCCAAAATCATACAAACAGAGATGGAGATGAGTCAAAGATCCAAATCTGTTCATGCTGATGGACTCAGTCTGAAACTATGAAAGAGAAGATATGCAGGTGTTTTTATACAAACAGTTTGTGCTGGAATAAAACAAACTAGATGAGTGGAGTAGAGAAGTTTTGCAAACACCACCGAAGTATTAGGGTCAGTAAAAGAGACCAAAAACTTGATTGAATAAAACATCTTGCTTCCACCTCATTGCATCCTTGTCCATATTGATCAGCTGTAATAGAGCATGACAGAGGTATTGATTGACTGAGGCAATTCTCAGGAATTTGGGACCTGAAAGCAGCCATAGACTATCAAGAAGGCAATGCTCTACAGAAGCCTAAAATTAAGAAAGTTAAGTGAAAAGGGGACTGGGGCCTAAGGTGTTCAGTGTTTATAACAATCTAGTAAATGACATACTTGAAGCTGAATGGGCCTCATTTTCTTCACTTGTAAGTTACAGATAAGCATATATTGGTTATTGTCTAATAAGTTGCCGTTGATGAAATGCCTAAATATTTGCCTGGGCTTCTGTGATATTGATTTCTAAAACACTTTCAAAAACAGTGAAAGCAGATTGGATACACACTTCTACATTTATTCCCAACTGAAAAACTCCAGAAAAACAACAGCAAAGGAAAATGTTAAGGGCATAAATCCTTCAAGACATGGGAAACGAAAGGGAAGATAACAGTACACAAATTTTGGAAGCTGGAAAGCAGATGGACACATGGTAAATACATTAGCAGACCCAAGATATTAATATCCGGCTCAAATAAGATCATTGGAAAGTTTGAGAAACAATCAGATTCCAGATCCCCTCTCCCACTCCTTATAGTCAGGAGACTGCCACGCCCCAACCCTGGCCAATGACTGAAGCTTTTATTCCTGAAGAGAGTGAAATAGTCTCTGGGGATGGGGTACACCAGGCACAGTTGAGAGCAAGGCTCCAGGAGAGATGTCTCTAGCAAGATGAAATTGCTACTTGAAGTATGGAACATCTTGAGAAAGTATTTAGACAACTGGTGAAGAGTTTGGGGCTGAGTTAATGATAAGTATTTAGAAAGCCAAACAAATTTTTTTTTTAAAAAGACAGCTATTACCTCCTGGGAAAACAATAGTCATGCAGGAAAGGAATTGTGATGGTGGTTTTCTCCATGCTCAGTGTCGGATACACTTAAGTAACATGATAATATAAACACTGAATATTGATTTAATGAAAATTGCTGTATTGGAATGGGGGGGATGGGAAGGAGAACACGTACCATGGAAGCAGAGGGAGGAAGGAAAGTCAAGTCCTCTGTCTTCAGAGCGGGAAATTGATTTTTTGAAAGTTTGACATTTTTTTTTTTTAAAGTAGCAATATAAGTAGATCATTTAGAGGTATGGAGGTAAATGCCAAAATAGTCACTTGAGGGAGGGGATAGTTAGAGAGAGGAAAGAGGGATATCATAGAATGTTTTTTGTAGTAAATCTTGTAGAGCTATTCAATTCTTTAAACTTAGGCCTGGTTATCTTGGATTTAAAGTTGATTTCAAACTGGCTAATAAAAATAAAAGGGAAATCTATGCTGAAAGCCGAATTAGTGAGTGTGTCTCAACAGTCAGAGGTGAAGAGGAACAGAGGGTGTTCCCATCTCTGTCTCTTTCCTAGCAACCCCCTCCGTCCACATGCTGTTGAAGTGATGCCTTTGTCTCAAGCTGATGAAATGATGTACCCTAGCTTAGGAATCATAGGAACTGGATGGCCTCAGCCTTCTCAGCATATCTCATTTTTAACTGCTTTTGTTTAGCTTCCACTTTTGGTTGTATTTCCTTAGGACATTTTTTTATCTTACAGATAGTAAAAATTATTTTCTGAGAATCGTGGCATCATAGGACTTAGAAAATCCTCTGGAGTTTAGGGAGTCTGCTTACCTCCCTTCTTCAGAATAAACAGGGTATATGCCTTTTACTGAAAGGCTGGGTAGGGAGGAGACATCACTGCCCACTTACCTTAGTGTCTGACTTTGTTTGTTTTACAGTCTTGGATATGGAGCTCTGTAGTTCATAACCTTTGTTTAATCTTGAGGCTTTTTATCTCATTAAAGCTGTGGACCTGCTCTTCAGAAAAATTCCTATATACAGATTTTACTACACTTTAGGAGAATTACAGAGTCCCTGATGCCCATTCATGTTCCGCTTAAGTATCTATGAACCTGTTATGAATCTGATCCATATTACTTGCCATACTAATAGATTCTAAATACGTATTGAATTAAATGACTGAATGGATCCAAAGAGAGAAACTCTAGTTCCAGCTGACTTATTGGGTGAAAACAAGGACACACAGTCAATGCACTGTTTTATATCTTTAACTTTCCTCTTGGAATCTGGAGAATTGGTTCTGGATCTCTTTCTTTCTGTGCTATTTGGACTCTGTCCGCCCTTGGATCCTCCATCATCCTGAAGCAGTACTTAAAGAATGTCTTCTCTGTTGCCCATATTCCTGAATTTCTAGCCTCAACTTGTAAAAATTGCCCTCAACAGTACATCTTGCCATGCTAAAATAAATAAATCAAAAATGCTTCATTATGACCAATTTGTTCTACATAGTCAAGGCTGCCATATGGCTTCAATAGTTGTCTACTGAAAATGTGTTCAATATCTCATAAAACCTACATAAAGATGTCAAATGCCCATAATTAAAGATGAATCCTCTCTGAGATATTGCTTTACCAATTAGCCACCTGGAGCTGTCTGGCCAAGCCCTAATCAATTAGCCACTTGTGGACATTTTGAAGATGTACAAGTCCTAGGGAGAGTTGGGAATACTTAGCAAGCTTAGTAGTGATGATAGTGCTGGGAAAACTGGATTCAAGATGTTCTCATTATGAAAATGCCTCTGGCAGTCCATTTCCACTCCCTCAGGTAATCACCAGTGGAAATAACCGAGCAACATTACGTGAGCCCTGCCCTTTGCAGGATAATAAAACTTTCAGTGCCATGCGAAGAGCACTATAGTGGAGGTCATAGGAAGATACTTGTTGAATTAACCTTACTCTGGCGGTGGTCCTTTCTATTCTACGAAGGATGGTAATGTCTCAATTTAAGTCTTCTCCTTGCAGAACTGCCAGGTCTACAAAATTTCATCATCATTCCCTTCTCCATCAATTCTCCAACCAGGTAGAAGCAGCTGAGGGGAACGTAAACTTGAGTGTGCCTCAGAATTGCTCTGCGAACACAAGTAAAACAATGCAGGTTCGCATGTCCCAGTGAGAGATTCCAGTTCTCACTCTGGTACATTGACTCCATTTTCTTCCCCAAGCCTTCTGCCTTTACCTATTTCACTCTTGTGCATATGGCAGCAATCTTATCTTCACTCTAGCGGTTGTCCTAACCGGAGAAGACAACCAGCTGTGAGTATCCTGAAGATTTTGTGACGGGTCACCAGGGCTTGCAGAATGTTTGCTGTAAAAACAATTTTGTCTTCCCTTTTTGGCTTTAAAAACCAAAAGACTGTCCAAGACGTGATGAATCATGTCATTAAATTGAAACACGAGGACACATTTTAGGGTGGAAAATTTAGTAAAAGATGCCCAGAAGTCCAGCATATCCTCGAGCATATCCTTTAGTAGAAGTTGGGAGGGACAGAAGGCAAAGTAGGATGTGTCAGTGTTGATATTTCAAAGACACAATGGGTGGTAAAGGCTCCGATAGAACAAAAGGTACAGGGGTGGTTACCCAGGAACTGTTTTCCTTATGGATAGAGAGTTAACTAGAAGATTGTGTTGATTTTTGCAGGTGTTCTTAAGAAACAGACTAAGAAAGCTGGACTTAAACCAAAAATAAAACTTAAACTTATGTTAAGAAACAACAGAATGTAGCACTATTTTCAGTTGCAACAGAATATGGCTCTAGCTTTCAAAAAGTAAAGGAAGTCTCAAGTTACATGATTAAAACCATCTCAGGCTTAGGAGAAGAGTGGTCCATGCATTTGCACTTTTGCAAGCCTTTTAAGGACTGTTTATGCCTTTACTGTCAGCACCTTGACTGAGAACACCATCCCCGTTTCCATCTTGACCACCTCACGGGCAGGACCAACTGCTTTCCACCTGCCGGTGTGGCCTCTGAGCAGGACCAATGATTCAGCATCTCCTAAGCACTTACATATAAAATTCTCGTATTTTCCCATATGGTCCTCTTTATCTTTGCTGGAGTCTTTCACCTGTAGTTGCTCTGCCTTCACCATGAAAGTCTTAACTTCCTAGAAGCTAGCAACGTCTTTTTTTTTTTTTTTTTTTCATTTTTGGTGGCATTTAAGACAATTATGTGAATAAAAAGCCAGTCCTTAAACATGTGGATTGAGTCACTAATAGATTTTTTTCTGAGACACATGCCTCCGTGCCTTGGAACAGAATTCTGTTACTTAACTTCTGTTAAATATGTCTGAAGTTTCACATTTCCCAAAAGCTGATACTTAAAACAAGACCAGATCCCTAAAAGTACCTAATGTTCCTGTCCCATTTTGTTCTGCCACCATATTTGACAGTGAAATTCTCATCTTTCCATACCCTCTACCATTGTTTCTTTATGTCTACACCTAAGAATTAAAATGAACATTTATTGAATACGTCCGTTTTGCAGGATTCTATGCTTAATGTCTTACAGCTTTTCTTCCCAGCATCAACTATAAGAAGTAGGCACGTTTTAGAAACAGAGAGACTAGGAAAAAGCATTTTATCAAATCTGGTTTAAAATACCAAGAAAAATAAGTAGAGAGGGAATAAGAAATGAAACGAGTGGCAGACGTTGATGGTTGTTGAAACTGAATGATGGTTAATGTAGATTGATGGTCCCATTCTCACTACTTTTGTATATGTTTGGAAATGTCTATAAAGGAAAAGTTTTAAAATTATAAAAATAAAACTAGTTAAACTTGTCAGGAGAAATAACATCCCTTCTTCCTCTGATCTTCGGTTAAGATCATTTGGGTGCCTCCTCCTGGTATAAAAAATGCTCATAATAGTTGAGCTCTCTGCTAGAGGTCCATTGAAACTCTGGGTAGTTTGTTTCTAACCATTATTACCTACATATGGCCTTAAAGTCTTCAAATTTCCTTTAGCTCTCCTCCTGAGTATTACACGGAAGCCTATTTTGTACCCCAGGAAGGCATAAGGGGATGTCACTTCAAATGCCACGAAATAAATTTTTTGCTCCGTTCAATTGTGATAATCTGTGCATTTCCCAGTAACTTCTCTGCACTGTAAACTGCTTCTTTTCCATGTTGTCTGTGCCGCCACTTCATTTTCTTGTTGTTAACTGAAGAACTGTTCGTCTCTATTTAGACTTCAGGTCTGCATCTGCTTTATGCTGTTCCATCTGTTCTGCGTTGTAGTTTCTTTGTAATATATTAGGTCCTGGGTCACATTTAAAGAGCCAGGCAAGTTAGCATGGGCCTCGAGCTTTCTATCTCTTAGTAGGGAAGCTTCTTAGACAATTAACAGAAATAAAAATGGTGTTTTGTTACCATGTAGAAAGCACTTTACCTTTGAAACTTTGTAAAGTTTCTTTTTTTGTTATTCCGTTTTCTCTTTACCTTCTTCTTTGGCATCATCTCAAACCCACTCTCAGAACGAACTGACTTGGTCTCCCTGCGGACTGAAAGTCAAACACTTCCACACCAAAAGAACTGATATAGAATGGATTGAAAATTCAAAAGTTCCTGTGGATCCACATGTCTCTTTTCTACTAGGGGTGAGCAGTTATTGATGAGAGAAGGGCAGTTTCCAGCCTGTGGCTTCTGAGTCAGCAGACATGGATTCAAATCCCACCTCTGCATGTGGCCTCCCCCAGGCTCAGTTTGGCCCTCTGTAGAATGGCAGGACTAATACCTACCTTGTAGTTTTGTCGTGAAGATCATCTTTAAAAAGTTGTCAGTATGGCGCCTGTCACCTCTTAGAAAAACTTTATAAATGGTCAGTAGCTACAATTATTATTAACTCTACAAGTCACTGACAGCATGGGAAAGTGCTAACTGCGGATGGTAATAGCTACAAAAAAAATAATGTGTTTTCTTGGTTGCCAAGTTAAGTTGAAACCAATTTTCACGTTAACAGCTGGCATTCACTAACTTAGAAAACATAGCTACCAACGACGCTGCAAAATAAGGTCTTTGAGGCTGATGCTCATTTAATGTGTCATGTTCACTTTGGGTGAAAACTTTAGCTGAAATGTGGGAGGCTTGTTGTATTTACTTTTTCCCTCTCTTGTCTACCCAGCTGTCATTATGTACATCCTCCGAGGTGGGAGTTTTCTGACCAGGGCTTGGTTAGGACAGAAGTTTTGTGCTTTGATTTTGTTTTGTGTTTAAGGTGAGTAAGGAAGAATTCAGGAGAAGAATTGTTGGATGCTCCAGGGAAAGTACAGGCGTCACCTTATTTGTGTTTTCTGTAAAGTTGAAAATGACAAAGAACAGCCGTGCTAGTAAGTGGCACTGTGTCTAGTTGGGTTCAAAAAAATAATTTACTATACTTCTGAGGAAATCAAAGCCTTTGATGAGAGCAGCTTTTTTGACAAATGAAAAATTCTAAGACTGAGTAAAATTTTTTTTGTAACATCTGCATTTATTCATTTACACTTTTAGCAAACATTTATTCACCATCTTCTTTGGACCAGGTGCATTGTTAGACACTGGAATAGTAAAATGAATACGACGATTGTAAAAGCAGGGAAATGGTTCAGTTAAATTCTCTAATTTGAGGAGAGTTTCAAAAAGAGGCTCATTGCCAATGTATGGACTGGGTTTAGATAAAGTCACAAGGGATGGTACAGTGCCCTAGGCATCATGACAGTGGGGAGCCATTACCATCCCTTGGCTCAAATGAACAAGGGGAAGGAGTGAGTCCTGGAACCTGGAGAGAAGCTAGTATGAGTAGGTCAGCCCTGGGAGATGAAGCCATGGGCCTCATGCAGTAAGCTTCAACCAATTCAGGATGGCCTGCCAGGGAGTTAGCCAAAGAGGATAAACTCCAAGGTCATTCCTCTCTGCCTTCTGAAACTCCTGCCAGAGGGAAAGAGAGCCCATTGGTACAGTTCACAGAAGTCAGCCTCCCAAGGCACAAAGCAGAGTAGAGAAGTAGCTGGAAAAGGCAAAGGGAAGCATCCAGTACAGCTATGACCTTCCTCAAGATACTCTGTCTAATAGTAGAAGACTGATGCACAAGCAGATATACTTTAATACCTATAGTAATTAATATTTTACTGATATTTACAAGTAATAGAGCCCAAGTGGCAAAGCTGCCAGCTCTGGCATTAGCGAACATATATTCTTGATCTCAAAGAATGTGTATGAGTTTTCCGGATGACAGGGGAAGAAGGAGGAATGTCATGGGGCAGAGGAAAAGACAAGTATATAAATCACACAAATATCCAAAGCTTGTTTAGAAATCATCAACCTCACTCCAGCATAAGGAATATGGCACACAGAGAAAGGATTTGGGATTTTATGAGGCTTTGTTTGGATTGTTGAAGAATATGATCCAGAGTTGCCGCAACATGTTTAGTAAGCAGTGTAAGATACTTCGGACCTGCAAGCCTCATGAGAGATGTCCTTTTTTTTTGTTCACTACTAGAATAGTGATTGGCACATGTTAGTGCTCAGTGACCCTTTGGAGAATGAATGAACAAAGTGAACAAGAGAATTGTCGAGACAAAAGCCTAAGTTCCACAACTTTGTTTTAATTTATTAAAATTAATTTTGACATATATTGGCAAGTGGTACTATTTTGAGTCTTCCTTTTTATTCTAGAAATAAGTAGATCTAAAGAACGCTGGTTTTGTGAAGCAAGCACAAGATGAGGGTCAGGACATCTATTCATCACTGGAAACATCGTTTAGCCTTCTGTTTCCCAGCTCTCCTGTCAATAAAGTGGAAGTTGTGCTCTCTCCCTCAGCTATCTCGTAAGATTATTATGAAGATCAAAGGTGCCTTGACAGATATAAAGAACTTGACAGATAAGATGCACTGATGCCACCTTCTCCCACATGAGTAGCCACTGAGAGGGGCTACATAGTGAGTTTTTCAAATAATTAAATTGTGTTCCATTAAATTAGAGTTTCTGAGTCTCAGCACTATGCATATTTTGGGCCAGAATACTTCTCTGTTGTAAGGGACTGTGCTTGCATTGTAGGATGTTTTGCAGCATCCCTGGCCTCTGCCCCCCCATCCCCACAACCACTTGTGACCACCAAAACTGTCTCCATACTTTACCAGCTGTCCCCTAGAGAGCAAAATCGTCTCCTGGTTGAGAAGCACTGTATTAAACATTCTTAACCATTCTAGATGGAAATCTTTTAAAATATGTTGGTCACATCCCTGGCCTGTTAAACATGGCTTCTGGATTGCTACACTAGAATACCGTCTGTAACAATCATAACAGCTTTAAGACATGTTAGAATTACTTGCCTGCATCCCTGGTCTGCTATATTTTTGTAGACCTTGTGTCTACATTTCATTCTTTTTATTTTCCCTCCCTCTCTCCCTGTGAGGCTGACAGCTGTCACTTTCCTGTAAGCATCGAAGTGTACTGATTTGCTATTTCTAATCTGCTGAGGGTTTAAAAAGTGGTTAGCCAGCTTTTATAGAATGCATCTGTAATGAGAATCAACGTTTCTGAGTTTGGGTGTACAGGAGCCTGGCAGATGGACTTGGTTTATTTGAGCCATGCACAGGCCTTCTTATTTCTCAGTTCTCAACTCTTCTCTTAGGGACATCTGCCAGGTAAGTGCGGTGTCATCATGATTATTATAACTTGACTGTATGATATTACCCACCTCAACTTTCCTATGTCCTTGATTTAGGATGAAATAAGAGAGGGATAAAATGTCTGATAATAGTTCAAACATGCTTTCCAATTGGGTACAAACATTTCAGAAGACAGTTAGTCTTTTATTTTCTCACCACTCTCCTCCTCCTGCTTCCATTTAGAAATTATATGAGAGGGTAATATATTATTTATATCATCTATGAGGCTACACAAACCCTGGTATAATGTAAGCCAATAAGATGTTCTTTGATATTTTAAGTAAAATAAGTCTAAGGTGTTAGCACCTCCTATCGTGCCATGGTGCCAGGCACATAGTAGGCCTCAAAAAATGTTCGTGGAAGGAAACACGTGAATGAATAACAGGAATATAACCTCACTTCCCAATTGTCAGTGTGAAAAAACTCAGGTAAGGTGTAACAAGCCAAAGATAAGGACTTCAAAAATCCAGATGAGGAAAGTGGTTTGTAATGAAAGCACAGACTAATCTTTCATGTTACAGATAAAGAGAGAACTGTAATAATCCCAGAGGAGGAAAAATAAAATGGCTAACCATCAACCTGCTCCCTGTTCTGCTGCAGTGTCTTTTAAATTCGCAGGTGGGGAATGGCCCAGTAGATTCCAGCTCACAGGACACACTCACCTCCTATTTCCTCCATTGCAAATGTTTGTGTCTGTCGTTGGGCAGGAAGAAAGGTCAAGAGTCTCAGCGTCTGCCTGACACCAGTGGGTGGAATCTCAGGTATCTCTAACAGCCTGCTTGTCCAGGTTGTCAGGCTATTTCTGTCTACTGTAATAAGAAATAATCCCTTACACCAGAATAAAGCAGCCTGGAAGGGAACGCTTACCTGAATGGTGTGCAAGGTCAGAGGAAAGCATTCCATTTAAAAATGGCTCCATACATAATTAAAAAAAGGATCAGTGTCCAGTAGGACTCTGAACACTAGGAGAAGAATGGCATTTGACTAACTGCATTTTCTCAAGGTCATGACTGGTCTCAACAGTTCCCATGGGGGATGGGTTTCCAGATGGTGATTCTGGACCAGCCAGTCCTCCTTGAGAAAGGAGGCCGAGACTGACCAATTTCCACCTGGGAGTGTGAAACCTGAGAGCATGCTGGTAGCAAGATCACCCTCAGGGTTTGGCCCAGAATCCCTGCTCCCCTCTGAGTACCTCCTGAACTGAATGAACCCAGGGATGCTGTGACTTGTACTTGCAGATCTCAAATAGTCATTTCATGTGAGGAGTTCTCTTGAAGATATCAAGACAATCTGACCTGATGAGAGTCAAGAAAATAGCCAGTCCTTGAAAGATAAAGAAATTCTTAGAACATGGTAATCAACTATTTGTATTTTCAAAAAGGCAGCATTTGTCAGAAAAGATTTCTGTGTGCCTCTTGGGTTCTACAGTCTTGACATTTCAAATAGGTCACTGGTTAATTGGGCTGGGTTAATGGTTCTTTTTATTATAGTGACTTTTGACCATCTTTCTGGCAGAAGGTGTCCAGTTAAATCATGGGCTGCTGTGGGTGAAAGATACCACTTCTCTGGCATTTAGTCTTCCCAGAACAGAGCAGGAATTGCATGGAGTGGCTTTGGAACTTGGTGGGTACTTAGCTTTGTTTTGTCTACATTCATAACAAAGAGCAGCAGTCAATGGTTCTGAATGCCTTTTCTAATGAGATGATTACACAGGGTCTGCGGCAATTTCTTGAGGCCACTGTGTCTGGAGTATGAGTGGTATGAGATGCATCCAGCTCAGGCAGGGCTCAGGATTAGTAATCTATCAGGACATGAGGGACGAGGGGGCTTAGACAAAGGTGGGAGGAGTGGAGCTGCTAAATTTGGGGTTGAATTCTTGTAATCTGCTTGAATCCAAGTTATCCTAAAAGACTCATTAAACAGTAGGTTCTGTGGCTAAAAGGAACATCTCCTATGCAAATATATTGAGTGAAGGAGGTCCTGCTGCCCATTTGTAATTACTTATTGAGTACTTGCTAGGTGCTGGCCATTTTTATATATGTGATTTAAGAGAATTTTTACAGGCCTTTGGGATATGAATTATTATCTTGATTTTAAAATGGGAAAATAGAAGACTGGCCATTTTCATATATGTGATTTAAAAGACTTTTTATAAGCCTTTGAGATGTGAATTATCTTTGTCTTAAAGATGGGAAAATGGAGGCTTCATACCCATTAGTCTTACACACTTTGGACTGAAACTTGACCTATACTGGGGTTTTTTTTGAGATTGGCAGAATTAAAATTGGAAAACAGGTTTTCCGTTTGTCCATTTTATACTAGATAAAGTTCTTATGCTTCATAGGTTAAATTAACTTTTGAGGTCTAGCTTAGGAAATGAAACACCAGGAATAGCACTATTTCAATGAGGAAATGTCTTGTCATAGCAAATGTGAAAAGAAGTTATTAAAACATAACCTATTTGTAATTTGTAGGCTAACCACACATTTACACTAGTTATAAAGAAAAAGTTTTGAGTAAAATAAGTAAATATATTTGTACATGTATATGTATACAGTTACTTATTTATTCTGTATCCATTACATCCAGAAAAATTCTGAAAAAGTAGATACTAAAATGTTAACAATAGCTGTCTCCGGAAGATAGGATTTAGGGTCACTTCATTTTATTATTTTTCTTTCTTTGTAATCTAAATGTTTTTTCTACAGTGGGAATGTAGCACAAATTATATTTCTTAGGAAGACGACATAAAGGAGAAGGCACACACCTGGCTCTTTTTAGATTCAGGTGTATTTAATCTTCCCTCCTTCTGTAGTCCTCTCCCCCATCTGTACTGGTTTCATCACAATGATGCAGCTTAAGCCATCAATTTGAAGGTGATTCTGTGAGCTTTTTAATTTAAAGTTTGTGCAGGTGTCAAGATTCCAAAGGCATCAACTCAACAAAATGGAAGCCCATTGTGATAATTAGGATTGAGAGAACATTTGGGGAAGGCATTGAGGAAGAAATGTGAGAAACCAAAGGGAAGGTATAGAAATACCTGATCTATGGGGACCTCACCAGGAGACATCCGTTTGGGAGAGGGGATGAGCAAGTAGAGAGGAAACTAACAACAGAATCATCAATCATAGCATCTGAAATCAATCTGAGAGAGGAACAAAGAGTGAATCTCAGAGCAAGAGAGGGGCCATAGAAAAATGGAAAGACTCAGGCCGAGGAGACTAAGTAAAGACAAGTCTCAGGCTGTGTGGTGGTAAGTTTGAGGAATAGCACGGCCATGCAGTGGGCACTGGTATGTTTGAAAGGCTTGTCATGTGGTGTGATCATGTAGGAAGCAGAAGGCCTCTCATGACTCATATGTCTTGGGAAGAAATGGGGGTTGGGGGAGAAAGGAGGGAGGCCCCAGGACAGAGAGAATGGAAACAATTTAGATACATGTTATTAATTACTGTCTCCAAAGAGCCTGGAGTGGCAAGACAGATGATGACATAGCGGGTATTACTTAAATCTCTTCCAACATAGCTCACTGTCTCTCTCCATGTGGCATGAATCATACTCTGGAACTCTCTTGTTTCCAACAAGGAGGCTGCAGCACAGATAAAGGCAATTGGGAAGATTGAATGTTACATCATTGCCATTTCTGCAACTGTTCTTCACCCTCCTGTCAACCCCGGCCTGAAAGACCCCAGGGTGGGAACATTCACTGCGGCCTAATGCTTGACATTCAAGGGATTGACTCTAGAATGACTTTTCAAAACTTAAGTTCTATTCTAAAATAAGTGGTTTCTAGCCCCCACTCCCACCACCCTCCTCTACATCTTTCATCTTTTGCCCACAACAGATGTGGCCAATTTTCACAAAGATGGGATCTATATTACTTGCAGGAGACTATGGTTTAAGCATTATTATTGTTCTGGTGGTGGTTGTCATTGTCATTTAAACTTCACCTATTTCTAAAAAGTGTTTGAGACAACTTTCTTGGCTACGATAAAACCTTTCAACAAGATTGAAACGTAAGAATTTTTTAACAGAAAGGATAGTTTTACACTGCAAGCCCAAGTGTTATATTTCCCATTCTGGGCATTTTCTTCTTGGTGTATAGCAGGTACCTGAAAAATATTTTGAAGTTAAGAATAAGTGGGTTTTGATTTCACATATATCACCTCTCTGTTGCCTGTTGGTGTTACATCCGTTGGTCAGATTATCTTCCTTTTCTGGAGCCTAGCCTTCATTGAGGGATAGGTTACTTGGTTAATTTATTTGTCCATTTAACTAATTGAACACATGTTAAACATCAGAGATTATGTGAGGCCCAGAGAATGCGACACCACCACATGTCCTCGTCGTAGCAGCAGCAACATCAGGAACATAAGCTTCCCAAAATGCCTGCTGTCACTGGCAATGATGCCAGAGGCAAATTGGGGACCTACTGTTTACAAGGCAACTTGCTAGACCATGAGATACAGAGGATATATAATATAGCCTCATAAAGACAAAAAAGTAGGACGTTCTATTTTAAAATAATAATAAAGGACATTATAGTTTATGATAATTTACTATAGGTAATTTATTTAACCATTTGCACAGAAATGGTGCAAAATATGTCTTGCCACTATTCCAGTTTTGGCATTGAGAAAACTGGTTCTGTAACTTAGAACTAGACACGTGTTAGTCTAGGTTCTGCAGAGGAACAGAACCCGTAGGATAGAGAGAGAGAGATTCGCTATAAGGAATTGCCTCACAGAGTTATGAAGGCTGAGAAGTTCAAGATCTGCGGTTGGCCAGCTGGAGACCCAGGAGAGCCGATGGTATAGATTTCAGTCCAAGTCTGAGTCTGAGGGCAGGAGAAGGCTGATGTCCCAGCTCGAAGACAGTCAGGCAGAAAGAGAGAATTCTTTCTTACTCAGTCTCTTATTCTTTTCAGGCCTTCAGTGGGTTGGATGAGGCCCACTCACATTGGAGAGGGCACTCTGCTTTACTCAGTCTACTGACTCAAATGTTAATCTCATCCAGAAACATCCTCACTGACACACCCAGAAATAGTGTTTAACCAAATACCTGGGCATCCTGTGGCCCCTTCAAGGTGACACATAAAGTTAACCCTCACCCGTGACTTACCCGAGATTGCACATCCATGACAGGGAGAGCTAACAACACCAGCTTTCTCATTCAAATACCAACCGCAACCAACTCTACTTAGTTTTGACAAACACAAAAGATTGGGTATGTTTGGATGTGTGTTATCTGTAGTCGGTTCACAGGGAACTATCCAGGCAGTGTCCCATCTCTCACTAAAGCAGCTACGTTGGCCAGAGGCTCTCCTACCTCCCTGATGGGCTGCCAGCTCTCCCCATCGAAGGTGTCCATGAGGTGCCTGTGCTCAGCTCAGCTTCTCACTATATGGGGTCCCTCTTCGCTTCTCAGCAGTGCTACCACACTCTGCTCACCCCACTGGCACATTCCACAGGAATTCCCACAGGCCCGGGATTGCTGCGGGGACTGGCAGAGCAACCAGGGCCCAACAGTGGACAAAGGTGGGACTTGCGTTATGCCTCTGAAGGCCTGACACAGTCTCCAGCTCTGTGCAGGTGCTACTTGAGCCACCAGTGTATTCCCAGTGCTCAGGACAGTTGCCATAATAGGCAGTCAATCAAAATTTGGTACATGAAAGGAAGAGAGGAGAGAGGATAGAGTGGGCAGAGGGAGAGAATGTAGAAGAGGGAGGAATATAGAGAAAAGAGAGAGGAAAAAGTAAAAAAAGAGAAGACAAGTGAGAAAAAGGAGAGGGCAGAAGAAAGAGAAAGGAGAAAAGCTAGAGGAGAAAAGAGAAGGTGCAAAACTAGAAAAAAGCAAATAAAGGCAGCAGGAAGGGGTGCTGAGCTGGACGGGGAGCGTGGATGGCCGCTGCCAAGATAAAGGAGCGCTGCTCAGGCCAAGGAAAAAAGACGGGGTTCTCTCAACTCTGCCCATAGCAAGCTGGGACGTGGGACAAGTAATCCAGCCTTTCTGGACCATGCGGTAAGACCTTACTTGTAACAGGAGGGAATCAGACCAGAATCAGCCCCTCTCTATGTGAGCACCCCTGTCTCCATCCTGGTCCTCCAAGGGTCAGCAAAAGCAGCATGACAGCCAGCACCCTGATCCAGTCCCATTCCTTCTTCATTTCTCCCCATCTGTGTCCTAAATGAATGTAGGGAAGAAAACACAACTACAGTTTCCGTAGGAGCTAAGTTGCAGAACATGGAGACAATTCAAGAAGGACAAATCTTATTTCATTTAGCCTCTTCTTAAAGCCGAGATATATGCAAATGCCAACCTCGGGTTCTGCCCTCTGCGGCACCCAGGCAGAGCGTGACTTGGAAGCTTCAGAAAGGGGAGCGTAAAATGAAATATAGATATTTCTAATTGAAGTATCTTTCCCCTGGGTATCTCTTTCTCTTTTTTTTTAATGAAAATTCAGTCAACTGAATATTCAGTTCCCCAAGGTAGGCACCTCAGCTGTCGATTTGTCCCCTGCACGCATGGGGAGAAGCTCTAACGGAAAATGACGCCCGCTCCCGGCTAATGATCACCTTGCTTGGGATCAGAACGAGACAAGGTCTTTGAGGTCGGCCCCCTTTCAACTGCGAATTAGGTATTAGGAACAGAATATAGCTAAAAGCATTTTGTGTGAGCCTGCGAACCAAATGGGCTCTGGATCCAATTTTATACATGTACAGGTATATCAAATAAATTTAATTTTCCCCGTTGAAGGTGCTTGCTTTTAATTCTTGGGCCAGCAGTGCAGAACAGTTTTGAAGATTAAATTTCCATTCCAAGAAAGAAGTAGTTGGGGGTAGCACTTCTAAAGCAGGAGTAACCAAAAAGCAAAAAGGTTTTCAGTGCTCACAGAGAAGGGGTGGGTGTGAGAAGATCTAGCGGGCACCAGGCAGACAAGAAAACTTCAGGGACAAGATTACCTCTGCCACCTCATTTCAAACCAGATAATCACCTTAGTTATAACCAAAGCAGGGCTGGCTTTGATGCCCCGCTTGCAGCAGTGGGAGACCCTGCCGTCACCTGAGATACCTGCTGCCCCTCTGTGTTATATGTGGCGGCCCAACTTCTTTAACCACTACTACAAAATACACCCAAATATGGTGTAATTTTAAGTTCAAACCGAAAGGTTTTAAAGAATGATCCTAGAGCACTTCCCCCATGAAGTCTTTCCAAATTTCTGCCACTCACCCGCCAGCACTTGACCATTCCATACTGGGTCTCTGCACATATCTATGACTGCAGCGGTCATAGGAGGTAGTGTTGCTCCAGGGTTAAGCTCTGCAGCCTCAGGCAAGTTACTTAACCTCTGTACATCTTAAATTTTGTGCATTTTAAATGGCAATAATAATAACAATGTTGCTAGGATTGACTGAGAAGTACTTACAACAGTGCTTGGCACATGGTAAATTTGATAGGACTGTGGAGGACAGACCCTTGTCTTTGACTCTCTAGAACTTAGCCCAGCTTAGCAGTTTATTGACTGACTTTTGATCTTGATGTTTTACCTGCCCAATGTTTCATAGTCTAAGCCTTGGAGTATTTGCGGGTATTTACCAAACTGAACACGTTTAGCTTGTTCCCATTTACATGGGAAATACTGTTTCAGCTACTTGATATAAAATATTCTGTTTCATCCTTATGTCACCCTCTTGTTTTTCCCATTCTAAGTATTAGGAAAGTGATGCTCAGAGAGTTTAAATAACTTGCTTACGGTAGTGAGCTGGTATTTAATGAGCCGGGATTCCAACACAGAGTGCTCTAACTCCATGCTGTTTCTGCCTGCCCTCAGCCTCCTACGCATCCCAGGGACTGGACAATTAGGTGGTGTGCTGGCCCTCTCTGCCGTGTCTGCCTACAGCACCAATCACTCTCCTTGTGTGATTCCTGCTCAGCCTGAGTGGCTGTCCCTTCTGTCCCAAAGGCCAGAAACTCAGCTTACGACAAAGGGGGAGAATGGCTTAGCTTATCCTCCAGCTTCCCATCGAGTCCCCCACCCCAGAACCTGGACTGTGGAATCACCCTCGTTAACTTAGAGGCTGCTGCCTGTTCCCTGTCACCCATTTAGTGATAAGGCCAACAGCACACTGGGCCTCTAACGCCTTACCCCCCTGCCCCCACCCCATGACTCCATCAGATGTTCTTAATAGAGTTGAGAAATAATCCTATTTAAAGTTTACATCTCATCTTAGATAATTCTAAGGAACTGTAGCTGCTGTTTACAGCAAGAGCAAAGGGAGCCTGCTATCTTAGAGACAATACGCAGAAATCCTAGAATTACTACATATCTTTTGTTAGTGAGACGTTATCTATCATTAGAGTTACCTTTCTGGCTTTCTAAAATACAGAATCTGTTAGAACATGCTGTTGTATAGGAAATCTAAAATAATTTATGAGGACAGAAACTGCAGCTAAAGAAAATTGTGTGTGTATGTGCATTCCTTTTTATTTAAGAAAATGAAATAATTGTCAATCCAAGTAGTATTTTGACAATAGGCACAGTTCCATTCAGTGGATGGTCCTTGAGCATGAGCAGATTCTCATGAATAAAGAGGTGCTTATAGCTGTATTTATCTTAAAATGGATTTGTTTTAGTGAGTTGAGTATTTGGAGAAGTGTATGTTAAGTTAAAAGAATGTTTTAATAAGAAAACTTTCAGGGGCTTTTTGTCAGCACTGATCATATTTTAATTGGCTTCCATTTGTTGCACTTGTGTTTTCAGAAGAGGGTGTACATCTTCTGATGTTTAAAAAAATAAAGTCACCTACTCATATCATTTTGTCAGATAGTGGCCAAAACAAGCAGCAGGCTAATACTAGGCTAGCAAATATATGGTCTTGATTGCACATTGCCCGCGCCCATGTCAGCCATCAAAAATCAGTCCGAGTAATCTTAACATTCTTGTCAACACCACCCTTCTTGCAGCCACCACCAATCCATCTGCATTGGCCACCAGTCTGATCTCAGGCTAACAGTCCTTTTGTCTCTCCATAATCAGAGCCAGTATTCATACAAGAGTAGCCAAGAGTAAGAATAGGATTCCATGTGGGATAATAAAGATAGAAATATTCATTGTGGAAATCATACCATGTGATCCCTGTATTAGGAGCAGAAGTGGAATAGTAGCTTTTGGTGTAGGAAAACAATTGATCATTTGGAGTTAGGCTCTATTGAGGGCAACTAAAGCACACTTCCTACTATATAGATATTTCACGTCTTCCATTGGTGAAATGTTCCTACCACTCTTTCTCCGGAGACTGTCTCATTCTGCCTTTTCCCACCTCTTTACCTGAACTTCCACAATAATTTCAACCAACCGTAAGCACCTCAAGGGCAAGGACTATGTCTGTTTCCATAATTATCATTCATTGTATGTGAGTGCCTAGCACCATTTGGCAAAGTGAGCGAGTGAGTGTGAATGAATTAATCCCCCCTAACCAAGCTCCCTGTCTCCTTTAATTGTATCCCCTGTTTTACAGCCATATGTATATCTGGACACATCACTCTCCTGCCTAAAATCTTGTCTCCTTTTCCCCTACCCAGTGAAACCCAAACTCCTCTGCAGCCTTCGCACTTTATTATCTAGTAATACCAAATTCTTTGAAGTTCCTCACAAATATTGTATAGTTCCTGCCTTTGTGCATGTACTCATGCTGTTCCCTCTACCTGAAACTCCTTCCTCACCTAACTAATTCATCCTTCAATGCTCAGTTAAATCACCATTTCCTTAGAAATGCTTCGCTCTGTCCCAGAGTTGGGGTCTGTGACTCTCTTCGAAAGTTCCATATCACTCTGTTCATATTTTTATTATACCACTCACCTTATAATTTAGAATGATCTGTTTTTATACTTCCTTAAATGATTATGTTTTTGCTGCATGTTACAGAAAATCCAACTCAAAATGGAATATATTGGTTCACATAAATGAAAAGAGGTATCAGGCTTCAGGTGTAGTTTGATTCAGAAGTTAATGAAGTCATTGTGCTTCATTTTTCTGTACTTCTTTTGACGCTGTCTTCCTGGCTTTACCCTCAGACTAGTCCCTCATGGTATCAGAATGATTACCACAGCTCCTAGCACAAGTTTTTTCATTGGTATCTGGGTAGGAAGAAAGAATTTCTCTTCTCCTCACGAGCAGATGAAAACTCTGAGCTTTCACTGATGCATTCAGTGAAAGACTAGCGCCCATCCCTAACTAGTCATGAGTGCAAAAAAAAAGAGATAGGAGTGTGATGATCAGCTGAGACCCTGTGGCTGAATAGTTCAGGTCCTTGTAGGAAGAAGGAAGAGATAAAGGATACTTTGGAGGCCACCAAAAATATCCACTATGCTTTCCAATCAGACCAAGTTAATGGTCATGCATCCCCTGCCTTATTTGTCTGCAGGTTCCCAGCATGCAGCATAGTGCTTGATATGTGCAGAATAGATGAACAATACATATTTGCATAGCTGAAGGGAACTAAGCCTGCCTGGCACTGGAAAACCTATCTGTATCCATGCCCACCCTTATCCATGCTCCCCACTTTAGCTGAGCAGATTCCCCCTCCATGCTGGCTGCCTCCTACGGCTACTTCTCACCCGTTCATTGTATGAATTCTTCTGCCTAAAGAAGGTTCCCATTTCCTTTATCCTGGGTTATCTTTTCTCCCTCAAAATTCATCTTAAACCCCACCCCCCCACCCCAATTCCAGAAAGCTCACTAAAGCTTCCCTTACAAGTTCAAGATTCTGTGATAAATGCACGAACATATCACCAGAAATGATGGGAACATCAAAAGAGAATGGGTTGTCAGTCAGTCCTTTTGTATTAAAAATTCACTGAAGGCAGCTGCTGTATATCTTTTGATTGTTCCTTCAAAAGAAAGAGTGTAACAGAGTAGAAAGAGACTAGACTTTGCAAACAGGTCTGGGTCAGATCCTGGTACTATCACTTCTTAACTCTATGAAATGTTGGGCAAGTGATTTAATCTCTCTGAGCTCAGCCCCCTTTTGTGCAAAATGGAGCTAATAATACTCATCTCCCAAGGTTATAATAAGGGTTAAATAAGATGAGCTATGTAAACGTGGCTGGGACAGTACCTGGTCAATCAATGTCACTTCTCTGTAACATCTGGAGTACATTATTGGTATATGTAATATTTTCAGCATAATTATTTCCAATCTTCAGTTGATCCAGCTGTTGAAGAAGCTCACTATTACTGGAGAAGCTCTTCTGAAAGCTAGTCTGGCCTCACAGTGTCTAGGCACAGGAACTTGAGACTCAGCAATCTTTGGTAACTTGTCCAGTTCCCAAAAAGGCAGTTATCTGCCTACTTTGTCGTGCCTTGGTTTTGTTTTCCTGGTGAAGCATAAAATAAACAGCTTGCCAGCTGTGGTTGCTCTGAAGATCTAGATAGGATGGATGTGAAAGTCAGGACTGGTGGGGGTTCTAAGGAGTTTTAAGTGTCCTCAGGGTTCCTCTAACTTTGGGCTCTTGCTTCTCCACATGCTGCCTCCTTGATATAAAACTCAGCCTCATCTCCTATTTCCAAAAGTAAACTTTACTTAGAATTGTGCCAGGGAAGAGAACTTGTTTGTAGACCTAAGCAACTTCAGATTAATCATTGGACATCCTTGTGTATAAAACCCCACACAGGGCTATTACCTGGTTATTCCTTCAGACCTTTCTACTGCCTCTTGGTTCCTCTCTCTGTTCTCCTTCTTCTCCCTTTCCTAGTTTTTGCTCCACTTTCCTTTTGGAACAAAACAAACTTCTCTCACTCTCTCATTCAGGGCATTTGATTATCAGTTTTTGTGGTTTTGACTACTAGTCTCCTTCACAGTGGAGAGCTCATCAAAAAATTTTATCAAGCAAAGATAGTTCCCTCGCTCAGAGGAGTTCTCATGTCAGCTATTTATAATCGTTATTAATAACACATTCATCTCATATATAAATGTGAATGGATTGTTTTTCCTGCAAAAATATACAGAAAGGGCCACCCCAAGGAAAGGGCTGCAAATGTTCCAACATCCCAGTGATTGAGAATCAAGTCACTGGCATTATTTGATGCCTAAATGGGAGAAGGGCAGATATTTTGTGTTCCTGGCTAATGGATTCCTAACAGGGTTAAAAAGAACTGCTCAGTAGCCATAGCTGTTGAATAACCAAAAATTACTAATATTTCCCCCAAACAAATTTTTTAAACTATCGAACCTAAAAAGACTCCACTAAAATTCATCACAATACCGCCACCAATTCCACCACTTACCATCAACCATA
Source organism: Equus quagga (assembly GCF_021613505.1). Classification (NCBI taxonomy): domain Eukaryota; kingdom Metazoa; phylum Chordata; class Mammalia; order Perissodactyla; family Equidae; genus Equus; species Equus quagga. Next base: position 22,131,075 of record NC_060282.1, read on the forward strand.
ATCCACCATATATAGGAGAAAGTTTTGAAGAAAAATCTACAAAACCAATCACAAAAATAGTACTTAAATATGATATATGTCATCATTATTCTCACATGGAATTTAACTAGGACCAGTGACATGAAAAACCATCGTTACATTTCAACTATAAGAACACTAATGATCAACATCTGAAAATCTCACCCACTAATCAAAATTATCAATAACTCATTCGTTGATTTACCAGCCCCATCAAATATCTTAGCATGATGAATCTGCTTAATTTTACAAATCCTAACAGGATTAGTCCTAGCCATACACTATACATCATGTATACACTATACACTAACTGCCTTTCCAACCGTAACCCCTAGCAGCTCTTAGAGACAATGTTTCTCAACCATATACTCTTGAGTTTCTTAGGGGAGCCAACAAAAGAAAATCATTGCTCTAGGATGCCGTTTTCTTTCTCTTCATGCAGAATTCTTTCTTTTGCCAAAGATGACTGCCAAAGGCTCAACCCTTTAAAGTTTTATACCTCTCCATTTTTATGAGACACACAACCAGAAACGAGGACTTGAAGTCATCTTTCAGGGACACAGGGCTTCAAAGTCCCACACTGTGAGCGTGTGTACAGGTTACAAAGATAGAAAAATATGACACATATCTTTAGGATTTTTGAGTAAAGTTGTTTTCCTTTGAACAAAAGGAACGTATGTGCATTATAGAAAATCTAGAATATACAGATATGCAAAAGAAGGAAATAAGGGTCACATCCCATTCTAGCACCCAACAATAACCACTGTTAATATTTCATCACAAATGCTTTTGCTTTTGCAGACATAACACCTGGGTATATAGTTTTTACAAAATGAATACACTGTATATGCAAGTTTTCTTTCTTTCTTTTTTTTTTTTTTTAAAGATTTTGTTTTTCCTTTTTCTCCCCAAAGCCCCCTGGAACATAGTTGTATATTTTTAGTTGTGGGTCCTTCTAGTTGTGGCATGTGGGATACTGCCTGAGCATGGCTTGATGCACGGTGCCATGTCCACGCCCAGGATCCGAACCAGTGAAACCCTGGGCCGCCAAAGCGGAGAGCACGAACTTAACCACTTGGCCACGGGGCCGGCCCCCACAGGTTTTCTTTTTGGACCTCAGATGCACAGAGTGGAGTTACAGTACTACTTGGTTTGTGACACACAATGTTTTTATCTCTTTCAAGGGACTCTTCTGGGCTTTTCTTCTTCTTTCTTTTTTCCAATTTCATTTCCCATCTCCAACCACTTAAACAAAAACACTAGTGTGTTTGACATATTGTTAATACATACTATTAAGTGTGAATGTTTGTAACCCATATAAATGATAGTGTATTCTAGACTGCATAGTTTCTTTTTTGTTCACTCAACACTGTTTTGAAATCTATCCGTCTTGCGCTATATATATATATCTATCTAGTCCATAGTTCTAATTGCTGCCTAGCCTTCCATCACATTTTACTTAGCTGCTACCCTAGTTACCTGCACTTGGGTTGCCTCATACAAGACCTGGGAAGAATTTAACTGCTCTAGACCAGGAACCACTGGGGGATTCCTGGGTCATAGAGCACCTTTGTGTCTAATTTCACCAAGTGCTGTCAGGTTACAGTCCATATGGGTAAACCAGTGTGTATTCCCTCCAAAGAGGGTGGCATTCTCCAGATTTCTGATTTTGGTCAATCTGATGTATATAAAGTAGAATCTGACTGTTTTGACTTGCATTTTCTGATAATGAGGGAGTTTGGGTATAGCTTCATATGCTTCTTAAAGCCAGTTAGATTTCCCCATCTTAAGATTATAGACTGCCCAAACCCTTTAAATTATTTAGGATGGGAGGTTTCCTGCCTCTTTTTCTGTTTATCTGTCTGACTTTCTTGCAGATTCAAGATAATACCTACTTTAAGGTTTTCAACATTGCCTATGTTTTGACAATCTGTCATCTTTATGTTAACTTTCTTTCTGTAGTGTTTTTTGCCAAACATAAATTCTTAATATTTTTGGTCCATACAGTTTGATTTATTCTTATGGCACATATCTTTCAAATGTCATTGTTTGGTTTTGTATTGGGTGTGTGGGGGGCTTGGGGGGTGCTGCCTGGTTAAACCTGGTTTATTTATTGTAGAGTTTCTTGTTACACTGAAATGTGTATACAAATTGAAGGTATTTAAATTATTGTTTTCAGAGCACTTTTGTTGATATCATCTCATTTGATCTTTATAAAAGCCCTGAAAACTAGGTGAAGCAGGTAGTATTCTCCCCATTTTGTGAATGAGGAAACTGAATTGTCTCAGAGAGCTGTAGTGACCTGCACAAGTTCACATAGCTAATCGATGGCCAAGCCAAGATCAACAATCAAGTCTCTTGTCCCCAGGCAAATCCCCATGGGGCTTATTAAGAGTCAGGATTATTTCCAACAAAGTACAATCATCTCCATGAGGAAGTTGTTCATCACGTGATGAGATAGTCACATCAAAACATATGTTTTAATAAGTCTGGATTGACCTATCAGTTTGGTCTAAGAAGTGAACCAAATGGTTTTCTCAAAAAGGGCAGAGGTGCCAGCGTGGGAAGGGGTCACTCACCTGTTTGAACACTGTTGTGGGAGATAAATTTCCTTAGTGAGTCCTGTTCTGAATGTGGTGACTGCAGGTAAATTATGGTCTCCAAGGTGAGCCTTCTTCCAAAGCTGCCCTTAAATTACAGAGATGGAATGAACTATTGGGCCAAGAAGAACAGAAACCTGGGTATGAAGAATGGGAAGTAGGAGAAACTTTCTAATCACTCTCACGTCAGAAAACGTCCTCCAGAAAATGAGTATGTGGTTCATTTTGACCTCAGTGCAGACCCTACGAAGGACAGATTCGAGAGAAATATTGGACTCTGGCCCCTAAAAATCAATGAATGCTATCCCAGGGATGGGACTAATGAGCTAGAGGTCAGGTGATTGTAGGGGAAGGTGAAGCCAGGCTCTCGGCTCCTGCTGGTGGAGGAAGAGGTGATGAATGATGGAGTGATGGAGGATTCATTCTTCAGTGTAATTGTAGTTACATTACAAAATGCTGATCAGCATTTTGTGGACACAGAGAAAGCTCAGTTGGCCGCTGGTTGGTTAGGGCTTTTTAATCTTGGCATGTCCTCCAGCACCACAGGCAATAGCAGGCGAAACCTGTGTTCTCTGACTGAGCATGTCTTTCTCGTAAAAAGATTCCTTTTGCATAATCCAATTGAGCAAGGCTTATAGTTGGTACTTCTAGAAGAATCTGTATTTCAAATATTTGCCAAATGAGCTAAAAAGATTGTAATAGCAATAATAATTATAGCTTCCAAATGCTAACTGCCTACTCTGTGCCAAGCACTGTTTTTAACAAGCATCATTTCATTTACTCTGGGGGACAAAAAACCTAGAACATAAGCACTATTATTATCTCCATTTTGCAGATGAGAAAATTGAGGCTTAGAGAGGTAGTATGAGTTGCCCAAGGTTACAAAGCTAATAACAGGCAAAACTGGAATGCAAATCCAGAACTGTCTGACTCCACATATGAATTTCTGAGCTTTCACAATTTGTATTAGTTCTCCATTGCTGCGTAACAAATTACCTCAAAGTTTAGCTGTTGAAACATCAAACGTTATTATCGCTTATGAGAGTTACAAATCCAGGAGTGGCTTAATTGGATGTTTCTGGCTCAAAGGTGCTCATGAAGTTGAAGTCAAGGTGTCAACCAGGGCTGCAGTCTCTCAAGACTTGACCAGAGCTAGATGATCTGCTTCCAACATCACTCATGTGCCTGTTGGCAGGAGACCTCAGCTACTTGCTGTAGGGGCATCTCTACAGGGCTCCTTGAGAGTTTGGCCTGTAAAATAAAGCTATCCTACCAGATTGTTATGAGGATCGACTGAGACAACCTATGAGAAAGTGCTGTGTAAGCTGAAATAAGCTACACAAGTTTTAGATATTATTGTTATTATATGAATTTATCGCCATCTTGTATAGTTTTTCAGGGAAGTGGAGATATCCCTGACTCATACAAAAGAATGACCAAGGTCAGGCCTAATTATCCATGCCCTAGGAAAGCCTAGCCCTATGAAAGTGATATCTCATCCAGGGCTCTTTAGAGTGAAGAAGATGAGGACCCCTGGTTTCTGCAGAGCCCCCATGAAGCAGTTCATAGCCAGTGGTCTGGCTGGGGTTCTGTGCTTCCTCTTATGTTTGATAGAAGAAAAAAAGATGTTGTCACCTAAAGAGACCTGGTGGCCAATAGAAGGTGAGCACCAAAACTCTTTTGTGTTCTGGCCTCAGATGTTGGGATCCAAACCTAGCATGGAAGCAACAAATGGTCTAGATAGAAAATGAAGCCAGGGCTTAGCCCAAGACAGCAGAATATGGTAGAAAATATGGGGTGTAAGACAAACCCATCTGTGCTGTCTTTGTTATGAAGAAACTAAGGTTCATTGAGGGTTTGTCATCTTAGAACAATAGACTTTGTATGTAAAGCACCTGGAAGAGTGTCTGGCACATAGTAGGTGCTCAGTAAATAAAAGGGTATTGGTCATTTTTGTTATTTTTGTCATCATTCCAACCTCATAGGGTTGTTTTGAGACTCAAGATAACATATCCAATTATTTGGTTAACATCCTCATTGCTCATTAGATTGTAAGTTCCATGAGAATAGGAATCTTGTGTATCTGTCTTACTACTGTATTCCCAGTACCTAAATGAGAGAAGATGCCTAGCAAACATTACATGAATGAATATACCTAATACAGAATCTGGCATGTAGTAGTTACTTCATGCTTGGTAGTTATCAGCATTGTCTTCCTCACCAGCATCATCATCATCACCACCACCATCAACATTCCCATCCCTGAAACATAAGAACACTCTGGTGTGATAATTCAACAATATTCTCAGTCTATAAGCTTGAGACCTAATTCCTCAACCACTTCAGGTACCTGTAGTTCACAGAGGAGTTGGTTTCTTTTTCCCGTGGTAACAAAAGATCTGCTCCACCATACTGGTATCGTGTTGTTGTGGCTCAAGGAAAACAGAAAATCTTATCCCTAAAAAATCTTCACAAGCTCTGGTGCTAGATTCACCCAAAATCTCTTGAAGTCATATTCCCCTTGTATTGAACCCCATCTCCACTGTTTACTGTGTGTCCTTGGGTAAGTTACCAACCCTTTCTGGACCTTCATGGTCTCATTTATAAAATGAAAAAATGATATCAACCAAATACCAAGATGGCTGTTGTAAGGAATAACTGAGATTCTCTTTGCCAGATTTCTCGTATGTGTCCTTTCCATGGTAGATGCTCAATAAATATTTATGGAATAAATATGTTGACTAAACGAATGCTGTAATTTTATCTACAACTTCACTTCTCATTCCAAGACTTGAGTCCACATGAGAGGAAGAAGAAATCCTTTCAAATTCTAGGGAACTCTGAAAGGGTGAACGATATAGCATCCGAGACTCAGTGTGACTTTGGGCAAGTCACAAGATATGATTCAGAGTCTCAGGGGCCTTATTCACAAAATAAGAGGAAATGATGGCTGCACAACCATGTGAATGTACTTAATACCAATGGACAGTACACTTAAAAATGATTAAAATGGTAAATTTTATGTGATGTATATTTTATCACAATAAAAACAAAGAGGAAAATCCTGGCTAGCTACAGTACTGACTTTCTGATACTGGAATGCTAAAACATGAAGTGAATAATATTGGCTACCGTGTAGGATCCTGTGCTGTATATACCCAATACTGCTAAAATGTTGGGTGCGTGATCTCCTGTAACCCTCTCAGTGGTCCTGTGAGTGAGGTATTGTTATGACCTCCGTGTTACAGATGATGAAACACAAGCTTAAGCTAGTAGTTGTCCAGCTGGAGTTTGAACTAATGTGTGTCTCACTGGAGAGCTCACGTGTTTACTATGTAGTTTTCTGACGGTTTTTTTTTTTTTTTTTTTTTTGACAAATCACAGATGCAGGCAGCTCAAATCCTGGTCTAAGAGAACTTTGGTAGAGAAGGTGGTATCCAGCTCTGTTAGAGTTTGAGAAAGGCCTTGGCTACTTCCGTTCTTTGAAGCTCCCAATATATTGGAACAGAGGGAAGGAGGGAAGGGAGGAAGAGAGAAAGAGAGAGAAGGAAAACAGAACAAAACCAAAACACAGTTATCAATATTTTTCTGTTTTTTTTAAATGTTGACATTTAATTGTTATATCTGTGTGATTTTAATGACAAAAAATAATTTATTGGACAATAACATCGAAAGTCCCAATCAAGGCCCTACAAAACTGAGAGGCCTGAGCAAACAGTTTCCAGTCTCTGCCTCTTTCTTCCTCCCCCCAGTTTCTCCCATAGAGAGAGGCTCTGAGTGGCACTGTGATGTAACGTCAGGTGGTTCATCTTGGCACACCCACAGACCGTGGACAAGTCTTCTAGGACACCACAGCTGGGGAGAGGAACAGCAAGTCCAAGCCTCCTACCCTATCTCAGTTTGACAAGACATAGCTCTCAGGACCGCAACCCAGGGAGGGTTGCTCCCCCCGATCCTCAATCATAGACTTGATTGATTCATAAAATAGTTGCAGTGGTTGTGGTAATAATAATAATAGCAGCTAACACATAGAAGGCTTACCGTCTGTCTGATAAGCACACTATACTTCATTCATTCATTCCTCCCACAGTTCGGTCAGGTAGACACAGTCATTACTCATTCTCTTTTTTCCATGTGAGAAAACAGCTGCACCTAGAAGTTAAATAATTTGCCCAAGGTCACAAAGTTTTTGAGTTGCAGAGGCAAAATAGAATGATGGAAAATGGCTACCATTTATGGAGCATTTACAGTGGAGATATTGCATGGATAGAATGGGATAATTCATATCCTCATTTAACCCAGAGCCTCACAGCAACCCTGGGAAAAAGTTCCTATGACTGCCATCCTTGGTTTACAGATGGAGAGAGCAAGGCTTAGGGAAGAGGAGAAACTGGCTGAAAAGACACAGCTCAAAGGTGGCAGAGCTGGAGCATCTGTCTTATGCCAAAGCACAAATACTAATTTGCTCTGCCTTCCGGCCTTCTCAGGAACTGATTAGAAACCGAGAAGGTAAATTTCTGTGTTGCAGCATCACTTTGCCTTGTCTCCCTAGTGGTTCTGTGCTGTGAACCACCATTGTTTGTTGTTGTTGTTGTTGTTGTTGTTGTTGTTTTCATCCAAGTGAAGTGTAGGGGAGGGTTTTAATTTCCTAAAACATGTCTTTTCATCTTAAGGGTCAAATTTGATAATGAAATAAATTGTCCTATTCATTCCCTATATCAAAGGTCTTATTGAAGATGAATATTGTTCGTGGTGCCTTTTGTAGGCACAAGTTGTAATCGCTAGTCAATAATCTTCCCGTATAGCAATGCAGAACCATTCCAGGCAGCCCAGGCAAGGTTTCTCCCATAATTGTGTCTGTAATAATCCACCATTTTATATCTATTTCATCAGTTTCAACAGTTCACAAGCACACCCATAATCTTAGATGCAGTAATCAACTGTTTCAGAATTGCCCCATCCTAAATTTAGGCCTCGCACTTGGTAATTTAGCTAGAGAGCTTCATTGTTGAATGCCACTCTTTCACGGATGAGAAAAAGTGCTACTATTTGGGCTGTATTTAATTCTTATTGTTTTGCAAGTTGAACTGGATACCACGGAGTTTAATAATGCAGGGTATAATTGCTTTAATGCCATGAAGGCGCATGGCTGCCGACTTCTCTAGTCTTTGCTAGGACTCGCACGAAAATGAGATGCTGCTGTTTAGTGGGGCTTTTCTGTTTCAATAGTTTAATAAAACAAACATCATTGCAATGTAGAATTTGTGGAGGAATCACAATTCCTAAGTGTCCACATACTTAAGGGTATGAAATAGTCACTAAACAGAGCTTTTCATAACTGCTAAGATTCATTGGTTGAGGACTTAGTAAGTGCCTGGCACTAACCCATCAGCTTATTCCATCTCAAACAACCCTAGAAGTAGTTACTATTACTGTCCCATTTACAGTGGCTGAAAGGGATGCGTTTATAGCAGGTCATATCATCCATGGCAGAAAATGCATGCTCCAGCATCAAAGGTTTGCAATTCCTGTTACATCGTCTTCCCAGCACAGGCAGAACAGTAAAGAGGGAATGAGAGTCAGAGACAGAAAAACTCAACACATAACACCTTACAAAGAATGGAGAGAGTCGCAAATGAGTTGTGAATTCTGGATGTTTATTTGCCTGTTTCCCAGGTGGACTGTCCTGACACTCACTGCCATGCAGGGTTGTCCTTTTTCTGTGTGCCTCCCCCATCGACTCTTCAGATAGGACCCCAAACACTGAGAGCAGAAGGAATTTGACTCTGAAATGTAAAGCATCTTATGAAGCTGTACCAGTTCCCACTGCTAAGATCCCTTTCACTTTGTAGTGAGACTCACACTTGATTGCCTGATGAAAAACCATTCTTCCTTTATCAAAATGTTTAAACCCTGTGGACACAACTACACGTCTGAAAAAATACATTTATAGTAATCATATTTACTTAAAGTGTTTTGTAATACGTACATTATTTGTTAATGACTGAAAGTGACATCTTACCCTAAAATGTAAGGTTTATCCATCTGAGATAATTGAGCAGACTTTAAGATAAATGATGATAGAAATGACAGCTTATTTGGATAATACCTTCTGGATACCGGGAAATGGGATGAAATTCTAAAATATAAGCATATTTATCTAAATGTAACTTGGAATTCATTGGCCAAACATTGAACTTTTTGAGGATACTTATGTAAGAAAAAGTGGACAAAAATCAATTCCACTTTTAAAAGTACTTATAGATCAAGAAAAAAATAGCTATATTTGCTGGGAAATGATCTATTTTTAATGTCTTCTTTTATAGCGATAATTAAATTTTGTTTTTACTTAATCATCCTCCTAACCTCTAAAAGTAAAGACAGCAATCGCTATATACAACGTATATTATTTTGTTCATTGCTTCATTCAATGAATATTTCCTGAGCGCTGGATCAGCATTGTGCACTAGGGTTACAGTAGCAAGCGAGAGGTAATCCCCATCATCACAGGTGCATTCCACTGGGCAAGACAAGTTGTGAACACAAAAGCAAATCAACATGTGTAATTTCAGATGATACTAAACGTTATGGTGAGCATAAAGCAAGGTTAGGAGATGGACAATGCCTTCTTTGGGAAGAGGGGTAGTCAGAGAAGGCCTTTTAAGCAGATAGAATCCCAGCAGAGATAATGAATGAGAAAGAAGTTTGCAATCCCTTTCGTGTACAAACTCCTTGCCAAAAACAACTGGGGAACCACCCCTCCTACCTAAAGAAAAAGAATTCTCTCCTACCTCCTTCCTGCCAATTTTTTCCTATTTCTGTTTTGTTTGGAAAATATTTACCTGCCTAAGGTAAAAAGATCTCATTCCATCTTTCATTTAACATTATTCCCAAAGTGAGGCCAAAGCATTTCACTTGTCCTAAACTTGAGCCAAATTTGAGCGACTCTGCCAAAGGACCCAGTTCTATTAATAACTAGTTGGCAGCCGCTGTTTTTGAAGGCTCCTATTTGCTTGGGTCTGCCTCGTCCTTTGGGCTCTTCAGATACCCCTCTCCCTTGCAGGAAGCTCCCTAACATCTAACAAACCCACATTAGCCCCCTGATCTGCCTGTTTTGGCAGGACTGATAAAGTGTTATGTGGAGCTTTCCCATTCATGGGGCTGGGAATAAGGAGTTATCCTCACCATATGCTAACCTGGAAACAAGTTTTTGTGCTGCTGTCCAAGCCTCCACAACCTCTTCTCTCAGCCTTTAGGAAGAAGAGGAAGGGAAATGTCAACTCATAGGATTCTCCTAAAAGGTGGATACTATCTGAGACACCTGATACAACTTACCTTATCCAATCTTTACAACTTACCAAGGATGTCCTCATTTTACAGATGAGAGAAAATTGAGGCCCAGAGCACTCATACCACTTCTTCCAAGTTACCCAGTTCATAGGTGGTAGATCTGGGATTTGGTCCCATTTCAGATCCCAGAACTGTCTCATGCTCTTTCTACTGTGTGGATCCAGGAAACTGGATCCTGGACTTCCTTTGTCCCAGAGAGACATAACACATGGAACTCTCCCACTGCTCATTATATCCAAAACCTTCTACCTAATTCTCATGGTCAGGGCCTGGCAAGTAGGACATCAAAGCTACAAATTAAGATTTCAGCCAAAGAAAGCTTCTAGAATACAATTTCCAAGAAGAGAAGATATTTCAGGCAATAAACTGACTACCTTAGCAGTAGGTGCCAAAGCCCTATGGGCGATTTATAGAGAAGTTGAAATAAGGAACAAAACAAATACATTTAGACTTCACTGAATTCCTCCCCGTTAGGGAAGAAGAAAAATATTATTCTCCGGGAATGAAAATAAAAATAGTTTCATTCCTCTCTGCTATTACATGGGTCCAGCTAAGCGATAGTGCACGGCAAAGCCAAATGCTCTGATCGGTTTCTCTGAGCTGTTATTAAAGTTTGCAAAATGTTGTTCACTTTCTTCCTGGCAGGGTTTCAATATTGTCTGTTTAAACTGGAATTGGGCTGGTACTCTTCATTTCTGTTAAGCCTGCCAGAGCTGGTGATCCCACTGCACAAATCTCCAGGCGCCATGGCCTTCATCCAGCCTTGGCTGGTGACACCCTGAGAGCCAACACCCTCTGTTGGCTCTCTGATATGACTCAGTTCAAGAATGACTGATTCAACTTTCTTCCTCCTCTTTCTCCTTGCCTCCCTTTCTCACCTCCAATACACACTTTGAGACAGAGAAAGGGGAACTATGCAGAACAGCACGTCTGTCGCTGAAGGTATTCCTCCGATGAAGTTGGGGCCTCTGAGCCCAGTATTCTAAGAGGGATGTAAGACTCTCCTTTTCCTCTGCTGATCTGACAGATGATCTGAAACCTCCAGCAGCATCCTTTACCACTCCTCACCTTTGCCCTCTAACCTCACTCCAGCCCTACTGAACCTGTACCATTTCCTCAAACACCCCATGCTCTTCCTTGTCCCAGGCTTTGCCCTGATGAGAATGAATGCCCTTCCTCTCTCCCCTCTGATGAACTCTGGTTTACCCTGTAGGTCTCAACTTGGGTGGCATTTCTGTGATCCCACAGGATGATGGTTTAGATGTCCCCATTATGTGCTACTGTGGGAAGCTTATGTTGTCACAAGCTTGATTGCAATTCATCTCCCCAAAGCAGCTGCAAGCTCTGAGACACAGAACAAGGTCTGCCTTGTTTACCTCATATAGGAAGGTAGGCTAACCGCTATAACACATCAACCAAAAAAGTATATAAAAGCTCCAACACGATAGACTTTTATTTCTTGTATGGATAACAGTACTAGGCAAGTTTGACAGGTAGGCAGGATGGCCCTCATCCATGTAATCATTCAGCAACCCAGGCCAACAGAGGCTCTGCCATCATCAAGAAGTGGCTTTCAAAGTCTCCCTAGAGATTTTCTCCATTCATCCAGCCAAAAGGGAAAAGAATGTAAGGCAGTGCCTCATGGGAGACTTTTATGGACCAGGTCTAGAGGTGTGTACATCACTGTTCACATTCTATTGGCAAGAACTGAGTCACGCAGCCACACCTAATTGCAAGGGGTGCTGGGACATGTAGTCCTTGGCTAGGCAGCTCCTCCTAGTAAAAAATATATGGAAGGGAGAGCACAAATTATGGTAGATAAGTACCATCTAACACACAGCCAATCAATAAATAGTTGCTAAATAAATAAATGAATCAATGAGTGAAAAAACTTAAGACATCCCCTTAGCATATTCGGAGCTGTGGGACAGAACCGCCTTCTCACAGCTACTGCAAATTAAAAAACTGCAAACTGCCAGTGGTCAGAGAGGCAGGTGAAAATCGTGATTGCCTTAGCTAACTGTCTTCCATGTTCACTATAGAGTGACAGTGCCTGGCACAGAACCCAGCACGTAGTTTATACTCAGTGAGTATGAGTTGAATGAAAGAGTGATTGGAAATCATAGACTATTGAGTTTGGAAGTGACTTAAACATCACCATATTTATATTGTACAAAGAGATCTTCCAGTCCCCTTAATAGGAAGCACACTCGTGCCCAAAGCAGCACCTGCCATCTTGATCATCCCTGGCTGTTAGAAACATCTCTGCCATTGAACTGAAATGTGGCTCCCTGCACTATCCCCATGTTGGCACTGGATCTGTGCCTTCAGCTCATACCTCAAGAGGTGCTTAAACCTGGCTGTACATCAGAACTACCGGGGAAGCATCTTTAGCAATTCTGCCTCAGTATATCCTCTGAGTTGTTTAGGAATCAAGAGTTTGAATAGCTCCCCTAAAGATCCTGATGTGTAGCCAGTCTAGGAAACCGTGTGTCTCATATTTCTCTCTGGGTTAGAATCCTACTTCCATCTTAGGCAAGTCACGTAGCCTCTTCATTCCTCATCTCTAAAACCGTGACAAGAATGGTATCTATGTCATAGGGTTGATGTGAGGACTAAATGAGTAGTCCAAATAAAGCACTTAGTGTCGTGCCTGGCCTGTAGTAAGCCCTCATTAAGCGTAGGCTGCCGTTATCATTGTTACCTCCTACTCCTTTTACTTTGCCACCGCCTCCTAAGCAGCTTTCCAGGTATGTCAAAGCAACCATTACAAAATACTCCTTTCCAGGCCAGTTGCCCTCTGTTTTCTTGTTTTTAAAATCCCTTTCCCACATGGCAGATTCATATTTCTCCTCTCACAGACAGATTACATCCCAGGAGGAGGTGTAATATTCTGCACCCCATACCTGGTAGAGATTGAAGCATCTGATGCAATAAATGTAGACAATTGGGCTTCAGCTCTGAACTTCAGATGGCCATCATTACTGGTCATCATAGGGCAGCTGTGTGTATTGTTTATTCCAGGGAAGTCTTCCCGTAGGGGAACCCTAGATGTGCTAGTGTCTGTAATGAAGGGGGAAAGCAGAGAGAGGATGTGGGAGTTCACTTTCTGATGCTTTCATCCTGATGTGCTTAGTTGGGAGTCAGAGCCCACCCCAAATTAACCAATTAAGTTCCCCGAGTTTGTTGTAGATTTTCAGCGTTTAGTTATCACAGTCAACACCATAAAAGCAAAAATAATGAAAATGGTGCCTGGGGAAGTGGGAAGAGTAGGTCTAAAAGTCTGGTGTGAAGTTAGAAAGGAGGAGGAGAAAAGACCAAATATAAAAAGAATAATGAGCCTAGTTAATAATAAGGTAAGGTGTGGACTTTGGGAAGACATACAAAAGTCAGGGAGAAAAAGATCTGGACGTTGTACAGGAGATACATCTTTCCTAAGCCTTATTTGTTAGCCGTGGGTCACTTTTCTTTCCCTTGGGGTTGGGACCTGTCCTTGTATGGTGAGGGACCATTGGGGAATGGAGAGGACAAATTCATTTATAATCATAATACTTTGTATTAATATTCTTCTTAAAGCCCCATAACATGTCCAATCACATCCCTATAAGTAAGAGGTAAACCATATATCAATATTCTTGTCTAATAAATGAGGGAAGTGAGTCTTGGAAAGGCAGAGTGACTTGCCCAGTGTCCTGCTCCCATGTTGTGCCAGGCCCAAGAGGAAAGCCCATCTTCTAGTTCCTAGTCCAGTGTCCTCCACAACTAATGTTGCCAGTGTTTCTGGAAAGTTCCCCTCATTCACTCTCTCACTATTGCTCAGTTTTTACACACACACACATACACATACACATATGTGCACATTCAAAGCTGCCGTGTTCCTCTAAGCAGATCTGATCCTCAACTTACATGTTACTGTCCCATGTTCTTGATTCCCCCAAGCTGACCTACTACCCTGTCCCTCTCTGAATCCATAGGACTTTGCTTCTATGTCAGCTATGATATGGATTTCACTAGATTCTAAGTTTTTTTTACAAGACTGCCCTTCCCACGGAGACTTTCCTTGTATATACTTATCATTGTATCCCCCACATCTTACACAGTGCATAGCATATAGTAAATAGTGGACCTCCCCATAAATGTCGGTTGAATGATTGGATGGATGAATGGATGGACAGAAGTTCTTTTAAGCTTGGGATTTAAACAAATATACAAGAAGCCAACTTGCTGTCAATGGCGGGCTTTCTTGACTTTCTGATAAAGATAGAATCCTTATGATGCTTCTGGTTTAGATCTTCTACCATAATTAATTATCCATATTCTGCTAGAAATTCCATTGCTGAACTATTTATTTGTTGTGACTCTTCAGTACACCCCAAAGGGAAACAGCTTATCCCAGGCAGCCGTGTAATAGAAATAGCAGCCTCCAGATAGCCAGGATTTGAATCCTGGCACTCAATGTGTGTGAAGTCTGTCTTCCTACTGCATACATGTGAATCCCCTGACCCAGAAAGTTGGCTGAGTCAGCAACGTATCTGAGACTCAGTTCCTAAAAAGCCTGAAGAGGTGATTGAAGCTACTCTGGGGACTAAAAGGCTGTAATTCACTGCATCCTTGGCCAAGTTACTTCCCTTCTCTGAGCCTCAGTCTCGTCCTGTGTTCTTGCGGAGCCACTTCCGTGTTTTAGTGAGCTCCAGGTCAAGCTCCAAATACCCCCACTGCACCTGCCTGTCCAGCGGTATGACTTGAACTGTAACCTCTTTGAAGATGGGGACTCTTTTACCCTCATCCTTCCACATCTGGCCCAACTTGCTCCTCAGGAGGCCCTTCCAAAAGTTTTGCTCAGTTGAAATAAACTTGCCTAAATCACTTACCATGCTCTTTGGGGGACTTAATCGAACTCCTGAACACTAAGCTCCATAAAGGTTCTGGCCCATTAGCCCTACTCCCCTGCAAGCAGTTAGTGAACTTAATGATCCTGCCGCCCCCAGCATGGCACCAAGCCCACTCCCTCCCAGATCGCTCCCAGACCCTCTCTGGAGCCAGCGGACTCCGAAAGCCTTGGTAGCATAACTTTCCCAGCAGCATTTGGGGAGCTAGACCAAGTTCTCTGTCAAGTTAATGGAGTGACCTTCTTTTACATTCTGGACAGCCCAGCCTCATGTTCAGAGGCAGAAGGCCGTCCCTGGATTTGTGAGCTCCTAGTTTTTATGCCTGTGCTTACCCAGCACTGCACCCAGAACATCACACTCAGCATATGGTGAATGAATGAGTGAGGCACAGTTGGTAGCATCAGCCTCACGGTGTGTAGCATTCACCTAATACAAGAAGACAACTAGGGAGCACTACTTTTACTATTTTCTCATAAAAAAGTCTTCTCCCATGGGTGACTTTATGACCTCTATTAGCAAAGGGAAGGAGGGAAACAACAAAATCTTTTGGTCATTTCAACATACACTCTCTCCAGCCCTCTGCCCTTTCAAGAAATCTCAGTTGAGAAATATCTGTAATAGGTGAGCAATGATAATGTCATTGAATAAAGATTGATGGAAACAGATATAAACCCAAAATGTTCTTAGTGCCAGAAATACTGTTTGCTCAACAATAAATGACATCAAAGGACTTAAACATTTCCCACAGAGGTCAGCAGTTCTGCAAATGATGCACTGAAATTCACACCTCTGCCAGAAGCTCTCTGTTCCTGGCATGAAAAAGAAAAAAATCAAATCTGTTAACGCCAGTACCCAGAGGAGGCAATTTTGCCTTTTCTGGTTATTGTTCAGGTGTGTCACTTTCCAAAGAGCCAGCCTCTGGAGAGTTGTTATAAAATTAAAAAGCTTTGTTATAAAATTTATAAATTCCTTTTATTTGTTTGGTTTGCTTTGGTTTTGTATTCCTGGATCTAAAACTGTAGGCTGCAGATGTCTGTCGTGTGTGAATATTAGGGGTCTTCCTGTTTCAGCAGTCATGGTGGTTGTTCCCATAATTGGCCATATCTTGAAGCAAACCACCTGGACTAAACTATATCCTTGGTTTTCTTTGCAATTTTAAAATAATGTCCTTTGTTGCTCTAGCACCTTTTATCTGAGAATCATGATTTTGGAGTCAAAGAATTTCTGATTAGACAATAAATATAATAGTATAACATTTGAGTGCTAAGTGCTTTTTCTTCCCTTAATTCATTGAGTCATCACAACCTAGGACCTGAGGACATTATTATTTATGTTATAAATGAGGGGAGTCATTAGCCAAAGTTAGAATCCAGACCTGTCCAGAGCCTGCACTGTCCTCCCCACCCACTCTCATGCTCCAGACCCACCTTACCTGCTCTGTATGTTCTCCTTTAATATAGCTTCTATCAACTTCCAACATACAAGATAATTTACTTCTTATCTATAGTGTTTATTGTCTCTCCTCTCACTAGAATACAACTTCCACGAATGCAAGAATTTTTTTCCTGTTCTATTCATTCATATGTTCTATTCATTTGTATTTTCTGTTCTATTTATATCCCAAGCTCAAGAACAGAGCCTAGCATGTAGCAAGCCTTCACTATACATGGCAAATGTTATCATTACCTGTTTACTTACTGTGCTGTACCACATCTATGCCTGTTTCACTGGTGGAAAAACTGAGGTCAAGAGCCACCTGGCAATTTACTAAAGATAACACAGTGAGCAAGTTGGCAAGAAAAACCTGATCTTCTTACCCTCAGCCCAATTCTTTGCCTAAATCCCAATTCAATCTTGCCGCACTTTTATTATGCTATAAAATGGATAACTGTTTATGAGTTCATTCCCAGGCACATTATTGTTTTCATATCACATCCAAAGAACTTGAGACAGGCAAAAGATATAGCCCTATTGATTGTCCTCAGAAACTCAGCTTTTCCATCCCGCAAGGAATCCATGCTTAGGCTCATTTTGAGGACAGGAGCCAGTCTCTCATAGAAGACTGTCTCCAACCCGTCTGCCTCCAGGTCAGGGCAGGGTTGCTGGAGTGTTTGGTTTTAAGGAAATCAGTCATCTGAATTGAGACCCTTTTCTGTTCCTATCTACCAGACTCTTACAGAACCTCAGAACTGACCTAAAGTCAAAATACTGAGATAGTTTCAGCTCTTGGGTGCTCAGCAGGTAGGTATCTTCTAAGGAAAATCCAGATGCCTCAGGAGGTAGCATGGGAGTGACTCACCTCCGCCTGAATCAGGCATTGAATCCATGGGCCTGATGTGTAGGGGTGAAATCCTGGATGGCGGCTGAAGAAAAATTGACAACTTTAAGAAGTGAGGTTATGTTAAGATAAGAGATTTTGTTTGGCTTTCTGAAAAGAGGGAAGACTCCAGACTCTGTGAAGAGAATATTTGAGAGTGAATTGTTTTCTCATCACCGGCAAGAGAACACACCTCCTAATCCTCATATTAATATCTCCTCATTCTGTTCAAAATGGAATATGTCACTCTCAGGAGAAGACATAGGGAGAGAAATTTTTCTACTTCTGATGATGTGCCTTGGTTACTCTACTGTCACACCCAATCTCAAGGCTACTGGACAAAAGTGAGGGACTTATTTGTGATTGTAAGTCAGGTGGCCCATATGCATTAAACCTATGAGCTTGAGTTGACCAGTACCATGCTCTATTAAGGGATGCACTAAAATCTTTCAAGGCAATGATAATAATAATAACTACAAGTTTTCATAAAGCTCTGTATACTTTCCCATGCATTTTTAAATTTTAGATTATTATGAAATCATCCTGAGTTAGTTATGGCAGAGATTCTTATTACCTCTATTTTATAAATTGAAGCATGAGTTGAGAGAAGCTAATGACATGCCCCAGGTCACATAGCTGGTAAATGACAATGCCCAAATCCAAGATCCTCTGGCTTCTCAAATCTCAATCCACATGATATCTCCTCCTGGATGTCCTGTAGGCTTCTCAAATACATGTCAAAAACCAAATTCCTTACCTTCCCCTCTCAGGAAAAGCCACCCCTCATCCTCCTGCTTCTTTGATAACTGTCTTTCCCCCAATCACTCACTTTAGAAGCTGTGGAGTCCCCCTTGAACATCCCTCCTTTCTCCTGCCATGGTTCTTAGAGTTAATCCAGGATTTTCCTTTTTGAAATGTCAATCAAAGCTCTTCTCTATTACCTGTTGTCGTGGGTTCTGCCTTGATTCAGGCCTTCATCATCTCTTGCTTGGGCCACACTAATATTCAATAGTTTGATTCATTCAACAAATCATCTTTGAACCTCTGCTCTATACCAGGCACTGTGCTCGGTGCTGGAGAGACTGTTCTGAGCAAAAGCAAGCATGGCCCTTGTTTTCATGTTTTCTCTAATTACTAGTAATCAAATAATCACTCCAACAAATGTAAAAGGGCATCTATGACAATTGCTTCAAAGGCAAATACGTGATCCCCCTTCCGGCAGTACCAGTACAGAGTGATAATTCTAAACCGTGAATATGATCATGGCACACCCTCTGCTTTGAAATGTTCCTAACTGCCCATTGCCTACATGATAAAATCCAAACCCATCAGCCTGGTATACATGTCTCTTCATGATCTGGCTCCAAATGTTAGATTAGGTTGCAAGTCACTGCAACCTTGTTTCTCCTCCACCTCTCACTCAATTAACTCATCCTATGACTAAGCCATATCTGATATTTTTTTCACATCTTGCCATTCCAGAAACAGCTCTGCACCTTCCTTCTTCCACATCTTGGCTTAAGCAAAACTCTCTTCCAGAAATGCAGTTCCTCTAGCTATACAGGAGGATAGTGTGCTCACACTTCGGACTCAGCTTAATCCCCCTTCCCACTCCCTGGATGTAATTAATATTTCCTTATGTTTTCTAACACGTTTTCCATACCACTCATATAGCACTTCTTCCATTGGCATATAGATAGTTACTGTCTCTTTCTACCTCCTCCCCTGCCAGATTGTGAACCACTTGTGGGCAGAGATTGTTTTAATTAATGTAGGTTTGAATTTAAATTTATTTCACTGCATAGAGTGGGACCATGAATACATAATAGAGGAGATAAAAATATTTTGTTCATTTACCGTTTCTTTTCACCATGAGTCTCCAATTTCTCATGAGCACTCCTTTCTCCTTAATTTAACTTCAAGAATTTTTCTCTCCTGTTTTTTTTTTTAATAAATCCTGTGTAAATAATTCCAGAGGTCTTTCTATGGTCGTATTCTACCATGTGTCTTCTCTTTTCTATGTACACTATGTCCCCCTAGCCCTCCGGCTTTATAAACCTCTGGCAAAAGGACAGGTTTTTATGATTTGCACAATCCCTGGTTAAATGATTACAAAGTGGCCATATGAAAATATGGGAAAGGTATTCCTTGGGAAGACTTTGATCTGTTTGTTTAATGGGGGTAAAGCATCAGGAATGGGTGAAGTAACTGTCAACTCTGTGTCCATTACTTTCTAACCTTGGCCAAGTCTAGGTCTTGTTTCTCTGCTAACGGAGCTTGAATCATGATTATTGCCAGTTGGTACCCAGCGTTTGCAAGAGGAAATTGAGAAACACATGAGAATAGTTGAGAACAGTTCTTTGAGAAACTGATTTTATAACATGATAAGAATGGTAGAAGAGAAATATAGTGATTGACTGAAAACAGAAGAAGGCAAGCTTTTATTAAAAATGTTCCCTTCTTAAGGATCTGTGGATTTCTATGATCTGGCAACTGAAATGAAACGTTTCTTAGAGATTATCAAATTTCATATTCCACAACCTAATAGAGAAACAAAGTCATAAAGTATAGAGTCATGGCCAGATTATTTATGTAGATCAAAATAGTAGGTGGATATCTTTGTAAGATATAAAATAAAAAATTAATATCCCAGCAGAAAGGCCGTAGAGAACAAGATGTTGCTCACCATTTTCATTATTGAAGGATGTGACAATGGAATTATGCATAACCAAAGTGCCCCCTCACACTGGCCTGTGTACCAAGAGACACTGATTCTCTCGGCCTTAGAGGCAGGCCTCCCAGGTCGGGCCCTCCCTCCATGAGCAGCCTCAACCATTTACCTAGAATGCCAGAATAGCATTATTTCCACGTATGCCTTAACTTTAAAAGGATAAATAAAGACTTGAATGTTGATACTAAGGATGCCATTCAGGTAAACAGTGGAAATTTGGAGATAAAGTCTGTTTCATTTATTCATTGCTGTGTAACAGACTACTCCCAAAACTTAGTGGCTTAAAACAACGACCATTGTATTATATCTCACAATTTTGAGGATTGGGAGTTGAGGCAGAGCTCAGCCTGGCAACTTTTCAGCTTCACATGGCAGTGAATGTGGTTCCTATGTGGGATTCAGCTGGTGGCAGGGCTGGCCCTAGACAGCGTTACTCACATTCCTGGTGCTTTGGCAGGGATGGCTGGAAGACTTGGCTCTGCTGGGCCCTCGTCCTCCATACATTCTCCAGGCTTCTCTCCATGGTCTCCCCTGCGGGGTAGTCAGACCTCTCAACAGACCAAGTGGAAGCTGCCTGTCCTCTTACCAGCCGGGCCCAGAACTGGCATAAGATCATTCTACCATTCTCCACTGGTCAAAGCAGCCACAGGCCAACCTGGACTCACGAAGAGGGGAATTAGACCCCCATCTCTCACTGGGAAGAGATGTCAAAGAATTGGGAGCTGCTGTTAATCCACCAGAGTGTTAACAAAATTTTTCTTTGTATATTTGATTTAGGGTTTGTACTTTAGATTTATAACCTAGCAGAATAGATATTTCTTCATTCAGTTATTTAAAAGGCATTTATTAAGCACCTGCCTGTTATGTGCATAGCACTGTGATATCTACTGAGAGAGACTGAGAATACAGAGCAGAGACTCTTCCCCTCCAGGAATTTGCATCTAGATGTGAGCACAAGACAAACGTACAGCAAGCAATTAGAGTATGTAATAATATAATTAAAGTGGCAAAATGCACATCATAGACCAGTGTGGCCAACACAAATGCCTACAGGGTGCAGGCAAGCACAAGTAAAAGTGAAGCGAGCTGAGCAGGTCTGAGAAAATAGTAGGAAGTGTGATGAGGACTGGGAGAACTGGAAGGTTCATGCCGTGTCTAAAGAGGCAGCTCTGCTCAGCTCCAGCCGATTATCGCCATTTGAGAATGTGGGACAATGATGCCATAACGGCCAATTTTTCAAAGCATAAGTCTTCCAATTTTAAATGTTAGCAATTAATGCAAATTAATTAATTCAAACAGACCACCAGTTTTCAGCCCCTAACATGGATAATAAGTGCTTTAAAGATTCATGAGAAGAGATGAAGTTAGTGTAGAGCAATGCTATTTAAAGTGGACTGCAGACCAATGCCAGGCTGTGAACCATTTATTACTGATCTACAATGGAGTAAGTAATTTGAGAATAAGCATTTAGGCTCTCATAGCGATTTAATATCCAAGCCTGTAGTTGATGCTCTTGTCCAATTGGGGGCGGACCAACTTTGGTGTCGTAGAACTTGGGCTGTGAGCTGTATTTGGTGTGAGCTCCATGCTGGTTGTGCACAGTAGGACCACACATGACCAACCACTGGAGTAAAGCCCCATGGTGAGGCCCTGTGGAGAAGCTGGACCTCAAGTAATAGGTAGAGTTGGGATAAGCACAAGGGAACAGAAAGCTTTTCTAGATATTAGGAATAGCATGCCCAAAACTCAATCAGGAAGGTACTGAGGGTAATCAGGAGAGAGTTTATTTATGAGGGATATTGTGGAGGGTGTGGATGGTTGGGTAGAGATTATAGAGAGCCTCAGATGCAGCCTTATGCATTGGAATTCATCTTGCAAGGAATGTGGAGCCTCAGGAGGTCTTTGTATGGAGATGGACATCACTAACTTCCTAGAATGCCCTTTCCCCTCTTTTCTCCTTTCTTTCAAGGCCTGATTCAAATTCTACCGTCTTCAGGACCCATCTATGCAACAGCGATCACTGCTGTTTTATTCTGTATCAACTAATACTTTCTATTGTTAAGTGTCTTTCTATAAGTACATTGTCTTTCCTTCCTAGTATTTTAAGCACTTTGTGGGCAAAAACTCCCTTACTCAGCTCTGAATCTCCCTCAGAGTCTAGCACAATCTCTTGCCCATAGTGGATAATCATTTGGACAGGTAGTGTCTTTAGGGAGATGAATCTGGTAAGAGTGTTTTGAATAAATTAGAGCAAAAGAGTAGAGAGAGACCAGGTAAGGTCTGTTGTAAAGGGCTGAGAGATGGGTGCTGGGACTAGAGACTGGAAAGGAAAAAGTAACATAGAGGAGTGTGTAGTGAAGGAACATTTGTGTATACGTGTTATGCACACAGTCATATCAGTGCTTTCCTGAAGTCTCACAGCACATTTATACATGGCTGACATTTTATTTTTCAAGAAATGTTCAGAATAAGCTCCATTACTTAAGAGTTTTCCAGATTACTGAAACTTACTCTTTTAAGCACCTAAATAGGCTTTTTAAATCTCTCATTGTACAATCAGTTGCTTAATTATGCTATGGTACACATGCCCCTATGGTAAATGGCTCCAGGCTGCTGCAATCCAGTACTCTTTTTGTTTCTTCAGTCCTCTACCAACTACCACGAGTTGTACTATCTGTATAGGTCCTTGCTGCTTCTGTCCTTCACAGAACTTATTCCGAGTGAGGAGGGAAGGATCCTTCATGCCTATCCGTGGAGTAGAGAGCACTTGTTAACAGCTGTTTTCCTTGCAATATATAAACTTCTTAAAGCCTTTTTCCTGACATTTAGATTTATTTCAGTATCCTACGTCAGAAGTCGGCAAACTTTTTTTTGTGAAGAGCCACAGAGTAAATATTTTAGGCTTTGTGGGTCATATGATCTCTGTAGCAACAACTTAACTCTTCCATTGTCATTCGAAAGCAGCCATAGACAATATAGAAATGAATGGGTGTGGCTGTGTTCCAATAAAACTTTATTTACAAAAACAAGTGATGGGCTGGATTTGCCTTATAGGTGTTATAGTTTGCCAGCACCTCTTCCAGATCGTTGCAATTGCCAGAGCCTAGCTTTTGAAATAGAGGAGATGGGCTATAACTTGGTTTATAAAAAAAAAAATTTATAATAGCAGAAATAGATTTTTTTCTTGTCTAGAGAAGTTATATTCCTCTAGCTTGACCACTCTTACTCAGATTTTTTTTTTTTAATTTAATCCTTCAAATAAATTCTCCTTACATCTAACAACCAGCCTTGATGGTGTAGTGGTTAAGATTGGGCACTCTCCCGCCATGGCATGGGCTCATTTCACGGTCAAGGAACTATACCTCCTGTCTGTCAGTTGTCGTACTGTGGCAGCTGCCTGTTGCTGTGATGCTGAAAGCTGTGTTACCAGGATTTCAAATACCAGGGTCACCCATGGTGGACAGGTTTCAGTGGCACTTCCAGACTAAGACAGACCAGGAAGAAAGACCTGGCCACCCACTTGGGAAAACATTGGCTGTGAACACCCTATGAATAGCAGCAGAACATTGTCTGATATGGCTCCAGATGGCCAATGAGAGGATGGCACAAAAAAGACCAAGCGAGGTTCCACTCTGCTGTACACAGAGTCGCTATAGGAGGTGGACTTGACTCAGTGGCACTAACAACATCTAAAAACTGTAGTAACAGCTGACCCCTTCATTTAACTTTTCATCTGAGCAGTGGTTCTATCCAACCTCCACCTCCGGCCATTGTTCCACTGCACTTTCTTTTCCTCTTCTAGTTTATTACATCCATGTCCTATACAGCACTGTCTCATACACTGCTGATTTTGTTAAGAAATGGGAGCTTTGTCATCAGCCAGCAAGTCGTGGGAAAGAATTACAATTTCATGAGTGCTATGGCTTTAAAGCAAAGATAAACAACAGCTATCTGTATTGAATTCAACACTAAGTTTACTTTCCCTTCCCGTCTTGATTTTCAAAATAAATTAAACACCAGGCCTCTAAAATCCATACCAATGGTATATAGCATCCTGTATATATGCCTATTAAAATGCTCCCTGCTTCAGTGATATTTGGAGTTTCTCTGAGGCAAAGATCTGTCTCCTTAAGCCTCTTTAGCTGAACATCGCACTACAGGATGAAATCCTTGACAGCATTGCCTCTTTAGACATGGATGTCTCCACCAAGGGCACACACTCTTACTGTCAGCTCTAACATGCTGCAGAAATCATAGCCTCGGCACACAGGCTGATAGATATCAAAGCAAAAGATCTTGACACCCTGGCATAGAAAGTGAACAACAATGTGAAATATACTTGGTTGCTGTCTAAAGTGACATGTGGTCAGCCAGATTTCTGTCTCTATATTAAGCCTTTCTGTCACAAGGACGTGACTGATTCCACTCCCTGTGTTGTATTTTGTCAACAAGGTAACCTATGTCTTCTTGGGATTTTATTCTGAATAATCCATGACTGAGATGAATGAATCGCCAGCAACTCTTGCTTATTCCCACTAGGATATTATTCCTTGGGGCCACCACTGGATATCTGGAAAAGCTTGGGAGTATCATAAGCACATTTGCATCTAATTCATGAACTCTACTCTCAGATTCCAAGTAAAGTTTAAGATCTTGTGGATGCGTGTGTGATACTGAAACATTTCCCCTCCTGAAAGCTTTTTAAATTCTCTCTTTCTTTCCTGAACCCACCAGAATTGGCCTAGACCTCTCTCATCATATAGTCGGATGAGAGCTAAAGAATAAGACAGTAGGAGCCCAGCAAGCCCTGCTTATCCCCTAGTAACTCCAGGGTGTAGAATCATTATGCAAGGGCCTCAGACCAGAAATCAGAAGATCTAGATTCAGTTCCAAGTTCTGCTCATTGAGTTCTAGAATAGGTCTTGCTCAGGGCATCTGTGAAAATTAACAAGGTAGTGAATTTTGGTTATTTATTGCTGCCTAATAAACTGCCTCATATTTTAGAGGCTCAAAACAATAACAGGCATTGTTTGGTTACGATTTTGCAATTTGGGCAAGGCTCAGCAGAGGCTCTTCTTTTTTCCCACATGCTATCAGCTGGAGCTGGGAGATCCATATCCAAGATGGCACACTCAAATGGCTGTCAAGTTAATTCAGGCAGTTAACTGGTTGTTCAGCTGGGTTGTCGCCTTTGATCCTCACTTCTCCATGTGGGCCTCTCCATGTAGCTCCTTGGCTTACTCATAGCATGGCCACTGTGTTCTAAGGAGGAAGAAGCAGAAGTTTCCAGTCATCCTGAAGATTAGGCCCAGAACTGGCCCAATGCCCCTTCTGCCATATTCTCTTTGACAAAACAGTCAGTCATGGGCTTGGCTCAGATTCAAGGGAGTAGGAAAAAAGACCCCCACCTGTCAATGGGAGGTAAGGAGAGGGGCTGTGACCAAGAATTTACAGCCATCTCTCACATAGTGTATGGGAAAATACTTTGATTTCCATGGGGATCATTCATTGTTTTGTGGTTTCTGAAGTCTAAATTTTATCCCAACAAGAATGAGATTTAAAGCCAGTATTTTATCTCTTTGCAAAAATAGGAGATCCCGCCTCCCTGCACTCTTTCGAGATTCACCATTCTCCTTTATTAAATGGGAAGGAATCTGAGAGTTGTTGGGCATCTGTTGGGTGCAAGACCCATAATATATGCTCTTTCATTTAATATATTTCTTTGCATCTGAGATGCAGTTTTTTTCACATTTAACATTTCTGAATTGTACATTTTAAAATAAGGCATATAGGTCATTGGTGGTCTTGCATGCATGAATTTGGCTGTGATCATATTTTCATCACTTCGCTGAAGTTATATATACTATTAGTACCTCACCTGTTGAGTTTAATTGCTATTTAAAAATATCTTCAGTAATATTACACTATAATTTGGCGTTGAAGCAAAATCTATCTTGTATACCGAAAGTCACGGAAATGGAGCACCATTTAGTGAGGCAGATGTTTTACATTGGAGAAATGACCTCAATTTCATATATTTTTGTGAAGCAGCAATCACGAGCTTTACGCTACCTAAACTAGGAAGATACCACAAGTAGATGAAGGTGTGTTGGGTTTTATGACTGGGATGTGTGCAAAAGGATTGCCTGTCGTACAGGGCACTTGTACCTAAAGGCAGAGAAATTCCAGGTTCTTCAGAATAGATGAAAGAAATCTGAAAGCAATGAAAGGCTAATATTGTGCCTTGTCCAGGACTATCAAAAAAGCATTGTGTCATAGTTTAATTAGCAGTGAGGGTTTCTTTTCCTTTCTTAGTGGTGGTACATTTGAACAAATTGCATCTTGGATTCAATGAGAAATAGTAGTTCTCACAAATACACCTGCAAAGTATACATGCATTCCTCTTACAGATGAGGAAGCTGTGGCTCAGAGAGGTTAGGTTCACTTGACCAGTCTCAAAACTAGCAAGTGGTGGAAGAACCCATTATTTCTGTTATCCCACACTGATTCCTTAAAATTGTAGAGCAACATAGGTCGGTGGTTGTGGAAGGGTATGAATGCTGTGCGGTAATAGTCTCCCAAAACCAAACTTGAACTCTCTAGAGGGCGAGCTTTTCATGGATCTGCACCACTGCCCAGGATTCCCTCACAATCCTATTGAGAAGAGTAACTAATAAAAAAGCAGAGAGTTTTGGTGCAGAGTTTTATAAGGAGCCACATAATGCTAAATAGTGAGAGTAACTGCTCTGAAATGGGAATAATTTAAAATAAATATCTCTCAACCATTGGGGACAGGAGTAGGTACTGGGAAAACTTGCCTGAGCTATAATTTTAAGGCACCACATTAAACATTCCTTGGCCCCTTACAGAAGAGAGCTATGGTGTGGGCCACTGCTGCTCGCTGACCCTAAGGAAACACCAGGACTTTCCTTTCCCCATCTCCTTTTGAGCCAGCACCATTGCGAGGCCACAGTGGACAACAGCAAGAGCCTACCTCCCTCTTCTGCATTTCCACCAAAGAGATGGGCAAAGCAAAGACTCCTAGACCACCCCTACCGCAGTGAGAGAGACTTTATCACTGCTACTACGGTCCTTCATTATTTACCATATATTTGCTCAGCTTAGAGACGATGCTGAGTGCTCCAGGGCTGTATAAAGATACATAAAATACACACCCTTCATACATGAAGTTTCCCTAACTAGGAGAGGGGATGAGGCTTGGGCAGAATTCCCAGCCATATCTATAAACAGCGACGAGCACCCCCCTTCACTCTGCTCCCTTGAAATCTTGCCCTTCTGGAATAGGGGGCAGGGCATTTTCTGTGTGCATATCTCTCAGTAGCCTGGGAGCTTCCTGAGGGCAGTGGCAAAGGCTATTTGCTATTCATCTTTATATCCCCAATGTTTCACATAGTGCTAGGTACAGCAATAAAGAAGTGGTGTTTATTTGTTCATCCATTCATTCAACAAAATTATTCAGAGGTTGAGAACAGGGAGAGATAGGATTTGTGGGAATGTGTGAAGCTTTCTTGAAGTGGCCTGTGAGCTGGCCTTGTAGGAAGGGGAGAATCTGGGCAGGAGGATGAGGAAGGAAGCAAGGACTGTATGAACAAAGGAAGGACAATATGGGACAAATTCCGTCAGTTATCGTGTCTGGATGCAGAGTGCGTAAGGCTGGAAGGATAGGCTGAAGTATGACAATAAAGGCTCTGGAATATAAGGCCAAGTATTTTTTTCAAATGGGATGCCATTAAACAGAATCTCCCTCCTCTCCTCAGAACACTCAGGAGGCAGCTTGCTCGGGAAGAGAGCAGGAAATAGGGTATAGTGGGTTTCTCATGAGAAAAATGTGTCCATCTTGCAAATAATGTAAAATGAATGCTGCATTAGCAACAACAGACTCCAGATCTTGTCTGTGATGCTGACGATACTTCCTTAGGGAGGCGGCAACACATTGTAACTAAGAACCAGAGTACCAGTTTCCATCCAGCTCCATCAGGGGTGATCCAACCTCTGTGTGCCTACATTTTCTGCGTTTCAAAGTGGAGCTGATAATGTATCAACCTCGAAGCTGTTATGAGGCTTAAAGGAAATGATGCATGGAAACCCCATGAGAACAATACTTCTTGGCATGTAAGGATCCCACAAATGTTAACTGTTATTATCCCTTCCCTTCTGTGTAGCTTGGTTTCCTCAACAAAATGGAGATAATAATACCTGTCCCAGCCCATTTCTCCTGGATGCTGACAGAGTAAAATGCAATTGAATATGTGAAAGCAATTTGGAAGTTAAGTGCTCCATAGTGGCAAGGGGGTGGTAGGGATGTGAATTACCATAGTCTTGGCAGAAAGGTAATCCCCAGAGCCTGGGCAGGAAAGTAGGGAGTTCCCGTATCTCCAGGCCATTGGCCACAGGTGTGTGTATGTGAATGGCTTCTCTAGATACAGTATGTGAAGATGAGGGCCTTAGCATTCGACTGGTCCAAGATGACATAAAGATGGGAACGGGGAAATCTACTAAGCAAGAAATAAATATGGTTTAAGCCCCCGCAGCCTTGCAAGCAGTGTAATTTCCAACATCATAGTCTTGGACATCTGGGCTCTATTACCCAAAATCCCATTAAACTTTCAGTTTCATAATTCTGTGTAGAACTTGGTAAATTGCAAGATCCTGCTGATGGCCACCAGCCAGTTCAAGCAATTAATCACAAGGGTCCCCAAGCAGGTTTGCAACTCATGCCAAGTGGATTCTTTAAGGGGAAACTGTACACAAAAGAAATAGCCCAATTCACACAGTTTCATCGCAGCGTGCTCTGTAGCTCTGCCAATACAGAGAAATTATCTGTTATCATTAAGACATCCAAGCCTCATAACCTTTTCCTCAATGGAAATTAGTACTCACCAGCCCAGGAAAGATCCCCACACCTTGTTGACTATAATATAGACTATAACCTGCTGAGAGAGCGGACGAATGCAGTTTAGACGAAACTCAACTCTAGCCTTCCCCTACCCTCAGCATTTTCTCATTTAGGGGAACTCAACTTGAACGGAGCTCTTTTTCCTTTTGAACTTTTCTACAATGTCTAGACTGTTTGCATTTGATCCTGGGTTCCAGGCTAAAGACCTGTAACCCGCAGCAAAGAAATAACCTTGGGGCCTGTCTTCAGAATCCTGCTGGACATACCCCGAGGTGAAAGGGCCTGTACCAAAAGAACTATTTCTCTTAAGAATTCTTCCTTGGTTTTGCCAACTCAAAAGGGTTTATTTAAACGAGACAATCTTCTGTACTTCAGAATGTTTATAAAGTCTTTCCTAATTACTATTTTGTTTATAGAGTGATTCTGGGAACATGATGGAGAACGGGGAAAGCCTTGATCCCTCCCTACAGAAAGCAGGCAGGGCGAGGGTGGGAATCAGAATAAATTTACAATATGGGCGAGAGGATTTGTGGCTGCACCTCGCTTTTTAGATTTCTTCTTTCTGAAACTTTTACTAAATCTCTCAGTCCTGGTTTTCTACTCTACAAAGCCGCTATCTATAAAGCTACTAGGCACATGTGACCATTTAAATTTAAATGAATTAAAATTTAATAAAATGTCAAATTAATTTCCTCCAGGCACTGGCCACATATCAAGAGCTCAATGGCCACATGTGGCTAATGGCTGCCATATTGGATAAAGCAGATATAGAACATTTCTGTCATTGCAGAAAGCTCCATTGGACAGTGCTGCTCTAGATTAAGGAACTCAAAGGCCTTGCTGCTCAAAGTGTGGTCCACAGACCAGCAGCTTTGGTATCACCTGAGAGCTTGTTAGGCTTGTGTGATCTGCATTCTAACAAGATGTCTAGGTGACTCATATGCACATTAAAATTTAAGAAGCACTGTTCAAAAATACCCTTCCACTCTAAGATTCTATACGGTGACATCCATCATTGTTATCAGCATTATTTGTTCTTTTATTTAGCTTTATACAACATTATTTCAAAAAGAGACACTTTAGCCTTTTGAGATTTGGCATACAAAAGGAGAAGCTCCTTAAAGTGTGCTTTTTCTCTTTCTCTTGTAAAAGCTGCAGGATCTGGTGAATTTTTTTGAATATGTTTTTTCTAAACAAGCGAATCTTGAACGTTTTCAAATGAAGAAGCTATTGGGTTGGTCAACAGAGAGGCCTTTGGGATGAAAATAAGATTAAATAGAGAGAAAGACAAAGAGGGGAATAGATGAACTTAAAAAAAAAAAGGAGAAGGAACTTGACTTATTCATGCAGTTGACAAACAGGAAGGGCACCATGCTCTGTGACTCAGTGAGGCGGGGTACAGAAGCAGGGAGAGACATTAGGAAACGATCTCTCAGAATATACTCTGCCCGCCAGCCTGACATTCAGGAGATGGAGGGGAATTTCAGTGGCAACTTAGATTAAACTTTCATGCTTTCTCATGAGATTCATTGCTGTTCGTGCTGGTGGACAGAGTTTTCTTCTGGAACGTTCTGTGGGCTTTTAGAGTGGCTGTTGGAATTTAACAACTTGAGATGCTTTCCTCTGTCCAGTGCAGAGACTGGAATCACTGGGTTATCTCTAACTGGATGTACAAACGCATCCCTGCTGAGAGCATCTGGCCTGATGATACTTTTCTCCCAGAAATGCATGATCTCATATTAATGTGCCTCAGGGTGGTAGCCGCTATTGTCAGCAGGTTTTTGGTTCAAGATGGCCATAAAGCTGGGTTAGGTTTTGCCATTTTCCTGGGGAAATCATGCCCAGAGACTGAAGTCGATAGATGTCCTGAAATATCACAGAGAACTTATGGAGTTCAGATACTTGCATACACTGAAATTCCTAAACCATCTCGTTGGAGAACAATACTATGGCCCCCAGACAAGTTCTGCCCTTACTTTAAGAAACGGCTAACCTCATTCATGTAGCTTTCACCATACAGTCATTCATTCATTCAACAAACATTTCAAGAGCACCTTTGATATTCCAGGCGTTCTACTACACACTGCAGAAAGAGAGAATAAGACATACTCTTTGGCAAAGAAGCTTGGGGTTAGGAACAGTGGTGCTTAAAGAGTGGTCCTCAGACTAGCAATATCGGTGTCCCCTGCAAGCTTGTTAGAAATGCAAATTCACAGAACTGCTCCAGGCCTACTTAATTAGATTCTTTCCACTTGGGGCCCAAAATCTGTGCTTTACCAAGCTCTCCAGGGGATTTCTAAGTACAGTAAAGTTTGAGAAGCATTAGTCTGTAGACAGACATCATCAGGTGATTCTAATATAGTATGATAAGTGCAATATACAGATATGAAACCCCCCAGGCCCTGCACCCCCAAGGCAATGTTGGGCATTTTAGTAAGTGCTCAATGGAATAAATGTCGATTACTTGCTTGATTGATTGATGCATGAATCAGCCTGTAGAAACTAAATAATACTGGGATGATGGAACATACCTAAGTCCCTAGGACTTTGAATGGGTTGGATAGCTTGCTCGGGTCTCGCCACTCCTGTCTGCCCCACTGTAAAACCCAATATTTGGATCACTGTACTGTATTATATCCAGGATTCTTGGTGTTTTATTATCTAAAGCGAACAAAACTATAAACCAAATTTCCCCACCACCTAAACACTTTTCCCTGTATGAAGGACAAATAACTATTATTTAAGTACTGAGGAAAAGACGTTGGTGCTTCCATGGATTTGTGCCAAGCTGGCTTCATGAGAATCACCAAGCCACTTGTTAAACATAGATATTTCCAGACCTCCCGCTGGACGTTCTGAGTCAGTGGAAATGGAGAGAGGCTGGACAAAATAAAAATCTTAGAAAGCTCCTTGAGATGAGCCTGATGTAGTCACGTTTAAGGACTTCAGTTTGAAATGTCAGAGTTCTTAAAACCCTAGAATCCAGAGACTAGTTTAACCCACAGGAACCAGAGTCAATTTCTCAGAGGTTTTGAGCCTCATAGTGTAGACGAGCAGCTTTACTTGTGGTAGAACAGTAAGGGGACAAATACAGTGTCATTGGTTTTTCCCCTGGGGCTGAGGAAAAGGAAAGGGACAGCTTGCACACAAGTGCATATTTTTTCTCTCTCACTCAGTGTGTGTGTGTTTGGTGGTCCAGCTTCACTCATCTCGTGAACCCTCAGACTCCCTAGAGAGAGAAGGCAACCAAGCCAATGCAGAGTGCAAAGCCAACTTCAGAAAGACTCCTCTTATAGTATCAGAAGCCAGTCACATTCTAATTGAAATGATAAAACCAAGGGCTTGGAGGATGGGGATGGAGGCCAAGGCCTCCCTATCCCATCTAGGAATAAATGATTGCCTGAAAACGTTCCCAGGGGCCTTGCAACCTCAAATTTCCTCCTCAGCACTGCTGGAATCAACAGGCCCTGATCTGTCATAACCAGATCAAGGGCCACAGACTGGCCTAAAGGCTGCAGCCTATGTTAGGTCATTTCTCTCTCTAAGCCTGATTTTATTCATCTGTGGAGTGAGGTTATGGTATCTACCTCCTCAGGTTGCTCCAAAATAGACACAGGTTCTTAGCATCATGCTAGGTGTGTGGTAAGTACTTAGTTAATGATAGTGCCTACTGTTGTGGTCATTGTTGTCTATAGACTCAGGGTTCTCCAGAGAAACAGAACCAATAGGAGAAATTGGTTCTCCAATAGGAGATATGTCTATAAATCTGTATCTATATCTATATCTTTCTCTCTCTATTGATAGAGAACAACGTGCAAGAAAGAGAGATGATAGATAGAGAATTACTGTAAGGAACTGGCCCACACCATTATGGAGGCTAAGAAGGCCCAAGATTTGCAAGCTTGAGACCCAGGAGAGCTGATAGTGTAAGTTCCAGTCCAAGTCAGAGTACAAGTCCCAAGGCAGGAGAAGATCGATGTCCCAACTCAGAAACAGGCAGAGAGTGCAAATTCTCCCTTACTCAGCCTTTTGTTCTGCTCAGGCTTTCAGGTTATTGGATGGGATCACTCACATTAGGGAGGGCGGTCTGCTTTACTCACTCTACTGACTCAAATGTTAATCTCATCCAGAAACACCTTCACAGACACACCCAGAATAACGTTTAACCAAATATCTGTCCCCTGGTAGCCCAGTGAAGTTGACACATAAAAGTAACCAGCACAGAGTCATTGTGGTTTCCAGTTTACCGGGGGTTATGAGAAGTTACAGGCTAGTTTGTATGCATCATCTATTTTATTGCCCTTAACCCAGGTCTTCTGCCATCCTGATATCATCTACCCAGAGATTCTGGCCTTTATCTTCATGCAGTCAGAGGCTGGAGTTGATTTCTTAATCATATTCTCAGAGGTGGCAATGGGGGGAACACACCCCCAAACTATGGGTGGACAGATAGTCGCAGAAATGAAACCAGTGCAACTGAGAAAGCATGTGGCTTCTCCCACCAAAGGGCTAATGGCAGAGCTTAGTTTTATTGCCACATAAATCCTCCTTTGTCCTTCTTTCATCTCCTAACTTCTCCCATACATGCTAATTAATTAATTGAGCATACCTGTTTAAATCATCCAATCTTGATTCTTATAATGGTATGCCTGTGAGGGTTCTAAAAGTTAGAAATGATTTAGTATTGGAGGTTTTGATTACATTGAATATAAAATCAAATAAAATGAGCAAATGATGAATAGAAGAGGGGAGTGAGGTTTGAAATTAGCCTTATTTCCTGAACACACAAGAGGCACACTTAAGTTGGTTTTTATCTTGGCCTATTTTGGGAGTGATATATTTGGCTCACAGCCAGGAATAGAAGATAAACAAGGACCTGTATCCTCTAAACCAACCTCAGCACTATGGACATTTTGAGCTGGATAATTCTTTGATGTGGGGGGCTGTCCTGTGCATTTTAGGATGTTTAGCAGGGTCCGTGACCTCTGTCCAGTAGATGCCAGTAGTACCCCCAAAGTCATGACAACCAAAAATGTCTCCTAACATTGCCAGATGTCCCTTAGGGGGCAAAACTGCACCCAGTTGAGAACCACTGCTATAAACATTTTAGACTGTTAAATAAAAATGTGCTAACTTTCTCTAGGTCAATCCTCTTATTTATGATACTTTTTGTATAGGATTCACATTTGCTGAGCATTCTTTTATACAAACACAGCTACTTGCTTTCTCTCCTGCATTCCTGTTGGAGTTAAGGAATTTGCTTTCCTAACACGTTTCTTACTGAGTCAGGAAAGCATTGTGGGGAGTACAGATCTGCGTTCTAGTCTCCGCTCTATGCATTCTAGCAGTGTGGCTGTGACAAGTTAATGAACCTGGCATGTTTGTTTTCCAGATATGTTATGAGGATGATGCAATTCAGGCCTTAAAGATGGCAGTGGGGATTCAAAGAGTAACTGCCCATAAAAACCTTAGTTGGCCCATTGTAGCTGCTAACTAAATGTTAGTTCTGTTTATTATTGGCTGTTATGTGGGGCAACTGTGGATCTCACGCCTTTGGAATCTTCATCTCCCATTTAAATTGTCTCATGTCAAAGTACAGTTCAGGCCCACACTAAAGTCCTCAAGCTCAAGTCACGAGTCACGTGAAAGACACTTTCAGGTAGAATATACAGCCCTTTTTGAATGGAAGATACTAAACAGTATTTTATAAGGGATGCAATCTCATTTCTTACCTTCAGCCCATGAGAGGTGGGGCTGCTTGCACACAGTATCTTTTCTTCTTCCCCAAACACACTAATCTCTTCAGCCCTTTGCTGCTGGAGTAGGGAAAGATGGAGCTGGACATACTTCGTCCCAGAGCTGTTCATGAAACCTCTGTCAGGTTGGCCATCGCCTCCCAGGCCAGCCCTTTCCTGCCTTTGAAGTGAACTCTCCTTATCATGAACTGTCTGTTAGTGTCTGGACTAATCTGGGGAGAGTGGAAGCCAGAGTGTGTTGACTGTGGCCTTGGCAGGCAAGAAAAGTGTTATCTGTCTCTTGGAGGGTGCAAAGGCTTGACCTCCAAACAGATTGTTCCTTTTTCCTGGCCCCCAGCTGTGACGTTAGAATATTGATTTGTTTGTATGTCTAGTTTCTCTGAGGAACTTTGGGAATTTGTGTCAATAATAATCATAAATAGTAGCCATCATTTAAAGATAGGTACCATTTGCCAAACATCATGCAAAGTGCTTTTTCTGTGAGCTCATTTTATCGTCACAGCAACTCAGTAAGGTGGGGATCATAATCAGCATTTTAAAGATGAAGAAATTAAGGTTTGGAGAAATTCATGCTTTCAACATCATGTAGCTGGTAAGTGGTGAGCTTGGGTTGTTGTCCCAGATCCTCCTGATTCCAGAGCCATCCTCTTAATCACTGGACTCTAATTCTTCTCCACTCATCCCAAACCCTGAAGCCATTGGACTAAAGAGATGATTAGTTCCCAGAATACCTAAACTGGTAATGTTGACCTGTTAAACAGAGATGTGAGAAAGAGCCCTTTACTCTTTGTTAGCTGCAGGTCCATACATGGCCAGTCCAGGATGCACATGTTCCTTGAATAGTCCTTAGACATGGAGAAAGAGACTGGAGCAATCCCCTTCTCCATATGCAGACCTGAGCTACAAGATGGAATCTGTTGTAAAATTAGGTATTGAATTAAGCTGAAAAAAACTCTCCTTCTCCAACATCATTCCTTTCTTCATTGATTTCACAACTATTTATTAAGACTTTCTGCATACCTGGCACTGCACTTTGCATTAGGAAGACACAACAATAAGACATGGCACCACCCTCTAAAAATTTAGGAGGACAGATGGATATGTTAAAACAAAGTGTTCATGGTGGGTTTGATGGTAAAGGTTTGAGATGCTAGGCTGGCATATCGGGGGAAGTTGTGAGCTATATCTGGAGGGAGAGAAGGCTTCACATTGAATGTGACACATGAGATGGTCTTGGAGGGGTAGGTGTTCACTAATGTTAGAGGATGTACAAAGAAGGCATCCTAGAAAAGGTTGGGCAAAGGCTGTGAATAACCAGTGCCTATGAGGAGCTACAAGGAGTTTGGGATGGCTGAAGCCTAGAGAATGGAGCTCCAAAAATGTACCATCTCAAACATCACACAGTTCTCCCTTTAAAGAGCCAGAGCTATCCAATGCAAGATGCCATTTTACATTTTGACTTCATGTCGCTTTTGTATACCTGAAGACACGATTCCTATTGCAGATAGAAATCTCTAGCAAAGTGGTGATAGCAGAACCCATCACTACGTATACATCTGTGATAGAAAGATGATGGTTCAAGTCTTACTCTAGTCACATATCTTGCACATACAACCTGAGCAAATGGGGGCCTGTTGTTCCTACATAAAGCCCAACTCAACGTGCTGACACATTCAAATGAAAGACAACTCCCCACGAAAGCATCAAAGAACAATGAATGTCTTCTTTCGTGATTCCATGGAAAGATGGTCCAGAAGGAGTGATGTCATAGCATACTCTTCTCTTTGGCCATCCCTATTCTAAAGGTCCCACTCATTTGGCAGCCATCACCCCAAATCTCCTGTCACTCCCTAAATCCCCAGCTTGTCTCTCTGTGGTTTCTACTTCTGTGTGCATTCCTGTCTTGTAGGAGTATCTCTCTGCTTTTTCCAATATCTCTGTCTTTCTAACATGAATTAATTTAGTCTCTAGTTTTCTTCCCTGCCCAGCAGGGCCCTTCCTTTTGCCGATGGGGCTTATGGATAAAGAAAGAATCCTACTTAGAAGATGGGAGAATGGGAAAGGCTCTGAATACTTATACTTTATATATTTGTCCCTGTCACTCCTGCATGTGACTGGAGTGGGACACTCCTAAGTCTGAGTACAGATTTGATCCTCACTAGCAGTATGAACTTGGGCAAATAATACCTCTGGCTCTTATTTCCTTATCCATAAAATGCAGATAATTCTACCTATCCTAAGAGGTATATTGGGAACCACTGGTGAAAGAGCTTTAAAGTATAATAGGCTCAGCTTATGTCCATGATTGTGTGTTATTATATGCTAAAATTAGACACACCCCCTTTCCATCAGCTGTGAGAGGCTCATGTGGAAAACATGGTTATTTGAAGAAGTAGCAACTGCGATAAACCTAGTTATCTACTCCTGACTCGGGATCCAAAGTATAATAATTAATTGGAGTTCATGCTTTATTATCATTATTCACTTTTAAATTTTATTTTATAGGTTAGTCTTAGTAATACTTTTCCAAGGTCACACATTTTCCAGAGCATATTTTAGCATAAGTATCAAGGATGGTGTACTGTCAGGCTCCTACAAATCTGTATCGTTATTCCAGGCTATACTACTCCTTTGCAGGTTGACCTGGACAGAAGATTTTTACTCCTGTAGGTTTCTATCCTTCCTCTGATAATACTAGAATGTTCTCTCTTAATTAAATTGTAAAGTATGTATTTTCAAGGTAGCATTAACGAATGAAAATAATCCTGGATGCTTTAGTCAGTCAATACTTATGGGTCAAATCTGCACCTTTGTGAGCCTAATTTTTATTGTTGTTTTGCAGAATACTGTGACAACAATAATAAAAATCCTTAGCACCTTCACCATTTCACTTACAGTTCTTTTCTATGCATGTGTGTAAGTTTTATATTGTAGTATGTCATAACTGTTTACCATAATCATCATAATTATTTCTTTAATGGCCATGTAATCATCCATCTTGTTAATGCACTATAGTTTACTTAAACTAAATTTTCAACAATAGGAGATTGGTTGTTTTCCAATTTTTCCACTATTATAAGTTACCTCTAGGTTACATATTTGTACATATAGCTTCTTTCATTTTTTTAGATTATTTTCTTAAGATACACTCCTAGAATGGGAACACTGAGTCAAGGAATGTGAATTCTTAGTAGTTTTTAAATAAATTGACATTATTTTTCCAGTTTATAATGCCATCAGCAATATATTAGTATTCTACTTTCATTACAACATTATCATTAGTATTATTTTATATTTAATATGCTCAAGTAGTACCTTTTGTTTTTGCACTTTCTCAAAAATAGCAAGTTTTAATCAAACATTTGCTTATAAATTATGCATTCTCTCATGTTTTGAAAAGCCAGTTTTAAAACGTAGGTAGGCTCTTTTCAAACATCGGGAACTCTTGCTGTCCTTCTCTCTCCATTGCCCGATAACTTTGTGTGCTAAATAAAGCCAATACTGATATTTTTCTGAGCAAAATATTCAGTTGTGCTGCTATATTAACTAAGTAATGAAGAAATGAAGACCTGTGTGTAAGGAACTGCAGGGAATAACCAGATAAAATCATGGGAAAATTAGAAAATAAAAAATTAGGAAATTCAGGAATATGTGTTTTCACCAGCATTTCCAATGTCAAAAACAGGGCTGCAATTCAAGTAGTTTAATCTCTGGTCAGATGTTAATGACTTTCTCTAGCTAGTCCCTAACCTGCTCAGCCAATCTGACTTTTCACCTGGCAAACTCAGGAGCTTCAGCCTTCCTGCTTCCAATATTTCCTTCTAGGTTTTATCCCAAGAAAGCTTCCTGATGAATGAAATCTCCCCGCCAAAATGCCTTCACTCCATTCCCAATCTGATCTTGCTCCAGATCAAGTAAATGCATGAAACCCCGTGCTATATGAAAGGGTTTCCCAAACCACAGCCCTGACAGCCTGCCAATTCCAGAGACCTGGTTTTGCCCTCACTTCCAGGCAACTTCGCCTGTCCCTGAGATGGATGTCTTCTACAATCTGCCGAACGGTGGAAGGACATTCCAAGAGCACAGGCTGCCATAGAGTCGTCCTGGAGTTGAGTGACCATTATCTCTACTAGAGCTTTCTCTTGGACCTAAGGATGGTAGGGTTTGGTTGAACAGGATAATTGCTGCATATCGGTCTCTAGGAACATAAAGAAATAACTCACCATGTTTTCCCCTTTTTCCTCTTTCAGCCTCAACCGAGGGTTCTCCATAAACGTGGTTAGCCTTTCAAGCTGCTGTCCTGCCAGTTGATATGAACATGGCCTGTTCCTCACAGAAAGACTTACTCGTGGCACTGCCAGAAGATATCCTTGGAGCATTGACAGATTAACCAGATTAACTGAAAAAACACCCACTCAGTCAAGATGATGGGCTTTGGAAAATCTTAGTTTGTGTGGATTTTGAAATGAGGTGCATAATATACAGTGCCAACTCATTCCAAGTGGTCATTGGCAGACCATTAGCTGGAAAATTGCTTCCAGTTTTCATCACTGTGCATAACTCAAGCTCCCTTTGGGTAGCTGTCTGTGCCCTTCACTAGAAGTCCTATTTTAGCATGGCAACTACTGGATTATTTTATTATGTGTGCAGATGGCATGATGTGTTAGGAAAAAATCACAGCAGTTCTGCAATCTCAGTGGAAGTGTTCACCATGTTATGCCCTGGTAGGAATGTAAACATGTCTCGATTATGTTAGTTATGATGTCTCAAGGTATTCTGTCCAACTCTTAAGCACTTTATATGAGAACACTACACTGAAAAGAATCAGCACGTTCGGTACATGTGAGGAAATAAGTATTTTCTTTTTTCTTTTGCAAATCTTGTCTGTCCAAGACAAACATATCCCCAGTCGTTTGTGGTAGATTGGTGTAAATATGGCCACAGTACTGTTAGACTTAACCTCTTGACACTTTACTGAACGACTGGGTTACTTGTAGCCCCGAAGGGAACTAGAAGTGGGCCTGCTGATGGTAATATCTTAGGTCTTGGTTCTGCGTACCTAGGCACAACTTAGCACACGCACCTACCAATACTGGAACACACAGGGGGCTTGTATTTGGCCAAGGTCCGTATTCTCTCATTCTGTATAAGAGTTATTTCAAAGAAAATAAAAGGGGTGGCCTTCTTTTAATCTAAGACCATGCTGGGTTGATGGTAAGGACAGCAGAATGCAGTTTTCCTGTGTGGTCCAACTTTAAGACTTTGGAAAACTCTCTAAGTCAAGTTGAAGTCACAACTCTGGAGGGAAAAAACACCAAGTAACCCCCTTCATGCCTAGAAACAGAAAGTGTTCAATCCCACATTAGACTCCTTCCTCGGTAGAGAACCTACTAGTCCCTTTTAATCCTTTCTGGGATTATACCCACAACTAATTATTTTTTATGCTATGTTTTACAACAAAGCACAGTCCTGGGAAACTGGTCAGTCCAGTTATTGCTTATCTTTAGGCATTAGAGAAATGTCCATATTGACTGACCTTACATAATGCTTTAGCATTTTTTTTTTCCTGAAAATATGAAGTTGGCTGAATCAAAAACTCAGCAAAGTGTGTTCTGTGTGCCCATGACCTCAGCCAGGGACTGATAGGCATCAGAGGCTTTTCTTGAAATACACGTAACAACTCTGGGACCCTGCCAGCACAAGCAAGCTTGACATTTTAGGGAGTCTCCAGACACACACTCATTGTCTACTCTCCCCACATCTTGCCTCCTCTGGGGGGGGGGGTCTCAGGAAATGCATAGCCCATTGAAGAAACGCCCATGCCTGAGATTTGGAAAGCTGACCAGGAAGGGGAGAGAGACCCACATGTGATTCGGGTGAGCCACCCGGCAGGATGACTCAAGCCTGTGGGCATGTGGTGTCACAGAACCAGGCTTCCAAGAGGGAACTCAGAGAAGTTTCAGTCACCGCCAAGATCTGGCCCTTCAGTGGGTCAGCACCAGGCCCATGAAGCCCTCGCAGACCATAACCCTTTGCTAATCCAGAATTAGGAGGCCAAACCCTGGCTGCCAGTGCCCCTGGACATAACATCCCGGTCTCTACGGCCCACGGCCGGAGTTTCAATTCTAACTGCAGGGCTTCCTCATCTTTCGTTCCTTCCTTTACTCAGCAAGCGTTCTTTGAGCACCTACTATGAGCCAAATTTTATGCTGGGGCAACGACAGTGTGCAAGGCGGACTCTCCTTGCCTTTATGAAACAGTATCTCCTCCTCCCAGACACTATCCCCACCCCACCTTTTCCACAGTGAAAACTGAATTCAGACATCATCCGCCCCCAGCCTGAGAAACCTGGGAAAATGCACATGGCAGCAGGCGGGTCCTTTGAGGAAGTGGGCAGGGGAGGAAGAGGTATAGACAGCATCAGGCCACATATTGGCACCCTCCATGTACGATCAGCCC
Organism: Equus quagga; assembly: GCF_021613505.1. Classification (NCBI taxonomy): domain Eukaryota; kingdom Metazoa; phylum Chordata; class Mammalia; order Perissodactyla; family Equidae; genus Equus; species Equus quagga. Next base: position 22,172,112 of record NC_060282.1, read on the forward strand.
TTCCAGCACCTAGATTTAGCTGGTAAGAGCTTCCCAAAGCAGCTTTCAGTTGCTTCCCTTGATATCCACCCTGATTGCCTAGGTTCCCATTCTTCATATAGACGCAACCATTCCTCATTATGCTGGATTCTCTGAAGTTCCATTTCTATAATTTGTCCTGGGGATGCAGAATTGGGCCTGATGAAGCCAAAAGAACTACTGGCAGGTGCTGAGATATTGGAGCTGGGAATTAATTGACCTAGCAAGGGACATTCTGCGACTACTGCTAACACCCTTGGGAAACTGGTGTTTTCCCACCAGTTTCCCAATGGTGCAGATGTCCGTTAAATGATGGTGGCTCATCCTTACTCACTTTGGCTTTTGCAAAATACATCCTGAACAATTAAATAGGAAAGTTTCCTAGCTTTTTTTCTTTTTTTTTTTCTTGAGTCGAAAGAGTGCTGGAAAATTATTAAAAGTTAATGGGTGAAGATGGAGATGGGAGAAGGCAAAAACGAAAACAATGGAAGAGCCCAGTTGAAGATGGCTTCTCTAAAAATGCCTTAATTCCTGGCACGTACCACATATTTGCATATGAACTGCTACTGTTTTCCAAACTGTCGACTTCTGTTTGAAATCATTTTGGGGGATAGTTTTGGAAACATGGTGGCATAAAATCTGAGCCGTGAGGAGCTAAACCAGCAAAATGGAGAAATGACTTCGTTCACAGCCTCGGGATTCTTTGCTACCTGTTGGTCCACAATTACCCATGGTTCCTCCATGCTGTGCTGTACCTTCTTCCCAAGATGTTTGTAGGAAATTTTACCTCCCATAAGTTCAGAAATGGCTGTGGTGAGTTCTGTTCAGTAGGAGGCGGGACACGGGGGAGGTAAGGGATAAATATTTTGATGTCTGACGGCTGTACACTGTTGATGTTTGACTTTTCCTTTTCCTTAAACCTGTGCTACACCTTTTATTAAAAGGCGGACACCCCTACTTGTACAGGAAGGGCGCTCTTGGGAATGAACAGAAATGAATAATTATCTGACTCTCTGGGACGCCAAGGGGATTAGCTTGTTCCAGCTCCAGAACTGAATTAAACATGCAGAGCGGTGGTGGTTCTGCTAGGGTGAAAAGCAAATCACTCCAGTGGTTTAAGACATACCTAGGGGGTAGGGACCCCGTCAGCTTTCTCTGTGGGTAATGGCTTCAGATCCCTGCTCAGGCTCTGTGAGGTGTGTAACTGCACATTTGACTTCTACCTCCAGACCACGGGTAAACAGCCCAGGCTTCTCTCCAGAGTCCCTTCTCAGTTGCCCACACAGAAGCTAATAGTCCTTAGTTCTGAGGGATTTCTGCCATTTTTAACATTCAAGGGGAAAAGGAATATCAACCTTCCATGAGAATATAAACGAAGGATAAAAACCTCTAATGGATTTGCCCTCTTGTTACTTGCAAATGCTTTCTTTGTCTGCAAATGTCACATAATTGATTTTGGATAGGAACAATAAAAGTCTCCTGTAAGAAAAGTTTTCAAGACCCCCTTAGCACTCTAGTTTTACCAAAACCTCTTTCCAGTGCATTAGCAGCTTCATTCTTTGTGATGCTTTCCTCTACGTTCTTTAGAGTAATTTTGTTACTTGACAACTAGACCTAAAGCTGTCGTAATCTCTTTTTAAAAAATCTAATCTTTGAAAATGACATAGATTTCTTTATACCTTAAAGGCGGTTTTTATTCCTCTCTCCCACAGCCCCCACCACCCCACTTTTTTGTTTTGTTTTGTGGGGGGTTTTGTCTTTCAATCTCTTTCTTCTTTTCGCATAGTTCTGTGGGTAGATTTCAAATCTTCTATAAAGAACTCAAACAGAAAAACAGCCATAACCTTCTTTCCCCAGTACCGACTAATAAATCCTTCTTAAGCTGAATCTTGGTGAAAGCTTGCTGCCCAAACAGCAGTGGGACATGGATGGGCATCTCCAGGGAGTGACTGGTCAGCACCACTAATCAAAACGGAGCCCATGAGATCATGAAGGAGCACAGACCAGGAGACGCCTCTGCTCAGGGCACAGCTGCGGACTCTCTTTCAAAGACAAGCTGGTCCTGCTCTTTAGTCTCCTTAGATCTGCATCTAATCCTGTCACCAGAGAACTATCTTATGAATTCTGCTTTATCAATGTGCATGTCTTCTGGCACCGCTGCACAACTTCAAGGTCAAAGAGGGCCGCGTTTCCATTATTTTGCTCCAGTGACTTCCTCTAGTGGGGAGACAGGGAGCATTCTTTTGAAAGCTCACCACCTGTGGGAAGCTTGAGGAAAAGTTGTCCAGGTGCACAAGGAGGTTCTGCCATTCCTTAAGAAGAAGAACAAAAGAGATCCTTTCCTGGAGAGTCTCTTCCGGGAAGGTGGCTGGAGGAATAGTATCAGTACTGGTTTTCTTCTGCTCATCACCTTGGCCCTGCAGGGAAAATTCTAGGCCGAGGGGGAGGGCCCTGTTTCTAAGATCTAAAAGTTTGAGGGTGAAATTCATCCATGACAAATATAAAGGGATAGTGCCAATGAGTACGGGGGCCATGTTTAGACCTCCTGCCCAACAGCACCAAGACTGAGAAACGACTTCCACAGAATAGCAGAAAATGGGTGTAAGCGGCTTTGTACCTCTGGAGTTTCATTTGCCAAATAGGGCTATTTTAAAACCTTGAAGAGCCCCAAGCATCCTTCCTTCAGAGCCTCCCTTCCCCAATTATATCAAGCACTAGAAGGTACCAACAACATACACTTAGTAAAATTTGAAGTAACCATATGATTTGCATTGAATTGCGGTTGACTGGTTGACAATATTAAGTGTTGTAGCTCTTTAGACATTATTTCTGATTATATAATATTCATATTTTGGAGCCAATGGTTTGGGGATTTCATTTGTTTAATTGCTTGTTTAATTGTTGTTGTTGTTTTCCAAACCTCGCACATTTGCAGGTCTTAGAAAGGCTCTTAAACCCAGGCCTTTTTGCCTAGAAACAGCCCTACTAACATGAACAACAAGGAGACTGTTAAATTAATCCTATGTTGGAGATATAATACCTAAAACATTTAAGACACCGAAGACTCTGCTGGTTGCCTTCTGCATTGTTTATAGCCTTTTAAATTTCAATCGTTTGAATCAAGGGAAATAAGCAGGCTGCTTTCACCTGACTTTGCCACATTGGCACACACACAGGTACTAAACGTGGAATTCTAAACTGGATTGACATATAAGAGCGCACAGGTCTGTGCGATTGTAATCACCAGCACCCCGCCCTCCCCGTAATCCTATAAAAATGTATTCAAATGCTTTGCTCTGAAAAAAATTCTAAAATAAGAGATTCTTATTAGATCATTATTTCTCTCAGGGTGGGGGAACTGATTTTGTGACATAAGCTTGAAGAAAAAATTGCCCGCCGTTCAATGCCTTGAGCATCTGGTGGTTAACACGCCTGGTTCCACAAGCCGATGGTGGTCTTCTCCCATCACCCCAGAGCTTAGCCTGGCCTCCCTTTACAATAACACAAATACCACGAAGACACTTTTTGAAGCTCTAAGACTCCCTGCTCAAGCATAATTCACAAATATGACTTGGATTGAACACTACCATGGGCCTTGACTATATGATTCCTAAATAAATTCTAATTCTTTATTTCCACTATTTTTTTTTTTTTACCACAGTTATGTATTTGCATTGGGAGCTGCCTGCTAACTCTGTGGCAGCTTTTGACAATTCCTATGCCTAGTTCCCATGCAATGCGTTTGAGAGAAGACCAAGAATATGTTTCCCCACGTACCAGCTGCAGAGGTTTTGAAGTGTATAACCAGGTTCTTCTTCACAACAAAAGGCCCCTGTCTATAGGTGGGAACCTTAAAAGAGAATGAGGAGGTGGGTATTCATGTTTGAACACTGGAAACATTGGGTTTTTTTAATTGTAATGCACCTCAAATCACCAGAAAGAGAAGGGGTAGCCTCTTCGATGAGCATTGGCCCCCACTGCGGGTAGTTGGGGTTCCACTTGCTTAAACTCACACATAGGCAACTTGAAGACTTTTTGGGGCTCTGAATGATTTCTCCACCACTACCTTTCCTCCACCAATAGAAACATGCTATCCTTACAAGGCCATGTTTGGGGAGACCACAGTTTAGCTCATGAAAGAAGTTCACATTGCAAAGAGCTGAATAATGCACGGTTCTTGACTTTGCCCTGTAAGTCTCAGTCATGATTGGCACAGAAGCAACTAGTCTGCTGAAAAGCCAAGCCAGCACAAATGTTTTGAAACTAATTCCACCAAAACTCTTGTGTCACTAAATCATACAACTGTAGTTCCAGTTAATCCGACTATTTAATATCATTGGGCACTAAATTAAATAGCTGTACACAAAATTTTAGAAAAGATCAATATTGTAACAAAGTTACATATGCTCAGTAAAAAGTACCTGAGAAAAGAAAATATTGATCTCTTGTGGTTTGTATACTTGAGTTATTTTTAGGACTTTGTGGAAACGCACCATTCTGATAAAGGGGAAGAAGATGTTTTGAATTAAAGAATACTTGACTTCAGTAGAAATCACTCCTCTCTTTGGGCCTTTGCTCATCTGTTTGGGATGCAACCTTAGCAGACAGGGTTGTTTGGAGACTAAAATGAGCCAAAGGGAGAAGCTGTCCTGTACCACCAAAATAATCTGTGTAATTATCATGGTGAGGCGGGCTACGGGCTTGAGTCAATGAGCCCCTTCCCTTACTTTATGCCTCCTTCTCATAGCTGTTATTACTGGGACTCCATTCTGGGATTTAAAAAAGTAAAAGAATGATAAGAAAGTTACAGTCAGCATTTTGCACGCACACACATGCTTTTTCTCGTGTATGTGGGCTGATCTGCAGAGCCCAAGGCCAAGGCACACGTTTATCTCCACTTCTCCACCTCCCAGAGGTTTAGAGTCCTGTCACGTAGCCCAGAGGGAGCGTCTCAGGCTTGGCATAGTGCCAACAAAGGCTGCCAACCGTGGGGTTGGAGAAGACCAATGAAAGTATGAAGTTGACAACTTGAGAGTCACAGGACGCGGAGAGCCACATTCAACTTTCTTGATGTGCTACTGTATATTAGTATTCTAGGAAAGAAAGAGGAAGAAAAATCACACGATATGAGTAGAAAACCAGTGTTCTCAATAGCCTATGAAGGAAAAGAATTTGATGAAAAAAAAACTGATTCACTGTTTTACAAACACTAACAAACATGGCTATAAAAGCACATTTTGTAACACAAAAGCCTATGTAGACGGTAGAGGTTTTTATAGCTTCCTTAAGTGAGTAGTTAAACCAGCAGTCTGAATTCTCTTAGTCCCTTAAGAGTGGTTAATTAAAGAAGTATTTTCCTTACTCATTACCCACAACGGTGGTTTTTTCTCTATGCACCCTAGAAAAACTCCCAGGACTAGACATAGGAGGGCACGAGCAAGTTACATGGCGCGATGAGTGCCTTTTCTGTCAGAAGTTCATTTAGTTCCCTGGGTTCCCAGGGCATATGATGTTTAGAAACTTTTTCTCTAAACGTAAGAATTATTGTGCACCACAATTTTGAACCACCGATTTCCATATCTTAAGCAGCTATCAACTCGCCAGTTCTCTTCGGGTCTCCTTTATATTTTCTTATAATGTCTCCTCCTGTTTGGGGTTGTCCTCCAAAAGAGTTGGGGGGCATGATTCTTTTTAAATTGATAGAAATGAAACTGTACAGATTTTTGCCCCCTTGTATCTGTGAGCATGATCTCTGTCAGGCTGGAAAATCTGCTTTATCATTTTGTATATTTGACTATTTTGTATTCAGCATTACTTGATTCCCTATGTGCATGGCGATGTATTAAAATGTGGGATTTCTATTACCGTGTAAAAGAGTTTTGATTCTGATTTTCAACATATATCCTTGGAAAAAAATTACATTAAACTTTTCATTTCTATTGTCTTCAGCTCATCAGCTTTGCAGAAGAAAAAGAAAAGTTAACAGCATTTCACTTTCCCTGTGTTAGCTAATGATGCAATTCATGGTGGAAAATTGTCCTCAATTATGCTGTGTTTCCTGGAGAAACAATATATGTGAAATGAATTGGTGGCCTCCCTCCAGCTCCCAGCACACAGAATTCCCCCAGCACCAAATCCCACCAGCATAATTGCTATTACTGTTGAACTCTTTAGTGTTGAGCACAGCTGGGGGAAAGACACAATTCTCTTCATCTGCAGATATGGTAACACCCTGGAAAAAGGTGGGACAACAGATCTTGGCCCACCAATTTGCTCTCACCCCAGAGAGTCTTAAGTGCTTATAATAGCATGATTGATGGCATTTCCCAGCTCCTCTATCTCCATCTCTCCCAGTTGGTGACACAGTCCAAGCTATCTGTATTTTATCAATAGAGATACCGACCTTCAAATAACACCAGCCCAAGAGATCTGGGATTAGAAACCAGTTGTCCCAAACAGATCTGGCACAGCCAATTCTGTAGCTCAGCAAAGATCTGGATATACTCCACTCTCAGCTACATGTTTAGAAGATGCCAAAAATTTTTCTCAAATTAAAAAATCCACTGAATAATATGATGCACCAAATATCAACAACAGACCATTTGTCTGCTCTAAACTACCATTTTCACCCTTCCTTTTCTCAAGGAGACATCCTAATGAGTACTTAGAGCCACGATGACTTTACTGAATATAATGAATTGCCTCAACTTGTACTCAAGAAACACTTCTTTCCCAGAAAGGAAAAGGTCCTTATAATTGCATTTAAAAAAAAAAGGAAACATCCTTTGCCTTTTTTATTACATGTTTACTGTGAATCTGGGTTGGTTGGTTTGTTTGTTTCCCAGAAAAGGTTTCCAAAAGCAAAGCCTGTGATAACCTTTTAGGTTAGCTTACTGACTCCGTGTATAAACCTTCTAAATCTGTCTACACACCTTATAACTCTAAAAGCACAATGTCTCCCACTTTCTATTTATGCAGATGAAGAACATGGAAAATGGGGTAAGCTTTTTGTCAGTTAACCACTTTAAAAGCTGTAAAACTTGAGCCCCCAAGTCCAGTATTCTCTTTGACCTTTCTTGGATCATTTCTGACCATTCTGTCTCTTCTTTTTGTCTCTTTCTCTTACCATTTTCTTCCTTTCCCCCTTTCAGTTATCTGCCTTTACTTTAGCTGTTCCTCCTCTGTGTGCCTGGTTGATGCCTTTCTCTGCCTTACCTTCCTTTCCTTCTATCTCATCTCTGTCTCTCTCCCTTTTTCTGTCCCATCTCAATCTCTCTCTTTGAGTCCTTTGTACCCTCTCCTTCTTTCTTTTTCCTTTCTGTAAGGTAGGACACTCGTATTATTTGTATTTGTATCCCCATCTCTTGGCACAAAATAATTGCTCAACAGATTTTAGGTGAACTGAATTAAACTTGGTGCCACGTCCTTTCCAGCTTACTCTCCTCCTTCCTACTGAGCCTAGCAACCCCTACTAGTACTTCATTGAGCAAACTAACTCAGAGTAATAAAAACTAATGCCAGGTGTGTTTTCAGAGGTAAGTGAAAGCTTTAGATAGTAACGGGCCTAGGTAGCTTTGGGTAACGCAAGCCAGAAGTAGGCAGATTCCCCTAGATACCACATTGCCAGTACAAAGAGATATCCTACCATCTCAGTGTTTTGGGAACTCATACTTTCCAGGATGAACACGGTAGCCATTTTTGGATCAAGGACAGTGATGTCATGAGAAGCTCAGTCGAAGCCACCAAAATTATTTGTTGACCTAAGCTTATTCAGAATCTTATAAAATCCCTCTGTGAGACCTAGTAAATGTACACCGCAGTGTTAGATATTTTGTGCCAGAGAAAGCTGTCGCCAGTTGAGGTTTCTTATGGTGATTATGGAATCATTAGGATTGTCAGTAGCTTATCTTTCACAGAAATCTATTTTATGGCATGTAAATATGCACATTGTAAAATAGCTTTCCATTACCTTTCATGATTTTTTGTGCGTCTATTGAAAAATCAACTAAAAAATAAGGTTTACTGAAGGCCACCACGTTCTTCTGTTTTTGTGTAGCACTGGGGAGTTGTAAGGTGGGAGTGGATAATGAGAACTGTATACAGTTGTTTCACAAGTGAGGATTGTCCATTCTCATGAGAAATGGAAAACTTGCCAGGGTCCTATTTTCCTTGCATACCTCTGTCCTTTTGGTAGTAACTCAAATATTATGAAATCTCTCATTGCCCAGTCTGTAGAGGGAAGTCCAAGAGGGGAATAAAAATATGTATGAAAATATTTCCAGATTTTACTTTGTTCCTCCTGGAACTTCCAAAGTAGAACGTGTGAGGGTGGGTGTGTGTTACACAGAAAATAGCTTCAAACTCCTCGTTCCCGTCTATGCCATCCTCATTATGCACCCAAGGCAGCTGCTTCCCTTCCTTACCCCAAATCTTTCTGCCTCTGCCCCTCTCAACTCCCAACCAGAACTCTCCCAGCCACTAGACTTTTCTGGTTCTCATCTCCCTCAACACCCTCTTTCCTTCCATTTCTATGCTTCTCTTCTAAATGCCAGCCATTTTCCGTGTAATTTTCCTATTTTGGCTTCTCCAGCTCTGCTTTTCTATACCTGTTGCTCTGATTCTGCCTCACATAAGTGAGTAAGCACTAGCTTTTCTTTAGTGAGCAAGAGAGAGAAAGGGACGTGATAATACAATATTTTTTCTTAATAATTTTCTTTATCAATTCTTCTTAGTAAGTCTTGCCCCAGACTGTAGAATAGATGATCAAAAGGTGAGTCACAGCAGGTTAATGTGATTGCCACTCATGGCTCAAGTTCTATCTCCAGAAAGTAAGCCTTACAGGCCTCCAGGTCTTTTTTGTTTATTCGTTTAACAATCACAGATGGATTGCAATCTTGTGCTGTTTGTTCTATGTGCCAGGAACTGTGCATGGTTTAGAGCTAAGTCTTGGTGACTCAGAGATGAATGACATTTTTCCTGCCCTTAAAGATCTTACAAAGAGCGATAAGGAAGTCAACAAATAATTTCTTCTGTAAGAAGGAAATTAAATTTCTTATTAAAATGCAAATATCTCTGGAAGGATAATAACATAAACCCCACTCATTCTCAGATGCTGGGAGTGGGGAGAGATGCAAGAATCTTCCATGTCAAGTAAGCTCTGACAATATGATGTATGTACTTATCGAACTCCTAGAGACGCATCATGCACATTAGCATATTAAAGGCTCTGAGAAGACTTGTGGGAAATAATCTATTTGTTTAGTACAGCATTTTCAAAATTTATTCAAGCATCAACTATTTTCCCCCAGAGAATACCAACAGCCCAGAGAACAAGTACTTTTGGAAATGCTGTTCTAAGCCAACTATTAGCTTGGCAATATGTTATCTCAACCAGATGAGTACAAAACCCCTCAGGAAGTAAGTGGTGCAAAAGATGGGCTCCCTAGAAGGTGATGAGGGCTTAGGGGCAGAAAGTGGGCTAAAAACCAATTTGCTAATTTCTGTTGACTAATTATGAAGCAGCTACTACACTGTCAACCCTGTGAGCTCATCACATCCTAACCCTGCCACCAGCCATGGATGAGAGAGGGGAAAACAGTAGTGTGACTTTGGCCAAGGCTCACACACCTCTGGAGTTTAATGTTCTATCTTGGAATATTAGGAGTTTGGAATAGCTGGACTCCAGTATGTCTTTGAAGCATAATATTTTAAGCCAAATCATAACTTTGCGCCACCTTACCTCCAATTTTGCTTTAAATGCGCAGTAAGCATACGTTAAAAAATCCAGAAGCTCCACTCCACTGTACCTAATTTTTCTTCTTAAAGATTATGGAAGACTTTTTATTTAACATGTGTTTGTCTCACAAGTGTTATGGAAGATTTCAAAGGAAACAAGAACTTGGATCACAATTTGAGCAATCACACAAGCTTATAGACCCATAGTTAGTAACTTCACCAATATGAACAGATGTTGCCTTTTATTCTTGCATACAATGGAGCTGGGGAAAAAAGAAGTCATTCAAAGAATTTGAAAAAAAGAACAAGTGGTATAAAACTTGACACTTTGGGTATTTTTCCTTTGATGATGCTCTATTCAAAAATTAAGGGAGAGAGAGAGAGAGGCTGAATTGAGAACTATATTTTAAAGAAGGACTCATAAAGATTCCCACTAACTCCCGAGAGATGATATTTCTAAGGTGTGTTGGTATGCGTGCATGCATGTGTGCTTGTGCACACAGTGATGGAGATTGGGGTGGGGGGCGAAGGAGGAAGAGACTGGAAGAGTTTCAAAGACCTGATTCCCTTTCGGTCAGGTTGACTTCCCCTCTGATCCCGGACAAGACAGATGAATCCCTGCCTTTGTTGTCCCTTTGAATTTGTCTCTATTACGTTGCAGAATGATTCAGTGATGCTGCTGCATGAAAATAGAATAATGTTTTTGGTTTTTTAATATATTTTATTTTATTTTGAAAAACAAGAATTGTTCTGAGACTCGGTCCTGACGAGTATGTGATAATGGTGTCTGAAATGCAATTTAATGGATTTCAACAAAAACAATAACTACATTAACTGAGTGCTTGCGATGGGTCTAGAATTCTTTACGTTGCCTCATGTAATCCTCACAATATTATATTAGATATTATTAGTCTCATTTCACAGGTGAAGAAGTTAAGATTTAAAGAGATTAAATTTTTAGGCCAGATCACACAGCTCATTCAGCTATATCTGACTGGGAAACACAAAATTTCAGCCATTGGACTATACACGTTTATTGAGCATGTATTATACACTTGCTACTATGCTAGACAACTAATCCTTTGCATCAGTTGTCCTTGACCTCTTCAAGATCACGAGTACTTTGAAAACCCTCCTGAAAGCCTATAGATGCTCTTGTCCAAAAATGTACCCAACACACAAGTCTTTACATACATTTTCAGTGGGGACTTTCTGAACGGCATCCCATTTTAAAAATTCTTGCCTTAAGTAATAGCACAGAATTTAATTGGTGAAGAGATGATAGCAGAAGACACGGAGCCAGCAAAGACTTAGCCCTGAGTTCACAGCAAAGTTTCTCTCACAGGAAGAGGGGAGATGGTCATGATTCATTCCACAAGTAGTCACTGAATGCCTCCGGTGGGAAGTACCATGCTAGGCCCTGAGAATACAACAGGAAATTGTGCAGACAAGGTCCAGTCCTCATGGAGAATGTTTTTCAGGAGGGCAGACAGGTAAGTAAACAGGCATCAAATTTGTAGCTCTCATTCTACATTTTCACTCTTCTCACTGCTTCTAAGTGAGTCCAAAGGCCTAGCTAACTAGGTTTTGGATGTGAATAGTGAAGATATCGCTATTGCACAGTTTCTGTCCCAATATATGACGTTGAAAATATAATGAGAACTTCTGTTAACAAAAATATTTTTCTTTATTGCCTTTGGTAAAAAAGGAAGCAAATAGACCTACTCTTTCAAATGCTGATTCCAACATCTGTCCTCCAAAATCAGTATTAATGTATTCTCTTCAAATTAGGACTTTTGATTTTCTGGGAATAACAACAAAATTAACTATGCCTTTTTTTGTGCCATTTCTGTTAAAATTTTAAGCACCTTCTTTTTGTTCAATGTGTTCTTCAATTCAGCTGAGGTTGGAGGTAAGATGTCTGTTAGAAGGAAACCAAGTACACATCCTGTGTCCTCATATGGTATCGTTTCAAGCTTGTCAATTCTGTTTTTTTATGCTTGTATGAAGGCTTTTACTTACTCATAGCCCATTTATTTCCACAAAGTAGTTGAGGCAATTCACAAGAAAATATACTGTAAAATGGAAAGCTATAAATAAATTAAAATCAGGATCAAAGAAATGATAGCACAATTAGAAGATCAAGACAAGGATGTAGGTTGTAGCCTATATACTTTGGCCATCATTATTAAAGAGGAGCCATAAATTTCATGTCAACTTGGGAGGCAATCACAGTGATTTACAACATCCATAAAAATAAACATGGATGTCTAGTGGAGAAGAATACATAAGTCACATGAATTTTTAACATAAAACAGAAGTTGTTGTGCTAAATGTGCGTAAGACTATGCCACAAACCCCTGGGAGTATGAGTTCAGTCTTCTCTGATGACGTGGGTGAAAAAGTTGGAGAAGTACTGCCTTGGGGAAAGTCAAGTTTTCTTTCCCACATAAGTCTGAGAAAACTCTTAATGCGTCTTTCTAGGTGGGCCCCTGAGTAAAGCAGTAGACAGCGTCCCTACAGGAGATGCAAGAAAGATTTTCATGTCCCTCCAAGGCAGCAAAGGGCACCACAACTATGTGCAACCAACTGGAAAAAATTCTGTGGGCCCCAAAATTATGTGATCTCAGTTTATGATCTCATCAAATCTAAAGGCTACCTAGAGGATTGAGACTAAGGAATAAGCAAGACGATATGCTCATGACTAGGGTCCCCTAGCGACCAACCTCAGTCATAATAGTAATCGTGTTTGGAGCGTCTGTGATGTGACAAACACATCAATGCATTGTTTGATTTAATCCTTACAATAACTCTCCAAGGTGGGGACGTTGGTCAGGACCCTTTCACTTGCAAGTGACTAAAGCCCATCTCAAACTACCTTAAGGAAAAAGAGAAGAGAGAGAGACAGATTTATTGGATGATGTATTGAAAATTCCAGGGCCACATGAAACATGTGGCTCTTTCAGTTTCCACTCTCCACTCAGTATCTGCTCTCTTCTCTGAGTGGGAAAGCGGCATCTCACTGCTCCAGGCTGACACAGAAAGGGCCACTGTCTTACAACATCCAAGCCAGTCCTGAAAGGAGTTGCTGATGAGCCATTTTGGGATCACTTGCCCACCCCTTGGCACAGTCAGTGTGTCCAAGAGTATGGGGCCCTCTAATTGGTTGGCCCATGGCAGAGCAAGTGAGATCCTGGATTGACAGCACCACAAAGATCTCACGGAGTTAAAGGATGAAGAACATTGCCCAGAGGGAGAACGCAGGGCAGACAAAAATACCAGACAGTCTCTGCAGTAGGTATTTTTATCCCCACTTTACAGATGAGAAAATGGAGGCCAAAGGTTGCAAATGTCAGGGCCAAGATGTGATTCTAAGTCCTGCATTGGTCATAGTAGGTTTGATTATGCTGTGGTAACCAGAAATAAAACATGAAATGTTAATAGCTTGCTGCACCAAAACGTTCTTACTTATCTTTCATGCCCAACTCAGGTTGGGGGAGTGAAGGACTCTGCTCCCCACAGTGCTCAGGGACTAAGGCTGACAGTGAAGTTTCTAGTATCTGGAAGACCTGGATTCCAGGCCCATAAAACAGAGGAAGAGAGAAGCCAGACACACAGCCATGGCTCACTAGCCCGAATGAGTCACATGGCTCTGCCTAACTGCAAGATAGTTAGGAAATGACTTGCGGCGGGGGGATGGGAAGGGTTTGGTGTGCACATGGATAATTGTGAGTATTAAATATCTCGACTATTTAGGTCTGTATGACTCCAAACCTTTGTCTGTTACCAATTGTACCTCGGTCATATATTTTTCAGCTGCCACAAAAGCAAGTGTGTGCAGTAAGAATTTCTGGCCAGCCTCTCCCCGTAACGGTCTCACTCCCCCATGAGTGAGAAAGGAACAGATACTCTAGTTCCTTGAGTGATCCAAGGGGAAAGAGGAATAGCTTCAGAACACAGTAGGCTTACAAAGCTGGCTAGCACCCTGTCCAGAGGGCCATTTCTGCACCCTGCCTTGCCCTCGAGAGCCATGGAGAAGCAGGCTGATATGATTGCTACTGCCCAGTCTGTAGGGCTGCCCAGAGCTGAGTCCAGCTGAGAGAGAGCCTCCAGGCTGCCAGGTACTGAGCTAAACCTCCAAAGCCATTGTGCTTTGAAGCTGTGAGCTGTGTTTCTGAATTTAGCTCTTCACGTGATTTGAATTCTCGTCTTCAGTGACAACAGCAGGCTGTGATGGTAGATGCCAGTCTGGACTCTCCACATGCCGCCTCATGGCCTTGTGCTGTTGCAGGAATGTGAGAGCATGAGGAATAATCCAGATAAGTCTATGCCTTATTAGTACACGGTTTTGATTGCAAACTCTTACCTAGACCCATATCGGCACAAGTCAGACTGTGAACCATAAACACCCTCTTTTGCCTCTTGTGGCCTAAACTACAACTTGACTTAAGTGGTTGGCATCAGGCCTCTGTCACCTGGGTCCTATCTAGTAAGGACTTGGTTCTCAAAAGGTAGGGAGGAGACCTGAGGCCGAGAAAAAGGAAGCTTTCCAGAAGAGAGTGCTAAGAGAAGACAATGCTTTTAAATTCTTTCTTCTACTCCAAACACTACACTTAGCATCATGGCCAACTACAGCAGGTCCCTGAAGGGTCCCCTACTTTTACCTGTAATATCTTTGTGGGGACCACTGACTCTTACCAATTATCCCAAGTACTCCCCTACATTGTGCAGCCATGAGACTGGCTGACACCTATGAAGTGTCAACAGAAGTGATGATACGCTCCCAACACCCTGGGCAGAAGCAGTGAGCAGCCAGAGTCCTGCTTCTGTCTTTCTCTTCCAAACATCCAAGGCCACTTTGGAGGCCACATATGCCAGATGGTGAGGCTACAAGGAGAGATGCCCCACCGCATGAGACTTTTTACATGAGCAAGAAATAGAATTTTATTGTGTAAGCCAAGATTTCAGGATTTGTCTGCTGGGGCAGTTAGCATTAATTACCCTAATTCAATAGGAGAAATGTGAAACAAATCTTAATGTTTGAAAAATCATACAGTAGGCTCTTTTAGAAGGCACTTTGTTCCAAAAGAGCTAAAACTTAGTATGTAATTCTTAACTGCTCCCACTCTTTCAGGAATCTTTTACTATGTATTTCTAGAAGTGTATGTATGATCTTTAATTTTTCTTCTTTTCCTTCTCAGTTAAACACAGAGTAGTTTGGCTTGAAATAAGATTTACCACTTTTGACATTATTAACAACATCAATTCAATTTAACTATGTTAAGCTTATGGTGCTTACACATCTTAACTTTAGTCTCAGAACATTTATTGTTTCATTTTCCATTTACTTTTATAAAATAATAAGATGAAAATATATGTAAGAAAATATTCATAGAAGTGCCTGCACACACTTGGATGGCCACAACTAAGCTGCTGGTTGACAGGAAGGGCCACCATGTGATGGCTTCAGGTTTTCAGGTTATGGAAGTTTTAATTCAGTTTAGGCACAGTGTTGAGGAGTTTCGAGAACATGTTTGGCAATGTGGCCACAGCAGATGGGAGCATGTAAACTTGCACGAGTATCTGCCACCCAGGCTTCTGAAAGGGCCTGCCTGCCTTGCTGTTCTCCATGCTTAGAAGGCCTGTGCACCAGATCATCATATAACCATTTCTTTCTCAACAGTCTGGTTTTTCCTCAAATTCCACGTATGTGGAGAAGTCTTTTTTCATTGCACAGGTAACCACTCTCCCACACAAACAATCAACTACAACAAAAACAGCTATAAAGGATTTGCTGGGGAGGGGCAACTGAGGAAAATTTGAACTTCACTCCATAGTAAATAATGTTATTTTATACTACTAAACTTTTTGAGTCATAATGGCATTGTGGTTATACAGGTAAATATCCTATTCTTGGGAAACACTTGCTGGACTATTTAGAGAGAAAGTTTCATGGTGTCTATAATTTACTCTAAATGGTTCAACAAGAATCCACATGTGTATATACATACATATAAAGACATGCACACACAGAGGAGGGAAAGTAAGCAATGTGGCATCATGTTAGTAATTGGTGGATTTAGGCGATGAGAAAATGGGTGTTCATTGCATACTGTTATTTCAACTTTTCTGTACATTTGAAATTGTTCAAAAGAAAAATTTAAAAAAGAGTCTCCACTTTCTATCCTTTTGTCTTGGCTTATTTTCTCCAGGGCACCTACAATTCTCTGAAATCAAGTATTAATTTGTTTCACTGACCATTGGATCTTCTTCCACTGGAATGTAATCTCCTGGGAGCAGAGTTTTCGTCAGTCTCATAAACCACTTTATCCCAAACACCTAGACCAAAGTGGCCCTCAATTAATAGTGTTAAATGAATGAAAAATGACCCATCCAGATACCCTTGACTCATGACATGCCCTAACCTCTTTAGGGATGAGTCAGGGAAAAGTGCCTTGAAAGTCTCTAACCCTCAGCATCCAAAGGACCCCCGAACAATTTAAAAATCAGCAAATCTGACCTGAGTGTCCACCCTCAGCCCTGTGGAGCTACAAAACCAGAGAGATTTCAGTCTCAGTGGGAACACTGGATGTGTCCACACACAACAAAGATAATGGTGAGGCCCCTTTTCACTTTTACAAAGGCACTGTGGTGAACTTTGGCAGAGTGAACCCTCAGATCAGTTCTGCAAAACAGGCAAAATTGTTAGCCTATTGAGAGAGGAGGGGGCCAAAACACAGAAAGGATCACATCACTTCCCCAACGTCCAGCACTTTTAACTGGCAGAGCCAAGATTAGAACACTGCTTTTCTGACTCAGAATAATTTGTTCTTTTCACTACATGGCGAACCACCTAAAAATATTACAGTTTTCTAACAGGCAGCATTTTTAATTACCAAATGAGTTACATGCTCATATATATACATATACACATATACATAAGAATATGTAGCATATATATGTATATGTATTTGTAGTCCATCACATAAAAGAAAACAGATTCGTTGTCTACAAGATAGAGCCTTGTAACGTACAATGACATATTATCTTGTCGTTCAGATGGAGGTTTTAGGGGAGCTGGTTTCCAGCTAAGCCTCTGGGTCTCTTAAGTCAGATGCTTTTGTCCCTTAATCCACCAGCTTGCCCTTTTGCACTTCTACCTCCATATAGACAGTCAACCCATTACAGTGGGTGGCCTAGAGCTCTAACATTGAATCCTGACAATCCCTAACACCTTGTAAGCTACACAGAGCCCTGCCTCAACCAATACTTGAATGGAAGGCAAAAGCTGAAAAGAAATTTCTACCATTGCAAGGAATATTGTTGTTCACTCAGGAAGTTGACCATGAGTCGATAGTGTCTTGCCCAATAGGAAAACAGGGCTGGTCAAAAAGCATCATTCTTATCTTATGCAAGGAACAGAAAGTCTGATTCCTAGGAGCTGTCACTTTAAAAAAATCCAATAGCACCTTCTAGTTAGACTAGAATGCCTTTTGATCAGGGTTCAACTCAGGTAATTACATTCCCATTCAAATGTCCACAGGTCTCCAGTTTGCTCAAACAGGCTTGCAGACTTTGACTGCTATAAATACATTGTCAAACTAAACCAATGCAACTTTCAAATATATGCTTTATGTTTTAGAAACCTATGCTGAGGAAACTGACTATAAAGTCTACATTCAAGATGTTTTGAGTTCAATGTTCACCCACAGAGAGAAACTCTGTACCCATTAGCAGTCACTCCGCATTCCCTGCACCCATCCTCTACTCCCAGCCCATGGCAACCAGTAATCTACTTTCTGTCTCTGTAGATGCCTGTGCTGGACATTCCATATGAGTGAAATCATACAATATGTGATATTTTGTGACTGGTTTCTTTCGCTTAGCATAATGTTTTCAAGATTCATCCATATTGTAGCATGTGTTGGTATTTCATTCCTTTGTACTGCCAAATAATATTCCATCATATGAATATACAACACTTTGTTTATCCATTCATCAGTTGATGGATATTTGGGTTGTTTCTATCTTTGACTATTATGAATAATGCTGTAATAAAAATTTGACTATTATGAATAATGCTGTAATAAAAACTCTACAAGTTTTTATGGAGATATATGTTTTTATTTCTCGGGTATTTATCAAGGACTGGAATTGCTGGGTCATATGGTAATATAGTTACCGTGTTAAAGTTTTTGAGGACCTACCAGCTGTTTTCCAAAGTGGCTGAACCATTTTACATTCCCATCAACAAGGTGTGAGAGTTGCAATTGCTCCATATCCTCAGCAACACTTGTTATTGTGCAACTTTTTGATTATAGCCATCCTAGTATCTCACTGTGGTTTTGATTTTCATTTCCATAATGAATAATAATGTTAAGCATATTTTCATGTGCTTATTGGTCATATGTATATCTTCTTTGGAGAAATGTATATTCATATCCTTTGACCATTTTTTAATTTGATTATTTGTCTTTTCATAGAGTTGTATGAGTTCTTTACATATCTTGGATACAAGTCCCTTATCGGATATATGATTTGCAACTGTTTTCCCTCATTCTGTCTAAGCCCTTGTCTTAGCCTTTCTGTGCTAAGCCTTTTTACTTTCTTGATTGTATCATTTGCAGCACAAAAGTTTTAAATTTTGGTGTAGTCTAATTTATCTATTTTTTCTTTTGTCACTTGGGCTTTCATTGTTGAGTGGGAAAAACTCGCTCTTCCTTCTGTGTTTTTCTCCTTTACTCTCACACTACTACCATACTCACAACATTCCTGACACCAGATGTGTGAGAGATTTTTTTCCACACCCAACAATTCTCCGACACCAGCTGGGTGTCCTACAATTCAACTCAATTCTGACATCATCTACCCAGAGATAACATCAGATCCCTCAGGCTAACGGCTCAGTCCCACAAGACTGCCCCTACTTCAGATGCTTGCAAGTTCAGGTTGTTAGCTGTGTTTCTGACCAATTGGCTATACATCAGAGATTCCCATGACCCTCTCCTAGAGTTCAACTAATTTGTTAGAGTGCCTCACAGAACTCAGAGAAGCATTTACTTAATGTTTGCTGGTTTATTATAAAAGCATATGATAAAGGATACAGATGAAAAGTCAGATGAAGAGATACTCAGGGCAAAGTCTGGAAGAGTTCCTAGCATGGGAGCTTCTGTCCCTGTGGAGTTGGGTATGTCACTCTCCTGGTACAAGGATGTGTTCACCAACCTGGAAGTTCTCCAAACCCCATATTTTTGAGATTTTTTGTAGGCTTCATCAAATGGGCATGATTCATCCTTAATTCAATTTCCCCCTCTCCCCTCCCTGGAGAATGGATGATGGGGCTGAAAGTTCCAGGCTCCTAATCATGGCTTGGTCTTTCTGGTGACCAGCCCCTATCCAGGAGCCCACCAAGCATTGCTTCATTAGAACAAAAGATGCTCCTGTCACCAGGGAAATTCCAAGGGATTTAGGAGCTCTGGGTCAGGAACCAGGGTCAAAGACCAAACATTAGAACAAAAGATGCTCCTAGTGCGCTTATCACTTAGAAAATTACAAAAGTTTTAGAAGCTCTGTGCCAGGAACGGTGGACAGAGACCAATATATATATTTTCTATTATTTCATAGCCATCCTATCCAAGAAAATGTTGCCTAACCTAACGTTACAAAGATTCACTCTTATTTTATCTTCAAAGACTTTCATGGTTTTAGCAATTCCATTAAGGTCTATGATCCATTTTGAGTTCATTTTTGTGTATGGCGTGAGGTAGGAGTCCAACTTCATTGTCTTGCATGTGGATATTTGTTTGTCTCAGAACCATTTGTTTAAAAGACAACTTTCCCCCACTGAATTGTCTTGGCATCCTTGTCAAAATCAATTAACCGGAAATGTAAGGGTTGGGTTTAGTTTTACATTATCATGCCTTACGTACTCCTCTAAAAGTTACAACTAATTAAATTGATCCATTTCATTGTTTGCAAAATATCTGATGTGTTCCTAGAAAAAAGAATTTTCAAAGTATGTGGAGACCCATAGAATATGACCTCTTATAGGTGACTTTAAACCTCCTCCTAAGTTTAGAAGGGATATTAATTTGCAATTCAAAATATTAAGCTAATACATCTGCAACAATTAAAAGAATAATAATAGCTAGCATATATGGCCCAGAACTTTGCTAAGCTCTGTAAGTGTGTACAGCATTTATTCTTTACAAGAACTCTATGATTTCAGCGTACATTGTTTCCCCAGATCAGGAAATTGTGGCTTAGAGGGGTTAGATAACTTGCACCACACAGCTAATGAGCCATTTGTGCATTTCCAAATCTCCGATGAACTGATCACCCTCTGTATAGTGGGAATAACTTGTCCATATTGCCTGATGGCAGATATAAGTCCAAATATTCCCTTAGGGTCTGAGAGCATGACCCAAAGCAGCCCACTACAAACCTGACATTTCCTTGAAGGCACCATGTTTAATCCTTAAATTCAGGCAAAATTTTCCATCCCCATAATATTAAGCATTTATTAAAAATACTCCATAATATATGTGTTTATTTAAACTACATAATGTATGTATTTATTTGAAATAAAGCTGGTTCTGGGAGGTAACACATAGAAGTAGGAAATTCCTCTGTTGTCTTCCCTGTCCTTTATTTTAAAAAAGTTACAATTAAAATGTTTCAGAAACTGTACATATTCCCTCTTCTAAAACCTTCTAGAAGTATCCTTAGGTCACCCTGAAAGAGCCCTTGGGGTCACAGGAGTCTGCTAATAAGATTGGTGGGGCTGGGGCTGGCCCGGTGGCCCAGCGGTTAAAGTTCACACGTTCCTCTTCTTGGCGGCCCAGGGTTGGCCGGTTCAAATCCTGGGTGTGGACATGGCACCGCCTGTCAAGCCATGCTGTGGTAGGCGTCCCACATATAAAGTAGAGGAAGATGGGCACAGATGTTAGCTCAGGGCCAGGCTTCCTCAGCAAAAAGAGGAGGACTGGCAGTAGTTAGCTCTGGGCTAATCTCCCTCAAAAAAAAAAAAAAAAAAAAATTGGTGGGGCTGCCTGATGGACTCCACATGTGCCTGAAGCATGGCTATAAAACAATTTCCTTTAAGCAAATCTTATTTTCATATTCGCTTACATTATAGGAGTGAAGATGTATTCCCACAGGGACAAAGAAATTTAGCCCCAACGTGTAATTTTGAAACAATTGCATCTGCAGGAAAGCTTTTCAAAATCACATATTTAAAAAGAAAGTGTATCATTTCTAATAAAATAATAATAAAGCCAAACTAAGTCACAAGGAGAGCAAAGATTGTGCTAAAACCTAAAATAGACCGCCAGGATTTCCTTGTGGGGGAGCATCCATGGAAGGAAATTTATCCACTGTGTTCCCTGGGCTTTATAATCAGACTGTGACTGGTTTTAAAAGAAAATAAAAGTGTTAAAATGCTAAAGATTTTGTAATGTGTTAATTAAGGATGTTCTCTTAGGTGACCCATGGCTAGAGCCATTGATGTACTTGCCTGATATTCTTTGTATTTTCTTTATAGTAAAAATGTTTTTATTCTACGTACATATGTCTTCATAATCCTAGATGTTTCCCTCCGGAACTTGATTTCCACAACCGGTATTCAGTTTTCTGACATTGCACTCAGAAGGAGGAGAGGAAAGACCTGCCAGTAAGCTGATCTTGAAATTTAATAATTTCTGAAGGTCTTTCCTAAATCTATTAATTAAGCTTGATGGGGCAGCCAAAAGGAATAACTTGTCAAAGTTTGATTCTGCCCTATCTGGGATGTTCCTGGGAAACTGGTGAAGCAGGCAGGCCAGAGGTCTATTTGCAAGAAGACTGAAATACATCTTGGGAAGGACACATCCTAAGGTCAGAGTGTACTGAGGCAATCCAGTAAGAAAACTTCTGTCCCAGCAAGAAATCCACAGCACTCTCAAACTGGATGGTTGAAGAGCTTTGAATTAAAAGACTAAACACAAAGGTGTAGTCAGAATTTAGGGAAATCAACACATTCTGGTGCAGTATCTCAGACCTAATAACACAGGGGAACCTGAGTGGTCACTGGAAAGTGGAAAGAGAAGACACTGGTTGCTGGAGGGAGGACAAGAAGGGAATAAATACCCTGAAAACATTCTCCTCTTACCCTCCGTCTTCTTCTGGTTCTTCCCATTGGCCAAACTCAACAGTATGCCAGAGCGCAAGGCAGCCCATTGTTGTATCCGCTTAGGCGTCAATGCTCTGTCCAATGACCTCCAGGAACACAGCTGTAGTTGAACAATTGGGTTTATTGCTCATTATAGTGGACAAGAATGCACACCATAGACAACCTTGGGGAGGCTCAGTAGGGGGATGTTAGAAAGGAGTTATTTCTAGGATTTGGGCTGGTGGTGGTAATTTGGGGAAGGGCTGAAGAAGGAAGATTCGCTCTAGGTTGGATGCTGCCAGGAAGCAGGGTGAAAGCAGCTTCTTTACCAATTACAGCTTTAGCCACACCTCATTTCTCCCTCATTCTAGATAAGATTTATTCAGAGACCCAATCATAGAATTGTCACCACTTCCTGATAGCACACTACTCTTCTAGTTAAAATGATTGGCCATTTTTGTGGTTAGACAGTGTTCATGGTTTCATCTGTGTTTGGACGTGATTACAGAGTGGTCTTGCTGTCTTGATCCATCCTGGTCACACAGTGGCCTTGTCTGATGTTGAGGTTCTGTGCTAGATACCATGCTTTCCCTCTCCACATCCACCCTAGTGTGGGCTCTGGGAGGCTGATCCATGAGGAAGAGAAAAGCAGTCTATTCTTCAGCACCTGGCCTGATACAATCAGACTTTGGGGTTCTCCTGTTGAACATAAAGATTTCACAGAACCTCAGCATCAGACAAGACCACTTAAGATAGAAAGTTCGGAGTCCAATGTGATGTTCATCTTCAGGCCATATCTCTGAGCCCAACACTCCATGGGGAAAAGTAAGAAGGGAAGGAACTGTTTCCCTTGAAAGGAAAAGTCACTTACAAAACACGAGAGCTCACGATGCTCTGCCTTTGACTGCCTCCTAACAGAATACGACACAAAGGGAAGAGGGCCTTCTCTCCTAAGTCACTGCAGGTCGCTGGGCACTGTGCAACTTGGGCACCTATGGGGCACGGCTAACTTTGTGAAGGTGTCTGGCAGGACGTTGGGAGAGAACTATATTCCACCACCTGGTCGGAAACTGATGCTCAGCGAAGCAGAGGAGGCCCAGCAGGAATGGACAGTTCATAAGCACAGAAGGGATGTCCCCTGGGAACACTCAGGTACACACAGGGGGCTCTGTAGCAAGCTGAGGTCTTGAATTTTGTAGAAGGAGGGAAGAACCAGAGAAATTTGGGCTTACCATTAAATTGTAATTTTGTTAATATCCATGGTCCGTTAAGGCCTAGAGGAACCTAGTATACATATTTTAAAATACCAAATCAACTAATTTGATGTGCATTTAATTAAAATGAGCTTCTTCCTGAGTTTGGCAATGATGCACAATGCACTTTTAAGAGCTTTGTGCACCATTCCCAACCTGTAAATGTGGATAATCATGCTTACTTATTTATAAAGTTCTTTGAGGTTTTTGGATGAAAGGCTCTTTTAAAGTACAAAGCATTAATTTTTTGTGACAGAGCACTATGTGAGGAATGAACATGAAGCGATATAAAAATTTTTGTGTTCTTTCCTGCTTTAAGTTTTTAGTTGCTTTCTTCACAGAGACACAAAAGCCAGTCTCCAACAGGCGATCTGGGGCTTGAGATAACAGAACGCATAAAGGACCCTGAGTATTAAATCCTAGATAGGCTTGAATCAGCTACTCCTTTTGAGGATGTGAGAAATGGATTGATAGACAAAGTATTTTGAACAAATGAACTCATTTCAGTAAGTTGCACTGATAATCTTAAGAGTATGTAAATGGGCCTCTATTTATAGACCCGTTATATCCATTTTTGACCAGGACGAACAAGGTAAGCAATAGCGATAGTCAATCATTACAAGGAACTAGACCACAAGAGAAAAATGTGCCAGTTGCTAGGTGATGACTTTCAATCTATCATTTTAGGCAATAAATATAAGATGAAGTTATGAGGAGAGCAGCTATTCATAGCTAAAACTCTAGCTAAAACGGCTATTATTTATTGCATGGAACTGAAATCAGATGAAGTTGAGAAACCCAACGTACCAATCCAGAAGCCAAGATGCTACACTAGCGGACATGTTTCAAGGACAAATGCAAAGGAAAGTAGAAACCAAGGGTTTAGGAGGAAGGTGGGGAGGATAAAAGGTTAGAAACCAACTGGACTCAACTGTGTCGCTTATTATCAGGTTTCAAACCATAAAAGTAAAAAGAAAAAATGTTGATTCATTATTCAGAACTTTCTCATTTCTGAAAAAGATGAAAAGACTATCAGGCCCCATCAGTTAGTTAGCAAGTGGCAAGAATGTATTTGGCATAATATATGCAAGTGTTGTGTGAGACTCTGCCTTCCTGCCCTCAGAGAGCAGAGAAATTGGTTTAGAAATATAGGTGATGAAAATGAAATGATCAGAGAATAACACAAGGCATTAAATAGCAAGGCCTGCCATTAAAACCTATGCCTGGCCTAAAACGAGCACTCAATCATGGCAGCTAAATAATAAAGAATGATGTAGTGTAGTGTGTCCTATAAGGGGTACATATTGCTGGTTCTACAAGGTGGAAACCTGAGCTATCTCAACACAGCCAAGAATTGAAACACAAGAAAAAGCCCTCCATCATTACTCACTTACTTCAGCAAGCCCAGTAATCTACAATAGTGGGTCTCATATTTTGGCGTGCATCAGAATTACCTGGAGAACTTAGCAAAGCACAGATCACTGGGTCCCACCCTCAGAGTTTCTGACCCAGAAGGGCTGAGCAGTATAATTTACATTTCTAACATGTTCCCAGGAGATATTGATGCTTCTGATTTAGGGAGCACATTTTGAGAGTTACAGGTCTAAAAGATTATAAGTAAATTTAAAAGCATGAAAGAGGATCCTAATAACAGCTAGCATTTGCTTTGTACCGACAATGCCACTATGCTTCAGATCTTCCATTAAGTGATAGATTAGATAGGTAGATAGATAGATAGATAGGTAGGTAGGTAGATAGATAGATAGATAGATAGATAGATAGATAGATAGATAGATAGATGATAGATAGAAAGTCTTTAATTTCATGTATGCACAAACACAATAGGCATTATTTATATCTATTTTATAGATAAAGACCCAGAACTAGGCTCAGAGACGTTAAACCACTTGCCCACAGTATGTAAGAAGTAGAACTCACTCTTGAGCCCCAGTCTGTCTCGGTCAAAGCCCATGCTCTTTCCCCATACCATTCTGCATCTCTGCAAGACAGCCAGTCACCAGCCACAGCAAACAATATCACATTACGGTGTTGGGAGAGCTTAAAAATCAACCAAAACCAAAGAGAAGAACATAAAATGTACAGTAAGTTGGAGTCTTTAGGACAGAACAATAGAGCCTGACCCTCTTCAGGCTGGAGACAAGGCATTGGTGTTGGGCTGCACGGTTTTATGCTTGGGGTGACCCTTGACAGTGCTGTGGAGGGCTGGGCCTCCCTGACCGCTCTAACTTTGTTACAGCTGGAGAGAAACTGGCTAGCATGACCTTCAAAATCCAGAGAAAGGACAAGAGAAGATGCTTCAAAATTACGTTTTCTTTTTGAAGGGCTCACATTTTCCCCATTGACCTTAACCCCAAATAATAATTATAAGTGGAAGCCAAGGGAATAAAAGCTATAGAAAGCGTCTCCTGACCATAACAAACATCAAAAAATGGAGGAAGGAGTTCCTCCTCTCCATCCTCTTCTTACTGCTCTCTCTCCTCCTCCTCCTCCACCTCCTCCTCCTCCTTACATGAAGAGCCATTTGCTTCCTATGGCAAGAGTGGCTATGTAACGTTGGAAGGGGAAACGCTTTCCCCTTATCACATCTCCTCTGATACTCTTGCTCCCTGTTTTGAGAAAATTGAAGCCCCCCCCCCCCCCCAGATTTTGCTCCAACCAGAGATTCTGATTGGACTCACAAAGTATCAATATTTCTTTAGATCTCCCCTAGGTGCTTCTAATGTGTAGCCAAGTATGAGAGCCACCGTGTCATAACTTGTCTTGGCTTATATCTACAACTTCTCCTTCTGTTGCTTTCTCCCCTTCTAAAAACATACTCGCTTTATCTAAATTCTCAAAGAAAATACTCTCGTTGACCCTCTATCCCCACAAACTCCCTTGTCACCTATATTATTAAAAAATAATACAGGAGAGGGGCTGGCCCCGTGGCCGAGTGGTTAAGTTCGTGCGCTCCGCTGCAGGCGGCCCAGTGTTTCGTTGGTTTGAATCCTGGGTGCGAGCATGGCACTGCTCATCAAACCACACTGAGGCAGCGTCCCACATGCCACAACTAGAAGGACCCACAACGAAGAACATACAATTATGTACTGGGGGGCTTTGGGGGGAAAAAGGAATGAAATAAAAAAAATCTTTAAAAAAAATTAAAAAATAATACAAGAGGTTATGTATGCCTGTTTATTTAAATTCATTCAATATTTAACTCCTCAAAATCAGGCTTTAGTCTCTAATATCTTACTGAGGCAGGATTTTTGTTTTTATTTTTGCTTTTTTGGTGAGGAAGATTGGACCTGAGCTAACATCTGTTGCCAATCTTCCTCTTTTTGCTTGAGGAAGGCTGTCGCTGTGCTAACCTCTGTGGCAATCTTCCTCTATTTTGTATGTGGGACACCACCATGGCATGGCTTCACAAGTAGTGCATAGTTCCATGCCCGGGATCTGAACGCATGAACCCCTGGCCACCGAAGCAGAGCATGCAAACTTAACCACTATGCC
The DNA here is from genome assembly GCF_021613505.1 of Equus quagga. Classification (NCBI taxonomy): domain Eukaryota; kingdom Metazoa; phylum Chordata; class Mammalia; order Perissodactyla; family Equidae; genus Equus; species Equus quagga. The sequence continues at coordinate 22,198,779 of NC_060282.1, forward strand.
ACTGAGCCGGCCTGTTTTTGTTTTTTAAGCTCAGATAATTAATAACCTACTACGTTTTTCTCAATCCTCATCCTCTTCAACTTTAATGATGTAGTTGATACTGGTTACCTTTTAATCTTTGAAACCTTTTCATGCTTGAATATGTCACCTCCCTCAATACTGCATTTCCTACCTTACCAACCATTGCTTCCACATCACTTTTACTCTTTTCTCATCCTCTACCCCCATAGTTATAGAAATTCATCAAAGTTCCATGCACTTTCATCTCCCCTTAGAAATCTCATCCATTTGCACGAATCCAATAATCACTTTTGTAAAGGGGTCTCCACCATCCTTATCTGCAGCCCATGCCTCTCGAAAAGTCTAGACCTGGATTACACCTGTCTGTTGGACATTTCCACCTGAATGTTCCATCAGGATGTCAAAATCAACATGTCCCAAAATGAACTCATCATTATCCTCTACCAGTCTGTTTCTTCTCCTCTCTGATCTCTTTTATAGAACCACCATATTCGTCAGTCACCCAAAGCTGAAACCTTGACATTATCTTGGAGTCATCTTTGGTTTCTTCCTTTCCTACCAATAAAAGCACATTCCCTATAGATGTCAGCATCATGGCAGAGTAAGTTGTTCCCTCTTTCTCTCCTTTCTAATTTACAGCTAAACAGATATTCATTAACCAACAGAAGATTCCCTACACAGCACAATAGGATGCCTGAGAGATCCACACAGCCATACATCTGAAGGTGGGTCGACTGGATCCCTGGAAAGCAGTGGAACTGTGTGAGCAGATCCCTCCCCTTCCCCAGCAGCAACCATCCAGGTTGTGGGTCCTCATACAGTGGCCAGCACAACTGTAAGAGGAGACACGGCAGCTCGGCCCGTGTGCAAACGCTTTCAGAGTGCTAGCGCCCACTGTGCCATAGTAGCCCCACCTGTGGGAATGCTCTCCAGTAAGTGGTGGTGGCTCAGGCCCCCTGAGGGAGCTCTGCCCACCAAGCACAGTGGTTCAGCCAAGCCACCCCGCAAGCACAGAGCCACCCTGTGTGTGAAAGAAAATGTCCCTCCTCTCCTGCCTAGTGCAGCAGCTTGGCCAGTCCCGTTACAAGCACAGCAGTCCCACCTGTATGAGAGCAATCTGCTGGCAGAGCACAAAGCCCTCCCCTGTGCATGTGTGCATGACCTGCCAAGCTGCTGTGGCCAGGCAGTGCAAATGCAGAGCAGCCCTACCAGCAGACAGGGCAGGATCAAAAGACACAACTCCTGAGGCCAGCCCTGTGGCCGAGTGGTTAAGTTTGCATGCTCTCTTTGGCAGCCCAGAGTTTCGCCAGTTTGGATCCTAGGCGCAGACATGGCACTGCTCATCAAGTCTGCTGAGGCAGCATCCCACATACCACAACTAGAAGGACCCACAACTAAAAATATACAACTATGTACCAGGGGGCTTTGGGGAGAAAAGGGAAAGATGAAAAAACCTATAAAAAAAGAAAAAACACAACTCCTGCCTCTCCCCACAGTGGTGTCAGGTGGAATCTGCAACCTGATACTACCACAAAAGTGCAGGCAACGGATCAATTCATGAAACACCATGAAGAACTACAGTAACAATTCAGCATAAAAGGAAAATGACAAGTCTCCAGAAACCAACCCTGAAGTCACAGAAATTTACAGTCTAAATGACAGAGAATTCAAAATGGTTGTCATAAAGAAACTCAAGAAGTTACAGGAAAACTGAGAGAGTTCAATGAGCTCAGGAATAAAATTAATGAGCAGAAGGAATTCTTCACCAAAGAGATTGAAGCTCTAAAAAAAAATACCAAACAGAAATTCTGGAGATGAAGAACACAACTAATGAGATAATAAATAATCTAGAAACCATAAAAAACAGAGCTGATGTCATGGAGGACAGAATTAGTGATTTACAGGATCAAAATGCTTCAGGTAGAGGAGGAGAGAGAACTAAGATTTTTTAAAAATGAAGAAATTCTTTGAGAAATATCCAACTCAGTTAGGAAAAGCAACATAAGGGTTATAGGTATTATAGAGGGAGAAGGGAAGGATAAAGGAGCAGAGAGCTTGTTCAAAGAAATAATAGCTGACCCCGCCCGCGCTCAGCTAGCGGGCCGTGGCGCCCGCCTCCGCCCGCCAGCCCTCACCTCGCCCCGAACGCGGCCTCTGGGAGTCAGCGTCCTCCTGCCGCGCCGCCGCGCCCCCCGCAGCCTCCTCCGCAACCTTAGCCCACCGGGTGGACCGGCCCCAGTAGCCGGCGGCCCAGGCGCAGGTGGTATGGTAAGATGGCGCCGTGAGTAGTCCTCTTTGTCTCTCGCCCTTCGAGTCTACAATTATTTGGACACTTATCGCTTGACAAAGGATATCCAGACAGCATCTCAGGACGTCTGAGACACCCACGCGACTATACATCGGAAGGCGGATGGACTTTCCTCCAGGAGGATGTGGAAATAGGTGAAAACTCTCCGACCCCGACGGGCAGCCTAGTACCCGCAAGCGGCTTTCTTCCAACGGACGCCCCCAGAGGATCCACACACATCTAGGGCAGGAGCGAGAACACAACAGAGGAGCGACGGTGGAAACAGGTGACCAGAACCCTACCTAAACCCCCCGCAATTACTCCTAAACGCAGAGGGAAACTTTGGAGTTGCACACCTGAGCCCGCGGGGAGAGTCTCTCCCCGCCATTGGCGGGGAGACCCAGCCTGGTGCTCGGGGCGCCCGGAGGGTCCCAGAGAGAGACACGGAGGGCACGGAGGTCTCCCAGCTGCCGTTGCCCGCCCCGTGGGACTAGGGATTGCTGGAGATCTCGGAGAGGACCGGGGCTGGGGGAACTTTCAAAGGCTGGTTCTGCGACCCGGAGGGGAAGCGCCGGAGCTCCGCCCGGGCAGCAGACAACACTCTCTGTCTGCCGTTAGCGGAGGGGCCACGCTGAGCATTCACGGCTCCGGGAGAGGCCCGGAGAGAATCCCAGAGGGCGGGGCGACCCCCAGCTGCCGTTGCCCGCCCCGTGGGGCTAGGGATTGCCAGAGATCTCGGAGAGGTCCGGGGCGGGGGGAACTTTCAAGGGCCGGTTCTGCGACCCGGAGGGGAAGCGCCGGAGTTCCGCCAGGCAGCAGACAAAACTCTCTGTCTGCCATTCGCAGAGGGGCCACGCCCAGCATTCAGGGCTCCCGGCAGAGGCCCGGAGAGAAGCCCTGAGGGCGGGGCGACCCCCAGCTGCCGTTACCCGCCCCATGGGACTAGGGATTGCCGGAGATCTCGGAGAGGACCGGGGCGGGGGGAACTTTCAAAGGCCGGTTCTGCGACCCGGAGGGGAAGCGCCGGAGCTCCGCCCGGGCAGCAGACAAAACTCTCTGTCTGCCGTTAGCAGAGGGGCCACGCTGAGCATTCACGGCTCCGGGAGAGGCCTGGAGAGAATCCCAGAGGGCGGGGCGACCCCCAGCTGCCGTTGCCCACCCCGTGAGGCTAGGGATTGCCAGAGATCTCGGAGAGGACTGGGGCTGGAGAGAGTTCCAGAGACCCAGCTTAGTAGCCTAGGGGGAAACCCTACAGGCTCACAGCAGCCTTAGGGAAAGCCTCTGCACAGCACCAGTAGAAGGCACCCAGCCGCCAGCCACAAGGCTGGAAGACCCCAGGGCAAAAGCAGCATAGCTAGGTGTACTAACCACAGACTGTAGAAGATGCCAATAGCTCTCCTGCGACCCATAGAGGACAAGTGAGATTTGGTGGGTGCCGACAGCAACGGAGCGACAAATATAAGTGATCCCACCCCTGGCCGCTGGAAAAACCCATAACACCGTTGCAGACCCCAAGGAGAGAGCACATCTAGGCGGGATGCAACAGTAGGCACCTGCAGCCTGAAGCCCCCCTGTGACAGCCCCCAGGGCAGAGGAGGGAATCCAAAGGGCCACTGTGGCTACAAAGAGGGTCCCAGGCCCAGTTAGCAACTACGGACAGGGTTCCTGGTTGGTGAAGTATAAACAGCTGCTCCCCCCACCGCAGCAGCTGAAACAAGTGAAAGGAGCAACTAAACTCTATCTCCATGCGGAGGCACAAATCAACAACATCAAGCAATATGAAAAAATACATTAAATCTCCAGAACAGAAAGAAAGTAACAAATACACAGAAAACAATCCCAAAGAAAATGAGATATATAACCTAAATGATGATGACTTCAAAACAGCCATCATTAAGATTCTCAATGAGTTAAGAGAGAATTCTGACCGACAACTCAACGAGTTCAGGAGCTATGTCACAAAAGAGTTTGATACGATAAAGAAGAACCAAACAGAAATATTGGAAATGAAGAACACAATAGAGGAGATTAAGAAAAATCTAGATGCTCTGAACAGTAGGGCCGATATTATGGAGGAAAGAATTAGCAATTTGGAAGATGGCAATATAGAATTGTTGCAGGCAGAGGAGGAGAGAGAAGCAAGACTTAAAAGAAATGAAGAAACTCTCCGAGAATTATCAGACACAATTAGGAGATGCAATGTAAGGATTATAGGTATACCAGAGGGAGAAGAGAAGGAGAAAGGGGCAGAAAACCTATTCAAAGAAATAATGGCTGAGAACTTCCCAAATCTGGTGAGGGAGATGGATCTTCAGGTGACAGAAGCCAATAGATCTCCAAACTTTATCAATGCAAGAAGACCAACTCCACGGCATATAGTAGTGAAGCTAGCAAAAGTCAACGACAAGGAGAAAATATTAAGGACAGCCAGGCAAAAGAAACTAACCTACAAAGGAACCCCCATCAGGCTATCAGCAGATTTCTCAGCAGAAACTTTACAGGCTAGAAGAGAGTGGAATGATATATTCAAAAATCTGAAGGACAAAAATCTACAGCCGAGAATTCTCTACCCAGCGAAAATATCCTTCAAATACGATGGAGAAATAAAAACTTTCCCAGATAAACAAAAATTAAGGGAGTTCATTGCCACAAAACCTCCTCTTCAGGAAATCCTCAGGAAAACCCTCATTCCTGAAAAATCCAAAAAAGGAAAGGGGCTACAAAACCAAGAGCAGAGGAGATAAGTAGAAGGACAACAACAGAGAGTAGCAGATCTACATCAGAACAGATTAAACCATGGGACGAGAAACAAAGGAAACTGAAGAAAACCGGAAAACAAGACACAAAATGGGAGTGGTAGGCCCCCACGTCTCAATAATCACTCTAAATGTAAATGGATTGAACTCCCCAATTAAAAGACACAGAGTGGCAGGATGGATCAAAGAACAAGATCCAACAATATGCTGCCTCCAGGAAACACACCTCAGCCCCAAAGACAAACACAGACTCAGAGTGAAGGGATGGAGAACAATACTCCAAGCTAATAATGAACAAAAGAAAGCAGGTGTCGCTATACTAATATCAGACAAGGTAGATTTCAAAGCAAAACAGATAAAGAAAGATAAAGAGGGACAGTATATAATGATAAAAGGGACTCTCCACCAAGAAGACATAACACTTATAAATATATACGCACCCAACACAGGAGCACCAAAATTTGTAAAGCAACTCTTAATAGAACTAAAAGAAGACATCAACAACAATACAATAATAGTAGGGGACCTCAACACACCATTAACACCAATGGACAGAACATCCAGACAGAAAATCAACAAGGAAATAATAGAATTAAATGAAAAATTAGACCAGATGGACTTAATAGATATATATAGAACACTTCATCCAAAAACAGCAGGTTACACATTCTTCTCAAGTGCACATGGAACATTCTCAAGGATTGACCATATTTTGGGAACCAAAGCAAACATCAATAAATACAAGAGAGTTGAAATAATATCAAGCATCTTTTCTGATCATAACGCTATTAAACTAGAAATCAACTACAAGAAAAAAGCAGAGAAAGGTGCAAAAATGTGGAGACTAAACAACACGCTTCTCAACAAACAATGGGTCATTGAAGAAATTAAAGAAGAAATCAAACATTATCTGGAGACAAATGAAAATGAGAACACAACATACCAAATCATTTGGGATGCAGCAAAAGCAGTCCTAAGAGGGAAATTCATTGCAATACAGGCTCACCTCACTAAACAAGAAAAAGCTCACGTAAGCAACCTCAAACGACACCTAACAGAACTAGAAAAAGAAGAACAAACAAAGCCCAGGGTCAGTAGAAGGAGGGAAATAATAAAAATAAGAGCAGAAATAAATGATATTGAAACAAAAAAGACAATAGAAAGGATCAATGAAACAAAGAGTTGGTTCTTCGAAAGAATTAACAAAATTGACAAACCCCTAGCCAGACTCACCAAGAAAAGAAGAGAGAAATCGCAAATTAATAAAATCAGGAATGACAGAGGAGAAATCACAACAGATACCAATGAAATACAAGAGATCATAAGAGAATACTATGATAAACTATATGCCAACAAATTGAACAACCTGGAAGAAATAGACAAATTCCTAGACTCCTACAATCTCCCCAAACTGAATCAGGAAGAAATGGAGAATCTGAATAGACCAATCACAAGTAAGGAAATAGAAACGGTAATCAAAAACCTCCCCAAAAACAAAAGTCCAGGACCAGACGGCTTCTCTGGAGAATTCTACCAAACATTCAAAGAAGACTTAATACCTATTCTCCTCAAACTGTTCCAGAAAATTGAGAAAGATGGAGAACTCCCTAACACATTCTATGAAGCCAACATCACTCTGATCCCCAAACCTGACAAGGACAACACAAAGAAGGAGAACTACAGGCCGATATCACTGATGAACATAGATGCAAAAATCCTCAACAAAATTTTGGCAAACCGATTACAGCAATACATCAAAAAGATTATACACCATGATCAAGTGGGATTTATACCAGGGACACAGGGATGGTTCAACATCCGCAAGTCAATCAACGTGATACACTACATCAACAAAATGAAAAACAAAAACCACATGATCATCTCAATAGATGCAGAGAAAGCATTCGACAAGATCCAACACCCATTTATGATAAAAACCCTCAGTAAAATGGGTATAGAAGGAAAGTACCTCAACATAATAAAGGCCATATATGATAGACCCACAGCCAACATCATACTCAATGGACAAAAGCTGAAAGCCATCCCTCTGAGGACAGGAACAAGACAAGGGTGCCCACTTTCACCACTCCTATTCAACATAGTACTGGAGGTGCTGGCCAGAGCAATTCGGCAGGAAAAAGAAATAAAAGGAATCCAAATAGGTAACGAAGAAGTAAAACTCTCGTTGTTTGCAGACGACATGATGCTATACATAGAAAACCCCAAAGAATCCACAGAAAAACTATTAGAAATAATCAACAACTACAGCAAAGTAGCAGGGTATAAAATTAACGTGCATAAATCAGTAGCATTTCTATACACTAACAATAAACTAACAGGAAAAGAACTCAAGAACTCTATCCCATTCACAATCGCAACGAAAAGAATAAAATACCTTGGGATAAACTTAACCAAGGAAGTGAAGGATCTATACAATGAAAACTACAAGACTTTCTTGAAAGAAATAGGCGATGACATAAAGAGATGGAAAAACATTCCTTGCACATGGATTGGAAGAATAAACATAGTTAAAATGTCCATACTACCTAAAGCAATATACAGATTCAATGCTATCCCAATCAGAATCCCAAGAACATTCTTCATAGAAATTGAACAAACAATCCTAAAATTCATATGGGGGAACAAAAGACCGCGAATTGCTAAAGCAATCCTGAGCAAGAAAAACAAAGCCGGCGGAATCACAATCCCCGATTTCAAAACATACTACAAAGCTACAGTGATCAAAACAGCATGGTACTGGTACAAAAACAGGTCCACAGATCAATGGAACAGAATTGAAAGCCCAGAGATAAAACCACACATCTATGGACAGCTAATCTTCGACAAAGGAGCAGAGGGCCTACAATGGAGAAAAGAAAGTCTCTTCAACAAATGGTGCTGGGAAAACTGGACAGCCACATGCAAAAGATTGAAAATCGACCATTCTTTTTCACCACACACCAAAATAAACTCAAAATGGATCAAAGACCTAAAGATTAGGCCTGAGACAATAAGTCTTTTGGAAGAGAATATAGGCAGTACACTCTTTGACATCAGTTTCAAAAGAATCTTTTCGGACACTGTAACTCCTCAGTTGAGGGAAACAATAGAAAGAATAAACAAATGGGACTTCATCAGACTAAAGAGCTTCTTCAAGGCAAGGGAAAACAGAATTGAAACAAAAAAACAGCTCACTAATTGGGAAAAAATATTTACAAGCCACTTATCCGACAAAGGGTTAATCTCCATAATATACAAAGAACTCACACTGCTTAACAACAAAAAAACAAACAACCCGATCAAAAAATGGGCAGAGGACATGAACAGACATTTCTCAAAAGAAGATATGAATATGGCCAATAGACACATGAAAAGATGTTCATCATCGCTAATCATCAGGGAAATGCAAATCAAAACTACACTAAGATATCACCTTACCCCCGTTAGATTGGCAAAAACATCCAAAACCAAGAACGACAAATGTTGGAGAGGTTGTGGAGAAAGAGGAACCCTCATACACTGTTGGTGGGAGTGCAAACTGGTACAGCCACTATGGAAAACAGTATGGAGATTTCTCAAAAAGTTAAAAATAGAAATACCCTATGACCCAGCCATCCCATTACTGGGTATCTATCCTAAGAACCTGATATCAGATATCTCAAGAGTTCGTTGCACCCCTATGTTCATCGCAGCATTATTTACAATAGCCAAGACGTGGAACCAGCCTACATGCCCAGAAACTGATGATTGGATAAGGAAGATGTGGTATATATACACAATGGAATACTACTCAGCCAAAAAAAAAAGACGAAATTGGCCCATTCACAACAACGTGGATGGACCTCGACGGCATTATGTTAAGCAAAATAAGTCAGTCAGAGAAAGACGAACTCTATATGACTCCACTCATAGGTGGAAATTAGTATATTGAGAAGGAGATCTGATCGGTGGTTACCAGGGAAAAGGGGGGGTGGGGGGAGGGTACGGAGGGGGAAGTGGTGTACCCACAACATGACTAACAAAAATGTACAACTGAAATCTCACAAGGTTGTAATCTATCATAACATTAATAAAAAAAATAAATAAAAATAAAAAAATAAAAAATAAAAAATAAAAAAAAGAATATATATTTTTTAAATGGTAAAAAAAAAAAAAAAGAAAAAGAAATAATAGCTGAGAATTTCCCAAACCTGGGGGAGAAATTGGACTTACATGAAGCCAATAAAATTCTAATTAATCAGTGTAAAAAGACCTTCTCCAAGGCACATAATATTAAAACTGGCAAAAGTCAACCACAAAGAAAATATTAAGGGCAGCAAGGCAGAAGAAAATACACTACAAAGGAATCCCTATCAGGCTTTCAGTGGATTCTTCAGCAGAAAACTTACAGGCTGGGAAAGAATGGAATGATATATTCAAAATACTCAAAGACAAAAACATTCAGTCAAGAATACTCTATCCAGAGAAACTATCCTTCATATATGATGGAGAAATAAAAGCTTCCCCAGATAAACAAAAGCTGAGGGGGTTCATCGCCACTAGGCCTGCCTTAAAAAAATGTTGAAAGAAGCCCTCGCATCTGAAACTAAAAGACAAAGCTTTATGAAACCTTGAGCAAGGAGATTAATAGATAGAATCAGAAAATTGCAGCCCTATATCACAATAGGTTAATAAACAATTATAACAAAGAAGATAAAGGGAAAGAAAGCATCAAAAATAACTATAAACACTTCAATCTAGTCACAAAATCACAACACAAAGAAGAATAATTTGTGACAACAATAACTCAGAAGGGCAAGAGGAAAGGGATGGAACCTGCTTAGCCTAACAGAGATAAGAGCCTATCAGAAAATGGACTATCTTATCTATAAGATCTCTTATACAAACCTCATGGTAACCACTAAACAAAAAGCCAGAGCAGAGGCACAAATCATAAATAAAGAGAAAACTGAGAATACTATTACAGAAAACCACCAAACTGAAATGGCAATCAGAAATACAAGGGAAAAGAAACAATGGAACTATAGAACAACTGGAAAACAAGAGATAAAATGGCTGTATTAAGCCCTTATATATCAATAATCACTCTAAATGTAAATGGATTGGACTCTACAATCAAAAAACACAGAGTGGCTGAGTGGATTAGAAAACAAGACCCAACAATATGCTGCCTCCAGGAAACACATCTCAGCTCTAAAGACAAACATAAGCTCAGAGTGAAGGGATGGAAGATGATACTCCAAACAAATGGCAAGTAAAAGAAAGCAGGTGTTGCCATACTTATACCAGACAAAGCAGACTTCAAGATAAAAAAAGACAATGAGAGGCAGTATATAATGACAAAAGGGACATTCCACCAAGAGAATGTAACACTTATTAATAAATACACACAACACAGGAGCGCCAAAGTATATAAAGCAACTATTAACCGTCCTAAGGGGATAACTTGACAGCAACACAATAATATTAGGGGACCTCAACACCCCACTCACATCAATGGATAGATCATCCAGACAGAAAGTCAATAAGGAAATAGTGGCCTTAAATGAAATACTGGACCAGATGGACTTAATAGATATATATAGAACATTCCATCCAAAACCAGCAGAATAGACATTCTTCTCAAGTTCACATGGAACCTTCTCAAAGATAGACCATATGTTGGGAGACAAGGTAAGCCTCAATACATTTAAGAAGATTGAAATCATATCAAGCATCTTTTCCAACCATGATGCTATGAAACTAGAAATCAACTGCAAGAATAAAGCTGGGAAAGTCACAAATATGTAGAGGCTAAACAGAATGTTACTAAACAACCATTGGATCAATGAATAAGTCAAAGGAGAAATCAAAAAGTACCTGGAGACAAATGAAAATGAAAACATCACATACCAACTCTTATGTGACACAGCAAAAGTGGTGCTAAGAGGAAATTTTATGGCAATACAGGCCTACCTCAACAAACAAGAAAAATCTCAAATAAGTAACCTTAAACTACATCTAACAGAACTAGAAAAAGAAGAACCAACAAAGCCCAAAGTCAGTAGAAGGAAGGAAATAATAAAAATTAGAGCAGAAGTAAAGGAAATAGAGACCTTAAAAACAATAGAAAGGATCAATGAAACTAAAAGCTGGTTCTTTGAGAAGATAAACAAAATTGACAAACTCTTAGCCACCTTCACCAAGAAAAAAGAGAGAAGGCTGAAATAAATAAAATTAAAAATTAAAGAGGAGAAATTACAATAGATACCACAGAAATACAAGGGATTATGAGAGAATACTAGGAAAAACTATATGCCAAGGAATTGGGTAACCTAGAAGAATTGGATAAATTCTTAGACTCATATAATCTCCCAAAACTGAATCAAAAAGAAATAGAGAATCTGAATAGACCAATCACAAGTAATGAGATTGAAACAGCAATCAAAAATTGCCCTCAAGGGGCCAGCCCTGTGGCTGAGTGGTTAAGTTTGCATGTTCCGCTGTGGCGGCCCAGGGTTTCACCAGTTCAGCTCCTGGGCGTGGACATGACACCACTCATCAGGCCACGTTGAGGCAGCATCCCACATACCACAACTAGAAGTACCCACAACTAAAATATACAACTAGGTACTGGGGGGATTTGGGGAGAAAAAGCACAAAAAAAGAAAAAAAAAGGAAGCTTGGCAATGGTTGTTAGCTCAGGTGCCAATCTTTCAAAAAAAAAAAAAAAAAACTTCCCTCAAAACAAAAGTCTAGGACCAGATGGCTTCTCTGGAGAATTCTACCAAACATTCAAAGACGATTTAAAGATTTAACACCTATCCTTCTCAAACTATTCCAAAAAATTGAAGAAGACAGAATACTTCCTAACTCATTCTATGAGGTCAAATCACCCTGATACCAAAACCAGATAAGGACAACACAAAAGAGTAAAACTACAGGCCAATATTGCTGATGAACATAGATGTAAAAATCCTCAACAAAATATTAGCAAATCAAATACAGCAATATATTAAAAGGATCATACATACTATCAAGTGGGATTTAAACCAGAGATGCAGGGATGGTTCAACAGCCACAAATCAAACAATACAATACACCGCATTAACAAAATAAGGAATAAAAATCACATGATCATCTCACTAGATGCTGGCAAAGCATTTGACGAGACCCAACATCCATTTATGAATGGGTATAGAAGGAAATGGGTATAGAATAAATCAATAAAATAGAAGTAGGAAAGAAGAAAAGTACCTCAACGTAATAAAGGCCATATATGAAAAACCCACAGCTGACATCATATATAATGGTGAAAACTGAAAGCCATCCCTCTGAGAACAGAAATAACACAAGGGTGCCCACTTTCACCACTGCTATTCAATATAGTACTGGAGGTTTTGGCCATAGAAGTTAAGCAAGAAAAAGAAATAAAAGTTATCAAAATCAGAAAGGAGAAGTAAAACTCTCACTGCTTGCTGACAACATGATTCTATGTATAGAAAACCCTAGAGAATCCACCAGAGGATATTAGCAGACATTTTTCCAAAGAAGATATACAGATGGCCAACAAGCACATGAAAAGATGTTCAATATCACTAATTATTAGGGAAATGCAAATCAAAATTACAATGAGATATCGCCTTACATCTGTCAGAGTGGCTATAATTAATAAGACAATAAATAACAAATGTTGGAGAGGATTTAGAGAAAAGGCAGCCCTCATACACTGCTGGCGTGAATGCAAACTGGTGCAGCCACTATGGAAAACAGTATGGAGAGTTCTCAAAAAATTAAAAATAGAAATACCATACAATCCAGCTATTCCACTGCTGAGTATTTATCCAAAGAACATGAAATTAATAATACAAAGAGATTTATGCACCCCTATGTTCGTCGCAGCAATAGTCACAATAACTAAGACATGGAAGCAACCCAAGTGCCCATCAACCAATGAATGGATAAAGAAGACATGGTATGTATATACAATGGAATACTACTCAGCCATTAAAAAGGACAAAATCGTCTCATTTGCAACAACATGGATGGACCTTGAGGGTACGATGTGAAGCAAAATAAGCCAGACAGAGAAAGACAAACACTGTATGATTTCACTCATATGTAGAAGATAAACACATGGATAAAGAGAACAGGTTAGTGGTTACCAGAGGGGAAGGAGGTAGGGGGAGTGGGTGAAAGAAGTAAAAGGGCACATATGCATGGGTATGGTGACAGAAAAAACTAGTCTATTGGTGGTGAGCACAATGCAGTCTATACAGAAACTGATATATAATAATGTACACCTGAATTTGCACAATGTTATAAATCAATATGACCTCAATAAAAATAAATAAATAAATAAAAGTGTAATGTCCTCCCCCCCCCCCAAAAAAGAGCACATTCCCTATAATTATGCTAACGCCTTTACTGACATGTGGTTGGCATACAATAAAGTGCACCTAAAGGGCATAATTTGATCAATTTTGACATATGCATACATCTATGAAACACAAAAGATAGTGAACTTAACCATAGTCCTTAATAGTTGCCTCAGGCTCTCCTTCCCCACTGTCCCTGCCCTCCTCTTCCCGGGCAGCCACTATCTGCTTTCCATCACTAAAGGCTATTTTGTAATTTTTAGGATGATATTGTTCTTTTCTTGTGATTACTAGCCTTTTGTGTTCTTTCGTGAAGCATCTGTTTAAATCTTTTGCTAAAATGTTAATTTACTTATTAAACAAATTAATAATAATTAATAATAAATTATTATTATTGCATTTTAAGAGCTCTTTATATATATATATCCTGGATACAAGCCCTTTGTCAGATATGTGATCTGCAAATACTTTCTCCCAATCTATGACTTGTCTTTTCATTATGTTCACAGTGTCTTTTGAAAGGAAGCCCAATCATTTTGATGAAATCCAATTTATTTATTTTTTCTTATATAAATCATGCATTTGGTGTTGTATCATCCAAGGTGACAAAGATTTTCTCCTCTGTTTCCTTCCAGAAGTTGTATAGTTATAGGCTTACATTAAGGTCTATGATCTATTTTCAGTGAATTTTTGTATATGGCTGGAGACACAGATAGAAATTCCTATTTTTCCTTTTGCATGTGGATAGTGAATTGTTCCACACCATTTGTTGGAAAGTCTAATGAAATTCTTTCTCTGTTGTGGGGCCGGCCCCGTGGCCGAGTGGTTAAGTTCACACACTCTACTGCAGCAGCCCAGGGTTTCCCTGGTTCGGATCCTGGATACAGACATGGCACCGCTCGTCAGGCCACATTGAGGCGGTGTCCCATATGACACAACTAGAAGGACCTGCAACTAAGATACACAACTATGTACCAGGGGGGATTTGGGGAGATAAAGCAAAAAAAAAAAAAAAAAAAGATTGACCACAGTTGTTAGCTCAGGTGCCAATTTAAAAAAAAAAAAGAAACTCTTTGTTGAAATCAGTTGACATGTCTATGTGGGTTTCTGTACTTTGGTTTCCGGACTCTCTATTTTGGACCACTGATCAATTTGTCCACAGTGATGTCAATATGACACTTTCCTGATTACTGTAGCTTCATGATAAGTTTTGAGATCAGGAAGTGTAAAGTTTCTGCCTCATTCTGAAAACTGATTTGGCTCTTCTAGGTCCGTTGTGTTTCCATACAAATTTTACGGATTTTGACTGGGAGTACATTTAATCTATAGATCAATTTGGAGAAAATGGATAAATTAAAATATCAATGCTTCATATTCATGGGCATAGTATGTATCTTTCCATTTTTCAAGTCCACTTAAATTAACCTCAGCAATGTTTTATAGTTTTCAGTACACAAGTATTACTTATCTTTTGTTAGATTAATCCCTAAATATTGTGAGTTTTATCTTGTTGGGCTGTGTATATTTTTATATTTCTGTCAATATTTGTGAGCTTTGTTCTGGAATATGGTTAAGCTACTTGGAAACTGGAAACACGTTGATTCTTTTGGGTCTTGCTATAAGGTTCTGTTAGCCAAAACCAGAGCAGCGCTTAGTCCAGAATTAGTTTTCCCACTAGTACAGTCAATCCTTGGTATCCACGGAGGACTAGTTCCAGGAGCCCCTGCAGATATCAAAATTTGCAAGGCTCAAGTCCCTTAGCAGCCCCCACCACCGGGCCCGTATTCGCGGATGTGGAACCGCGGGTATCGAGGGCTGAGTGAACTCTACTTTATGCCTTGTTAATTACCACATTTTCTTTTCTTACTGGTGTGAGGCCACAATCTTCCTGCCCCTGTGTGAGATCTTAAGAGCTGTTTCCTCTAATCCTTTCAGCTGGTTCCTTTCCCAGCCTTGGGTAGTTTCCTTCCATGCAGGTGCTGATCATTAGCTGAAAGCTGCAAGGGATATCCTCTACAGACCCGGTCTGCTCTCTATGCAGCTCTTTCTTCTCATGTATTCTCCCATGCAAACTTTAGGGGCTTGGGAACTTGGCCTCCCTGGACTCTTCATCTTTGTCTCCTCAACTCAGGGAAACCGCTGGGATCCACCTGAGTTTGCTTTACTGCTTCAAGGCCTGGAAACTCTCTCCAAGCAGTAACCTGGGGCAGTCATAGACCTCCCCTCATTTGTTTCCCATCCTTCCAAGAACAGTGCCCTTCATTGTCTGATGTCCACTTTCTTGAAAAACTTTGTTTCATGCACTTGTCCACTTTTCAGTTGTTTTAAGTGGGAAGACAAATCTAGTCCCCCTTATTCCATCTTGTCTATAAGTGGAAGACTTCCATGCCCTATAATTTTATTCTGCCATTTCTCTTTCATCCTATATTTTCTATTCCACTATCCTCATTGTAAATTGTAATAACAACCATGAAATAGCTTTCATTTATGAAAACCTGCTATGTGCCAGGGCCTGCATCACACACTTGATAAATATTAAGTCCAGCAACCATGACTGTAAGTTGTGCTTGTTTTTTTTTATTTGTGAAATATTTCAAATATTTAGAAAAGTTGAAAGTAATATAAATGTTCTCAACAACTAGAACTGACAGTGTTAACCTTTTGCCCTATTTACGTCAGTAGAAGCTGAGGTTTCCTTTGTACCCCCTCCCCAGACCCATTTCCTACTTTTTTTCCCTTGAGGTAATCAGTATTCTGGAGTTGGTGTTCTTCACGTCCATGGATTTGCACCTTCAAGATGGACTTATTTTCTCCGTTTTACTGATGAGGAATCTGAGGTTCGGAGCATTAAGTTACATGCAAATGTTCATTCAGTTTATAATTGATGGGACTAATATTGGACCCACATCTCTCTGGCCCAAAGCCATGTGCTTCGCTACAAGGATACATTCATCTTCCTGAAGCCCTATTCAAATCATATCATTTCCCAATTTTGATTGCTACCTCTGAATTATATATAAGTTTCTTGTCTTGAATTTTACTTCTGACAAAGCATGGCTTCAATGTACCTTAGCCACTCCTACTCTATGTAAACCTCTTCAGATCATACAAAACCATTTGTTTCCCCCCGTGTTACGGTAAATTTTCTTGCTGCTGTGTCATTGCCTATATTTTTTTCCTCTGCCTGGAATGGCTTCCTCTCCCCATTTCCATAGGTCAAAAACCATCACTGATCCTTCACAGTATATCTGACAAAAGACATCATTGATTCATTCATTTATTCGTGTCAAATATTGAAGACTACAAAGAGCGGATGACCAACGGCTGTTTGAGTCTTTGCTCCTTCCCTCCATCTGGGTGTTCTGTCACTGTACTCAGAACCCTGGAGCAAAGCATCTTGCGTCTCTTCCCCCAGCATTTTGCCATATTTTATAGGTTTGTATAGATGCCCTCCCTTTTCTATGTGTAACTTTATCTCTATATTACCATGAATGTCTAGCACAGTGCCTTTGTACGTAGTGGGTGTCCAGTAACTGCTTACTAAATGGAATTATATCCTCAAAATCTGAATAGCCTGAGAATCACAGGAATTGATAAATACAGTAGTATTTGTTGTTAATTTACTTTCAGCTTTTTAAAAAATACTGAGTACAAGGGTTTTCTTAGATTTAGGCATGCATAGAGCTCTTTCAAAACATCCAGGGCTCTGGCCCACGTGGAGCCTTGGTATCCAGAGTTTCTCTGAAACACAAAGGAAATCGCAACTCCCTCCTTCCACCCACAGCAAATGGCACTAACATCTTAAAGCAAGTTGGCTGGAAGACATTTGGATCCGAGCACGTGATATTAGGCCAAATTTTCACACTGATAGTGACTTGGAGATTATTCATTACATAAGCCCGAAAGTAAATCATGTATTAATGCTGCATAGTATGAAAGAAAGGTGTGCTTTATGATACAAACAGAATTTGGTACTGGATAGAAATACTTGGATTTACTTCTCCTGGTGACACATAATTTCACTCAGCTAGGTGGATTAACTAAAGAATGAGAAGGGAAAGAATATCTAAGACCAGAATAAAAATTCTGGTTGCTTCACCTTATTCGACTCTGTGTGCATGGACACTGCTGATTCGGACACGTACCATTTCCTTTTAATTATTCATCCTCCTGGAAGCTGGACAGACTAGAAATGTGCTAAGGTGTGTTGTGAAAAAGTAATGAAGTCTCTGCCATGGCTCCCCTCCCCACCCCATGCTCCATTCACTAGGCCTAGCAACACAGGAACACCCTGAGGCTCTTGTCCAGGGAGCAGCCTAGCATCACTCTCCTTAAGGCACATTCATTTGCAGTCCAGACCAAGGTGCAGCAGTGGGCATCCTTCTGGTACCAAAGCAACTTAGATCAGTGAGCACTGACTGAGTACCTACGGTGAGCCAGACACAGCGCGAGGTTCTACAGTGGGTACCATATGACGCCTGGTCATGCAGCTCACAACTGAGTAGAACCACAAAGAAGTTTGAGATACTGTATTAGGAACTATCATTACCTGTGGCCCGCCCAAAAAGGGATCATGTTCTTCAGCCTCCCCATCCTGTAATGATGTAGTGTCTGTGCATGCTCTGACCATTAGATTGTTATTTTAATTTAGAGTTGGGTCCATTCTAACTTTGGAAAATTCAACAGAGTTTTCTACCCAGGACTTAATAAAAACAATGAAAGGATTAAATAGCCTAATTGAACCCATGACTTAAAATAGATTCGATGTAATACACTAAATAGATACTAATAAATAAATATATGCACATTGATTATACATATATATACAGCATTAAAGTTTAATAATGAAGACATAACTAATATGCAGAGCTAACTAAAATTTAATTACAGTGTGAGCAGTCTTGCTAACAGTGTCACCCAAAGGGATGTCAACATCAGGATGGGGTCTAGTTTTTCTCAGCTTATCTCCAGGTTCTATGTCTGTCTGCTCGGTCCCTTTGGTGTCCAAAACTGGTCCCATTTTAGGCCATTTGCTTGCTTTTTTATTCCATGGCTGATATACTATTACAGAGAATTATCATTCTCTTTTTCTGTCATTGCTCTCAAGGTTCAGGTTTTAAGTCTTCACGAGATATTTCACTATACCCTAAGCTACTATTGTTCCTAATTTGCTATTGCATAAATGTGTACAGTGCTGGACCACAGGATGCTCACTATCCTCCAATGCCTGCTCTGCATTGCACTCTGTTACAGCTGCATAGATTCCTTGTCTATACTGAAATTTAGAGGTGCAAGGGGTTCTATAGAACACCCTGGATCTTCAGAAGGGAAAGAAGAGCTTCCAGACTAGGTAAGTTCTGAAAAGTTCTCTGCATTGTGCAAGAGTTATTGATGCTCTTCTTTCTTCCTGGGGTTTCTGTGAGTAATCAATACATGCACGTTTATGTGAGGGCTGCACTGTGATAACATGATGAACAAAGTACCATGGGAACACAGAGGAGAGAATGATTCTTTTCTCCCCCCCTCCCCCTTTGAGGAAGATTAGCCCTGAGCTAACATCTGTCACCAATCCTCCTCTTTTTGCTGAGGAAGACTGGCCCTTAGCTAACATCCGTGCCCACCTTCCTCTATTTCATATGTAGGATGATTGCCACAGCATGGCTTGACAAGCGGTACCATGTCTGCATCCAGGATCCAAACTGGCGAACCCTGGGCCACCAAAGCAGAGCATGTGAACTTAACCTCTACGCCACTGGGCTGGCCCTGAGAATGATTCTTTTTGTTGTTGTTTAAAGATTGGCCCTGAGCTAACATCTTTTGCCAGTCTTTTCCTTCTTCTCCCCAAAACCCCCAGTACCTAGTTGTATATTCTAGTTGTAGGTCCTTCTAGTTGTGGCATGTGGAATGCTGCCTCAGCATGGCTTGATGGGTGGTGCTAGGTCCGTGCCCAGGATCTGAACCGGTGAAACCCTGGGCTGCCAAAGCGGAGTGCATGAACTTAACCACTCGGCCGTGGGGCCAGCCCCAGAATGATTAATTCTGAAAGAACAGTGATGTTTGCTGATAATGATTAGAAAGTTTTGTCTGGCAGAGAATCTATGGAAGGGCATTCCAAACGTAGGGAATAGCAGGGACATATACAATACTTTATTGAAGTGAGGGGCATGTTTGAAGAATGTGTAGCCCAGCATGATTGGAGTACGGGTGGGTTGAGATGAGATGATGCTGAAAAGGGAGCAAGATTTTGGAGGTCCTTGAATGCCATGATAAAGATTTTA
This sequence comes from Equus quagga, assembly GCF_021613505.1. Taxonomy (NCBI): domain Eukaryota; kingdom Metazoa; phylum Chordata; class Mammalia; order Perissodactyla; family Equidae; genus Equus; species Equus quagga. The sequence continues at coordinate 22,218,478 of NC_060282.1, forward strand.
GGATTTTTCCTTTTAAAAGATATCTATACTTTGACTGTTGCTTAAGCATGCTTGGCATGATATAATTTGTTTTTTCCAAAGGAGATTGACTGGAATGTAGTGGACGGACTGGGGAGGTGAGGGACAGGGGCAGGCAGACCAGTTAGGGTCATTGCGGTAATCCCAGTGAGAGGCAAGGGGGACCCCACTGAGGAAGGTAGCAGAGAGAGTGGGCAAGAGGGTGTCATTTCAGGTGTAGACTAAAGAGACTTAAATTGAATGAGGGGATGAAGAAAGAGGAGGGATAAAGGGTAAAGGTCAGGTTTCAGAATCGGAGACTAGGTAGGTTGGTATATCATTAGTTCAGATTAAAAATGTAGGAGGAAAATGAATTTTTGCCTTGGTGGCATATGGAGGAAGGGGAAAGGAAGAGAGGTCACTTTAGCCTAGAGTAATCATTGGCTCATAGCCTGGCCTTTAGTTATCCCCTTCTAAAGCAGTCTCCAAGGGTAAGGTCATTTCTATGGCCACCATGGGAAATCAAGCTTAGTTCAGCCAATGCAAGCAAGAACACACCTGCATGAACCATTCTGATAACAAGCAGCACCTTATTGCCAACACTTTCAGGTCTGAGTAAATGGACCTTTCCTCTCTCTGCAGGAGGTAGATATTGACCTCAATTCTTCACTCTTCTCTGTATCCACCCCCTTTGCCGTGTATCTTTGCCATGCCTCCCACAAAAGATGGAGTGTACTTTCCCTTCTCTTGACTTTGAGTTTAACCAATGAGATGTTAGTAGACATGATGCCAGCAAGGGCCTGAAAGGTGCCTGTGCAGTCGGGCTTGCTTGCTCACTCATCAACATTAGAAGAGCTTTCCCCTGGGTCACTGTCTCCTCTTGACTCAAGTTGTACAGTGAACATTCATGAAATAGAGCCAACCCAGCAGCCACATCATAAAGCCAAGCCACTCAAGCCCACATGAGGAAAAAAATTATTATTTTATGCCACTGAGTTTTGGTGTGTTTTGTTACAGAGTGAAAACTAACTGATATAGCCAGCAAGTGAAAAATATGGTTATGGGTGCTGATCCTCTCAGCTCCCTTACCAACTCTCTTCAGCCAGCGTAGAGTTGAGAGACTGGTGTCGCCCCCAGCATGTCAGATGCTGGTCTGAACAGCAGCCACCACAACAACAACTGAGGATAGAAGCTCTCTTCACATTAATGATGTGACCCTTCATGGATTTTTAGCCACCATTTAAAATACATCCACTTCTGATCACGAATGGCATTGTGTCTGTGTTTTACAGATTACTAGGTACAGAAATTCCACGACCGGTGGTGGACTTTTGCAAACCTTAATTACTCCTGAATTAAGAAATGCTTGCTATTTTGAATCTCAGTTTCCTATCCTATCATATGTCTTAAATTCTTTACTTTTTTAGGTGGAAGGCACATGGTTAGTTTTGTTTTCTGGAGATGGAGAATATTTGGTCAGATATAACTTTCAAGTCTTGAAGACAGGTATTAAGTAGACCTTTGGCCTTTCTTTCTCTGGGTAAACATCCCAAATTCATTTAACCTTCCCTCAGAGGTCCAATTTGCTGATTATTTGACTGTGTCTCTGCTCTTTTCTGAACCCTTTTCTACTTCGTTATATCTCTTCTGAGTTGTAAAACCAAAATTGGACATGGTCTTTATGTTTGAACTGGTGCTAAGTGTAATCTCTTTATTCTTGAGTCTTTGAGAAGATGCCAGATCAGACACCTCAGGGCTGAATTAGCTTCCATTGAATAGTTACAGAGGTTCTATGCTCTTCTTGGATTCCCCAGCCTCCCCTTCAGCTCTCCATCCTGTATCTTTGGCACTGATTTTTGATACCTCAAAGTCTTAATCTGTATTTTGTCCTTGCCACGATCACTCCAGGTTGTGGATGATTATTATTAATTTTTTTTGCTGAGACTATGATCTGTTAAACCTAGATTTGTGATTTCAAAAGTTAAAGAAAAAAGAGACACATTAGGTAGTTAAATGAACACACACCATTCTTATAACACCAATCAAAGATAGCATTATATTTCGTTAATTACTAAGTATAAATATTATACTAAGATAGTTAAATACTACCATTAGGTTATAGCCTGCCCAAAAGAAAGCTGCAACTGACATAATTCTCTCTTTTGTAAAAGGGTCCTCCCAAAAAATGAGGTGAGGAAAATTAGCAGCAACAATAGTAATAATAGCTAACATTATTGAGTACTAACAATGTTCCAGGGACTATACTGCTTTCATATCGTAGGTTAGGCTCCCCACACAAAGACTCATAGATAAGGAATTAGTGTGGATGATTTATTAAGTTGTGCTGCCAGGACAAACCAGGAAGAGAGTGGAGAAAGTAGGATGGGGAAGGGAGAAAAGTCAAGCAAGAGTGCAATTTCCTGGAGGAGCAAAATCACTTCTGGCTGAGAATCACTGGGATAAAGGCATCAAGACATCATGGTGTTGGTGGCCAAAGGGACAAGTAGATCAGTGGTTCAGAATAGAGAGTCTATACCTGTATGTATATGGTGAAGAACTGATATGCAACAAAGGTGCAAAGGTGATTCATACGAGAGTAACAGTCTTTTTAACAAGTGAGGCTGGAAAAATTGGCTGTCAATATGCAAAAAAAAAGAAATGAAAAATAAGGAACTTCAGTCCATACCTCACATTATATATAAAAAATAAATTAACTAAAAATAGATCATGGATCTATATGCAAAACTTAAAACTATGAAACTTCTAAAACATAGGAGAAAATCTTTGCAACTACAGATTAGGCAGAGATTTCTTAGTCAAGACACCAAAAGTACAATCCATAGAAGAAAAAACTGTTATATTGTACTTCATTAAAATTGAGAAACTATGCTCTTTGAAAGACTGTGGTAAGAGACGGAAAAGTGAGGCCACAAACAGAGAAAATATTGGCAAATCACATACCTGATAAAGGGCTTGTACACACAAGATATACAGAACGCTCAAAATTCTATTATAAGAAAACAAGCAACTCAATAAAAATTAGCAAAAGATTTGAAGATATGTAGACGGCAAATAAACTTATTAAAAAATGTTCAACACTGTTAGTTTTTAGGTAAATGCCAATTAAAATCACAAGGAGCTATCATTTCACATCTACTAGAATGGCTATAATAAAAATACACACAGTTACAAGTATTGGGGAGGATGTGGAGAAACTGGAATCCTCATGAATTGCTGGTGGGAATATAAAATGGGACACCCACTTTGAAAACCAGTTTGTGCTTTCTTAAAAAGTTAAACATCCATTTACCATGTTACTGAGCAATTCCACACTGAGGCATCTACTCAAAAAAAGAAAAGGAAAACATATGTCCACACAAAGACTTGCACACAAATGTTCACAGCAGCATGATTCATAACAGCCAAAGGGTAAAAACAGTCCAAATGTCCCTCAACTGGTGAATGGATAAGTAAGATGTGTCGTGACCATCAATGGAATACTATTCAGCACAGAAAAGTGACAAACTGTGATTCATGCTACAACATGGATAAATTTCAAGAACATTATGCTAATTGAAAGAAGCCAGATGTGAGTGGTCACATATTATGTGGTTGCATCTATATAACTATCCAGAAAAGGCAAATCTGTAGAGAATGAAAGTATTTTAGAGTTGAGTGTTGCTGGAGGTAAGAATGGGATCAACTGCAAACAGGCATGAGGGAGATTTTGGGAAGAATGATGATGGAAATACTCTAAAACTGGATTGTAGTAACGGTTTGCATAATTCCGTAGATTTTCCAAAAATCATTAAATTGTACACTTAAAATTGGTAAATTTTATGGTATGCAGATTATACCTCAGTGAAGCTGTTTTTTAAAAAGAAGTTCATGTTGCATGTACAATTTTGCATTCCACTTTTTTCAATAAAAATCATACCATAAATATTTGTTAATATCATTAAAGAATTTGGAAACATCTTCCTAATAACTACTTACTATTTATTTATAAACACACACCAAAATTTATTTAATAGCTTCCCTTTAGATTGTTTATAATTTCTTAAAATAATGTTTTGTTTAACTTCTTTGTGCATATTAACCATGTGACCTCAGGCATGTTAACCTCTCTCAGCTTTAATTGTCTGATAGGAAAATGGGCATAATTGATGGTTCCGACTTCTTGGATACAATATGTTTGCTCTGAGCGTTGTAGAAAACCAAGCGTGAAGCAATTAGCATGGTAGTGGCTGACAACGACGAGATGTTAGCCATTAATGTCATCAGCAATCATTATAAAACTTTAAGTTTGTGGTTATTCCTCAGAGTGGAATCATAGAGGTGAAATCTCAGGGCTCATTTTTAAACACATTGCTCTGTAAATTAGAAGTAGGCAAACACGTTCTTGGCTCTTCTCCGCCCCTTTCCTGATACGGGGAACCCAGAATAGTTCTTCAGATTCTTGCTTTGATGCCTTGGTCTGATGCCTCTGAGAGATCCATGGCTCTAAGCTTCTCAATCTCTCCCACCCAAATCCATCAGTCCTGTGATTTTTCTCTTAGTGAAAGTGGACTAGGTGGCCTTGGGTGAAAATATTGAACAAAATGACAATGGGTGATAATGAATTACATTCTTCCTCATAGGTTGCCTTTTCAAAAGGATCATTAGTGTCTAAATAAATACAGAGAATTGGAACATGAGATCTTTGGAATTCTCTACTGATGGGAAAAAAATGTTGATAACTGCATGCTCAAATCTCAGACCACTTTGCACGTGGTTATGCTGCCCAAATTCCTTAGTATGGTGTACAGACTCTTCATTGTTTATCCCCATTTACTTCTCTAGCTTCTGTCTTGCTACTATCTCCCTCCAACTTGATACTAAAATTATACTCTCGGTCTTGCCATTCCCTGAAATGGGCCATGCTTTTTCTCCCACAGGGTTCTGTGCATCCTGTTTCCTTGCCTTGAACAAGCTACCTATCCCTACCCCCTTCATTTGGCTAACTCCTACTTACAGTCCTGGCTTCATCTTAAATACTACACCTTCTTGGAAGTTTTCCTGTCCCCAAGCCTGAGTTTGGTGCTCCATCTTTAAGCTCCCATTGCACCCTGTCATTACCCTTCCTGGATTTAAATTGTCTGTTTATTTGCCTTCTTTCTGATCACACTATGTGGCAGTCATGGGGTTGTGTCACTTTGGTCTCCCTTCAGGAAGGAACTTGGTATTTAACTGCAAGGAGTGCAGTTAGCTGACAGCCTCCAGCTGTTAATGCCTTCGAGATCTGCCTCAGCTCTCAAGCTGAGGCCATGATCCTTTCAGGCAGCCACAGCCAATGACTGAGCATAATGGTGGTACTAGGGCCAGCTCAGGACTCCTTTAGTGGGAAATCTTTGAGTTGGCTGAGACTTTGCCAGACCTACATGGTGGTCGGAGGCTCTGTCTGCCTCATCGTGCTTCCTTCCTCTTTCCTTTCACAGATGTCATATCTGCTTTTTGATATAAAGGATTTCCATGCCCAATCTTGCTTTCTCACCCTTTCATGGTGTTACTCTCCAATAAACCTCTTGCACTCCCAAATTTGTTCCTGCATCTGCTTTCTGGTTAACCCGATTAACACAGACTATGAGCTCTTTGAAGTAAGGGTCAAATTCTCATTCAAATTGTATCTTCAGCTCCCAGAACAACACACAATAGGATCTCAATGAATAACTGTGGAATGAATGAATGAATAAATGCCCAAGATAACGTTCAACACTGAATGATGTCTTGATCTTATATAATTCACAGATGCTGGTCAACATTAAGAGTATTCTGATTTGAGACTCACTTATGAAATGCATTGAAGAATGACATAATTGTGCATTTTCAAGTGGGTATTTTCCAATGGCTGGATTTATGCCAAATATATAATTTACCCCTTAGGATAATCCCATGGGCTAATGTAGTTGAGTATGAGTCATAATAGATATTTATACTTGAAATTACACAATAGCTATAAAATTGTTATTTGCTATCAAAATAGCAAATTTTAAATGTTACAGCTTATTCCTGGAAATCTCATCTAAATGTTGCTTTGTAGGACAAAATTCAAGGCATTAAAAATCTTTCAAAATCTGGGCTCTATTTATTTGGTACTTGCCACACTACCATCTGTATGAAGTACCCAGCTAGCTGGCTCTCCCACTGAATCGTAACCTCCATGAGGGCAAGCACACCATACATTTCTCTGTACCCCATCCCTCCCACCCTAACCTAACCCCCAGCACCTGCAAGGGCTGTATTGTACTGGAAAGCACATGGATTTTGAATACCTCAGTTGAAATACAAGCTCCATCACTTACTAATTGTGACCTTCACTTTCTAAAACTCATGCTTGTTCTCACCTTTAACCCCCTCTCATAAGAATTCAAAGTGGTAATATTTCCTCTCCTCTCCTTTCTCTCTCTTTGCTCTCACTCTCATTCTCTCCTTCCCTCCCCTGACCTCCCACCTTCTGTCTTCCCTCCATCCTTTGCTCACCCCTCCCTCTTCTTACTTTTTTTCTTCCTTCCTTCCTTCCTTTTTATTCCCCAAACATTTACCAAATGTCTACTATGTCCCAGGCACTATGGTAGATGCTTTGGAAGCATGAGAGAATAAAGCAGATGAGGCTTATGTCCTCCTACCCTCACAGTGAGGATGGGTGTTATCAAAAATAATGACCCAAATAATGAATATGTGCAATGAAGATAGAAGCAAAGGGGTGTGGTAGACCAAAAACTGTCTCCGTCTCGAAAGATATCCATTTCAAGTCCCTGGAGCCTGTGAATATGTCCTTATTTGGACAAAAGGGTCTTTGCAAATGTGATTAAGTTAAGGATCTTGAGATGAAGACAACCCTGGGTTACCTGGGTACGCCCTAAATGGGCCCTGCTGACACCTTGATTTTGGATTTCTGGCCTCCAGAACTGTCAGAGAATATACTGCTGTTGTTTTAAGCCAGCAAGTTTGTGATAATTTCTTATAGCAGCCACAGGAAACTAACCCAAGAGGATATAAACAAGGTGCTCTAACCTACACCGGGGATCCAGGAAGCGGCTCTGCCTAGACCTTGGTCCTCCCTGTGTGTTCCTGCCTTCTGTGTCCCATAGCCCTTTAGAACATCGTCTCATTTTCCAGACTCTACATTCTTTCCTCTGTTTGACACACTCTCACCTTTCCCTTTCCCAGAAACTTGGAGATTAAGGTTTGGTTTGAACCCTGCTTGCTGTGGATTCTCTGAGGTCTATACTCCACACTTCTAGAAGAACACCCCTGAACTCCATCAGCCTGGGTATTCCTAATTACAGACGGAGGGAGGCTGGCACAGCCTGCTTTGCCAGCAGGTGCTGCCCACTAACGTAGGGCGCTGTGATGTGGGGTAAAAGGCACAGTGGGCATCATGAGTTCTCCATTTCAGTTCAACCTCTGATACCAATTGAGTGTATGATTTTTGGTGAGTCATTTAGGTTATTTATTCTCTAGTTTCCTTATGTGTGAAATGGGGGTTTGGAATAGGTTTAACCCCAAAGTCCTCTTCTGTCTTTAAAAATAATCACAATTCTGTAGTCAAATGTTTTTTATATTTGTGAAAAAATGCATGTAGATTGCCTAGGGGTCCTATATAACTAATTCTGCAAGTAAAAAATTCTGCAAAACACATTTACCTAAAAGGAAAAGGATATGAAATTTTAGGTACTGTGTGTCTGTTGGTTTTGCACAATCTAGATGATTCCCAAAATGAGATGTACAGATAATCACAGGTCTTGACTGTGCCCCTAAAAAACATAACTCAAAGTCAACCTTTGGGAATTCACTTTTTCTTAATATCAGGAGTTTCATAGAGTCATATCCGTGGGTAAGCTTAAACAGGTAGTATAAGCTAAGTTATCCAACCAGAAGAGGTTCAACATCATAGATTGGCCATAAGCAGGCGCTGGCCCACGCCTGTGATGGGCTATTCATCATTCATCATTCTAACAAATTTCTGGGTCTGTGATCTAGGCAGACCAAGCCTAAGCATGTCTCCCCTCCCCTCACTCTCCTCTTCTCTCTCTTTCTCTTTCCCCTACAAGCTGTATCACACAGGATAATATTAGTCACTTATATACATCAATAGATATTCATCAAGCAGCCCACTCCTCTGCCTGGCACTGCATGGATCAGAAATGTACAAGACATGAACGGTCTCTTCCATCAAAGAACTCACCTGTGCAAAGGTAGCCAAGTGTTCATGTCAACAGTGTGTTACAAGGGCCAATGTGGGAGTACTTGATTTTGCTGTAGGAGCAGAGGGCAGGAAGCAAATACTCTGGTCTGCTACACTGGAAGCTAGCCCATGGATCCAAGCTAACCACTTACCATTGTGTTTCCAGTGACAGGCACAATTTCTCCATAAATCGAGCACTCAATAGATATAAATTGAATGGATAAATGCATGGTCTGAAGGGGTAGAGATGGTCGGGGGAAGCTTCCCAGAAGAAGAGATATTTGAGGTAGGGTTTGAAAGATTGAGAGAAGTTAGATGACATAAGGCAAGAGGGAATTTCTAGAGAGAATATAAGCAAAGTTGGAGAAATAGACTCTGCATAGAGATATAAGTAGGATTTGGAGGCAAAATTAATGCTGAGATTGTTTCTTAAAAGGTTAATGCCATTTCAGTTCATGGTTTATACATTGCGAAATAGTCAGAGTCTGCTCCTAACATTTGTTAATTTTGGCAGTGGAGACAAGAGTTTCAAGGACCTGGGAGAGACGGATAGCCCCCTCTGAGACTGATTGGAAAAACTTTCCTAATCAAGTGCCAAGGATTTTATGTGGCCCTAAAACCTCCAAAAATATAGTGAGGCTCTTTAGCTGGAGCTACAAGATTTGTGTGGCTATCAGCTGCTAAGTCTAAGAAGGTATTGTTTCATGTTACAATGCCCTGGCATTGTCATCCTAGAACACAAGCATTGAAAACTGTCCCTGGGAGAGAACATTTTCCAAAATTTTCCAGAAACAGTCACGAGGGATGGCTAAGACCTTGATTCTTCCTAGCTCTCCTTTATCCTTTTCCTTGGGTTTGTTTTTCTCGATCTCAAAGTCCAAATCTGGTCTTTCTTCCTTCCTTACATCCTAATAATTGTCATGGAGTCAGGTGGCATAGCAAAGATAAATTAAGTATGAAGATGCTTCATTTACGATCCATATGGCTTCTATTACTCACTGGATCAGAACTAAATTTCTTACTCTTTATGTCAAAACTATTCACCAGAGTTCTTTGAGCTATCTCATCCCTTTCCCTTTAACCTGTATCTCGGTTTCTGTGCTTGTATTTTTGCGTCATGGAAAGTTAAACATCAGGCTGTTGAGAGGCAGCTTGGTATATAGGACATCAGCTTCAAAACTGAAGACCTTGTTTGGAGACTGGATTCTGTCACTAATGAGCTATGCGGCACTCATCTGCCTAAGCTTCAGATTCCACCATGGTAAAATGGGAGCAATAATACCTAACCGGTCCTCAGGGGATTATGGAGAAGAATCTAATGAGATCGTGCGTGTGACAGCCTTTGTAAAATGTAAAGCAAATAAAGATGTAAGTCATTGTTTTCATTTTTGAGTCTTCTGTAAGCATATGGCAGTCTCAAATTACTAAGTCTATCTGTTCCTTTACACAAATAGCTACTGAAATCCCAAGACTTTCGTAAAACCTGAGTCAGGAAAGTCTTGACAATGTCTCTTGAATTTCACAGTCTCTTAGAATTTGCTTCTATAGCTTCTCATCTTTTATGCCAATCTCTAAATTTACTCTTGCCCCTGTGACTGACAGTCTGGAGTTCTCAATAAATGTCTGTTGAATTAATGTGTGAATGACTCAATGTTTATTAGTCAGGATAGTCTAGGCTATGCTGCAATAACAGATGTATCCTGAAATCTTAGTGAGTTAGCCCAACTTTATTTCTCACTCATATCAGACCCGATGCAGATCAATGAAACAGGGGGAGGCCTCCAAAAACTCAGAGGTCCAGGGTTCTTCTGTATGTGAATCAAGACATGGTTTCCAAGGTTGCTGCAGAGAAGGAAGAGAAGATGGAGAAAGCTCAGAGCTTTTAGCTGCCCTGGCCTAGAATTGACACATGTCATTTCCACTCACAGCCTACTGGCCAGAACTACCCACGTGGCACAACCAAACTGCTAAAGAGGCTACAGATGTAGGGTAGCAAATGCTGAGTGCCAAAATATTTGCTGACTGCCAACTTCTCTGTGACACAATGCCTTCCATCTCAAAAAAAAGTCATTGCCTAGGGCCAGCCTGGTGGTGTGGTGTAGTGGTTGGGTTCACGCACTCCACTTCGGCAGCCTGGGGTTCACAGGTTCAGATCCCGGGCATGGACCTAGCACTGCTAGTCAAGCCACACTGTGGCAGCACCCCACATAAAATGGAGGAAGATTGGCACAGATGTTAGGTCAGCGACAATCTTCCTCAAGCAAAAAGAAAAAAAAAAGCGTCATTACCTATTACATTCCAGACACTGTTCTAGGCACAGAGAAAACACGGCAATACCTAAGACAGAAAAATTCCTCGATTTTGTGGAGGGCATGTTAAGGTGGAAGAGAAAAAACATTTTGGCTACACCTCAGTTTTATAGTATTGTGTCTTGTCTATTCTTCCACTTCAACTGTGCCATTTTCAAAGATGCCTGTGTTTTTGAAAGAATAGGACTGGGACCGTTCTAACAGCTCTGTGCTCCTCCCCAGGGAAGTGAGAGTTGCTTCTCTTGTTTTAGCTCATGTCTGCTGGTCATGAAGCTCCAAAGCCCCTGTGGTTTCAGCCTGGAGGAGGGGGGACGGAAGAGGGAAGAAGGCTTGGAGGCAGCGCCTTCCAGCTGGACTTGTTTGGGTTGGCACAGCCTCTGTAAGCAGCCGTGACTCCAGAGCTGCTGGAAAATGTGCTTATCACCCTAGGGGGTTGAGCGAGAAGGGGAAGGTCCTAGCTGATAGAGTCTGAATGAGAGCTAATGGAAAATGGGCCTCTGCCTTTTGGTGGATAAGCAGAAGGAAGAAATGGGGTCCAGCTTCAGTGTATGAGCAAGCTGCGGTATTATCTTCACTATCCCAGCCGGATAGAATGGAACCCATTGTTAGTTTTCATTGGATAAATGGGAGAAATATGCAGTGATGTTTCCTTCCTTGCCAGAGTCTTATGATAGTCCTTTCCCTCGATCACTGGAGTTCCCTTCAGCTTAAAGGAACTGTTTTTCTATTATCTGCCAAAACCCTGACACCAATCTCTGGACTGACTTCACCCAACATGACTTGTTCCTCTGACACAAAGTAACACTTCTTGATTCTGTGCACTGTGCTTGATACTTATACTAGAGATGGTTAGCATCCATTTCTCCCACCTCTAACTCCACTTTGCTTTCTATTACATGGTCCAGAAAGATAAAAACTACATTACCCAGTCTTTCCTAGCTGTTAAGTATGGATGTAATGTAGGATCCGCCAATGAAATGAACTCTCGTGAGATTGGAAAGTGGACAGGAGGAGGACCATTCTTCCTCCAGGTGGTTTGGCCGATGCACACTCTCATCAAATGGGAGCTTTTTCAGTGACCAGGGAAGCTGGTCTGGGAACCAGATTTGAGGTTGTGGGGCAGCTGTGATGGTGAAAGTGGTTTCCTGCAGCCTCCTGAACTGGGAGTGGCAGCTGCAAGAGAAGCCGTGAAGCCTAGTGGTGCCCCCTGTGTTCAGTTCCTGCCATACTTCCTATAATTTCATAACCACTTGTTTCCCTATTTTAAATCCTATTCTTCCTGAAATACCTCGAGTGGTTTCTATGTCCTGACCCATGTCACTATACACTATCTCACTTGGATATTCCCTGACTACACCTGCCCAAAGTGACTCATTCACTAAGGGGTAGACAAGATCCATATTCTAAGACCCCTGCTCCCATCACTACTCCATGCTTCCTCCTTCCTTGTCCTTTAAGGCCCAAATCAGGTTTCACCTCCATTCTCACCTTGTCCCTGATTCCTGCACTCCAAGCAGATGCCTGTGCCATACCTCTTCTTGTTGACTCATTCTGCCTAATGTTGATATTTAATTTTCCCCTCTAATCTTAGCTCCACAAAAAGAAAAGAAAAAAAAGTTGGCTCTTATGGGCAAGAGAAAAGCTTTCTACTACTTCTGCAACACCCTTCGTGTGCATTCTCAATATTCGTCAGACGGTACTGCGTTAACTTATAGAGCGTTAAGGACATGGCACACAGAAGGAAAACCTCAGTTCTTCAATTTAAGCTCATAGCCTTCTTCCCAACCATGTAACTCAAGGTCTATAGGGCGTTTACAAGCACTACTGGGCAATGAGGATGTAGATTCTGATGGAAGAAGAAGTCCTTTTACCAAAGAAATGGAGGAAGGAGAGGCGGCAGAAAGAAACTGTCTAGGAATTTGCCCTCCCAGGAAGCCTTGGGGTTTTTTTCCCTGCTGACTGACCACACTTTTGCTTTATTTTCCACATTTCCTAAAGTCTGCTGCCATTATTTCACAGTAGACATCAAAGTGACTCCCCCTTCTCCAATTTACACATCTGCAGCTGGGTTAGGGGAGCAAAGATATCAGCTGTGCATACCATCAGCTTTCCTCAGAGGGAAATCTGAAACTAGTTTTCAAAGGTTGAAGGAAACTTGCCAGTCTGGAAGCTGCTGGAAAAAATCCAACACACACTTGCTTTCTTTCCGATCTAAGGAGAGAGCTTAGAGGATGGCGGAGCTGTAGCTCATTGCCTGGAGAATGCCAGGGAAATCAGAACTCAATGGTGAGCATCTGGATTTGCAACTGGAAAAAACTCTAGGTGGTAAAGTTAGGTCTTCTCCTGAAAGTCCACCTTGTGACTTTCTCACTAGACCTGCTCCAAAGTTTTGGGATTGGTTCTGGCTTTTCAGTTCATGAGAAATGATGTGAGCATCAACAAAGGAGGCTGCTTCAGACTGAAAGGAGCAGACAGGTGAACAAAGTTGGGGGGGGAGGGGAATGGGAAGGAAAGGAAGGAGGAGGGTGTTGTGTGGGAGGAGATGGGGACGGAAGAGTGAGGGTCACTGGGAACACGAGGAGGAAGAAAGCAGAGATGAGAGAACAATCCAGCGATGGAAAGAGTCCTGTCCAAGTCCCGTCAAGGCCCAAGCTGATAAACCCTTAGAATACTCATTGTTTAGTTCTCTCATTTTGGACTGACCAACTGGCAAGTCCTTTAGAATTGTTTGTAGTTTTTTCCGACGTGTACTTGGTTTCAAAATTAGACTGCCAACTCTTTCACAATTAGACTGCCAACTCTTCCAGTCACTTCTCCAGTCATTTCTGTATGGTCTCTGGACCAGCAGGAGCAGCAGCATCTGGGAGCTTCTGAGAAATGCAAAACCTCAGGCCCCCCTCTAGACATGCTAAGTCAGAATGTGCATTTTAACAGGATCGCTGTATGATTCAAGCACACTTAAAGATGGAGAGGCAGAGCCCCAGGACTGCAGAAATGAGCAAGGAAGAGAGAGCAGCACTGAGGGAGGGAGCTCACTTGCTCTGAGGAGGCTGGTCTCAAGGGGTGTGCACTTGCCCTGGGCTCTATTCCTTGAGACACTAATGGAGGTTAAGCAAGAGAGAAGCTGGTAGTGGGTTACCACAAACAAAGAAAGCCTAGTTATACCCTAAGCCAGGGGGGTCCCAAATTTTAGTGTGTATCAGAATCACAAGGAGAGCCTATTAAGCTATAGATTGCTGGATCCGCCCCTTTCCGGAATTTCTGATTCAATAGGTCTGGAGCGGGCCTGAGAATCTGCATATCTAACTAGTTCCACGGTGACCCCGATGGTGCTGATCCAGGGACAACACTTAGAGAACAACTGCCCTTAGCGATAAAGATATCGAGATAAAAGAGTCTCCCTTCTCCAAATATTTGGGATAATTATGGTCTCCAATCCCCTGTTGAATTTGCCATTGGAGACCAGACCACTTTACAGTGACTTCCAGGAAGAGGCCCTCATGGGAAAGCCCTGATGCATTTCAGCCAGCTGTGTTGGCTTGAGAGCTAATTAGGAGGGAAGCTAGAATGGTCCTGCTTTCCCAGCCGTGCTATGCAGCTAACCCAGAGACAGTGGGCTGGTAAAGAAAATTATACAGATGAGGCCCAGAAGCTGCCATTTCACTGGGGAAGGGTTTGCCTTTTCATTACAAGAGAAAGCTAACATTTCCCATCTTTTCCTCCACCAAAAGTAGGCAAGCATAAAACCAAAGTCAATTTCTCACAATTTAGTAACCTCAGTACCAACCAGTTATATTCCGGGACATGAGAAACAGCTGTTGTAACATCAGAGCTCGAACAGTTTCATCTCAGCTATTTAAAGGAATAAAAGAGCCAATATTTTCATTCCCTTGTGATATTATCAAGACATGATAAACAACCAAGACTATAGTATTAATTACATTAATTTGGAGAGGAGAGAGACCATTTTAATTGCTCCAAGCTGGAGAATAATTTTTTACGGGCAGACAGTCATTCCATAAATTCACCTTAGAGAGGGTACTTCGTCTTTTTCTATCAGCAGCAAAACTTCTGGAGGCAAAAAAACAACCAGAACCCCCTTTAAGGTGGATTTCAGTAGGGAAAAAAGTTCTCACTGTTGCCATTACGGCATTTATTGAACCCTGACATGTTGAGCTAGTTGATAGAAAGAAACATAGGGAAGGTATTTGTCTTGAAATAATTCATAATCTGAAACCGGAAATAGGTGTGGCGAACTAAATTTGAATACTTCCTCATGCATAGAATGGATGTAGAGTATGCGGCTTCCTGGTCGGGGTTAAGACCAAATAAATGGTGGATGTGAAAATGCTTTGTTAGCTGTAACATCCTATAAAAGCAGAAAAGGAAAGGAAAATATCATTTATTGAGTACCTTCTGCATGGGGCACTGAGCTGGGTGCCTGACTTACATGATCATATTTTAATACTCATAAGAAATCTTGAAGAGAAATAAAAAGATAAAAAGGAGAAAATATAATAAGTAATGAAAATAATTCTGTCAAAGTTGAAATTATTCAGATAAAATTGTATGGCTTGGGTTAATTCATGTGATATATACTAGGCATGACAGGTATCCTCTCTCACCCGCAAAACACATGATAAATACTCGTTGACCTGACAGGTGGTCACATTCTGCAACCATCCAAACATATACTCTAGTTTTGGTAATGAAAATATGCCTAAGTGAATCTTTCTACTAACGCTCCTAGGATTAAAAACTACGTTTGACTCCAATATACAGACAATATATACAGTCATGTATTGCTTAACAGCGGGGATATGTTCTGAGAAATGCATCGTTAGGTGATTTCATCATTGTGCGAACAGCATAGAGTGTACTTACACAAACCTAGATGGTGTAGCTTACTACACACTTAGGCTGTGTGGTATTAATCTAGGGAACCACCATCATACGTGCAGCCTGTTGTTGATCGAAGCATCATGTGGCACACGACTGTATATGTTTTATATATATATACGTCCATATCTTATTGGTTCTGTTTCTTTGGAGAACCCAGACTAATACAGCCAATCATGGTCATTGTATTCTCTTTTGCTGATGACCGGTAGCCATGTGACCCACTTCTGGTCAATGAAATATAAGGGGAATGCTGGGGGACATTCTGGAACAATTTTCCTATTTAATAAGAAAGGGAGCAGCACAAACAGAAGCTGCTATAACTTCTCTTTATTCCTGCTTTTGTGTGGGAGTATGTGAGGACAAGGTGCCTGGAGCTGGTGTGCCGTATTGTAGCATTATTACAGACATCACTGACACATTAAAGATAGCCAAATGGGAAGCTGGGGAAACCTGGATTCTTCTTGGTATAGCTGACCTGCTTCACCAACCAGTGCCAGCGTCTAGACCACCTGTTTAGTGAAAAGCCAATGATAAGACATGTCCTTTAAGCCACTTTGAGTTTGAGTGTGCTGTTACTTGCTTCAAAGACCAGCCTGAGAAAGAAAAAATATAACTCTTCGCTGTTATCATATTTTGTTAATCTGTTTTATAAAGTTTGCTCTTTTCATTTCAGTCACCAAATTAGAAACTCAAAAAAATATATCATGTATCGTTTGACTGTAGGACACCGATAGTCCCTCCAGGAGATCCAGAGATATACAGAAATATAGATTCCTTCTGCCAAGGAAGTTGTGTTCACATGGTGGTTGGCTAGCCACATACCTGTAGTAGCGAGAGGGAGAAGATTGCCTCTTCTCTGTTGACCATGTGTGATATCAATGTTGCTAGATCGCTCTCAGACTTCAGGGTTATTGGAGGAAACAATCATTCCAGCTTCTAAAGGGTAAAACTGGTTTTCTTTGGCAGTAAAGTTTTATAGTAAATTTCATCTTTTCTTGTCTCCAACAAGAAAAACTTTTATTTTAAAAGGTTTAAAGTGGGAAATAGTTTACTGATGATATTGGCCGTGAAGCCAGAGCAGACACACATGCACACACAGCCTTGGGCCTTGGCAGCTTGCATCCAAGCCCTGCCACCTCAGGAGACTTGGGGCAGAGCCAAGAAGAGGGCTGGGATGTAGAGCTTGATGTTGGTTTCTTGACCAGGGAGCCACTTTGTTATTGTGGGGACACTCACTCTGGGACAGTTAATGACCTCTTCCTAGAGTCAAATAAACTGAATACTTGGGTGAGAGATTTCGTCTTGAAATTGAGCCCCAGCTAGTAGTAAACCTATTGAGAATAAGGCCAAAGAGCTTACAGAAATGATACAGCCACTCTAAATGTGTGCCTCCTTTCACGGATTATAAGCAGCGCTGAGAAATAAGTGAAAATCAACTTATTGTAAAGAGAGTCCCATTTTCCTATTGGCCTGCATCATTTCAAAGATGATTTATCTGGCTGATCGATTTTCAGGTGGTATTTGTTTCCAACCCTTTAACTTAACAATTTTCTTCTCTCTTCCCAAACCTCTTAGTAAATTTGCATTACATCAAATTAGGGATTCATCTACTCCTTCATTCATTCATTCAACATAAAATTTAATGAGCCTGTAACAGCGTGTCAGGCACCACGCTAGGTATCCAGGAAATAGAGGTGAAAAATAGATCGTCCTTTCCTTACGAAGTTAACGGTCCTTCTGAGACTTCTAGGGTATAAATTAACAATTGAAATAAGATGGGAGCAGCATTGCTACAGGAGCATGGACAAGGGAGTTGCCACACCAGATGAAGTGATCACCTTCACACAGAGGGAATTTAATAAGGGCAGGCTTTCACTCAATACAGATTCCTCCTATAGCTTTCATAATCATTGCTGAAGCGATCCATTTGTGGTCAGATTTCAATAAACCAGTTTGTCTTAAAGCCGGACTTGGCTTAGACAACGTATCTACTCAATTTTATCTTAATTAGCTTTTCTTGAGAATATGGGTTTGTTCATTTAGCCATTCACTCAACAAAAATTTATTGCATATCATTATAGGCTGGGGTAGGAGAATTCTGGATTCCAATGTGAGTAAAGGAAAGGGGAGGTAAGGATTGTCTTGAAGGGAATAATCGTAGGGCTAGGTTAATTCCATATTGGTGGCTAAGAGGATATTTAGCAGCCTCGGTCTTATAAATTTGAAAATCAATTCCTTAAAAGGCCAAGTGGTACAAGCCACTTTCTTTTCAATCAAGGGAAGGACCTCAGTGCGACATTCAAATCAGTAACCTAGCTTCCTAATAGAAACGTCTCAATCAACGTAACAGTGACGATCTGATTTAAGGCCATACTTCTGCATACACACACATATGCTATATACACACTCATATACTATACACACACACATATAATACTTATAATATGTTTACAGTTTTCTAGAAATTGATTTATGATTTAGACAGAAATGACAGAAGGCATTAGTGCCATAATCATTTGCCTGCATTTTAAAGAGAGTTCTTCCCTGGCGATCTCAAGTACATTCCCTGAGTTCCACCCGGAGAAAGGCTGGTGTTGAAAACAAGCCTGAAAGGCTAAGAGACTCAGAGACCCAAGCGGTGTGTGTAGTGGGAGTGGTAGAATGCACCAGAAGCTGTCAGAATGTGACAAGAGGGCATTTATTTTAAGGGTGTGAGGAGAAAAATAAATTAGGCTGCAATTGGATTCTTCAGTCAGGGGCAGGAGTGGAGAGGTACACTGTGCTTGGGTAAGGAGTTTTTTTTTTTTAAAGAACATCCAAGTGAAGAACAAGGAGAGAGAATTTTTCTTGACACACCAATGTACAATAAGAACATATATTTAGTAACATTCGCCTCCCTGCACCCTGAGCAGCTGTTCAGTTCCAGCAAACACTCCTCCTTCCAGATCGGGAAGGGGCAGTGTGCTGCACGAAGTTTCTTGAGTTGCCAATGAGAGCTGGGGCCAGCATTCCGGAGCTCACCCCCTCCCCCTCCAGGCAGCAGGGGCTCAAACACAGTCAGTGGGGAGGAAGCCAAGGCAGAGAAGTTACTCTGAGGGAAGACCAACTGGAGAGTCCTGTTTAATTTAGGCAGGAAGAGCAAATCTGGTTAAATGTGGCAGTCACTCATCAGTCAGGCTCTTAAAGATCCCAGTGGAGTTAAGCCTCATTCCTCTCACTAGACCTTCTTAAAGCAGGGAGTAAGAAAGAGAATCTGTCAAAATTATCCCTCTTGGCTCTGTGACACTGTAACTCCCTGGGCAAGGTTTTTGGCTGTCAGGGAAATGTTTTACATCCTCTGCAGGTAAGACTTGTGGGAAGTGAAAGACAGGATGTATCCACTTCAGGTCAGGCCATCGTTTTCCAAGGAGTGACACAGTGGACATCTGGTTTCCTAGGTTCATAGTCACCGTCTTGACAATTTTTGACAGGAGCCTTGGGGCTACAGGTGGCAGTGAGGACTGGCCAGGGCGGAGAAAGGCCCCATCTAAATGTAATATATCGTCCAGGCAAGGACAGGTGTTCATTGGTCTGCTCATTTTCTTCCTTCCTTCTTTCTTCCCACCTTCCCTCCCTTTTTTCCTTCCATTCTTCCAGTCTAGTGTACTGGCGCTACTCAAAGCGTGGGCCACTACTGGCAGCAGCAGCATCACTTGAAAGCTTGTTAGAAATACAAATTCTTAGGTCCCACCCCACGCTACTGTGGTAGGCAATCTCTAAGACTAGGCAAAAGTGATGGATGTCACTTCTGAGATGAGGTTACAAAAAGACTTTGCCACCCTCTTGGATGCACTCTCTCTTTCACTCACTTACATGCTACGAGGGAAACCAGCTGCCAGGTGAACAGCCTTTTGGGGAGGGCCTACGTGCCAAGGAACTGACGTCTTGGGCCAATACCCAGCTAAGTCCTGAGGTCCACCAACAGCCACGTGAGTGAGCATGGAATTAGATCTCCCCCAGTCAAGACTTGAAATGACATGTTGATTGGAGCCTTGTGAAAGACTCTGAGCCAGAGAACCCAAGTAAGCTGTGCCCAGATTACTGATTCACAGGACCTGGGAGATGACAAGTTTGTTGTTGTAAACCTCTAATTTTGTGTTAATTTGTTATGCAGCAATGGATCAAAAACTCTGCAAGCGGAGCCCTGGAATACGTATTTTAACATGCTCTCCAGGTGATTTTCATGCACGGTAGTTTGAGAAGCACTGCTGTGACTAAGTTAAGAGCCAGGGCTTTTAAGACTACCTGGGTTCAAATCCTAGCTCAACGACTTCCACTGTAAGAGCTTGAATGCGTTGCTTAACTTCTCTGTGCCTTCATTTCTTCTGTAAAATGTCACCAACAACAGCGTAAACTTTTAGGTCATGTAAAGAGGATTAGTTGAGTTAATATATTTAAAGCACTTAGCATATTGCCTGGCAACAGCCAGTACAATAAATTTAGTGACGATTCATTCATTCAACAAACATTTATAGGGCACCAACTAAGGGTGAGGCATCGTGCTAGATGCTGGAGTTACAAAGATTAATAAGATATAGTACACTTTTCCTGGGACTATTGTCCCAGAGGGGAGATGGGCATATAAAAGAATAAACACAGTAATGAATTAAAGGTGCTGGGGTTGACTTCTGGAGCCCAGCAGGTGTCAATTTTATCATGGATGAAGGCATTAAGGAGAGGCGTAATAAATGGGGTGGGTGGAGGGTTGGAAAAGAAGGTAAGGGCTTTATTCCCCCCAACACCTCACCTCAGTTGTTCTGAGTCTCCATCGCTTCTTTTTTATATGGCAAACTGGAAACCTATCATTACCAACAGCATCTTTAGGCAGGAGCTGCCTTAATGCAGGACCTGGGTGTCTTATTCACTAGGCTCCAGCCACTTGGCCCTGTTTTCTGCTCCTAGATCAGGCAGCCTAGTTTACCTGGGCTTCGAGTGTTGGCATCTGCTGTTCCTTCTCACAGAAGCTTCTGCCCTCCACTCCTGCAGCATTAGAATTTGGCACTTTATTTTCCTGTTTACCATCACCTCCCTGAGCAGGCTTCCTAGTCTCTAAGGGCTAACACTTGGTCTGTTTTACTCATATGGTGCATTCCCAGTGCCCAGCGCACTCCCTGGGACATAGTAGGCATTCAATAAATATTTGTTATTGGATGGATAAATGAATGAATGAACACATCCTTTCACAGCCACTGTAACAGTTCAGCGTGATTTGCTGAAATGTCAATCTTAATCATGAAGGACATTAATTCAAATTCTGGAAGACAAACCTGCTAAAGAAACAGAATGTGAAACCAAGTCACTTTAACTCTAAGGGGCTGCTAGGGAGTTGGGAAGAGATGGGCGAATGGGAGGCCATTATCCTATTGAACATTTACTAGGTACTTCTTCTCATGGGCTTGGCACTGAATTAAGTGTTTTACATGCATTATTTCATACACATCTGCAGTAGTTATTATCATCTTGAGGGAGGCAGATGGGGAAACTGAGGCTTAGAGCCCCTAATTAACTTGCCTAAAGTCACAGCCAGTCTGGTGTAGAAGCACGACTGAACCCGGGTGGTCAGACCCCAAAGGTCTTGTGTCTAACCACTCTGCTCTCCTGCCTGCAATGGAATGCAGTTCATTAAGTAAATATTCTGCACGAACAGAAGTGTACACAGTTGGACAACTATATGACACTAGAACACCAGATCAGACAGGGAAATATCAGGTTTCTCAAGGCTGCACCCAGGAGACAATATCCATGAACATGCGAACTGTGCTATGGCGGGACGGTAGCTCATTCGTGGTGGCCCCTTCTCCACCCAGGGGTCCCATGTTGTTTGCAAGAAAGGGGGTCAGGACTACAATAGAATGTCCCACCACCTCCAATTGATGAGAGCGCTCTCACCCTCAAAAACAAGTTTGGTGGTCACTGCCCAAGTCCCAAAGGATTAGCATTCTCCTTGTCAAGGCAGCGCGAGTAATTTACAGCAATTGGCAGTTCCTGTTGCAAGGAATTCCAAGATCAGACAAGCCAACGGGGGTGACAGGTCAGATCTGAGCTTAGATGGAGAAGTTGTTCAGGAGAGGGGGTGACCACAAGTAGCGGGGAGGGGAAGTGTTACAAAGCAGTGAGGCCTGTCTGCATTGTGCCTAGAGCAATCTTTGACTAGGGGTTCCCAGTAAAAACAGGTCTCCACAGGCCTAAAAGAACAAGAAAGGAACCAAGCTTGTCCAGTCTTAAACTGGACAAAAGTTTGCATTTTTCCCGTGTGCTGAGGAGTTATTGCACCAACAGCAAGGGTAGGTTAACACAGGCTAAAATCAGTAGGGGAGAACAATTAGGGAAATTGTGAATTATGCTTCTGTGGGCAATTCCCTTCTCAAGGCTTACTTAAAACCAGAATGTATATTTTTAGTCTGCTTTCGTGACATTTGAATATTCAAATTTTCAGAGAGACAAAGCCTATGCTGAAATTTACATATAAATATGTCAAAATAGATTTAAATATTATATGTTTATTCCCTTTCTTTTACATTTATGCTTCTTCTCACCTTTTCCTTATAGTCCCTGAGCTGTCTGCACTTCCACAATGCGGTCAGTCTCTGGGAAATGAAGAATCCAAGAGTCTGAAGAGAATGAAGTTGAGGCAGAATCGCTGGGAGGTTTCTATATCGGGGTGGACCTAAAGTCACGTATAGGTTATAATCTGAGGGTAGATTGTAAGTTTGGGTAGATTGTAAGTTTTCAGAAGGATGGCTTATGTAGGCCAAAGGGGAGTCCCCAGTCATGCAGACTTTTGTAGCTGTGCCCGTGCATTTTTACCTATTTAGGAAGGCTACAGCCTCCCTGAAACTGATCTGGAGACTTCCTCTGAAGACCTCAAGAATCCAGGATTCATAGACATAGAGGAAATGTGACCAAAGAAACAACTTTGGAGCACGCAGAGATCATTCGGGTAACTAGCTCTGTAGTCCATCTTATCACCATGCTAATAACAAGTCACCCATATACATATAGACATGGATCACCAATTGTAAGTGAGTTTGACAATCACAAAATGTATTTAAATCACTGAAATAGGACTGGACATGACTTAACCTCCCACAAGCGAGCTGGCAGGTATGTTACAATCCTACAGGCTCTCACAGTTATCATTCTGAGTGTCAGTAATTATTGTACCATCGTAGCATAGAAGGGCCAAGTGATAAAAAATGTTCAGTTGACAGAATATAAGACAAACTTGATTCTACTGGCTATCAGAGGTTAAAAAAGAAAAAAAAAATGTCAAAGGATCGTTGACAGACCATTGCATAACAAAAAGCATTACAATGTAATGGGAAAAATTGGCTCAAATTGTGGGTGACCTCTGATTTCACCATCGCCGATAGTTGACATTTCCATTTCTGTTTTTCTCTCAAGTCCTCATCTATGAACGGACCTACAAATGTTAATAGAGACCCACACAAATTTAGCCATGTCTTCCTCTTGTAAATTATACCACAGAGCCTGTTTTCTTGGGATTATTTCTTTCTATGTCTATTTCTCCTCCTGGGGTTTGGGCTGTGTGGCACATGCGTCCTTAAAGGAATGAAAGTCTAGAGAAAACAGAAACAATCAAGCAGGGTCGAACACCTGTGTTGTCCAGCAGGGGTCAGTAAAACTTTTATAAGACTCCCAGGATGGCATCCAGACTTCCATAAGGGCAATTTCTTTGTCACCATTTGTCCCTCAGAAAACACTCACCAACAAGAGGATGTCCTGTGCAAATAGCAGCCAGCTCCTAGTTGTAAAATACACATGAAAGACACAGCTAAATATAAATATGTATGACAGACTATGTCAAGCACTTGAGTTACCATCATAGAAAGAATTCTCAGTTTAAATGTGCCGTTTTGATAAATACTAAGTCAAGCCCCCTTGCTTAATTAGCAATCACAGGCTAACAGTCCAGTGACTAGGGCTTATTGGTTTGACTCTGATTGTCATAGTTTCCATATCAGGAAAACAGGATTTGAAGTTCCTCTTCTCTTCCTGGCTTGCTAACCTGGCTTACAACAGTTGTTAATGTAAAGAATAAAGACTTTCAAAAATAGGTGCTATGGGCCGGCCCGGTGGCACAGTGGTTAAGTTCACACGTTCCGCTTTGGTGGCCCTGGGTTCGCCGGTTCAGATCCCAGGTGCAGACATGGCACTGCTTGGCAAGCCATGCTGTGGTAGGTGTCCCACATATAAAGTGGAGGAAGATGGGCATGGATGTTAATTCAGGGCCAGTCTTCCTCAGGAAAAAAAAAAAAAAGAGGAGGATTGGTAGTAGATGTTAGCTCAGGGCTAATCTTCCTCAAAAAAAAAAAAATATGTGCTAGATATATAAACTTGACTACCCGCTTCTACTTGTGCCCTACTGTCTGCTAGGGGAAGCTGTTAAAAATGCAAATCGGATCATATCACTCCCCCGTTTAAAGCCCTCCAAGGCCTATTCACCCCATGAAAATAAAATCCCCACACCTCACCTGGCCTGCAGTGCCAGGGCACGCTGCAGGCCCTGAGCTCATCCCCTGTCCCTCTTCTCCACACTTGGCACACTCCAGAAATAGTAGCTTTTTTGCTGACACTCTAACTCAGTGGTTCTCAAAGTGTGGTCCCCGGATCTGCAGCATCAGCATTGCCCAGGAAGTTGTTAGAAATGCAGATTCTTGGGTCACACCCCAGATTTACTGAATCAGCAGCTCTGAGGGTGGGTCCCAGCAATCTGTGTTTTAATCAAGCTGTTAAGTGATTCTGATGCCTGTTGAAGTTTGAAAACCACTCTTCTAATTCTTCAAATTCACTTCTGCCTCAGGACCTTGGTACTGGCCAGACCCTTTGCCTGGTACACTCTTCCCAGGGCTCTTTCCTCATTAATCAGACATTAGCTGAAATGTTTCCTCCTTGGACATTCACTGACCATCCTTTTTTTTTTTTTTTTTGGGTTGAGGAAGATTGGCCCTGAGCTAACAACTGTGCCCATCTTCCTCTTTTTGTATGTGGGACACCACCACAGCATGGCTTGATGAGGGGTGTGTAGGTCTGCACCTCGGATCCGAACCTGCACACCTTGGGCTGCCAAAGCAGAGCATGTGAACTTAACCACTACACCACCCGGCAGGCCTCCGACCATCTTTTTCTTTTTTTTTTTTTTGAGGAAGATTAGCCCTGAGTTAACATCTGCTACCAATCCTCCTCTTTTTGCTGAGGAAGACTGGCCCTGAGCTAACATCTGTGCCCATCTTCCTCTATTTCATATGTGGGACATCTGCCACAGCATGGCTTGACAAGCGGTGCCATGTCCGCACCCAGGATCCGAAGAAGTGAACCCCGGGCCACCAAAGGAGAACGTGCAAACTTAACCGCTGTGCCACCGGGCCCGTCCCCTGACCATCCTTTTTAAAGTGAGCCCCCCTGTCCTTCCTCAACCCAATCTATGCCACTATCTTTTTAATTTCCCTGTAGAACTATCTGAAATTATCTTGCTTATTTCTTCACTTATTTTATTATCTCCTCCATTAGAATGAGAGCAGACACCTGATCTGTCTTTTATACCATGGATCCTGAGTGCCTAGAATAAGTTCTTTCACATACCAAGTTCTCAGTAAAGGCTTCTTGAATTAAGGCCTCTGGGGCGTTCTGATCGGCCTGTCTTGCAGAGGCAGCGGGATTCGATTCTCCGACGGAGGCTGCAGTGTTGTTGCACAGCCTGGCACGGAGTCAGAAGATGAGCGTCCAATTCTGAATTCTCCACTTGAAAATCAGCTGGCCTTGGGAAAGTCATTTAACTCGATTAGTGGGTCTCAACCAGGGGTGATTTTGTCTCCTTGGGAGATTTAGCAATGTCTGGAGACATCTTTGGTGTCACTCGGGATGCAGATGGGAGAGGGGAGGGCTAATGGTACCTAAGAGGTGGAGGCCAGGCATGTGGCCAAACATCCTGCAGTGCACAGGCCAGCCCCTGCCACAAAGAATTATGCTGAGCACAATGTCCACGGTGCCCAGGCTAAGAAAGCCCGAACTAGAGCCTTCTTTTCTCATTAGTAAAATAGGGATAATATTCTCTTCCTAATTCACAGGGTTCTGGTGACACTCAAGCAAAATTCTTCTCATCAAAGTGTTCTGTAAATGACAAAGGACTATGACAATTAGAGTATCTGGCCCCAGGCCTCACATCGAGTAGCTGCTCACTAAATATTCACTCAAGAAATGAATGAATGGGGGCCCGCCCGGCGGTGCAGCGGTTAAGTGCGCACATTCTGCTTCTGCGGCCCCAGGTTCGCTGGTTCAGATCCCGGGTGTGGACATGGCACCGTTTGGCACGCCATGCTGTGGTAGGCGTCCCACATAGAAAGTAGAGGAAGATGGGCATGGATGTTAGCTCAGGGCCATGCTTCCTCAGCAAAAAGAGGCAGATTGGCAGCAGATGTTAGCTCAGGGCTAATCTTCCTCAAAAAAAAAAAAAAAAAAATGAATGACTTGCCCAGAGCCCCTTCTGAGGATTGAGTTCTGGTCTCCTCATTTGCAACATGGCATCAGGAGAGTACTCGTGTCCTAGAAACCTGGTGAGGGTCAGGGTTGCAGAGACAATGCGTGGGAAGCACCTGGCTCGGGATTTGACACATCCATGTTTCACCCTTGGTTAGGTTAGTTTCCCTGCTTAGCTACACTGCCCTGTGGAGGCCTGATAGAGCCGCTGGCTTCCCCTCCAGGATTCCCTCCCTTCTCAGTGGAGTTCCCGCTTCCTGCCTCCCAAGCTCCTCCCCTCCTCTACTGGCTTGGTCTACACAGAGCATCCTGGACTGTTTCAGCTGGAACGGTAGCACCAAGGCCCTCCCTGCATTTCTGATGAAACCCTCAAGGCCTGGCGTTCAGGAACAACGCGCTCCAGGTTTCCCTGAGTTCCCACAGAGAAGGAACTGGAAACTGGGCTCTTGGTTCCTGGCTGGGAATCTCGCCACTCCTCCATGATGCCCCAATTTTCCTTGGCCTGCCTGTCTTTTCCCACCTCCTACAACCAGTCAGCATATACCCAGCAGTTTCCCAACCTCTCGAAGAGCCAGGAATGCTTCCTGTTAGAGACCCCATCACAGATCACCAAAACATTAAAATGTGTCCATGGCAAGTAAAAATCAGGTGTAACTTTACAACGATTGGATTGCCTTGCCAGTCAACCTAAAGTTACGTTTTAGAGAATTTAAACATTTATTGATTTCAATATTTTAATTTGTTTTCACATCTTGGAGTCAATCAATTATTTTTTCCTACAGCAAATATAATTGTAGATTCCTGAAAAGCATTTGTGCTTTTGGTGCTTCATATACAAAAAAAAGTTCTTCTTTGCTTTTTGTCCATTAGCGAGTTCTTCTTCTTTCCTTTTCCTGTTTACAATAGTGAATGACCATTCCAGAGTGTGTGAAGCATCTGGAAACTGCTGTGTGTTTGGGGGGTGATGCTTCATGCATGTAATGCTGTGGACTTGCAACCATGATCTCATGCACTTGTGTCCATATTTGACCAAGAGGGTGATGATCAAATCTTACGTTTGCCATGTACCCTCTGGGCTGCAAAGGGCTTTCTCATCTATTGTCCATTTGTTCTCATTTGATTCTCACGGTAACCCAATGAGCAGAACGTGATATGCATTATAGTACAGTTACTCCCGATTTTACCAATGAGAACCCACCGCTTAGGGCGTGACGTGACTCGCTCAAGGTTATAGAGGAAGCAGCAGAGCCAAGATGAGAATCAACATTTTCTGGGTTTCCCGGGGGCCATGCTGTTTTCAGGTCTTTAATCAGCCCTGGGGAAGAATTACTCCTAGAAAAGGAAATTAAGCAGGCTTGAATCACTGGGATAACTTTAGCTTTGTGTGTGTGTGCGAGTGATAACAGAATTCCAGCCTTGAATATTTTCTATTTGTCTCTACAGACAATGGGATCAAATTTAATTAACTAGCTAAACAAATACTTATTTAGTGACACGCAGTGTTGTAGGTGCTGGAGAGATAGCTGGCAACAAGAAGACCACATTGGAGATGTCACAGAGAAATGATACATTCACAAGTCAATATAGAGTATATCAGATGTTGATCAGTGTAAAGGAAAAAAACAAAGCAGGGTGAGGAGATAGGAAAATAGGCAAGGGATTGCTATTTTATTTATAGTGGTCAAAGGCAGCCTCAACAGTAATACGGCATTTGAGAAGAGACTTAAAGGAAGTGAGGGAGCATGTCCTGTGGATACTGGGGGCAGACTGGCACAGGTGAGCATGTGCAAATGCCCTGAGGCAGGCACATGTTTGTCGTGTATGAGAAACAGCAAGGAAAGCAGCATAGCTGGAGAAGAGTGAGTAGATTGGGATGGAGGGAGAGAGTTATTGGCAGGAAATCAGGTGAGAAGGGTCTGGCAAGGAGAGGTGGGAGACAGGGAAGATCCTGCGAGACCTTCTAGATCATTGTAAGGGCTTTGGCTCAGAGATTCAGAGATCCCTTGAGGGCTTTGACCAGAGGAATTACACAATCTGACATACATTCTTAAAGGATTTATGATGGACTGACTTGCACTCTGTTAAGATATTCCTGGTTAGTTATATTTCCACCTTGAACAAGAGACTCAGTCCTGCTTTGAGAGACTGCCATGTGGGTCTTTCTTTTTCAGCATGTTTAAGAGCTGTGGTGAAGTCACATTTTCATAACTAATTTATCATTTGAATCAGTGACTGAGCTCCACCTACGTTCCAGGAACCATCCCGGGCGTTGGGGATTCAGGAGGAAGAAAGATAGCGCGCCTGCTCCCAGGGAGCTCCTCTGACTGTGAAGACATACGGACAGTAAATGAACAAAGAAAAGACTTCAGCTAATGAGAAGGGCTAGGAAGAAAATAAAACAGAGGGAGATGCAATGATGACGCCATTGTAGGGGCTACGTTAGACTCCAGCTGGATTTTGAAATGAGGAACTTGGGCAAAAAAATATTACCACATGTAGAGCAATTTACAGTTTACAAATTCAAAAAGGTTGGCAAGAAAAGTATTCTGAGTTTTTCAATGAGGAACCGAGGTTCAGTGAGATTAAGCCACATGCCCAAGGCACTTGTAAATGGGGTCTGAATCCAAGTTTTCTCTAATTTTCAGTACCAAAGTTTTTCCCACAATATACACCACTATGGAATGTGACAGTAGGGCCGGTAACCCTGGGGCGTAGGAGGACGGAATCAGCAGTGGGTTAGGCAAGGCAAGAAACAGGCGCCAAAGCAGGAAGAGAACCCAAAAGAGCAAGGACAGTCGCTGGCTCCCCCTGAGGTCACCCAGGACAACTGGTAGGATACAGAGAGGCTCCAATCCACAGCCCCAACTCCCACAGGGCCCAGCCCTGCCATAGACGGCTGCTCTGAGCCACCCGGGCTGGGGGGGGGGGGGGGGGGGGGGGGGCGAGCCCTGGGTCACATGTGGTTTCCATCACTGCATTTATCTGCATCGTTGTCATCATATTTGGAAGATGACTGAATCCTCATTTCTGTCTCAGGCCTCTCCAAATTGTGCAGGGGGTACAAGTCAAATCTGGAAAAGCTACCTCATCTCTGGAGGGCAGAAACAGGGAGAGGCTTTAGGAATGTACAGTAATGTCCCACCCACGCCCCTTCCCCCCTTTATTAAAACAGATCTGAAACAACAAACGTGTAAGATTTTCCATTGATCATGTCACCCTGCCTTGTTAACCTTGCCCTTAGTACACACCCTGCTGGAGTTTTCTGCAGCCTGAGGGAGGCTGGGAAGTGTCTGTCCGTAGCTCTCACTCACTCCCATAATAAACAATCACTAAACAGCTTGCTGCCCTAGGCAACTGGTTGTCCAGCTTGGCCAGCCCCTGTGACTCCAGCTAGAGAGGAGGGTGGGAGATGATCTCTGTAGAGCCGAATCCAGGCTCTGAGGTCAGGGAGCTGGGCTTTGACCAGAAATACTGTTTGGAAGCCAGCACTATTTTGTGGTCCTGGAGGACCTTCAGAGGAACTGGAGGTCTTCAGCTGAGTTGTCCAAAGAAGTTCCCAGGATAGATAGCAGGAGCTCGGGGCTGGGGTGTGTGAGGGCAGTTGAAGGAAGGACCAACTATCTTGCTAATGGTAACTAAAGTCACTTCCTGCCTCAAATTTCCCTTCTACAGCTGGGACAGCTGGCAGTTCTACTAGTCATCCATCCCTAAGAGACCTCTCCTTAAAAACCACCACAAAATGGGAATATCATCACTTTAGGGGCTGGGACAAGCTTGACCAGCTTAAATGAACCAATTTCGCCTCAGCCATTAGAAAATCTCTTTTTTCCACCGTGATTGGATCTCTTGGAGGCTTTCTACGGAACAGATAGATGAAGGGGCTGCAGCAAGCGAGGAAGGGATGTACACGTAGATATGAGCATTTACGATAGGCGTCTTCTCTCAGCACACAGAGACAGCCATGGAGAATTGTAACAATCCCTATTGATTCCAATATTTCCTCTTTATTCTTGGGAATTGGGGCGTCCTTTGGGGGGAAGAAAAAAAGAGATGGGCTGTGTAAGGAATAAGGGACTTGTTTAAATAAAATTATTGGGCCTCAGAGGGCCAAAGGTGGGCGGGGAGAGGCATCCTTCTGGTCTGCGGTGGCCTTCTGTGAAGTCTGTCTTTCCTCCCCCATCCCTCGGGCTCGCCCCACTGCTCCATCCGCACACTGCCTGCCGCCTGCTCGGGGAGGCGTTCCCGGCGGGCAGCCGACGAGACAGGATTCTCGAGGGCGCCCGGGGCAGCCCGAGCGGCGAGGCCCGGGAGCGCCGGCCGGTGCCCGGTTCCCCCGGCGCCGCGCGCGCCTCTGGGCGGCGCTAGTTCCCGGCGCGGGGACAGGGGGCGGTGCTGCCCAGGCCGGGGTCCCCGCCGGGCGCGCCCAGGGGCCGCGGGGCTCTTAAGGGGCCACTCCCCGCTCCGCCTGCAGCGGCCCACGAGCCCCGGGATGCCCGCGCTCCCCGCGTCCCCGCGCCCCCCGCGCCGCGCCGGCGCCTCGGCCGGCGGCCGGGGGTTATGAATGGGCGCAGCGGAAGCACCGCCCCCCCCGGACGTGACGCTCGGCCAATGGCAGCGCGGGCTGCGTGGATGGATGAGGTCAGCGCTGTCGTGTCGGGAATGGAATGTGTAAGTGTAACATTCAGAACCGGGTAACATTCGGCGACCGAACGCGGCGGTCGGCAGCGATCGCGCGGGGGCCTGCGAAGCGCCGCTCGGGGCCGGCACTGCCCGCGGGGAGGACGCGCCGCCGCCGTCACCCAGCGCCGCCGCCGCCGCCGCCTCCAGCCGGGCCGCCGCGCGTCCCGGGGGCCGGCCCCGCGAGCGCAGGAGTAGACACCGCCGGAGTCTTGGAGCCGCTGCAGAAGGGAATAAAGAGAGATGCAGGGATTTGTGAGGTTACGGCGCCCCAGCTGCAAGATGCACTAGCCGGCTGAACCCGGGGATCGGCTGACTTGTTGGAACCGGAGTGCTCTGCACGCGAGTGTGGATGAGTTGAAGTTGCTTTCCCGGGGCTCGTTTTCCACGCTGCCGAGAGGAATCGGAGAGGCAAGGAAATCACTTCGTCTTGCCATTGATTGGGCATCGGGAGCTTTTTTCCCCCCTCTCTTTCTTTTCCTTCGTCTTGTTGCATGCAAGAAAATTACAGTCCGCTGCTTGCCCGCCCTGGGTGCGAAATATTCAGCCCCGCTCTCTCCCGTCCATTGTGCAACCCAAAGATGAAAGACCGAAGGGGAGAAAGTTAAAGAAATCGCCCACATGCGCTGGATCAGTCCACGGCTTGGGGAAAGGCATCCAGAGAAGGTGGGAGCGGAGAGTTTGAAGTCTTTACAGGCGGGAAGATGGCGGACTGGAGCTGAAAGTGTTGATTGGGAAACTTGGGTGATTCTTGTGTTTATTTACAATCCTCTTGACCCAGGCAGGACACATGCAGGCCAAAAAACGCTATTTCATCCTGCTCTCAGCTGGCTCTTGTCTCGCCCTTTTGTTTTATTTCGGAGGCTTGCAGTTTAGGGCATCGAGGAGCCACAGCCGGAGAGGAGAGCACAGCGGTCGGAATGGCTTGCACCACCCGAGTCCGGATCATTTCTGGCCCCGCTTCCCGGACGCTCTGCGCCCCTTCGTTCCTTGGGATCAATTGGAAAACGAGGATTCCACCGTGCACATTTCCCCCCGGCAGAAGCGAGATGCCAACTCGAGCATCTACAAAGGCAAGAAGTGCCGCATGGAGTCCTGCTTCGATTTCACCCTTTGCAAGAAAAACGGCTTCAAAGTCTACGTATACCCGCAGCAAAAAGGGGAGAAAATCGCCGAAAGTTACCAAAACATTCTAGCGGCCATCGAGGGCTCCAGGTTCTACACCTCGGACCCCAGCCAGGCGTGCCTCTTTGTCCTCAGTCTGGATACTTTAGACAGAGACCAGTTGTCACCTCAGTATGTGCACAATTTGAGATCCAAAGTGCAGAGTCTCCACTTGTGGAACAATGGTAGGAATCATTTAATTTTTAATTTATATTCCGGCACTTGGCCTGACTACACCGAGGACGTGGGGTTTGACATTGGCCAGGCGATGCTGGCCAAAGCCAGCATCAGTACTGAAAACTTCCGACCCAACTTTGACGTTTCTATTCCCCTCTTTTCTAAAGATCATCCCAGGACAGGAGGGGAGAGGGGGTTTTTGAAGTTTAACACCATCCCTCCTCTCAGGAAGTACATGCTGGTATTCAAGGGGAAGAGGTACCTGACAGGGATAGGGTCAGACACCAGGAATGCCTTATATCACGTCCATAACGGGGAGGACGTACTGCTCCTCACCACCTGCAAGCATGGCAAAGACTGGCAAAAGCACAAGGATTCTCGCTGTGACAGAGACAACACCGAGTATGAGAAGTAAGTGGCTCGGCTGATGGGGCCTTTGCCGGGCAGCCCTGGGCCCTGTCCACCTTCGTCCAGGTGTGAGGTTGGGGGATGGGGGTGGGGCAGAGGAGCCCTCTGTCCTGTTTCTTCCTGTTCGGAGCCTGGGACTGAGCAACCTGGTTCAGGTGTTGGCTAGGAGCTGGGGACCAAAAGTTTGAGCTTCTTGGGCAAATGGAAAAGCCTGGAGCACTTTCCTGGGCCAAGTAGGCGACAGCGACAGTGTCTCTCTCTTGCTTGGAAAACCTTCAGGGCCATGTGTCTCTTGTGAGAGGTGTGGATTTGATCCAAGTTTGGAAACTGCTTCACTCGTGGGTGCAGGAGGGTGTTTGTGTGGGGGTGTAGGGACCCGGCAAGGCTCTGAGTCCACCCTCAGCCTGGAGACCTTCGCCCAAGATTGATGCTTTATTTGCTTTTCTCACGAGCAGAGAGAACTGCTTTCCCTGGAATTTTCCCAGCCTCCAATTGCCATCTTTCTGTAATCCTTAAATTTGTGTTAGCAATGGAAGTGTAATTTTAGCTACTGAACTTTCTGTGTTTGTCTACGCCCTCTCCCTCATGGCACTCACTTTTATGAAGGGGGACTGTAAATTCTTGGGGCCTGTGATCTTGCATTCGTTCATTCATTCATTCATGTATATTTGTTTGTCTGTATATATCCTGGATCCTTCGAGGAGAAGCTGTTTTTAAAATCTGGGCCTTAGCCTCACTGCAGTAAACTCCAGTTGCTAATGTAGATTCCCCTTTCCCTTTTGTTTTTGTCTATTTGCATGTAAATTGGAGACTGTTACTCTTTGAATGGGCCTGAGATGCCTCCTTACCCTCTGTAGTGAGGCAAGTTTTGTCCTGTTGCTAAGTAACTGAGTTGGATACTTTGTAGCCCTTCTCCCTCCTTTGCTTTCCCAGTGACAGTAACTGACACACTGGATTTGGGATCAAAACTAGTTTCCAGGAATCTGCTTTACCCTGAGCTGGGTGGGTCAGTTTCCTAGTAGATGGGGTGGGTGCCCCACGCTCTGACTTACCTCTGGCTGTGAAAGAGTTAGTGAGCTCCTACAGTGCATTTCCACGTTACGCCAGTTAAAAACCAGAGCAGCCTTTTGCTACCCGGGGAAGGAACGGGCACCTCTCGGCTGAGTACAAGAGGAACTGGCAGAGGTTGGCAGATTTTGCAGTTGATTCATGAAATGCAGAATAGGCAAAACACTTCGCAAACCTGGTTGAAGAGGAAGGGGTATGGTGGGAAAGCAGCCCGGCAGTGAAGGGTTTGATTGTGGTCTGTGGACTCCTCACACGCTCAGCCTCTGTAGCAGTGATTGGAAGGGAAATTAAAGTCCTCTTCTGCTGGATCATAGACAGCGAAGAAGAAAGTATCAAACACTTGGATTCCCCAGCCCCCAGCCCCTCTTGATTTTCAAGCAGAGGAAAAGCCGGAGGCTAGGGTCAGTCATGAATCTCTATTTTACTCTTCTTCAGGGGCAGCTATGGATGAATGTTGGGTGCAGTTGCAATGGATTAAAATGTTCTCACAAAAGAAACAAACTATGGTTAGTAATGGACTGCTTTGTTTACAAGACATTTACATTGACCTATTCCTGTGGGAGCTTGTAAGAAAAAAGTGCTTATAGCCCTTCAGGAATTTCTTTGTCTGGCTTATAGGGGAGTAACTGGAGAGGAAGCTAACCTCTCAGTATCTTCTAAACAGTCTCACCGAATTTTGTAGAAGGATCATGGTGGTCCTCATTCTTCTGGAGGAGCTGGAGCTGAGATCTCACCTTAGGCGGTTTGAATTATACATTTATGTGGGAAACAGCCTCAGTCCAGTAAACGATCATATCTTCTTGACCCTCTTATTCCCCGCAAAATAATTAAATGTCTACGTTCTCTGCTGAAGCTTTCTCTAGAGATTGGCACTGAAGGAAGGAGGGGTTGGTTTCCTAGAAACTTGAATTTTTGCTAATTAACTAATTTTTGACCTCTTTGTGATTGGGCCAGGAAATCTGACACCCACACCCTTGTTTTGGTTTATGTTTAAAGACCACAAGGGGTCAGGCCCTCAGGATTGGGTCTCATTGGAAAAGTGACATTTAGTTGGGAGAGCAAGTTTACTCTTTCTCCTGAGCAGGGATTTCTTTAGCAGAGTCCCTTCTGGATTTTCTCCCTGTTCCCCTTTTGCGTATTCCAGCTCTGACCTTGTTTAATAGGACAGGATGGTGCTGCAGAACATTAGTCTTGTCTAATATCTGCTAATATCCATTAGTCTTGTCTACTCAGAGTTTTAACTCATTTCTCTCATTGGGTTATCAGAACTCTTTATCTTTGAGAAGTGATGCTTGCAGACATTACTGCCTTTCACTGTTGCCTTTGGAACGCATGAAGATGAAGAAGCAGCCTGAAATGTGGTGAGAACAATTGTGCCTAGTGAGCAATGCGTGTTGTGCTCTGGAGTGACAGCAACTCCTGTTCTACTTGTACTGATGTTTTCTATCAGTCGGTCCTGCATATGTGAGATTGCAGGACTCCTCAGATCAAGTGCTGATCTCTCCATGGCTTCAGAGAGGGAGTGATAGGGGAGTTACGGCTACAGAAGTCATCTAAGTCTGACTTCATACCGATTCCTCATGTGACTTTTGATGCATAACCTTGAACATTAGTTTATCCTTTTGTGGAGTGGGATTTAGACTGCATCAGGGGTGCTCTAAGCATTCATTTGGTAATGACTTGTAAAAACGCCATCAATTTTCATATACTTCTCTTTTTTTTTTTTGGAGGAAGATTAGCCCTGAGCCAACGTCTGCCACCAATCCTTCTCTTTTTGCTGAGGAAGACTGGCCTTGAGCTAACATCCATGCCCATCTTCCTCTACTTTATTTGTGGGATGCCTGCCACAGCGTGGCTCGACAAGCAGTGTGTAGGTCTGTACCCGGGATCCGAACCAGTGAACCCCGGGCTGCCAAAGCAGAATGTGCAAATTTAACGGCTGCACCTCTGGGCCGGCCCTCCTTCTCTTCTTTATTAGCAAGTGCCTATGAAAAGGCTTCAATTTAATTTGCTGCTGTGAACAACCACATATAAGTTTGCTTTGGACTTGTGGGCTTTGATAAGTAGATTGAAAATTTATGGTATCATGGCGAGTTAGGCTCCTATAGAATATGTACAAGTGAAGCAACTGAAAAAAATTGCTTTCAGTGAAATTTAGCCTTATGTGACAATAAAGATTTGGTGCTGAATAATTGTGGACTTCCATCTCACCTGCACTTTGGTGAAAATCAGACATTTCTTAGTAAAGGTAGAGAAGAGCTACACAGAATGAAGGATAATACTTTTCTCTCGTAAAAGAGCAGTCATTTTGACCCAGACTTCCAAGATTATATGAAAACATCTATTTTTATGACACCCGTAATTAATTTTCATCAGTTACATATATTAGCAGATGTAGATGACACCGGCTAAAATAAGTCACTACAGTGATTAGAAGAGTTGTAATGAGGCTTTAGAGAAATTCTTTCTATTTTACATCCTTTGAGCTTCTTATGCATCCTTACAGAATTACTGTACTTTTGCGTGAACTTCATGGTTCAAATCCCTTCAAAGGGCATTATTGTGAAACTTCAAATTTGGCTTTCTGAAATAGAAGAAAGAGAAGGAAATGAGAGGTGGCTTCTATCTTTGACCCCTCCAAGGAAAGCAGTGGCGAATATTTTAAGCAGCTCTTCTGGGAACAGGCAGGATTCTGTGCAGGCCTTCTTGACATCTTTTCCTGTGTTTGTTGAAGCTGAACCTTACAATCCTGGTATTTTTCAGGGTGTTGAAGCTAAGTGATCGTTGTGCTTCCAACATCCTCATCTTTAGAGAGACAGAATAGTCAAGGGATTTGCTTAAGGTCAGAAAGCTGGTTGGTGGCAAGGGTGGCCCTAGAATGCAGGCCTTCTGATTTTCTCCTCTTGACCTGCAGTCTTCCGTCTTCAGTTACAGACACACTTGAAAGTTCTCTAGCCGCTAGATCCTTATGGATGGTGTTTCTCATGGCATTTCTCTTGGAATCCTTTGGGAAGCTGAGGATGTCTTTAGACAAACTTTGCAAGAAAAAAACAACACATACACTCACAATTATGTGCATTTCGCATGCAAAATTATGAAGTTGGCAAGTGTGTCTTCTTACACTGAGCTTCTAGATCTCTCTGCTGCCCCCTTTCTCACCTCCATCTGAACTTGCTTTCTGGAGAGAGAGCACTTGAGAGCCTTATTTGCTAGGAGTCCCTGAATACAGGTTGAGGTGTTCGTGCTCTTTCTGGG
Organism: Equus quagga; assembly: GCF_021613505.1. Taxonomy (NCBI): domain Eukaryota; kingdom Metazoa; phylum Chordata; class Mammalia; order Perissodactyla; family Equidae; genus Equus; species Equus quagga. The sequence continues at coordinate 22,255,198 of NC_060282.1, forward strand.
GACGTTTCCATTTTGATTGAGTCCCGTTCAACAAATGAGGGTTTAGACTGGAACCTCAGCTGGAAGCCTGCAGGATTTTGTCATTCAGGGAATGGCTTGCTACTAAGGCTTGGGCAGGCCCCACCTGTGGGAGGCCACCTTTGGTCCCCCTGACTGTGACAGCAATTTTGGAAGGCACAGACTTGGCAAGAGGGGAGAGGTCACACCCTCAGGTGGTGATTGTTCTCTTTGTCAGAGGGCCCACAGAGGGGCCTCCGCAGAGCACAGTGCTAGAAACACCTACCAACAATGACCTTGAGTACGCTAATGTCACACCAAAGGTTGTGCCTGATAGGGCCTGGCTGCTTCGCTCACAGCCGTCTTGCAAGGTATCTTAAGATTCAGGCCATTTCACAGGTGTGTAAACTGAGACCAGTGGTGGTGAGCTGGTTTGTCCAAGGCTGCACAGCCTGAAGGAGCTGAACTGAGACTACCGCCCGGGGTTTCTAGTTCCTGCTTCTCTTCTTTTCACCCAGGCCTGCTGCTGCCTCGTTACGTTCACTTTTCAGCACGGCCTGGTCAGAAGGAACCAGGTCAGGCTAAGTGGTCACTGGATTCTGCAGTCCCCTGAACACGTTCCCTGTTCAGACGTGAACATGGGAGCTCGTGCTTCCGTGAGCTTAATGACTAATTGTTTTTACTTAAAACTCTTCCACCTGTGACCAGGTGCCTTGAGTAAACAGGGAGTCCCTCAAAACTGGAAGATTTGTTGAGTGCCTGTTATTTGAATTTACCTTTATTAGCTCATTTAAGCCTTTCAGCAACAGTGTAAGATGGCTTAAATGCCCATTTTACAGATTAGAATGCAGTCTCCGAGACAGTCAAGGAGCCCAGAGTCAGATCTAGTGAATAATTGGTGGTGATCTAACGAGGGGTCTTGGGTTCCAAACACCATTCTCTTTCCTCTACAAAACGTTATGACTTTAAACAATCAAACAAAATTTCTGCCTGTTTACATATTAGTTATTAGTGGGGTTAGTGTGACTCAGATGTTTGTCTGTCAGATCTTTTGTTCCCCCTGCTTTCCTTTAAAAACATGTTTCCCAAGAAAAAAATGGGCTCAGAGATGCAATAAAGATGGCTCTAAAAGCATTGAACTCTGCCATTCAAGGAACATTGTAACTTTGTCTACATAGATTCTGCTTTGAATTCTCTCCTAAGAAAAGTGAGGAAGGAACTGTGTGACCTTTGCCCTCGCTGATAGCACCCTGCTGGGCTTGCCTCTGTATTGTAAGTGAAGAGTGACATGGAGACTGGAGTGACTATTGCCCCAGCTAGGCAGTGTGATCCAGTAGAAATGGGAGACCCATTGGAATATTCCATTTCTTTCCTTTTTTTTTCTTTTTTCTTTTATTGAGGTGGTTTCTAGCATTGTGTAAATTTTAGGTATACATCATTATGTTTTGACTTCTGTATAGACTGCACCAAAAGTCTAGTTTCCATCCATCCTCATACGTATGTGCCCCTTTAGCCTTTTCACCCTCCCCCAACCCCCTTTCCTTCTGGTAACCACCAATCTGTTCTCCTTATCTGTTTGTTTATTTGTTTATGGAAGATTCCCTTTCTGACCGAATGGGCTAGTTTCCTGGAGAGTACCACGCTACTGCTCCCAGGTCCTTAGGCTCCCTAAAGAAAAATGGCACTTGAAAAATTAGGAAAGTTATACACAGCACTTGTGGGAAAATACAGAAGATATGAAGATGAAAATGAATTTCTTCTCTAATCTCCATTGTAAGAACTAACCACTGTTACTAAACTTCAGGGTCATCAGCCTGTTACACCACCCATATATGCCTCTATGATAATATCATTCTCTCTCTGCATATCCAAGTACCTTGTATACATATATCCATTATTATTTAATTAATAGTAAGTAAATGATGAATTCAGCACATTTTTCAAAAATGCCTTGTTTGTGCCAGACACATAGGTGTTGAAGCAGCTGGGGCTGCTGCCGTGAGCAAAACTAACTCTTGACCATTCAAGTCTGTCAGTTATACAAAGTCAAAGTCAGACTTTATATATATTTTTTCTACATTGCTTTTTTCTTCACATTACTCCAGGGCATTTTCCTGTTCTAGTAAATAGGAGAATCCTATTAAAATAGGATTTTTAATAGCTGCATGATTTTTTTCTAACTCATAGCTGTACCATAGTTTATTTAACTATTTACATTTTCTTACTTAGGGGTTTCCCTTGTTTCCCATCTTCTTTTTATTATAAGGAAGTCTGTGATGAATTTTACCGTATTGAATATTTGTTTTCTTCTTGTTTTCTCTGTCAGCAAACAACACAGAACTTCCTCTCCGCCCCCCACCACCCCTCCACAATCCCTTTTGGAAGAGTAGGTATTTTTAAGGTGAGTCTGAGCACCCATTTAGTGAAACAGCCGTCATTAAGTGACTGCTTAGATAAACATTTGTAGGTGTTAATTGGTCCTATAGGGGGTCTTCAAAGCTCCCACAGCTTCTCTTCCCTTTGAAGTTTTGTTTTTGCTCAAGCCCAGAACCTCTCTTGCTGAGCAGGTGCCCTCACACTTCTGCTGTCTGCGCTGGTCAGCCTTTCCTGGGATGTCAGAATCCCCAGGCCTAACCTGGGTGGATGTCATGGTTTGTGGCTAGCTGTGTCTGTTAATCAAGGCTCTCGTTTCTAATGTCTCTTTGGTTGTTGACTCCGTGGTCCCTTGGAGGTGAACTGGGGCCGGTGGCTTTATCTCTGGGCATCCAGGTAAGGTCTGGGATTCTAAGTGCAAATGGGGCCCTATTCGAAGTGTTTAAAAACCGAGACAGGAAACAGAGTGAGCCGACAGTTTATGCCTAGTTGTGTTCAGGGCTTTCTTGGCATCGCAATTGCTTTGAACAGCAATGAGGTTTGTGGGGATACACTTGGTTTATGTACCCTTGTTCTTCCGGGAAGCCCTTTAGAAGACAGACTGTGACCCTGGACCAGGGAAGTGGCTGACCCACGCAGATGCGTGGACTGGGTGCTTGACTTCTCAGCCTCAGTTTCCACCTCTGCAAGTGGGGATCATAATACTCACCTCACAGGGTCATCAAGAGGTTCAAATGAGGCAGAGTGTGGGAACGTACCTTGTAAATGCTAATGTGCTCTCCAAGGTGTTGGTATGATTAAAAACCATCTTCCTGCTATTTTCTAATCAACCACAGAGGTTCACTTAGTTTCATAACTTGGCTCTTCTTAACTAAGGCACAGAAATAATTCTGCTCATCTCTTCCTTGATACTTAATCCCCAGGAAATTGTGGTAGGTGCCCTGGTAGCCCAGCCATTGCTTGTGTGGGCTGTGGAAAGACCTCCACCGGGCGTTCAAGCTAGAGCTTGCAGGTGGCATGGGGCAGGGGTGGGAGAGGTGGAGGGGGTCTCTGGGGCAGTCAGGCACTGCCTTGGTTTCATGTCCTCCAAGTTCCCTGTTTGACTGCTCTAAGAATGCAGGCTCTCCCTTTTGCGGTTGACTTGCACGCCCTCACCAGTTGAGGGTGACATTCGGAGGGGTACCTTGTCTGAATGGAGCTTAGCTACTCAGTAACCTCCCTGGGCTGGTTCCGCAGGCCATTTAATTGTGAAGAGCAGAAAATCACTCAGGCCACCTTCAGTCACAGGATAGATTGGCAGGGGACGTGGGACAGAAACTGAAGTGGAACTGCTCCAGTAAGTTCTCAGGACCCAGCATAATACCTGGGATTGGCTCCTTTCTTCCCTCTCTGGGCCTTCATGTATTCCTTGGCTAGCATGTCTGTCCCTGTGTGTATCTGCCAGCTACTGGCCAGTCTTTCCTGAATTCCCTCATTCAGGCTCTCATCCAAGCCTGATTGGCTTTACTGGTGATCATTACTCCTTCTGGGGAGAGCCATTCATATTAGGCCACCTCTTAGGCGTTGGTGGTGACCTCATCAGTTAAAAGATTGCCCTGTCACCATTCTTGATTTAATTGGTGGCCATCCTCTTGCAAAGAACAGTCTGAAGTTGCTTCCTGGAACAGGGGACTGTGGTTAGGGGAAGTTGGCTGTGGCAGGCACTGTTAAAGCCATATCCTGTTGGCACTGACATATTTGAGCCCAGTTGATGATGATGATAATAGCAATGGCAACTAATATTTCTTGAGAGTATAGCGTGTGCCTGGTAATGGACAGTATCTTCTTCAATCTTTGTGTCCACCCTAGCAGGAAGATACGTATTTTAGATGCAAAACCAAGGCAAACAATCTTTAAAAGTGACGTGCCTGAGAACACACACCTAGGATGTGACCCGAGGCCATCTGACTTCTAAACCTGTGTTCTTTCCCGGGGCACCGTACTGCTTCTGCACAGCTGGAACTGATGTCATCAAGACCACACACTCACAAACAATAGTGTGGTTGATTTATAGAGTATCACTTGGGTTTCTCACCTAGAATTTATTTAATCTTCCTTTAAACAGACAGTTCTCAACAGTTTGGTAATCTGGTTTCTCAGCCCACAGTAGATTAGAAGCAATAAATTTAAAGAGAGGGGGTTTCTTGCAGACAGATCTGGGAAGAAGGGACAGCTGGCAACCCAAAGGAAGGAAGCAGGCCAGGAAATATAAGATGTAACGCCTAGAAGAAGTAAAGAGGCATTGCAATTTAAGAACAGCTGGCCCAGTGCCCGAGAGTGTGTCCTACAGACTCCTCAGGAGTGTGCCTGTAAGTACCACCACTGCGCACCGTGCCTGACACCAACCAGAGTTTCTGTAAATATTTGATGAACTACACCATGGTACAGTGTTGACCGTGAGCCATCACTTGTGTACACTGTCCTTTGTTTAAGAAAGTAGAGGAACAAGTAATGCATTTTATAACTTTTTTAACCCCTGTGGTTAAAATAAAAATATTTTGGTGTTCCTGAGAAATAAGCTGTCCATTTGAAAACTTGTCTACCCAGCTTAGCAAGTTCTCCAAGGGCTCTGGGTACGTGGGGTCTCCTTTGAGTTAGCGTTGGAGTTCTGGTGTTTGTTGCTAACCTGTATTTCTGGGGTTTTATGACACATAGCAGTACTTTAGAGTTAGGATAAATGAAAAGCTTTCTGGTATTGTGGTGTGGGCCTGTGGTGCTAGCTATTCTTGGTTGACTAGTGCCCCCAATGACATGGGCTGTGGGCTCAGGTAAACACAGTTGCCTTGGGCTGGGGCTGGCCTGCCTGCCCAAGGTGTGGAATATGGAGGTTGGGGATTGGAGAAGGGAGGTGCCCATAAGGGGGTGAGAGGACATCTAGTCTGTCGCGTAGGGGTTGCCCTGGCAGGTATGTTTGGGGCACATCTATAGCCTGCTGTTTCCACATTCCTAGGGGTGCCCAGGATGGGAACTGATGGATGGAGGTATAAAATGGATTTCACACTTCCTGTATACATTCTAGCACCCTGACAGATTGGTGGAAATCATCCACAGCACTGCTAATAAAAAATATGACCACGCCACCACCCTACTTGAACTCGCCTTTGATGCTTCTCTCATAGTTCATTCACATGAAATCAAGTTGGCATTTGTCCTGCTCTGCCTGCCTCTCCATCCCTGGCCCCATGGCAGAGCCACGGTCCTCCTCCTTCTTCCACTCCCCGTACGCCCTCTTCTCTCTTTCTTGGAAAGCTGCCCTCCCGCTCCATCTTACTTTTTCCAGAGTCTCTTGCTTGATGCCTCAGACTCGGTCAAATTCTCCTGGTGTGTGCTCTGATAGAACATTTAATACTTGCCACAGCTGTGGTCAACTGTTTGTTTTTCTCTCTCCCCAGTAGATGGTACAGGCCCTGAGGGGAGGATTCATGTTGGTTTTTCATTAATTTACCAACAGATACTTATTGAACACCTACTGTATGCAGGCACTGGGGATTCAACAGTAAACCAAACAGACACACGTCCCTGCCCTCAAGATGCTCACCGTCTAGTGGATGGAGGCTGATACCATACCAGTTATGTCATATGTTAAAAGGTGCTAGATGCTGTGAAGGATAGACGGAAAGGAGTTGGGGCAGTGGGTCTCACCTAGGGAGCTTCTCAAAGAACCCAGGTCCTGATCCTGGCCAGACTCTCTAGCGATGAAGTTCCAGGTTTTTATAAAGCTCACTAGGTGATTTGAATGCACAGTAAGCATGGGAGTGAGGGAGGGTTTTGCAGTCTAAATGTGGAGGGGAAGGAAGTCGTCCTTGGGAAAGTGACATTGAGCTCACTCACTGTTGGTCCTTCACAGCCTAGCACCATGCCTGACCGACCCATACTAGGCACACGGTTTTTGTTGGATAAATGAAAAAAAAAATCACATTTATTTAACCAATGGAAATGTTGCCACTGTTGACCATAAATTCAAAGTACGGATTCTGTAGATGGCACTCTCTGGTTTACAGCACAGGCCTTCCCATGCCTCCTGCAAGTTCTGTTGGATCATATGCTGATTCACCCAGAGTTTCTTTTTGTTTTCAAATGGAATGTTTCTTCCAATAAACTTTATTTTTCCCCAAGGTAGTTTCTTTCTTTTTCTTTTTTCTTACTGTTCTGTTGGACGTGCGTGTCACTGAAAGCAATTAAAATGAACTGAGGGGTTTGCGGCATACTACAGATCTGAAGAATTTATTGCTACAGGAGAAACCATTGTGGTCTTTTTATCATTTAATTTTAACAGTCTGTAGATATTGGGACTTTTTGTTCCCCCTTAATTGCAATTTTTCTCCCAAATGGTGGGTTGAATTTAACTTTTGGCTTACAGTTTTTCTCAGGTTATGTCCAAACTCTGTTAACTAACATTAAAAAATAGCCCCAGGGTATATAGTGACATGGTGCTTAATTGAGCTATCAGGCTTCTAATGAATTCATATTGAGATTTATCATTTAATTAAAAAGCAAAGGGGAAAAAAAGCACAGGAAAGGTGTGCAGTCGTTTCTCCTACTGGCCTCCATTTCCTGTGTTTAAAATCTCCTGTCTTGTTTATGTAGCTTGTGGAATCATATGGGATATTGCATAAAAGTTCTGACAATGTATAGAAAAAATAGAGGATGTATTGTACCACAATTACTTGCCTTCTTACTAGGTCTTAAAAATCGATTCAGATTTGGTGGGAATCATATGACACTTGATTAGGTATGAATTACGTTTTATGTTTTCATAAAGCTTGGTATGGTTATTTTCCAAAATGGTTTCTAGGTCTGTATATCTGAACCAGTCTGAAACTCTAATCAGAGGGAATCTAATACTGAAATGCTTTTGCTTTACTGAGAGGCAGAGAATAAATTTTTCTTGAAAACACCATGTCTTATATGCTACATGCTCCTTTAAAATTCACACTGCATTAAAAAAGCTACTTTTAAGCGACACCTTTTATGATAACTGCATTTTTAGGTATGCAAGTGTAACGTTGCAAACCTGTAAATGTGGGACAGCCTTTTATTGATTCAAAGAGTAGAAATGTATAATATTTTCTGTGTTTAGATTGTAGAGTTATATTACATGTTTTTAAAAAAATGGAACAGTGTTTTATGTTCAGATAAAATTTAAGTACCTCGATGTTTAGTATAGTTAAAAGATGGAGTAGTATTTTTCTGCACTTATTTTAGATGTGGACATATCTAAGGAGTAACTCAAGTAGGATAAAAGAAAGCAAAAAGGATTAAATATCAAAATAAATTTTTTTATTGAGATATAATTGACATATAACATTGTATTAGTTTGAGGTATATGCTATAAGGATTTTATGTCTATATATAGTGAAATGATTACCACAGTAAGTTTAGTTAATATCCATCACCACACATCATTACAGATTTTTTTCTTGTGATGAGAATTTTTAAGATTTACTGACGTAGCAACTTTCAGATATACAATACAGCATTATTAACTCCAGACACCATGCTGTACATTACGTCCTCAGGGCTTAGTCATCTTATAACTGGAAGTTTATACCTTTGACCACCCTCACCCATTTCACCCACCCCCCACCTCTGACAACCACCAGTCTCTTCTCTGTCTCTATGAGTGTGGGTTTTTTTAGATTCCACATATAAGTGAGATCATACAGTATTTGTTTTTCTCTGTCTCACTTATTTCACTTAGCATAATGCCCTCAAGGGCCAGGCGTGTTGTCCCCAATGGCACAATCTTTTTCTTTTTTAAGGCTGAATAGTATTCCATTATATGTATATGCACACCACATTTTCTTTATCCATTCATCCATTGATGGACACTTAGGTTGTCTCCACAGCTTGGTTATTGTAAATAATGCTGTCAAAATGAATCTTAAGTTTCTATGAAAATAAGCTCAGAAGTGAGCACCCTTAAATTCAAAGTATGAAGTATATATTCTAGGGGGGGTGCCTCCTTGGGCCTCAGTTTCCCTTGTCTGGTTTTCCTGCACAGAGACCTATGAGCTCATCACTGCTTGGGGCCATCAGTTCTGTACACACATGCATATGTCTGTATGTCTGTCATATGTTTGTCTGAGGAGAGGAACAAAGTTCAATCATGCTTTCATGGTGTCAGATAGTTTTGTCTGCAGGGAGGAGCACTAAGATCATGGAAGTGATCTTAAAGATCTAGTGTAACTCCTACATTATATAGATAAGGAAATAGAGATCCAGGGAAGTTGGGCAGCTTGCCCAAGGTCGTGTAGCTGGTTGTGACAGAATGGGGAATGAAACACATATCTCGACTTCCAGCCAAGGATGGCATGGAGGTTGTGCACACGCGCTCTGGGAACTAGTGGCTTCAATTTGAATGGCTGTTCTGCCACTAGCTGTGAAACCTTGGGCAGCTTACTACTCTGCTTCCGTTTCTTCATTTGTAAAATGGGGATAATAATAATTCCTAGTTCATAGAGTTGTACTGTGAGAATTAAATGAGTGATATTACATGTAATGTGCTTAGAAGAGTGCTTGTAACATAGTAAGCACTCAATCAATAACCATTGTTACTGTCCTGAACCTGTTCCATTAAACCACGTTAGACTTGTATAATTTCAGGCTTACCGTTTGTGTGTGTTTATCATTGTTTTCATTGCATTTCTTTCATTTGACCTGTTTACAGCTCATTATAATTGCAGTGTGTAATATGATACAGCCGCTTGCCAGTCAGAGAAGATCAAGGTGGTTTGGCAAGTGCCCAGAATTCCAACCACCTGTTGTAACTGTTGCCAAAATACAGATTTTCATTTCCCGGAAGTTGTTCAGCCAAGGGTGCAAATCATTATGAATTTATGTCTTTAAAAATAATTCTCCTTTTACAAAAGTCTTATGTTTCCCACCTGTCTGTGAAGCTGAGCAATCACGTGGGGCTTTTTGTTTCTGCCTCTAGAAAAAAAGCATTAAAATGGTGGCAGATGTGCCAATGGGATCCCTTGAAATGACTTTCTGAGATAAATCCATGGGAGATGGAGAAGATAAAACTATTTTTTCTTCTCTAGCAATTCAGATAGCCGAAGGAGCCATCCCATCATGATGGGGTGTTTAGCAAGTCAGGGAGCAATAACAATGAATAACTTTCTGCTTTCAACAATTTGCATGGCTATTAACAATTGACGACTTTTCCTTTAAGTTGCCATTATCAGCAGCAACAGAACCCAGACCTTTGCACCATTTCTGCGAGCTAAGTTTAAGCAGTGTGTGCTTATCCCTGATGATAAACTTATAACAGTGTCAAGGTGAACATTAGGGGGCCAATTTTACCCTGGGTTTTGAGGATCTGGGAGGGTTCAGATACATCGTAATGTATATTTTCATTCTTTCTCCCAGGAGACACAGCTGCCGTTATGAACAAACCCGTTGTTAGAGCTTTTCTGTAATACCATTTCTGCCACCAAATCCAACACGATCTGATTCCTACTCGATTCCACCCTGTAGCAGGCGTTGCAGTGACTGGGGTACAGCATGGGTCAAACCCTGTCCCTTGGATATTCACCACATCCAAAAAAAAGCATGTTAGAACAGGATTATATCCTTGTTGTAAACCGCAGAATCTTATAGAATGTTCTCTAACATCAGCTTTTGAAAAAGAGACTCGGGAATAATTTACTAAGTAGAAGTAAAGTGAGACCTTCATGCCCTCATCTCACATTTGATTGCTTGATTCCACACAAGAAGCAGGTTTGCATTTTACATACACTAGTGACTATAGGGCTGTATTTGTATGTGGAGTAAATATTCAAAATCCAGATTGTTTTTTTCTGAGAATGTTTCTTGGTCAAGTGTCAGATATTATTTTCTACCAAGAATCAAGGTGCTATTTTTCTTTAAGTTATGCTTTTTAAATTTTGGGTGAGGAAGACTGGCCCTGAGCTAGCATCTGTTACCAATTTTCCTCTTTTATTTTTTTCTCCCCAAAGCCCCAGTACATAGTTGTGTAGCCTAGTTGTAAGCCCTTCTAGTTCTTCTATGTGGGATGTCTCCACAGCATGGCCTGCTGAGCAGTGTGTAGGTCTGCACCCAGGATCCGACCCAATGAACCCCGGGCCGTGCAAAGCAGAGCGTGCGAACTTAACCACTGGGCCATGGGGCCGTCCCCCGAGGTGCTGTTTTTAAAAGTACTGCTTTTTTGGTCCCCTTCTCCTTGTTCCAAAATTCTCTCATCTCTTCTCCACAAAATAAAAATTGCCCTTCCTCTTCTCAGTAAATTGACTTGTAGATTCAGGCAGCAGCAAGATATTTCCAACGAACTCATTTAATTAGATGCGGTGAATTAATTGGACTTTTTAGACATGTCTGTGAAGGTCTAAAATACTCACTTTTGGATTTCCGGGTCCGTGGCCTGGGAAGTTTCCCAGTTCACACCTATTCAGGACATGGTGTAAGACCTACCATTTGAAGCCTGTCACTTGAGTTCCCCTTGGGGGTGTAAATAGCGGAGCATAAATCAGCAGGCCTTTTGGCCTGCCCTTCAGCCCCCGGCATTCCGTGCTTATCACCCACCTGATCAGCAGAAGCCTCCATTAAGCATTTCTCCATCCACACAGCAGGTGAGGTGGTAGCCTCAGGGTTTGTTTCCAACATGTGCGGAGGGACTCTTCTCCCTGCTCTGTTCTCCCATCCTCTAAAATGTATGGGGTCTGGGCCTGCAGGCTTAAGGTCCTCCTTATGTTCTGTCATTCAGGGTCCCGAGAAATTCTAGAATGTAGATTCAGGGCAGTTTTAAACCTTAGATCATTCTGCCTTGCCTTATAATTATTTAGTTTTTGTCTTCCTACGTTTATACACCTTCCCAGGTCAAGCTGGTTCATCCTCCTCTGTATGTCAAGTTCACCCCCCACTGCAGGAGTTTGCCTGACAGGTGCTTACTTAAATGTTACTGTACTTGATGAGCTCTTTGTAGTCCTTTCTTAGTCTAGAAATTCCTGGACCAAAACAGATGGAGGTAACACTGTGGCATACTGTGGAAATTTTCATCTTCTTTGTAGTTTTCTTCAGTGTATGTCTTTGTCAGAAACAGATCAAGGGGGCCAGACCAAAAAAAATGTTCGGATCAAAGTATGCAGCACCTCCTTTCATGATGGGAAAAGGCAACTGATGGGCCCTTTCTTGCTATGATTTGCCTCCAAATATCTTTTAATCACAAAGTTACTTGGATGTTTCACACTTTATATTCTACTTGGACTCAAATTGGTAACTCTTGTCTCAAGACTCGTGTGTTTGTTTTGAATCTGTTTTGCTGGCATTCACAGTGCTGGGCACATAGCAGATCCTCAAGAAATGCTTGTTGAACGAGTGTCTTTTGGTCATGGTGGCCTCTTAATGGAGAAAGACTTTTGAAACTGAATTATTTGAATTCTTTAATTTTGTTTACAAAATTAACCCAAAGGGGATGTTGTATAGAAAAATAAGTTTTGAGGCCAACCCGGTAGTGTCGTGGTTAAGTTCATGTGCTCTGCTTCGGCAGCCTGGGAGTTGCAGGTTTGGATCCCCAGCGCAGACCTACACACCGCTCATCAAGCCATGCTGTGGTGGCGTCCCACATACCAAATAGAGGAAGATGGGCACAGATGTTAGCTCGGTGACAATCTTCCTCACCAAACCAAAGAAAAAATTTAGAAGAATCCTCTATCCCTCTAACCCCACCTTGAGGTTCTACACAGTAGGAGTGAAATTAGAGATTCCTCAAAATCAGATGATGGTTTGCAGCTTTGAAATAACTTGAGCCCTTGATTGTCATTTTAGCTACAAGTAGGTTCTCGGCCATAGTTCTGTAGTATCCCCAAAAGCTCGCATTATGGAACTTGAACTGCATTGTATTGTCTAAGACGGGCCTCAGTTTTTGGCCAGGTACAGTTTCTGTTGCTTCCTTCTGGGGAGCAGGCTGAGAGAGTGAAGGCGTTGAAGAGAATTGTGGTGGAACTCTCCAGGCCTCTCCACGACAGAAGAACCTTCTGCTCATTCCCTTGGTGCTTCAACTGCCCCCCTCCAATGAAGGGACCCACTGTGCTGTTGGAACCAGAACCTCCGTCCCCACTGTCTGCTGATGAATGGGGCACCAGCGTGCCACGCTCAGCCAGCCATCTGTGGTGCAGTCAGCTTTCCTGAACTCTAATCCCATGTCATAAACCATCCACAGGAGGCACAGGGGTACAGTTCTGTGGCCTCATCCACTGGGGACATGGTTTCCCACAGTCTAGCCTCAGCCTGGCACCTCCCACCACCGCTGACAAGGATGCGTTTTACGCACGTCTCTCTCCTAGGTACTCTCCAGCCTTATCAAGGGACCATCAGAAGCACTTTTTTGTGGCTGTTCCCGAAAGCCCTCTCGCCAGTCTGAGTCACCTCACCCTACCCTACTTCTTCCTTTTAGTTACTCTTTTCAGTAACCCTCCCTCCTTCCTGTGAAGGCTTGTGTTCACGTGCAGGCACTTGCACACACGCGCTCACACTCTTCCTGTCCCCTCGCTCTCCCTTATCCTACTCCAAGCCTCCTACTGCCGTTCAAGTCAAGCTGTTCTGGCTCATAAGGGTTCTCATCTCAGAAGCTCTATTTCACATTTAACTTTTAAGATAAAGCCACTCAAGCGTTATAGCATAAAACAAAGTCTGGTGAATGTTTTGGGGGCAAAAAAAAATTTTTTTAAATCCAGATTGCAGAAGTAATACTTGAGCATGGTTCAAAGTTCAACATTACAGAAAGCGAAAGTGACCTATAATACACCCCCCCGTTACCACCTTTAACAGTGGAGTGTATATTTCTTTCTTTCTAGGCACATAGCATTTTGTTTCTCTTCTTGAAAATAGGATCATTATATATTTATCTCCTCTTTGGTAATTTCTTTTTCGAATCAATTAACTATACATCATGCATTGTCCCATGTCAGTACATATAGATCTTTTTTTTTGTCTCCCTCAATTTAACAGCTATAGGTTATTCTGTTTTGAAAACAATCCTTGGGGTTAGATTACAATAAAGTGTTCAATGTGGCACTGGACTCCTGATCACACTATGTCTTTCTGTTTATTCACCCCCAGTTCTTGGTCTGAGAACAAGCAGTAGCCTAAGTTTTTTCTTTTGTTTTTGGTGAGGAAGATTGGCCCCGAGCTAACATCTATTGCCAATCTTCCTCTTTTTGCTTGAGGAAGATTGCCCCTGGGCTAACATCTGTGCCAATCTTCCTCTATTTTTGTATGTGGGATGCCACCACAGCATGGCTTGAGGAACGGAGTATAGGTCACCCAAGATCTGAACCTGCAATCCCTGGGCTGCCAAAGCAGAGTGCATGAATTTAACCACTATGCCACGGGCTGGCCCGCTAAGTATTTTTTTAGCAAAATGACTTTTCTTGCGGGGAGGGATGACTAGTTTAAATGCTTTATTTCCTCATTTGTCCACCCCTGTTTAAAAATCTATTTTAAAGGCTAAAAAAGTCTTAGGATTTTAATTGCTTTTTTTATTATAAAATTAATACACAATTTATTTTTTCCATTTAGCCTAAAGACCAATGTCCACTAACAAAAAGATTATCAGTCTCATGTAACAGAATCAATGAAAGTGTTCCACGAATCGGGGCTACTCTGAGATTCAGAATTGTGGATGGTAGAAGTTGGGGTGTGACCCCTTACATAAGTGTGGTTTGGAAAAGGTTCGTTGATATCGTTTGTGGAAAGTTGGTTGGGAGATAGAGTTGCAAGCTGTTTCATGACGTTTCACACAGTGCTTTCAAAATCTCTGCTTATTTTCTGTCTTGACACCAGTGAGTGCAAATCATAACTGGCTAGATGATATCAACGTTTAGGACCAGGGTGGAGAGTGGGTCTTGCTATGATTTGATTGAAAACAAACAAGAAAACAGAAGCAAAGGGAAAAAAAAGTAAAAAAGGATACCGCATTTTTCTTATTGTGGGACTAAAATGCTGCATGCTGAATTTTCACTTTCTGATTAGAACTGACAGTTGAACAGATATGATTTATTTCTTTGGGGTCAGGAAGAAACTGTCAAATTTTAGTTTGACTGTTCTTTTTTCTGTTTCCCCCCACATTTTTTTTTTTTTAAGCATGGCTGTATTAATCAGGTAGCAGCCACTCTTCAACATGTCCTTCTGTGGTAAGTGTTTGCAGATTAAGTCGGAACCAGGCCAGCAATCACTTTGCGTTTTTTTCTGATGTAGTAGAAATGAACCTGGTTCATTCCATCTCAACAACTTTACCCAAATGGGTCAGAATGGACCTGCCTGATTTCATAAAGGAGGGCTAATGTGAGTCGAGTTTAATACAACTGTCATTAAAACATGTTGATTTTTTTTTTCCTTCACCTCCAGGTTTTGTATTTCTGTGCACATTGGCCTTAATTTACCCCAAACGAATCTATGAATGACCTTGTTTGAGTGTCTCTTGCCGATTTCAGCTCCTGAGCAATAACCCTGGCAATGTTCTCTCTGCTCAGCTGGGAGGGTTAGGGGTATTCTGTAGTTGCTGTTTGATATATTTACTTTCTACCTGCTGGCTTCAAACAGTATTAATTTTTATGTGCTCATTGTGCATTGCGTTTAATTAAAAGCAGTTCTATTCACAGAGGTACTTGTAGAATTTTTTTTTTCCCTGAAATGAATAAAACAAATAGGCATCTGGTATTTGTTTTGTATAACACAATCCCCATAAAATGAAGAGTAATAAAACATAATTATCTGTGAAGGCTTGTTTTATAAGCCTGAGAATGGGCTTGTTTTTACCAGTTTTTAAATTCTACTCATACAATAAAGAATCTCTTTGTACATCAATACATAACAACAATAACAACAGAAACTTCCTAAATTACATGCACGAATCCAACTTATCTTTTATTAAACAACTTTTTTGTCCATTACAGTGTACATGATAAGAATTTGCCATCACATTCCTTCTACGTAGACACGTTAGATTGAAGGAAAATATGTACTTCCTGTTTTATATTCTAAAATCACTATAGCTTTCTTCATGACTTTTTTCCCATAGTTAAAGAAACAATTTTACAGTCAGTTTTTGAATTTTTTTAGATCACAGACCGCTCTGGATTCTAAAACCTCCTTGCAGAAAAATACACATCAAACTTTTATCTACATTTTTATACGGTTTGTACACCTCCTGATCTTTGGTTAAAGATGCCTTCCTATGACTGATAATTATTCTGGAAACTGTACTTATCTTCTAAAGCTAAGGTTTCAGCTTTAGTATGTGAATATGTGACAAAGTAAATTTGCTGAATGGTTTTGTAGCATTGGATTCAATTTCAGGGTTGGGCTCCTTTCTAGGAATGGAGGCATACTCTCATCTGAGCCAAAAAAAAGGAAAAAATCAGAATGTGGGAAGTATAAAAATTATTAATTCAGAAGTGGATTTGCCATCAGATTGGATGGCGGTGCCTGCATCCCTGGGGGCTCCTGTTCCCCGGACTGTTTTTATTGTTTCTATCCAGCGCTAGGCACGAGCCTTGAAGTGGCAAATTCATCCTCTGAGGTTGTGTGTCCATTGCTGCAAGAATAAAAGAAGCAGGAACAAAATCATGCAGCGCGGTATTTCACGATGACAGTTTTATGTGGTTGTGTGATGTTGCAGCGTCTTCTATGCGATATCGACCCTTTTCTTTGAATCAAAGCACAGGGTTTTACTGGGGAAGGCAGGCTTCAGAAATAACTGAGTCTAACACAGAATTAAGCCTCTAAATAGATACCCCATCCTGTCTACTATTAAACTAATTGCTTATAGGAAGTAAAGGTATGTATAGCTAATATTTATATCCAGTTTGGGTAGTGATTTCTAATTTTAGACGTCTAACCCCTTTTTCCATTATCTTTTTGCATTGACATTCTACTGAAACATTCATATTATTGTGAATGCAAGCTCAATTAAATAGATGTAGATGCTTGGTCTCCCTCCATGTTGTCATCTATTGGAGAATGAATAGCTTAAAATAAGAGCATCAGTTCCTCATCCAAAGGGAGGCTGAATATTCCAATTCTAGATCGGCAGTCACTCTGCATGCTTATTTGAAATACCATTTTTGAACATACTTGGCAACTTAAAGTGCCCAATTAAAAAGCTCTCTTGAAAGGGGAAGTCTGGGGATGTGCAATTAGTCTTCAGGGTTCAGAGCATTTCCTTTATATATAGAAGGCCACGTTATGAAATCACTGGACACAATAACTTTATGCCAGGTGCTTACAATAGAAGGCATTTTCAGGGTGGATTATTTCTGTACTCTTCCTCCTAAAATGGTTTACCTAAAGAGGCTCCCAGCTCCATGAAAATACTGGTGGTGTGAAAAAAATTCGACGGCGTGCTTTCATAAAATTTTAGGCAATTGATAACAATAACTGGCCATATAAATGATGGACAATACATAACCCTTATACAAGAGTGCTAAAGTTCTCAGACTCTATTTTATCTGATTGACAACCTCCTTCCTCCCACTTTTTATTTTATTTTTTTCAAGAGAGGAGAGTTGGGTGCCCGAGAATTTGCCAGATATTGTGCTTCTCCTCACTGAAAAATGAAGTTTCACTGAGTAGAACCAGATGAGCTATATATTCGAAGATTATTTATAGTGTTTATGATAGAGAGACCAAAAACACTAAGCGCTTAATAGCTTTCCTTATTTACAAGTCAGATTCATCTGAGGGATATCATTCTTTTATTTTTCTGGTGCTTGAAATGTTCCTTTAAAATAGATTATCAGGGAGGATACACAGTGACACAGAATTTGTTGGCTGTGAAAATGCAGAATGGATGAAGCTTTCCTTTTTAAATGCTCTGCAAGAAAACAGGATTCATTTTCTTTGAGTGAAAACACTGCTTTTTGCCTAAGTGAAGTCACGCACGAGAGTAATGAAGGATAGATAAGTGTGAGCATGTGGCTCCTGTTTCCCTATCATATAATAGATGAATCCATTACAGTTTACAGTAAAGTGAATGTCTATTGAGTGAATTATTTTTCCCCAGTGACTTATGTAGAAATGATGTTGTCTTCCACTAGGCTTTGAATGTAATATGTTCTCACATAAGAATACCAACAAAAAAAGAAAGGAAAGAAAAGAAAATTCCTTTAAATGCCATAAATCTAAAGGAAACACTCTCTGGTGAAACTTCTGATGACCCTCAAAATATTGTCCATCACAGTTAAGCTATGGTTCGTTACTTTAATAAAAACATGACAATATACAATAGTGGCAGAACTCTGAAGGTGTTACTCTTTTTCCTCACCTTTGATCCCGTTGTTCCCATGGGAGACAGAGCAGTCAGGAATGCTTCAGCAAATAGGTTATTTTAATGGCCTCAGCATCCTTGTCTCCATTCTGTATAAACTTGACATCCAAACTTTGTTTTGTTAACTTAAAGATATATGTTCAATATACTCACGTCTTTCTAAACATTTTCCCTTAACCTTTCACCAATTTGTTACAAGATCGTTGCATGAGGGGTACTAGCTGATGATAAGTAATGCTTAACAATTGAAACATCCATATCTCCTTAGCAGTCAAGTCTTATCCCCAGGTCCTTTCAATCAACATCTGTTGTGGCACAGTATGCGTTGTATAGGGCACTGGGCTTGGGACCCCCGGCCTAAATACTGACATGTATTAAGCACAACTGTGTATCAGGAAGGTACTGTGCTTAACACACACTATGGCATCTAATCCTTGCAAAAGCTCCACTTGGTATCCATTAGGCTGATCTCCGTTTTACAGGAGAGTGAGGCTTAGACTTGTTAAATGACTTGCCCAGAGTCACTCAAGGAATAAGGCAGAGTAAGGATTTGATCCCACCTCAGATGGGGCTCTGAAACCTGGATGCGTCCCTGACTTCACACCCTAGCTTTCAGCCTGGGCTGTGCTTTCAGAATCATCCAGGGACTTTTCAAAACCCTGATGTGCATGGACTCAGCATCTCGAGGAGCTGGGCTCTGGACATCTGTTTCTTGAAGGTTTCACAACTGATCCTGATGCTCCGTCAGGCAGGCCTGACAATGAGAGAATTCCAGAACATGCCCAGCTTGGTTTCTCGCTTGGTTGTTGAACTGCTGAATGAAGATCTGAGCCCCTGCAGTCCAGTGAGGAGAATGGATATGCACACAACCAAGCCTGAGCAAGATGCATCACGACAAGTACTGTGGTAGCGTCTCAGTCCGTTTGGGCGGCTGTAACAAAATACCACAGACTGGGCCGCTTGTAAACACCAGGAATATATTTCTCAGAGTTCTGGAGGCTAGAACTCCAAGATCATAGTTGGGTTCTGGTGAAGCCCGTCTTTTGGGTGGCAGACTGCCTACTTCGCGCTGTGTCCTCACATGGTGGAAAGGACAAGGGATTTCAGAAGGGGTCTCTTTTATAAGGGCACTAATCCCATTCATGAGGGTTCTAACCTCCTGACCTAATCACCTCCCAGAGGCCCTCCCTCCTAATCTCATCACTTTAGGGGTTAGGTTTCAATATATGAATTTGAGGGGGCACAGACATTCGGGCCATGGCAGGTAGACTTTGTGCTCTGTGATAATTCCAAGGAGCGGGCTTACAATGGACCAGAGGGGTAACATCTAGAACATAGTCACTTCAGCAAGTCCTGTTTATTCTAGCTCAGAAAAGTTCTTTACGTCTTTCCTCTCTAAACCTTACAATTCCCTGGGTCTAGGTTCTCATGAAGGTCCCAGCCAGGGATCTTGAATCTTCATTCAGTTTGGGAGAACTTGGGTGATAAGCCCTGTCATTTGTTTATTTCTTCAACTTTCTCCCCAAACTAATGGGTATGTTCCTCAGGGTCCACCTTAATAGGATTCTTAGGTCACGGATAAGGCGGCAGCGAGGACTAAGCAGGCTCGTGTGACAGTGTTCTCTTTCACTCTTTTCTAACTGAGACACATTGGACAAAAACTAGTGCTCGATTCCTGAGTTTAGAAAACCTCTGCTGAGTTCGCTATGTGCTGGGCAGTGAGGGCATCAGACTGAGAGAGGCTCTTTAGGAGCCAATTAAACTAGTTTAGGTTAGGAAGAGAGGTGTGTGGTATCAACCAGGGCACAGGCAGAAGACCTGTCTGTCTAATCATACTAAGATTTAGTTCTTGAATTCTTTATACTGTTCAGAGTATGGATTAAGGCCAGGCTGGCTTTGACAACCAGGATCATTAAACTCTTATGGTGACTGGTGGGTGATTGGCCACATTATAAGAAGATATATTCATAACAGCTAATAGGAGCAGTGGGGACTAGATGGAGAGTATTAAATAGTACAGTGTTCTCCATAAATGTTCTTTAATTGTGGAGAGGACCGTTCTGTAGATTTATTCATTCATTTATTGAATATGCATTTATTAAGTGCTTTTTGTGTTCCAGGCTCATTCAAAAGTCTAAATTTCAAACTTGGTTCTTGGATTACTCAAATTCAGCATTGTTTTATCCCAAGAAGAAATTTTATCAAATTATATGCTTAAAATAAGGGGGAAAGTCTATCTCTCCATCCCCCAAATCCCACCGGTCCTCTTATTGATTGGTCTTGTCCATCAGCTCCGGGAGATATAAAAATCCCTAGAGCCGTAAGTACCATACTCCATGGCGTATCCTGGTAACACAGATTGAGAAACTGATTGAAAGAGAAGTTTAATTATTAGTGCTAGCCTCGCTCTTGTGAGGTTTCAGATTTCTTTCTCTCAAACTTAATTCTTTCTTCTCTGTTTTCAATTTCAGAAGAACTTTAGCATGAATGAGGGAAATGAAAATGAAGTTGGCAAGACCAGCAAAGATATCATTGGTGATATGGAAAGGTGCGACTTGTGAGGAAGTTAGTTGAAGTTGGATTTTTAAAAATGTGGTCAGCTCAGTATGTAATTACATTTAACCCCAAATGGTGTTGGGTTGCATTATCTGTAATTTTGGAGATTTTCTCTTGAAGAGAATATTGACACCCACAGTTTTTTAAATTAGCCCATCCTTTTCTTGCTAAAAGAAATTGTAGGCATCTGATAAAATATCCTTGTTTTAGCATTCCTTGGTCTTAACTATGACTTGATAATGGTTTTGTTTCTGGAGAGTTTTATTCACATTGGTATGATTGAGAAAGAGCAGATAGATATTATTGGAAAACAGATTTAGAATTTTCCAAATAATAAAGTCAAAAGGTTTCCAGTTATAATCTTAAGATGTTCTCTCATGGCATCTAGTTTTAGAAACGTATCTTTTTTCCAGGTGTGAAGAACAATGCTTCTTAGGACAACAGTGAGACTTAGCACATGAGAATTGTCCTTTTTGCATTGTTTCATGGTGCGTGATGTGAAGGTTTAGAAGTAAACACGCCCCTGGACACACTAAGCTGCAGTTAAGACATCTACTATTTTTAATACATTTTGCTATTTTGGGCCTGTCATGTTATCTTAGGGGAGAACAGCCCTCCACTTGTCTTCGTCTGAGGTCATATGTGGCTGTCACTTCTCTATAATGGACTCGATGATGTTATGGTTTTTAAATAACTGAAAATTAGCATTTCTTGTCCCACAATTGTGGCTGCAGTGCTGTATCATTTTTATGCTCTTAATCACACTCTTCTTTTACAGGAACCCCCCTTCTCTCCCCTTCCCCTGCAAGTTAAATGCCACAATTTAATACACCTAAGTAGCACCTGGCTAACATCCTGTAATTTTTTGTTTTGTTCTCAGCTTTTGTGACAGTGTTAAGAGGAAGGCAAGTTGTGTAGGGGTTGGGTTGAAAGAGGAGAAAATGGAGCAGTTGGAGTCCCCCAGGGCAGGGTAAGAGATTGTTAATACATTAGTGGTAGGAGGGCTTCTGCGGAAAATGCGACTGTACAATTAAATGGCGCTATTAAAAGCACTCCAGTGTCTATTCATTAAATGACAGTGGCGATTTCTTTGCAAGCCCCTTTCCGTCGTCTTTCTCCTCCTGGGACTCGTCAGTATTTTCCAGGAGGAAAGGAGAGGTGCAAAGACCAGGGAGACTGCCAGGGAAGAGGGACCGATACTTAGATGCCGGCTCTCTGGCTCCCTTCTCCGGGGGCTGATTCTCTGATGAACAGACCTTATGGAAGGAAAGGCCCCCAGACATCTGTTCTCATCTGTAGACATTGGAAATGAAATTAGGGGATCCTAAGGGGGTGCTCTGGCACTGTATTCCAAAGCACTCCTGACTTTATAAGCTGATACCTATCGAGAAAAAACCTGCTTCTACTTAGGAAGTTTCTACGAGGTGAGTCTTGTGGAAAATTTTGCATAAAAAATTTTGCATCTTTTTATTCCAAAAGAATGCCGAATTCGCATTTGGTGATCTTGTATGAAAAACTGCAAAAATGTTCCTTTCTTTGGAAAACGAAGCGTTTTAAATATCAGTTGGAATCTGATTACCTGCATGACCTAGTGAGAACTTCAAGGCTCGAACAGTGTAGTGGAGATTCTGTCCTGGCATCTTTGTTCATTTCACTTAGCTATCTAAATCCCCATTTCCTCATCCGCAAAATGGGGATTTTAGTATCCGTCTTATTATAGTTGCTCTGTGAGATTAAATGAGATTCTGAATGGAAGTCATTTAGCACAGTGCCTGGCACAAGATAAGGCCCCCCTAAATCTTAACTAGTTTTATTATCAATTTAATTTTAGGACCTAAAAAAAAAAGAGCGATCTTATCTGTCTATTGAAGAGTAAGACTGTGAGGAAGCTGAGACCCAGAGAGATGTGTTACTCAGCGGAATAACCAGAATTAGAATCCAAATCTTATGGCTTCCCATTGGACCGGGGCACCTGCCATCGTATGGGATTGTTCTTTCTGCATTTTGTAAAGGATAAGAATTCTGCCTCATTTTCCTGGGCATTACACAGCTCATAGAGATTGTATGAACTTTTCTATTTGGCCTCAATACCTCCACCCCCTATTATTATATATGAGGTATGATTTTTATATATTTAAGAATGTAGTTTTGAGTTCTCCATGGCTCAGGTTCTTTTGGTGGCAAAAATCCCTGCACTTTTGAAGGCATGATTATTGTCTGAGTTTTAAAAGAACTACCTTCAGAGAAAAATTCATACTTTACGATTGTGCCCGACGCCTGCAGAACCCCATTTAAACTCCAGGTGATAAAAAAGGGCGAGTTTTTTATTAAAACCAGTCTCTCTTAAAAACCAATATTTCAGTGTCCATCATACCTTCTTCAAGGGAACTTCAGTGTGTTTTGCTGATGGCTAGATCTAATTTATGGGAAGATTAAAGAAAAGGCAATTATTTACTTAATTCATCTGTTAGCTTCCAAACTTGATATATTGAATCTAAAAAATAGTGTTAGATAATAGAAGAAGTCCCAGTGTTTAAAAAGTGTATGACCTGTATTGTACTTCAAGGAAACATGTACTTGATCCAATTTCAGGATGGTGTGAAGTTCTCATTGATAACAGGCAAGTGGCATTTGTCAGCTGAACAACTCAGGAAGCACAGATGATTTGAACTAGCAGAGGTGTCCTCCATACAGTTTTCTGCATTGTTTTGTGACTATCCGAGATCTCTAACGAATAGACACTGATATTCTTATTTCCACTGCGGATCACAGCATTTGCTATTTCTGCGGCCTGGTGCATCATTTGCCACATTTGTCACCCCCCACCTAATTTTTTGCTCACTTTTATCTCTTTCAAGATTCAGCTATAGCACCACCTCTGAGAAAGTGCTTTTTACCTTCCTCCATCCATCCATACTGGGTCAGAGGCCCCTCTCTTTGGGGTTCATAGCCCCCTGGTTTTGTTTCTTCTCCTAGCCATTATGGTGCAGTATTATCATTTTGTTACGATCCTCTGTTTAGGGGTCTCTCTTTCCTATTACACTGAGCTCTGTGGGGACAGGGACCACTTTCATCTTTTCATCCAGTGCCAAGCAGGGTGCCTGGAAGCCATAGTGACTTTTCATTGAATAAGTGAATGAATCACTTTCTGCCAAAACCTGGCTTCCCTGAGTTTATATGCCCTGGTAACCTTTTGTAAATGAAACTATTTTTATATAATTAGTCATTTCTGTTCATTTCTACTGAGGTAATTTTTTATTTCCACATGAATCTTGTTGTATCCCCCCCCCCCCCACAATGTGGCTCATGGTTTTTTATCTTTTCTTTTTTAATTTTTGGAGGACTGTGAAGTACACGATAGAATATAATGTGGGCTAAATCCGGGGCTATTCAACTTGACTAGACTCTTAGCCTTACAGAATGTTGAGAAAGTAATTAGTAGGGGGGAAAGTGTTGGAAGAAGTGGCTGGGATTCTTTGTATGTGAAAGAATGTTTCTCCTTGGTGATGAGGTAGGCATTGTCCCCCTTCTGAATAAATCCTTAAGCAAAGAACGAAAACACCAGCGGGCGAAACAATGCCTGGCTCTCTCTTTGGGATTGCAATACCTTGTATGGGTAAGTTTAGAAAGGGGTTTCCTGTTCACGTTTTTGAGGAGTCATAATGTTGAGTGGCAGGCTAACCTTTGAACTTTCTGTGTTTTTGACATCAAAAGGAATTCTGTGCTTTTCCAAAAAGTTTTCAAGGAATTAATACTCTTAAGGCACAGAGGGAAGTCAGACTGGTGGACACGGTGGAAAAATTAGTATCTTTCCTTTGCTCTGTTTATTTGGACTATAGTTGATTGCTTTTTGTTTTTTGTAAAACAAAAAAAAGTATGTCGCTTTTAATATCCTCTAAATTATTTTTCCTGTGCAAAATTGGATTTGATGAAAGTTTTTTTATGATGACTTGAATAGTCCCCTGATTCTTCAGTATATCTAATAGGGTTAATTTTACTCATGGAAAATCTTAACGATGAGGGACATGTTTTTAGTAACATTTTTATAGCAAAAACACGAATCAGTAAGTGTGTATACTTTTAGCATAACTTCTCTTTTAATGGAATTTAAAATCTTCCTTCTTGTTTTGGCAGCAAATTTTTGTAGTAGCTTCTTAATATTGAATTAAATCCATTGACCATTCTTTGTTTTCTCAAAGTCTAATCTGTGTTTTAGTTTGTCCTTCACTCGAGAGTTGTTTTTTTCTGTGCACATGGAGATGTATCAGGTTTGCTTTTCCTATTCTTAAATTTCTTTTTTAACTAAACACGTCCATTACTCAGTGTTTCCCTATTTATGAATAGGAGTGATTTGAATCTTTCCATCATGATGTTAGGTGATATGTATGCTCACCAGAGGCCACTACCTGTTCACCTTTATTTCTTTATTCACCCTTCATGTTTAGAAAGATGACTTACACATCTATTATGTAAATCGTCTTTCATAATGACCTTTGGGGCTGAGACTTTTTCTAAAATGGTCTTGTCCTAGGAAGGCTTATTATTGACATTTAAAAATTAAAAATCTAGGGGGGACGGCTCCGTGGCTGAGTGGTTAAGTGCGCGCTCTCCGCTGCGGCGGCCCAGGGTTCGGATCCTGGGCGCGGACATGACACCGCTCGTCAGGCCACGTTGAGGCGGCGTCCCATGTCCCACAACTAGAAGGATCTGCAACTAAGATATACAACTATGTACTGGGGGTTGTGGGAAATAAAGTGGGGGAGGGGGGGGGAAAGAAGATTGGCAACAGTTGTTAGCCCAGGTGCCAATCTTTAAAAAAAAAAAAAAAAAAAATTAAAAATCTAGGGGTCGGCCCCGTGGCCGAGTGGTTAAGTTCACGCGCTCTGCTTCATCGGCCCAGGGTTTTGCTGGTACGGATCCTGGATGCAGACATGGCACCGCTCATCAGGCCACGCTGAGGTGGCATCCCACATGCCACTACTAGAAGAACCCACAACTAAAACTACATAGCTATGTACTGGGGGGCTTTGGGAGGAAAAGGAAAAAATAAAATCTTAAAAAAAAAAAATTGAAAATCTAGTCAAATGCCCCTCATTCTTCAACAGATAAATAGTAAGTTATATAAAAAAAGGGTTGGAAGGAGAACCTGTAGGGTCAAAATGACTTAAAAGATAGAACAAATTTTGTTTTAAAAAATGAGCAAGACTAGATCATAGTGTCTAGGGAGGCACTCTTGAGCGATAAAACTATAAAGAAATGTAAAATATGATTACTGTTAAAAATAGTCTATAAATATGCTGCCAGTAGTATATAAAACGAACATTCAATTTATGATAGAAGCATTTGGGTATTTATAAATGTTCTCTCTAATTTTTTAAGAAACCACAAATGAAATCAGAATATAGTCTGTAGGTACAGATTTTAATTGTAGCTAATGTGAGAGGGCTGGGTTATTAATAAAAATATAAGAAACATTTTCTTTAGTGTGGACCTAGAAGGAATACTAGATGGAAAGGTGGCTCTGTTTTTTTTGAATTGTGAAGTAAATTTATTATCGCTTTGTTGCTATTTATTACTAGAGTCCCTATGTTAATTCTGGTTTTATTGTTTTTCAGAATAATGAAGACCTAAGTCTTTTGCTTGATTTCGTTATTTCTTTTGTTTGTTCATTCATTCTACGAAAATTATTGAGCCCTTTCCCTATGCCAGGCCTCTGCTGAGGCTACAATGATTAAATACAACAAGGTAAGCCTGCTTTTAAGGATCTCCCAGGATAGAGTCTGGAACAGTAGTAAGAACTCATTATTATTGCTATAAAAGTTTATGAAGACCCATCTACAATGCCATGGCTGGCGTATATGGTTTTTCTTCTTTGGTTCAAATACGCATTTTGCCCCTGTTTGGTGGGAATTTGCACAGAGTGGTCTCAGCTGAATCTTCAGTAGGGAAGCCCCCAGATGGATCCCTGGGCTTTGTGCAAAGCCTGGTGGTGGAAGGCTGGAGAATGCCTGAAGCCGGAAGCTAACCACGCCGTGGTGACCTTTTCATGGACAGCAGAACCCTCGCATTCCTTGCATACTACCTTGAAAGACAGTTTATTGCCTCCTAGGAATTATGGACATTGTAGGAATCATTTGTTTACATTATTTTTCAAAACAAAATCTAAAATGCACTTTTTGCAAGAAAAATGAACCTGTTTATTTAACTGCAACACCTTGGGCTTTTCTGTGTTGTTTCCTTAATTGAATATTCTGTCTGGAAACTGAATTTCATCCTTTCCTTCTCTCTAATTTCAAAAGGGGGAAAATTGGACCGTTGCTTTCCAAACATTTTAATGAGAACAACCCAAAAGTGAAATCTATATGAAATCTTTTATTGTTATTATTCTGTTTTTATTTTCCTATTACTAATTTTTGATTTCTTGCCTATATGAAGTCAAACAAAAATTACTGTATAATTTCCATTTGGTTGCATAGTCAATTCTGTAATCTAAATGCAAGATAAAAATAATTTCAGTAAATAATTGATTTTTCTAAAAGGAAGTCATCTCCTTCTTCTAAAAATTCCATTCCATGTTGATTCAACAGACACTTCTTTGTAATATAGTAGCTCATTTTTGTTTACCAAGTACTTACTTACTCTGTGCCAGACATAGGGCCTCTTGGAGGAATCTACAAGTCACCCAAACTATTCCTGGGCATGATGGTGAATAACATAGCCTTGGCCTCTAAGAGCTCAAAGATGGAGGGTGCACTATGGGGAGTGGGGCCCAGACAGACACATTCGTAGGAGGAATAATTACTGAGTGATATTGGAGGTGCATACAAAGACTTTGAGAGTAACAGAGAGAGGAGGACACACTGAAAACTTTTTAACGTTTACATTTGTTGTTAAAATTCATCCAGGTGGCCGGCCCCATGGCTAAGTGGTTAAGTTCTTGCGCTCTGCTTCAGCTGCCCAGGGTTTGCCAGTTTGGATCCTGGGTGCGGACCTATGCACCACTCACCAAGCCATGCTGTGGCGGCATCCCACGTAGAAGAACTAGAATGACTTACAACTGGAATATACAACTATGTACTGGGGCTTTGGGGGAGGGAAAAAAAAAAAAAGAAGAAGATTGGCAATAGCAGTTAGCTCAGGGCCAATCTTCTTCACCAAAAAATATTAAAAAAAAAACCCAATTCATCCAAAGCAGCTAATCATATCTAAATTCTCTGGAATGAAAGTACACAGTGGACAGTGTTCAAAACTCCACAATGGGCACCATTCCCTTTCCCGCCTAGAATGGGAATGTAAAGGGGAAAGTGAAAGTTGTCCTTGAAACCTTATCAGAGAGGATACCTTATATTTACCTTTAAAGCAGCCAACTTTGTTTGGGAGACTTTGAGATCACATAATTCTTATATTATCAACCGGTGACTTTTCTGTGAGGGTCTTTTGGAATGATGTTTGGTTTTGTTTCAGGGATATGCTTCCCTCTCCCATGAGCCATAAATATATAAGTGGGGATATATAAATCTGCCCCCAACCTAAAGCATATCCTTGGTGTATTTGTTTTCTCTTTTCAGTATATAAAATGTAAAAGAAAACAGCATCATTACCCCCTAGAGTAAAAATAACAACTCCTTCTTCCAAAGGAACTTATTTCTTTGTTTAAATAATGAGAAACTTGTGTCCTTAGTAACATTATCTAGTATACAGTATCCCCTTATTACAAACACTTCTGTGCTCCCCAGTGTCTTCCTGACACTTCCCTAGGTCAGCCTCTCTTCCTTTTGTGCAGCTGAACTAGGAGATGCGTTGACACAACACAACCAAGATTCCTGAAAGTACAGAGGCTTTTTGGGTCAAGCCAAGCCTTGCTGTTAGAATTCCCTGGCTCTGTCCTTTGTCAGATGCAAACACTGCACAGCCTGGTCTCTCAGAGCCCAAGACTTTGGACCCTTTCTGAAAGATCCTCTTGCAGATGCCACTGGAAAGATGCCTCAGATCCAAGATTATTGGATGTCCGTTTTCTTGGTCAAGATAGATGATCTGTTTCAAGAATTCCGACCTGAGCTTACGCATGACATAGAACAGTAACATCTGTCAAACGTTAGCCATGCCATTATACTTAAGGGAAAAAAAACTTTTAGGAGAAAAAATGTCCTGTAGGAGTGTGGGGTCATTGAAGATCCACTTACAAGCAGTGTTTTATTGTAGTCACTGGAAATGAATGGGATTGGTACCCACACCTACTGGAGTGGATCTAAACGGAACCAGTAGCCAGCTCTCCTCTCCCTGAGACCCAAACCTCCTGTGGTCCAGATTTTCATATTCCTCTCAATTTGCCCTAGAGCGTGCTGTGACCCTCATCCATCTTTCTTTGCCTTTAACACAGTTGTAAAGGGATTTCTCTGCTTTCCCTTAGCCTTAGCAAAGCTGCTGTCATGAATATTTAATGACAAGGACAGTTTGTTTTCTTTTTCTCCCCCTCCCCCGCCCTCAGCGCGCTAGAAGTGTGAATATCTCAGCCCCGCACCCCTGGCCCGATCCCAAAGCGGCGCCAGGCCCTCTCAATTCCAAGCGTGACCCAAAGGCAAGGTTTTTTTTTTTTTTTTTTTTTTTTTCTTTTTCTGCACCGTTTCCTCCTGAGCCCTCTCTTTCGGTCTCCCCTCCTTGCTGGAGACGCGGGCCGGTGGCGCGGTGGCCCCGGTGGCGCGCGGACCGCCGCGCGTGGGGCTCTGCCTTCCCGGGTCTCCCGCGCCCCCCGCCCGCGCCGCAGCCCGGCCGCCCCCCAGCCGCCCGGACGGCCTTTCCTTTGAACTTCACGGAAGCACAATAGCTGCTCTGCAACTTCGCTGGGGCTCCCTCGGATGCATTCCTGACACTTCACGGGTCGCTGGTCCCTTTCTCTTTGCAACAGCAAAAAGGGTGAATGTCTGGGACAGAAAGTGACTTTCGAAGACGCTGAAAGATTTACCGTGGCTTGAGCAACCTCTGAACTTTGGTGGTTGTCTCAGAAAAATGCGCTTTTCCCACTGGTGGCGTAGACCATCTCCCTTCTTTCTTCCCTCCTTCCCTTCGCCCCAGCATTGACTTAAGGAATTTCCCCGTTTCTGTCTCCCCCACCCCCATCCGGGCTTTTCTCTTTTCCTTTATGCTCTGTCTGCTCCTGGGCCAGCCGAGTGAGAGCATCCTAAAGGTGAGGATCAGAGGGAACTGAAGAGTTAAGTCGTGACCTGAAGGGGAGTTTAGGGAGATGGAGCCCCCTCACCCTCCTCGTGAAGTCAACCCTGCTTGAATGCGGGATTTCCGGGTCCCTGCCCTAAAGGAATTTAGAGGAATAAGGCGGAGAAATCCATACAAAATGTTTAACAGTATTTGGCTATAGTAGTTGCTCAAGAAATATTAGCTACATATTATAATTAATATTGCTATACACATTTACTCACTTTTCTGAAATTCCTCCGTGTGTTCTCAAAAATTCATGTGAGTTCTAAATCTTTTTTATTTATTAATTGTAGAATGGGGTAATGTTACAGCTACTGAGCTAGATTCCGTTTATCTTTTACATGTGCAAATATAGCTTTCTTTTTGCCTGGATTCAACACAGAGCTAAGGAGTAGGAACTTGTATTTTTCTTTATTGGCTTCAGACTTTCGCTTTTTGGCTTTTCCCTTTCTCCATGTGTCCTCCGCATTCCCTCTTCTACCTGTTGGATCAGACTTTCATCTTAGTTCCGGTTGATGTGATTTTACCCACTAAGCACATTTAATAAAACCTCAAAGGTAATATTTCTTGCTGATCCAGAATGCAGGGAATTCTGCTGGCACTTCCACTGGTCTCCATACCTCTCCCACTTCCCCTGCTTAGAACCATGAAAACTCTCTGTGCCTCCTCCTGCCTTTAATTGCACACACTTGTCACATCGCAGCAAAGTGTCCTAAGTGATATGTAACATTCCTTTTCATCTTCCAAGTGAAATTTATTGTAAATCTAGTAGTGGAACCAGGCCTGGGGGTAAGTCAAATTTATTTTGGGAAGACAAGGGGTTATTTCTTACAGGAAAGAGTGAAAAAAATAGGCTGCAGTTTACGGAAAGTCACCAAACTAATTCTGTAGGAGCCTGTGTTAGTCTGCCCCTCGGCTCCTCTAGAATCATCCTGTTTGCCTTCCACTGAGGACATTAGTGGTAATTGTTACCTGGTGAGTTCAGTATCCTCACCAGACGAGTACACATGGCTGTTGAAAGAACTGAATGGGAACACGAGTAAGATTTACCTTCTGGGAACTTATTCATCTGCAAAAGCTAGAAAAACATGACAGGCCTTGGATGTGAGTGGTTCCCTCTCTCTGACTTATTTTTACTAGATCCTTCGTAAGTGCTTATCTGTCTCTGATGAACGCCTACCACAGTGTGCTTAATTGATGGGAGTGTTGTTTTATTTCTCTTCGGGTAACCTAAAATTGAATTAGTTAGCTTGTGAGTAACCTTATCTCACTAATTCATAGTGTAGTTATAATCAACTAAAGTCTTGGAAAGAGTTCTCCATGGGCTACTAATTAAACATATCCTCCTCTCTCCTGTTAGGTGGACCAGAGGTCAGCTTTTACATAGGTTTATATTAAATTTCTTCTTAATGCATTTGGCCCCAAATTCCAGCTGATAAGATAATTTTGGCTCCTGTCCCTGAAGTCTATTAGGTCACTCCTTTTCAGCTTCAGGCTTCCCTCTGATTTGATAAGCATATCACCCATGTCTTTGATGGCTATGTTGACAGAGCACTAACAGGTCTGAGCCCTTTGGTGCATCTCTGTAGACCTACCTGTCTTGAGTTGACATAGTCCCATTAGTAGGTCCCTTTGGGTAAGAGTTTCCACCAACAGTGCTTTTCTCTCTGTTTCTTTATCATGCCATAAGGCTGACTGGAAAGATCTTGTCAAATGTCTTGCTAAAATCCCAACACACCTGTGAACAGATGTTGGTGTGATTAGGCTGGAAGAACAGAAACTATGTGTAGCCAGAACCGTCTCTAGAATAAACCAATTTCCACATTGCTTTTGAGTTCATCTCTTTATTTTTTCTGTAAGTAAGACTTTCATCGCAAATATTAATTGATGTTAAGTCAACAGTGCTGAGGGTCTGGTCTCAGGGGACTAGGGAGGAGGGAGAGAAACAAAAGAGGTCTCTCCCTTGGAGTCAACTGGAGTCTTGCTGGGTCAGACAATTAGGGAGCAGTGTAAGGCAGTATGTAATTAAATGCTAAATTATGTAGAGCAGATTGGAGGTGTTATGGATTGGGAAAAATGACTCTCTTACCACATTTCTAATGTCTTCAATGGGATTCAGAACCGTTTTATGCAGTTCTCTCGCCTCCGTTCCAAGGCTGTTCACTATCATTGATCTTTTCTTGCTTTCTTGAGCAATGATAGTAGTTAACATTTTCTGAGTACCAGCTCTCTGTTGGGGGACTGGTCTAAGACCTTTACTGAAGCCACCACATACCTCTGAGGTGGATATACTTCCTTTCTCCATTTTACAGATGAGGAAATCAAGGTGGGGGGCTAATGCCCACCCAAAGTGAGCTCTGATGAACTCCTTCTTTTTGCTGTGATGGGCCTGTGCACTTGTAAATTGTAAATGAGGCTGGACTGTCTTAAGGATTTAAGTGCCTTCTCTGCAGTAGATGCTCAGTGAATGAAAACTGTTGTTTCTTCAAGTAATGATAAGAATATCATTGTCACCTTCTCCACCCAAAGAGACTTGTTACAACTGTACAGAAAAGGAATATGTCTGTCTTGATAAGTTTTTAAATCCTAGAACCAAGTTCAACGTGAGGCCTTTGTGGAATATTTGTGGAATGCATGGATGGAAGGACGGAACAGGACAGGGATCAGAAGAGTTCCTGAAGGAAGCGGAAGTGGTATCATTTTCCAATGGACTTATTCTTAGCTTCACTCATCAGTTCTTAATCAAAACAGTCCTTTTCATAGCCTTACCCTCTGCCATTTGTGACAGAACGGCCACTGCCTGACTTATTTTCTTTGGAAAATGAGCAAACAAAGCTATCTCTTTCTGTTGTGGAGATTTTAACAGTAAAAACTCACCGTATCGTTACCCCTACCTTGTATTCCAGACAATAGTAAAGGACTTTGTACCATCACAGTGTCAACGCAAACAACGAACTATGTAATTTTACCCCATATTAATACATTGCCACAAGGAAGTTATTATTATTAGATGGCAATTTATAGAAATGGCCCCTGAGACTAAGCGCTGGCACAATTATTTATTCTTCAGTTATTTATTCAGTCTTAAGGATGGGAATGCTGACAGACACTGCAAAATGCAGTACCTGCCAATTTACAGAAATTGAATGACGGAATCATTTGCAGACTGAAGTAGCTTTGTATTGACGCTATTTTTATTTATTTAAATTCTTACTTTCGCAGCTTAACTATGTTTACTACACCCACTTAGATGACTGAAATGAGAGGCTGTTTTGTTCATAAAAGCTGCTTCAAAACAAATAAATTAGCGTTTAGTCTGAAAGGGTCAGATCACAAATGGAGGTTTTAAAACAGCTTCAGGAACATTCAAATTACATCCTTAATATTTTATATGGTTTTCTATGTGCATTGGATATTTTATGTAAAATATTTTTTCCCCTTTTTAGTGCTTGGACCTCCTGAGATCCTTTCTAGCTGGGTGGGAGAGAACAGTTAAACTTAGGCTCCATTTACAGTAATTTCAACTTAGTTTATGTTAAGGGAGATTTCTAGAAAGTTCCTCCTCTGTCTCTTTCCTCTGTGCTTAATTGTATTGATAGGTGCTGTTCAAATTGTATTGATGTAATGTGATTCCAATATATTATTTGTACATGATAAAATATAATTCCTAAGAATTTGTACTTAGCAGTCATAAAAGAGTTTGTTTGAACTTAACTCCGAAAGTTTAAGAGACTGTTTATATTTTTATTGATACTGGAGTCCAAAAACTGAATCTTTTTCCAGATGGTATGGCTTTCTACAGAGATCAGTTTTAATTTTTCTTAAATCAGTTATTTTTCACTTTTGATTTTTCAAATTCTTGGGTCATCCCCAGTTAATCTGGCCTTCTGAGATTCCTAATAGAAAAGTAATTTTAATGCACATTAACTTTAAACAATTCTTAGGCCAAACACTAATTGATTTGAGGGGATTGATTACATAAACAGAAATTCTAAGAGACATGGAGAATTTCCAATGTTTTAAGAGATATTTTTTGAAATAGCTGTAATGCTTACTCTAGGAGTGTGTGTGTGTGTGTGTGTGTGTGTATGCTTGCATTTATTTATGATGCACACAAACACATATACAAATTTATGATGTGCTTTACAAATCCTGGGACTATCAGAAAAAAGTGAAGTAAATAAAATAAAAATTTTCAAAAGTATATACCTGGAGTAAAAGTATGCCATTAGCGTTACATTTCTGTATAAATCAAATTTACTGAAATTTAAAAACAATCCAAAATTTTTATGATTGCTTTAAACTTCATATAATCAGATATACCTACGGTTGACAACAGTGACAATATAAAATGATTACATTTCATTCTCAGTGGGTAAAATGGATGTGGAAGGATACCATCTAGTTCCTAAAGTTCTTGTCAGAATTAAAAAAGCTAACATAGTACAAACCTTGGTTGTGGGCCTGGATCATGGCTAACCTGTGCGGAAAGACCATTGTATTATTAGATTATTACGAGAGGTAGGCTTTCTTCCTGGGTCGTATCATGAATCATTTCATCGTACTGTGCATGGTGCAGAGTAGTAGATTTAAAAAACCCTTGCAAATGCCCATGACGTTGCTGCGAAGTATCTTTCAAGTCTTCATGTGAAGTTGTTTGTGGGAGGTAAAGTTGGCCATCCAGATGTCCTTTCTTGGTGTTTGTTTGATTTCTGTAACACCTCTCTCCCTGTCTCTCTCCACTAACTCTAAACCTATAGTCCTTCCAAATGCACACTTTACCATTGGATTTTGCCAACGTGTACTTTTTGCTTTCTTTTGAGCTAACCTGGAGAATTTTATGATTTTCAAGTGGGAGAGGATATTAGCTTTTCAGGTTGGCCTCCAGCAGAGGTTCTGAGATCCCCAGTCTAGAGAAGAGTAAATGGAATCAGAATAACAAAGCAGGGGCAGACAGGGTGCTGGGCAAGAATCACCTTGGCAGGCAGCTCTTGGTGACGGGACCCGGCCAGAGTGCCTGGTATGAGCTTGCCCTTTGGTTCTATTTGAAGAAAGCTTCAGCTAAAATTGACAGGTTGTTGCCTCACTTAGTATAAAAGTATTACATCTGGGAAGTTAACCTCTGCTATGTAATACTGACAAAGACAAGTCGTGGGCAAGTAGAAAGATCCAGGTGGCTTGTTTCCATCCTGCTGGTGTGTCCTTTTTCATTCTTTTGTTACTTCGCACTACTTGCTTCTTCCAGCTAGTCCAAGCTGTGTTTGTCTATATAAGAACTGCCGTTTAATGAACACCTGCTATGAGCCAGACACTGTGCTTGGGGGAGGGGAGGAGTACCCGAGGAGAAGGCCTATCCAGCAGGTTAGCTTGGCTTTGTTCACTTGGTGGCATTGTCCCAAGAGGGCAGGAGTACAAGCTGTAGGGCTTCTCAGTTAGCAGGAAAACAACAACAGTAATAGCGGTAATGAAGGCAACTCTTCTAGGAAATCTGAGACAAATCTCTTGTCCAGTGAATATCAAAAATGTTTACTAGTAAAGATTATTTAAAAACTTGTTTTGAGTGTTTGTTGTATCAGGCATGTGCACTTGGAATAAAGTGTTTTTTGCAACACATTCTTGCTAACTAAACCAAGAGGCAGTATTTATTCAGATAACTGTGTCACGCAAGTTTATCAATTCTGGTTTTTATTTGTCTTTAATGTTACTACATTAGCCAGACTATTTAACATGTAGATAAAAAACTTGATGTAATCTTTTTTCAAGACAAGTAAGATTTTAGAAGTGTATCTACATTTTTGAGCCTTCTTTCAAGATGCCAAGAAGAGGGGCAGCACATCGTTTGAAGAATTGTTAAGAATTTGGACTTTCAAGTCAGCCAGACCCGAGTTCCAGGCGCAGCACTGGTGTACGTAAGCTCTGTGGCCATGCAACCTTGCTGAACCAATTTGCTTAACTACAAAATGGGAATGATAATATCTCCATTGAAAATCACTATGGAGATTAAAGGAGTGTGTGTTTCTGAAGATCTGAATCCATAGCGGGGCCCAGCTCAGGCAGTCAGAAAGTTGTAGTTGCAATTGTTGTTACTGTTACAGCAAATGCTCTGAAAACAGGCGTCGGTGGCTACTTCTTGTAGATGGTGACTTAAGCTCACCTTCTACAGTGAGGAAATAAATGATTTACTTCCCTTTAATAGTTGCTACTCGGTTGATCCAGCCCTGCAACGCTTATGGTCTGGTGTTTGTGAATTGTGGATCAACACAAATGTTAGCAAGCTAAAAGAGATTTTAGCGGAAGTAGCCTGTGTCAAGATAAGGTCTCTGATTTAATGTGCAATTTCTAAAAACCAACCAGCATTTAACTGGCCTTATCCTGGCTGAGATAAGATCTCTGGATTGTTGCTTTGCCATTTTCATAATTGGGGAAGGATCATTCCCCTAATTTCCAATTAGTATTGATCTGACTGCTGCGTTGGTCTGGGATGAAACCCCTTTGTCTCGGTTCGATTTCCTCGGCTGTGGTGTGCATGATCCACTTTAAAGCTAGGGTCAGTTATGTGCTGTGTCCACACCGCAGAGTTCACTGGGCAAGAGCAGAGAACAGCAGGTCTCCCAAGCAAAGCAGTCAGCCAGCCAATGAACATTGCCCAGCCAATGAACATTGCTCCATCCTGCTAGCGTGCCCTCTCTCATTCTCTTGTGTTACTTCACACTCCTTGCTCCTTCCAGCTAGTGCAAGGTATATTTATCTACGTAAGAACCGCGGTTTAATGAACACGTGTTCCGGATGCTCTGCTGGTGGGGGGTGTGTGCTCCAGGGGACGACGTCCCTGGCAGGTTAGCTCAGACTTCTTCACGTGGCAGCAGGGTCTCAAGATGGCATTAGTGGAAACAGCAAGGCTTCTGATGGTTTAGACTTGGGTCTCGCACTGTCATTTCCACTACATTCTTTTGGTCAAAGCAAGTCACCTGGCTAAACCCGGAGTTGGTGAGGGAGGGGACTTCTCAAGGGCATGCATTTAGCGAGAGGATTATCAAGGCCATGATGCAAAAATTCTACCCAAGACTTAGAGATGGCAGCTTTCTTTTTCTCATTTGGTTTCATCATTTATGAGCAGACATTTGTCAAATGCATATTGGGTGGCAAAGCATGAGGTTTTAACTCTTTTCTTTTTACTTCAGCAAGTTTAGCTTCATCTAACACATATCTATAAAATTACCTAATTTTCAAACAGATGTGGTGGCTAGGGGAGAAAAACTTTTAAGACAGTTCAGAACAGTTACCTGTTAGAACTGGAATGTTCTATAGAATCTTTGAGTCCAGTTTCTTCTCGCCTCCTTCTTATGAACTCTCTTTCCAAATGTGACCACTGAGACCAAGAGAGATTTCTGTCCCATGCTCAAGGTCAGGCAGATACTTAGTGACAGAGCAAGCACTGCAGCCCCACTATCCAATTGAAAGAATTGGGACAAGAAGAGTATTAAAAAATGCCCACTTACGAAATTTTATGTCCATATTTTTTTCTACATACAAATAAGCTCGAATTCTTAGAAATATTTCTTTGATTGTGCTTGGTTTGCAAAATGAGTGATTAAAACTACTCTTTCTTGGGGCCGGCCCCATGGCCGAGTAGTTAAGTTCGCGCACTCTGCTGCAAGGGCCCAGGGTTTCGCTGGTTTGGATCCTGGGCGTGGACATTGCACCGCTCATTGGGCCATGCTGAGGCAGCATCCCACATGCCACAACCAGAAGGACCCACAACTAAAATATACAACTGTGTACTGGGGGGACTTGGGGAGAAAAAGGAAAAAAAAATCTTTACACAAAACTACTCTTTCTTTAGCAAATTCCCAAAGTGTCAGTTCAAATGTAGAGGTTATTATTTTTTTCCTGAACGCTATAACACAGTATGCCGTGGTACAACAGGTACCAGATTCTTAGATTCATTTGGGAAAGCCTCTGAATTAAAAGCCTTAAACATTTTCTGATTTGAAGCCAGAGGAGAAAAAGAGAATTGACACATTTTTTGACACAACTTTGTGAAATCATGGTGTTCCTGGTTTTTCTGGTCTGTTTCTTGCTCCCATTTAGTTTCTCACTTGATCTGTTTTTGTGTCCGCTTTAGAGAGACTCTGGAATATTATCTGCTGGCTCCTGGGGAAGGGAGAGACTGTTCAAAGATTCCCTCTGGGGGCATATTTAAAAGAATATTTAAAAGTGGATAGCTCTTGTATTAATAAGTATATGATGTTTGTCTCTATGTAATAATAGTAATGTAAGAACTGAAAAGTTAAGACTTCAAGTAAAACCTTCAGCCAGTCTCCTGAATTTGGTTTGTGATCTCACAGGTGAATCCAGTTGCAAACTGAAGGCCAGAACTTGTCGCGAATACCGCAGGGTTATTCGTGAGAGGGTTTTCAGTCTGTCACTGTTGGAAGGACCCCTCCGTATTCCCACAGAGAAGTGAAGCAATTTGTTTTCAAGATGGAAATGATCAAAACGTCTACATGTGGGAGGAACGTCAGCAAATGTAGTGAACTTAGTGGTCACACCGGTTTCATGTTTCAACACTGTCCAAACCCTGATTGTGTGATTAGCATTTCCAGAAAGCTTAGGAAAATGCCTCATCCACTTTTGTGAGAGGTAGAAAAATGACTAAGTAGCTGCTTTCAGTGAACATTGCAAGCCTTGTTGAAGTGCACACCTTTCATACAAAAACCCCGAGATGAACTGCCATGGAAAATACGGGTTTGTGCTCATTTTGAATGATGTGTGATTGCCTTGATTAGCACTATAGTTACTAAGCAGATATGCACTTTTTTGTCTTAAAAGGGAACTTGAATTTTTTTTACGATAACTGCCAGTTGCTTAATCTCTACTGTCTTTAGTCGTTTTTTTTTTAAAAAAAGAATTTCCAGCTAATCTGTGCCTGTAAGTGATGGCAAGTTTTAAAAGTAACTCAAGTTAAATAAAAAACAAAACAACAAAAATGCTGTAGAAGCCATCATCTGTCAAAAAGTTTGCATTTAGTTTTTCCTTTCAAGTAGAGATGAGACATTTTCTGCCTCTGCTTTTCCGACTTGCACCCTTCATGCTCCGGAAAACGAGGCATCCATATGATTTTGAGTTTATGAATTTTTAATGACCTAGTAATAGTTATGGGGTGGTTGAGGGGCGGAGGGGATGAGTAAGTAACAGAAAGATGTTAAGCAGAGTGAATTGGACATTCTTATTTTTGACAAATAGTCTAGCATACTTGCTTTCTTCAGTCCACGCATAGAACTGCTCTTTCTGAAACACGGGTCCACTTTGGCCAATTTCTTGTTTAAAGGCTTTCTGTATTGGCTCCTTTCCTGCAGGCAAAAAAAATCAAGCTTCGAGGCATAGTTCTTCCTAAATTGGCTTTAATCATTCTTCCCAGGTCATCCTTACTTCTATTACTCATGAGTGTCTTACATCACTGGGCTGGTAAGAATGCCCTGAAAATCCCCTCCTTCCACCTTCTGGTAACATTCCGTTGATTTATGTAGACTTAGATCAAATGTCCTCACTTTGTTGAGTCTTGGGATAAAGCCCCGGGTAAGACTGGCCGGGTCAGGTCAGTTTCTCCTCCGCCTCCTGAGCCCTTGAGCAAGCCTTTTGTGAAGCATGAAGCTCCCTGTTTTGTGAAGTCTGTGTCTACAAGTCTGCCACCCTCACTAGGATATGGTTCATTCATCTTTGGACCTTAGGCTAACCAAGGTTTGACACATTGTAGGCCTCTGCCTAAATGTGAGCAAGTCAGTGAATGAACCCTTCAGTGTTGTTTAGCAGGCACCAAATGATCTCGTCATTCAATCTGTCAACTGGGGAAGGATTATTGACATGCAGAGACCATAATGACCAGCAAGTTAGGGAAAAAGTCATTCAATGTGTGTAATGTCCCTTCAGTTAATCTCTAAAGATGAATGAATGCTACCTGACAATTGGTGTCATTTTTGTTTTTTGATTCACCCTCTGCCATTACAAGCCATTTTCCCTTTCCAACTTTCCTGTGCAGTTTCTTCCCTTATCGAGGTATAATACTTTGGAGTTTTGAAATTTTAAAATCCAGTCAAAGCATTTTATCATTTGACTTACTCAGATTCTTGTCCTGTAAAATGGAGATAATGTCCTTGCTATTAATTTATCTTGAGGGAGACAGAATGGAAATATTATTTGATCTACAAATTTTCTGCGAAGATGAACAACTCGCAGTTTATTGGGCTTTTTGCTAGAAATCAGCCTGTGCTCTTAAAATCTTGGCATGTTATTTGGCGGACCAACTAAACATAGAAGTATTCTCCTTCGCTTGCTCCCTTTCAGATGACTTGTGGTTCAAGCTGAACACAGTGCTCGTCAAAGTACCCCCGGAGACCCAGCCCATCCTACGCCCCCACCCCAGGGTGTGCTGAGCCAGTCATGGGGGAATTTACCTTATTTTATGTTTTAATGTTTGGGTAGAAAGCTTGGGATATTGAGCCTTGTGGGTTATAAAATGGTTTTAGGTGTCTAGTGAGCCACACTATGGTTCTACCCAGATGGACAATTTTATTAGCACATTTTCTAGGTAATGTATTTGTTGGTTACACTTGAACCAAACCAAAAATAAACAAAGTCCACACTGCATCACATACATCCCCCAGCTTGGAGACTCTCGATTTACAGTGTCTGCCTTTCACTGGAGTGTCTGCCAGAGGAATCCCCTTCCCTGTTTCGGTTGAATGTGTTTTTAGTTTTGGCATGAATTGTCTTTGTTGATAATAATAAAACAATAACAGTAATTTGAGCTTTTATGGAATGTGTGTGCCAGCCCCTCTGCCAACTGCTTTGCGTGCAGTGTTTAATTCATTCTCACTACAGTGCTCTTAGAATGACTGATTTTAGATGAGCAGACCAGGGCAGTGAGGAGGGGAGTAGCTTGCTCCTAGTCCCCCGGCCACAGCTGTCAGAAACGGCCTTTTTGTGGCGTCTCTGTGTGTTTCTATAATAATGCTGCTTCCTCCTTTCACGGTCAGGCTTCTTGCCTGCAAATCACTTTTCGCTTGAGAGCGTCCATTGCGCAGCCATTTCTGCTTTTCTTCTTACCTCATGATGTAAAGAAAGAGAAAATGAAACTAGAAAGTATTTTTACTAATAGAAAGCAGGGATATATATTTTCCTCAGCCTGCTCTCCTCGGGGAAGAGTAGTGGACGTGCTCCACAGGCTCTGATGGTGTGGTTTTTACCTGGAGCAGCCGAACTGGTGGTGTTACAGCTTGTTCTTGGACATGTTGATACAGCCACTTAATTGCTCAAGGTATGTACCTCTTCTTAATTGCCTCTCTTTTAATATGAGAGCTGTGCTACACTGTGACCTGGAAAATGTAGGCATTTCAAGAAACCCCAAATGTAAATGGCTCTTGCCAGCAGAGACCTCAAAATCACAGGTCACCAGCTAAGAAACATCCTAGGGTCAAACAGTCAAGGAAACATGAACATCGCATAAAGGCTACCTCTCTGAGCCTCAGAGGCCCCTGGGCACTGGCTTCCTAAGAGTACAGGTTGGTAGTTGCAATCTTGAATGTTCTCAGGAGCCAAGCAGGTATTGTGAATAGAGTGCAGAGTGGGAACTGAATGGTTGGCATGCAGGAAAGTGGGGCTGGAGTAGGAGGGGGCAAGATGATCAGATCTTTCAGGAGAAGTTGGAAATGTGGAATTTTAGGGGAAATCTCCCACTTTTCAAAAATTGGAATCAATTCAAACATTTGAAAAAGTCTGAGGGCCAAAACAGACATAGCTGTGGGCCAGAATCAGCTTGCAGGAACCCAGTTTGTGACCACTGGCATGTTGATACATGGACTTATTGGTACTTGACTAAATGGAATCTGGGAAAGATTTATTTTATCTTTTGGGTAAGAACATAACTCATCAGAAGGAAGTCACGTATTCATCATTATTCAAGAGTTTGTTCATCTTGCTCTTTATTGGAAACTTAGCAGTCTTGGAGTGCTGGGTGCATGGTAGAGAGCCGTCTGCAATGACAGTAATGTTTGCCATGAAGATCTGTAGGGGTTCAATGTGCTTCTAGTGCGTAGATGGGTCATATGTGTGGGACTGTAGAAACATGTTCTTTAATGAACAGTTTTTTGGCTCTTGTGTCCAGTTGCATGAGGTGGCAAGTGATTTCATAAGTGGATCGGTAGAATGCACAGAAGCTATGGACTGAGGTGTTTTCTCTGTATTATCCTATTTTTCAGCCAAGTTTTAGTCAAAGAAGCAGAATCATGGTGAGTGTTATGGGATTAAGGGATTTATTATAGAAATGAGCCCATTGTCAAATATGAGACGAGCTGGGGAAGAGAAAGTCTTGTGGGAGGAATCAGAGAATTAGAGAAAGTTCCACCTGGAGGCCACCAAAAAGGGACCACAAGGGGAAGCACATGACAGGTCTCCAAAAGCCATTGTCTCTGTGTCTGAGTAGTTCCCATCTCTACAGTCTGCAGCCATGTGTCTAGTGGTGGGCTGGGGCCACTGCTGGTCAGCAGGGCCATTAATTGGGAAGAAGGGGTGTCAGAGCAGAGGTGCAAGGACAAGTGGGGACCCATCAGGCACCTTCCATCTGTGCATCGACCTTCTGAGAGTGATGGACTAAACTTCACTTTCCATCTGTCCATCGACCTTCTGAGAGTAATGGACTAGGCTTCACTTCTACTTTCCAAATCTCACACCAGCACCTCATAGGGCCAGCTGTAACTGGACCAACTGGGGAAGGGTATTCTATTAAATGGGAGTTCCCAGCTAACCAAGTTGGCAGTAGTATGTACCATCAGCTTACTCTATGAATAAGACTGACTACATCCTTGGAACTGTGCTCCTGAGAACTACTGGATTCTCTCCTCTGCCTCTTGAAAGACTTCTTCCCACTCTGAAGCATGGGACTGAAATAACAGTGTTTGGGACTTCTGCCTTGGCTAGGCCAAAGGAGGTGTTTTTCTGTTTAGGATCCTCCCAGCATTTTATCAGCTATTTACATGAATATTAAGGTTAATTATTTTATCTGATCTTTCTTCCTGGAAAATTTTGGCCCTATGGGTTGAAGGAAAGAGGGATATTTGGGACCATATCATGCAGAGAAGCAGAGAGGAGAAAGACGGAAACTCTGGAGGTCGGGTTGAGGGAAGCTGAATTAAATTTTGCCTTGGACCCCACCTGTGTAAATCTCCTACCTTGTAGTTTTGTCTACCTGACAATCTGTCTGTCTGTCAATCAAGTAATTCATTCATCCATCCATTAGCCTTATATATCTATATCTATTCATATTGATCCATATATATAGATCTATATTTTTATCTATTTGAATTTATATACAGTATATTTATCTAATCTCTCTATATATACACATACATCAAAAACTTTCCAGTGAAAAATTTTGTGGGTTTCTGACCGTCTTATGTTAAAAGTATTCTGTATCAGGTAGATATAGTAATCCTCCTTAGAAAGAAATCTTAGTTCTAGAAATTCTCACACAAGATAAACTCAAAACTGTTGTAGATGTCTGCCTGTTTTCAACCATTTAGTGAGATGATTGGTTTCTCTTCAGCTGAGGAGATGCTAGGATAAGTAAGAACTCTTGCTCCCTAATTTATCCACCCTTTGCCTGACTACAGAGTTGTTCTTAGAGCGTTAAATCTTTGTGGTGAAGGGAAACACATTTGTAAGTTTATAGCTAAAGTTGGCAAAGTGTCTGCTTCTTTTAGGTGATACTTCAACTTTTTATGGAAATATTTGCTACTTCTCCTACTTGACCGGTAGGTAGCATGACTGCTGAACCAGATAAGGTATATTACTTTTAAAGCTTGGAACATTAATTTGGAAGTCCTAGAACACAGAAACAGGTTTTTCTCCTCCTTATTTCCTATAGCTGCAACTAAACTCTTTCTTATCACCAACTCCCAATTTGGTAGATGCTTTTTCGTAAGTTTTCCTTGCCACAAAACTGACCAAACTCCACTCCATTTTTCCTCCTTGTATTGGATGTTTCCGGTGTGTATTTATGTCTGTGTATCTCTGGGTGGGGGAGTTATGTGGTATAGAAGTGTTGAGAGATATATTGTCATCAAGGAATATTCTCCTGAAACAACTAAACATTCTGGGTAGAGATAGCAGTTGGCTCAAGTGCAGATGATCTTAGATTTTTTTTTAAGAAAGCAGACATTTATAGAACTCCTCCCTGTGCTAGGCACTGACCTGGGTGCTTGGCCATCCTAGGTACTCAATGGGAAGACTGGCTACTAGTTATGGCCCAGGTGTAGAACAAAAGAATGGAGCTTGAACACTCGTGAATTCAGCCCATCACATTCATTAGTTCAGTACATATTTACTGAGCACCTATGACGTGTGTCAGGCCTTGGGCTGACTGCGCAAAAAGACAGCCTTGTTGGGGCTTGTAGTATAGCTAGGGAATAGACAGTAATCAAATGGTTATACAAATAAATATACACATTAATTACTGTGGTAAATGCTCTGAGGGGACTTAAATGGTGTCCTGAATTGGGGATCTAGTCAGAGGGGTTGGGAAAGGCTGTTTAGAGGAGGCAAGGATTTGGGGTGGAGACGTACTGGGAAAAGAGACTGGCCTGTCCACCACGTCCACAGTAAGCTATCCTGCAGCCTTCTCGTTACTGTAATCAGAAAGAAGAGCATCCTTGAGGATGTTCCTGCTCCACATTCCAGGCCCGTTTTTGGGAAACTAAGTCACACCTCCAGGGCTGTTTGGTAACAGGGCATAGTTGGCTCTTCCTGAGGAGCTGTTCTCCAGGCTGACTGAGTTGGCCTCCTGAGCTCTCCAGCTACGCTTGCCAAGCCCACCAGGCACTTCGTTCCCAGCCAAGGTTGGAAACTCACACAAAGTTCCCCCCCAGGCTCTCTTCTTTAGTGGAACAATCTACCCTGCCCTACCGTTCTTCGGATTACATCAATGTCTAGTTAGCATGCCTATCATCTCTTTGTGGGAAGCCTACTGTCTGTCTGGGCCAGACCGCCCAGTGCAGGATCCCTTCTTGGCCTTCCTCGCAGATGGTCACCCAGGCTCAAATTACAGAGCCTGTTTCTTCTTCACCCGGGGCCGATTGCTTCTCTTCT
Source organism: Equus quagga (assembly GCF_021613505.1). Lineage (NCBI taxonomy): Eukaryota > Metazoa > Chordata > Mammalia > Perissodactyla > Equidae > Equus > Equus quagga. Next base: position 22,299,806 of record NC_060282.1, read on the forward strand.
GAACACTTCCCTTGCAGACGTGTCTGCACGTGTGCAGGTACAAGGGGTGGATGTTAGGGGCCAGGAAGATCGGGGGGCAGGATAAGTAGACCAGTGTGAAAAGAGTATTTATCACAGGCTTCCTGGAAACTAGTTGGGTTTCACGGAATCCATTCATTTCCTTCTCTCTGATGAATGAATAATCAGGTGACTCACTGTGAGCTGCTAGTTGAAAGGTTGCAACATGTTCTCACTAGTTCTGTCCTATTAGACCTGGAGGGAAAGCTTACATTTGATGTGTTTTTAGGCACAATGTGTCACTTCTTCTGAGATTTTTAGTAACTTTTTTTTTTCCCAAAGGAGGCAAGGTTGAAAAAGCTTTGAGGAGCACTTGTTAGATTGTGATTTGTTGGCTGTCTGATTTTGAAATGGTAGAGTGATCACTTAAGGTAAAATCAATATAGAGAAATTTGGCAGAAAAAATAGGAATTTCTGTTTGCAAGCATAATAAGGTTTAGTCATTTTTCACAATAGATGTTTATATTAACAGTAATCATATCCCATATTTGTTGAACACTTCTACAGTTGGGCACAGGGTTATGATTGTGTGTGGATTATCATCATTATTTAATCTTTACAATAACCGTATGAAGGTTTACAATGTATGCAATCTTTATAATAACCCTGTGTTTTCCAGGACGGACCATCTGTCCTGGAAGAACATCCTCCTAGCCCTTTCTGCAACATGCTCTCAATAAGAGAGCAAGGTTTTGTTTGTCATCTCCATTTCTTTCTTTTGAAAAAGGATTCAAAACTTAACACAATTTTATGGTCTGGCAAAATTTTTCTTTGGATGCAGATGAATTTAAAAGAGAATGGTGACTTGTACGTGAACCTTCATAGCAACTTTATTTGCTAACCTAGAAACAACACAAATGTCCCTCAATGTTTGGATGGCTAGATTGTGGCATATCGCTACAGTGGAAGAATATCCAGCAATAGGAGAGAATGAACTATTGACATACACGATCATGGATGAGTCTCAAAATAGTATGCTGAATGAAGGAAGCCAGAGGGAAAAAGAGTATATATGCTCTCTGATGCCATTTATATAAAATTCTGAGAAATGCAAATTAATTTACAATGACAAAAAGGAGATCAGTGGTTGCCTGGGAATGGTTGGGCGTGGGGGGGGGGGGGGGGTTGGTCAAAGAGAACCGTGAAGAAACTTTCAAGGGGAATAGATATATCATTAACTTGATTTTGGAGATGGTTTCGTGAGTATGTATATATGTCAAACTTATCAAAGTACAATTTAAATATGTGTAGTTGATTGTATGTCAATTATACTTCCATAAAGCTCTTAAAAATATATATGCAATAGGAGAAAGCAGAGATAATGATGCTTTTATGTGTGCGGGTCATAAAAGAGAAATTCGTGCTGTGGGAACCTCATTCACAGAGTGACCTCTGGACCCCAGAGTGATTGTTATTGTCAGATCAATCCATCAGTGGGTGTTTATTGAACATTCTGGCACGCACTTTGGGAGAATTGGGGTGAGGGGGTCTGGGGGTGTGGGACATGAGCTTACTCCTGCCTGGTGGTGGGCCCCATTCAGGAAGAGCCTTGGCTTTGGAGTTAGTTGGATGTGGACTTGAGACCTGGCTCTCCTACTTCCTTAGGCTGAAGCCTTTGAACTCTCTTAACTTCTCTTGGCTTCAGTTTTGTTGTGGGGAAAATGGAGATAACAGTATCTTTATTTCAGGATTCTTTTCAGGACTCGTGATAATATATATCAAATGCTTGGTCAAAGTGTGGGACACATGGTAGGAATGTCGTGGCAGCGATCATTATTATGAACTGTGTGAGCTGGTGCTGCATTTCAACCTCAAAACTGAGGCACCGGTTCTAGGGGGAGGAAGTAGTGGCTGTGGGCTGGTCTTCTCAGGCAAAACTTCACTTGACATAGCTTTTGAAACCTGTGCAGGAGTTAGATGAAGTGGAATAAGCTGAGTACAAGTGCTGAGATAGGACTACGTAAATCATTTTTTTTTTTTATGGTAGGGGAGAAGCTCAGGTAGGGGAGGGTAAGAAAGCCTACTTGCTAGGCAAGATGGTTTCCTACATAGTTTTGGGTGCCAATAGTCAATAGCCTTGAAGGCAATGGTGGAGAAAAGGAGTGGAGGGAGGAAGACCTGTGTCATGTGGGTACTTGCCTGACTATTTGGCATTACCGACATTTTGGTCTGGACAAGTCTTTGTTATGGAGAGCTGCTGTGTACATTGTAGGATGTTTAGCAACACCCCTGGCCTCTACCCACTAGATGCCAGTAGCCCCCACCCATCTCTAATCATGACAGTGAAGAATACCTCCAGACTGCCAAGTGTCCCCTGGGGGCGCCACTGAGGACCACTGCTCTAGTGGTTAGAGCAAGCTTTCCTGAAGAAGATATTTTCTTTTCCATGTTGGAGGGGAGAAAGGATTGGAGCTTGTTTACAATAATGGGATAAACTGTTCTAGTTGTAGAGATTGAGCAGAAGTAGAGTGGTTCAGAACACTGATCAGGAGCCAGAATGCTTCAGCGCCTGGCATCACTACTTGCAAGTTCTGTGGCCTTTGGCAAATAACCTGTTTGTACTTCAGTTCCCTTATCTGTAAAATGGGAGCAATAATACTACCTACCAATAGGGCTGTTGTGAGAATAAATAAATGAAGTTGTAACGGGAACCATTAATTATTTGTTTTTAAAGAAAACAGCTTAGCGCGTAATCCTTTACTCAAGACTTCGACAGCCGTATAGAGGAAGAGAAGGGAGTCTTCCTGTTTCTGGCCATCTTGAGTTGATTTTTAAAGTGCCATCTCTTGAAAAGACCTGTGAAAAAATTAGTCTGAAACAAAGGTATTGAGATAAATGTGGAAAATGGTACTTTGTCCTCAAGCTGAAACGTCTTCCCTGGGCCCACGGAGAGGTCCTTGTGTTATGGTGTAAGAATCAGGTGAACTTGAGCAAAGTAGAAAAATGATGTCAAGAGCATGACTCGGCTGTCATCGAATGAGTGGCTGTGTGCTGGAAAGGAACTTCTGAGAGTGGCCTTGGCCTCAGAGAAATCTCTGTCTTCTCAGCAGTGAAGAAAGACCATCCCAGACACAAAGCAGACCATGAAAGGGTTCCCAAAGGACCTCCATGCCACCAGGACTTTTCAGTGACGCTGGAGACCTCGTGTAATAGCCAGATTGTCTTCTGTGACCATTTTCCAAGCAAAGCCTTCTGCTGCTTTTACAACACACTTGTTTTAGAGGCTGATTAGGAAATGCCCTTAGGGATGTGTCAGGCTTCAACAAATGAGAATTTCCTCCCCACCACCCCAGCAACAGCGAGAGCGACGTAGAGCCTGGCAGAATGACGGATGCAGTGGCTTATCAAGGTCGTGAGTGGCAGCTGGCCCATTGTGTCCCAATTCAAAGAAGGATTCCCCAACTCTGCAACAGGCTAGGATTCTCTCCCAAATTCCTCAGATTCCAGACACACAAAGGAGGTGCCCTAGTGCTATGGCGATTGTCCTGGGAAGGCAGATGATTTTTGAGCTCTTGTGTTGCTTTCGCTACACACACATGGGCCTCCTCTATCCTAAATCAAGGCTATTTAATAACATTTGCTTCTTATCATTAACTTTCTTTACTCACTTAACCTCATGAATCAAAACTGCTGTGGAGCATCATTTGAAATGTTCCAAAACAAAGTGAGAATCATTTGGCCCAGTAGTTCCTTTGGAGAGGTACATATTAAACAGGGTTTAAAGCTTTTTTTAATTTACCTCGAAGAGTTGAAGCAGGTCCTGTGGCCTAAAACATATCATTCTGTGAGCACAATGCTTCCATTAGTCAAGTTGTCTTAAAAGTATGTAAAGTCGTCCCAACAATTCAGTTTATTTGATATTCTTGCTGAATTTATTGGGGTTAGAGCTGATTCAAATGAGAAAAACAATAGAAATACAGGTAATTCAAAACAAAAAAACTGGAATAGCAGACACTGAAATAAAGGCAAGATGTTTGTCCTTCTCTTGTCATTCAGACTTATTGGTTTGAAAAAATAAAAGTACCCAGATTTAAAAAATCGGAATACAAATATTACGAGGAAATGTCCTGAGGATGTTTTGGACAGTCTTTCCTAAACATTTCAAGCTCGTTGACTAAAGATAAAGACCCATGATATTACCTCCTGAACAGTGTTTTGTGGTACCTTAGTTTCTGAGTTGTAGGGAGTAGCATTAATCATGTTCATTTGAAACTTCCCTTCCCATTGTTAAAGGTGGACAATGGTAAGGGTTGGTTGATATGATTCACTTATGACCTTGATCTGGAAAGACCTTAAGAGGGCAAAGACTCCCAGCTTCTAGGACCAGTTCCTCTATTCCTCTCAAAGCTGTTTCTGACACTTTGAAATGCTCCCACCTCGGAGCATACATTTACTTTTCAGGAAGCACGCCGCATGGCAACCCCCTTTCCAAAGGCCAATGGCAAAGCCATGTCTGACTTCGAAATGTGGTTACACTCTATGTTGGGAATGCATAGCAGAAAATAGCAGGCCAGCCATGTGGAGAAATAAAGCCAGAAGAGACAGTATATTTTCAGGAGCAATTTAGTGCATGATTGATCTTACTTGATACTGCTAGTGTAGTGTTTATAGCTGACTGGGTTTACCCGCAGCAACTAGCCAGCACTCTGTGTTTGGGAAGAATCATGGGAGAAAATACATTGATTAGTTGGTAAGTGAACTCCGCACTCTAAAATTAGGAAATCAGCCTGTCGTTGCCAACTTGGAATATATCTTACTAATCTCTGGCCAAAGCCTGCCTTCTCTCTACTTTGTTTTTCTTGCCCCATCAAATCATCTCCTACTTTTGTGATTTTCAACTGGTTTTATTCAGTCTTCTTTTCCCTCCAGAATAGCTGAGAGGTGATTGTGCCCAGGGAGCAAACTGAATTTATGGGATGCTTCAGAGATTAAGAAAAAGCGGTGAATTTCAAAATTGTATGCTAATATGTGAATTAAGTTCATTTTAATTAACATAACTATATCTGCATGTGGGGGTTATTCTTTCTCTGCCAGTGTCAATGGCAGGGATTCTTTTTACATTCCTTCTGTGCGGTGTGATGGAGAAGACACTTAGCCTGTCGTGATGTGGGGATGAGGTTTTAACCAGCATTAAACAACACAGGACACCTTCCCTCAATTTCCCATCTACTTCTTAGAGCTGTATAATGTCTTTTCCTCTTTCCTCCCCTCCCAAATTAATCAAGGTGTTATCTATGAATGCTGTAGAGCAGGGCTGGCAAACTATGGCCTGCGGGCTACGAATGGCTTTCACATTTTTAAATGATTAAAGCGATCAAGAGGAGAAAAATGTTTTGTGGCGTGGGAAAATTATATGAAATTCACATGTAATTGTCCATAAATAAAGTTTTATTGGCACCCAGGCCTGTTCCTGCACGTGCTTGTTGTCTCTGGCCGATCTCTCCCTGCTGTGGTAGACTCGAGTCCTTGCAACTGAGATCTTTTGGTCAGAAAGCCTAGAAGTTTTACTGTCTGGCTCTTCACAGAAAAGTTTGCCCACCCCTAGTGTGGAGGCAGATTGAAAATGGAGAACCATGAGTAAGAGGGAGCACAAGCTTTCGAGTAAGGCGGTATGGAGTCCATGCGTCTTTCCCTCCAAGGTAAAATGATGACAGATTGTTTTACTTCAGAAGGTTTTGGTGAGGATGAAATGAGCTAATGAAGTAAAGCCTATATATGTGTACTATTTTATTTTATAATACTGTATATATTCTATATGTATGCATGAAGTGGAATAATCTGTCATCTATATCTATACCTATCTATCTATGCATGCCTCCTTGGCACTCAGTTAAATGTTTGTCTCTTACTCTGTCTGTGTTATCAATATTGCAAGTTCATTTTCTTGCTTCAGGTCTCCTGTTAAACAGAACTGTAGCAGAAAATACCCTTTTCCAAGCCTGGCAGTAGCTAAAGAGTTAGAGACTCACTTCTCACTCCCACCCTCCTCCTTCCTTTATTCAGTGTCTTTCTTTCCTCCACAAAACTGGTGGCGTTCAGCCCTGTAAGGGCAGCGAAATGTCATTTTACCTTGAGGTGAATGGGTATATAGAATTGGTCTTGACCTTGAGTGAGAGAAAAGCACGCCGGGCAACATCCAGTCGGTGGAACTTCAGAGAAACTGCTCGGTGAGAGTAACGTAGAGCGTTGACCTCTGGCAGAGAGTTGCACACGTGACATTCTGAGCCCTGTGCTGAGTGTCTCTCCGGTGGACAGCGAGGGAGCCCCCTGCCATCATGTGGTCACCGCCACCTGCAGGCCTGTGTTTTTTTCCTGTTAACACGCTTCTTGTTAAGCCGATGTGGTCGCTTTCTAAACCGCATATCCAGAGGCCAAAAAGAAAGAAAAAGCTTCTCGGCGTGAGGATGAAGGTTCTTTGGCAATGTCTTCCTCTGTCTCTTAGCGAGCACGGCAAACAGAGAGCTCCCTTCTTTCCGACTTAAGTTACACATATTTTTTTCCTCTTTTTTACTTTCAAAGCTGGCAGCCTCATAAGAGCAGCATTCAAATAGACTGTGCCAGGGATGCGGGGCATCATGAATGGGGCATTTCTTGTCCTCCTGGCCTCCTTTCCCTTTGTGCTGTCTCTGCACCGTGTATTATTAGCCACCTTGCGGAGTCGGAACTCTGCCAACACCGGCTTCTGGATCCCGTAGGCCGCTGTCTGAAACTGCTGCTTGTCCAGTAAAATGAGTTAGTTTCTACCATTTGTAGGAAAAAAAGAATCTAATCAGATTGTTTCAAACTAATTTAGACTATTAGTATAGGTGGTAACTCACCTAAGTACACCGGGGGCGATGCTGATGCTATATGGCCATTACAGTTTGGGTTTTACTGTGAATTTTGCCCAGATTGATGAACGCTTTGCCCATTGGGTCTTTTGCTTTCTTTGCAGTTAAAAAAATTAGCTTCTACCTTCCTATCTTTCTCCTCTTTTAAAAATATTTTCATGTGGCCTACTAGTCTTAATTAGTTGGCTGTAAAGGGATGTGGGGGGTATCATTTTAAACCTTTTGTGACTTGGGATTTCTTTTGGGGGGATGGGTAACAGAGCTTTAGTTCTTGTTGGCTTATGATGATAGTCTGGAATTATTTTATGGATAGTGTTTGGCAGCCGGCATGGACCTTGGGTGTGATTAATTGTGCAGCTTGCCATTGGATAAATAATATTCATTCTTTGGATCCTTGTTCAGAAGGGATTAGCCAAGTGAACTGAAAAACATGCCTTTGCAGGAGGGCTTTTGCTGTTTGTGATAATCAATGAACAATCTAGTGGCCGATTTAGTTCAATTCTTACAGAACTAGCTGACTCGTTGGCTCTTAATGCTTCTTAACTTCTTCTGTAGTGTTTTAATCTTCAGTTTTTTACACATATACACTTATTATAGTGGACATAGTTCAGAATTTAACATCCCTCCCCCCCGCCCCGCACCCTGGGCACCTTGCTCTGGGAATTCAGAATAAATACCTTGTGAAATGAGTTTCAAGAAAGTTGTTCTCCTGACGGGTCTGTTTTTTCTGCCTTTCTTCTAATGGAAAACATTGCTTTGACAAAGTAAAATAAACTTAGCTTTTTTTGTAAAGGGAGGGTTTAAACAAAATAAAACGTGAAACACATGACACCTTAGAGACCTGTATGGCATAGAACGCTCAAAGTCCATCACGTGGCTTTGGGGTTTGGTACTGCATCATTTATAGGGCTGAATAATTTATAGTTAAGCTTTTGCCCTGTGGGATGGTTGCAGCATGTTCCACCAGGAGGCAAGGGTTTCTGTTCAAATCTACAGTTCACTTGATTTATGAATCAGATAAGTGACTGCAAAATAGAGGGGTCAGCTCAGGAAAGCTTTCTCCCTTCTTGCCCTCCTTTGCCTCTGAATGGTTTCCTCCTGTGTTTTGTTCGTCCGAACAATGCACTGACTTGCCCTGTGTTGGGGGGCTGGCTGGTTGCTTATAAATTGTAGTAACATGCCTTTTGGCCACCAGACAGCAAAGCCGTAAAGGTCCCAGGTACTGACATTTTTTTCCTGCCACATGGACTACACTCTGCCTCCCCTCCTCAATTTTAGCCTAAATTTAAATGACAGGTGAATGTAGGGTTGCAAGATTTAACAAGAATACAGGGTGGCCAGGTGAATTAGAATTTCAGAGAAACAGCGAATAATTTTTTGATGTTGAGTGTGTCCCTGTATTTTATCTGGCAACCCTAGGTGAATGTTGGGGACCTAGGTTTCTCTATCCTGAAGCCCCTCCAGTTAGACCAGGGATTCAGGGATAACTGTGAGTGGGGTGTAAGAATGAGAAAAGAGAGTGTCGCTTAGGGGCCAGCCCTGTGGCTGAGTGGTTAAATTTGCATGCTTCGCTTCAGCGGGCTGTGGTTCACTGGTTTGGATCCTGGGCACGGACCTACACAGCACTCATCAAGCCATGCTGTGATGGGTCCCACATGGAGGAACTAGAATGACTTGCAACAAGGATATGCAACTATGTATTGAGGCTTTGGGGAGGAAAAAAAAGAAAAGGGGAAGATTGGCAACAGATGATAAAAATGGCTAATGTTTTTTGGGTGCTTTCTATGTGCTGACTGTTCTAAGAACTTTGATGTGTCCTCATTCAGTGCTGAAAATAACGCTGGAAAGGTTAGGTACTATTAGGATTCTGATTTTAAAGGGAATTCCCATTTAAAGAGCTGAGGTCATGTAGCTTGTGAGGGATTGTTTGGGACTGAAGAAAGAGGATGCGTGGGGAATATCTTGCTCAAGGTCACATAATGAGTAGTGGAGCCAGGATTCCTAAGCAAGTCCCCTTGACTCCAGCGCTTTTTACTTTGGCTGTGCATTGGGAACCCCTGAGAAGCTTTAAAAACCTCAGACACCTGGGCCCACCCCCAGAGAGGTGGATTTACTTGGTCTGAGATTGGCCTGGCTCTTAGGATTTTTCAGACTTCCCTCGGCGCTTCTAATGTGCAGCCAGGGCTGAGAGTGGCGGCTTTACCCCGTTTTTGGAGTAGAATGAATTACTCTCCTTAGGAAATCTAGTGGCTCTCTGTGGCCATTCCTTTAGTTCCTACCCCTTCTCCACAGAAACTTACCATTCCAAATCTGGCAGCTAATTTTTCATGGTCTTTGTTTCCTCAAAATTATTTTCAGGAAGTCCTGGTGAATGTATGTTGGAGTATAAACAAACCACAAAGAAGGACCTCTTGGGGGTATTGTGTTGATGGATTTTCTGAGCACTCTTTTCTTTTTCATTGCCCTATTCTACTTCCTGGAGGAGAGAATATCCCTTTGTTCTTCCTTTAGCTCCAGCTGGGTACCAGGCTGGGTATTTGAGGAGATTTACAGATTAATAAAACTAGACCACTGCCCTCCAGGAGTTTACAATTTTGGAAGGGAAATATAAGTATAATTCTAGGTTTAATTTTCTAAAAGTCACTTCAGAAGAGTATAAAGTATTGAGGAAGTCAGAGGTGGCAGAGGCAGGGGGAAGTGGTGTGGAGGGTAGCTTTTGCAGGCCGCAGCCTCGGCTTGAATTCCTGCCTCACCACTTAGCCCTCTGGGTCTCCATGCCCTCCTTGGCACAGTGGACATACCAGTCCTTTGATGGGAGGTGAGAGTCGGTTAGAGCCTGTGGAGTACACACAGCTAACCAGGCCCAGGGTAAAGGCTCAGTCAGTGTGAGCAGCCAGCTTCTGTGTATTGCTTTAAGCTTTCCAGCAGGCCTGTGTATGGCTTTAAGCCCATTCAGCTTACAAGGCTGGGCCTAAAGCATGAGTCATAGGTTACTGGGCTTTATCTATTTCTTGAATTCACAGGGTCAAGAATTTTCCTTAATTTGGTAGCCAGTGAGGAGTCAGGAAGGTGCTTGAATGGGAAACCAGACACACTTCTAGAAGATATCTGTGGTATCCAGCAGGAACTACGGTGACCTGCAATGGGAGCCAAAGACCCTGGCTTGACTAAAAAAAAAGAAATATCTAAGCCAGAGAGAATGAAGGCCTTAACTAGGTTGAAGGCTGCAGAAATGAAAAGAGGAGAAGGCTTTTGGAGCAAAGACTCAGATAAGTATTGTGCATGGTGGATGCAGGAGAGAGTGTGACTGAGCTTCTAGTCTCAGTGGTGACATTCACAGATGAACAACACAGGAGGAGAGGCTGATTGTTAATGGGAAAAGGATGATGGATTTGGTTCTGGGCTAAGTTACATTGCAAACTTCATCATAAGCAGAGCAGTGCCACGTTCTGCGTTGTTATGTACATGCTGTGATTGCACATTTGGGGATAATGTAGAATCTCTCTGTATCTAACTTCCGCTGGCTTAAGAGCTTGAAGGAAGAAAGGTTCACACCACTACTTCCATCCCATCTGTCCTTTATGTTGAACTTGTGCTTTCTTCCCCTAGTTTGTTTAGATCTAAGTATAATACTTTGCATAGGAAATCGATAAATCTCCTATTGCTGTTTGACCGATGGGGCAGTTTCTTTATTACCAGACATTTCTGCAGGCAATAAATACTTCTAATATCCTGAGTATATTTATTTCTAAATGGAAGTTAGAGTAATGAGGCATTTACTAATGCCAGGCTCAGCTTATAATTCAGAAACAGAAGGCAGATGACTCGCAAAGACTGTTCCCACTCTAGATTTTTAAGGTCATTGGAAAGCTTTCATTTTTGTCGCAAGCTGTATACTTTGTGTACGATATGTTGAGACTTTTAGGAGATTGCTAACACTCAAACATTTATCTTTGCCAGTGTAGCCTGGACCAGGGGTTGGCAAACTTTTTCTGTGAAGTGCCAGATAGTAAATATTTTAGGCTTCGTGGCCCATACGGTCTCTGTCACAACTACTCAACTCTGCTGTTGTAATGTGAAAGCAGCCATAGACAGTATGTAAACAAATGAGCTTTGATGTGTTCTAATAAAACTTTGTTTACAAAAACACGTGGTGGGCTGGATTTGGCCCTCAGGCCGTAGTTTTCTGATTCCTGGCGTAGTATGTGGGCCGTGGGGGCAGCAGCTCTTGGTTTGATTGGCCAGTTCTTAGCTGTGCGACTTACTTCTCTGTGTTCTATCAGCTGTAAAACGATCAATAGAAGACCCAGCTTCATGGGGGCATTCTGATATTAAATGAGATCATATAAGTCGTTTTTCATAGTGGCCAGCACAAAGTAAAGGTACAGAAAATGTTAGCTAAGTCAAAAAAACAACGGTCCATTTCAGTCTGCGTTATACAGTAACCCTGATGTTTGATGGCAGTCATTTTAAAGTGAGAAGGAGAGATCAGCAAGGCAAGATTTTTGAAGGACGATTTAAGATCACAAGTCTGCACAATGAATAGATGTAAACTAGTTATGTACTTGGCTTTTAACAGCCCAGAAAAAGTTGATGAGGTCATGGAAAACTCCAGATGACCAATATTGTTTATTCTTTGGATGGCTTTTCTTCTTGGAAATTTTGTGTCATTCCCTTCCTGGAAGTGAGTTACACTTTCACCCATTTTTTGGCGTAGATTTGGGCTCCCCACCCCCTCCAATTAAAGAGGTGTAAAGGTGAAAAGTTTTTTCTAGAAATGAATCGTAACAAGCATTTATTGAGTGCCTGCTGTGTGTTCACACTGTGTGAGGTGTTGCGACTGCCGAGGGAGTTTCAGTAGTCCTGGAGTTTGCTGTGGACTTCGAAGAGAAATACGTAAATACATGGCACAGCCAGGCACAACACTAAGGCAGCATATAAATGAGTGCGTGTTCATGGGACGCAGATGGGTTGTGCAAAGGTGCCGAGGGAATTCAGTGTGAGCAAAAAGTCATATCAGATGGTGTTAGCCAGCGGAAGCTTCATGGAGAAGAAACTGGTTGGGGGCCTTGCGAGTGTAGTTTACCTTGGCCGGGAGGATCTCTTTCCTAATGCTCTGTTCCTTCTTGATCTTCTTTCCTGACGCTCTGTTCCCCACAAGCATCAGGCTTGATTTTTGGTGGATAAAGCGTCTCCTCATTTTAAAAACAAGGCACCGAATCTCCAGGGCAGTGATGTCGAGGGTGGAACTTTGGGGTGACAGCCCATGAGGACAATAATGACTTTAGGCATTTGGTTTTGCTTCACACTTCAAAGAACCTAAAAATGAAGGGGATTTATTTATTCATGAACACATGCCACACACAACTGCTACCTGTGCCTGGAATTCTTGTTGTGGGGGGTCAGGATGATCTGGCCAGAAGAGTGTTGGGAAAGAAGGGTGAGGAGCAGTTCCTCCACGAGGGCGGCAGCCCCACAGAGCAGGCATTTGGGCTGCTGGGTTCATTGTTGTGTACCCGGCATATTGAAACCGAGTGTGCCATAGGGTCAGAGCTCAATAAATATTTTCTGAATAAATGAATGAAAGGAATATTTGAGGGGGGCCTGTTGCCCTAAATTTGGTATTGGGCATGTAAGCAGAGTAGTCTTATGACAGAATGGACATGAAATAAGTGAAAATAATTCAGTAGATGGAGGCTGTGATAAGGGTTCAGATGGCAGGGGTGAGAGTCCAGCTGTCTATTTCAAAGGGAAGAGGACTTCAGACGTGATAGTATATGAACTTGGTCTCTAAGGATGGGTGGAATTAAATCAGGTATACCAGGCAAGGGGAACAGGGAAGGGCATGCCTAGCAAGAGGAATAGTCAGGCAAAGATATGGTGGAATTAAAGAAGAAGGCGGGTTCGGGGAATTCTCGCCAGACCTCTGGGATTGGAGTAGAAGGCTCATGAAACGGGTGATTGATACACACACCCAGAGCGACATTGCAGGTGACTTCTTGACATTCTTTGATGCAGTGGCAACAATTAGATTTCCTGGAATCCTTCCTTGTGCTTTAAGTATCATAGACCACATGGGTGTCCCCTCCCTTATGGGGAGAAGAACTTCTTCAACAGGGCAAACACTGGGGAAAAGCAGAGAGGAGGGGCCTCATGCATGCAGCCGGCTGGATCACCTCACCTGGCCTGGGTTCAGTGGGTGACAGGTGTGATAGCCAATGTATCCTTCCTTTAAAAAAAAAATGCAGCCAGGGACTGGCCCGGTGGTGCAGCGGTTAAGTTTGCATGTTCCACTTCAGTGGCCCGGGGTTCGCCACTTTGGTCCTGGGTGCAGACCCACGTACTGCTTGGCAAGCCATACTGTGGCAGGCATCCCACATATAAAGTAGAGGAAGAGGGCCAGTCTTTCTCAGCAGAAAAAAAGAGGAGGATTGGCGTCAGATGTTAGCTCAGGGCTAATCTTCCTCAAGAAAAAAAAAAATGCATCCAGCATGCTTTCTCCAGCTTGCAGGAACTGACATTCTCTGCCTTAAATAACAGCTCACATTTATTGAGGGGCATGATTCACGGTGCTAGACACTGTTCCAAGGGCTGCCCCTCCAATACTTGGTATGGAATTCTTAGAGTGTCCCAATGAGAGAGGTACTATTGTTATCCTTACCCATTGCTTTGAGGCAGGGCTCTTGTCTCTTTTCTTCCCTGCTGTATCTCCCATGCCTAGAAAGGTGCCTGGCACATGCTAGGTGCTGGGTTTTGAATGGTTTCATCAAGTGCAGTCATTATTTGGCTGAGTCATACTGGTTCTGTGTGGAAGCTGGAGAAATCAGGACTGTATAATTTCAAAATCTGGATTCCTCACCTTGCATTATATCACCTTCCTGATCCCGAGAGGAGGAAAGCCCAGTGTTTTTCAGACATGAAGACTCCTTTTTAATGTTTAAGTTGTGGAATGCCCCACACAGATGCTTCTGGTCATTATCTAATTTGTCGTGGATAAAAAATTTGTGGCAAATTACATAACGTTTAGAAATAGCTTTGTATTTCATACATTGGCAACATTGTTTGTGTACACTTCTCCTAATTCGATCTCCTCCCAATGCTTGCTTTGCATGAGAATTGGGTCCCCTACAACCCAACTCCAAAACTGACAGATTAAGGAACTTCTAGCTTAGAGCATGACCCCCCTGTCCTGGGATCTAGGTCAGGCCTGAGTCTGGACTGACCCTAGAGTTGGAATTTAGTGACTCAGCTGATAGAACTCATAGGCGCGATTGCTGCTGCTCCTTATTAAACAAGGACAGTTCATTCCATGCACATTTTCTAAGGCCTTGTCTTCTGTGCCGTGAGAAATATAAGCAGATTCTTTGCCCCAGGAAGCTCATAGTGTGCTGGAGAAGATAAAACTCATGCAAATAGGGCAGAATGTGGTAAGTGCTTTAATAGAAGCTGCAGGAGCCTAGAGGAGAGAAGAGAGGAATTTTGGATGGCTGCCTCACAGGCTTATCTGTGGTCCTTGGAACTGGAAGAACAACACCACTTTCTGTCTTGTTCCAGCTGTAGCATGGGTGTTCTTGAAGGAAACATAAAGGAAACTTCCATTGATAGAGTCCAACATGGCATTGGGTCAGTAGGCTTGGTATCCAGTTTATGGAAGCAAGGCAAAAACATAGACAGAGAGAAGGTGGTAGTGAGGGAAAGATGTTTGAAATAATCAGTAACCCAAACAACTATGCCCAGCTTCTCCTCCCACCCTCATCTCCCAAGGTAACCAAAAGATAGCTCCATAAGGATGCTTACAGATGGTTTCCTACAACCATCCATCACTTTAATTATACTGGGGATTCCCATCTCGGAGGAACAAAAACACTTGTAGGAAGAGAGAGTTGCTACAGGGGTGAATCTGTGGTTTGAGGACTGGTAATTAGGCCAGCAGGTTTTTATGAACTATAGAGCAATTTGTTAAAAATAATGTTTAAAAAAATACACCAAAATCTGGCTTCTCACCATAATGGGAAGGAAAGTCCCAGAGGTCAAACATTGGTTCTTTCTACTTCTCTTTTGAGATTTTTATGAGCCAGAAAGCTTCTTCGTTAAATAGCAATTTCAACATTGCAGGACTGTATGTTTCTTGAGTTGTGCCTTCACAGAAGTTTTGAGAAAATGCACAGTGCACATGCTACCATGGACTTAGCTGTTATCTGCCTTTCTACTCTAATGGTTTGGTTTGGTTTGTGTGTTCCTTTATTTTTTGGTGACAACCATCAAGCCTGCTCCATCAGTATCCCATCTCACTGGCCCAGCTGAAGGAAGTTCAAACCCTTTTATTTTCTCTCATAATTCATGTGACTTATTGGTGCCTGTTAGGATGTTCAGTGAAAACAGTTCATCAGCATTTTCTTCAGAAGTTCTCATTTTTCTGGTGTTTTGACTTGATGTCAGTAGCTGGCAGGTTTTTCATTGTACTTCCTGGTTCTGTATTCTTGAAACAGAATATGGGCTTAAACTTGGAGTAAAAGAAAGAATTAGCGACTAAATTATCTGGGCATATCTAGCCTAGCATACGTTTTTTAAAAAATGTGCTTCCACTGTTCAGAATTAGATGATGCCACAAAACTTGAGTTCTTCATTCATCCTTACAAATAGTTATTGAGGCTGCTGTTTTATGGGGTAGGATATAGTGGCGTGAACTAGAAGTTCAAAATCGCTGCCTGCGTTCTTCTTGGAGGGGCAGGATGTGTGAGAGAAGAGAGAGACTTTGATAAATTAAGATCATTTCAGACAATACGTTCTATGAAAGACACAAATGGTCCTGATGAAAGAGGAGAGGATAAGTGGGGAGGGTCATGATCAGGTCATGGTCAGTATGCAGAGGATCCTTTTCTGGAATGGAGGGAGCAGTGCCTGGGTGGGTTTATTAGGGTCTTTTCAGTATAGTTTGGTGAACAGTGCTATAAACTGAATGTTTGTGTCTCCCCAAAATTCACGCTGCAACCTAAACCCCAGTGTGATGGTATTAGGAGGTGGGGCCTTTGCAAGGTGATTAGGTCATGAGGGTGGAGCCCTCCTGAATGGGATTAGTGCCCTTTAAAAGAGATCCCAGAGAGCTCTCTCCTTTTCTGCCATGTGAAAACACACTGAGGAGGAGGAGACTGCTGGGCTGGCTATGAACCAGGAAGAAGTCAATTTTTGTTGTGGTAAGCCACCCAACTGATGGCATTCTGTTATTGGAGCCTGAATGGACCAAGACAAAAAATTATGGTTTAAAATGAGCCAGCGCCAACTTCAAATCTCACCTTCGCTCCTTAGATTACTTCTCAGCAAATGGGAGAAGTAATATCTGCTGTGCAGAGTTGTTAAAAGGAACAAAGACGAGCACAGGGTCCCAGGGCAAGTCAGTGCTCAGCAAACGGTAAGTGCTATTATTAGTGTTAGGTGTCCGGTTTATGGCTGCTCAATGCATAGAGCTTTGGAAGAAGGGGCCGTGGCTGATCTGAACTGTTTCTAAATTAAAAGTAAAACTGCCGGGCTTCGCTAATAGCAAAGAGAAGGCCTGGAGGCTTTGTTGAAACAGTCAAACACACAGAGAGTGGCTGGACTTGGTGACCGCTTAAGTTTCATTTCACTTACCTGACGTGCTGATTCGGCCTCTGCCTGGGCATCGCGCACAGTGCCCGGCACAGAGGAAGCAGCACTCTCCAGATATGCAAATAATAGCTGTTGACGTCAATTGAATTTATATTTAATCCATGAAGGGAGCAAATAAGCCTCCCATGTAAATTGTTCTTTTTATAATTTTTCATTAGCATATTGTCTTTTAACATATTATCTGTTTTAAATACTGTTAGGATGTCTCTCTGTTTCCTGCTTTAAAACAAAATATTTTTGGGACCCAGAATTCAAATTCTTCTTTTCTAGCCTATTTTTACTTCTGTAAAATCTCTTCCTCATACAAGGAGAGATCTAGAATTGGTTCAAAGGAAGAAAATTGAGAGATTGAAAACTAACTCATCCAAGGATATTTAGTCAGTTGGTCATAGAGAAGAGGATAGATTTGCAATCTTTCAATTTTCAGTGGAGAACTCATATTTATTGTTAAACTAATGTGTAAACCTGGATAGAGCATACTCAATAATGCAAGTGTGTGCTGTCTAGAAGCAGTCAAATCCTTAAAGTATGTACGTGTGTAACAGAAAATAAACCTGGATTTCTCTGTTCTGGTTGTCATAAGAGGGGAATGCTGTAAAGAATCTTCTCATCTGAAAATTGTACGGAAAATGGTACTTGACGGCGACATTGGTGTCTTTAGCTGTGCGTGTACGTGTGTGTTCATGTGTGTACACATGTGCGAGCTCATGGCCTGCCTCTCATGCCTTTGTATAACACGCACTTATATATCTCGAGGGTCAGCGGGGACTAGTTGATTTCACGCAGGCATTTTACTCAGATTATTCTGGAGAAAATTCTGAAGAGGCATATACATTGATCATAAAGTTGGAAAATCTGACCTGTAAAAGGATGCTGAGATAGCAATATAAATTCACTTTTTCACTTTCTCTTGAGCGTTTTTAAAGCCAATGTGTCCTTCTCTTGCTTGAATATAAACATCACCTGGGAAACAAAATTCAGATTGCAAGCTTTCTTCTCTAGAGATTTTGACTGACTCAGTCTGGTGTGTGCCGCTGGCCTCTGGTGATTCTTGTGATAAAGCAAATTTGGGACACACAGGAAGATAAGGAAAGAGGAATAAGATAAAAGTTCACTTAGAAGGGTGCTGCAGGTCTGGGGAACAGAGTTGGCAAAGTCTTGCAGGTTCGAAAGAGCATTGGAAAAGGGGAGTGGTTCTGTGTGACTCAAGGGTGTGGGTGGTGAGGGTGGGGAAGATAAAGGCTGGGACACATGAGGAAGGGCCTTGTGTTCAAGGCTAATGAGTTTTAACTTCATTGTGGGCCCAGTGCTGTGACCTTATTCAATGTGTACATTTTTTTTTCCTTGTGGACGATCACAAAAGTAATATGTGTCCATTAAAAATGGAAACACTAAAGAATGAATGGATCCCCCAAGAGAAATTTTCCCATAATTCTAACCCTGCCCAACTCAATTGAAATTACTATTGTAAAATGTTTGGTGAATCAGATGAGTGATTTAAAATTATAGCTCTGACAGTGGGTATGATGGAATGTAGTGGGAAAGGCCCAAACTTAGAGATAAGTTATCATGCAATTTCTATGTCCCAGGCAGGGGATGAATGAGGCTCTGAATTGAGGCAAGGGAGGATGCAGACAAAGAGAGGAGCTGAGAGAGATTTAGATGGTAGGATGGATAGGGCATGGGAAAGCAAAAGAGGTGAAGGGAATCAGAGGGACCTCTGGGTTTCTGGCTGGATAGTGGTGTCATTAAGCACGCTAGGAATCTGGTGCAAGATAATATGGTTGGGGACGTGTCAATTTTGAAGTGCCCAGGGGGATGTATGTATGAAGATGTCTATTAGCCAGCTGGAAATGGAAAAGTGGAATTTGAGTTGGAATTTAGGAATATAGGTTTGGAAGCCACAGAAAATGAAAAAAACCCCCCGAGATACAGAGAAAGGGAGTGAAGAGACACAAAAGTAAAATCGGTCATAAATGCTGCAGTGTTTTTGTTTGAGATCAGGGACCACATTTAGATGGCAACAGTGGAAGAGGGATGAGGAAGTTATCTTCACAGGTCACAGAGAATCTATTCTTGTATGAATTCATCATATTTAACTTCTCATACAGAAAAAGTAGAAAATTCCTAAAGGAGCCATCATGTCAACGTTTTTTAAATTTTAACTTGGAAAAAGTCCAAATACACAATATTTATGAATTTAAAGAAATGTTTCAATTTAGATTCCCAGTATGGAGGTTCTCATGGCTATGTGGTGAGAGAAATCATGTTTCTGAGGAGGATCCCTTTTTTTTTTTTTCTTTTCACGTTTAAAAGCCTCTTTAGTGGTCTTTAATTCCTGAATTTCCCAAACTCATTGGACGATGGAACCCTTGTTCCTCAGAGCAGCTCCCAGAACTCGTCTTTCAGGACTAGAGAGCTTAATGTGTTCACCGTGTATCCTTATTTATAAAATATAGTAGCATAGTGCCTGGTGAGGAGGATAATTTTTAAATATACCACTAAAAATCTGTGACTATTATGAGTTTGGGATTTTTGATACTGGAGGTATGTGTGTGTGTATTTGAATCGAATTCATAGAAGTTATATCTGAAAGCATTCATTTGTCTTCTGGGGGAAATTTTGTGTTTGAAAATAAATTTTTTTTTCATTTATTCCTCTAAATATTCTAGATTAGAAGGAAATGACAAGCATGGTATCCTAGTTTAAAAGGTTTGAACTTAAAAAAGGACAAACATTTTTAAAATATAAAATAGGTGTGTTATTTGTACGTGGATTTGTGGCAGATTCAAATAGTGTGGTTTTGGAAAGCGCGCTGACTTCTGATGGCTTCAGGCCTGGGGTGGCTTCCCAGCGGCCACGCACGGGCTCTGGAGGTGACTCACCACCTCCTAGCTTCAGCCTTCTGTTTGCAGCCAGGAGAGCAACACGCACTGCACAGGATAGTTTGAGGATTAAGTTACACTCTGGATGAAAAGCCCAAGCACAGTTCTAACCTGCCCAGGGTCGGTATTCAAAAAATGTCCATTCCCTTTCCTTTCTCTGCTTGCCAAAAAATTTCATGCTCTGTTTCTGTTAAGACCCTTTGTAACACTCTATTTTAACATAATACTAAGATATTGTCAGAAACCATGTTTCCCAGTGTGTATGGAGCAGTTTATAATTTCTAATTTAGCTTTTTAATTGAAAATTTAAAGCTTTTTAGCTTTATAAACCCACCTTTTGCTGCTAATACGTATGGGCTGTGGTTTCTTTTTTTTTTTTTGAGGAAGATTAGCTTTGAGTTAACACTGCTGCCAATCCTCCTCTTTTTGCTGAGGAAGACTGGCCCTGAGCTAACATCTGTGCCCATCTTTCTCTACTTTCTATGTGGGATGCCTACCACAGCATGGGTGGCCAAGCAGTGCCATGTCCACACGCGGGATTCGAAATGGCGAACCCCGGCCACCAAAGCGGGACGTGCGCACTTAACCCCTGTGCCACTGGGCCGCCCTGGGTGGTGGTTTTTATTCCTGCTTTTCTGGTGACAACTGAATCCTTGCTCTCCCAGTGACGAGTTGAGCCCCTGTGTCCAAATAGACTATGATGAGTGCCATGCTTTGGCCCTTGGCGTAATTATCTCTCTTGCCTCTGCAGCCTGTGGTGAGAGTAGAATCAGAGAGGTCCTTGGGCACAGTCCCCTATTTGAATTGGTAGTCATCCTAAATGTCACAGCAGCCTGGCCATGTAGACCACATCAGGAACGTAGCAAGCGAGAATTCTGGCTGGTGCTACTCCCTTTCCTGATGCTATAGGCCATCAGGAGCTCTGTGTCTTCAGATGTGCACGTGAGGCCGAGGCACTGTCACATTAATATCTGTGTGATCTAAATGCCGTTTTGCTTTTCCATCATTGTCACAGCTGCTGTTGTTTCTGTGCCTAAAAATGTAGCCTCGAATAAAGAGTCCACAATCTAAAACTTGAAGGGATGTTATTGGCCTTTATCACTTTTCTTGTTGAGAAGAAGATAGACTCTGCTCAGTTTCCAGAAATGTTGTCTTAAGATAGCTGGAAGGAAGTGTTTGAAATGGCACATGTGCTTGTGATTCTGGTAACCAAGGAAACATGTCCCTGATCCAAAGCTTCCTGTAAAAAACTGATAGTACCTAGGGGATTGTCTCCGAATCACCCACAGCAAGATTCCATTGGGATTTGAAATTAAACTAGGTCACTTCCAAAAACTGTATCAAGAATTAACAAAGTACCTGATGAAGCGCTTCTTTAAAAATGCGCTATTTAGAAGAGCAACCCAATACGTTGTGGCTATCCAAACTTTTCTTTCAATAAGTCAGAAACTGAAATGTTAGGACGAGTTACTTAGAGGCAGAAGTCGTGCCCTGAATCTGAATATACACATTTTGGTAATGTTTTTTGACACAAAAACCTGGGTTTTGGTCCATATCATGTTGTATTATTACCAACTCCATTTTAACAATTCTTTATGTTACAAAAGATTTCTGAGCACTGGACAACAGGAAAGAAACACTGAATTCACAAATAGCACAAGGATTAGGACAGTCTTTCTGAAAGCAAGGGTCTCAAGCTCAAATACTACAGCAGCCGGACAGGCTTTACAGATACATAGACTGGACTGGTGTGAGAGACCAGGGAGGGCGCAGGTATTTGGTGAATTGCAGTGGGCACAGATACCTGAAGTGCCTTCACCTCTGGAAGGACTCTTGACAGCCGGATGGGTAGCAACCCCTGCCTTAGATGTTCTTGTAATAAGCTGTAAACTGAAATTGTGCTGCCCTTTTTCCAAGTGCTAAGTTTCATAATTAAAGAGCTTGAAGTTGGACGAAGTGTACATAGAATTTTTGCTTGAGAGCAAGTTTTACCCCTGATGCCTGGTTATTAATTACATTCTACACCTCAGGATAAAATTTCAGTTTAGCTTAAAAGTTCAATTCTCACTTGCTGAGAAAGGCACCGTGAAGCTTTGTTGGGATTTTAAAGATACCAGATTATTAGAGAGTCAGGAAAATTCACACGGACCCTCCAACAAATCTGTATTGTCCTAAAGCAGTGGTTCTCAAACTTGAGTGTGTGTCACGGTCACTTGGAGGGCTTCTTACAATAGGTTGCTGGGCCTCGCCCCCAAATTTCTGATTCACTAGGTCTAAGGTGGGGCCTGAAAATTCTTGAAAAAGTTCCTAGGAGATGTTACTGCTGCTGACTACACTTTGACGACCACTGAATGAAAGGAAACCCAACAGTTTACTTAATTTAACGTAAGTATTCCATTGAACTTGGCACTTTTATTTTATTCTCCACCTAGTCGCTCAGCCAGTCCTTTAAACGCTGTGGCACCTTAGAAAGAAATCATAAAAGGTGGTACGCTAGTAAACGTTAACAGTTGGCTGTAGGGTTGGGGAGCAGCCCTAATTTGTACTGTTGCCAGTTTCTGTGGTGTAAATAGGCCCATCATGGCCAATTTAAAGCTACCAATATCACATCAACCACCTTGTGTAAAAGTCCTGGAAATTGAACAGTCACCTTCAGCACACAACTGAATCAGAAGTGTCAAAGTTCACGTTGAAGTTTAACCTTAAGAAAAGGGAAACCTTGTGCATTGTTGGTGAGAATATAAATTGGTGTAGCCACTACGAAAAACAGAATAGAGGTTCCTTAGAAAGTTAAAAATAGAAAGGCTGGCCTGGTGGCGTAGTGGTTAAGTTGGTGCGCTCTGCTTCGGCAGCCTGGTGTTCGCGGGTTCTGATCCTGGGCGTGGACCTATACACCGCTCATCAAGCCATGCTGTGGTGGCATCCTGCATACAAAGTGGAGGAGGATTGGCACAGATGTTAGCTCAGGACCAATCTTCCTCACCAAAAAAAAAAAGTAAAAAAATAGAACTACCATATTCAGCAATCCCACTTTTGGGTATATATCCAAAGGAAATGAAATTAGTTTCTCAAAGAGATTATCTGCACTTCCGTGTTCACTGCAGCATGACTCACAATAGCAAAGATCTGGAAATCACCTAAGTGTCTGTCAAGGGATGACTGGATAAAGAAAATGTATTGTGTATATACAATGGAATATTATTCAGCCATGAAAAAGAAAGGAAATCTTGTAATTTGCAATAACATGGATGAAACTTGAGGGCATTGTGCTAAGTGAAATAAGCCAGATAGAGAAAGACAAATACTTTATGGTATCACTTATATATGGAATCTAAAAAAGGCATACTCGTAGAAACAGAAAACAGAACTGTGGTTGTCAGGGGCTGGAGGTGGAGAAATGTGGAGATATAGGTCAAAGGGTACAAACTTTCAATTGTAAGATGAGTAAGTTCTGGGCAATCTAGTGTTCAGCGTGGTGACTATAGTTAATAATGCTATATTGTACACTTGAAATTTGCTGAGAATAGATCTCAAGCATTCTCACCACTACCAAAAAAAAAAAAAAAAAAGATAACTATGTGAAAAAAGAAAGAAAGAAAAAGGAAGAAGAATTTAATCTTATGTGAGACAGACTCTTAGTATCTCTTCGAGGGTCAGGTATGGAGAGGGATGAAAAATAAACTCTTGTTTACACCTGAGAGGTCAGATGGAGATGAGTTAGTCAATGGGCAGTGGACACTGTAGTTCAAAGTCAAAGACTAGCTGCCCATAGGAGAGTTTTATTGGCTCAGAACCCTTTTAATTTTGAATTAGTTGCTGACTGAGATTTTTCACATGCAAAAAAAAAAATATCTAAATTTCTGTCTTTTATTGAATGAAGAATTGTAAGCTGTGGCAACTCGAGGCCCATGTTCGTACTCAACAGCACTTAGCTGGAGCTGAGCAGCAGCTGTTTCCTCCTCGCACTGTGCCCCATTTAGACTGGGCAGGCCCTGCCTGGTTCATCACCACCTTCCCGCTCTCAGCCAGGCTGCACGTTGTTCCCGCTGCATCCATTCACATTCCTACCGAGCAGCGCTCGCTGCTGTGCCCTCTGCATCATTTGAGGATGGAGAGCCAGGAGAAGATGCATCCTGCTTCCTGGGTGCAAATTCCAGTGGTGAGAAGGGAAGAATTTGATCACCTTTAAAAATTTAAGGGTGAGACGTATGTGAAATACAAACAAACTTGCAGACAAAGAGAACAATTTAGTCGTTACCAGGGGAAAGGGGTGGGGGAGGGTGGGCACAAGGGATGCAGGGGTACATTTATATGATGTTTGACAAATATTAATGTACAACTGAAATTTCACAAGGTTATAAACTATTTAGACCACAATAAAAAAATTTAAAAAAAAATTTAAGAGTGAGAGTGGGTCAGGTATCCCTTTTTGTTCCTTCTTCAGTGTTTTCATCCCCTGCCTCCGCCCCCACTTTTTTTTTTTTGGTGAGGAAGATTGGCCCTGAGCTAACATCTGTGCCAGTCTTCCTCTGTTTTGTATGTGGGACACCGCCACAGCATGGCTTGATGAGCTGTGTGTAGGTCCATGCCTGGGATCTGAACCCGCGAACCCTGGGCTGCCAAAGCAGAGTGCACAAACTTAACCACTATGCCACTGTGCCAGCCCCTGCCCTCCCTTTTACTTTGGGAAAGGAGAGGAGGAAAGAGGAATTACACTCTCTAGAAACAGAAGCCAAGACCAGAGAACCCTCTAATTTCTCTTTCTAAACTATAGACCTGGGATCTTGAGGATATTTCTGATAAGAGAATACATGCTCCAGGTGGTTTAATTATTGTTTGTATGGTATAAACACTTTTCTTTTCGGAATCCTGCTATTTGTGTGTCACTCCTGTGTTTCTTTTCTCATTTTCTCTCAGCCTCTTGACTCTGCCCTGCCCAGGTTGGCTTTTATATCTTAGCTTTTGTTCGTATGGGAAAATACAGAGCAGAAGAAAACCCTTCTCACAAAATCTTTTAGCTGCTTGAACCGCTCTGTGGTTATTTTATTTGAGGGTGGTGGAATGAGGGAGAGCTTCGAAGAGTCTCAGAGAGAAAACCATGGATTTAAATCTGATCATTATCAGGCTGAGAGAGAAATACTTTGGCAACTTTCGTGAGGAAATATCCCTGGGAATTTTCTGGATAAATATCGTTCTTAAGTTTTGACAGGGTGCAGAATTTAGGCCACCCACATTGTATGAGGCATGGAACTATTTAGTGAAGTTTAAATAATGTGTTTCAAGAGTTGGGTTGAACTTGTAATTTAACCTGGGGGAGAGCAAACAAATACTTCTGGGAAAATATTTGTGCTCAGAATCAATAAGGAATATGCCAGCGACTTGCCTCTGCTCTGAGGTCTCTAGCTTGCAGAAGATCGTGCTGGGTGGCACTTGTCAATAGCAAGTAGAGAAGAGCAAAGACGTCGACTCTCAGTTAGGCACATTGACATGCTAAGGAATACCACTACTGGCTGCTTGGCTTGTCACGTTCCACTCAGGTTTATCCACAGATGAATAATCAGTAAGATTTATCAAGCATTTACTTTGTGCCATGTGGTACAACACAGGAGGTTAGCACCATCAAGCTGTCAAGATCTTCACTTGTGAGGTGGGGAGGCTGACTCTTGGAGAAGTCAGTTATTCTGCCGTGGTCTTACAACTCACAGAAAGGAGCTCAGATTTGCCTCCAGCTCTCTCTGACTCCACATTTCGAATCACATATTATCTGTACATGTCATGGCCCTTAGAAGAGGATTCCTTCTAAGTTTTATTTTTCATATTCATAAATGTTGTATCTACAAATGCATCTCTATAAAAGTTTCTTATTTTAAACTCTTAAGCTGGGTACATATAGTTCTTTGTATATTGCCCAGCACATGCTGTCTATCCAACTAGGCATGGACGTATTTTGATTTTTAATGAACATTGATATATAGCTATATTACAGTGAGTGCATCTTACGGTATAACACATTGCTTTATGCTTTACCTTTCTTTTTATTTTTTCTTCTTATAGTTGATTCATTCACCAACCAGATATGTATATAGGGAAATATACATATTTTAATTGCCTTTGTTTCATTTAAGAAAATTGGAAAACACCAGGTTTTCAGACACCCACCTAAATAAAGTAGGCAGATTCCTGATTCTGTAAAAAGCACAGCATTTGGTGAATGAAGCATGTTCGAATTTCCATTGAGAATTCTCTCATGCATCAATCTTCTGGAGATATTTGGTGCTCTCCCAATTAACCCGAAAGTGTGCCTTTATAAAGAATTTCTTTTACCTCGAGGTCAGGTGCATCATTGCCCTTCCTCTGTCGTGGCTCTGGGCCACCAGTGGAGTGTTGGTAGCTCTGGGAAGAGAGTGGCTGCTTGAGAGGCCCGAGCATCGGGGCCTCCACCATCTGTCCGGTGTTGTAGGCTTTCCTTGTTTCAAATGTTGTCCTCACCACAAGGCCCTTTGAGAGTTGGGGCCACAACTCTCCTGCTTACTCTCCCATTACTGCATAATTGGTTGTAAAACTTTCACTTCTAGGTGAAAACTCATTTTGGCAACCATTAATTCCCACTGTAATTCATTTAGAAACAGAAGCGTTTCTATTAATGGAAAAGTAAGCTCAAGCATCAAATAGCCTTGCTAATATGTGTTGATAATTGCTTATTGTTGATAACTGTAAACTCCAAGATTACACTAATAGAAGGTAATAATTCCCAAGACAACCAGGAAGGGAACTGGGAAGTGGCTGCAAATCCAGCCTTTGCCATTTTGCCAGTCGTTCAGCTACGTTTAAATGAGTGAGAACTGATCAGAGTGGTGATAATGCCTTGGGAAATTTAGGGGACTAAATAAGGGTGATTGGAAATTGAAGACATGGGATGTTTCTTTAGATAATTTGCTGAGCGCTCAGAGTGCAATGGCAGGTGCTTCCCGGAAGGTTCCGGCTCAGTACAAACCTTGTATGGTCAGAAAGGACTCTGCTTGCCTTCTGGATCCTCATTTCATATAAGTTGATACTCAAAGCAAGTGCTTGTAGGGGCTGGCCCCATGGCCGAGGGGTTGTTTGCCCACGCTCCACTTTGGTCGCCCAGGATTTCGCCAGTTTGGGTCCTGGCACGGACATGGCACTGCTCATCAGGCCATGCTGAGGTGGTGTCCCACATAGCACAATAGAAGGACCTGCAACTAGAATATACAACTATGTACTGGGGGGCTTTGGGGAGAAGAAGGAGAAGAAAAAAGAAGATTTGCAACAGATGTTAGCTCAGATGCCAATCTTTAAAAAAAACCCAACAAGTGCTTGTAGAGAGAGAGAGATGGGGATTGTCAGAAGGTTCGGGCTTGAGTCTGGCTCTGGCTCTTAGCTGAATGAATGCCCCTGAGCCAGATCCGTTCAATTCATTGACCCTCAGTTTCTTCCACATTTCTAGAATGTAGCTGTTGCTTTAGGACTGTTAGGAGCATTAAATGAGATAATGTGATGTGAGAAACCACTTTGTAAACTTGAAAGCACTCTTTAAACATGAGGAACCTGGATACCTGCCCTTTCTTAATGTCCTGATGAGACAAAGGGACCCAGGGGACGCATCACTGTAAAACTATGCTCTGTACTTGACCTTCTTTCAAAACACCAACGCTGAGTAGTGTTTGTAGTTTCTCTCTTAAAAAAATTTTTTTTAATTAAAAAGTCAATTTATGAGCCATTCTTCAGGGCTGGAAGTGCCTTCTTTGGTAACCCTGGTTCCTGTGGCTGTGCATTGGGTCATTACTTTGGACAACCTGATGCCCAAAAAGATCCTGCTCTCTGAATGGAACCGCTTGGGCTTGAAAGAGGCACTGTCCAGAATGTGTGACTGATGGATTGTTGATGGTGTTAGACGTGGCCCAAACAATCCGGGGGATCAGTGACTGACTATGTCTCTAGTAGCTAGCACCATTTTTGCCCCCCAAAATAAAAGACCCAAGACATAATTAAGTTGACTGTAACAGCATTTGTGGCCCAGCTGGAAATCAAATGGAAATCAACTAATTACTATTCTTCAAGGGATTTTTTCCCTAGCGGCTTAACATGGGTCATCCTCTTCAAAATGAGGAGGATGATGAATATTTTGATTATCTCAAGAAGAGATCTCAGAAATTCGTTTTATCCTTTTGAAAATTTGACAGTTTATATTAAAAACCTGTCACTGGAACACAGATTTGTTATGTTTAACTGTATTAAAAGAAGTAGGGAGTGAAAGAGAAAAGAGTAGAAATTGTTACCTTTTTTACTCTTTATCAGTATTATACCACAGACTGAGTAAATAAAAAATAATAACCCAAGCTTTTCACCTTAGGATTCTAATGAAATAAATGCCATGGCTACGCTATTTTCTCTCCTTTCTCAACTGAATACTGAGGATGCTGAGGGCTTGACTTTGGCCCTTGTGTCTCTTGTGCAGGTGGAGATTGACCTCCTTGTACTTTCATTATGGTGATGATGGTAGGTGGTACCTCTGCGTAACTGGCCCCCAACCTCTGTAACTCAATACACAGTCCTGAGAATAGAGTGCCATCCTTTCCCATCCAGAGTGTGGCACTCCTTTTCTGCATGAGCTTTTGTCTTGCCTGTGTGCCGTCTGCAAAGCCACCTCTCGCTAAAGATTGATGTGTATGGATGATTTATGGCAGTGATTGTCAGGGACTTTTGAAGCCCATCCAACTTCAGGATTCGACTTCTCATTTCTTGTCATTTATGGCATATTTGATGAATTCTCACTATCAGCTGACATGTTTCATAATTGTCAAAACTTTGATTGAAGTGGTATTTCTGGAAAAAAAATATGGAAGAGAAAAAAAGAAAAACAACAAAGCTCCTTCACCACATTCTTTTTTTCTGTGCCCAAAACTTCTTTGCCTGGGCTTCACAGCCCCCATCATTAGGCCGCTCAGCGACTTGCTGACCTTGCAAACTGGTCTCCTCGCTCTCCTTTTACAGTCTTGCGCCTGCATTTACTGGGCCTTCTATTCTGCTTGTTTGGGCCTTTTCTAGTCCAGATGGTGAAAGCAGTTGAAAGTAGCACTTTGGAGAAAGTTTCTAAGCTTTCCCTTCAGCAGTCTTTCAAGGTACATCTGAATGGGGCTTGCTTCGATAGTATCAAGCTCTTTTCGTTATCTCAAACCTGGTGTGGTTTGTTTTGTTTTTGTTTTTATTCTACAAGCCAACATTCTTTGGCTGGAATGCCAGCTCTCCAGGTCTTTGGCTGCTTTTACAACCTAGAAGACTGCCCCGGCGCTTTGGAGTTCTCCTTATAGTCAAGCCAGCAGAAATCAGCCAGGAATGGAGCTGGTTCTTTAACACGTAGGGTTGTGTTGTATTTTGCGACCTCAGTCCTGTGCATCTTTCTAATTCAGCAACAATTTTTTATAGCAACTGACTCCTTTTCCTTGCCACTCTCTCTCCAGGGTACAGTGACACTGAAGTCTCTCTTCTCCTTCTGCCTTGTAGTTTTTCAGCTCCCTTTCATAGAGTCAACCACTAATATCAGTTTCTTTTGTATCTTTCTAGAGATTTTCCATGCATATATAAGAATTCCCTCACACACAAACATAGAAACACACACACATGTACAAAATCCAAGATATGGTTTGAACTCATAAATCTGGACTTCTGACTCTACTGTTTAAAACACATCAGTGTCTAACATCTCCCTCCTGCTATTTGGATGGGAGACAGTCTTACTAGATCCTATGGGGTGGACGCGTCTCATGTGATATGGGTTCCCCTCTGACCCTCCAGCCTCGACTGTCACTATTCTTCCTCTCCTCCTCAGTTCTCCACGCCTGCTCCCTGTTCTTCTGTTGGGTCCTCAGACAGAAGCCTTCCCTGGCTCTTCATACTAGACCAGTTACCCTGCTGTAGTTTCTTGGACTGTTCATTTACAGCATTTATCACAGTTTGCAAATTCTCTGTTTGTGGCATTATTTAAATAGCGTCTTTCCCCTTCTACTAAACTATAAGTTCCAGTAGGACAGAAACCTTGCTTTGATTTTCTTTTCATTTTTAAACCCTTTTATCCGTAGAGCATGTGCATTGCCTGGAATGTGGTGGGGGCTCCATAGGTAATAGTTGAATGAATGGATGAATGAATGAAGAAAAGTAAATGGATGACTGCGCGGTGAATGGCTGCGTGATGTGGAAGCTTCGTTTGGGTAGGGGGGAAATGCTGCCTTTGGAAAACAGCTGTGCTGTAGTGTCCAAACACATGTTGTATTTGTAGACTCTAGACATTTTTTTGTTGTTGTTTCTGACTGGTTCCTAAGAAGTCAGCCCTCCTAGAAAGGTCGAGCAGAAGCACTGTCAAGAAGAACCTTGGCTGTTACGTCTGGTGTTAGCATACAGAGCTTATACTTTCTCTCCTTTCTTGATCTGTTCTGTTCCCACTGTGGTTTAGTTTTTGAAATATAAATATCCCCTATTTTTATTTTCAAATTTCTCCCACGTCATCTTCTCTCCATGAGGCATCCAGAAGGTAATAAGGGGTAAATTGGAGATAAGGGGAAGGGGAAAGCGAGTGACTGCTAGGCTTCTCGTCTGCTGAAGGCAAGATCCGTGTCAGATATCTGTGTGCCCAGCATCTGGCACAAGTGAAGGGCTCAATGTGCGGTGTGGAGCTGAAATGTGACAATGAACAAACAGGCAGAAGGAAAGGAAGAAATGGCGTTGCTAATTCTGGAACTGACATTATCAGTAATGAACAGCTCTGTGTCTTTGCTCCAGCCTTGCTCCTAATAAGGAGCTGGAGATAGGTGTTACTTACTGCTGCAGCCACTTTTTCTCCTGAATTTGCCATCACTTTTTTTCTTTTTAATTTTTTCATCTAACTCTTCAGTTTTAATCTGTTGCCTCTAAAAAAGGAAAGAAAAAACAGGGAGAGTTTGGGGCAGGGGTGGGACGCTGAATTTTTAGGAATGTCTCAGCCTCTGGACTTGGTGCTCATTCATTTTTGAAGGCTGAGGATTTAGTTGATGATCCCCACATTTTCCTTGTAGCCTGGGAGTCAGTTTACATTTCCATCAGTCTAATTCTTGCATCAAAAATGGCCAAGGGAGGGGCTGGCCCCGTGGCCGAGTGGTTAAGTTCGCGCGCTCCGCTGCAAGCGGCCCAGTGTTTCGTTGGTTCGAATCCTGGGCGCGGACATGGCACTGCTCATCAGACCACGCTGAGGCAGCGTCCCACATGCCACAACTAGAAGAACCCACAACGAAGAATACACAACTATGTACCAGGGGGCTTTGGGGAGAAAAAGGAAAAAATAAAATCTTTAAAAAAAAAAAAAAAAAAAAAAATGGCCAAGGGAGTCGAGCCATTCCTATTTTGAAGCTCCCCTTCTGCTGACTGAGCTTTCTTCTAAGTAGAGCCAGGGAAGGTGTATTTTTTTGCTATTTTCCATTGTGTTGAATGTGGCAACACCATACTTAATTGCCAGTGGCCAGGAACATTCCTTCTTAATAAGAATTCTTGACTTATAATTAGCCCAGAGTTTGTATACCAGTAATGTTACTGTATTTGAAGTGTTTAAAAATAGTTCAGTCTCTCTTAAGTAAGTTGTTTCTTTCTCCTTGTTTACGGTATTCTCCACAAACTTCCTTTTTCCTTAGCTAATGCAAAAGCCAGCTTTACCCTAATTCATCCTGAGTAATGAAACTATTTTGCTCTCTTATGAAACATTGCAAATACTTACGTAACAATTGGTTATTTTCCAGGAAATAGTGAGACCTTGCCTGGAAATTTTGTGTGGTTTATGACTTGGTTTATGACACCAGATGGAAGCGACAGACTGAAATCCTCTATCCACCTGTCTCTCTTTTCCTACCCTTCATTCATTTGGCGTTTGACTTTTGATAAAGTGCTCACATATCAAAATATGCCTGGGTGCCAAGCCTTATGCTGTGAATGTTCCAGGGTTCAAAATATTTGACCCTCACTGATTTCCCCAGGCGAGTACCTCCATAAATGATAGGACACACTTTCTTTTAGTCATGAAAAGTAATTGGTTGTTTCTTTTAATCTGCCCGGCTGCATTCCAGAAAGTAATAAATCTTTGAAATTATTGAAATAATGAGCAACAATTATAGACATTGTTGAGTTAGCCTTGGAAGTTAATCCTAAGGGAAGTTGAGAATTTATCCTTTTTTATATATCTGCCCATTCTTCTTTCTTTTTGTTTTTCCCATTATATGTTTATATATATCAGCTTCAAAGACACCAAACAAGTTATTGCTCTTAGGTGACATAATCTGTACCTAATATGAAAGCTGTGACTGGGGTTTCATTGATGGTCAGTTTACCTGAAATTTTGTGAGTGGGGAAGCTTATTGGTTTTAGCCAAGTTTCTATTTTATTTCAGGTGGAAAAGCAAATCTCTCTCTCCATTCATTAAAATAGGTTGATTAGAGCAACTTAAACGATCAAGAGGATATTGTGGATTCCAGATAAAGTAAAGAGAAAAAAGATTAGGACTTGAGAGTTGTAAGATGAAGGGCAATATGTAGGGTATAAGGAGGTGGAATGTGGACTTGCTCACCAAATCCCAGAATGCTGGAACAAAGGCACCTCTTTAAGCTAGAAGGAGGTAATTTTAGCTCAAGTAAGGGGAAATGGAATGTCTTTGCCCAGAGGATAACAAGCATTTTGAGCTCATTATTCCAAGTAACTGTTAGGTCTGAAATGCCAGGGCTGTGTGTTCAAGAGTGTTCTAGGCAAAGCCCAATGATGGCTTCTCAAGGATGAGTTAGAAACAGCCAGATAACATTCCTCTCATTGGAGTGCATCATCTCATAGAGAAATGATTCCGTTCTACAAAATGTACTTTCGATGCTATTGTCAGACATAAAGTCTGGTGCGAACTAGACTTCTGGTATGACCCAGAGTAACAATTTTTATGTTCCTAAAATTGGCCATCTTCCAGAAGTGTCCATTTTACAGTGCTTATAGCTCAGTACCTGAACTTCTGCAGAAAAGTTTTATTTGAGTCATAAATTTTTAACGTCAAAACCTTCCTGACAATTATTAGCTAAATGTTTAGTCCAAAAGAGAGATTAAATACATATATCTTTTAACTTAGCTACCAAATGACTTAACCCAGTGAGGATTTTCAGGTTGGAAGTAGTTTCCTAAGACTTTGGGGAGAGAAACCTAAAGATCTCATATTTTAGTGGTCATAAGAAAACCGTTGCAATATCTTTGTTTTGGATTTGTATTACAAAAACCTTTGTAATAATTATCAGCTGCCTGCCATATGAAAAATATGTTCATAGAAGCAACCCAAAGCGTATTGTTAGGCAGTCCTGACCAATTAAGGCTTCCGTCTTTTTAAAATTTTTTTAATAAAAGTTCATATTTGTACAATAAATGATTTATAGAAAAATTTTAATGTGTTAGCTTTCCGCCGAGTCTAACTGAAATTAGAAAGCTTTGAAATGAACTCATAAATATTGTTCTAATATACAAAATATACTGGAAGCTGTAAAACGTACAGCAGTTTATCACTGAAAAGTTAAGCCATATTAAAGGATGTAGATTTGGTTTAACTCTGTCTTCCCCACACGGCTCGGTAATAACTTTGATGCTGAAACATTTTGCGAAGGACTTTCTACATATATCGTTTTATTTGATCTGTGTAACCACTCCTTAAAGTCAGAAGGAGAGTAGGTATTATTGTCTTGGTTTTATAGGGAGCTGTGGTTGAGAGAGGCTAAGGCGCTTGTTGGAAGGTCACCGAGATAGCCAAGTGAGGGGTGAAGAACACACAGACTCCATGACACACAGTTCCAGGCCTCTTTCCCCTCAGCCATGCTAACCCATAATATAATACTATTCGATCAGGGCCAGTCCTGAAATAACCTCAGACAGTGCTTAATGCTGAAGGGCATATGCCGCGTTTTAATCAAAGACGACTATGACAGCAAGGATTAGTTGCACTCTTCCCTTTGTCTAATGCTGGGTAGCTGAATATTTGAAAAAGCTCTATATTTGCGTCTTTGATTAGATAATACACTAAGCATTGTTTTAGAGAAGATTATCCTAGCATCTGTAGTGTGTTTTAGATAACACAATTAAAGATAGTTCTGATTTTACCCCATGCTTTTAAAACCACCTCTACCTTGAACACATACATCAATAACTAGGTCTGGATCGAAATGTAGCACCAAAGTTAAAAGCAACATTGTGTAGAGAAAAGACACGAGCTGTCTCTTTCTGATTCTAGCAAAGGGAGAAATTTGTAAATAGACTCTAATAGTGTCAGAGTGAACTCTAATAGTGTCGGAGCGAACTGTTTGCATTTTATGTGCTGTAGGAACTCAGAGCAGATGGGTCGATTGCATCTGTTGATCATTTCCAGGTGAAATTTTATTAAAATTCTCTCCAGACCAGCATTTTTATAAGGATTACTAATAAAGCCCAAAATATAGATTTTAGTTTCTCTTCCTTTATAAAAACAAAACAAGTTTTTTTTTCTGAAGCTGTTGGAAGGGCATTAAATTGAGAAATGCCAATAAAGGTAAAAGCAAAGCAGAGACTATGAATAACCCCCAAATGGATAATGAGGACGGCCGACTGACATTGCTGGGACCTCTCTTCCATGTTGGACCAGTCAGGGGTCTGAAACGTGAGACTTATTTTAAGAAGTATTCCTATACGAAGTATAGGATACTATAACAAGTATTCCTCATGGATTGGCTATATTGCTTTTGGTTATTCAACCACTGTTTATTAGAATGCAGCATTGTTGGTGGTGAAGACAGCGGAATCTGAAACCTGGGTGCCTGGGTTCAAATCCTGGCTCCACCACTTACTAAGGAGGTAGGTAACTTTAGGCAGTTATTTAACTTTGCAACCATAAAAAGGGAGTGCCGACAATATTTAACACATCTCAAGTGTTTAAAATAGTGCATGGCACACAGAAATCTTCATTCTGTTCGAATCACTGCGTTAGGATGGTTGGGGATGTTGGGAAAAGAAAGGCAAAGACTCTGGAGACGTTGGGCCTGGGAGAAGACCGTTCCTATGAAGATTTAAGGATTCCTTTTCTGGGTCGAGATGATGTGAGATGAACAGTCACAGGAAGTGAATTTTTTCCACAGTAGACCCTGAACCCACCATTTACCTGTGGTCCTGCTAACAATTTACTGCTGGATTACTCATGTTAATCGTTATTCCTGTTCTGACAAGCTTGTCTCTGATTCACATTCTCTTTCTTCCTCTCTC
The DNA here is from genome assembly GCF_021613505.1 of Equus quagga. NCBI lineage: Eukaryota > Metazoa > Chordata > Mammalia > Perissodactyla > Equidae > Equus > Equus quagga. Next base: position 22,334,511 of record NC_060282.1, read on the forward strand.
TCTTTTTCTCCCTCTCTTGCCACGCGCGCACACACACACACACACAGCCCCCACACTCATGCGTGCATGCACACGCACACAGCCCCCACACTCATGCGTGCATGCACACACACACACACAGCCCCCACACTCATGCGTGCATGCACACACACACTCTTTTGAGTCGAACAGTTCGGAGGACTCCTTAGAGTTACATGTGTTCGAGACTTCGTTCTCCCTGTGGATAAAAGTTTGAGTCAATTTCTCCCATTTCCACCTCCTTTTTTGGTACTGCCTGACCTTACTCCTTCCTAAATGGAAGGGAAAGGATTCAATTAAATTTAGAGAAGTCGAAGATTTCAGAAATGAACAACTGTGGATTTCTAAAGCCACTCACATTGCACCAAGTTATTTTGTGTATATTTCTTTAAGTTTTTTTTTTTTCCTCTCTGCCTCTGGAGCTACCAAAAGCCCATTGATCATTTTTTACAGCTTTGCTGTGATAGGTGCAATAGTTGCTTTTTTATTGAACCATAGATTGCAGCATTATAAAACACACGCATTCAGAGGAGTAACGAAGGCCGTTTTTAATTGCACTTGGGAAGCAGGGCACTATTATTAAATTATACCTGCATCTGAATTGGAAGGAGGAGAGAGAAAACCAGATCATGTTTCTCTTTGGGGTTTGAGGTTTCCCAGAGCTGGAGTGAATTCAGGGCTGTGTGACAAAATTTGGAACTTCAGCCTTTTGGGATTGTGAGTCAGAATTTCCCAGTCCTGTGATTAACCTCACATCCCCACAACTATTGCAAATCAGACAACCAAGGGGTTAGTAATTTAAGGTTATTCACTGGTCGGTGACTCTGTCCATGCACATACCAATAGGACACAAGCTTTTTAGTTCAACATTTGCTGTATATGCACTATATTCGTTTGTTAGGGCTGCCATAGCAAAGTCCATAAACTTGATGCCTTGAATAACACAAACCTCACAGTTCTGGAGGCTAGAAGGCCAAGATCAAGGTTTTGGCAGTGTTGCTTCCTTCTGTGAGCTATGAGAGAGAATCAGTTCCATGCCTCTCTCATGGCTTCCGGTGGTTTAGTGTGGGAATTGGAGAAGCATCGCCCCAATCTCTGTCTTCATCTTCACATAGTTTTCTTACTTTATGTATGTGTAGCCAAACTTCCCCTTCTTATGAGGATACCAGTCATTGATTAGGAGCCTGTCCTGCTCCAGTATGACCTCATCCTGACTTAACTACAACAGGTTTCTTTGCAATAAACTTAGTTCCAAATAAGATTACGTTCTGAGGTACTGGGGTTGAAACGTCAACATGAATTTGCGGGGACATGCACACACACACACACACTTCAACTCATAAGATATACGTATAGATTTGTCTTTGTTGGTGTGTATATATCACAATGTTCTGCTATAGGTTGTTGAGAATTTCTAAGAAGTGTGGGAATTGGTTGCAAGACAAAAAATCCTTGTGCAAGGAACACCACTCATTTCCTTCTTGACATTTCAGGGGAGCATTCTGGAAAGTGAAATTGCTCTGAGCCAGTGCATGGAAAATACTGTGCGAGAGCTCGTTCCTTTTGTTGCATTCTTCCAAAGATTCTTTTGGCAGCCCTGCGTTCTGTCCAGATGCCTTCCACGTCCGGTGGTCAGGCATGTGTGTACACGATTGTGTGCAGGGTTGTGTGAAGCCAATTACGGTTGGGAACTGTTGCTTAGCTGGCAATTAGGTTGCTCGCAGTCTCAAATTATGCTGCTTTAAATTAAGATTGTGCAGATTTAGTTGCTTTGGTAATTTTCAAAAGCCATTTTGGGGTTATAAGCAGAAATGTAATCTTCCAATTAGGACGTTTTCTATCTGATACCTGTTTTGTTCCTTAGACTGCACACCCATTTTAAGTATTTTTTATCCCCTTTCTAAACCACGGGTGAGAGTGTTTGCATGCCAGCCAGGTGAGTGGGGATACAGAGGCAGAGTCCTGTGTCTTTGAATCCCTACCCCAGCTTTGCTGAAGGCCCGATTCTGGCTTTATTACTGTTTACTTTAGCAACACAGGTAAAAACAAGCATCGAATATCTCTTCCATTGCATATAAAACCTGAGGTTTTGCAAGAGACAAAACCTTTCAGAAGTGAGATCTGTTGTTTAAATATGAAGTAGTATTCTATTAACCCAGGCCAGCCGAGACATGCTCTTTAATTAGCCTACAAAAGAGGATAATGTGTAAGGAGAATGAGGTAGATTTTATTTTGTTATGTCTTGGAGGTTTAAAATTCATCCTAAGATGATCAGATTTGGATTCAAGCAGACAAATGGACAGAAGTACTTTATTTATTTATTTATTTATTTGAGGAAGATTAGCCCTGAGCTAACATCTGCCGCCAGTCCTCCTCTTTTTGCTGAGGAAGACTGGCCCTGAGCTAACATCTGTGCCCATCTTCCTCTGCTTTATATGTGGGACGCCTTCTACAGCATGGCGTGCCAAGCAGTGCCATGTCCACACCTGGGATCCGAACCAGCGAACCCTGGGCCACCGAAGCAAAACGTGTGAAATTAACCACTGCGCCACGGGGCCAGCCCCAATAGAAGTATTTTAAATTCAAGACGATGGACATCTTATCCTTGGAAATTTGATTGCACCAGTCTGTCTGGGGTAACAAGATACTAAATGTTGCGTTTTCTCTCTTTCATTGGAAATTTTATAAACGTACCATGCATACAGAGAAGTTCATAAGCCCTCAGCTTGATGATTTTTCACAAAGTGAACTCCTCTGTGTAACCAACACCCAGATGAAGAAGCAGAACCCCAAAAGGCTGCTTGTATCTCTTCTAGTCACTAACCTCAAGTTTGGTGATTGTGTTGAAAACTTGGTTTGTTTTCCACAAGCAGTAAATATTGATGATTTTTGAGAACATGCTTCTGTCATGATGTGTTTTTAGTTGTAGGTTACTTCTTCCTGGGAGCATTTTCTTGCTTCTTGTTCGCTCTGCTGGAGGTTGGGTTTAGCTCCTTAGCGTTGAGTGTTCTGGTTGGCATGACACAGAGCAGAAGATGCCCTTTACTGCAGCAGGGTCGGTGTCCTCCAGCCGCTGTCCCCTTCCCCCACCCCTCCCCAGACTGAATCCCTGTGCTTGCTTGGAACGAAGACTGGCTCTCTTTCACGTCCACGTCTTCCCTTGTTGCTCATCCTTGCCAGGATCTCATCCCCTTGGGCTCGCTCCTATGGTATTGGATTCCTAGGGCTGCTGTAACAGAGTACCACAAGCTGCATGGCTTTGAACAACAGAGATTTGTTTTCTCACAGATCTGGAGGCTAAAATTCCAAACTTAAGGGGCTGGCAGGGCTCTGTTCTCTCTGAAGGCTCTAGGCTTCTTTCGAGGCCTCTTCAACTGTCTCATAGTCCCAGCTATGGTTTGGGGCAGCATAACTAAAGTCTTAGCCGCTACCTTCACCTCATTGTATTCCCTCTGTGTCTGTGTGTCTCTCTCTGTCTTCACATGGTATTCTCCTCTCTGTGTCTCTTTCTTCTTCTTATGAGGACTCCAGGCATATTGGATCAAAGGCCCCAGCCTACTCTAGTATGACCTCATTTTAATGAGTTATATCTCTAACAACCCTATTTCCAAACAAGATCACATTCTGAAGTAAGGGGGTCAGGGTTTCATGATATTTTCATGGGGGATACAAGTCAACTCAAAACATCTAGGTTTCCCTCCTTCTTGGTTTAGATGTCACCTTCTCTGGGAAGTCTTCTGTGATGTTCCTTTCTCCAACGTCTGGCTTCGATATCTCTTTTGACACAGGAACTCCCTCATTGTAATAGTTTTTAGCATACTTCATAATTGTTTCTTTGTTTTAATTCTCTGCTGGCCTCTAAACAACCTGATGTCAGGGATAATTTAGAGTGTTTTAGATTTTTTTCTTTTTCTTTTTTTTTTTGGTGTGGAAGATTGACGCTGAGCTAACATCTGTACCAGTCTTCTTTTATTTTTGTATGTGGGATGCCACCACAGCATGGCTTAATGACTGGTGTGTAGGTCTGTGCCCAGGATGTGAACCTTAGGCCACTGAAGTGGAGTGCACAAATTCAACCACTATGCCACTGGGCTGGCCCCAGAAATATTTTTAAAAATCTTTGGAAGTGTTACATTACAGAATTGTGGAGACGTTTATACATTTTGATGTAACTTGAAATATTATATGAGTATGAATATGACCTAAGTCATCTTCATCCTCTCTCTGTTTTGGGGAAGAAGTGATACTTAATAGTAAAGTAAAACCTTGAGTCAAACATTACCCCTTCTGTTGAGTTTTTGTTATTGTGGACAAACATGGTTTCTAAATCCTTGGCTTGAGAGCGTACGATTGTTGAGCAGTTGTGGCATCTGGTGCTCTCGAGGATCCTAAGCAGCTTACTGATCCAGTAGTTTAAAGACTGTTTTCTGGCCATGGTAACATTACTTCTGGTTGCCTGTCTTAATTCATTTTAGATTAATCTGTCTTGTACTTCGAAGGAAAATGAATTGAGTCAGTAACTTCAGGAGTTATGTAAAATCTGTACAGTGCTAAATAATTGAATGGGGTTTTATGTACGGTCTTGAAATTGGAATGTCAATTTGACACAAATGCTCCAAAACAGAGTGTTAGATGAGCTGATCTCTTCTTCATATAAAAGCTTTGAAACTTCCATTCCTGTATCACTCTGGAATTTGCTGTTCCCCTCCCTTACAGAATCTTCAGGGCCCATTTATTTTCCTTGAAGGCATTAACTTGGGGAAAGATGAGTCTGCCTGTGTAGCTGCTGGGCTTGGGGTTGAAGGTTTTGGGTGATGGTATCCAAACTTCAGTCTGCTGAAGCATCACCCAGGAAGTTTGTTAGGAAGGATGCTTTCTGGGCCCCACCCCAGAAACTCTCATTTGATGGGACTGCGGTTGGGGCCCAGAAAGTCCCTTGCAACCACTGGTGGTTCTAATGTGACTTCCTCAGACCACATTTTAAAGAAATGCTGGTTTAGGGGATGTGAGGGGGAGAGTATGTGAACTCTTGAGAGGAAAGTCAAGACGATTTCCCATCAAATACATTTATCACAACCAGGCAGACCAAAGATTACTTTTTTGAGTGGGAGAGGGGGTATTTTGCCAACCCAAAGAAAAGAAATTCTTGAGATTTCCCAGGAGATCTGTGGGAGGAAGAGTAAAGTATTATTCTTACCGGAAAATATATTTGAATCCGATTACCAATACTTTTAATCCCATTTTATAGATGGGGAGTATTTGAGGCTCAAAGAGCAAAGACTAACGTTTGTTGATCACTTAATAAGTGGAGCAGTGGCAATGTTCATAGTTATTGTCATAATCTTTATTTTATTTACCCTGTGGAACAGCTCTGTGAGGTGTTATCATCACTGTTTACAGATACGGAAAGTGAGAGTCAGGGAGTTCAAGTAACTTGCAAAGATTACACATTTAGTTGGTGGTCATGCTGAGATTCACACAAAGGTCTATTGAACTCCAAAATCCATGATCTTTTTAGTACATCAGGTAGACTTAAGATCTTTACATGGCTTGAATTGTCCGATAAAATACAATGTGCTCAGTTAAATTTGAATTTCAGGTAAACAATGAATATTTGTAGTATGGCTCATGAAGTATTTGGGACATATTTATATTAAAAATTTCGTGGGCTGTACTTATACTTTTAAAAATTAGTAGCATATACTTATACTAAAAAATCTGAAATTCACATTTAACTGGGCATCCTCCATTTTCATGTGCTAATTGTGGCAACCCTATATATGCCCAGTGGGTTTCAGGCTGTAGGATTATACCCTCCTGACTTCTGACTCCAAGTCCATTCCCTCCTTCTTTCTGAGTGCCACATTCTGTCTCACTCTCAGGTGTCTCCTCCCCACCCTGCCAAATCCCCCACCTCTGGCGTGAGAGCGAATGGCTTGTCTAGCCTAGTCGTCTATTCTTAGGTAGGTAAAGCATAGCTCAGCGGAAAATAGGGTCTGTCTCAAATCAGTGAACCCATAGACGTAGCTCACACTTTCTTCCTCCATAGCATGATATTTTCATTTGTTAATTTTAGAGACAAGTATAAGAGCCAGAGTCAAGTACCTTCTTAGCGACGATAGAAAGAATCAGGCCACTACTCCACCACAGAAGATTTAGAAGAAGGTTTTTATTTGGGGTATGCTTAGAGTCAGAGCAATAAGGGTGAGTTAAAAAAAAAAAAAACCTCCTGGAATAAAATTTTTGTGAGAAAAAGAGTAATTATTTTTTGGTTAATGTTAGATTGCATGCCTAATAGGTGCCAGGCAATTTGCCTGCATCATTCATGGCTCCCCTGTGAGGTAGTAATTATTATCACCCCCAGTTGGAAGATCTGGAAGCTGATAGAGAAGTGATGTACACAGCCCCAGGTCTGAGAGCAGGGACGTGCAGAGCTGGAATTCCAGCCAGGTGTCTCTACCCTAAAGCCTGTTCTTCATTGCCCTGGGCTGCCACAAATGCTAAAGCCTTCTAACTGGGCACAGCCCTTGTGCTGGAGACCGCCATGTCAAGCGGCCTTGTAGTATTGTGCCCTCTGGTCTCAGGAGGCCCCCAGCCCTGAAGGATTTTGTGGGCTCTGCCCCAGTATGCTAGGAAGGAATCAGGACTGTGCTTGCAGGCATCAGCAGCTTACTCCCTCTGGTTTGGGGCAGAGTAGATTCCCAGGAACAGGATCATGCCAGAAGCACCTTTTAATACCTGTGGCAAACTGGGAAGCCGCAGTGACTTCTTCAGGAATTAGACCTTGACCCAGAGGATACCCTGTCCTATGTCTTCTGTGTGAAATGGCAGCTTCCAGCAAGCCATCTTGACTCTTGACGACTGCAGAATTGCTTTGGACTTAAAACTGGCATCTGGCATGCACTTAAAGAAAGGTTCCCTGCTTTTGGCAATAGCTTTTGGAAGCTTACATCTAGGCGTTTCCCTTTATGAGTAAATGATAACGAAGCACTTGAAAGAAGAGAAACATGTCCGTGGTGGTAATCCTTGCTGTGTGGAGAGGAAGCGTGGAGACCAAGAGCAAGTCTGTTGACGCGCTGGTCCCTTGTGCTCCTGCTGTTGCATGAGTGAGCATCTTCCTTGGCTCCGGGGCCAGCTGCTTCTGATGTTCTCTTGTCTTCTCTCTTATTCTGACTGTGACAAATGTCCTCCCTTCTAGAATCACTTATAAAAACAGGCTCTTCCCGTTTCTAAGCGATTAAAAGGATTCCTTGAAATAGTGAGATCAAAGATGCAGTTCAGAATTTGTCTTTAAGTGAATATTAACTATGTGTCACAGACCCATGGCAGAGGGAAGTCTGATCCTTTGAAATGTAATGGAAAGCCTTTTGAGCCAGAAAAGGGGAAAAGTGGGAAATGAGAGGTGCAGGGAATTTTGGAGTCAAACAAATCAGAAATGATCACCTTTCACATATGTGATTTGTAGTAAGTTGTCTTAGCTTCTCAGAACCTCAGTTTTCCTAATCTGAAATAACATTAGTAACAGTGATCTCAGAGAGTCCTTGGAATATTATATATTCCAAGTGAAATGTTGTATATAAAATGCCAGCCATGCTGACTCAGACCCAGTATTTGCTCAATCCCTTTTTTTCCCTTTCTCTACATCATAATATACTAGTGGGAAAGGGATTTTGATTTATAGAAATCTCACTTTATAGGCAATTTTTAAAATGAAAAAATAGCCATTGCTTAATTCCAGCTATTCATTCATTAGTGTCTATAACAGAAATATTTAATGGGTGCCTGCTCTATTCCAGGCACTCTTTAAGGCACTGGGGATCAAGTGTTAAGGGGACAGACACGATTCCTGCCCCTCTGCCACTTCCATTCTAGGCAGAGAGATGGTTAATAGACAAAGCAGCAGGTGGAGTGTATAGTCATGCATTGCTTAATGATGGATGTGTTCTGAGAAATGCGTCCTTAGGTGATTTCGTCGTTGTGCGAACATCATGGAGTGTACTTACACAAACCTAGATGGTATAGCCTACTACACGCGTAGGCTCTATGGTACTAATCTGATGGGACCACTGATGTGTATGTGGTCTGTTGTTGACTGATAGATCCTTTGGTGGGTCTTTACTATACTTTTAATGTCAGGTATCATCTTGAAGAAAAATCAGGCAGCAAAAAGGCATCTGAGGGCCTTTGGCTACAGTGACCAGGGAGGGCCTCTCTGAGGAGATGAGATCTGAGCATAACGCTTTCTTGTGGTGAGGTGGTTGCTACACTCGAGTGGACAAATAGCCATAGCCGGACAGATAAGTCTTTCCCCCATGGCAAATAAATTTTCTTTTGTGCACCTTTATGGCTCTCAGTTTTCCTTACCACTCTTCTCTCCCTCTCTCTATGGTTGTCCTCCTAGCATCGTATTACTGGATAGAATTGAATTACCCCACAGAAAGCTTTCATTAACTTTACTCTCCCGTCAGGGTGTTACTGTAAACCTTGGCACCATGAGAGTCTGCCACGGAAGTAGCTTCTAGCAAAAAGAGAACCTGAAGCCTGAGATAGGATGGGGTGAGAAAGAGTGAGATGTGAGCTGAGACAGTTCTTAAAACTTTCATGAGCTTCCATAGAGCCCGTGATAACGCTTGGGCCACTCTGTAGCCCGTGAGAATTGATGCCTTCAGCCCAAGGTAATGGAAGGCTCCCTGCAAACTGATGTGCTCTGTAAATACGCTCCTGACAGTCCTGAATGCTAATATCAGTAGTAACTGCTCTAAAGCTTCTCTTTTTCAATAGGTGAGATGGATTTCGGGAGGTCAGTGTAACACATTCAAGTAAAATTTATGTTGGTTTTTTGGTAAACAGCGACAGCTGGAATTCTTCCCAGTTGGCGGTTTAAGTGCTGTTCTCCCTTGCTATTTTGCTGAGATTTGGGGAGCGGTGAAGTAGAGGTGGGGATGGGGGGAGAGTAAACCAACAAGTCTGAAATATACATGGATCCTGCCAACTGTAAGTCCTAGCATCCATCTTTTGATAGGCAAATGAAGACAATGAAGGGCAAAGATTGTTCTAACTTCTCATCCCTCTTACAGCTTCTACTGCTCGTGGATTTGCCTTCACCAGCTCTTAAACCTGTCCATAACTCTGGGCCTCCTCCTACAGCTTGATACCCTCAGCAGCCTCTTCCCCTCTTTGCTTTGTACTGAATACACTTTTGGCGCAGGCAGAAGCAGACCCAGTGTTGGTGTACGCAACATTCCTTGCCATTACAGAGCCTGCAAACATTGGCTGGTATCTGGTCATTACTTGTTTTGACCCAGTCTCTTTCTCCACGTCCTTTTCTTGAATTACCCTCTGTGGACCAGAGCCATGCATCTCCTATGGCCTCATTTTCCAGACCTGAAAATAGGGATATGTGATCTTGGCCAAGGTTTTGATGTTTCTTCCAGGATTGACAGGTAATCTGGGAAATGTTGTTTGGCTGCCAAGAATTTGGCGTTTCCTGGACACTTTGGTGGTTTATTAGAACAACAGAGAAGAGTATTATAATCTGGGAGATGCGGTTATTTTCCAAAGCTGTTTAGAAGCCACTTTCCCCAGAAAGGATTTGCAAACTTCTGAAGTCACTATTGTGCTGTGGCCTCTGGGGCACCTTCGGTCTCTCTCCCTTGGTGCTGAAGCCAACGGCTACCACATGTTGATTTCCCCAATCTTCTGGGATTTCCGCCATTAACACTCTTTCTCCATTTCCCTTTAAATGTTCTGGAAGTTCCACTACTTGGAATTTATCCTAGAGATATACTTACATAGGTATGAGATAACCTATGTAATTAATAATAAATAATCACACCTGACACTTGCTGAGCACCTACCTAGTTTCAGGAACAAAGGGTTTTACGTGTTTTAAACTCATTTCATTCTTGAAACGATCCTGTGAGGCAGGACTAATAGTTTCTTCATTTACAGATAAGGCAATTGAAGCAGGAAGAAATTAAGTAACTTGACCAGAATTTTTTTTACTACACTTTGTTTTCAGTAACAGAAGATTGGAAACAACCTGTTCAGTGTGTATGTAATTAAACATGTAATGCTTCATTCATACCATGGAATACTGTAGCCATAAAAAAATATTATTGAATATTTTCAGGTGTTAATATAAAAAAACTCCAAGATATAGTAAGTGAAAACAAGGAAGTCTGTCCATAGAGTATAGCATACTATAATTGTCTATGGGGTTGATTGGAGTAAGATGATATATTTTATAATACCCAAGAGACCATTGGTAGTGGTATCTCTAGTGGGACTGAGCCAGACTGGCAGATGAGAGACTACGGTGGGAAGGAATTTTTTTCTACTATACTTTTTATTTATTATTATTATTGAGTTCATAATAGTTTACATCAATGTGAGATTTCAGTTGTACAATATTTCTTGAATGTCACCACATACGTGCTCCCCTTCATCCCCTGTCCCCACCCCCCACGCCCCTTCCCTTGGTAACCACTGAACTGTTTTCTTTGTCCATGTGTTTGTTCATATTCCACATATGACTGAAATCATCTGGTGTTTGTCTTTCTCAGACTGGCTTATTTCACTTAGCATAATTCCTTCCTTCCATGTTATTGCAAATGGGAGGAATTTGTCTTTTTTTTCTAGCTGAGTAGTATTCCATTGTATATATATATCATATATATATCTTTATCCAATCATCGGTCAATGGGCACTTGGGTTGCTTCCATGTCTTGGCTATTGTGAATAGTGCTGCAATGAACATAGGAGTGCACGTGTTACTTTGGATTGTTGATTTCAAATTGTTTGGGTAGATACCCAGTAGTGGGATAGCTGGGTCATATGGTAGTTCTATTTTTAGTTTTTTGAGAAATCTCCATGCTGTTTTCCATAGTGACTGCACAAGTTTGCCTTCCCACCAGCAGTGTATGAGGGTTCCCTTCTCTCTACACTATCTCCAATATTTGTTATTTTTAGTCTTATTGATTATAGCCATTTTAACAGGCGTAAGGTGGTATCTTCGTGTAGTTTTATTTGCATTTCTCTGATGTTTTTCTACTATACTTTGATATTTTTTTGAACCATGTTGAATGTATTATCTATTTGTGACTACCTAAATAAATGTAAAGTAATAATAATAATAATAAATAATAAAAATCTCTGCAGCACTGACTGTTATGGGTTCAACAAAAATGAACTAGCTTACTTCGTAATTAATACAACAACAAAATGACAACCACCGCAGATGTTCAGTCACACACTTTCTGTACATGATTCAATTTCACCAACCCTTGCACGATAGATCTTCTTAGCATTGTTCCTGGGTGGGAAACTGAGGCTTCTGGGGAACGGTTGAGGAGTGAGGGCCCCACCTGGGACAGGAGGACTGGCTGATTCTAAAGCCCACTGTGGTTGGCTCATTCTGTCTCTGGATGCTTTGCACCTCTTAGAAAAGGAGCCTGGGCAAATTAAGTTCAACTAATTTGATCAAATTACAAAAATGCATTTTGCCAGGTCAATTTGAGGGCTCAGTGACGAGTTAGTTATGCTTTAAAATGTAAATCTTAAAACATGAGGCCTTCTTGCTAGTGTTTTTCTAAAATGGATGCTTCTCTATAATTATTTTATTCTTTATTCATTTGAGACCTTACTTTTAAGAATAAGAAGGGGGAGTCCTGTTGTCTGGCTTTTCTGCTGTAGATTGTTTTGGTAAGATTCAGAATCCTGGAATAAAGGATATCCTGGGCTGGGGGGCATGGAGGGTCTTGGAGGGGTTTGTGCAGCTCCATGAAACTGTTGGCAAACTTTTGTGTGTATTGATTTACATGGGGGCGCTTACTTGGGTGGGGCTCAATTTTAATCCAAGTTATCAAAGACATCGAAGATTCCCTAAGGGGATTCAGGACTCTTATAACTGTCCATTGTTACCATTAGGGGATGCAGCTATCCTTATGTGACTTGTCTGCAGACATGTTTTTAGGGCCATCAAACACTAAAAAAAAAATGGAATTAATTGCCAACTCTAACAATTGGGAAATTTTACATGAAAATCTGGATTCAGTGCTTAGGTGGAAAACTTAGAAGGCCTGACAGCCCTGGGCTTGCATTTCTATGTCGCAGCAGCCTTCCGGAGCCATATGGGGGATGCCCCTTTAATGGGGCGTGTACTCTCTAGTTAGACCACTAAAGTCACGGCCACCCTGTAGTCTAAATGATATTGGCTTGGCTTGAGGAGAACTGGGTTCAAGTCTGTTTTCTCCCTAAAGCAACTCTTAAAATGAAAAGCATTTTTCGCAAATGATGAAAATGAGACTGAGAGGTTAAATGACATCAGCCCAGTTTGCATGTTGAACTGGGTTGGGATGACGTGACACTTGCACTCAGATCATCTGACTTTATTCTAATATTTTTTCCACTGAACTGCAGTTGTCTCCCATTATTATTTTATTTGACCCTCAAAGTATTGCTAGAGATTGGTAAAGTATTATATGCGTTTTACAAATGAGCAAACCAAAACTTGGTACAGCTCTGAAAAAGGAGGTGCATACCAAAAGAATAGAGGTAGCATCCGGTCTCAGCTTTTCTGAATCCAGACACTACATCTTTTTCGTTGTACTCAAACTACAGAGACCTATATGAATTCTCAGTTTCTTTGCAGCCACGATGTTAATGATTCTAACATATTTGATTCCAAACAGAAGCAGGAAAGGTGGAGGGACCCCCATTGTTGACATTGTTTCAGAACTGGTGGAAAGTTCCTGGGGTCAAGCAGACAACTTGTAGGAGACTCATTCCTTGCAAGGCACTAACTGGTCTGGGAGCTGTAGAGCACGGTGAAAAAGTAGGAGAGATGTTAAGAGGGGTAACAAATTGCTTTCCAGAGCTCTGTAAACTTCGATGGGGAACCTCATTGTATACACCTGAAAGAATTTAAGCACCTTTATAAAGGCTACACCGCAATAAGTACATGTTAACATTATCTTAACTGCATTCTCACCTATAGAGTAAAAGGGATGTTGTGTTGTGTGATATCAGGTAGAGATGGCTGCTTGATGGAGACCTGTTGTAAGCCATTGTATAGTGATCTTTGGAGGCTATTAATTAGTGCTATGTATTAGCCATTAAAAACATAAGGTAGAGGTTCTGCCATGAATAAAGAAACACAGGGTGTAAGGTTTTCCTGGATGGTCCTTGGCCTGTTGGAGAGTTTGCAATCAGCCTGCAATCTTCGCTTACACATAGTTCAGAAGAAAATGTGCCCAGAGGGCCTGTTATCTCAGAAGACAATAAGTATAGTGGTGAGGATCCTGGACTCAGAACCAGCCTGCCAGGTTTAAGTCCTGGCTCTGTCACTTACACGTTCGTGTGACCTTAGAGGATTAATTGATATGACTGCCTGTTGCCTCAGTGTTCTCCTCTGTAAGGCCGAGAGAATAACATTTTCGTATGCCATAGAGTTGTTGTGAAGTTCAATGAGTTGTTACCTGTGAAAAATACCCAGGACAGAGCCTGACACATACGAAACAGTGCATAGGAATTGGCTGCTGCGGCTGCTGTTCTTATCATTGTTGAGATGCCAATTCCTGATTTGCCCTGTTGCAGCAGACAGAGCTTGGATTCTAGAGCCAAGGGACAGGTGGGCACAGACGCTATAAAGGGGCACCCACTGGGGCTCCCTTTCCTAAGCCCTAACGTGAGGGCGTTAGACTAATCCCCAGTGGCCTGTCCAGCTGCTGACGCTGGGATACACTTCCACCACAAGAAGCATTATTAAGTGCCTGATGGTCTGTGAGGCGGGGACAGCCACCTGCACACAAACCCCTGGCTGTCAAAAGACAGGTGTCCTTGGGGAGCAGCATGGGCTTTGATGTTGAGTTCTGACTGCCACTCCCTGGCTCTAGCATCTTGTGCAAATCACTTTTATTTCAGGGCTTTGTCTCCTCCACTCCCACGTAAAAGTGGGAAAATAATATTGTCGTTCAGGATCTGTGTGGGGATAATAATTTCGTCAATGCCCTGAGGAGCACGGTGGCCTAGGAGGTGTTCAGTAAGTGGCAGCAGCTCTCAGTATTATTCTGAATGAGAAATTCTGGTTTCAGATCCTGTAAATCAAATAGTTTACCCTAACTCCTTAGGTGCTATTGTTGCCTAAAATCATCAGCGTATCTGAAGGCCAATAAATAATGCAGATTGCCTATTACTTGGAGAGGGTGGGTAAACTAATTGCATCCAGGCAGGGGGGTGCCTTGCTTGAGATTAAATGAAAAGGAATTTCCTGGGTTTGTGATGTAAGGGGAGTTCACAGTCATGGTGGTTAGAGGACTGAGGAACCGAAACCCCAGATGCAGGGACCAAGAATAGTGATTGCAAGTGGTTGCCAAAGTGATAGAAAGATTGAGCGGCGGACTGAGTTTAGCTGGGCATTCACACTGTGCTCTAAGTTCAGTTTGCTCCCTTGAATGGCTGAAAGATTTAGAGTGTCAGCGTTCCTCCCCCATCAGCCAAAGACAGTTTCATTTTTTTCTCTATTTCTTCCCACCCTCTCTTTTTTTGCCAGCATTTGCCGATTCAGTCAATACATTTTTATTTACCTTCTATGTGTCCAGGTCCTGGAGATTCAGTAGTACAACACACATGCATGCACACGCATGCATGCACACACAAACATACATGTACACACGTGTGCATGTGAATTCCTCTCTTGGTAGCGATTACATTCTAATTGAGGAAGATGGGAAAAAAAAAATCAGTAAAATATGTAGTTTGTTCTCCTTGGGATTGCTGTGGGTTTCTCACTCTTTTTTTGCCTCTGCTATTTGGGAGGTTGTGCGTTCTATTCCTCTTCTTTGAGGGACTTCTAGCCTAACTATTCAAACTTCACAGAACCTTTTCAAACTGTTCCTTAAAGGGCCCTGAAGAGTCTCAGTGCCCAAGGTTTGATCCACAGTTCATTCCAAATTTTGTTAACATATTGGAATGCCGTGGTAATCTTACTTTTCTGTTCTTTGTGCTAAAAGCAAAAATATAGATAAGTACATAAAACATGAAAATATGCTTTGAAGTAAATAAATGTGAAAATGAAGTGTATTATTAAGCTATGCTGGAGGTCAATTTCAAATGAATTTTGTTTTTCTGTGGGATTTTTCTTCAAAAAGTTAGTAACTAGTGGGTTGGTGTATTTCACATTGAGCAATGTTTAAATTGAAGTCAAAGTGGAGTAATGTGTATTTTGACGGGAACATATGTTTGGTTATGGGGCAAATAAAATTTGCTGGCAATCAAATAAAAAAAACTGAAGTTTTTTTTTTTGAGCTTGTAGATATGATTGGTGGAATCTTTGAGCTTGTGATGCATCTAGCTGGCTTTTAAGGGAACTGATATTTTTCCTTTCCATTTCTTTTCTTCTATCATTTTGACTCTTAAGGAGTCCAGATTCCCACAAACATTTCAAGAAGGTTTGGGAATTTAAAAAATCTCATTTCTTAGTGGCTGGTTGCAACTTGAGAAAACATACACAGTTTTAATTTAAATCTCTTCAATGTAAAGATGACAGTTAAAGGTGCATTAAAAATGATTCTTTTTGAATGGAATTCATGCTAGGGAGAAATGATAGTTTATTTGGCTATATGTCCATTGTTAGATTTTGTTGCTAAATGTAATGTATGCTTCCCACCCCCCAAAAAACTGTATCTTCTCACTTTATTTATTTTTTTTAAAGATTGGCACCTGAGCTAACATCTGTTGTCAATCTTCTTTTTTTTTCCTTCTTCTTCTCCCCAAAGCCCCTTCAGTACATAGTTGTATATTCTAGTTGCAGTTCCTTCTGATGGTTGTGCTATGTGGGACACTGCCTCAGCATGGCCTGATGAGTGGTGCCATGTCCGTGCCCAGGATCCGAACCAGCGAAACCCTGTGCCGCCAAAGGGGAGCACAAGAACTTAACCACTATCTTGACCCCTATCTTCTCACTTTAAAACAGCACCGGAAAATGAGTATTTTATTTTGTCTAAAAATCTTCCAACAAGAATCTCAGTAGTTTTCTTTTTAAAATTAATTTGTTAAAAATATAAAAATCCAGTTTCTTCTAAGTTTGCAAGAACCGCTGAGAGACATTAGAAAAGTAGCAATATATTAGTGAATTTCACTAGATCCTTTTCTGTGAAACTGGTGGATGGGATTTATAACTTTGGTCATAGTTATTTAAAAATAGCCCCAAATGCACTTGTTCTGTTTAGATTCACATGTCTTTGGTAGCTTTCTTATATACGTTAATTCTTATTAATTCCAAGTGTTGGGGAAAAAACCCTGAATGTCAAAGCTGATCTTTGAGTCATTGGCTTATGAGATATAAACTGAGTATACAAATAATGAAGCATGTTCTATCACTTAGTTTTCACTAAATTTTTTTACTGTTAATAAATACAAAAATTTATTTTCAAATATTATTGCATCTTAATTTTGTTCTTTTGGTTTTTGTATATTTCATAATATATATTTTTATTGGTAGAGTAGATCATGTTCATTTCCTAAAAATAAACCAGGATATGGGGGCTCCATGCTGAATTGTTTTTTAAATGATGGGGTGGATGTACAGTAGAGAATTTAGAAAATCAGTATATGAGATGATATCCTACTAAATGCCAAAGGTTTCTCTTTCTTTCTTTTTTTTTTTTTTTGGTTTGGAAAACTGGCCCTGAGCTAACATCTGTGCCAGTCTTCCCCTATTTTATATGTGGGATGCTGCCTCAGCATGGCTTGATGAGCAGTGTGTAGGTCCATGCACAAAAACCCCAGGCCACCAAAGCTGAGCATGTGAACTTAACCACTATGCCACTGGGCTGGCCCCCCACAGGTGTAATAATGCTCAGTTGTCTGGTGTATTACTTACCTGGCAGGGTCCTCCCAGGAACAAGCTCGTTGTATGTTTAACTGTAGGTGTTTTATGAATGAAACGCATTTTTATTATTGAATGAAGAAAACATGAATGACTGTGGGGAATGATTTCTCCCTCCTTAACCCATCCTTTCAGATCCCCTTCTCTAGGGTATGCTGAACTTCCAGTTTAAATTTTATCGACTGGGAGATTTTGCTATCTATGGGTCAGATCACTTTCTTTGTGTATCTGCAGTCTCAGTCGGTCTCCTTCTACCTCTCTCCCTTCCCCTCCTCCCTCCCTTTCACGAAGATAATAATCTAACTCCAACATCCGTGCTATGATGATTTGTCAAGTGCTCTGTTTCTAGTTACAGTTACGAAGGAATTATAAGAAAGCTTTGGAAAATGGCACTTGGCCTCTGCTTAATTTTATTCAGATTGGCTGTTTCCCAGTGACCCGTAAGATCAGTGATGCATGTAGTGCTAAAGGGCAGCTGCAGGGTCAGGGCGTATTTATTGCTTGCTGGGGCATGTTATTGACCAATAAGAAGTTAAACAGTGCCTGGCTACACCAGCTAAGACACGGCCTCTGAGCCAGGAAAACAAGAGATCACCTCAGGCCACTTCCGTTTCCACGGACAGGTGTGCACATGGAACCAAAACTTGTAGCTTTGGGTGTCCCATGTGTCTCTCAGAATTTTGGCTTCTTTGTTCTTGGTAGAAAGGTTTTGAGACGTGTGCATGATGCTGTGCATTTTTTGACTTCGCCTTTCTCAAGGCGGGTAGGGGTTGTTCATTTTGAAACCTCTGTAGGTACGTGCAAGTTCACTGCAAGGTTTCGCCTGAGTGAGATGTAGCAGTTCCTGTTTCCTAATGCTGATCCATCCATCCATCCATCCATCCATCCATCCATCCATCCATCTATCCATCTATCATCTATCTTTATACACACAAACCTATTTGTAATTTTCTTTTCTTTCTAAGTATAATTTAGTATTGAACGAAGGAAAGACAGGAGAAATTTTTATAACATTGGATGAAATATAAGCACACTTTGCATGTTCTTGGATGCATAAGGAATGACAGAGGTACATTATTCAGGAAAAAAATCAAACTCTATAATTATATATATATATATATATAAGAACTGTGTGGTGAAAATCTCCTTTTAGCTTGAAGCTCAGCTCTGAGGTTTATGTTCTGGCTGTGGAAAATAAAAAAATTTTTATGAAGTTTTTAAAGAATATTTCTTCCTAAAGTGTACAAAAAGTGTGATTTTTGTGAACTATCAAATGAAGAAGGAGGGGCTGGAGCAAGGAATCCAGACTAAAAGGCCCAGAGGAGTAAAAATTAGTGGGCCCCCCAAGTGAGACAGTCCTTTCATTTCGGATTTGAAATAGCATTGAGGATCAGGTTTGGGTGAGTCTCACACAATTTGAAATTCATGTGTTTTTCTAACCACTTGGATTCTATTGTTTAATCACATTTAATGAATCTACGAAGATGATGGACAGTGTGTCTGGGTTAAGAAGGGGAGTCAGGGTGGGAGTTCAAATCCTCGTGACCACTGTGGTTTCTGCAATTCTAGTTTCTAGATGATTGACGTGGAGGAGTTAAATTGTGAAGTCTCTCATATCAGTTTAACCAGAATTGCCCCGTTTAAAATCGGAATTAAATATTGACTTGTTTGTTAGTTGGGTATTGTTTGATTAAATTTTTGTTGTTTCAGGTAATGGGGGATTTTTAGTTCAGAATCTGGTTGTTTTCAACCCTAACGTAAGGCATTCCATTATTTATAAATGATTCTGTGAAACACTAAATTAGAACAACCCACTTTATAAATGATGGTATTGTTCTGTTACTGTTGGTTCTTTACATTCTGATTTCAAATCTTGCTGGTTTTCTAAGTAGCAGCCTCTCATTCCAGAATTTCTGAAAGGACGAGGAAAAAGTGAATTCACATTTACCTAGGGCCTGCTATGTCCCAGAGATTGCGTCATACAAGACATATGTTCTCTCCTTTCTCAGAACCCTGGGGTGTTAGTGGGATTACCTTCCTTTTACAAAGGAAGAAAGGTTAGCTAATTTTGGCAAGGCCACCCAGTTAGTAAGTAGTCGAGTTAGAATTTGAATGTACTACTGACTTCTGTGCCTATAATCTTTCTGTTTCAGCTTCACAAAAATGGGCTCATTCTGACTCATTTGGGGTTATATGAGTTAGCCTTTTGTAACAGAGACCTAGAAGTCTTCACCCATATTCAGCTTCTTTTATCCATGTGATGGGCACAGAGCACTTTCATATTTCTGCTTTCTTGTCTGTGTGGTCAGCACGAGTCTACCAACAGAAACAAATTCCCTCCCTGAAAATGCAGAACTTGCCCATATGCTTGAATGGCAGTGGGTTCCCTCTCTCAAAGAAGACCCTTCTGCAAAAGCATAACACTGGCAGGCACAGAGGATACTACAGGGAAGGGCTGTGCAGTCAGCACGACTTCACTGGGCATAGGGGCTCCTGGGAGCTCTTTGGGGAGCAAAGGTGAGCCCACATAAACCAGAGCTTGTGTTAAACATAGTGGTTCAGGGCAAGGGGATGGAGATGGAGAGGGAGTGAAAAGCATGCATCCTGGCCAACGGATGCTTCTTAGCTTGTTAAGGGAAAAGTTTATCATTTCTTGTGTAGGGCAGGAAGACAATTCCGTTATCCTCTAGGTCCTTCTGGCCTGTCTAAGAATTAAATTGACATGAGACAGAATAATGGGAGAAAATCAAACAAAGCTTTATAACATGTATACATGGGAGAAAACCAGGAAAACTGAGTAACTCGCCGAAATGGTCAAAGCCACCACCTTTAATACCATTTTAAGCTAGAGACGAAGGAGGATGTTGGAGGTAGTGCTTGGGACTTCAAAGGGGAGGAAAGCAGTTTACTTGGAGATGGAAAAGCAATGATAAGCAAGTGTTTCCTGAGCCATCTATAGACAGTGTGACCTGAGAGACCTGATAAAAATGTGCTTAGCAAGGACCCTCCCAGCCTACCAATACCCAGAGGTATCTAAGGCGATGGGACAGGCCTTCTGTCTTGAATTCTTTTAGGCAGTTAGGGGGAAGGTCAAAGTTTCTTTCAGAGTCTTTTGGCCTTAAAAATAGTCAAGCCAAAGAGACACATTTTGGAGTGGCAAATTCTGATCCCCCACACCTGTTGAGACAGTCGAGGAGGCCAAACTGAGTAATAATAAAGGATGCACTTTACAAGGCAGGGCATCCGAAGACTGCAGTCTATGTGTCACTTGAACAGCCTTCTGGAAGAGTTCCACCTTGGCAGTATGTGAAATGGCTTCTGAATGGCTCAGAGAGGAAAACCAAGGTCAGAGGGATGATTCTGTGCCACTTGGGAATACTCACTGGTGAGAGCCTACATCTCGCGGAGTTCCTTGGGAGGAAAGAGGAGAACCACTGTTAGGGATTTCTTTTTTATTCTAGGTTTGAATCTTGAGAACAGTCGTCTGTGGAGGGCACAAGCTTTAACTGTGAGAAAGAACTGGAAGAGTGTGGAACTGTGGGCTATACATTGCTTTGGGACTTTGGATCCTGTGTGACCACACAGACCACTAGGATGTCATGAAAAAAGCATCAGGCTGGGATGATCACACGCATGAATGGGCCAGCATGTGCCTTTGGGTAAAACCATGTGCTCCTGGTTTTGTCATCTGTGAAGCGAGGACGTTGGCTTGGCCTCAGATCCCACCTGTCAAAGCTCTCACCTGACACTCAGGTTGTGTGATCTGTTTCCTTGGTTTCCAGCAAAAAGAGAGGACGGTTGATTAATCCGGTAACTATCCAAGCCAACTATTTTCTTTCTGACATACTTGAGACATGAAGGGAAAAAGTTGTGTAGTTTTGTGTCTCTATGTGCATTGGGTTATTAGTGGAACAGAAGTTGTGCTTATTAACTTATAAAAAATAATCAGAGTAAGCTAATCTGAGCTAATGCTTTCCGACAAAGGCCAGAGCCCGTGCCTCTACCAAGTGATGGAAAATGTGAATGTCAGTTCAGCCAGTTTGTTTTTATTTTTCTTGATCTCTTTCCAAAAGCAACTTCTGTTTGAGTTATTGGCATTAACCACTTGATTTTTAGTCAGGGGTCAGCACACTATGGCCCAGGCCCTTTACTGAAAAAGTTTGTCAAACTTGGTCTTTATTAATGATTTTGGCTTTATTGTATCTGAGCATTTATTGTAAATAACTGTGAATCCTTCCTGAACATAGGTAGGAGTATAAATAGAAGTATATGTCAGTGTATCCCAGTTGGTCATATAGAAAGTTTGGAATTTTCTCTTCCCAGTGTGTTATGCCGATTTGGAAAAAACAAACACAAAATGACCACCATACACACAGGGGAGGGCCAGTGCCTAACTTCTAAGATCACCACTTAAATTATATAGACAAGCAGAAGTGGACTTTGTCTCTCCCATAACTATTGAGCTGCACTGCAGTGGAAGATTTTGAGAGGGGCGCTGTTTCCTTCAGATGGCATCCTCTGTTTAAAGACTGCCAACGTAAAAGGAAGCGTGGGTGTGACACAGAGAACAAGCTGATGGCATTTCAGCATCTTATCTCTCAGTGTGCAAGAGCAGGATGAGACCATAGAGAAGTTTTCCAGAGTGAACATGGTCTTCTACTTGTCTGTACCCAGCAAAGGTACTGGTGGAAATTTTAGCTGCTTCTCCCATAAAATGTTAACTGCTCTGCCCAGGTTGGGCTAAGGGTCAGTGACAAAGATTGAGCGTTCAGTTGTGTTACAATAAGTTCTTCCAACAATGACTAGTTACCCTTTGCCTGTTGCTTTTCTTTTCCCCCTTTCCGGTCCTGCTTTAAGGAATGTAGGAATAATGCAGTTTCGCAAAGGGTCTCAGAAATTCTAATACGTAAAATTGTTTTCTCAGTTGCTATGACTACTTCACAAATTACTCCAAAATTTACTGGCATAAACAGCCGTTTGTTGTGTTGATGGATTCTGTGGGTCAAGCATGAAGACAGAGCAGAGCAGAGATGACTTGTCTTTGCTCTGTGATGTATGGGGCCTCAGCTGAAGAGTTCAAAGCCTAGGGCTGGAATCATCTGAAACAGTGCTGTCTAATAGAACTTTCTGTGATGATGAAAATATTCTATATCTGCACTGTCCAATATGGCAGCCAGAAGCCACGCATGACTGTTGAGCAACTGAAATATGGCTAGTGCAGTTATGGAACTGAATTTTTAATTTAATTAATTTGGATTTAAATAACCACTAGTGGCTAGTGGCTACCATATTGGACAGTACAAATCTGAAGGCTTATTCACATAGCTAGGTTATAGGTTTGCATTGCCCAGTATGGTAGCCACTCACCACTAGTTGAGAATTTAGTTGGGGCTCTCTCCTTTGGAACACCTCTATGTGACCTCTCCATGTGGGCCTGCTCTTCCTCATCATATGGTGGCTGGGTTCCAAGGGTGAGTTTCTTTAGAGGAGGAGCCAAGGGACCTAGCGTTGGAGTAGACAGTGTTGCTTCCACCATGTTATATTCATCAAGGCAATTACGAAGTCCCATCCAGGTTCAAGAGGAGGGACAATAGACTCCATTTATTGATGACAAGTGGCAAGGTTCTGGAAGAGCATTAGGACTATAAATATTGCTATAGTCATTTCTGGAAAATATAATTTGCCATAGGTGTTCCAGGTAACCAGTTCCTTCCTTCATTCATTCAGTAGACATTGAGTACCTACTCTGTACCTGGCATCCAGTTACTTAGAGGATGGCAGTTGAGAGTAATGAACCTTATAATGAAGTGGAAGGGGTAGATGAGGGGGAAAGGCATGCATAGGTACTTCTAAGGCAACATGGTATGTGCCATGATAATATGTAGAAAGTAGAGAAGAGACGATGAGCTCAAACACATAGGAGTCTCTTTGAAGAAGAAACACGCAAATTGGATCTTAAAGTCAGACTAGACTGACTAAGGAGTTTGCCAGAGAGAGACAAGTAATTTAGGCAAAAGGGTAGGTATATTCAAAGTCAGAAAGGCACAAAGCTAAACTTTTCCTGGGGACGCCTCAACTCTACACTACTTGTTCAAGAAAGAAAACTGTGCAGTTACCCTGCCAACCACATCCTTCATTTTGCATGTGTGTCCCCACCCACACCATGCATATTGAGAACCAGCCGCACACCCAGCGGGTCGCCAATCCAGAAAAATCCATAGCCCAAGGGGATATCATTGATGAATTACAGACAAGTTGGCTGTCAGCAGGAAACATGGATTGGATTAGAGAATCCTCGTACCATGCGGGCTTTGCTAAAGAAGATCTGGCTCTGAGAGAGGAACAAAGATGCCTGAATACATGGTCAGCATTGAAAACAAATATTGATTGGCCCCTGCTGGGGAACTGAGCTAGAGTGGGTTAGAGTCTGATGTCAAAAAGTGCTGGGGTGTGGAAAACCATTAGCTGTGCTGATTGACGAGAATAAAAGCTCCATCTATTTTTAAGATCTCAAAAATAAGCGTGAAATATTTAAGTGGGTGGAAGGGCAGAAGTGATAGTGAGAACCCAAGATTGGGTAAAGGCAGCCTCTCCAAGGGCCTCTTACCCTGGCCACAGGTCTTGGACCATTCTTCCCTGTCACCTCTTCTGCATAGTGTTTTTCTGGACCTGTGACTATTTCTTAATGCTGTGCAGAATCCGCTTAATTGGACATGAACGTCCAAACAGCTGATGTTGGTGTTCAGATTTGGGATTCAGACCGTCTGCTGCATGTTCTTATTAAACTGATAGAAAAATGCTCTGGCTGTATCTGATTGCATCTGACTGTCAACTGAGTTAGAAATATCTCCGTCACTGCCAGATGTACAAGATACTGTAAAAGGAGCATTTTCTCTAGCAAATTAGACTTGCTCGCTCCATGGATCTAGATAGACTAAAACAGCTTGTTGATCCAGGGATGGGGCTGGGTTTGGTTCAGTCGTTTCTTTCAAATACAGGTCTTCAGAAGTCTAATGCAGAGTCCTTTCAATGAAGATTTTCAAAGTCTGCTGCTTTACTTTGAAGCCGATGATACGTTTGTCCTTCTAGAGCAGCAGTCTCCAGTAGAACTTTCCGCAATGATGAAATGTTCTAAATGTGCATGGTAACCATTAGCCACCTATGGATATTGAGTACTTGAAATGTGGCTAGTGCAACTGAGAAGCTCAATTCTTACAGTAAATTAAATTGAAATTTAAATAACCACATCAGGCTAGTGACTACCCCATTGGGCAACACAGATGTAGGATCTGTTTTTGGAAATGGTATTTGCTGGGGCCGGCCGCTGATGTAGTGGGTAAGTTCATGCACCTCAGTGGCCTGAGGTTTGCAGGTTTGGATCCCAGGCGTGGACCTACACACCGCCCATCAAGCCATGCTGTGGCAGCATTCCACATACAAAATAGAGGTAGATTGGCACAGATCTTAGCTCAGGGCCAATCTGCCTCACAAAAAAACAAAAAAAGAAATGGTATTTGCTGAGGTGATTGTAAGAACTTTGCTCTCTAATGTTTTAACAGTATTTTAACTCAGGAGTCATTTCTGTCCTATAGCAGCAGCCTATGGAAAGAAGTAAATGACTGGGGGTACCATTGGCATACTGGCAGGCTGAGATGGGAATGAAGAGGAACAGAACTGAAAAAAGGCCATCAGGCTAGCCAAGACACTCATTTTTTCCTATCATGTTCTCTGTAAGATAACCAAGGTGTTAGTGGATTCAGTAGTCACAGAAGTTTGAGGAGGCCAAGTTAATTGCAATTATGTAGATTTCCTTTCTGAAGCATTTCTCAGCCGTAAAGATGCTAATATGGATGGTGAGTCTCCAGAGGAGGCATTGGTGCCAAGTAGCTGTGATCTAAACAGACCCCTTAGACTTCCTGGTGTTGTGCTATGAAACATGCTCTGGGAAATACTGGTTTAAGCAATGACATTTTCTGCCACAGGAGATGATAAACTGAAGGTCTGTTATAGGCAATGAATCTGTCCTCCTTCTGGCTTTCTGCAGAGTTTAAAATCTGCCTTTGTGCTTTGAGTCTGAACTTTCCTTTGCTGCGTTTGCATTGTTAGTTTTAACTCTTCAAGGACATAAACATCTGGGCTGCCCCGGCTAGATTGCACACCCTACAGGCCAGAGGCACAGGTGTGTTCTTTGGACAGTGTAAGCCTCTCTCGCCCAGAGCTGTAACAACCAGTAGGCACCTGCACCAAAGGCCTGAATGGAGCTTTTTCTTCCTTCTCATGGGAAAGGGTGAGACTGTACCTCTGCTACTACTGTGCCTTTGCTGTTGGCTTTCTGAGTGGTCAGGTTTAGTTCTCATAGTTGGAGAAAGGCTGGTGTTTCCTCCATCCATAATAATTCACTCTGTTCTTTTTTGATCTTCACACAGATATGTGTATGAATGTGCACATACTTATTTCTCCAAGTCTTTTTTTATATGACTTGATCAGCCAGCAGGAGACACACAAAGCAGATCATAGCACCCTGTTCATTTAATCAAGCGAGTTACTAAAAGAGGGGAACAGAAAGAAATGCCAAAATGAAAGTATAATCTTTCCTCCTCCTCTTCTTTCTTCTTCCTCTCTCAAAATTGTTCAACAGGTTATCAGCAGAAAACATCTGTCTCCAAAGAATAAACGTAATTTAGTTTCTGATCTTGGCATGCCCTCCTGGTTGGAAGGAAGAGTTTTTGCCACACGACAGAAGTGAAATCAGCAAGATGCTGTCTGTGAAGTTGAAATATTGAGCTTTGGGAGATGACAGTAAAGTAGCAAAAAGTGGTGGTTTTCTGCTTGACAGTGTCACCATTGTGAGACAAGAAAGAATCTTGCAAAGAAGAGACTCATAGACACCAGGTCTACAGCTGTCTGTTTCCGTGTCCTTCTAGGCTTCCCCAGTCACATTGTTATTACAGCCCACTGCTGTGGAGTGAGAGGCATCTCCATGTCCCCGGTGTTGGCTTGTGCTGATAGATTGTCTTGTTGGAAGAGAGAGGGTCTGCAAAGGAGGTGCTGTGAAGAGTGTCAACAGCCCCTCTGCCAGGGAGGGGGAAGCTCGGAGAAAATGCAGGGCCAATGGATGAGTCTGGAAGCTTCTTCTTTGTTAAGAAGATTCATGGGTCTCTGAGGAGTGGAGGATTCATATTCAGGGCTAGGGGAAGATATGGGGCGAAGCCTTTGTGTCCTATCTCCATCTGCTTAAAACATTTTTTTAGCTACTCGAAAAGAGGAGGTCCCATTGAGGCTTATTTGACCAAATATTTGCTCTCCCTAATTATGTACCCAGAGCAGCTCTCCTGAATGTTTAATGCAAACCTTAATATTTACAATAGCATAAGGAAGAGTTTATAATGTGTTTGGGAGGCTTCTGAAGTTGGGGCAATAATTCTTCTTTGCACTTACCTAAGACTTTTCTTCCTAAGAGACCTCAGCCATATTTACCTTAGCCACTGTTCACAGAAGTGAAGTGAGGAGATGAAACTCCGGAGAAGGGAGGAGCCCCTATCGGCAGCTGCCAGTGTGTTTTATAGGGGAGATACTTGGCTTTGCCAAAAGTTTTATGCCAGCCACAAACCTTTCTTTCCAAGCAGCAATGACAGGCAAGCCAGAGCTTACATCTGTCTCCTGAAATGAACGGCGAGGGTCACATTGGGTGGGGGGAGGCGGGCTAGGCTGTTGACCCTGATGGTGGTCTTCTGGCTCGGGCCCAGCCCATCTCTTTATTAGTCTCAAGATTTAGTGAGTCTTAATAAGATAATATTTGAAGAACTTGTCTGTACATTGAAGACTTTGGGGCCTGGAAGAACTGAGTTTGAAACCTTCTTCTATCCTGTGTATGGACCTTCAGAAGGTTGTTTAGCCTCCTGGGGCCTTGGTTTTCCCATCTATAAAGCAGGCAAAATCAACACCATTTGCATATGTTCAGTATGAAGATTGGAAAGGGTGTGAGTCGAGCAGCCGGCCTGGGATGGACCTTTGTGCCGGAGGGGTGGTTATTATTTCTGTCATCACCTGTAGAGCCTTTCAACACCTGAGGGCCACCTTCATGTTGCAGGTTGGATGAAAAAGGGCCTCTGAAATGATTTCCAGAGTTTTTCTCCATGCGATTCATGGTGTCCAGAACAACTTAAACTGGGCAGTTACTCGAGTCCCGTCTCCCCACAAAATAGGAGATGAAAAAGGGAGAGATTCTGCTGAATGCAAGTAAGGTAATGAATATGCCCGAGACCTCCAGGAAATCAGATTGTGGGCAGTCAACACAAATAGAAACTCCATCCTCCAGCACTGGATCTGTGGATCCAACTCACGCTCACTGATCTCAGTGTTGTGGCAATAGCCACTGGAATAGGTACAAGTGGCTACTGGGTATGTTGCTCTCAGGGAAAGCATATATTTAGGTGACTATGTATAAACACTCACTTTCTAGGGAGCTGGACTGTGTCAAGATGTCTCCTCATCTGAGGAGTCTGCTTTTCCTTCAACTTTTTTTTGTTAAATCTGGTGTGATAGATGCTGTGCCCAGCTGTCAGGTGGTCTCCGTTCTCTGGAATTTGTTTAAAATGAAGCCAGTTGTTTCTTATCTGGAGTCTTTGAAACAGAATCGCTCTCCTTTTCTCAATTGTTACTGTCTTCAAGGGCAGAAAAAGAAAACTTCCTCTACAGAAAGAGAGGGAGACCCAACCTGGCTTCTGAGGAGTCATTTGATTTTTTCTATTTTTCACCTGAGCAAATGGGTTTGCTTTCACATGAGCTCTGTAGGTGGGAAAACATCAGGCATCTTCAGGCAGGGCATGGCGTCCGTTGTTCTTGGGCACTGACAGCAAATGCAAGTAGATAACATCTCACCCAGAGGGATGACTATTGATGCTGCAAGCTGACTTCCTGTTCTGGACTTTTCTCTTTTGAGTGGTTGAGTGGGTGACTTGGCAGTTTGTAAATGATGCTCAACAGGGCTACTGCAAGTAGTACTTCTCATGATAGAAGTGGTTAACGAACAGAATAATAGGCTTTGGAGTCAGTTATAAAGAAGTATTGAATGAGTACTCCATTATGAGGTCTGGGGCCACAGGAATGAACTGGACAGTTAAGTGTCTTTGTTCTCAAAGAGAGCATAATCTAGTGGAGGCGGACAGACAATAAACATGGGAGCGGAAATAAACAAATGTAAATAAATAAGACTGGGGAAGGGGAGTGGAAGTAGGGAGATCCCTTTAGAGCCTTTTGATGTACTCGACCCTAGTGATACTAGTTAGAGCTAGGTGGGAGCCCGGGGAGGTAGGATTCGGCTATATTTTCGAGATAGATCCAGTGGAACTTGCTGTGGCTTGGCAATGTTATTTAACTTCTCTTTAAAACTTTCATTTTTCCCCCTCTGTAAAAGGGAGATAATAGTAAACTTACTCACAGTGTTGTGGTTAAAAATGCATGTATCTTTTAGTTCTTATTTAAATAGTTATGCAAGAACAAGCAGCTCACCCTGGTTTTGGGGGCAGAACCCTTGTCCTATCTCTGTGTGGCCTCTGAGTCGGACCAGCAGGAGTCTGTGCTCCTCTGTCCACAGGGACCAGCTTGGCGTTTGGCATCAGGAGGCAGCAGCTGCTTTCCTTGCCTGGTCTGCTGCATGGGAAGAGGCAGATGCTGCTGTCGCTGCTGCCACCTCTGCAGGGCCTGCTCCTGATGCGGCGGGGGGCCGGAAGTGAGCAGCTGGGATAGGGCGGAGGGCAGCCACAGGCCTCCACTGTTGCCCTCCCTCTGCCTGGTCAGTCCTGCCTTCTTGCAGTGCCTAGCAGCTACTGTGGCTGTGCTTACCCCTTAGAGCAGTGGATCTCAACATGTGGTCTGTGTATCCTCTGCAGCAGACGCACCCGAGATCATTGTTAAACCTGCAGGCTCCTGGCCTTACCCCTGATCTGCTGAATCAGAACCCTTCAGCTGGGCCCAGGAACCTGCACTTTCTGATGAGCTACCTAGGCAAGCCTTGTACATGCTAAATTTTGAGAACCTCTCATTTAGAAAATTTAATTTCGTTTTTGGAGTCATAATAGTTGCTAATATTTGCGATAGGTTTCTTATGAGATGCTGCTCAGTGTTTTACATGCCATAACCAAGTGAGAGATCCTAATAATATACTTGTCTTATCAGTGGGTAAACTGAGGCATCGAGGATTTAAACACTTTCCTCAAATACTGATTACAGAGCCAGTATTTGAACCCAGATTCCCTTGTCCATCATCTGTCATCTCCATCCTCCCTAATGTAGCGATATTACATGAGTGAATCTTCTAAATTTGACCACTGGGTGACCTCCTGTTATGTAAAAAATAGCAAGTTAAATACAGAATAGTTTTAAATTGAGCTTTAACTTCCATTAAAGGCTGGGAGTTGGCTGATTTTGACTTGAGCGTCCACCCTAAGTTATTTTAAGGAATGTTCTGCTTCATTCAGTTTGGTAAATCAGGCTCCATCGTGTGGCTTTGCTTCCCTCATAACCTTTTACCTGCTCCGCTGCTCTGCATCCCACAAGATGCATGTACTATCCCGGGCCAGTACCTGGAACATTTTCTGCTGACGGGCCAGCATCTGTGTGGGGTGAACGCCTTGGTTTCCCCCGGTCCTCCTTCCCGTCCATCTGCTTCTTGGGAGGCTGTGAGAAGAGAGGAATCTGGGGTTTTCCCGATGTCTGGAGGTCACTGAAAGTATTTTTTTTCTTCCTAGTGATTCCAGCTTAGTGTCCGAGAAAAGTTGGCCATCAAAATAGGACCAGCCCAAGCAGGTTTGAAGATAAAAATCAATCATTCCATTCATAGCACCTTCTTCTTTCGGGTTCCCATTGCTTCCAACTCCCGGGAGGAATTTGCTGAAGAACTGACCTCACACGTACCTTAAGGTGGAGAGAGATTTTCAATATGTGTAGACTTTTAAGTTCATTAAAGAATATGATTTAGAATGGGATGGGTGGGGAGAAGTTCCTACTAACATTTTATCCTTGCATCTCAGTTTCTGAACCTTGAAAAAAGGGCTACTTGTGCCCCAAACTGGCTCACAATTGCCTTTCAAAAGCAGTTTTGTTAGCTTAAACTTCACTGGAGCTGTGACCACCTTGAAAAGCCAAAGCCTAATCTTTATTAAAAAGTCATTTTAAAATGTAATGGTCTTTCACACTAAACATTTGCAAGTTTGGTTTTTTCGCATCCTCAAGAATTAAGACTAATTGTCCCGTTAACCTCTTGCCAAATGTTTCCATGGTGTTGGTATGCATTTTACAGGCTGTTTATAATAAGAACTCATCAAGTTTTCTGGCACGTTTTCAGAAAATCAGCCTATCATCAATGAACAACTTTCTCTAGAACTTTTATCTCATCATTAATTGGAGTTTCCTCTCTCTGTTGAAGGGCTGGTATTGAACACACATGCTGGAGAAGCGTGGCCGTGGAGAGACTACTTCCACTCTGCTCTGGCTTAATGGGCTTCAGTGATATTTTTAGTCCTAAAGTTATTCTCTATAAAAGGAGAGTTAAAGAAAGGCATTTTTGAGGTGAGACAGGACACCAGAAAGATTGAACTTTGTAGAAAAGAGGAGTCCAGGACAAAGAGAAAGGCCAGTTTCTAGACCTTGCATCAAGAGCAGAAAGAGGAGGCTTTGAGCAAAGCGTGTGTGTGTGTGTTGTACGTATGTACCTGATTGTAGGATTAGTAGGCATCACAGAAAGCCCGTGATACCCTTTTATTCCTGGAGTGGGTCTGGAATATCAACTCTTGACTGTTCATCAGTTCCTTCTTATTTTCATCAGAATTCTTAGGGTTACAAACAGTAATCAAATATTTAGTGTATCTGTTAAAGGAATAGCCTAACCCTCTGGAGCCACCACTTTTCCTTTTTCAACAAGGCAAGAGTACAGTAGGGTTCTGTAAAAGAAGAAATCTGCAGGCCAAAATCCCTGAAATAAGGACACAATGTCAAATTACATTGTCCACACTGAGGAAGAATAGGCGGGAAAACAATCAACGCTGTAACTTACTCCAATATTATAGGAACGTGATTTGTGCATTGACTCTAACATTTTAGATTTGTTTCAATCATAAAAATGATAAATTAGCCAAGGAGCCAGCAATTGATGTCATCTCATGGTAGCATAAATTTTGACTTAAATAAAACAAATAGAATCAATGTGGCTACATTCCCATCACTTCATCTTTATATGGTTTCTAAAGTTAGAAAAAGTAACTCAAATGAATGGAGTTTATGTCTTCAATTTTTCAGCTAAAGTTTTTCCAACATTTTCCTTCCAATGACCTCTTAATTTTTTCCCCATTTCCTCAAAGGCAGAAGATGTCTTTAATTTAGAGTACACTGAGCATGCAGATGAAATTGTAATGCTTCTTTTCTTTGGGCTGTTTTGCCACACCAGCAACACTTTCTATTGCCAGGGGTTCCGTTCTAGAGAACTCCGTGAATAGAGAGATTTGCAAATATTGTCTTGTGCCTGTGCAAAGCGCTGGGAAGTCCTCCCTAATTTAGGGACTGATTACAAGGCGTTAACAGGCAAGCTCAGTGCCACTAGAGGCATTCTCCCTGATACCATGGGAGGGGGCACTGAAAGGCACCTGTGTGCAGAGCACAA
Source organism: Equus quagga (assembly GCF_021613505.1). NCBI lineage: Eukaryota > Metazoa > Chordata > Mammalia > Perissodactyla > Equidae > Equus > Equus quagga. The sequence continues at coordinate 22,366,073 of NC_060282.1, forward strand.
GGGAATTTTGGAGAGATATATGTGACTTGTGCCTTTGAGAGCTGACAGGCTGAGTGAGCACAGGCTTGGTTAACATTCCAAAATTATCAGACTGGTCCCCAAAGATTTGATTTGGTAAGGATGGGTTTTTTTGTTGTGGTGGTTACTTCCTTGGTTCAGTGGTCCAATGTTCAAATATTGTTAAGAGTTGTTACAGAGTTTCTTCCTAATTCTTGGGGAGCCAGGCAAGTGGGCAGATCTTTCTCAGAGCCAACCATCTTGACGACCTTTCCTCACCACTGTGTGTGGAGAGTCAGAGCTATGGGAACTCATTCATCCATTCTCAAGTATGTTACAACTTCTTGGGTAGCTATCCTGGGCCAGTTCCAGGCTTTTCTGGTTCTTGATAATTTTTGAGGTGGTAGAAGGAGTTAAAACAAACTTTTTTTTTTGATTGCCAAAGAGATTCACCCAGCCAACTTCCAATAAGCTCCTTATCTCTTTCAGCTCCTTACCAGACACTCTTTCAAATCCTGTTCAGCCTCCCTCCCTCCACCCCGTCGGAATGTTCTTTTTTGTGTGTTAAGCCAGGTCACGGTATTCATCTGTTCAAAACCTGGCTTCTCATCTACATGATGTGGCTCACACTGCTCCAGGCCTCTCTCCTCACCCTGCTGCTTGTTCAGCTCATTCTGCTTCAGCCTCTTATGGCTTCTTCCTCCTTTCAAACACTCTTCCAACATTCCGGCCTTAGGGCTTCTGTCTGGACCACTTTTCCGCAAGATATCTACATCCTTCTTCACACCTGCCCTTTTTGCGCAAAGTCAGTCATCTGAGAGGCATACCTTGATTGCCACCCCTGCTGCCACCACCCCTGCCTGATTTTTCCTCATCACCACTTGCTTGTTGTTTGTCTTTCCCACTAGAATGCAGGCTCCAGAAAAGTAGAGTTATTCTCTAGTATGCTAATTAATCTAGCCTTAGCACCTAGAACAGTCCTGGCACATAGTAGGGACTCAGTAAGTATCCTTTGCATGGTGAACAGTGGTTTTTTGAGTTTCCCATACTCTGAAAATTACAATAGGAAGGGAGCTAGAGAAGACAGACAGACACCGTAAACATAAACAGAACAAGGCAAGAGAGACAAATTCAGAGCATGGAGGACCAGGCAGGGTGTGTAATCATGACTAAGAAAAAGACCTCTCCTTAAATATTATTGTTAACTCTGAAAACATCTATTTCTGTAGCCCTTTGCAATAAACACGCACATCCATTAAATCATTAGATTGCCCCAAAAGGTCCTTAAAATGGTGTTTAGTTTGTTAATGCCTATACTATTGAACTTGTTTGTAGTAGGGCTGCATCCATTTTTTTGAGGGGAAGAGAGAGTATTGTAAGTGCTTGTTGATGCTTAGAACATGCATGTGACATTGGGGTTACTGAGTTTGCATCTTGATATTTACGGTTTTCTGATATTTCTTATTGTAATATTTAAAGCCAATATTCATCGCTCCTTCTTCCCTGCCCTGCCTGGTGTCACTTATGGGGAGAATGGAAAAGAAAGACGGGCCTTGTTAGCTGCCTTCAAGGAGACTACAAATCTCGTTTGATGGGGAGGGGAGAGTCTTCAAATAAAAGTATTTTATTGGCCTTTATGAAGTGTCAAGAACATTTAAGACAAGAGCAGGAGAATGGTGCTGGCTGGGGAGCAAATTTAAATTTGTTTTTGTCTTGTGAAAAGCATCATTAATTTTGAATAACTGCTGGTAAGCAAAACTCTAAAATGCCCCCAAGATTTCCACACCATGGTCTACACACATCTTATCCTACTTATCTAATCAAACATTAATGTAGGTGCTGCTCTGGAAAGATTTTTATAGATATAATTAAGGTCCTAAATAGTTGACCTTAAGATAGGGAAATTGTCTTGAGTGGATCTGACCTAATCAGATGAGCCCTTACAAAGGGACTGGACACTTCCGCAGGATAAGATTTACCCCAGGAGAGGGATTCTGCCTGAGGGAGCTTCTCTGTGGCTGGCTTTGAAGATTGGGGGTGGGAGGTATGGGGGATGTAACAAGAAATGCAGGTGGCCTCTAGTATCTGAGAGTGGCCCCTGACTGATGGCCGGCAAAGAAATGGGGACCTCAGTCCTATAACCACGAGGAACTGAATTCTGCCACAGCCGTCTGTGCTTGGAAGAAGATCCCCGCCTCCAGATGAGAATGTAGCCCGGCTGACACCTTGGGAGATCTCGAGCAGAGACACCAGTTCATGCCCAGATTTCTGACCTACAGAACTATGTGCTAATCAGTGGTGTTATTTTAACCCTCTATGTTTATGGTAATTTATTACAGCAGCAATAGAAGATTAATACAGAGGGGAATCTCATTCAGATTCAATCTGAAGAAATAAATCTTAACTTTTAAAAACAAGATGCAGTCTGGTTTCTGAAAGAATGTACTTCTTTCAGGTATGAGTAGCCAATATACACAGCCACTGGGATCAAGTTCAGTGTCAGTCGCATGTTCCTTCAGGTCCTGGTTAAATGAATAAGTTAAAAGTTTTGGTAATTAGTAGATCAACTGTTTATAAATTAATGGGTAGCTCCAAAGTACAAGAGGAGATCTAAAATAGTTTCTGCCAAGTGTTTTGTCTATTCTTGGCACAACCTTATTCACGCATTATAATTTGCTTAGCAATCCTTCCTTCATAGACAGTACAAAGATTAGTTTCAGCCCTCCTCCGGTCTGAACACTGTAGTTTCTGAGTTAGTTGAGTTGGAGTTGATAGTCTTAAAAAAGAAAAAAAGTGCATAAAGCATTTGAAATTCGCAGTGTTGCTGGTTTTGTATAAAGAGATAGCCTTTGATGAATATCGTGATGTCCACAGACGTTTTTCTATTCAGGCAAATTTTAAAGTGGATGTGCGTAAATGAGGTCTCTTTCCTTAGACTTGAGCGAAGCATCTTTGCACAAGAGGCTGTGTGAGTGCAGTCAATAAACTCATGAAAATGGGCCTTTTGAAAGGAAACCACTGATGCATTCATGGCCTGGCTTTTGCATGAATGACAGCGTAGTAATAGGAAAGCAGACAACTGCTCCCTGGGCCACCACCGCCACCGTGCACACGCCGCATGGGGCTGCCCTCCCAGCAGGAGTGTGTGTTTGTCCTGCCGGCTGGGGATTGCGGTTTGGCCTTTTTGTTTACAAGAGAGAGGACAGCAGCCTCTGTCCTCCAGCTGCTGTGAAAACAGTGTTGGAAAACTAGAGCGAAGTTTCCGCTTAAGAACTCACCCTGGAAAAAACCCGCCCGAACAAACAAACCTTCCTTCATGAAAGACCATCTGGGTTCAAACACAGACCACTGGGTTAGAACCCAGATGACAGGAAAAACGTCACGAGAACAGTTGTTCTTTATCAAACTTTCCAAGTGGGATTTCCATATATTAAGCTGGCAGAGGGCCCAATGGGGAAAAACAGATGAGACTGACCGAAAGGCAGTATGTCCAGTTTGTAATGAAGGTTTTAGCAGTGGGATTAATTGTGTGTGTTGGTTAAAAAATCCCCATCTCTGATGGTCTCTTCTAAAATGAAATCGGTGCTCAGTGTCTGGCTTAGGATGTCTAAAATTTGGGGGGATTCACCATGTGCCAGGAACTGGGCTAGTTCTCAGTGCGATACTGGTGAAAAATAACACTCTCTCTGCTTCCTTGGAGCTTCTGCTCTCCTGTGAGAGAGAAAATACCAATTATTTTAAATTGGAATTTAAATATCATCATTGTACACTGTAACTTCATCATTAGAAATTAGAAATGTGACATGGAAGAAACTTACAGGGTATTGTGATACAAATAGGCCTGCTCGGGGCAGGCCATGGAGGGGGCACAGTGACACTAAGATATGGCGATCAGAGGAGGCTTCTCTGAGGAGATGGAATTTGGGCAGAGACAGGAATTCAGGAGAAATCAGCCTTTGAAGAGGTAGGGGAAGAATATTCCAGATGGAAGAGAACATATGCAAAATCTGAGGCAGGAAGGTATGTATAGTCAAAGAACTCCAGGAAGGCTGCTGTGACTGGGATGGTGCGCACTAGGAGGGTGTCACCAGATGGGATTGGAGAGGTGGACTTCATTGCACATGTTCTTCAAAGAGGTTTTGGTTTAGTGTCAGGGGGCAAGAGAGCCACTGAAGGTTATACAGCAAGGGAGTGCCATGCTCTGTTGTACATTTAAAAAATCTGTGTCCATGGAAGCAACCTAAGTGCCCATCAGCTGATGATTGGATAAAGAAGATATGGTATATACAATGGAATACTACTCAGCCATAAAAAAGGATAAAATCGTCCCATTCACAACAACATGGATGGACCTTGAGGGTACTATGTTAAGTGAAATAAGCCAGATAGAGAAAGACGAACTCTGTATGACTCCACTCGTAGGTGGAAGTTAAACATGCAGACAAGAGAACTGATTGGTGGTTACCAGGGGAAAGGGGTGGTGGGGGGTGGGCACAAAGGGTGAAGTGGTACACCTACAACATGACGGACTATAATGTACCACTGAAATTTGATAAGGTTGTAAACGATCGTAATCTTAATTAAAAGTAAAAAAAAAGTTAAAAAAAAAAATCTCTGCTTTTCTGAAGAATGGACGGTGGAGGGGAAGGAGAGAGGCAGGGAGGTGAGGTGACAGTGGAGCTGGTCGATGGGGATGGATTGGAGCCATACTTTGGAGGAAGACTCAGCAGACTTGGTGATGGATTGCGTGCTGGGGACTGGGCAGAGCAGAGGAAGGACTAGGATGATGCTCAGGCCATTTTTTCCCCTTTGCCCTGCCTCCTTCCTCTGTGTTCTGTCATCTCAGGGAAAGTGATAATGGGCTTGTGAGAAAGTTGATTGGTCTTTGCCAGAATCCAGTGATCTAGAATTCTGTGCAGAGCATCTTGAAGCCTCGGGACCTTGATAGGGAGCATTGATGCATCCCAAGCTTTCTTAGACAGAAAACCACAGTCATTTGCATCATGGAGGTCTCTTCATTACAGCTTTGCTGCCTCGGCCATTGTCTACAAGCTTCGCACTAAAGACTTCGGTCCCAATACATCATTGAAAACACCTGTGTTAACCCATGGGGCTCTGGGGGCAAATATTGGGAAGCAGACATATAATGAAACAATTTAGTTAAGTGGGAATTTATTTTCTAGCTTTTGTATGTCTCTCATTAAAGGTACAGTGGTCCAAATAAATGTTTTGTATGTATGTTTCTCCATGGCCTCTGTTCTATTACAGAGCTTTAGAAAGATGAAAAGAGTCACTTTATCCATTCAAATGTAGAGATTAGGGGTCCAAATGTGGAATATTTTTTTGTGGAGTTATGCATTGCGTGTTAACTCTATGTTGCCTGGTCTAGTTATTAAACTGTGGAGGGGAGCTGTCTTTGTCATGTTTTTGTTATTCCTTTTTTCAGTATCTGTCTACTGTGATGCTCTGGGCTCTTCCATTGTCTAGAGTATGTTGTTCTCTTTTTTGATATTCTTCTGGCATCAGACTCAATTCTAGAACTTTTGCTACCTGCCTTACCATGACTGCCCTCCCCCGCAAAATTATCATAAAAATATGTGCTTGTAATCAGTAATGAAGACAGAAATAAATGGTAGATGAGGATCATGGAGACTAAATCTGGTTAACCCAACACAGTAATATCTTCCTTTTGGGGCCAGGCCTGGGGGGCTGTAACATGAGATGGCGGGAAAAGCATGTCTCTTGAAGTCCATGCTGAGTTCTGCTGGTTACCAGCAGCAGAACCTAATATAAGTAACCCTTCTGCTCTGTCTTCTCTTTCTTCATGTGTAACGTGGGAACATCAACACCTGTCTCACCTCCATCACAGGTTGGAGGGAAAATCAAATGAGAAGAAACATTGAACATGAAGTGGCTTTGTCAGTTGCACACCACTCTGTTACCATCTGTGGTTGTTCGTGTTATTTCTAGATCAGTCACGGGAGTGTGGGTATACCCCAAACCAAACCAAGCCTTGCCAGAGACTCTTTTTTCTGGTGGTAATCACTACTTTCAAGCAAGTACCAATAGGTCAAAACTAAAAGTGTGAGTCATGCAACTGAGACACATTTGAAGAAAGATAAACCCTTCTTGACTATCCTGGGAATGTTTAGTTTATTATTCCTATATATGTCATCTGGAGGAGGAGATCTCTTCCCACTCCACCCCACCATATCCTCATATAGAAACATAACCCAGTTGGGGTTTTTTTTTCCCCATTAGTTGAGATAAATTGTGATTTTTAGGGTGAAAATTTCAGATAAGAAGTACTTTTACATAGTTGAATGTGACCTCTAGATTCTTCTGTGTCCTAGTATTTGCATTAAAATTCCAAAGGGGTGATGTACTGGCTAAAGGAAGGGGATGGGAAAAAGTCATTAGCTCATTACTCAGTTTTTATTTTGTAACCATTTAGAATAAGTGTATGTGTAAAATAGCATAATGATGTGGTTTTAGTTAGAGCCAGATGTGGTCGTTCAGAAATAAGTAAGCGAAGGGTTGCCAGACATTCACATTTCAGTGAGCATCCTGTATTGTTGTTTACTAAATCTGGCAACGTTACCCATGAAGCAAGGTATAAATTTCCGTTTATCACATAGCACCTACACCTTTCATCAGCAAAGAGGCTCCTACACATCATGGAGAGAGTGGATATTGGGTTTGCCTTCATCCGAACAGATACTCCTTTAAAGATCCTAGACGCTGAGTTAAGGCAACTTCACTGTTAAATATTGTGGTCAGGAATTCTTTTCCTTGAAATGAAACCCATATAAGCTCTGCCTATTTCTTCATTTACTCCTTTGTTAAATGCCTGGGTTACGCATAGCTCCTCTTATGTAGCTCTCTAAGATTGCTGGAGAAAGAAAACCTAGTAGCTAACTTTAGTGTTTGGGTCCTTAAATTTGTATCCTTTATTATGTTCCTGCCAAACTACTGGTCTTGGATATTGAGTATGGAGGTATTTACATGGATCTCATGCCTTCTCATCTAATCCCCCATATGGACAAGGCCAGGCAACGATTGAGAGGACCCAAAAACTCAACTGAGGGACTAACCAGTGTTTCATTTCATGCAAAGATATTCTACCCCTTCTACCGTCTGTGTTCCTTGCCCCTCCCCCCCTTTTTTTGGTGAGGAAGATTGGCCCTGAGCTAATGTCTGTTACCCATCTTCCTCTTTTTTTTTTTTTCCCTCCTCAAAGCCCTAGTACATAGTTGTATATCCTAGTTGTAAGTCCTTCTAGTTCTTCTATGTGGGATGCCACCACAGCATGGCTTGATGAGCAGTGTGTAGGTCCGCCACCAGGCCAGTCCCTCCTTGCCCATTTTATATGTGTTCTTTGTATCAGGTTTAGAGATGTAAAATGGCATGCGGTCTACTGTGAGCCCCATATTATCTTTACCTCCTAAATTTATTAACTCATTCTAACTCCATTGTAGCATCAGGCAATTTCTTTTCCTACTAGCACTTTCTTTTACTACTTTGCCATACCACTTGGTGTCCCTACTGATGGGACACTTGGATATATGACAATCTCTATGAAAAGTCTTAGGATTAAGAGTCATCATAAACTTTAATGCACTATGTAACAACGAATTTCTGAAGTGATCAGTTCCAAAAGATTCTGCTCACTGTGTCCAGGGTGCAAAGACTAGAAACTCAATATCCAGCGCCACTCTCCCTTCGGGGATACCAATGCCCTGACAGCATCTTTTTTGCTGTCACTCCTTAGCCCATCCAAGAGGGTCCCTATCTCTCTCTCTCCCTAACTCCACTAGGATCGCTCATCAACTCCCTCTTCACCTCCAGCCCTTCTGATTCTGCTGCTCTATTTTAGGATTAAATTCTCCCCTTTGAGTTTGTTAAATTTAAACTTTCATTGAAGTATAAACTTACATAAAGTACTGAATGCTAAGTGAACAACCTTATGAAATTTGTGCATGCAGATATCCATGTAATTACCATCAGTTTCAAGATGTAGAACATTTCCAGCACCCTATAATATCCCCAGTGCATTCTCTGTCAGTACATTCTTCTGTCTGGTTTTAGAGTTCATAAAAAAAGAAACCATACTGGATGTATGTACTCTTTTGGGTCTAACTTCCATAACTCAACGTTATGTCTGTGAGACTCATCCAGGAGGTTGTGTTTATCTGTGTTGGTTCTTTGTTCTTGCTGAGCAGTATTCCATTGTATGAATATGACACGGTGTGTTTACTCATTACTACTGTGATGAACGTTCTGGTTGTTTTCACTTTGGGCTATTTATGAACAAAGCTTCTATAAACATTCTTGTACATATCTGTTGACAGAAACAAACACTGATTTCTGTTGCTTACAGAGCCACAAGGGGAATTGCTGAGTAGTAGGTTATTCATATGAGATTTGTAATGGGAGAGATTGAATTTGATATTGAGAACTATGCTTTATAGTAAGCTTTATGGGGTACCTTTTTCCATGAGTTGAGAAATAGCTCTAATTCAGGTCTGAATATTTTTGTTACTCTTGGAGAAACTATTTCTCCAAGTTGGTAACTTTTCAACACAAATTCAGCTTTGTTTGTTTGTTTTAAGTCCTAGCCCACTTGTTAAAGCTCATGTTACGCTTTTCTGTATTAGCCTTCTTTCTCTTCCACATTCAGATTATTTTTGAAAAATAATGACATGTGGGTCCAGGGTCAACCTTGTCAGAGTCTTTCTTATAAAATTATTCCTGGGTTGACGTTGAGCTACAGATGACAAGTTTGCCAACTTATGTGAGGTAAAACTAAAACTAAAGGGAGGAGGATAATTTTTCAAATGGATTTATTTGGGCAACAAGCGTTTATGAAACACTGTATGAAGCCATCAGTCTGTCAAGCACTGTAAAATATAGCCATTATGTGCAAGGAGCTGACAGTTTGGTAGTAGGGGGCAGAAAAGAAAACCAGTGTTTTTAATGACCTTCAGATATTGCCCTGCATCTTAGAGGGAGGATGGGAGAGTGGGAGGATGTGGGGGAGAGGAGGTGGATGGAGAGGGTGGGGCCATGGGAGCATGGAGGAAGGGCGTGTGAGTCAGACTGCAGACTCTGAGAAGGCTTCTTGGAGGAATAGATTTTGAAGGAAGATAAAAATTTAGATATTTTGGGAGATACGATAGGGGTGAGGAACTTGTACTCCAGGCAAAGAGACCAAACAGCATATTTAAAGGAATGGAGGCATGAAATAGTATTATCCATCTAGTAGCCAATTTAGGAGATAAAACATTTTTTATTCCATTGATGGTGCTTTTGCTATATACATTCCTGGAGCGCCTCTTTTGGAATGACTTTCAGAGCTAATTTTCAAACCACACCAGAAAATCACTCTTAATACTTTATAGCTTTGACCCAAATGGTATTCCCCAGCTGGATACTCACCAGATTTGTCTTCTGAACACTTTCGGCTCGTTCCAAAGAAATACAGTCTGTCTCCAGAAGGTTACGCCTTACCACTATTGAGAACATTCAAAAGCTTGTGTGTGCCTGAGAACTCAGAAATCAATTCCAAAAGGCCAGTTGTGTGCAAAAAGCACTTAGCATTGGAATAAGTCTGTACCCTCGTAGGGTTGAGGTTCAATTTCCTAAAGACTTGGCTTTCAACCAACTTTCTATTTTAGAGATTGTACATTAAAATTGGGTCATTTTATACGGCAAGAGACAGTGGATGTGACTTGTAGCAAGCCCAAGTGCTTTTTGAGGAAGAACTCTATTCTTATAATATTATGACTAGCCCTGGATTGGTTAAACTGGCTTGTATGCCATGGAAACAAGGATCATCTGAGAGACAGCCTGGAGAATCAAAAGCAAAATCCAGTGATGATCTTCTGTGGTATCAGCCCGATTGGGGCAAACAGAAAGGCACATCCGTGGAGCAGATGGGGATGGAGGGTAAGAGAGCAGAGAAGAGGGCTCTGACAAGGCAGGAAGTGGAATCTGGAGAGTCAAGAAAGCTGGCCTAGCTCAGACAACAATCAGTTAAATGTCTTGCCTCCAGCTGTATATCTTGAGTTGACCTTTTCTTAGTTCATCGACTCCTATGACATGTAAACAAAAATAAACCAAAAGCCTTCCTACTGTCAATGTAGATCTTATCTCTTATTTCCCATGTACTTCATCAATCCTAGTTATTTTTGAAGATGGGATTAGTGTTACAACCCAGTGAGGTCGGAGGGGACGGGAAGAATGATAAACTTTTCACCTTATGTAAAGGCTTAATTTAATGAGGGACTAAATACTTGGGGCTGGTCTACATGGTCTAAAAGCTTACTTAGAGTCCTAATGAGTCACTTATTTATTTCCACTGTTCTAATAGTTCATGTGAATTGTTATCTTTAGTGTGGCTTAAACAGAAACACATACACCATGTACTTCTGAGTAATCAGGCCCTGAAATCAGTTTTTGCTGGTGTCTTTCTTTCAGATATATTTATAGACACTTTCTTTAGGGTGTAAAGGCCCCATATTAGACTAGCATGACAGCTGTTAATTTGCAAATAGCCATCAACACATTTGGGGATGGAGATCCCAAAGGTTGCCAGAGTTTTCATCACTTTATCTACACACATTACATATTCTCATACAGTTTTGGTTAGAACCACGATGACGGTCAACCAATGCCCACGGAGCCAAGAGGGTTTGCATTATAGCAGTTGCAGTGGAAGAGGTGGGACTTACTGATGATTTCCACTCTCCTGTCATTTTATCTTGTATCATGTGTGACCATCAGTTCATTGTTTCATGAGGATGTCTACATGGATCAAAGAGGAGTATCCAGAGAGATTTCACACTTCAGCATAGAAGCACCAGCACTTAATTTCTCACAAAAATAAAATATTTTACAGTGGTTCTACAAGTTCCACAGCCACCACCACATAGTCAGTGTCTGAAAATATTGTTCAGCCTTAAGGCAACATCAAAATGGGTCTGTTCTTGGTTTTCAGACTCTTTCTTTGACTTCTGGTGAGACGTATGGAAACCATTGAAGAAAAGTTACTGGTATCTGACTTTGCATTTTTCACCGTAATATGTGTACATGTGTGTGTTTTGTGAAAGTATGCTTTTTCGCCCCCTGGAATGGAAAAAAGGCACTTAGAATATAATGAAGTCGCACTCCTGACGCCTCTTCACCTCTTCCTACCATCTGAGCGCGAGTGGTTTCATATATCCTCCTCCAGCAATTGACCTTTCCTAGGTCTACCTATTACTTAGTAATTTTATTTGTGCCCAGCACCCTTGCCACAAATCTGCTTTTCAAGTAGAAAACAGTAAATATTCCTCTACGATGTTTATTGCTCTGTAAAATGAATGGGCAGAGGTTATAAAATAATTGCGTATCGCACAATGGATTCTTCAGCTGCCCTCCGGAAATTCAGGAACCTCTGCTAGTGCCAAACTCAATGTCATTTTTCTGTTGTTCAAATTGTCATATGTTATGGATGGTCCTCTTGGTAATCCTGAACACATTGGCACAGACCTCAAGAACATCGTTTTGGAAAAAATCAAGACAGAAGATAGCATTTGCAAAAAGAGTCAAACCCAGGTGAATATTAGGCATCTCTAATTTACATGACCCCCCCATTCATTCAATGGTTTTATTTGTGGGGGGAGGGGGAGGGATGCTAAGCATCTTTAGCTCTTCATCACTAATGTTACTTTGAATGGCTTCTTTACTTCCTTGCAGCTAAATCATTAATAATCATGATGAGTTTATAAACTTTGAATTTAATCTTCATTAATATATAAAACTCAAAGAGTAATGTCCTTTGGCTATAAATAGACTGTTTCTCTAATTTATCCTTAAAACTGCCTTTCTCCCTTCAGGTTTCTGTGGTCCCCTTAACCCTGAGAAGTAAGCGCCATGGCATGATTTTGATCAGGGAAGATGCATCAGTAACTATTTTGTGATTTTAGCCCCTGCTGTGTCTTACAGGTTGGCCAAAGTTTATCACATATTTTCCACTCCAGGAATTTGCCCCAGCTGCTCGGACGCTGGGGGCAGGGGAGATAGATAGTGCTGTGGGAGAGATGTAATAGATGGTTTTTCCTTTGGATTTCTATAGTGAGTGAAGTGGTCTGGTTTGAAATAAGGGCAGGTGGTTGCAGGCCACTCCCTTTCCAAACAAGACAAATTAAGATCATTTTGCTGTTTCGGGAAGCTGAGGGCAAGACTGCATAGGGGAGGGCCTGAGAGGCAAGCTAGGGGGCTGGGGCTTCCTGGCTGGCCGGCTTCCTGTTGTACCTCTGTAGAGAAGAGGCAAAAGAGGACATGACAGGACTTGAGGACCTTGTCTGTACTAAGAACCACACTAGAGAATCCCCCTAGGTTTCTCATCCTTCCTAGCATCCTGTGAGTTAATCCTTACTGCTTTTATTTTTCTAGGTGGAAGAACTGAGATTACCCAGGATTACATTGCCTATAAGTAAGAGAAAGTGGCAGAATTGGAACCCTTATTCTCCAAGGATAATCCGCTATGGGCGCTCTCTTACATGCGCACTCTTTCTCATATGTGTTCTCGGTTCATGTAGCTAAGATTTGCAAGGAATTTGGGATCCATCTCAGTCAAGCTTCTAATTGCTAAATCATGATGTGAGCACCCAGATCACCAAGAATTTCAACTAAACCTCTGTTTCTCAAAGTGTAGTCCGTCAACCACATACCTTGACATCACTTGGGGTCCTTGTTGAAATGCGAATTCCTGGGGCCAGCCTCAGACCAACTACATCATAAGTTCTGGGAGTGGGGCCCAGGTATAAGCTCTCTGGGAGGTTCTCTTGTGCACTATATTTGAGAGCCATGCAATATAACCTCTTTAGAGAGCTCCAATATAAAAAAGGTCTTGGGGATAGGGGTGACTAAACTAATACGTCTGCAAGCTGCCAGTTTGTGAATTCCACCCAAAGAGCATCTGTTTTTTTCTCCTTCTTTTACATAAAAGGAAACTGGTTTAGAGGGTTTAGGTAACTTGTTAAAATTCTCATGGCTTATTTGTGGTAGAGCGGAGACTAGAACCCATTTTCCTCTCTCCACGCTGTAGCTTGCTGCCTCCAGCCTTTTAAAATCAGCTAATCAAGGAAACTTGGATCCATTTCAATCCTGTCAGTGACCCTCCACTCAACATAAAAGATGAGTCCTGTGAGAACGACTGTTCTGATTCACACTCATTTGAATGTTGAAAAAAACAGTGCATTTCTTCAAAGTTCTCTGTAGGAGGTGGAAAGATTCAATAAGCTAGCTAAAAGGGTTTCCATCTCACACACAGGCACACACCATACACACACACACACACACACCCCGCGCCCCATACAGCCCGGATCTGCTGCAACATGAGAGGAGGGGCCTGGCAAACATGCATAATTTATGCAAGATTTTTGTGGATCTTTCAGTATTTGGAGGGGATTTCTTAAACTCTACTTTGAAACAGTTCCATTAAGATTAAGCAGAATTTCACTGCGGCCTCAACAGTAAGAAAGTGCATCTCTGGGATCCATGTGCATATTTTAACGTGAGGCATTTCACTGTTTGTAATACGGAGGATCTGACACTGTGGTTGGCATTTTTAGTTGGTAAGGCTGAACACACTGATTGCTATACAATGTTGGAGAAACAAAGGGTAGTAGAGATTGCTTTGGAAAACTGTTCAATTCAGTTAAGAAACAAATTCCTGAGTTCACTTTATTTGTTTATCATTTACGATGACTCATAAAATAGTGTGAAAGATGCTTCTTGGGTGGCGGTCGAGGGGGAAGAGACCAAATCCTGCTTGTTCGTATTTTTGCTTTGGGTTCCCAGTAACGGGGCTCCTCATGGAAGGCCCGGACCCTGCCTCAAGGCCTTTAGTAATAGATGTGGCTGCTTTGATTTGTTGCCTTAATTATTTCATTTGTGGAAGTCTTATCTTCCCAATAAAGATGGCAAACACTTTGGAATCGGCCTGCTTTTTGCTTTTTTTTCCTTTATACGTCATCATGGTATAGAACTTATTTTTGCTTAATAAATAGTTTTGGGTACGAGAAGAGATACATATTTAGTCTTTCAACTCTACTCTTGAGTGCTTTCTGTGCTTGGTATTACACTGACACTCCATCCAGATTACTGAACAGAGAGAGCTGTATACAATAGATCGTTTGTACTCAGATATTTATTGCTTTACATAAGGCAGAATGGGTAGGGTTTAATTAGGAATATGCACTTTGGGATGAGGTGGGCTTGAGTTTGAACCCCAGTGATGATTCTTGCTCCTTCCGTGATCTTGGGCAAGTTGCTTAACTCCAGGACACCTTAGTTTTCTCTTCTATGAGTTAGTAGGAAGTCTCAGCCATGTTGTAAAGATTAAGTAGCAGAATGCATGAGTAAGCACTCAATAAATGACAGGTGCAATGACTATTATTTTTATTAGCAAGAACAATCACAGTAGTAGTTCCATTATTGAAGGGGGTGGTTGTGCTGAATTATCTAAATGCTCATTCTCATTGACTTTTGACCTTTGGAAGGAACAGCTAGGCTTAATTTCTGGGTTTGATTTTTTTTTTTCCTGAAATTTGGTTTGTTCAGTTCATATCCATATTTTATAATGTTCCCATTTTAAATATATTCTCCCAAGTTGAAATTTTAATCATGGAAGTCTGAAGATGTCTCCTCTTCTGAAAGGATTTTTTATTTTTTTTCAATTTAATGACCGCTTCTTAAGTTTTTGGTCTGAGGAAAGGGCAGCATTTCCTTGGCTGTTGGCCCAAACAGACATAATAATAGGAACTGGTTACTGAACAGAGATGTGGAGTGTGTGAGTGAAGAGCTGGTCATCCAGGCAGCCCTCCTCCCACAGACATTCAGGTGCATTCTGGGAAAGTTACCTGAATTCAAAACACTCACCTTGATAGGGTCACCTTTAAGTGCCAGGCGCAAAACTTTAATGAGCTTTCTTTCTCATAATTCTTCTTTTCATGATTTTCTCAGCTGGATTCTTCAAAGGATTATTTGTAAAGACCTTTATGGTGTGTTATGATTTAATCAGATGTAGCTCGAATTTCCCAAGATGTGTTAATTATCATTGCCACACAAGTGCAACAGAGGAAGCAAAATGTTTTTCATTTGGGCAGGTTGAGGGTTTGTTTAAAATGTACTTAGGGCCATTAGGATCAAATCAAAATATAGCGCATGGTAATTATGCATGAAATAAAAGATTACCTGCTGTTTAAGTAGTCAGTTTCCTGATAATATTGCAATAAAGTCTTGAGAGAAAATTGGTTTCCCAATAGCAGTAGAACACCTTATTTAAGAGACAAAGTGAACTGTTTAAGATTGAAAAATGAAAAAGAGATAGGGAAAAGAAAAATAGATTTTATCGTCAAAATTATCAGTGGGTAATATCCTTAGTCTTACAGAAAAAGTATTGTTTTACTCTTTCCCTTGATGAAAATGAAGAATAATTTGTTTGCATTTAGATAGCGTGGAGTTGGTTTATTTCAGATTTGATTAAATACAGGAAAGAATAGACATCTCATGTAAGAAAGGAAAGGTGTATGTTAGCCCTGATATACGAGAGCAGTCAAAAGCCTGACGTCAGAAATCAAACAAATCCTGGAGTTGAAACCCAGTCCCCGTGTTTACTAGTTGCATGACCTCCTCCTTGTTTCTTAACCTCTCTGACCCTCAGTTTCTTTATCGGCAAAAAGGGGGTGTTAATATAACAGACCTTGTTTTAAAGATTAGATGAGATAATGTATATAAAGTGCTTAGGCAGACATGTTTATGGTAGACTAGTGATAAATTAACATTAGATGTTATCAAGTCAGCTATGGCTGACTAAAAATAGTCTGATAAGGGGGAAAAGTTTTAAACTTTGGAGCTCTGAACAGTCATATAATATATGTAAGGTAGAGATCTCGTTCTCTGTTGAAGTTGGATGCTGTTTTGTGGAACTGTGATATGAGGATGATGTGAGGTTTACAACGGTGCTGATGTGGCCAATTTTCAGTGTCACTCATTGGATCATTACCTTTTACCTTTTAAAGAGAATTAAATTATGAGATATACCTGTTCGTGATGATTTGGTTAGCAAAATAGGTGATTTCTGTGAAGATTTTCCTACTACTGACCTGCCCTTGAGGAACAAGAAATACTTTTCTTGGTTATTCCTCCAACAGGAAATCTGCACATTGCCCTTTTTGTTCACAGTGGGAGAAGTTTGTAGTTACTCCTCATATCTGAACCATCTGTGTGAATAGTTAACACATACTTAGGGTTAAAAATTGACTAGTGACAGAAAGTCCTTCTTTTTTTCTAATTCTAAAAAAGTAGCTTATTTTGGGGTATTAGAGAAAAAGTTCAAGAGATTCATTGAGTAATATTTATTGAGCCTGTTACATAGCTGGCAATGTGCTGGTGCTTTCACAGTTTTTATGCGACTTGATCAAGAATAACTGGAAGGGAAGAGGAAGAAAAAGATTTCATATGTATCAGAAAACTATCCTTTAAGTTCTAAGGTTTGTGTATCGTCTTCTGAATTGCATGGTATCTATCTCCAAGACCCTGAAACTGTTTAACCAGAGGCTTCTAACCCCAAAATGACAGCATCATTTTTGGTGGTCTTTGAAGTTAATTTTCCCTGTTTTTGCTGTATCCATCAAAGAATTAAATGGAGATATTTGGTGCTCTGCCACTGAGGGAGTCCTCGAATTGGCAGCACTAATTTGGCTCCAGGTTGTTAATTGAACAGTAGCAATCCGCCCATCTGATCTTTAATATTCTAATGCTGCTGACTGATGCTCAGGGCACCAGAAAATTTGTAACGCACTACGAAATCATTCTGTACTCAAGACTGAAGAAAGACAGCACGTCATTTAGACTGTTTTTTATCTTTATCCTCAAGTTCCAGAGGATATGCCGACTGTATCTTTCCATGGTCAAGCGAACTCTCAAACACTTCATATCTCAAGCTCAATAAGACGAATACTGAGAGTAAATTATGGTGAAATCATTTATTTCTGATTCTCCCTTTTGCTTCATTCATTTATCCAACAAATACTTACTGAATGCCTGCAAGGTGCTAGGAGACATTCTCCTAGGCACCTGGAATGTAACCAGGAGTAAAACAAAGACTTCTATTTGTGGGAAATTCACGCTCCTCTTGAATGGAGGTTGTCGGGATTCTTAAGGTGCCCTTTGCCTCCTGTGATGGCATTTGGAAAGAAGAATTAAACCAGAAGGCAAAGTACTCTGCAAATCATATTTTGTGAATTCACCTCTTTTCCCCCACCCCGCAAAACTACCACACATACACACCTTGGGAAGGGCGTCGGAAGAAAAGATAAAATTCAGTGTACATGGCAGTGTTTGCTGTGATCATAGCACAGGTCTCTGAAACTCAGTCTCCCAGTCTCAGTCATTGGCATTTTATAGAACCAGCTTTGACTCTCTTCTTGTTGCCCCCACTGGACAATTGCTTATTTTCCTGGTACCAAAAGTTCTACCTTCTCCATGAATTGTGATTATGGCAGTTACTTTTTCTTTCTTTTTCACATGCAGGACCCCAGAAGTCAATGTGGTAGTTGACCTCAGGCGATCCTTATAAAAACTTAGCAGACAAGAATTATAAGCACTTCATTGGAATTCTACTAATTCTGGATTTCAGATCAGCTGGGAGGGGTTGTCTAGACGGAAGCTTATCTGCTTTGCATTGCTATCTTCAACGATAATGTAAATTAAAAGGATAGAGGGGAAATATTTAAAGTATATAAGTAAACAAAAGATTAAAAAAAAACACTGTAATTCCCCAAAGCAAGTTCTTTGAGAATGCACAATGGTTTGTGCTTAAAATTAATATTACATATTTTATAGTTTTCACCAGCTTTAATCAGCATAATCATTGAGTCAAAATTATGGAAACTTTCATCAAATGAAGCTGACTCCCCAGGGGCTGGGAGGGGAGGTGGGTTGCATTTAATAAAAGCAGTTTATGTTTGGGATAAACAGCCACACACATCATACTCTTAGGAATAAAGTAGTTAGCAGTGGCTAAATTTGATGAGCCACATTTACAGAAGCAACATAAGCAGTCTCTGCTTTTTATAGCGTAGATTCCTAGAAAGAAGAGTATTCCAAATGGATAATGGCTTACTACAGCCACTGTGTAGCCTGCAGGGCATTCTTGTACCATGAGGTGGCCGTTCTTTCAATTCAGGAAGCTGATCCCCTGACCAAGATTACCTGGTAACTGAATGAGGGAAAAACCGGCGACCAAAACTGACAAATGAGCACTTTGGGGTGGCGCTATAGAAATGGACAAAATTTAAGGCAACGGAAAGAAGGAATTGATTGCCTTGCCAGTTTTTTCCCTTGCACAGATCATTCCTAATTAATATCTCGGGCCTCATTTACCAAAGAGGTATTGCATCACTAATGTATGAAGGATGTTTAGTGGGGAATTCGTAGTTCACGCAGAGAGTTGGGAGTTCTCGAAGACCCCATTCAACTATGAGATCTGTGATTCTGTGCAAGGTGATCACAAGGGAAAGAGTGGTTTATGCACCACGTTTCAAGGCAGCAGCAGCTCAGCCTGCCACGTAAAGATCCTGTTACAGGTGCGCCTTGTTGTAGGGACCTCAGTTTCTCTTGGAGGCTCGCCTGAGAACTATCTTTCAGGTGCAAGGCCAATGCTTATTTTCTTCAAGGATATTTGTCCTCAACAGAATACAGCTGAAACTCATTTTGCATGCAACTTTTTTTGTAAGGTAACCTTTTTTTTGGTGAGGAAGATTGGAAGATTGGCCCTGAGCTAACATCTGTTGCCAATCTCCCTGTTTTTTTTCTCCCCAAATTCCAAGCACATAGTTGTATATCCTAGTTATAAGCCACTCTAGTTCCTCTGTGTGGAGTGCCGCCACAGCATGGCTTGATGAGCAGTGTGTAGGTCTGCACCCGGGATCCGAACCTGTGAACCCTAGGCCACCAGAGTGGAGCACGTGAACCCAAATGCTTGGCCACAGGGCCCACCCTGTGAATTCTTGAAATAAGTGTGTGTAAGTTGCATGTTTGCAAATAGCATCCAGGTTGAAAAACTCATTTTAAAAGCTTGTAGGAATTCACAGGTATAGACTCATAAAGTGTCAACTCACCGCATAATGATTATTTTGGTACATCCGGATTTCTATACGCTGGGTTTGCTTAAATTCATTATAAATTTTAATTGTGAGGCATATTCAAGTCAGTGATTAATGTCAGAGATAACTATTTATCCTCAGGCCTGTATGCTGGGGTTCTCCCCCTGTCCTCCTCCATTCCATATGCTCCTTCTTTGACATCTGCTTCAAAATCTAGAGATGCTTTGGACAAGTAAATGCCCTGAAATTTGGTCAGAATCTCCTTAATATCAAAGCAAATGCTGTTGAGACCATTTCACCATTAAAAGAAAAACAACAAAGTATGTGAATGTTGAGCAGAGTATTGCACCTCTCTCGGTTTCCTTTTCTTGCTTCTAGAATCACAGGGTAAGGGCGGAGTGTAGAATGTCTCGGCATATTTCACCACTGTGGAATTCTTCTTTGTTATTATTTGAAAAACAAAGGCTTCTTTGTAGCCCTTTAGTGCACCAACACTCGCATAATTTGCCCCAGGCTTCTCATAAGTAGCAGTATCCAAAATTAAATGTCTAATTTCACTGCTTAAACATCCTCTGTCGGCTCGGCTCGGTATCGAGGATGCTCATTATCACTTCCCCAAGATGGCTGCCTTAGGCAGTCGATTCAGTTGAAACCAAATTGTAATTAAACACTTTTAGTTTTGCACACCTGCCTTCACATTTTTCTCTATTTATTTTCATGGTCAGAGTTCCTCACTGCACAAATCCATGTACTTATAATTGTGTACAAGGGAAGTGCACTGTGTTTCCTAAGTTTCATTCATTTATCTGAGTTCTTTTTCAGTCTAATCTCAGTTGAGTACCTCTAAGATGAGGTGATGGTGGTGGTGAATAATTTGTGTTTGGTTTAGGTGAGTAAAAACTGGGAGAGTCCTTTAGGTTTGGAGCTTTTTGTAAGTTTTTGTAAGAAAGCAAGGCATAGTGGGGGTAAAATGTTGGAGGGGGTGCATTTAGATTACTTGTACAAAATAGTATTGTTTTACCATGAAAAATGCAAATTTTATTCAATTTGAAGATAAATCCATAGCTTATATTTTATATTTTATTGGGTATTTATTATGTGTACTCACTGTGCTAAATCTAATGTTCTATTTAATGGTCATAACAATCTTGTGAGGTCTCTTTGAAGCTTTGAGATGTAAAGTAAATTAACCATGGTTATAGAGAAAGTAAATAGCAAAAATGGGCTTCTAGGCCAGAGGTGCGATGTGAACTTAGACGTCTGGCCTCCTTCAATGTGTATTCCTTACCTCTAACTCCAGGCTTCAATGCCTGATTCAGTGTGGTATGGACAACTGTATTATGAAGAAACATTAAGATGCATTCATTATGAGCTTGGGCTCTGGAATCAGACAAACATGGGTTCAGTCTCGTTCTTTCCCTTACTCTCTATGACCTCTAGTGTTCCTACCTATGAACTGGGGATAATGAATAGTTATCACGGAGAGTGGCTGGGAGGTTAAGTAAGATAATGGAAGGTGTTTATCTGGCACCTGCATCAAGCAGGTGATGATGATGACAGTGGTGAAGAGGATGAGGATGGCGCAGCTAACTGCCTTAGTTACAGCTAACTGCCTTAGTTACATTTACTCCTACCAGCCATGGTTATAGCTCGAGGGCAATTCTGGTAAAGAGCACTAGCTAGCAAACGCACAGAAAGATGAAAAACATCGAAGCAGAGCAGAATGATGGTGGCACCATGCACAAGGCAGTGATGGGCAGAGGTGAGGCCAGGGAAGGAGGCAGGAGCCTGGGCAGGCCTTGTGTGCCAGGTGTGAGAGTTGTCTGTCTCCTACAGGAAAATGACCTGTCCCCTGCCAGTTTGCCCCAGTGACTACAACGTTCCCAGTACTAGCTGTTCTTAAACCATCCGCATTCCCTCCCTCCAGGCACAGCCTGTTGCAATTTCCCAGTTCTAAAGTGATGCTGATTGGAAGGGTGGAATGTTAGGTCTTAGAGTTCATCTCTAGGGCCCTTTAGCTGGTAGGCTGCCGCAGATTGTGTAGTTAGAGCTAGATGCTTTGTTAAAGGGCAGTAATGGAATCAATGCAGAGAAACCCATCCTATTGCTGGTTCTCAGTGGCTTCAGAGTAGAAACATCCATGTAGAATAAATGGGAATGAGAAGCCAGAGATGGTAAGCACAAGACTTGTGGAGAGAAATGGTGTATTTAGGAAAAAATAGATCTTTGAATCTGTTTTTAATGGAATAATTTAAACTTTAGTAAATTACTTCTTTTTGACTGGGTGAGTTGAAAAAAGGGTCCACTTCTACTTCCAGGGACTATAAAAGTGGTGCCTGTGGGTACGTAGTTAAATGCTCAATAAATATTTGCTAACCAACGGACTCGAAGATTATTGAGTTTAGTTAATTATTGTATTGTCATTTTAGTTTAGAAAGCAAATAAGCAGCCTAATAATTATATTAGAATGAACGACTTAAATAGAAAGAAACATCAGTTATTAGTGTAGATTTGATTCAGAGAATATTTTGGTGACTGAGTTTTGTTTTGATTTCTATGTGGATTCAGTGTGAATGTTTCTCCCCTACCTAACTGTTGGGGAGGGGAGGTGGTGATCTGTGTTAAATTCAAGTGTGAGGGACACACTTGACACAAGTTTGGTTCTTTTCAGAAGTTAAGTTTTTATAGAATGTTTAGGGTCCTATATAGAACTGTGATGACATTTCTCTGTAGATTTCATTTCCAGAAGCCTAACCACACATTCTAGTAGTATTTCTTACTTTTTCTCAACTCTTGTTCTCCTGTGTCCTTTAACATCCAGAGATTGGAATATTGCTCACACAGAACTTGGTGCTTGGGAAAATCCTAGAGGGATTCCTCTTCTTCTTTAACTTAGTCCCCATTTCAATTCGCCCCTAAACCTTTGAAAATAAAGTGCACCTATTAAGAAGACTTACTAACAAGAGCTCTTGAGGTGTTGTTTGGTTTTGTTAAAGGAATTAGAAGCTGTCTCTTTCCCTCCCTTTCTAAAAGAACCACTGAGTTCAGCCTTTACCAGTCTTATTTTCACAGTGAGCTGATGAAATGGTTGGTTAAGGTAGATCACTTCAGTATCTAATGACGATTCTCTAAGGAGGCCCATGTCAAGAGAGGGAAGTATCTTCAACTGCACTGATATGCTTTCAACTTTGAGCTGGAAATGAGCATTTTTATCTGCTTTGGAGACTGGGCAAAGAGAGAAGGGAAAGAATGAACTTTTTACACTCCCTCCACCCCCAAAGCCTCCATTAAAAAATAAAAGCAAGTACAAATATGCTCACATTCCTTGAAAGTCTGCGGTGAGCTATTAAAATGTCTCATACCTTTGCTCTGAGGGCGTAAGCGGGACAGGGTTTTGTTGTATTGAAGACTTAATTTGGGGGGACCTTGAGGAGTTTGCATTTCTATACCAACCTCCACACACACACACACACACACACACACACACACACGTTTCTGTCAAATCCCCAATCCTTTTCAGTTAAGATTAGGGGTCTGCAGGCACAATTTTACAGTAAGACACAGTCCTGATTAGAACATTGCACAGTACCTATTAAGAACTTGTTCTCTTTTCCCTTCTAATAAAAGTTTGGATTTTTCGTTCCACAACTTTGGTGATAGTGCAGACTCATGGATTGGTAAAAGTGTATTGGGTCCCTCATCTTCTAGGTGAGAAACTGAGGCTGGGTGAGTGGAAGTGTCTTCTTCAGGGCAGGGCCAGGCCCGTGCCAAGACCTTCTCGTTTTCTATTTCAGGGTGTGCCTACCATTTAAGGCCCCATTGGGAATGACCTGCAGCTGATGAAGAGCAGCCTTTTTGCTCTGGGCAGGGGGCAGCACAAACTCATTGGCATTCAAAGAATTATTGGCTGTTTATTAAAGGCCCTGGCATCTCTTTAGACAGTTTAATTTAGTGGCACTGTTTTGCTGGTTGAATAGTTTGCAACTTCGTCAGAAGTAATGCATTTAACCAATTCCCTGCTTTGATCTTGCTGTCTTCGTAGTCTTTGAAAAACATCAGCAATAATGAGGTGATGCAGAATACTCTTAGAACATTCACACGTGGGATTTTCTGCTTTTCATATTTGCTATGGTTTCTCTGCACTTTTAAGACTCTTTCCCTTGGTTTGTGTATAACTCTGTGTGACTATTAACACAGCGTTGTCACTGAGGCACAAAGCGAGGAGAACCACTTTCCAGAACTCTCAGATAGTTCAGGTTATAAAGGAAATTATGACTGTGTTGTTACAGCCCAGGAAAAGTGAAACAGTGTGTTTCAAACTTGCCACTTCGTTTACCGAGGGAGAAAGTGCCTTGGTTGTAGGATTGAATTTGGCAGAACGCTTTCCAGCTCCCAGCCAAAGATGCCTTCCCCACGGAGGTGGGGATTGTGAGCCTGCTGTGCAGTGTTTCTACCCACAAGCCCTCCTCTTTCTGTCTTCTCTTCCCTCACCGAGGGTACATGCCCAGTGGTAAGGAAACCTGGCTTGGAATGCCCATTGCCTCCCACTTTAGAATCTTAAGGTGGCCAAGCAAAGGCAGCCTTTCTCTATTTTAAAATACTTCCTTGGGATCATTTGTGCCTGCTCGTAGGATGGGAGTTGGGTCTTCCAACAGTAGTAAGGAAATAACTATTTTTACTTTTTGTTTTGCTATTTTTAAAAAGTCCATACTTGTCACTTTGGGACCTTTTGCTGTATGTCATTATTTATTAAAAATCTTCCTTAAAAGAGATGCAGGAGGTTCAGATTATCTATAAACAAACAGCAGATATTCTAAAATCATTGTGGTTACCTTTTAAATTTGCTGCTTTTGTTGTTATTTTAAGATTCCGTCTTCTTTGAGTATTGTTTATGATAATGAGAGAACTAGTCATGCCCAGAATACATTGGGATGGAACATTATTCTAGGGGAGGCCAGGTTGGGTGGTGGTATGCTATTGGCAGAACATTTGTTTGAAGTACTTCACAGATGCAGAGTTTGCAGAACAGTAATAAGATTTTGAATTGTAACCCTGCTGAGCACTGGTGAGATTTAAAGTAAGCCTTCAGATTCAGGCCTGGGTTTGAACCTCCATTCTGTTCATTTTGCAAAGACGTATATTAATCTACCTAACCAGGACGACAGTGGTGGGACAACTTCAGAGTTGGTTCATTCCGTGGCTCAGGCACATCCATGAGATTCCAGGTACTTCACACCTTTCCGCTCTGCCATCTCAGCACACCAGTATTGGTCCCGAGCTGATTCTTTTCATCACATCAGGGCAGGGCAACTTCTAGAGGAAGTCTCCTCTTAGGAGCAGGGAGACCTTCCCTGGAATGCCTGAGCAGACTTCCTCTCAGCTTCAGTCCCTGGCGAGCAGGAGGACAGCACCATGACAGGAGCCATCCTCTGATGAGGAGTCAGAGCTGGAGCTGGGGTTAGTCTTCCTTGAAGCCAATGGCCCTGGGAGGAGAGAAGATACACAGTGGAGATTCTTCTAGAAGGGAGGACCGAGGCCAGAAATGGATGTTGGAGTGATAATCAAGATTCTTACCACAGCTTCACATCTTTACAACTTACAAATATCTTTACAACTGTTTCCGCAGTTGTAAAATGAGGATGATGATAGTCCTTAATGGAATTAGTGTGAGAATCAGCTGAATTAATACATATAAAGCACCTAAGAGAGTGCCAGGCACATAATAAATAGTCAATAAATGGTAGCTACTATTATTACAATATTGAAAGCACTGAAATCCATTGGTCTTATAATAAATGTTAGATTAAAAAACTGAGAGAGTTGATAAAACAGTTTTTGGAATGACCCAACCACATGGCTGCATGATGACCTGGAGGCAAAGGTGGCATTAGGTCTTGATAATTTGTGACTGGTCATTTGGCACATTGAGCCATAAGCACTTGAGACTTTCAGGATGGCATCGTCACCAGAAGCATGGCCCTGCCTGATAGAAATGAGCTAGGAGGAGCAGAGAGAGCAGAGCAACTGAGAGAGGACTCAGAGCGTTGATTAGGCTGTGAGCTTTATTGGGGTTCACAGTACTGGAAAAAACCATTCACTGAATCATGGGAGCAGAATGACTGTTTCTCCCATCATCTGGGGACCCAGGCACAGTTATGCTGCATGGTTTTATGAGGATGGATTAAAGCAGGAATACATAGATTTGTATAGCTTAGCTAAGTGACAGCTGAGGGGCCAGCTGGGTTAGAGCTCGGAATAAGATAATAGTCTCCTAAATCGCTGGAAGGCTTGAGAAACCATGGAAGGAATTGTTATCTGGGGCACAGTGGGGAAAGTGGGTGAAAAGAAAGAAGGCAAATTAATTAAAATACACATCCTTGGTCATAGTAAAACGACTACATACTTGGTTTTCTAACTATCTCATTCAGTCATTTGCTAAATATGGCTTGCAGTGTGTCAGTCAATGAATAACCTTTCCGTTACTATAAAATTGATGAACCTCTGGTGCACACAGAGCCAGCTTCCATGGCTTACTGTCCATTGAAGCCAATGCAGAGTTGAAGGTGGGGGGAGAGGATGCTGAGGCTTTGTTATGGAATGTCTTCTCACCCACATTTTTTGAGAGTTGATTTTTGTTTTCCTGCTATATTATAGATTCCTTTAAGGAATGCTGTCGTCCTCATCTTTCCATCTCCACTCTTTAGCAGAGTTCCTAGAATGAAGTACTTGCTCTGTGTTTGCTGAGTAGGCATTGAACAAGTGAACCAACTCTATTTTAAAGGTAATAGGACGCTAATTTTGTAATTAAATCACATTTTAGTAGTTCATACTTTATTACCTGTACAACTAATGCATGTGCTACTTCACGAAGACGGAATGTGGTTATGTGTATTTAACGACATCAACAAAAGGATTCTTAAAGACTGACTTGAGAGTAATTGTCCTAGGATGGTCCCCAAAGAAGCCACTTCGGAAGCCATTGGGAGCCATGTTTTTATGTGTTATGCTAATAATTTCTGATAATGATTTAATTTACTCTTATCTTAGATAGGGTCCAAGCCATCTAGACCAGGGGTTGGCAAACTTTTTCCTTTAATAAGCCACATAGTAAGTGTGTTTGGTTTTGTGAGCCAGATGGTCTCTGTCATAACTATTCAGTTCTGCCACTGTAGTGTGAAAATGGCCATAGATAATACTTAAACGAGTGAGTGTGGCTGCGTTCCAATGAAACTATTTATGAACACTGAAATTTGAATTTCATATATTCTTTTTTTTTTTTTAAGTTTTTTCCAACCATTTAAAAATATAAAAATTATTCTTAGCTTGCAGGCTCTACCAAAACAGGCAGCAGACCAGATTTGGCCCTGGGCTGTATTTTGCAGACCTCTGATGCAGCCCAAGTTGACTATTAAGTGTGCTGTCAGCAGAGGAAGTGGTTTGTATAAAGAGCATAATTTTCAAAAGTCAGGAGTAGGCCAAAGAATGGCTTGTATGTAGCCATTTGCACATACCTCTGTTACAGTTATAACTTCACTGGTTCTTGTTGTTTGACTTTTTCCACCCGCAGTAGGTATCGGCAGCGAGGGCAGTCTGGGCTCATTCTTCCCCATATTTCCAAGGGTCCAGTGCCTATGAATGAACAAACAAAAGCAGAAAAGAATCAGTCAGATTTACATGTCACAATAGGTGCTTGTCGTCACGGATTATAAAGGATGACATTTCTTTTGAGAAACACAAAAACAGGAGGCCCCCTGCACTGCTGTCAGTTTGTCTGGAGACACAGGTTGTCATAAATAGGCTTTGTATAACATCTGGAAGAGTGACTAGTGAAGGAGGGCTGCTTTAAGTAGGGAAATATGCAAATCATTTTAGAAAGATTTCCATTCTTACTGACTCGGGGTTACCAAGGAATTTCGGCTCTTCCCTTAAAAGAAATGGTCCTAATCGTGCTTGAAAATGTTACCTCTCCTCCCACTTTCCGCGTTTACAGACGAACTTATTAACTCTCAGGGAAGGTTTCCGTAAGGAAATGATCTCAAATAGGATTGGGTTTTTCAACTAGGAACCATCTCTTCATGTATATTGATGCTCTTATTTCTGACGTTGATTTCATTACCCTTATCCTAATTAAGGTCCAAAATTCAATAAGGCTCCCTGCCCTGTCCCCCCAAATACAAATTGCACCCTTTGTTTAAAAGTAAAGAAACCCACATTTTTTCTTTTTTCATTTTTGTTTCTCCATGGATACAGTGTAGAGAGCCAATAAAATCCTCTATTAAACAAATGATAAGGGGCTATGCTCAGTCTAGTTAAAGCTCTGGGCTGGTTTCCACTAAACCAATCAAGGTGAATTTGAATGTTATCTTTGAGCACAATTCCTAGGCCATCCATTTGATGTTCCAATATACTGATTTTTAGCCTCTTCCTATGCCTGTCTTTTCATCCCGTTTCTTACCCCACTGTGCTCCTCCCTGGTTCTATCAGGTTAAGCTGATGTAAGCCCCAAAGGGATGGTTCGAATTTGACCATGATGCTGGCACAAACACAGCTTTTCTTCCTATTATGGCCACTTTCATTTAGCCATTGTGTTGTCATATTTTGACAAAGTAAAGGTTCATTGTGGCAGAAGCTTAAGTAAACAGGAATTGGACTCATACCCTATTTCTAGGAAAAATGGGAACAGCAGGCGTTATCTGATATAATTAAAGTGTGTTGAACCCTGAACAAAGTCTCAGTGTAAACCCCTATTTGGCTGTTGCAACCAGCCGGCTTAGAATCCGTGATGTGAATTACCTGCCGGTTGGAAGGTCTGTGGCCTCTCCAAGGACGTGTCGTAGATTTTATGGATCCTACTAGAGATTTCCTTGGTAGTAATTTTCGAAGGATATTCAGATGCCGCCTAGTCTCCCCTCTCTGAGCCCCAGTTACTTTGTCTACAAAATGGATATAATCTCATTTCCCATGTGGGATTGATGTTGTGCTTAAAAGAAGTATTTTAAGTACAGTATTTAGCACAGTTTCTCAGATTAGCAGATCCTCAAGAATAAGTGACTGTTACCTATTCTCTTTCCTTTTCTAAACATCCCCCCAGAAGTCTTAATTAGTAAAAGGTCTCTTTCTGCCCAGGGTGAAATTTTTACCACATAACCTACTTCCTGTTTTATATTATTGGGGACTTTATCATATTATTATTTATGTATAAAATAGTTGAGCTGTAATCTGAATCCATTTATTTTGTAATTTTTTTCACAAACGGCTCGTAAGCAAGCCTGAAAGAATAACTTCCAAATGTTTTAATTTTTCTACCTTGCTACTTGTGTCATTCATATATTCATAATTTACAAAAAAGTTGCTGACGTTAAATTTCAGATTTACCTGCAAATTATAAATGTCAGCTATCTTTTTGGTCCACTGTGATTTTTCTTCTTTTTCTTTTCTTATTTTTTTTTGGTGAGGAAGATCAGCCCTGAGCTACCATCTGTTGCCAATCTTTCTCTTTTTTTGCTTGAGGAAGATTAGCCCTGAGCTAACATCTGTGCCAGTCTTCCTCCACCTTATATGTGTGTCGCCACCACAGCCTGGCTGACGAGTGATGCAGGTCTGTGCCTGGGAGCTGAACTGACCGAACCCAGGCTGCTGAAGCAGAGCGTGTGGAACTTAACCACTATGCCACGGGCGAGCCCCTACTGTGATTTTTCTAATGCTTTCAAATATTTCTAAAGCTTTGAGTGTGTAGGCTTATGATGGATCCATTGACTTCAAGTGGATGTTTGTTATTCAATCTAAATGTTAGCCAGTTTCAACTGCTTTTTTTTTTTTTTTAAAGATTTTATCTTTTCCTTTTTCTCCCCAAAGCCCCCGGTACATAGTTGTATATTTTTAGTTGTGGGTCCTTCTAGTTGTGGCATGTGGGATGCTGCCTCAGCATGGCCTGATGAGCGGTGGCTTGTCTGCACCCAGGATCCAAACCGGCAAAACCCTGGGCCACTGAAGCGGAGCACGTGAACTTAACCACTCGGCCACGGAGCCAGCCCCTCAACTGCTTTTTTTTTTAAAACTGAATTTTTTCTTTCTTCTGAGGATGATCTTATAAACAAATTGCTGATATGTTTATGATAATAAGGATTAGAAAAATTGATTGGGAATTTGCAGAATCATCTGGTTCTGAGGGTGAGAATGAGAGTTTGGGATATTTGTATCCCAAAGATACATTAACCTATCTCTTAAACACACTCAACAAAGAATATTAGTGTCGTTAGACAGCAACATTTAAAATTCAGGCCTATCCGCCCTTCCAGTTCCAAGTTGGAATAGAGTTGTCTTCCACTGGGGAATAATTTGTCTCTATTAATTGAGAACAAATTTGCATGGGTGTTGTAATTACACAGTAAATTAGGAGAATTTAAGATGCAGAGCATGTGAAAGCCAAGAATTCAAAACCTACAACTCAAAAGCACAAGTAGATTAAACAGGGAAAATATCTCGGCATATGAGTGCAAGCAGGTCCCCAGATAAAGAAGGTAAAAACACAAGATCAAGACAAATTACTAGGATTTTTCTAAAGCTCCTTTCAAGCGGAACGATTCTGATTTATGGTTACAAGCCATTGCTGGCTGAACATGGCAGGTGGAAGAAGCTATATTCATGGGGTTACTCCAGGATGTCTGGCTTCAACTAGTAGCCTTTTATGCATTCAGTGAAGAATAAATATTCAGGATTCCTCATGTGAATTTAAGCTTTACAGAGAATTCCCATAGCAAGTATTTAGTCTAGGTTCGTGGAACCCTGAGAGTATATGCAAAATTATATGATTGTGAGTTTATGTGAGGAAAAGGTCTAGAACTTTCCTTAGACTTCTTACTGGAGTCCCTGATCCCAAAACATAGGAATTCAAAGCTCCTGTTTGAGCAATGTGGACATTTGTTGACTTTGTTCTCTGTCATTTAAGATTAACTAAAGTTGCTTTCTCGCTTTCTTTTTTTAGGTGGGGAGAGTTAGAATGACTTTGCTTTCTCCCACCTCACTGTGGCTGCCAGAATGCTCGCAGCCGAATTTAGTGCTTCCTAGCAAGACCAACCTATTTGTCACCAGTTCAGAGCATTCTTCTCTATCTTCTACCATATACGTATTTAGGTATCTCTTTTTTAAAAAGTTGCCCTGAGTATATGAGTGTTTCTTGTAAGCTACCTTAAATCCTTTTTGGAAGCAGGTGGGCCATAAATAAAATGCATGCCTCCCCAAGATCTCAGAGTGCTGGTTGATTGATTACGGAATGAGGGAGGTAGCTGATGGAGGTATTCCCTCAGCCATCACAGGGGACAAAAAAAATAGCCTCCAAGTGTTTGTTCTACTGATGGCGGCTGGGAAAAGCCCTCTTCAAATGAGAGGCCCTGGAAGGGAGGAATGGGGACTTTGGCTGACCTCCGAAGTGAAACTAAGACCATTTCTGCCTTCCTGGTACTACTTTAGGCTAATTACTCAGGTATAATTACTTACACTCTGTTTTAATGCTTCCAGGAGGGTTGTGTCCTTGTTTTTGCTGGTTCATCTTGATCCCCCAGTTGACTTTGAGCTCCTTAAGAATAAGGGCAATCACTCCCTGTTTATTGATTGTTCTTCGGGCGATGCTTCCTGCATAGTAGGCAAGAACACGATTTAAGTTAATGATCAAGACACTAATCTCCCATTGTTGCAAGTTAACTTTTGAGTTTCCTACCCAGGAACCTAACATTGTCTGCTTTGGGGAGGATCCCAAAGTGAACCCCATGGGGTTGTTTGTGGGGGAAGTGTCATCAACTTCCGGAAAGTGTCAGAACTTTGTGATGATTTGTGCTTTCCCAAGACAATTTGCTGTACAAGCAATTTTTCCTTTTAGGTAGAGGTGATCGAGTTTAATTCACAGTAGTTGATCCCTGAAAATAAGATGCAGTTATGTATTTTTCATATAAGCGTTATCTGAAAAGAAATTAAAAAGTAAAAGATGACTTTGGATAAATGTCAAGTATAATTTATGTATTTGAACCCTGAACCAAGTGCTAGATCTTTAGGCCACTGAAATACAGAACATTTTACCCCTCTGTAACTTGGATACAAGAGTGACTTATTTCCTAGTGTATGTGGATTAAGCACATTTGTGTATAGTCATGTCAGCCCTTTCCTCTCAAATCCTAAGTGGAATTAATAACTTATCATGGTGCCTTGAAACAAGACAGTACAGATCTCTGCTTAAAACTTAGGAGGTTCCTTTATAACAGTTCTTGGCTCATGTAGCCCGTGTACGTCTCCAAAATACGTCCCATAAATGTCATGAAACTGGCCTCAGTCATCCACAGTTTCCTCTGTGAAATGCTGATGAAGCAATTGTGGAAGAAGGAAGAAGGAAGAAGGAAGCGTTCTCAACCAGGAGCCAGAAGTCAATTCTTTTTCATTTCCCAATGTAAGTTTCACTTTCCCCAAAGAGGATGGTGGAAAATCCCTCAGGACAGTGCCAGATGGCCCAAGGGTCAATGGTGAAGTCTACATGGGAACACCAGAAGTTAATCATTAAGAAGCCATAGGCCCCCCACCCTCCTCTGGATCAGTGCCTGTTGTTTGCTGAAACAAGCCTGCAAGCCTGATCCTGGTCCTCATGCCAAGGATCTGCTCCATTTGTTGACGAAGCTTTTCTTCTGCTTTCCTCACCACCCCAAGTTACATGCTGGCTCCTGCGGGTTGTTCAACTTCCTGGCTGAGTCTCAGCAGGCCCTGGCCTGTCTGTACCTCCCTTCTGTGTGACCGGCTTCAGGAACAGGCCCGGAGGGTGCCGGGATAGAGCACCACGCGGCATTTATGTAGGACTTTCTAGTGCGCCAAGCACTTTGCATTCCCTTTTGTTGGTTCTCACTCACAGCACTAATGTAAAGCGAAAAATCCTTACTCAGGTTTTCACACCGAAGGGGAAACTGAGATGGAAAAGTCAAATGTGCCTCATAAACAAGTCCAGGTTAAAATGAACACCCTGTAAACCTCCATCATACTTTTTTATATTAGATTACAGTTTCCTCGAACATAGCACAGGAATCTTATAGACTCTTGTCAGATATTCTGTAACTCTAGAAACTCATGGGAAAGTCCACCATCTACAAGAAGAGGGCAGGGTCCCCCAGATCCATTAAACTTGGCCCCCTCTGTCCAAATGGCCTCCGAGGGGTTCCAGGGAGTCCAGCCTGGGCAAATCTCCAGGGTCTCTAAGTGCTAAAATGGAGTCTCACAGAGGCAGGGCCTGATGGTTTGAATAAGGAAGGGTGCTATACAGGGATTGGGAGCTTGGGCATCAGTTCCTAACTTGCTAATTGTGTGTCTCGGTTACTTAACCTCTCTGAGCCTCAGTTTCCTCTTCAATCAAGTGGGAACAGTAAATCTATTTTATAGCCCTTTCATAGGCCTTGTCCATGGAAGTGCTCAGTAAGTTATGGCAATATTATTTTCATTATTTAAAAAATCAATACTTGTACTTTGATTTGGGGGGAGTAGATTTAACAATAGAAATAGTATCAGTAATAAAAATTGCTCGTTTTCTTAATATGTATATTCATCCTTAGTAGGCATTCTGACTATGATCTGAGTTTTTCCAACTTAAAAGTCATGGAATGGTTCTGTCTTAAAACCTATCATGTGTGTCACTTTTAAGTATAGTCCTGTGTGCATGGTTTAGCTGTAGCAGAGCAAAGCTGTTATCTAATGAATTTTCACTTTTTCACATTCATCCAGTAGGAAAGAAAACCAAATCATTTGCTCTGAAGAGTAGCAAGAGAACAGCTAAAAGTAACTGAGTTCTGGGCAGCATACTGCCTCGGGGGCATTATCTTCCATGCATCCATCTCCTTTCCTATAGTTAAAGGTAGAATTGGGGAAGGTCAACTGACTAAAAGCCAGTGCACCCTCCTGATCTCCCTTAAATCCATTAGACATGAGGAGAGTTTCTGAGAAAGGTAATTGGAACTGAACAGCCAGTAGATAAGGAGACAGTCACCTAAGGAACAGACAGTGGGGGTGAAGCCATACAGCTTGATGAGGTTTGCCGGGGTACCTGCTGGGGCCCTGGCATGGGGTACCCTGCAACCAGAGCAGGGTAACACAAGGAGACAGAGGGCTAAGCACCAGCTGACTGTCAAACGCGATGGGGTTATCATGCCCTAGCTACCACCTCCTGGCCCAGAGAAGGTTATTTCACATGGCAAATCAGAAACAAAATATACACCTTATTACGCATGTAATCAATTTAAGTGGTAAAAATACAAATCACTCATAATTCCACCTCTCAGATATTCCCGTTGATTGTGATCTATGTGCCCATATACAGATACATACACTGTACAAGTGCACACACACATACGTACTTTCTTTTGCAAGAATATGCAAAAAAGAATATGAAAGACATGCTTCTTTCACCCGACAGTCTACTATAGGTAATTTTCCATTCTAGTAAATACACTTCTATAAACATAATTTTTGTCTATGGCTATGTAGTATTCCTTGGGATAGATGATCTATCATTCATTTATCAAATTCCTTATTGCTGGCCATTTGGTTGTTTGCAGTATGCATTGTTATAGTCGGTTCTGTGATTATAATGAACATAGCCATTTCTTTACACACCTCCTTGGGTATTTCCAAGGATAAATAGTCAAACTGCTCTCCACAAAGGACCGCCCAGTTCACTTTCTTACCAGCAGTTTATATGGGTCTTTTTACCCCCAACCTTGCCAGTATCAGGTAATTTTCTTAAGAACAAAAAAATTCTTGCCAGTTTGTTGGACTGAAAAAGGTACCTTGCTTTAACTTGCACATTTGTGATTACTAGTGAGGTTGCAGATCTTTTCATATGTTTATTGACCATAGACATTTTTTCTTTTGTGAAGTGCCTGCTGATGTCCTTTACCTAATTTTCTATTATGATGCCTCTCTTTTTCTTATAGGAACTCTTTACATATTCAATCTATTATCTCATTGTTGGTTCTAAATCCTGGCAGAATTTTCTGATGACAAGGTGATGATCTGCCAGGATAGATAATATCCTGGGCACAGTATGATCCTCCAGAAGCAGGAGAAAAAGAAAGCTCAGGTACAGCGACTCCTTGGGTCTTTACCAATAGGAGGCTGTACTTTGGGGGCTGTTTAGGGATTGGTTGCCGTAAAGAGGGTTTGCTTCTAAGTGAATAGTTCAATACTGTAGTTATGTGTACTCAACTGGTGTATTTGGGAGGAGACAGTTACTGATTAGACAGTCAGTTACTCATTAGGACATTATGGTTCTAGCCCTGTACCTTTTAGTAAAGATGGAGCCAGAGGGAGCTATAGCTGCGAAACGGTTACAATCTAGTGTCAGGGTATTTGTAGTTTCAGTCTGGATGGTTCAGGGTAGAATGTCCTGTTTACATTAAAGATTTAAACAAAACCATTTTAAAAAATTGCCTAAATAAATTCTTCTTTAGAAAATACTCAGAAAAGAAGAACATAGTTAGGCTTTCTAGTTAAACTGCTTAGGGCTTCTGCATGAATATTTTCACAAATACACATTTAAGAGAGCTGCTGGAAAATTAGATCTGAACTATCTTGTTTAAGCATAAATGTGTATGTCGACTAGAGATTGGAAAGGATCTTTTTAATCACTGGAGAGCTTCTAACCCAGTGACCTCGTGTTACAGTGACTGTTAGGTGCCAGGGCTAGAAGTAGACCCCAGGCCGTCTGACTTTTTCTCAAATGTAAATGTTGTTATATCTGCAGAACTTGGTGGATTTTTGACTGTGGAAGTTTCCTTATCATTTGCTCATACCAGCCGCTGTGCTAGGCTCTGGGGCCTCTGCCCTGGGCTGTTACAGTCTCAGAGGGGAGACACCCAGAAGAGTTATGGTAAATGAATGCCTCAAGAATAGAGGTGGTGTGATTACGGTCCATGCACAAGGGTCCAGACGGCATGCAGAGAAAGATGCGATTCATTTGGGGCCAAGACTTAACAGAAGGAGTGAAGCTTGAGCTGAGTTTAAAGAGGTGGGAATTGGGGTTTAATAGATCACTGTGTCCTCTGTGTTAAAATTAATGAGTTTGGACATTAAGGAGGCAGCCTGAGGTGGCGGAAAGATCATGGGCTTTGGACGCAGTTCCCCCTGTGGTTGTATCCTGGCCCCTTGGATGATTTATTTACTTTCTGTGAGCCTCAGTTGTCCCATCTGGAAATAGGATGCTAATATGTAGCGAATGTATAGACATCGGATTGTGGAATTAGCACAGTGCCTGGCAGAGTAAATGGCAAGCAGAACCAGTGGGTAGTGACAGTGGTGGCATTAACAGTGTGGAGTGACATGGTGGGAGGGGGCGAGGACTGCTCAGCCACTTTGACATTCTCTAGTATGTTGTAAATGGGATGGCGTTAGGCTTGAAGTTGTGATTTCTTCCCTGTGTTTCATTAGAAAATGAGTGGTCGCTTGAAGAAAAGGGACAGTGAGTTTTGTGTTGGAAGCTTTCTGAAGGACCCATTCTGGGATAATGAAGGATTTAGTACGAGGGTGTGAAATGTATAAGAACAGAGGCCTTCTGTGCCAACCCTCTTAGGAGGCATGTATGGGATTTGGGCTAAAAAAGGTTCATTTACGATCAGCCCTTTCTTAACCGTGTGTGGCAAAGGACTTGGTTTGCTGCTGTAGTGACTAGTTGGCAAGGCGTGTTGCTGTTTCTCCAGCTGCCCCTTTTGCATCCAACCTCTTTCCTGGTCTCATTGTCACTGTCCTAGATCCAGCCTTACTAGAGTTTGCCTAGACCAGCAGTTTTTTAAATGACGAGCCGAGCCCGAGGTCTTCTCTCTCCTCCGTAGGTAATATTAGCTGAGTTCCAGATTCCAGATTTTGCAGGTTAGAAATTCTGATTTCCCTCTCTTCCTGTAAAACTTTCTAGTGGCTTTGCATTGACTACCTAATAAAACTCCAAACATCTTAACATGGCATTTGATAAATCGACTGTATTCATCAGATGGTCTAGTGAATCCATGAGCTGACATCCGTGACATCCATG
This sequence comes from Equus quagga, assembly GCF_021613505.1. Classification (NCBI taxonomy): domain Eukaryota; kingdom Metazoa; phylum Chordata; class Mammalia; order Perissodactyla; family Equidae; genus Equus; species Equus quagga. The sequence continues at coordinate 22,402,274 of NC_060282.1, forward strand.
CCTGGACCTCTTGTACATGACCGTCTCTCTTCCTTGGGTGCTGCTCCCCATCTTGCCCACTGTCATAGGTAGGGTTCCCCAAAGGCAGGGGCTGAGATGGGGATTCTCATGCAAGTGATTTATCGAGAGAATATTCTTTATGGAAACCAGTAAAGGCAAGAAGGAAGCAGGATAGGGCAGGGCCAGAAGCTGGGGAAAGCTGTGGGTTCACTTGAAGACTAACCATGGCCCAAGAAGCTCTGCAGCATAATGGCCTCACAGAGTTGTCCCACTGAGGCCAGAAGGCTGGCCTTTAACCTCCATATCCATCTAGGCTGCCGGCTGCCCTCTGGGTTGGGGAGGTAAGCACCAGGCATTTCCCCTACAGTTGGCACTTGTAGCCCCACCTACCAGGGCAGTTCTCTGGAGACATTAGCAGCCAACACTCAGCACACTGGGGGATGACTGCACTGGCCCAGTATGGGGGAACTGGGCAGGAGACCAGCAGTTTCTATGGTACCCACCATCCGAACTCCTACTGATCCTTCAAGACCCAGACAGGTTCCACTTGTGTGAATTTTTCTCTACCCCATTAATTAATTCTGAATTAATGATGTTATTGGCTCTGCTCTTTCTTATCAAGATCTACCTTGTCTTACTGTGGAATTGGATTAATTTCAGGCTCTCTGCTAGACTAGTAAGTTTCTTCTTGAGGGCATGATATGTTTTAATGGACCTTAAATAGCTACTCCCCAGACCCCAGGACTGTCCCTATGTAGCTATTTATATTTAGTAAAGGTCCTTTGAATTGAAATGAGCTGGAACCTTCTTGCAGTTTGCCTAGCGCCTTGGCCCCAATGGAATATTCTTCCACGACTTCCTGATTTGGGGGCTCTTCAGGAATGATACCTCAGGTTGCTGCCCCTTTTTCCCCAGAATTCTATAGCCATTGAGGCTGTACAACCCTATCTAGGTTTTTCTCCTGGGCTAGCATGTTCTTCCACCTGCCCCGTGAATGTCACCCTACTTTATCACCAATCAGCCCAGGCAGTCATCTGATGCCGGCATGGGCTGGGCCCCAGGAAGATGAGTTGAAACAAGCATCTCTTCTTGGATGACACTCTGGCTGCCCCTCAGAATCTGGTAGTTGGTAAATCCTGGCTTGTGTCATTCAATGTCATGGCTTATTGCTACAACAGTGAAAATTGTTGAGAGGACAGTTGAGACATCTTTGGCAAACCCAAGAATCATTTCTGGCAATTGAAAAGGGCTGCCATTTTGTAGTTGGTCTAGAAATAGATTCTGAAAGTTGCAGTTGTAATCTAACAGTCAAATGGAAACATTCATACATTCACTCATTCATTCATTCGCTTACTCAACAATCTTTTTTTGTGTGTGTGTGTGTCATTGATTTAAGTAATTATTTTTTTTTTATTAATGTTATGATAGATTACAACCTTGTGAGATTTCAGTTGTACATTTTTGTTAGTCATGTTGTGGGTACACCACCTCCCCCTCTGTGCCCTCCCTCCACCCCCCCTTTTCCCTGGTAACCACCGATCAGATCTCCTTATCAATATACTAACTTCCACCTATGAGTGGAGTCATATAGAGTTCGTCTTTCTCTGACTGGCTTATTTTGCTTAACATAATACCCTCGAGGTCCATCCACGTTGTTGTGAATGGGCCAATTTTGTCTTTTTTTATGGCTGAGTAGTAGTCCATTGTGTATATATACCACATCTTCTTTATCCAATCATCAGTTTCTGGGCATGTAGGCTGGTTCCACGTCTTGGCTATTGTAAATAATACTCAACAATCTTTTACTCCTTGTTTTCTATTTATTGTGTGCTGGGTGAGGGAAAAAATGGATAAGATATGGTCTTTGCATTCAAGGAATTTATAATCCAGGGAAGGAGATGGGATTGAGACAGATACGTACACACTTGCAGTAAGCAAAGGAACAATGGGTTATGCGCCTCTGGAAAAGAAGTGTGTAGGGCATTGGTTAAGAAGTTAGTCTCTGAAGTTAGAGGGCCCTGAAGTCAAATCCCAGCTCTGTTATGTATTAGCTGTAGGACTGTGGGCAAGTAACAATTGTCTTGGCTTCTTTTTTTTCCATCTGTCAAATGGAAATAACAACGGTACTTACCTCAGAGGGTTGTTTGTGAGGATTAAATAAGACTATCCGTGTAAAGTATTTAGCCTGGCACGATTGATAAATGTTAGCTATTAATATGAATGTTATTATTGACGGGCCAATTTTTTCGGAGGGGTCCATAGACTAGGTGGCGTTTGAATGAGGCCTTGACTTTTCACCGGCAAGAGAGGCTGCCAGTAGGAAGAAACAGCCTGGAAAAAAAAAAAAAAGTGAAGGTATAATTTATTTGGGAATTAGCAAGTGGTCTGGACTTGGGATGTGTCGATGAATGCTCGATGGGTTTCCGTGGGAGGTGAAGCTGTGAAGATAGGCTGGGGTCCAGTACCTTGTGGATAGTGAGTCCTCAATAAATATTTCCTGAATTTCTTTGATGTGTAGACCTTGAATTACCTTTTTGTGTTCATATGTTAACATGCATTTATGTTAAAGAATGCTAGTGGGCATTGGGTCCAAATTTATCTTATTGCAAAATAAAAATAATTATCACTATACCTCCTTTAACAGGTTGGGGATTTTTAGGGATTGGCACACTCCTTAGTCTGCACCGTCCAGTGCACCAGCTGCAAGTCACCTGGAGCCACTGAGCACTCGAAATGTGGCTAGTTTGACTAAGAGACTGAATTTTTTATTTGTTTAATTTCAATTAATTTAAATTTAAGCAGCCCTGCGTGACTGAGGATTACCACACTGGACAGCACCACATTCTGGAAGTTATTTTGGATGTCCATAGAGAGAATGGACAAATGCAAAGCATAGAGTTTGGGTTGGTGTGGGGCAAGAGAGATGTTTCCTCCTGAGGCTTCTGATACTGTAATTCCAGAAGGGAAGGACCACAAAACTAGCTGTTTATTTTGATCGGTTTTGTTTCAGAGAATATTCAGGCAATCTATGATTAGAGTAAGCAGTGTTTCAATAGAGTGCCTTGAGAAATACCAGGCTGATTACTGAGCCACAGGAAGCAATTGTCATAATCAGGCTCTGTTAATAAACTATAGACCGCAAGCCAATGTGTACACACACACACACTCTCTCTGTCTCTCTCTCTGTCTCTCTCTGTCTCTCTCTCTGTCTCTCTGTCTCTCTCTCTCTCATACTGTCTCTCTCTCTCTGAATCCAGCGCTCACTCTAGCACATAGTGCATAAGAGTTATTTTTCTTCCCAGCCTCAGATCTGAAACAAATGGGAAAAGGCTCTGAAGCTCATTGAATACAGGGAAAAACCTTACAGCCTTTATTGTGCATGAACAGCTAATGAGGAAACCCCTGACAAGAGCTCGCTTTGTGTCCTGGCTTCTGGCCTCTAGCCAGTTTACTTGCTTGCTGGGATGGCTATATTCAGGCAAGCAGAGTTGAGCAATGGCAAGGGGGCCTATGAAGAAACACAGGCTTCATAAATCAGGACGATTCAGCAAGATTCCATTTGAATTGAATCTGGGCCAGTGGCATGAGCGCTGTAGAGTGTCTGCGTGGAAGCTGACGTTTTAATGATTTGATTAGTTTAGGAAGAATATTTTTATGGGTTGTGTCGTCCATTATGTTAAGTACTGAGTGAAGCTGTTACATTATGATGAACTTCCATTCCCTACCTCGGCTGTGTACAAGTTGTCTGTGCAATGATTTCAGCCCAAGACCCTGAGGGTAATCTCGTGCAATCCTCTTAAAGAAAACATTGTTTAATGACTAAAGCTGTTAATCATATTAAGTACACACAGCCACTGGGAAAAAATGCCAGACAAGCATAAATTTAAAAAAGGTTTTTGATTAGCTAAATGAGGTGTTTTGGGGGGATGTTGGGCGGAGGAAGTTGTAATGGGGGAAGGCAGTGGATGAGGAGGTGGAGGAAGATAGTAATAATAGCTACAGTAATGGCGCTGTTTATTGATCTCTTATGTGGCAGGCGCTGGCTTGAGTGAGCGCATCAGAATGCTTTGGGCCACACGTAAGAGGCTGTCTAACTCCAAACAGTTGAAACAGTAAGGAAAATTTATCTCACATAAAAAGAATTGAGAAGGTAGACAGTCCTAAAGTGGTGTTTCTTGTTGTGTTTTGTTTGTAAATCACCAGTCCCAAATGTCAGGATTCTAGGTTGACTTCTCTGTGATTCTTTTGCTTTTCTCTAGATTTGGTTGTTTTTAGTGACATTTAATTGGTGGAGGAAAAATGGCAGCTGCCTCCGTATTTCTTGACCAGTGGAGGTTTATTTGACTGACGAGGTGCTTGGGATGTGAGAAATCCCAAGTAGATTCACATGGTATCTGTGAGAGTGGGGTTTGGGGATTGTAGATCGACAGCCCATTGGAGGCATTGACTAAGAACAGGCTTCGGCCCTCACCTACCCGAAGCCACGCAAGGAGTTGCCAGTGTGGAAGGTTTTTGTTTGTGAGGAGAATGCTGTTGTGGGCATAAGCCCCTCCCCCCACCAACCAGCCACCCATTGTGTTTCCTTTGCACCGGTCTCAGTGGGATTATGTTGCCAAGTCAGACCGCCATTCTACTTGAGCAAATATGGGTGCCAAGTTTTCCAAATGCAGGTTTTGTGGGGTGATGAACTGAATTGAAGAAGGAACAACCCCCGTCTTACCTTAGCCCTTCTGCCGACTGCAGTAAGATGTTATAAAAGCCGTTTCATTCATTCGCCTGTGCCTGGTGTTCTTCTATAAACCGGAAACAGGGAGCTCTGAACATAGCGTGTGCTGTAGAGGTTGGCGTTGATTAAATATTACACCTGCCTTTAAGGTTTACAACCTAGTATTTTGACAACCCAGGTCCTGTCTGTACCTGTGACTTTCTGTGCTAAGAGACCATTAAAGTTTAAAAAAATATAAAATAAAGCTATGAGTTACAGAAGTACGTGTTTGCATTGGGACATTCAAGAAAATATAGTTTGGATGCCGTGGAGTTCTAAGAGTGATAGGTGGCTAAACAAGATTTTTGTGCAGAAAAAACATTTAGGTCTGAGGGACAGAAGAATGGGGGAGTAGAAATGGGAGCCTAACCATGGCAATGATGGTGTTGGCTCTCTGCCCCTATAGCCGCCATGCTTTCTTGAGAGCCATCATGGGTGGTCGGCCTGTTTAACCCCATTACCATTTAATTCTCACCACAATCCTAGAAGTTTACAGGTCTCATTTTAGAGATAAAGAAATGGAGGCAGAGAGTTTAGTGAGCAACAGAGAAGATTTTCGAGCCCAGATCTGTTTTGATAATGAAGCACATAAGCTTTCTTCCTAACGATGCTCTTTGAGCTGTGTTCTGCTGAATCCTAAGGATGCTCTGGGATAGATGCATGTCTGGGATCAATTTAGGGAGAAAGGGCTGGAATGGCTTTGAGACTCCCAACCTCTGCTCTTAATTGGTTTTGTATCTTGAGTTTCAACATACCATTTTTGTGGAGGAAAAGGTTCTGTGCTTTTAGAAAATAAATAAACAGAAGTATGCAGTCCTGCACCACAGTGCTTGATCCAGGTACCTTTCGCCCTGTGGAGGGAGCCGGAGGTGTGAACAGTTCTGCGTTTCCTGAGCGCCCAGCTGGCTGGCTCCCCGTGAAGTTGCTGCATTCCAGCTTTCTTGCTATAGCCAGAAGCTGAAAGGCAGGGGCCCTTTGAAGAGACAGAGGAAAGCAGAGAGGGTCATCAAGATGAGAAGCAAGGGAAATGGAGTGTGACATTCCTCAGAGGGAATTTCCCCAGCGGGCATTGCCCCCAGAGCTTCCACACTAAAGCTTAATGAGAAATCACTTCCTGGTCTCTGCTGAAGCCCTGGGGGCCAATTCACACCCCCAGCACCTCCCCAGACTCACCCATCTCTCCTTGCTAGAGGCCCAGGGGCTTGCCTGCCCTCCTATTCTCTTATAAAGCCAACTGTGTACCACTGTATCCCTCTGCCTCCCTGGCGCCCTTCCTTTCTCTTCCTGAAGGCAAGTAACAGGCCTTTTCTTTCATTTAAGATGTTTACTGCTAAGCACTCTGGGGAAACAGATGGAGAACAAAACCGTGACAAGCTCTCCTTGATCCTGCTCTGTGTGTGTGTGTGTGGAGGGGGCGGTTCTGAAAATATCCAGGTGTGGCCCAGATTGAAGGGGTTACAAAACATTGTGCAGAAGCAATGCCTGCTGAAGGAGAAGGCGCAGACTGTCCCTGATGGGGAGGTAACTTTTGTCCAGAATCGGAGACAGGAGAGGAAGTTTTGCTGGCAGGACTGTGGCAGAGGGTCCCAGAGCTGGAGCCAGAAGCCGAGGGTCTGGTGCACTGTGAAGAGGGCAGCTTCAGGTAGAGCAAGGCCTGGTGGCGGGACCCCACCGAGCTTGTGATCAGGAGTCTGGACTTGGTCGTTTGAAAACAAAGTGGAAGAGGAGTGTGATGTAACACATTCAGAATGCGGGTAGTAGACAGAGTTGAGCAGAAAGGACAACTGTATCATCTTTCTATGCCCTGTGCCTTGCATTTCTTCTTTGCTTCATTTGTTCATTCAGTAAGTGTTTATTGATTACTTATAATGGGCCAAGGCTGGTCTAGGCACATGTGGGACACAGCTGTAAATAAACCCAAGAAGGACTCAGTTATCATGGGGCTTACATTCTAGTAGACAAAGAATTAAAAAAACTAGCTAATGCTTAGATTAAAATATCCCAGAGTGATGATCTAGAGAATCAAAATAGGTTTATGGTATGCTACAAAGTGACTGGATCTACTAAGGCCAGGAGGCCTCTGTGAGGGGGACTTTTGAGGTGAAAAGTGAGTGTAGCATGGTGCTACTCTTGTGAAGGTTGAGGAAGGCCACTGAGCAAGAATAGCCAGTGCAAAGGCCCTGAGGCAGGTGAGAGCTTGGTGTTTTCAAGGAACAGTAAGAAGGCCAGCGTGGCTGGAGTTGAGTGAGCAAGGGGAAGAGTGTTAGGAGTATTCATTTTGCGTTCCTACTGAGTGTCTTTGAACAAATTAGTCAGCCTCCCTGTGCTGCCGTGCCCTTGCTGCCAGCTCTGAGTCCCACAACCTGGATTTTGGTGTTCGCAGATGTGAATCCAAGTTCTCTTTCATTTTATGTTTTCATTTTGATCATAATCTTAAGAACAGTCAAAAAGGCATTTTCTGGGTCATCTTGAAGATCCTAGGACTGGGCAAAGCTGTGGATTTCCTAACTATTTGTGTTTGGTTTTGCAGTTGGCTTGTGCCAAATTGAAGGAAGTCACAGCACACTTCATGTAGGAAGATTTTTATAGTAGTTTGAATAGTAAAAGGGGCCAGGGAAGTGAGCCATCCTCGACATTGAGGTGTGGGCATGCAGACTCAAGAACCTGGGCCAGACAGTCAGTACCGAGGTATATTGCTGGTAGAATTCCATTTTTACATGTCTGTTTGCCACATTTGTTAGAAGTAATCGTAGTAGTTGTGTGCTGTAGCTTCCCACCCCCCCCCCCCCTCAGTAATTGGATTAGATACCATTTAAGGCAGCTTTCAATTCCTCAAAACTAGCCTTATCTTCATTTGAACAAAACACCTTTTCAGATTTACCCAAGTGACTGCTCAGAAAAGTCAGCATGAAGGGATTGCTCCCTGGTCTACATTTGGTTAAGTCGAAGTGTGATTATCCTGAACCTACAAACAAAACTTTGAAGTTCCTAATAACTTTTTGTTCGACCTGCTTACGTAAATGGAAGTTAAAGCACAAAAAACCGTCAATCTAGAACCTGCCCACAGCTCTAGTTTTCTACTGTAAAATTCAATATAGACCAATGAGTTTTAGCAAAGTAATCTAATTTCAAATTAAAATAATGTAAATTTCTTTGTCTTTAAAAATTTTGTATTTGTGCATAAGGAGTAACATTTCAGTAAAAATAATTTAAGTAAATGCATTTGCTTAATGCATTTTCCACATGGGCATTTTCTTCTTCAAATGGAGTCCATCATTACTTAAGGTTGAGAGTCGCCACTCTAGTTTACAAACTAGCTACAGGGCATTCAAGTGGTCAAAAATCTAGGACTCACATGGGATAAATACAAAGCTTTGGGGTCTGACTTGAGCCCCAAGAGAGACACTGAGGGGTGAATACAGTTACAGCTACGATGTCCCCATAAAGGAATAGGTATGATAAAGAATGGGATTTTGCAGTGTGTGGCTGTTCTTCACTGGTATATCTGGGGTCAGGCCCCTTTGGAAGCATATTTTTCAAAATAGATATCTTCTGCCTCTCCATGTCTTTTTATTTTTGATCTCTTGATGACTGATAAACTTGGTAAAACAGTCATCTTAATATCTAACTACTATCTACCCCTAGGAGTGTAGTTTTTTCCCCCCTCCCTCCCACCCTCCCCCTTCACACATTCCTTCTCTTCCTCATTCCCTCCCTCCTTCATGCACACATATCAATGTAGCTTATAAATTATAGAGATCTATCAATTCCTAATATCTCAGTCTGCCTTGTTCCTAATCATGCCTCTTCTGTGATGTGTGTCCAAGAAACTATCTATGTATCAGTCTGCTTGGCTGTTGGAGAAGACTTTGTCAGCTTGTCATGTTGCTTTATATTTAAAACTCGATAGACATTTTGCCATCACATTCTCTTCTCCTCTCCCACATCCTCCAGCCCTAATGGATGACATTTTTAGAAATGATTTTTGGGGTAGGGGGTGGACCAGATGTGCGTATTCAAGGATAAGTCTGCCAATTCTCCAAATGAAGACCATGTGGTCTTTGACACCTTGATGTGTGGGTAAATGGCCTACTCTTTTGGATATATGGATAAAAGAATTAATTTGCATTCAATTGACTAAATCTGTCTTTATAGCCTGGGGAGAAATAATGGTTGTCACTCATGAGTCCCCCACACACCAAAATTTCATTTGATACCTCTTCTCTTCCTCTCAGTGCATGAGAATCTCAAGGAAGATGTTGACTGGCCCACTGGTGGGGGTGACAGTGAGTGACAGATAGTCTTGCACTTCTTGATTAATGACAAGATCACCCATTTGACCAGTTCTTCCACGCTCCTATCAAACACACAGTTACAGATATAGACCCATGTTGAGAGAAGCATGTTAATATGGCTGTGCAAGCTTTGCAATTAGGAATTGCTGGAAGGATACTCATCTTTGGCACACTGCTTCAACCTATCCCCTGTGACCCTAATAGGGAATAGTTCTGGGGAGTCTGGCATGATGACTTACCAGAAAAATCTATTGAGCCTGCTTATAATTCTTTGATTTTTTTGGTCATTATTTTCCATCAGTTCATTTATACAACAAATATTAAGCTCCCACTCTGTGTCTAAGAACTGCCTTTCTTGCTAATCTGTGAGCAGGACAATGGGGTGAGGATGTGTTTGTTTATTGTTGTGTCCCCTGTGTCTTTCACATTGCATTGCATGGAGTAGGTACTCATACTCATATTTGTACACGAAGTGATGGGGGAAGTACAGAGAGAATGTGATGCTTTCTATGTGTAGGCCAGCTGCCTGTAGATCATCGTTTTTTGAGCTTGTGTGTAGTGTCTTCGCCGCACATGTGTTTCTTTTCCTTCCTTGGAATAGCTTTATCTTGAGCTCAGCATTGCAGGCACCACAATAGAGAACACAACTTGGTCAGGCTTAACCCATAAACAGATGACACTTATTGAGCACTCACTGGATACTTATCGCTCTTCCTTGCACTGTGCATCTATGAACTCATTTCCTCCTCCCAAAGACTTATGAATTGTATGCCTCCATTAGCCCCCGACTTGACAAAGCCGAAGATCAGAAGGGGCTCTCGGTCAGCTCAAGTGATCTACCATAAAGGAGCCTTATTTAATCAACTTGGCTCAGTTATTTCAATTTTCAGTTTGCCTTTGGATTTGGGTTGTTTTGATGGGAGCAAAACTTAAAGTCCTGGGCCTTTCATGCTCATTTTAGTCTGTGTCACAAGTACTTGTTCCATAAAGGAATGCCCTCACTTTTACTTTTCTCTTTAAGAAAATTCCTACTCTGTAATGCATTGGTTTAATCTTTTTGTTTTTGAAATATTGGCAGATGTATGAAGAGACCCTGCAGGCTCTGAGTACATGCATCTCTGGTCATGTCTGACAGACACACAGGCCCTGGCCTGAGGTTTCACACATTCCAGGGTTACCAGGCAGGGAGACTTGTTATGACCAATTTCTGTTGGATGTGAGATCTGAGCCAGTTGCCAGCAAGATCTCTCAGCCTCCCTCAATTGTTGTGTTCTAAATAAATGTTATTGTTCTTATTATCATCTTTGTTATTTTGCAATCCCTGTTTGATTTTTCCGGACAGGCATTTCTTCCTTGAAAGATTAAAAAGAAATCCGAAGATTTTTGAGAAAGTTTAAGTCAACAAAACATCAGAAGTTTAAGATCCTGTGTCTAGTGAGATATAATTTATTTTATTGCCTTTTTTGTTTGTGCATTTATTCCTTCATGCATGCATTCAACCAAATATTTACTCTATGCCGACAGTGTGCCAGACACTGTGCAGAGGTCTGATTTACAGTCAGGAGCCAGACAAACTCCTGCCCTGGTTCATTTAGCTCATCAAATGGAACTTAAAGTAGTTGAAAGAGCAATGGCCTTGGTTTTATCCTATCTTCCAGGAACTAACTGTTCATTCTTTGGTGAGTCACCCAAATGTCTAGATTCTTCACCTGCAAAATGAGGCTGTTGAGCTACATGTTCTCTATCAACTCCAAAGGTCTATGATATTTATGATAAGGGATGTGCTTACCTAGTGAAGATCAGTATCAGCATTCATATCAGGCCTGTTCAATAAGGAGGAAGTTGACTTTTCAACTCAAGCCTATACTGAACAAGTAACATTCCCTATTCTGCGTCTAGGAGTCTCATTTGACCACGGTGGCTGATAGGAAAGGGATTGTTCATAAGCCAGTGACACTAATACTTGCAGGTTTTAGCTTGCAAGCAGGACCAACTACATCATTTACCGTCTAGCACAAAGTGAAAATGCAGGCCCCTTGTTCAAAAATTAAGAATTTCAAGACACAGCAGTGCAGGGTTCCTGTGTCACTGCATGGGTTATGTGTTTGTGAAGCCAGCCTTACCTGCAAATGAATCTGACTGAAGACAGAAGTATCTTCCTATTTCGTAAGCAGATTAAGTGGGTACATTACTGTTGGACACTGTGTTATTATTTTTGTTATTATTACTGTGATTACTATTTTAAAAGACACTGTCCCCTAGGCCCATCTTCTAAGAGTGTAAACTCCTTGAGAGAGGGACTACAGCTTACTCAGTGTCTGATTTCCCTCAGCCAGATAACTGGCGTGATGTGTTTGCTGAATGAGGTGAATGAAGTCAGGGTAACGTTGACGAAGGTGTTTGTGGGAACCAAGATGGGCTGTTTGGTGAGGTGCAAGGGAAGAGTCCTAAAACAGTGAGATGTTTTTGTTTTGTTTTAAACCTTTTTGATGCAACACAAATCAGTATTTTTGTTGCTAGTTGGGACTTCATGAAAGATGATAGCCAGCTGAGGTGGAGCTGAGAAAATCAGTGAGTGAATTGTACAGGCTTGCAGGGTTCATAATTCTGCATTTATTCTGTGTGGTATTTTAACTGAATGGTTTTCTTACAGGGGATAGTTATTACTGTGCATATCCCACGTGGCAGAGAACCCAAAAGAGGGCTCGCTGAAGGAGCCATAAATTGCACATATAAATAGCTGGAATTTCGAGTGTTGGTAAAACCTCTGAGGGGAGATTGATGAAATACGTTGTGACATTCAGGGCTTTAGTTGCTAGTTTTCTTCTAGAATGTTTGGCAGGTCTTTAACCAAGAGACATCAACATTGCAGTTATTTTCAATAACCTGGACTCTCTAGGAAAATTTAGAAATCCATCCAAATAGAAGGTACATAAAGATGTTTATAGCAAAGCCTTTTCTATAAGTTTTGTTTGTTGGGTATGGACCTTCGAAACCCATGGAGGTGAACTGTCCACCCTCTTACCTTGCCTTGTTCTGCTTGACCTCTTATATTGTGGCTTTGGCTTCAGTGACCCTGCCCCACCCCTCACCCCAATTTCCTAGAAGCATTGTCTTGATGAGCCAATGCATTTAGGTCCTTTGAATTTACTCGGTAATTTTGGCAATTAATGACTTCTTATGGACTCAGTTCTCAGGCACCACAACCACATCCCTGCACCTAGCCATGGCTCCCTGCATTCATGACAAAGCCTGACTGATGGAATGGTGTAAAGAAAGAAGGGGAATCTTGTCTGAAGAGCAGTCGGTTAGTTGGGCATTGAAGAGGAGGCCCTATCTGGGATTTTACCTCGTCTGTCTTAAAAGACACTCAACTGAGTCCTTACTCCTAGGCTCACAGGCTGTAAAGCAGTGGTCAGCGTAGATCCATTTAGGGGCCAATAAATCTGTCTGAAATATTTTGAGTACAAGAGGAGGGAACGGGATAGAGAAAAAGAGAAGTTCTACCACCCTAGTGATCTAAAGAACAAGGTCAGAGTTTGCCATGACAGTTGCGTTGGGATTGTACTGAGGTTATAGACTATGCTCCTGTGAAGAGGCTCACAGTTCCCCTTAGAGCAGAGGGTCAACATGCTGGAGAGAGAAGAGCGCTGTTGAGATCACTTAACCTTCTGGGTCTCAGTTTCCTTAGCTTTAAAATGAAGAAGCTAAAACAGACAATGTGTGAAATGGCTGTTGCAAGATACTAGGGATGAAAGCAATTTCTTGTTTTTAAGCCCAAATTACTTCAGCTATATTCTCATAGACCTGGAGTCCTGTGCTTTCCATAACTGGAAAAGGCTTGGGGAATGGTGGCAGGTTACGGCACCATTTGTCTGCAGGCTTTTGAGAGCAAGATACTTTTCACTGCAGACTTCTGCTCTAACTCTGGAATATACTAAGTTTCCCCTGTAATAATAAGTTTGGCTTTTTAAATTTTTTTGGTTCGTTGATCCATTCATTCTTTCAAGCCTTATATGCCAAGGACTATACTAAATGCTGTGGAAAGAATGACAAATAAGACAGACACAGCTCCTGTCCTCAAAGCTCTTACTGCCTTCTCCTATCACAGGGGGAAAGCCATAGAATATATACCATGGGTGAGGGGGAGTGACATTGTATTTATAAAACATTCCAAATGCATTCTCATTTCTAGTCTAAAGATTTCCACTGTGGCATTGGGATGGCATTAATATAATCCCTTCCCACTTAAAAGCTTTCAGATCTATCTTTTGGGATATTTTCCTCCATGGAAACATAGCTCTATGTTTATATTGAAAATCACTGAAGAGCCAAAATTAACAGAACACATACTTGTGAGTTTTAATTTATTAGGGAAATGCAGAGTGGCAGAGTTTTGGGCATCCTATAGTGAGCCCATTATGTTTCAAAAGTTGTATATATTTCAAGAGCCATTTACTTGTCTACTCTATTAATAACGCCTATCTATAATATACAATCCCCTTTGAACTAGCAGACTCCAATATGCAGAATAAAGGGATGTTAATTTCACCTAATCTTTATCAGACTTGGGTTAGGTTTTATGTCCTTTCAAACCATATTGGACCAGATTTCTCCTTCACCCTCCCCCACTTCCCTCTAAGTCTGTTGTTTAGAAGGCACTATTTCTCTGGATATTCTGCTTACTCTGTGTTGTCCTGTAGTGATAGTTATTTTTCTCTGAAGCACATGATGTAACCAAGGAGGCCAGTGTGAGGTCAGTGGTACCCACATAGGACAGTAATTACTGGTAACTGCTGACTGCCTTTGTGCTCAGAAGATCTGGAAAGATGTTGCTTAAAGGTGAAAACAGATCATTTCCTTTCAGTTTCTGTTAGCAATACAACCTACCATGTTCCCACGTGTCGTCAGTTCCTCCGATCCAAAGGCCTCCTTTAAGTACAAGCTAGGCAGCGTTGGGACCAGAACCCAGCTGTTTTTAACTCCCAATCTGGGAGTCCTCTCCAGTACATCAGTGATGGCGAATACATGTCCCTGTGTTGTCCTTCTCCCTCCTGTGTCACCCCTAACACTGACTCATTGGTGAGCTCATTCCAAGATACAGCATCAGAGTCGTTCTCAATGGGGTGCTTCATGCTACAACTACCAGTTGAGTAGAGTTTTATTCCAGATCATACTTGAGGGAGGGAGCAGAGAAGAGGGTCATCGTTATACTCCTTGTTGCTTCTCTAAGTCAGTTAAACATACTGATAATCCTAAGTCCCGTCTAGCATTAGCATTAGAAAATGTTGCCTGTTTATCCTGTGTTAAGTCCAGTGCATGTTCTTTGCAGCAAACAATAGAAACTGACTTTGGCTGAATTCACTAGGTAAAGAAATTACTGAGGAATATTGGACAGTTCACAGTACTGACAGGATGGTTAGGACTAGGCTGGAAATAGCGGTTGGAACCCTGACAGGGTCCTGCTCAGGAACAGCACAGATGGACTGGGGGCTGGGCAGTGCCACAACTGGATCCTGAACACTGTGTCTGATTGGTTCCATGGTTAGGTTCCATGTCTGACCCTATGTGGGCAAGGGGGTCAAGGGGAGAGAGAAGCTGACCTTTGTCTACTTCTATAATGAGAGGCAAACACTGCCCCTCAACCTGCTCCCACCCCTACCCCAGACTCTCACAGTGGAGAATTCCTCAACCATAGAAAAGGAGAATCAGTTATTAGGAAGTCAAAAAGATGACAGATGTCCACCATAACTTTCATGCTCATGGAAAATTACTTAGCAGAAGTTTCTCAATGAAACTAATGTTGTCTCCCAACCAACTCTAGTAACACAGCAACTTGCCCCTCTGTTCTTTTGGGTTCTGACTTCTACTGCTAGTTTCTCATTAAACTTTCAACTCTTGGGAAAGTACTGTATATATTTTAAAGCAAATTACCAGGTTTCTTTTACATTAGACCTTGAGAGATAAAATCAATTGACCTCTTCACATGGATGGGGGCATCCCCTTTCTTCTTTAAGAAGGGAGACCCTTGGGAATTGCCAGAAGGAATGTTGACCCTGGAAGTGCTAAGGGCTGTGGGGTTCAGGTAACCTATGACAGTTTTGAGAAGACATGTCCTTTCCAAGAGCTGCTGCCTCTGAACCACAGTGGATTATCTCCTCCAGCAGCAAATCCAATTGGCAATTGAACGTTTGCTGTTCTCACAAGGATTTAAGTGAAACTTTTGAAGCTGCAATTTTTGTAACTGGGGTGAAAAAAAAAAAGACAAATCCCAGTAAAGCGACATAATCCTATGCGGAGTTTGAGTGTGTAGTTCTATTTCTTTTATCGTGAATGTTTTCCAAGCAGATGAAAAAATTTTTTGAATGTCAAATATATGCAAACATCACAATCAAGGATAATTGTTGTGTCTGTACGCTCTGACTCTCATTTTGCTTTCTCTTCTTCATCTTCTCCTGTACCCTATTGGCGTGTGATCACAGACAGAGAAATCAAATTTGCATTTGTATAAATAATGCCCAAGCTGTTTGGAGGAAAGGCTCCCTGCCTGGGGCACAGTGTTCGGAGACAGCATTTTCTGCCTTAAATCCAGGTTTGGTTTAGATAAGAGAAATAATGCCTTTTATTTGTATGGACATCGGAGTTCACTCAGCACCTTTCCATTTGTTCCTCCATTTGATCTTCACTCCAACCCTGTGAAGTTGGCTGAATGGGTGTTATTATTCTCATTTTGCCAGCGAGGGAGTGATGCTCAGAAGAAAGCATCCAGATTAGAGATTTCTAGGTAATGTTCATAATGATGCCCTCCAGTAAAATGGCTGTTACTCTATCAAGTATAGGAACTAGTTGTTTTCTCCCTTTGGTGAGCGGGGTGCCCCTTTGTGTGTCTCGTTGGGTCTGTCTCTGAGAGGCCTCGTGAGACTTAACGAGTAATATCTGTAAGGTGCACTAGGATCCTCAGATAAAAGGAACACCTATTCGTATTTATTAGGAAAGTAGTGGGGCCTCTTGAGTAGCTGCTCCCTTGTTGTTAATGATGCTGGCCAGAGGAGTTGCAGGTTCCTGGGCTTTGCCTGAAGACTGTACGAGTCATTACAGTCAGGAAATGCACCCCTACCAGGATGTTACTTTATAAGCTGTAAGTGCATTTTTAAAACAGAGAGAGAAAAATAGACATCACCTTATTGATGTAAAATGTTAAGGGATGACCTGTTACTGTAATCCTGTGTTCTACAAATTTGAAGATAGAAATTTGTTCCAAGTTTTCCATCTCATCTGTGATCTGGGGACAGCTGTGGATAAGTTATCTTAAGAGCCATAGGTCTGTTTCCTCCTCCCTCAAGTCATCTCTAAGATGATAACACTGACCTACTTCCCCAGGCATTTGGAAAGAGTCTCATTCGCTGATGAATGATTGTGCAGGCATTTTGGATGTATAAAGACACGCTGTAAACACGAACTGCAGGAACGAATAAGAGAGGAACAGTGCCTCTTACTTCCCGGGGGATTTTGTGTGATTATTTTCCATCATGTTTTCTTTAAGTGAAAATGCTGCCCGTGCTTAGGAGATAATGCGGTAAAAGAACACTCTAGACTAAGATTTAGAAATGTGTTACTAATTGAATACTTTTGCTGTTAAAATCTCACTATTGATGCTGTTAAAAAAAACCAGAAATTTGATTTTTCCCTCTTCTATTTTCTCATTCTCTCTCCTTCGCCCTTTCATCTCAACTTCCCAGTTCCTTCTCTTCCCTCTCATCACCGCCCCCATATCAACTGTCAATATTTTTGGAGTGATTTTGCCTCATACTAATCTGAGAAAAATAAACCAGGGTTTAGAAACACTTCTTAATATGTAGTAAATATTTAAAACCTACATTCATTGTTTATAAAATATCACATTAGCCAACCTTCTAACTAACATAGAGTGAGCCATTTTAACGTAATTTGGAATTTGGACTTGAAATATTTATTAAAGAGTTATCTCTTTAAGAGTCAGCTGTCAACTTAATTTTCACTTTCATAAGTATGAAAGCATGGAGAAGTTCTCCTATTTTATTATTTTTCTATAAAGATGCATTCTTAGTCCTCCAACAACATGCAGGACAAAAACAAGGGTCTCCTCCACAGTAGAAATAAGCCTATATTGAATTTAGCAAACATGTGGATATTTTTTTTTCCCCTCAAGAATTTTAGATGGTTCACTTAGAGGAACTGGTCCTTGGATCTTGTTCGCACATTCTACTCCTACAATGTACCTAACGCATCGTGTCAGTGATTATTCGTATGAGTAATAAGATGCTCCTCAACATAGTAGCTTAAAACAACAACTTATAATTTTTCAGAATCCTGTGCATTGACTGCTTGTTCATCCACTCCACGTGGTGTCACCTGGAGTCACTCATGTGGCTGCATTCAAGTGGCAGTTCGGCTGAGGTGCCTCCATGCAGCCTTTCTCTCTAGCAGGAGAATTGGGACTGCTTTACAACATGGCGGCTGGATCCCAAGAGGCAGATTCCTAGAGAGCAAAGGCAGAAGTGTCAGGCCACTTAAGGGCTACACTTAAAACAGACCATCACATCTGCAGAATTCTGCTAGTTAGAACAAGTCACAAGGCCAGCCCAGATTCAAGAAGAGGGGAAATAGACTTCACCTCTCGAGGGAGAAGGAGCATAAGCATTCAGGGAAGGGAGGAATTGGTGGAGGCCATCGCTGGAGACTAGCACATTCATTACACCTGTGCAGTGTGGTCCTTACTTGCGAAGGGCGGACCATATTTCAAGGTGAAGATAGATGGAGCTCCTTTGGGGCAGGAACCGTCGTATTCCCTAATGTTACTCATAGGACCTGGTATGGTGCCTGGTACAGGGCAGAAGCTCACTATCGTTGAATAAAAAAACATGCTGTATAATTTTCAAAAATTGAGTATAATATAAACCTTACAAAGCAGCATTGCTGGGAAATAGGAACTACCAACTTCACATTTAGTGTAGTGATGTCTCTTTTGTTCCACCATCTCATATTGTTTAAAGCTGTGTTATAGGAACCTTTGGAGCTCACAAAGGAAGTCATTTGGCAGATAGCAGCAGTGACTGGTGGCTTAAGTAGCATCCCTGGAGAGGGCACAGGACTCCCCATGTTAACGTTCACTGTGGCAGGATCCTTGCTGCCAGGCCCTCCACAGTGTGCTGACCAAGCTGTAGTCATCTGTGCGTCTTTGCAAGGGCCTAGAGCACATGTTAGGCACTCGGTAAAGGCTACATCCGTGAGTGACAATGAAGGAGTGAGTGAAGAGCAATGAGGGAATGTAGGTCCTGTTTACCAACGCCACAAGCGAATACCTCTGGGATGAACTGTATGATTGCTTGTCCAGGCACTCTCTCATCGCCTGTTCTGTCTTCTCTACCTGCCGAGACCATTCTACTGGACAGACAGAAGGGACATCAGTGTTATCTGCACTCGAGAATGTGCGAATGTGCTAATCATGCCGGGTCCCAGGAGAGCTTGGAGTCTTTGAGGCTAGCCTATTAACTGGCAAATGAGTATTAGACCATTCCCCTAAAAAATTTGGAATGAGAATTTTATGAAAGCATATTAACAATGAAAACATTAAAGAAGCATAAGTGGGTTTTTAGATTTTCTTATGAGTATTAGGATGAAGATTTAAAAAGACTAGCAGTAGGAAGCTACTTATGAAAAGATGTCTTTACACTGTGATAGCTTATGAAAATCCTTTACCTCTTTTCCTTTTGTTTCCTTCCTATCAATACTATTACTAATATTACTATTTTGGTAATATCCATAGAGAAGAAAATGATTTCATTAGGTGCTCTTGAATTATTTGTATTCCCTCTTATCCATTATGCTCTGAAATAGCTTTTTCTTCAAGAGCATTGTTAATAAAATTTAGAAATCTGAATTTTTTGTTAAAAGCGCCAATTTCCGACTTGAATTCTCAGTCATTTCAAACTTCTCTCTACCTTCTCCTACCATCTTAATTATGTATATACATTGTCATTCCAAAAACGAAATTATTGAACAAGTGCAGGCCTCTATCCTGAGAACTATAAATCTCTCAAAGAAACAGAAAAAGGAGGCCTCGCTGGGTTTCCTGGGTAATGCATGTAGCTCTGTGTGTGTGTGTGCTGGTGCTCTGGGCCCTGGAGACAGGTATCAGAATTACTCTGACCTAAAAATGCACTCTAGATTTTTACGCACTTCCAGTAGAAGAGAGGAGAAAACATTTGCAGCATGAAATTATCAGTCCCATTACCACCCAGGTGTCAAGGAAATGAAGCTTTTCTATTACAAGATTGCAGTAAATCACACGAGAGGATGACAGCCTCATTAACATGGATAAAGTTACTGTAATTTATGTATAAATAACTTTTCTGTGTCAAGACGTAGTATCATTTAGTCCCTCCAGAATAATGTCTTTTCCATAAAAAAACCCGAAATGCCCAAAAAGCAATTTCTATCAAAGAAATCCACAAAAGACGGTGGTTGTCTGCTATAAAACTGGCTTTCACACAGCCCACAACATCCCTGCTTTATAGTTTTAAGTTTTTACTTTCAACTAAAGTAGAATATTTCAGGCTTTATCTGAAATAGTGATTTGATATATTGTTGGCTTTGATATGTATAAATTGGCTGGGAACCAGGTTAGGGCCAGGCCAGGGAAGAATCCCTTTGGTGTTCTCTAGAAAAGGGGCTGTTGGGTGAAGAAAGTCTCCACTCTTGATTTTATGCTCAACTCATGGCAATAGCCAAGAGGATCCTCCACATGGGGAGGATTTTGCCCAGAGTCCCGGGATTGGTTGAAGCAACAGAGAGAGATCCTTGAACTGCCATCCTGCACTGAGGCCCCCAGGACTGGAAGTGAGCCCAAGCTGTAGTTACTAAGGCATTCCCTGTGGTTTGATGTTAACTCCTGGTGAGGGGCCAGCCAACAGGGTGGACCAAGACCCTCCTGGGGGCAAAGGTTCCCTTGGACTGCCTGATACCTTCTAACAAATGCTCGATTGTCCCATTACCAGCTTATTCTTCTCTCCCTTAGTTCTTATGCTGTGGTTTCAATTATCTGAAACCTATCTCATCGTTTTCCCATGACAGCCTGCCCAATGTTATTAGCAATAGAGTAAGTTTCCAGATGTTTATATAAATTTGGGGAAGGAATTTTTCTTAAGATTGGCCTTGACTTCGAGACACCATATTTATGTGTTTGCTGGTGGCCGTGTTGTACTGTGATAGATGATCCACTAGTTGGGGTCAGGATCCAGTCTAGCCAGAATAAACTCATTACACTCTGCGGCTCCACCTTGGCCTCTGCTGCTCAGTGCTGTGTGTCAGTGTGGTGGGTGCCAGAAGCTGAAAGAACAGAGTCCAAGATTAGGAGGCCTGCATTCTAGCCCAAGCTTGGTCTCTCTTAAGACCCCCGTTTTCTCCTCAGTAAATGTGTCCACTGAAATGAATCATTTTCAAGATCTCTTCCAGCCCTGAAGGTAGATTGTTTTTCCTTTTTAATGCTTTTTTTAAATACACAATTTTAATTTATTTTTTTAAACACAAAATGAGTACTTGCTCATTGAAATAAATAAAGGAAATAAAAGAGTAAGGAAAAGATTAAAGTAAAAAGTGAAAGTTTCCCTGCCCCCTGCTTAGGTCCCAAAATATAAAATTTTAAAGGAGAAATCTCTGGACTTGAAAATTGTTGAGGTTACCTCTAATGGTGGCCGTGTGTAGCCCTGGCAAGTTTTCCATGAGATTCTGTAGTGTGCTCTGGTGGAGGGCAGAACTTTTCCCAGGGAAGGGATCCTAGTTTTGGTCTTTCTCTCTCCCTTGAAATGTGGTGCCACTGTTGATCAGAGAGAGCCTGTTGTGTCTCTATTTGTCTTCATAGTCTTTGTTTCTTCACGTGTTTAAAAAACAGCTCTCAGGGCTGGCCCAGTGGCACAGCGGTTAAGTTCGCATGTTCGGCTTCAGCGGCCTTGGGTTCGCTGGTTTGGATCCCGGGTGCGGACATGGCACCACTTGGCACGCCATGCTGTGGTAGGTGTCCCACATATAAAGTAGAGGAAGATGGCACGGATGTTAGCTCAGGGCCAGTCTTCCTCAGCAAAAAGAGGAGGATTGGTGGCAGATGTTAGCTCAGGACTAATCTTCCTCAAAAAAAACACAAAAAAAAACCCCGCACGGCTCTCTTGTCTTCTTCTTTTTCTCTTCCTCTTCCTCCTCCTCCTGCTCCTCATCTTCCACCTCCTCTCCTTCCCTTTCCTTCCCTCTCCTCTTCTTTCCCCTCTTCGCCTCCCTCTCTCCCTCCTTCCTCTCTGCTTCCCCCCGTCCCCTTCTTCCTCCTTCTCCTCTTCTCTGTTTTCTTTCTTCTGCATTTCTATAGGGGTGTCCTAAAAATAACCAAACCCTTGTAGCTCCCTTTGGGAAAGTATGCTGGTATTGCAGATTGTCAATATTTTGAAAAAATAATTCTATTAGCGAAATCCACAAATATTTACTGAGTGCTTGCTCTGTATAAGACATCAAACTGAGTACTAAAACAAGGTGTAATGATGTGGTATTAAAACCATATTTGTGGCTGGCCAGCTCAGATCGAACTGAAAGCTGAGGGAGGGCTCTGGGTGTCCTGGAACCTGGCACTCTTTACTGAGTTGCAAAGAGGAAACAGATGTTAAAGAGAATGCTTTTTACAAGCTCTCCAAAAAAGTCTATGAGAAATGTAAAATTTGGACCCACCATTTGCCTTCTCCTGAAGGCAGATTTCCTTCCTGAGAGGGTGCCCATTTGCTCTTGCTCTTGATTTGGTTAGGGCTGTCAAGTTGTTGGTTGCTTTTGGTTAATGGTCGGCTGCAGACTTTTGCCCCTCCTAAGTGCTTCGTTTGTGGTATTTAGATGCAGTTACTCATAGATATGGAGTCTGAACAGGCCATTCAGACCGAGTAAGTTTCATCTCTCAGGTTATTGTGGTTGGAGCAATCATGTTTAGAGTTTCTGCTTTCTTTTGATGACTAGTGGAACATGCTTTCCAGATGCCCCACAGTATACCAGGAGATAGGAAGCCTTGGCCTGTGTCTAAGGCTCATTTGGGGCTCAGCTCATCTGTGATCCTTTCCTCCCATTGGTATAATTAGATAGCTGGGGAAATGTAATCACGCGGGAACTTACTTAATAGTTCTAAACAACTTCCTGTGTGCCAGGCCCTGGACTAAGCACCCACTCACACCCAGAGGCAAGTACTAATATTATGCCCATTGTAGAGATAAGGAAGATGAAGCTTGGAGAGAACAAATGATTTTGCCAGTCACTCAGCCAGTGAGTCTGAGTCAGAAATCAGCCTTGGGCAGTTTGATTCCAGAATCTAACCTCTACCTTAATCCTTTCTGGTATCATCGTCCCTGTAGCCTGATATCTCACAGATTTCGGCCTCAAGGACCTGTTGGTGGTTTCAGGACATGTACCAGTAGCACCTAACAGCAAAGCTATTTCTTAGACACACACACACAACACTAGTTGACTACATTGTCTCGCTAGTCCAGGATCTTGTGGATCTGCCATGACCTTGTAGAAAGAGTTCTCAAGGTCGGGTCAAAAACGCTTGGTCACATTGCTAGACTTTTCTAAACCTCAGTCAACTCATGTGTAAAATGAAGACAATGACACGACGCGGTTGTGGTGGTTAAACTGGATAATATATACGCAGCAGAGAGAGAGACTCACATAATTTGTTCTCAGTTCATTTCATTTCCTTTTCCCCACTGATTCTTCTTCCTCCCTCTCTTTATTTCCTGATTTTTCTCTCTCGCTGTCCCAATAATTCAGTGTGTCTCTTGCCGGGCTGCAGTTCCAAGCAGCAAGAAAGCAGAAGTGGATGTGTTTACAGCCAACTCAGGCTCTCAGGGAGAGCTTGTTGTGTTTGTAAGCTGTGGTCCAAGCGCACACCAGGTGGGCCATCTTCCCTGGAGTTGTGCAGAGGAAAGAGAACCTGCCATTGTAGACAAGTGCATCATGGGAGAAGATGGCCAATTAGTGCAATACACTCTTGTTCTGATTTCTCTTTCTTTGGAGAGTGATGTTTGTCTTCATCAGCGGTCCATCTTGACCCCCTCTGCCTTTGCTTGTGTCGTCTCACAGGGGCTTGTGAAAATGATGGCGCCTCTATTGCCAGTCTGGCAGGAGGCGCTGAATTCACTGTGGCAACGCCTTCCTTAGAGGAAATGGAATGCAGACTGTGTTCTTCATGGGGAAAGCATGTTAGGCCCCATCCTGGACATTCTGTACATTAATTCTTTTATAAGTTTCCAGGACAGGGAAATGATCTGAGAAGTGGTGATGAGTAATTAATGGTAGCAAATGAATAGGGCATCAATTGTGATTGTTTTCTTTTGAAATTAACGCCATAAAGTTATAAACAGAAGAAATAAAAAATATGTTTTTAAGAGATATAAATCCATGACAATTATATGATGGCAAGTCAGCCTTTCCTCCTTAAACTTTTATTTGAAAAAATTTTATACTTACAGAAAACTTCCAAAAATAGCGTAGTTAGTTCCTTTATACCCTTCACCCAACTTTCCCTAAAGTTAACATATTACATAACCGTAGTATAATTATTCACACTAAGAAATTAGCATTCATACAATACTATTAATTAAACTACAGACTTTATTTGGGTTCCATCAGCTTTTTTCATCGCATCTCTTTCTGTTGTAGAGTCCAACCCAGGATCCCACATTCCATTTAGTCTTCATGTGTCCTTAAACTTCTCCAATCTGTGACGGTCCTCAGTCTTCTCTCTCATGACATTGGCAGTAATCATTCATTTTAATACTCCTTTTCAGTCCTTATCTCTAATTTGTTTTATAGTTAACATTATTGTACTATAGTTATATTTTTCCATTTAGCATCCCAATATAAGACATTTTCAATGGATGGCATATTAAGTGGTAGGAATTTCTATCTGCAGTAAATTCCAGGGTTTGACTAGTGATTAAATGTTGAGAAGCTTAATAATCTCTGAAAGAATAAGCAACAGAACTTCTGGCAGTCTTCTCCAACCACCCTTTCTTGTCCGTCAGGAAACCAAAGACAGAAGAGTGAAGGGACATGTCAGGGACACATAGAGTGTGATGGTTAAGGGAGAACCCAGCCTCCATTTGTTGGCATGTGGGAACCTTTTTATCTGTACAGGCATGATCACAAACACGGCCCTCTTCCCCAAAGCTGGAGATGAACTCTAAAGGTTAAGGAAGGCTAGGCATTGTCCTTATATTAAAAACCTTCCTTAACACCTCCGAAGTTTTCCTATCACACTTGGCGTTAAATCTAGTCCTTTACCGTGATCTACGAGGCCTTCAGAGACCTAGCCTCAACCTGCCTCCCCACCTCATCTCCACTGTTTCTCCACCCTCCTCATTGTTTTCTAGTCGTGGCCTTTTTTCCTCCTGAAACATCCTAAGCTCATTCTTACCTTCCGCCTCAAGGTCCTTGGTTTTGTGGTTTCCTCAACCTGTATCACCCTCCACCTAATCTTCACAGGGCTACTTCCATCCTCTGGCCATTTTGGCCTCAACGCCAACGTTCAAGGACAGGCCTTCCTTGGCCATCCTTTCTAATATGGGTGCGTCCATGTCACTGTCAATCACTGTGCCCTGGTTTGCTTTCTTCCCCTCACCTCTGCCTTTTGGAGAGGACCCCTTGCTTGTTTGTTGTTTCTATCCCCCAGTAGAATGTGAGCTTCGGGAGATTAGGGACCTTACCTTGCACGTGACTGTATCCCGAGGCCCAGAACCACGCCTGGCATCCAAGGAGGAGCTCCATAAATATATTGACTGAGTGACTACATTTTCTGAGAGCGATGGTTAGAAGAAGAGGAAATCTGTCCTTACCTTTCTCATGAAGCATTTGAAAAGAAATCTTTCCTGAGTCACCCAGTCAACGAGAAATTATTGGAGGTCACGTGGTGCTTGAGACCTTAATTGGGCCTTTGTTAAAGCTGCCTCTCCCTTTTTTCTCTTTAACTTGAATAGCGTAAGGGATAGATAGCAGAAAAGAGGAACATTTCAAAGGCATTTAAATTAATGTCAGCTTTGCTGCTAGGCTTTTTGGTGTGTCCTCTTCATTGAGAACTGGCCCCCCCGCCCCCAGGTGTTATAGGATGCCCCTTTCCCAAACATTTGGAGTAGAATTAGTCCTCAAAGGATAATAAAATGCCATGGTTTAAACACATTTCCATTACTTTTGACAGCTCCATTCTTACTCCATTGTCATAGGAGTCGCATTCTCTGGGCTGTGAAAGGGCTTTACCAGCAGATCAAAAGCACAAGATGTGCATTGATCCTTCCATGCACCAGCCTGAAACCAAAAGGCAGCAGCTTCCTTTCCTTGGGCTTGGGCCCCGCCCTCGGCTACACTGGATATTGTTAGATCTGAATGGAGACCCTTTTATTTGAGAGCTGGGCAGACTTTCGTTGTGTAATTTTTTTTTTTTAAATAAAGTTTACCTAGCCAACTCATTTAGCACGATTTATGGAGGCTGCTATAGATAAACCTGCTGTCATGTCTAGAAATGAACAAAACATATGTAATTGTGACTGTTCTCAAGCAAGACATTAAGAAATGCCAAATCAGGCCGTTCAGATGCAATTAGAAGTATAAAACTATCCTTTTCATTTACAAGAAAAAAAATTCACTTCTACCATGTTATCTTTATAATGGTGTCAGTCCATTTTACAAATGAGAAGACTGGCGGTCAAAGAGGTCAGGTAGTAAGTAGGCAATAAGAGGTAAGCCAGTCTTTAAAAAATTACAGACATAAATGTATTGGATCCTGTTTTCGGGCCAGCAGGAGTCACATGTGTTTGATTTAGAGAAACGTATGGATGATGAGTAAATTCCGAAAAGTCTTTTTGTTGTTGTTCCCATTTTCTTTTGTATTTATTTCAAGTTGACAAAACAAGTGAACTTAGACTGAGCGGCCTTGGAAAGAAGGGCCAGATATGGACCCAGGAGCCTGGATATTGCTCTACTCTCTGTCACCAACTTAGCTATTTCTGAATTGGGGGCAGTAAATATCTGTTTAGGCTACAATTTCCTTTACCTGACTAGTTCTAAGTGTTTATCATTGCCTGACCCTATTGAAAAATGAATGTTTTAGACCCTGATTTTTAAGAGAGATACAGCAGTTTTAAGTTTCATTAATTTTGTTTTTTCAGTTTCGGAAAATAGTTCTCTTAACGGAACAAATATCATTTCCCTTAATTCTATATTATTGACAACATTTCTTTGCTTCAAGAGACTTTTTGGTGCACAGTGTTTAGTAGATACCCAATGAATGTTGCCTAAATTAGTGAAAATGTTATATTTGGCTAAAATGAGCCAGTAAGTTGTTTCTTTAAAGTTTAGACCTTACTCGAGAAAGAGAAATGTAATCTGTGTTCATAGATTGTCCCTTGATGTTACACATGATGAGGAAGTAGGCGTTTGCCTTCTTCCAAAATGTTTTACAGTCAATGCTATCTTACTATTCAATTGTAAAAAACCCATATGCGGCTGGTGTATTTTATAGGCTTATAAATACCTGTACTTACTAACAGGCTGATCACCAAACTTTATAGGTTGCTTTAAAAAGTGAGAGATTCCTAACAGTGGATAAACACTTACCAGTTCATTTGTTTTAAAAGAGTAAATTTAATCAGGAAGACCTAGGATGGGTTCTTACCAAGTTAAGTGTAGTATGACAGTAAACTCCTCAGCACATTTTATTAATTCTACATAATATGGCAGAACTGGTGGCTACTAAAAACAGCAAAGCAAGAGGATATTCCTCATTCAGAGTATCTCATTTTCCATTATTAATAATTAATAGAGCTTTTCATTTTTAAGTGTCACTGCTGAAAGCACCAGCGTGCTCAGCAGTAAGTGATTACAGAATGTTATTTTAAGGTAATGGTGTTCCCACTAACAACAAAAGTGAAAGGATGCGCAGGAAACACTGGCCAGCAATGGGCTTCATCCTGAAACAGATAGACAGAGGCTTCGTGGATTCTTCCTCCATTTGCACACAACTCCAATTTTAGACAACAAGAGCAAGCATTGTAAAAGGTTCGAAAGCTCTGAAAAACAGGGGTGAGGGTGGAAAGGGATTGTTGAGGGGGAAAATTGCTAGACTCTTAGATAGGCTGATTGACTTAGCTGTTAAAATGCTGAGAAGTCATTGTCACCTGCTTGTGTTTGGCAAGAATCTGGATATTGGTGGACTTGCCTCTGTGGCAGTATTTGCTTTGCTGAGGAAGGCTTGCTTGATCTGAGAATGGTTGGGGGATGCAGGGGGCAGGGAGAGGAGGATGTCAAGAAGGAATTATGTGAGCAATGCTTTGTCCTTTACTGAGAATTCAAGGCTGTTTATGGGTGAATGTATAGGGTCACGCGTGGTCTAGGCCATCATAATTGTGAGGGTGAGTGAGACGTGATAAAACAAACATCTGTCTTCTCTTGTTTGTTTTTTGGAATTCCTCAAATTTTGAAAAACAACAGCTCTGTATTGGCTAAACAATATAGGATGGGTCTTCTGGGGTGGGGTAAGGCCTGTATGACATGACCTCTGCCTTCTGATCTTGTAGATCTGACACCTGCCAGTGTCACTATCATCCTCCTTAAAATAGATATAAAACATGTTCATCTTTCCCAAGGAGACAAGTATTTCCCCTGTAAAAACATTTTTTATTTGCTAATTTTTCAGGTGCCCGTTGTGTACATCATTTTTTTTTTTTTTTTGCTTTTGAGGTACACCAGTCAGATGTAAGAAGTTTAACACACAAGATATGAATGTGCTTAGAGGAATTATGTAGGAAACAGTGCACGTGTTAGGACAGATTTTGGAAATGTGCTCTGAGGTTATAAAGTCTTGGAGAGCTGTCATTTGGGAGGATATTTATTCCTGGGGATGGTGGATTTTGACTGATGGCAACTCAGATTGGTTGGTAGAGTCTTCCTGGACTGCTGTGTTGAGGATTCTAAGGACTTTGGAGTTCAATGGGAAAGAAATTTATTACTCATGTCTGCCACAGGCATCCATCATGTGTTTGGATTCACGTGTCTTGTGTTTTGCCATTACTGGTTTATATAGTCCTCTTACTAGAGACTGATTGAGCAGTGACTTAGTATAAACCAGTATTTAGATGGGTTCTGAACCAGTAATCCAAGAATTAAATCAAGTCCAACAATTAGGCCAATCAAAGTTAAATATTTGTCGAGCTCTTACTATGTGCTACCTACTGTAAAGAAAACAAATATGCAAAGTTAAATTGAAGTACAGTCAGGTGCCGAGTAACAACATTTCAACCATTGTCAGACCACCTATAAGCTGGTGGTCCCATAAGATTTGTACCGTATCGCCTAGGTGTGTAGTAGGCTATACCATCTAGATTTTGTAAGTATGCTCTAAGACGTGCGCACAACAACGAAATTGCCTGACGACATTTCTCAAAACGTATCCCCATCATTAAGTGACGCACGACTGTATTAGACAAGACATGGAAGGCAGGGAAATGCTGTAAGAATTAGGAAGCAGAGAATAACAGGCCAAGAGTCAGGAGAATCGGAGAATCAGGGATGCTAAAGAATGACATAGGAGAAGCCACTCCTGCAGGGAGAGAGGGTTTGTGTAGGCAAACAGAAAGCAGTGTGGCCTTTTCAGAGGAATGTGAGCCACTAGCCTATTTGGAGACATTGTTTGTGGTTGGGTGAAAATGGGAGCCACAAGCTAGTAGAGGGCCTTGGACATAAATTGTTTTCATGGTCTTTTTCTTCCTGCTACTCTGTTCTAGATCATAGGTCCTTAGAAGGTAAGAAACTGGTTATCAATCACCGTCTTTTGTTCAGCAAAGATTATGAAGCTGCACACCAGGTGCCAGGCACCAGATTAAGATGACACGACTTGGTCTAGACTCTGACCTTGAAGATTTTTCAGAGTGGAGTAGGAATAGGGAAGGGAAATGCGACCCATTCATACCTACCTGCCTCTTTAAGGAACTCGTTAGCTCCATTACACAGAAGAGAAGACCTGGGCTCAAAAATAACTTGCCCAAGGGCAGCTAGCAGAACTAGGTTGGAACCTAGTCTCTTGCACTTGAATTCTGGCTTCTTTTCACAGGAGTTCTTTAGAAGTACGCTTGAGTTAAGTGATATATTTATGGGCCTTTTTGATTTAATTTCTCCTTTGCCCAGAGCTAGAGATAGAATGTTTTCGTAGGTTTTCTTTGAAAGATATTTAAAGTAAGCGTTTTTATTGAAGCATAATATGCATACAAAGAATCCACAAATCATGAGTGTACACCTTGAAGAGTTTTCACAAAATGAACATACCCTTTGTAACCACTACCTAGAGGAACTTACTTTTATTTCTCTGACTTAAGTGAGTGGAAACTAACCGTAGAGTAGTTGTTTTCTGCATACTTTTTTCTTTTTCTCTCTCTTTCTCTGAATACTCCTTTCTTTCTTTCTTTCTCTCCTATTCCCCTCTTCCCCGCCTGTTTTTTCCCCATTTCCTCCAGGCTGACATGTTCCCTTGGGCTTCTTGATCACGGAACTTTGTCTCGAGGACCTCCATCCGTGAAGCTGCCGGTTGCGGTGGAAGGGACAATGCCCTGAAGTGTCCGTCTTCTGGGAATCACTTGGGTTATAATGAACATGAGAAGTGACAGGAATCTTGAGTGCTGAGTTACTTCTACTTCAAGTCACATTCTAACATTTATCTTCTACCTAGAATGTATCAAGCACTGTGATTTTTTAAAGAATACACTCATTTCAGTCTTCACAAATATACTCAATTTACACAACATACACAAATACACAGAAAAGTGAAGTTCAGACAGGTTGAGTGACTTACACAAAGTTATAAGCAACCTAGCAAATGGTAGATTTCCTTACACTCTTCCATTTTCCTTAAATACACCATAGCTGCCTGCTTTTACCTTCACTCTTTGCTAAACATAAGTTTGCATGCTTAAAAATAAAACCAAATTAACGAAGAAGGGCATAGACACGCCAGGTTTGTTGTAGGAACTGCTTCTTCTCTTCTCTTTCTTTTTTTGAAGAAGAACTTTGATTCTAGATAATTGCACTCCTGGAAATAGGACAAAGTCATATTTTGAGAAGCTGTTCTCCCGTTTCCAGATCTCAGTAAGAGCTGATCTTTGCTGCCTTGTTTAGTAACACTGTTGGCTTGACGCTGCTCCAACTGGTTTTCTTAGCAGCACCAGAAGTTCCCGAAGAGATTAACGACAGATAAATCAGATTTCTTTGTGTTCTAGTTAATTAAAAAACAAATTTTAAGAACGTCAGGTCAATTCCTGTCCCTGGAGTACCCCATGTACTTAGGAAATATTGTGCATGCCCTTTGCATTGATACAAATGAAGTGCAAGAGAAGGGCGTCCAAGAATTTGCCTATTTCCAACTTCTGCCATTAGAACAACTCTTACAGTTTGAGCCTTTTTGAGTGAGAGTCTGCTTTATTATTTTTAATTCCTTTCATGCCTTTACAAACCCAGGAATTCTAACATGTTGGGTTTGAGCCTGTCCTTAGATTCTTGATTAGAGACGCCATTTAATTTGATACTTTGGTAAAGACCGTCTGTGTCAAGTTGTAGGACTAAATTCTCTGCAAGCAGCAGTCTCAACAAGGAGGAGGAAATGGGAGTTTTAGTACAGGTCATTGGGGATTGAAAATGATTTTTAATTTTTTAAAGAGTCAATTCTAATTTGGGGGTGATCTGACACTTTGGGAAATATATAAAATGCTCTAATATATTCATAATAAACAGAGAAGTTTTAAAGTGGAAAATGAGAATGTGTTCTTTCCTCCTATCACTCATTAGGGAGTTTTGGCTACTCGAGGGAGTGTGTTCTGTGAATGTCTGGGAAATCCGTGGAGCTAAATTAACACCCCTCCCTTTCTCCTGTTCCTTTCCTGAGCATCTTCAGGAGTCTTGGAGTTTTTGCTTTGGCAACTTCCTACCTCCACTTCTCCTTAGTTTGAGCCTTCAAATATAGCTGAATGTAATAAAACACTTCTCAAATAGGTGAATAGCCACAAGGAAAGATGCATGGTCTTATGCTTCCTTGGTGATAGGCGTAGCTCTCAACAAACACAGTGTCGTATGAATATTAAGGGCTTAATAAATACAGATGAAATGAATGAATGATTTATGACAATGAAGATTGTGTAGCTCGGTAGTAATATACACAGATCCTGGTTCACATCTCTTGTTGTGGAATAAAAACAAACTTCCCTTTATTAAGTTAGAGATTTGATGGGAAAATCAAGGAGCACCTAAGGGGTGAAAGAAAAATTCCGCACCCAGATTGTTGAGTGAATTGGTAATTCCCATCTCCATGTCTGACAACAAGAAGGACTCTCTTTAAGGATATGGGTGCTAAATCAAGAACTAAGCAGCTCCTTTTGGTAATAGAGGAGAAAGAAAATAATGAATGGGAGAAGATGCGTAATGTATTGTTTCACCCACAGGCGTCCTCTCTCCTCTTTGCCCAGGGTTCCTGGAGGCTGGAGCAGTCCATTGTACTGTTTTCTTGATATGTTTTTCTGCTTTGTTTGGCTGGGAAGCAGTACAGGTGCCAGGGAGCTAATTATCCTAACAATGAGTGGCCAAGTATTCTAAAAGTCAGTGCTTTGGTCTTGCCAAGTATTACTCTGGAAAATGTTGTACTCATCACTGCCAGATCTCATTTGATCAGAATTCTGGCTTCACTGGGGCTTCTTATTGGTCCTCTCTGCTACACAGTCTACCTCGATAGGAATCAGAGAATGCTTTTGATGGCATAGTAGGCTTTCGGGTCAAGCAGACCTGTGCTTGAACCATAGATGTTCTGCTCATTAGCTGTATGTCCCTGAGCATGTTACTTAACCTCTGAACCTCATCAGTAAATCCAATGATGGTATTACCTACTTCCAAAGTAATGATTACTTGAGGAAAAGTAACTACCAATAAATGGTAGCCACTGGTTTACTGATGGGAACTTTCCCTTTTCTCCTTTTCCTTACTGCTAGTTCTAGGAGCTTTCAAATATACCATTACTGAAAGTGAATCACACAAGAGTTGGGAGATAAGAGGGCTTAGGAACGGCAGACTGTGTTGTGGAGGTTGAGTCTCCAGCTAACCCTAGGCCTCTGCTGATTCCAAGCCAAAGGAGTTGAGTTCACTCAGTTTGGCAGCTGCAATTGAGCAATATATGGTAGTTTGCCCTGTGTGTCAGTAACGGGAGTGATTGCAGGGTAGAATGGACGCCTACTCCAGAATTAGACTTGTGGTGAACACAAGCCTCCAATAATGAATTTCATGGCATCAGCCATGATGCTCAGCTCCATATCCAGCCATCCTCAATCTTGAATTGGAATGAACTCAGTAAGCAACCACGCCCAACTATTCTCTGCCAGATAGTAACAATACAATACAGTTGTTTTGAACTTGCTTTTAAAAACAAAGAGCTTCCTCATGTGAGTTTTATATGTGAAAAGTGTACAAAATGTATTAAATCCCATGCCTTTGGAGAGTGACAGTGCTGATGTTGCCTTAGCAAACATCGTTGTTCTGCTTTGCTGGGTGCTTGGAGACCAACACCCAACTTGGGTGTCGTCTCAGCCATCTTTCCTCATCTTCAGGGAGGACTTTCCTCCTCCTCGTGCTCCCATGGAGCACTTCTCTTAAAGCACCCACTACATTGTGTCAAAATGAACTGCTTATGTGTTCGCTTACCCTACGAAGACTCAAACCCTCTGAAGGCAAAGATCTTCCTATAGTTGTCTTGGTGCCTCCATCTTTTAGCCCAACACCTAGCATGAAGTGGGAGCTCCATCCGTTTTGCTGGGGCTGATCTAACCTCACCAGTGTATTAGAGGAATCTCTTCTTCATGTAACTCCAGTCTGAATTTAGACCAATGCTTCTGAGTGCACATAGTGCAAGGTGAGATATTCTGACATATCGTGTTCTGTGCTCAAATTGCCACATATAGAGAACCATTTTCCTCAGACGTGCACTTTCCTAATTCTCCAGCCTCAAAAAGTGGCATCAACTACAAAACCCCGACAGCTGATAAGCTTTGATTTTACTTTGGTTGCATTTATCTTGCTGCTTCTTCAAAACACGGGCATACATTGCCTTGGAGACATAATCTTTGGTCTCCCCCATCCCTCTAGATTGGATTAATAGATTTATGTAGCTGTTGAACACAAGCTGCCTCAGAATGCTTGTGTTTTAACCCGGTAGGAACCCAGCTGATCCTTTCGAAAGCAACTTTTAAGAGAAACTGATGTCCTGTGAACACGTTAGCAAGCTGTCATTGTGACTTTGTCAGTGCGCTCATCTCAGAACAGCTGCAGACTCATTTTGAGATTGCCTAATTATTTATACACACACATTTCTCTCCTTTCCAGTGATAGGCTGAGACTGAGCTCTTAAGGAGAGGAAGATAGATTATGAATGCTTTATCATTAAAACAGGTCACTTTTCTATTGTGTTTTCCAAAATCTTAAAGCTAGTATTAGAAAATTGTATTTCTGCCATCTTCTCCAGTTATAAAACTATTCTTGAAAAAACTTGCTTTTCTAGTGTTTGCCCATGTGAGCACAACATGTCCCACTGTCGGTTTAAAATAAGTGTGTATGTGTTTAGACAGAGTGTAAATTTCATCCTTCTAGGTGCTTATTCTGAAGACCATCTTCTCTCCAGTGTAAACGTGTATTTATCCATATGGAATAACTGTATTAAAAAAATAGAGTAAATGGCCTCTTATTCAAATTGCACTATTTTTGTTATAATAGTGAATACTTTATTATCAATCACTTCGTTTTTCTCCACCTACATATTTGGAGGATAGAAAAAGAAAGCATTTTGGGGCCAGTTTTTTGAATCAAAACAAATCAGGAATTGGCAAAACTGTAGTTTCCTAACTGTTTACTGACCTGACTGGTATCATTTTCTGAGCTTGGGAGAGCCGTGTTCATTCATTTTTATTTTTCTTCTGCAGTCTGAGTTTAGTAGGTAATGTGGGAACCATCTACCATAAATAAATTGCTGCTAGATAACAAACAGAATTGGAATCCCTGCTTGCGTTTGTGGGGTTTTTTTTTTTTTCCTCTCCCTTATGTCCAGCTCTGCCTGGAAAGACCAGTAGTGTGCTTTTCAGGATGTTTAATGTTCTAGCTTACAAAGCTTTGTGTGGTCCTCAGCAGTTCATGCATTTTACAAACCCGACAAAGGTGGCAGTTGGGGAGGAAGTTAGAATTCACCTTGTCATAGAGGTATAATTTAACAATAGCTGAATCACAAAGACATGATTAAAATCACACTTAAAAATGTGAGAACACCATGTTTCTGTTAAAACAGACTGTATTTCTGAGCCACCTCTATCTAATTCACCATTTCCGTGGCTTTAAAATCCCTCACCCCTTCTATTCACCAAACTTGCAAGACTGAAACTGGGAAAAAGAGTGAATGTTCAGAACATCCCCAAGATGGCCTTGTCTGGGACAGTGTGCCTGGGATCCCACAGACACGCCCTTCCTCCAAAGCACTGGCTCACCATACGTTACTTCTGAGAGGAAGGAAATTAAAGTGGAGACTCTGATATGGGATCCTGGAAGCCCCGAGGGTGTATGTGGCTAATTTGAAGCTTTGGTTGTAAAAGAGCCTAGATACCTACTCTTGATCTCTTTCCATATGGTGTGGATTCACAGAGAGACAAGAGGAATTTGTGGAAAGAGCATATGCTTCAGAGTCAAGACAAATTAGGGAGCCCATTCCTGGCTTTGCCTCCTGGGCAAATGACTTTACTTTTCATCTATAAAATGGGTACAACAACAATAACCGTTTAAAAAGCACACCATATCTGCCAAGCCCTATGCTCCACATTATTCTTACAACCACCCTAGGAGGTAGGTTCTTGCATTCAAAGAGGAGTGAACTTGAGGCTTAAAAATGCCAGGTGAGCGGCCAAGATGACATCCTTGGAAGGCGGCGGATGTGGGGTTTAAACCAAGGCTTGCTTTACATCCAGAGCTCGAGTTCCTAACCAATTCGACTTTACAGATTCTTTGTTACAAGTGTTCACTGAAGTAATATAGAAACAGTGAGTGTCTAGCCTGAATTCCGGCACATGGTAGGCCCTCAGCAAAGATGAACTTACCTTGGAGCTTCCATTCTATGAGGAAAACAGGCCCTTCGTTTGTCCTTTAGCTATAAGATCACTACTACACCCTGTTACCTGACGACCTGACAATTTTTGAAATCACCTCCACTCAAGTGGGCCACGTGCATGCTCTGTGCCCTGCTGGATATGGTTTAATATTCTCCTTTGTATATTGGGGGGAGGGGGCTCTCAACAGGCTGTAGATTACAGGTGAAAAAGCTGCATGCAGCTAGTTTTGTCCAGTAGGGAGAGAACAACTAGTTCTGGTCGAATTACCCAGTTTTTAACTGGCTGCTGCTTTGGCATTATAGAAACACAGCCTTAGCGTTGTATTCTTTCCAGTTGAAAAATATAACGTAGTTGTGCAGCAGGGAAATTCTGTGGCCAGAATAGCTGGGGACACTCTTAGAGCAGGGAGGATACTGAACACCGTCCTTGAAGATGATGGGGCAGGAGCCATGGGTTGGGACCAGTGGAGGGAAGAAGTTGAGCCCCGAAGTTGATCATTCTCCCCTGAGGATAAAACCTGTGCAAGTGAACCCTTCATTTGAGGGCAGCGAATGTAGAAGGCAGCTATTCTGTTTGTCCCCTGTTCTTTCTCCAAATGTAAATAAGAAGACTTTGAAGAAAGAATATTGTGCTAAGGCTTAGATAAGAACCTGCTGTCCAGCCACGTCCCCCAATCCCTAAAGCCTCCTTTGATTTTAATATTTTTCTTTTGGCTTCCACTCTGCTGCAGTGTGAGGTGGCACCAGGTGGGGAGGGTGGAAAGGAGGGTTCCTGGGGAAACAGAAACCCTTGTGGAAACCCGTTTTTAATCTGGATGATGGCTTGGTAATGTAAGCAGTGAGAGCTGGCAGAGGAGTGAAAACTGTAGGATTAATGGCCTTGAGCCTAATTCCCTGATACCTTTTAAAAGGCCAGCTAACCAGCTGGCTTTCTCCTTTTGCTCCACATACACTCCCTGCCATTTCCCCAGCGTTTTTTGTTTTCTTTTTGGCCGATTTTTAACTCCTTCTCTGTATCTGAACTTAGCAGCAAAGTATGTGTGAGAGAGTTGTGTGTATACGATTGTTTGCAGTAAGGATCCTTAGAAGTTAATACAGTAATAGGAAGACTTTATAATATGAGAGATGATTATTTGCATAATAGGGTAATTGGTGGAGTTTTTGGTGCAAGTTTTTTTTTTATGGTATTTCTTTTTTTTTTTTTAAATTAAGATTATGATAGTTAACAACCTTGTGAAATTTCAGTTGTACATTATTGTTAGTCATGTTGAAGGTACACCACTTCACCCTTTGTGCCCTCCCCTCACCCCCGCTTTCCCTTGGTAACCACCAATCAGTTCTTTTTGTCTGTATGTTAACTACCACCTATGAGTGGAGTCATACAGAGTTCGTCCTTCTCTGTCTGGCTTATTTCACTCAACATAATACCCTCAAGGTCCATCCATGTTGTTGTGAATGGGACGACTTTGTCCTTTTTTATGGCTGAGTAGTATTCCATTGTATATATATACCATATCTTCTTTATCCAATCATCAGTTGCTGGGCACTTAGGTTGGTTCCACATCTTGGCTATTGTGAATAATGCTGCGATGAACATAGGGGTGCATGGGACTTTTGGAATTGCTGATTTCAGCTTCTTAGGATAGATACCCAGTAGTGGGATGGCTGGGTCATAAGGTATTTCTATTTTTAACTTTTTGAGAAATCTCCATACTGTTTTCCATAGTGGCTGCACCAGTTTGCATTCCCACCAACAGTGTATGAGGGTTCCTTTTTCTCCACAGCCTCTCCAACATTTGTCACTCTTGGTTTTGGATATTTTTGCCATTCTAACAGGTGTAAGGTGATATCTTGGTGTAGTTTTGATTTGCATTTCCCTGATGATTAGTGTTGATGAGCATCTTTTCATATGTCTATTGGCCATCCGTATATCTTCTTTGGAGAAATGTCTGTTCATGTCCCCTGCCCATTTTTTAATCGCGTTGTTTGATTTTTCGTTGTTGAGCTGTGTGAGTTCTTCATATATTTTACAAAAAACATAAACTCTTATTGATTGTGTGTGCACATGCACATACATTCATATGTGTGCACAAACATGATTTCCTTGAAATATGTATTTTCTGTGTAAGTACAAGTAAAACCCAAGAAACATTCTCAATTTCCATGATGTTCCACATAAAATATAAATAAATGCATAACCCTCTTCACATTTTAAAATCTTACTGTTTTACTCAGTGCCATTTATATGTCTTCCAGAAACCCATGTGATCTTTAAGACAGGGCCAGTATAGAAGTAAACATCCATGTTTGGGGATGATGGTGGATTCCTAAAGGTGTGTGTGTAACAGGTAATGAACATTACTTTGGGTGCAAGTGGAGGCACTAGGACAAAAGGAGTGTGACTGACTTCGGCAAACAAGAACCTGATTAGTGTTTCCAGCATGAAACGTTTGAAGTGCGTCGGCAGGAAAGGAATAAAAACCAAAGAAAGCAGCCAGATGTCAGAGAATAAGAACATTTCTTGTTGCCTAGGTTATTCTGGTAGACTTCAAAATATCAGTCCCTATTAGTCTGGTGGGTAAACATTCTCATTATTTTCTGTAATTTGAATTATTATTGGAAGGTAATTAACGACACTAACATTTTCATATAACACTTAGACCTGGATGGGTCTTAATGACTTCCCTTCAGTCTTGCGTGAAGTTGTTTACTGTTTGATTTTTGAGTGCTTGAAACTACTTATGGTTCTGGCTGTGAGTGGACTCTGCTGGGTCTTCTATGTTTTATAATATGATTATTTGCTATGCCAGTCAGATTATCTTCCTTCTTTCTGCCCTAGCCTAATGCCTGGTCAGGGCAGGTGCCCAATAAATGATAGCAGTTATTATAATATTTGTTATGCAAGACATAAAAGCCTTTTTATAACTCATGTCGTCATGATTGGTTTCGGTCCGTAGACAATATCTGATATTTTTGGATTGTCGAGTGCTTTCCCCAAATTGCAGATCAACCCCCACGTAGACTCTATTAGAGCTTAGCCCAAGCAAGCCAGGACGCTATCAAATAACTGCCTGCAACTTCACAGCCTTCCTTGGTTTATAACCATTTGGAGCATGTCATCTAAGATTTCCTATTGACGGTGGATTAGTTCACCCATCCAGAGGTGTTGCCAATTCGATCCAGTGAGCCCATGAAGCTTCTAGACATTGTATTCACCAGTTGATGCTTGACCCAATCAGCCTGTTTATATTCAGTTAAACTCTTATACCTACACATTTCTACTTTTATTTTTAGCTCCTTTCTCTATCACTTCTTGTCATTTCCCTTTGCTGTCCTCTCATCTCCCCAAATGCGGTGCCAGGATTAGATTGGACATTATAATCAAGGAGGCAGTATCATTTGGAGCATGTTTCTTATAATGCATTTGATTTGCCACAGTCAGGATCAGCTCAGATCTCTCTAACTACAAGTGACAAAGGTGGCAGTCTTGGGAAAAGGCACATTCACTGTCCATTCTCTGCTTTCAAACAGGGCCCTGGTCATGGTGGGAAGGATGTGGCATAACTAAGTCATAGTCTCTTTAAATTCATCCCCAATAGGGACATATCTCTCCTGTATTACTTAAAAAGGAATTAAAGGTGGGGGTGAAAGGAGAAAGCAATATTAGGAATGTAAATACAAATAAGTTTCTATCTTTGTTGTCTACGCTCTGGACTGATTCTGTTAATTTTAACAGCATTGTGAAATAGAGATGGAATCAGGAACCTTGTGCTGCAATCAGTGGCCTGGCTCGCCTTACCGCCAGCCTCATATGTGACTCCAACAGGACTGCCATGGAGGGAAATATTACAAGGCGTGTTCACTGTTCTGATCACTGTCTGGTCTCAGTAAATGTGAACCAGAAGTACAGCAAGGATAGCAAGTGTTTCACCACTTCCAAGTGTGGATAGCAGAAGGCACCTGGGATTAGGGACAGGCTCAGATGTTAGGCACCACTAGGGGTTTATTGGCTTGCTTGAGTGCAAATATCTTGCATTTGTGTTGCTGCCCCCCACGGGGGTCAGCCTGAATGCTTTTTGCCTCACTGCCCAAATTCCATTTTCACCCAGCAATCCTCAGAGGGTCCTTGGACCTTTTGTTTCTTCGTGCCATTCTCCCCGTAAGCTTCCCATATGGTCTTGGCCTGGAACAGGTTGGTCTAAGCTCGTGGCATTAACAGAGTGGCTTTGGCTGTTGTCGGAGACCGTTGCTTCTGTCCAAATGGCTTTTCTCTGCCTCGCTTGATAGATTAGAAAATGCTAATGTTTTTCCTTTTACTTAATTATACTTACACTCTTTTAGTTATTTATGTAGCAGAGAGTTCACTTGGTTAAGAAAGATGGCATATTCTAGTCATTTTTGTTCTGAAAGAAATGACCGGCTCAAAGAAAGAGGAAAGAAGAGTATGACATCCATCCATCAATCTATTCTCACTTTCAATATACACACGTGTATACATATACATACGTATAAATATATACATATATACACACATATGTTTATAGAGATACATATGTGTGTATGTAAATGTGGTTATAATGTTAGATAATTTTTCAGGAATATTCAGAAAGGGAACAGTGAGCACAGTTTTAAACAAAGAGGCTTGTAAGATATTTTGAGATAACCCGTCCAAAACCCAGCTCTTGATTTCTCCCTGGGCATCCTCCCGAATGTGCTACTTCTGGAGTCTTCCCATCTCAGTAAAAAGCAAGTCCTTTCTTAATTGCTCAGGCCAAAAGCCTTGGTGTTGCCCTTGACTTCTTTCTTTCTCTCATAAACCACGTCCAACTCACTGGAACATCCTGTTTGTTGTAGGTTTAGGCGACATCCAGAATTCAGCCACTTCTTACCATTCTTACCAGCCATGGCTTCCTCCCATATCCAAGCCGTGGTCACCTCTCGCCTGTCCATTGCAATAGCCTCTTAGTCCATTCGGAACACTGTAGCAAAAAACGATAGACCCGGTGGCTTATTAACAACAAACACTTATTTCTCAGAGTTCTGGAGGCTGGAAGTCTGAGATCAGGGTGTCAGCACGGTCAGGTAAGAGCCCTCCTCTGGGTCACAGACTTCTTGCTGTGTCCTCACGTGGCAGGAAGGGCTAGGGAGCTCCCTTGGGCCTCTTTTGTAAGGGCATTAATTTCATTCATGGGGCCTCTGCCTTCATGACCTAATCACCTCCCAAAGACCCCACCTCCTATTACCATCTCTTTGGGCACTAGGACTTCAAGAATTTAGAGGGGCCACAGACATTCAGACCAGAACAGCCTCCTAACATTTTCTGTGCTTCTGCCTCCCACCTTTGCCCCACTACACGTTCTTCTCCACGTAGCAGCCGCCAGGGAATCCTTTCAAAAGATAAGACAGTTCTTACCCCTCCTCTGCTCAAAATCCTCAGTGGCCTCCCA
Organism: Equus quagga; assembly: GCF_021613505.1. NCBI lineage: Eukaryota > Metazoa > Chordata > Mammalia > Perissodactyla > Equidae > Equus > Equus quagga. Next base: position 22,443,002 of record NC_060282.1, read on the forward strand.
TCTCACTCACAGTAGTATTTGTATCCCCTCCTGTGACAAGGTGGTATAGTCCAAGGTCATCTTCCAACACTCCTCTTCCTCACTAGTTTCCCAGTTGATACATATTCTCCAAACAGGAGGAGGAGCTGGAGGAGGAGAAGGAATCTTACCAGATTTAAGCTGGCTTTGGCTGGCCAGAATCCTCACATCATAAGCATCCTTGTAAGATCATTTACTTTGGACATTTTCCTAGGACCTTGCTGACAAGTCCTGAGGCCACACCTAGCAGTGGACTGTGTAGTTTGGGGTGGTTGTAATCTTCCTCTGGGTGTCGAAAGCTCAGGAGATGGTTAAACTGGAAACAGAGGCCACTGTCAAGGGTCAGCCTCTGCCATCCATGAAGTCATGCTAAGAAGGCCTCTCCTGTCTCTCACTCACTTAGGACAATGCCTTCAGTCCGGGTCCCTGGGGATGAGGAAAGCCCTTCTGAGTATTTTCTATGTCAGAACTAATCAAAAGCTGAAGAAACCCTGTCATCTAGTGCTGCCCTCATGTACGGGAGGGCTCATTGACTTCTTCTGACTTCATAGGAGAAGCACATTTAAATATATTGAATCCAGGGCGATGATGTGGATCACACCCACTCTGTCTTCCTGACTTGAAGCCTTTTTTTTCCCTCAAGGGCATTTCCAACAAAGGAGTGTAGCTTTCAGATTTGTAAACTGCCACCTTATTATCCTATTAGTCAATTACATCTGCTGAAGAGCAGGGTAAGTGACAGTATGGCAGATTATAGCAATTTATTTGCCGTTCTCCTAGTCTTGTTCAGCATATCATCAGGCTGTTTAAATTTAATGATAGGACTTTTACATGTGTTTTAGAGCGGTTAAAGTTGTAATCAAAATGTTTAGGAAAACCCCTACTGACCTGCCTGAGTGCAGCCTTCTGCAATGTTGCTTGTAATGCCTCCTTGTAATCTTTATTAGCAAAGCTGACTCTAATTAGGAGAGGTGACCTATTTTCAAAAGAAAGTAGGGCTTTTGGGTGTACTTGTGTACAAAGCTCAGGAAAGATGGTGCTGTTGGAAATTTTTTACTACGATTTGGCCCTTATGGGTAAATAAATGGCTTAAGAATAAACACCAAGGAACTCCATCCCCCTGAGAAGCTTGATGGAGTGTGTGGGAATGGGAGGGGTTGTGTATGTGAAGTCAGACTGCAGTGTGCAGCCTGGCATTGGGAGTAGCTTAGAGTAGCTCCTTGGGTACAAGAGGAAGAAATAACTGCCCTCTCTTATGTCTAGTCCTCTTTCAACTTAAAGGCAGTAGGTTTTGCAATAGTGGCTGCAGTGAAACGACAAGAATATCTCTGTAAAAAGCAAAAGTTGAGTGCCTTAGGTAGAACTTTTGGATATTATACAACAGGATGGGAGATTGGAGGACGTGTTACCTTGAAATTGTTCACACCTTCAGCTTCATTGGTGGGCATGAACAACTATTGTTATTAAATGAATAAGCGAAAGACCCAGACCTGGGAATACCTCGTTTAATCTAAGCTTCACTATGCTGGCTGATCCTCACTGGTACTTACACTCGCTTCATTTTTATGGAGCTCTCAGGGTGCTGTCAGTTGTAGAGTCAACAATGCCCTGCCTCCTAAGGGTTTAATCTCAGAAGTTTATTACCCATAACCTCAGGCAAATGTAAGACCAAAGTCAAGGAAATAGTGGCTCGAACAAGATAGACGTTTGTTTCTCAATTACCTAGATCTTGGCAACTTCAAGGCTGATAAGGAGGCTCCCTGATCTTTCGAGACCCAGGTTCATTTTGTTTTGTTGCTCCCCTTTATTTATTAAACACATAGCTTCCACCTTGAGATCCAGGATAGCTGCCCTAGCTCCAGCTATCACAACTGCATTCCATCTAGGGATGGAGGAGGGCCCCTCCCTTAAAGGACCTTTCCCAGAAATTACACCTTCTATCTTGGGACTACTGGAGCTCCGGTGAGCCAGCATCAAGGCTAGGAACAGTGTTTGCGTTGACCACGTGAACAGATTAGGTTTTTGCCTCAGGGAAAAAGGTTGGTTCATTAATAGTGGAAAGAGCAGGAGCTTTGGCAGGCTAAGATTTGAATACAGTCTGACTTACTAGTTAAGGGACCAGAAGGTAAGTGCTAATTGACAACTGAGGTTACCAGAATTTAAACGGGTGTTATCAGGAGCCTAGGCAGTCAAGAAGGCAAAGGGAAGGAGGTGGGACTTCAACACACCCTGATAGAAAGATGGAGCTTGGATAAGCAGAGAAATAGGGAACCCAAACAGAGTCCACTGTAAAGACATATACCAGCTGCTGGGTTCCCTAGAAGCCTAGTTCAAGGGCATTTAGCTACGACCTGAGAATAGAGAATAGTGAGATACCTGGGGGTCCAGCAAGTACTCACTTTTCTCTAGACTGTTTACAAGACCCTTAATTAACCCATATTGCCTTTCTACGTTTATCTATAGTAGTGTGACTATGTGTGGTGATGGCCTTCAGGATTTTGCAGAATGAGAAATATCATATTACTTTATTCAGCCTATTTCCCAAGCTGTTAAGCAACTAATTTTGAAGGTCTGAGACTCCTGCTATCTCCATCTACAAGGATCATGAATCTATATGAATGTAATTGTATTATTTAATCTATTATTGTATCATCTGTTATTTTTATTATCTCCATAATCTGGAGACAGTTCGTTACAGCATAAAGTGATAAGCTTTGTGAAAGTGACTTGGCGTGTATTTGTACTAACTTCATATGTTTGTCTAGGTAGCACAAGTCTGCAAAATCTTCACCTTTAATGTGTTCTTAAAAATAAGTATTCTGAAAAAAGGCATTATATTTAAATAGAATAGCCTTATTGTTATCAATTTTTTGACAAGGACCCTTCAAATTGTAGATATTTGATTAAAAAGAGAAGTCAGATAAGTAATGAGAAAAAGAGAAACTATTGAATGAAAGGGATAATAAAGGGATTGGAGATATTCCTGAAAACATATTTTGCTTGGCGGTAAGTCCTTACAGTATGTTTTGGAAGATTGGATATGGCATAGTCTTTCTTAGTAGAGGCAGGATAAAGAAATATCTCAGAGTCACATAAATATCATTCTGAATGAACAGATAGATCTGTCTAAAGAATTATTAGCCAATAGATGTCTTAGAAAACTGAGGTATGGCCTGGAAAATAAACATAACGATGTTTGTTATATATGACAAAGGTAAGACAGGTGATCACTTTTCATAAAAAGAAAGCTTTCTTGGTCGAACTGGTAAGCAAACATTGTATTATTGGTGGCATGCTTCCCATGATTTATTTCATTCCTATTTTATAGATGTGCAGTTGAGGCACAGAGATTAATTAGCATGCCCAAAGTCGTCACAAGCTAGGAAGTTGCAAAGTTGGGATTCAAGCTCTGGCAATCTAACTTCAGATTCTAAGTATTTTTTTTGATCCTAAGATTTTTAACCTCTAGCTTACATTATACAGAGTTTCTAACTAGGAAGGCTGAAGCCCTTGAATAATTTGCCCATTTAAGCACCACCTTATAGCAGGTAAGAAGCCCACCTTCTGAAACTGATAAGTGAAATGAACCTAACTGGCTTGGTTAGCACAGAAGAAGAAGACAGAGCAAAGGCAGAAATCTAGGAGTTTCTGCAGGGTCTTACCCATTGACTGGGTAAAATACCTAGTTTCTATCTCTAAGGTGTACCTTTCCTTTGGAATTTGACATTTTTTGTGCTCAGCCAATTTGTAGGTGAATCAGTCACACGTGTCCAGTAGTGCTGGCAAATTGGTTTAGTATATGTTTACTAAGTCAAGAACCTAGCTACTTTGTCTGAGAGTAGGAATGTTCACACTCATTTTTGTATGTAGGGCACAATAGGTAGCGACCAAGTATTTGTGGAATCAGATTGACTGACAAGTCACTTGGGTAGTATTTCTGTTAGAGCTCACACTAAGATGGGGAGAAACTCACACTGAAAGTCTGGTTAGTCGCTGGCATTCACCATGAGACTGAGTTCAGTGCAGTATAAGGTGATCCATTTTGTACTACACCCAACAGGATTTAATTGCTGAAACATCAAAAGAACTTTATTCTGAGGCCAGCTCACTGACAAGGTATAATTTTACATATAATGTAGTTGTCATTTTTTAATCTTTATATTATGTGCCAGGTATTTAACAAATATATCATCTTATTCATGGCTAATAACAACCTCATGAGATGTGTATTATTAGATCCATCATATAAACACGAAAACTGAGACTTGGAGGTCACACAGTTGAATCTGTACACAGCCACACAACTTTTAATGGGTATTTGAAACCATATCCAAAGGACTCAGAATTCTAAGCCCATCCCACCATTCCCTAGCATCTCCTACCGGTGCTAGATTAAAGACCAAAGGGCTAATGTTCACTGGCAAAGACAACAGAACTTCTGTCTTTCAGGGAGGTGGTGGAATTGGGAAGGCCCCAAGTATACACACCTGGATTAGAGTGAAGTATGAGGCAGGTGAAAAATGAGTGAATTCTTTGATAATGTAGCCACTAAAGAGAAGCCCCGAACTTGCTCAGAATATGTGAATGGCTATCAGAAACACAGAGGCAGGACAGGAAGGAAAGTCTCGATGGGACAAGTTGGTTGGGGTAAGAGTCTTGTCAAGAATTCTAGCGACATTTTGAGCCAAGAAATGGATTGTTTTCCCTCTTCCTGGTATGTCACCCTTTTGAACCTTTGGAGGCGTTGACATGCATCTTCATAACTGTATCTCAGAGTTGATAAATCTAGATTTTTTTCTTCTCTATTCCTTTTCCTTTTCAGAAAAATCTATTTTAGGGTTCCTTTCTCCGCCGCCTCTGATACTAATGTCAATATTGCTAGAACAACTTGAGATTTTAGACATTAAGAACGTTGACTTAATATAACAATTAGATTTTGCTGTTTAATTTACATGTAAATCTCTAGGCAAGTTTCCATCTTTTAATATTTACTTAAAATATTTACTTTTACATGTATACACAGCGCTTGGGAGGAATGCATTTAAGATGAGTGTTGATTTATTGGGTTTGTTCTTTAGTGGATAATGCCACCTGTATTGAAATGAGTTAGAAAAGGGTCATTCAATCAGCTAAGTCTGCATCCTGAAGAATATATTGGTGCACTGATGCATAGGCTATGTCTCGACACTCTTCTCTGTACTTCGATAGTGTATGGTAGCTGGATGTTTTCAAAATAAACAACTATTTGTAGCTGTGTTTTTAAATTCACCTCTAATGTAGCACTCAGGGGGAAAAAAACTCAGCAGACCTGTATTAGTTGGGAAGCCACTTTTATGTTGCATTTCGATCCATTTAAGCTAAAGCTGATTAGCACTTTTTGAAAAGTGAATCCAAATCCTTGTACTAATCAAGGGAAATTGAGCTATGTTGTTGCTACAAAAAGCTGGAGAGAGAGTGGACCTAATGGCAAGTTTCTTTATTAGTCATGCAGCATATAGCCTGGTTCCACACCCACCCCCTTCTCGGACAAACCCCTAAGTGTATGTTTACTAAAACAACCCAGCAGGTGAATATTTAGGAATTAGTGGAATTTCAGTCCAATAGAGAGAATAGAAGAGAATTTGGGGGGCAGGGGCCATCTCCAGCATGCTGTTAATGGAACGTGTGCAGACTGTGATATATGAATGACGCAACCGTAATATGAATGTGTTTGTGAATTTGCTGTGTGCGTTTACTGTAGTAAGTGGCTGTTCATCCTTGGGTGGTGTTTTAAAAGGCAGGTTTTGTTATTAATCAGGTATGGTGAAGCTGACAGATCAGGAGATGGTTGCTATAGGAAACATTAGTTTGTTACAGTACCCAAGGGGAGAGGGCATGCCGTGCCATTCAGGGCCACATGGGGAAGCACCTGGGTTGGTCAGGAGGCAGAGGGAGTGAGGGGAACACCTGGACAAGAGTCTTTATTGTGGTTTCTGTGGGAAGGAAAGGGTGAGGTCAAATAAGCATGTTTAGGATTGGCTAATTTGAATAATTTCAGCAGACTCCAGAGCATAGGGACTATCTCTAGTTGTCTGGTACCTGACCCTGGAGTGATTAGGGCAAGGGAGTAGTGGCATGCATGAAGCGTAAGAACCTGATTGGGAAGGTGTTTGGGGCTGTGGGCTCTGGACCGGTTGGTTTGCGTATGAAAGACACACTCAATCTGTTTACTATCTGTAGGAATTAGCTAGCCCTGGGAGGGACAGTTTTTCCAGTCTGCAAAGCCCTGGATGTCTCAAGCATCAGAATAAAAAGACTTGCTTAACACAGGTGGTATGAGGCTGACTGCCCACCTTGTACATTTGTCATTCATGATCACATCTAGGAAAAATACTCATCTGCCTCTGCCACCTCCAAGTGGGTGCGAATGCCAACAGCTGAGCAGGCGGGGGTAGGGTGCAGTGGGTAGACTTGACTTGTGGCTGATTTCACTCTTTACCAAGCATTGACACCCTGGGGGCATTTGCTAAGCCCTTTCCCCCTTCATTTGTCTTTGGGGACTCTTGGGAATGTAAGACACCTCTTTGCTCCATATTAGACGGCAGGAAGACAACAGATGCCAAGGAATTGGGTGGAGAAGTGAGAGGGAGGTATGATAATATTTAGTTTTATTCTTTTCAAGCTTAAAGAGATTTAAAGAATTTTCAGAGCAGAATCTTGTTGTTTCAAGTGTGTGGTCATCTTTCAATTAGAGTCACTTATTAACCTCAACTTCCATAAGCGAAGATCCTGAGTCTCTTTGAAGACACACAGAAAAGATTTCCTTCCTCTCTCCAAGCCTCTCCAAATCCCCAGTTCTGATCAGAAGCTGGGGGAGAGGGTGAAAAGCTCACAGAGGTGAAGACAGAAGCAGATTTGCACCTTTATGGCATGAAAACTTTGATGTCTTCTTACAGAGAAACTACCCTGTGTAATTCAAAATTTTAAATGTATATTCGAGTCTGACTGCAGTTTATCTGCTAATGCTGTTAAAGTGATGTCTGGCCTACATTCCAGCTGATCTGTGGTCTCTGAAAAGACAGCCACACAAAGGCACTTGCATAACTTCCTACCCCTCCAAAAGGCCTCTCTGGGGTACACACCATTGCAACTATTGCTTAGCTGGGGGACTTTTCTCTTTTTGATGGGGAAGATTTTCCCTGAGCTAACATCTGTGCCAATCTTCCTCTATTTTGTGTGTGGGATGCCACCACCACATGGCTTGACAAGCAGTGTGTAGGTCCACACCTGGGATCTGAACCCGTGAATCCCGGGCCGCCGAAGTAGAGTGTGTGAACTTAACCACTATGCTACGGGGCCAGCCCAGCTGGGGAACTTTTCTGATGACAGCTCTAGTTTGGGTTTGTCTAGTTGTGTACTATGAAGCTAACAAGAGATCTCAGAAAGCCAGAAAGAGAAGTGGTATCAATAGAAGTGCCTTTAGAAGAAAGCCTGAATTGACTCAAGAGTTAGCACCAACCTTTTGGAATTGCCAATGGGTATTTCATAGCTGTGATGATTTTGATGGGCCTTTATTGTAGCTTTCACAGGCTGCACCATCCAGGGGCAATAAGGATAAGCATTGTCGGGTGAAGAGCAGTTCCTGAAATTATTTGGAATTGGGTTGTAATCACAGAAATTGTAGCACAGAGGCCAAAAAGAAGTTTATAAAGAAAGTAGAAGTTGACCAGGAGATAATGCTGAACAGATGAAACCTTAAAAGTTGCTTTATTTTTTTTCCAAATATTGGGTGTCCAGGACCACTTTGAAATGTTGCAGTACTTAAAAGGAAAATTCAAAGTCATACCAATGACCCTTTTTATTTTTGACTGAGGACAACATGTGTATCTCTGGGGTGGGTTAATTGAGTTAGAACCCTCCACTTAATGGTGGTATAATATTTTATCTTCATTGCTTTCTTTTTTTAATCCTTGATACTTCATGGGCTTAAGCCTTTCTTTCTCCCAAACAGCAAAACCTCTTTAAACAGCAGTCAAATGCCGTACTATATTTCTATACCCAGAGCACCTAGCACAGTGATAGGCACCAAGTACTGATTGAGTGACTTTGCTATGGAGGAAATGAGTTGACTTACGGCATCTCTAAAGCTGGAAAGTAATGATGCATGTCTTTATTCTACCCTGGGGATTTTACTGAGGCTAATTGAGAATTGGTAGAACTGCGTATTGATAGCAGGGTCTTAATAGCAGTGACACTGAGAAGATAGGAAATTAAAGCATGCTGCTAGACACCTCCTCTCCCCAACCAACAAACAAACCTACCACTTGCCATTTAAAATAAACTAAATAACAACAGTAAAAATCCGACTCACTTGGTTTTGTCTGGTTATACTTTCCTTAATAGGCTTTAGTCTTGTGGTAAGTGTTAACTGGCAAAAAATTCCCATTAGATTTATCACTGCTTGACTTCTTAGTAGTATTTCTCACAGAATAACGTTTCGGGGAGCTACTTTATGCCAGGATAATCCCAGGAATTTCTGGAAGAAGACATGTAATTTGTTGTGTGCAGCAGCAACTGTAGTTTGGGAGGAGCAATGGGAGTGGTTTGTGGTTTCCTTCTTTTCAGGGTAGCTCATCACTTCAACCACAAAATCACTGCCAGCCTTCAGAAGGGGAAAGAAATATTGGCCAACCTATATTTTCTTTTCTTTTTTTAAGGACAGACAGCAGTGACTTGGGTTTTTAGAGCCCGACCAGCTGAGTTGTGTTTGGAGTGCCCCAGTATACTCTTTGCAGAAGTGTGGGTTGGTTTCTACTTTGCTACAAACCAGTTGACTGCATTAATGTTGGCCTCTGTCCTGGAACCACAGAAGTGGTTTGCTCTACCAGTTGACTCATCTTGCCTTAACTTCTATGTCATCATGAAGAACCAGTACCCCTCAGCAGCCCATGAAGTTATGGAACAGTGAACATTGAAATGAGTGGCAAATGCTGGCCAGCCAACGTTAAAAACCAAGAGTCATTCATTAATCCATTTATTCAGCTAGTATTTATGTAACCTTCCAAATTAGCAAGACATTGCTCCAGGAGCTGTGGAGACAGTAATGAAGTAGACCAGCAGTTGCAAACTTTTTCTTTGAAGTGCTGGATAGTAAATATTTTAGGCTTTGCAGGCCTCACTGTTTCTGTTGCAGCTATTCAACTCTGCCACATATATATATATATTTTTTTGCACAGTAGCAGCCATAGCAGTATATGAGTGAATATTGGCTGTGTTCTAATGAAACTTGATATATAAAAACAGGTAATGTGTGACCCATAGTTTACCACCCCTGAACTAGACCATAATATTCTTGCCCTTGTTGAGCATAACGCATTCTAGTAACCTGCATTTAATTTCTGCTAGGTGGCTGTATTTTATAAGGAAGGTATGTTTCTAAACACCTCATCTAATTCAAGACAAGAAAAATGCAGAATTTAAAAGCTTTTAGGTTTGTAATATAAAAGATTCCTAAGAGGTTAAAATGGCAATAAAACCAACAAACCAAAAGATTCACATAGGAGTCAAAACAAAACAATATATGTTTAATTATATATATAGTTTTTGCTGACTCATTACGAATTATGGTTATAATTATGGAATATGTTTTCTAGATATTAAACATTTACAAGAAAACGAAGTCATCTGTAGCTTTTGATGAATTGACCATTCCTTTAATGCTATGAAGACAAGATAGAAACTTGTCACTACCTTCAGAAATCTCCTAAAATTTTTAAGATCACCCCATCTCATCATATAAAAACTACTGCAAACTCCATAAATAGTTTAAAGAAACAAGTTGCTCTTAAATTTGCTGAATGCAGAAAATTATTCATTCAGTATGCTGTCTTTGGTGAACTAGCCATTCATCGATTTTGGTCGCCAGGCGTTTTGACTTTTGGCAAGTGAATCTGGAACTGATAAGCATAGTCCTGGGTACACGTTGTGACTTCAAATGCCCTTGGGATGAATAGCTGCATACATTATGAATACATGCATGGGGCCAAACTTGCTAGGAGAGTAGTGTTAGTTGTTTAGGTTATAGGAGTTATCAAAAATTCCTAAATGGCAAGGGAATTTCATTCATGATTGTTCATGGAGAGTGTTTGCTCCTAGAGTTCAAAGACTGATTCAGTTCTGAACTTACTTACAATTTTTCCCCTAACATTTTATGTCTAAATTTTCAAACATATAGAAAAGTTGGAAGAATTGTCCACCAAAAACCTATATGGCTTACACAGTTTTAATCATAGGTGGTATGCTCTCTGTTTCCAAAACGGCTAAAAGAATCCCACCTTAGATCTTTTTTAGGACCAGATCTTTTCAGGACTGACCGGAGACTGAACTGAGCTATTTACAGTTCTCCTTTGTGTTTTTTGGGAAAAATCCTGAAATATTCCTTAGCTCTAGGTTGCACGTGCTCTTACACTTGCTCATTCTCACTTTCAGAGTTAAAAAAAAAAAGACAACCTGTGTTTACTAGATGTCTAGTGTCATAGAATCACCATTGCCGAGCCTTACAGTAACTGAAATCAGCATCAAAAATATTAACGCTGGGTACCAACAGCTGTGGCTGAATACTGAAGTTTATTCCTCAGCATGTTGCTAAGAAACTGGAAGGCCTAGGATACCCTTTGAATTGCTAAGTGTCTTTCCCATATCATAATTCCATTTAATTGCTGCAGAACAAAAATTTAAGGAGTTTGTCCTTCCCCAGCCTGCCTCCTTCCACCTGGCAGCGTAAAGTGTCATGTGGGTCTCAGGAAAAATTTACTAGCTGCAAAGTAAAATGCAGTTTTCCACAGTGCAATTTCTTGAGTTCCTTTTCCTTCATGTGGAAAGGAATGATTGAGGGGGAAAAGAAATTGCCTGACATCTAACCACAGAAGGAAAAATTAGTCTCCTGCAACTTCTCCGGGCTCTGTTTTTGTTTCATTCTACATCCTTTGTGCTTCTGGTCTGGTGAGGAATTATGATGTGAGAGTTATTTCCCTTCAGAAGATTCAGTCACAATTTAATAATAATCACAAGTTTGGGAAAATTGAAGGGCTGGAAATATGTTCTAGATCTTTTTTGGTAGTCAGCTGCACTCTGATGAATGCTACAACCTACCCATCGTTGATTGTTTTGTTCGCCACTCCTGCCTGTGGGATAATAATATATTCTTGCCCTGTTGACCTCTAGCTGTGTTACCTGCTTTGGCCAATGGAATGTGAACTCAAGTCACCTGTGCCACTTATGAGGCAACACTTTAAGAGCCATTGAATGGCCCTGCCATTCTCTCTGTTCCTTCTGCCCTGAAGTCAGTAATGTCCCAGGGGCAAGCTGCCCTATAGTCTGGGTCCCATATAGTCTGGGTCCCACAGTGAAGATGTGAGCAGAAACCACAGCCGATCCACAATGGTCATGCTGTTGAAAGCCATTAATCTAGATGCTGGGGTCGTTTGTTACTACAGCATGGCTTAGCCAAGCCGACTGGCGTGCCACCCCTGTCGCACTCTAATACCTGTTCATAGTTCTCTGGTTCTAGAATGGAGTCATCGAAGGATTGGAAACCTGGGCTTGTGTGACTGTGGGAGGCAGTGGGGGCTTTGAGCCAATTGCGTTTAGAACAATGAATTTTTCTGTCTGCACTGATTCATGGTGTTGTCTCCTTTCCCTTCCCTGATTCTCCTCAAATTAGCCCTGCTAGACACTTTAAAGTGAATTACAAGTGACTTGGCCATCCTTAAAGTAGATAGCTAGTTTCTAGAGCATTGTTTGTATATTTAACAACAGATTAGAATAAAGCCTCCATGTGGGCAGAAGTTTGTTTTCAATGCTGTATCTCAAGTGCCTGGCACACAACTGTTGCTCACGAGATATTTGGTGAGTGAATGACCTATGCCATTTATTTGAATGGGCTTCTCTTTTGATTTGATGTTAGTGAAGTATATAGTTGAGATAATCATATTCCTTAATTATGTTTCTGTGCCTCTAATAGAAAATCTGATTCTAGGAGACAGGTTGAATATTTATTTCTCTTAATTAAATTAATTGACACTACAGTTTAAATCCCCAGGAGTCACAACCTCAGTTTATTATAACCAAGATGTCATCAATTATTTGAAATATTGCCTTGGCCTCATTTTGGGGAAAGAAGTTAAAACTTGTAGTTGAAAAAAATTTTTGATTATGAACTAATACTTTCCCAAAATTTGAGATTCTGCTTGACTTCAGTATTCCAATAACCGAATTGGATCAGCAATAAAACATGCCCTCATACTGTATCTACGGCCTCTCTGAGCCATGCCCCTGATTTGAGGGGGAGGGGCTGGCTGTATTTCCAAGGATTTAGCGCATTCACTCATTTCCTCTGCTTTGTCACTGTTAGGCTGGTTTTAAGTAACATTACTGTAAAATTTCCCACTGAGAAATTTCAACATGAAGAGGTTTTCTAGTCTCTTTAAAATAAAACGGTTAAAAATAGACCTTGTGGGAACAGTTTTCCACTTCAAGAACAAAATCTTGCAAAAATGTTTTAATGCAGATTTGGGACCTAATTATTTTTTCTCACCTCAGCTTCGCTATAGTTGTGTGCTACAGTGGGAACAAGTCTTGGTTTTATAGAATCTGGCCAGGGAGGCGCTCCACTTCCTGTGGAGGTTTTGTATGGAGTTGGCCGTGACTTCCTTCCTCTCCCCTCCCTGGGACTTTTCTTGGGGCAGTGGGTCCAACTTTGAAGCCTTCCATTTTGTTCCTCATTAATTCACTGACCTTCCCTTATGAGGCCAGCAGAGGCCTAGCCATTTCAGCTACACTGGCCTCTGGTTATTGCAAACATTGAAGTCTGTGCTGGGCAAAGGTGAAGCCACTGAAAGGAGAACAGCGTGCAAAAGAGGCTCTGTAATTAAGATCCAGGACCTTCTCTACCCTCAGTCATTAGGGCTGGCTAAATCGAGCCTCTGTGACCTGCCCAGAGTCTTGGTGAGTTTGAGGCACATGCAGAGGGCTCTATGTATAGAAACGTAGACGCCTGACTGGCCATATAGTTTTCTTATTTTAATGCCATTCTTTTCCCCACAGCCTAGGAGCTCCAGTCTCTGTGGATGTTTGCTTGTGATGTTTCTTTACGTTTGTTGTTGTTATTGTTTATTGCTGTCATTCTAATACCTAGAACAGTGCCTGGGACTTCATACATGCTCAGTAAATGTTTGTTGAGTGAAGAATGGATGACAAGCAGATATGTGAATCTCCAGTTACTGGTGACTAGTACTTGTTTACTTTTGTGTCTGTAGTTTGGTATTTTACTACCTGTTGGATGCCGTATCAGGAAAGAGACTCAGAAAGTTCCAAATGTTAAGATCTTTTGGAATTAGATGCTTCACCATAAACCACATCCTTTTTTTTCTTTTTTTAATCAGTTAATTAATTTATTTGCCCTATGCCCTTACTTCTACTGTCAGGTAGGAAATTCTTTTAAAGAAGTGGCAAATAATCCAAACTCTATTTTAGGAACAAGGAATGAAATGCACTTCTCAAAATTCCCATTGGTCTACATGTGTGGGATATTTTTCAAAGGCAGTTTTATAAGACTCCATCGCTTGCCTGTGGGTCCAGGGTCTAGTATCTTTTCAAATGAATTTGCCTGTTTCTGAAATAAATTGCTCTGTGCTTCTGCCTGTTTCTGTTACAAAGTTTCCACTTTTCATGTGTTCTTCTTGCATTCTCTTCTTCCACAGGTTTCTCTGCACATGTGTATTCCTCTTTCCTCTGTCTCAATACTCCTATCATTCTTTAAAACTCATTTCAAGTGTGACTTCCTCTGGATACGCCCCTCATGAATTAGACACTTTTCTCTCTCTGTGCCCTGAGAGATCCGCTCTGAGTACACTTCCAGCATATAGTACTTATCATCCTTTATTGTTGTGGTGAGACTCCTTGCTCCTCTAGGCCAGGTATGGATATTAATTCATCTGTGCATGGTGGGCATCTAGCATAGTGCACCAATAGGTGCGCAGAATATTGGTGGTGTGAATTTAATAGTTTTATTTATATTCTAAAGAAAGATTCAGTTAGATGCTGATAGTCTTTAGCATCTCTCTATACTTGCCAATTGCCCTTTTCACTACCTGGGAGGTTTGAATTTAGGGCCTGATTCTATCTGCTGCAGCAGAGCCCTCGGCCACCGTCCGCTGCTTATGTCCGAAGAAGGGCCAGCGGGTGTTTGTTGAGCAGGAAACCCGAATCCTGGGTCTTGATCATGGTTTCTCAGTTTCCCGTGATATTCTTCCCTGTCTGTCCTTTTTTCCCTTTCCCTCAACTCCTCTCCCCCAAAGGTGGAACTTGACAACTGATTATTTTGCTCGCTTAAGCATCCTGGAGATATTGCAAATAAAGAGTGACCCTGACAAGTCACTAGAACACAGTTGGAACAGGGCCCAAAACAGTTTCGCATGTGAAATTAGCAGTGAGGGCTCTGAAATCGTAGCTGTTGCTTTAGAAACAAGAGGCTGGAAAGGACAGATACTGAGGCTTCTTCCTTCTCCGTCCCCTACCTTTAGCCGATCATCCTAGGCAGGTGGTACCCAGCCTGAATATCAAAGCATAGAGGAGAGTACCACCATTCCTGTTCACAGTGTCTTTAGATGTCTCATCCATGGAAGACGTGACCAACATCTTAATATTTTTTCCTCAAGCTACAGTTTAAAATATTTCCCTCTTGCAGCTTATATGTGTAGAAAAGAGAATAGCTGGCTAACCTTACTGTAGGGTCTCCTAATGGACCATTGGAAAGAAGGAATTCAGGAAATAAAGGAATGTTTAAAACTGAGTAAAGTAACTTTTAAAATGCAGTCATCTGTATCTGTGATTTGATGCTAAGGAAGATGGAAAAGGACTATATTTACTCATTTCTGCAAGCATCAGTATTAGAATCCATTTGGATGAGCCACCTTTTGAAGTTCATGTTGTCATTGAAGTGCTGCCTACACTTTTTGGACACATGAGTAAGAAAGTTAGCATATCTGTTGTTGGGACTCTATGATACCTCATTTAGCTCATTACCCAGAATAACTGAGGGAAAAGGGATAGGGTTGTTATTTTAAAGATATAATGGGGAAAGCATTGAAAAACTAAATTGTCAAACAAACTTGACAATATGTATCCATTCACAATCGTGCATTATAAAATATTTTACCAAAACCATTCTGCACCTCTCTGGTCATTTCTATGTTAAAAAGGAATGATTTTTTAAAATTTAGGAATTTCTCACAGAGCAAGCTAGCCGGACCATTATATCCAAATTTACTCACCTACAGATTTACACTTAAACTAATGCTGAAGTTGACAAGGATGAAGAGGATTGAGGTTTCTCGGACAAAGGAGATACCTGAGAAATTCCCCAGGCCACCTTGTAACTTTAAATTTGCCTCGTCACCTGTCATTCAAGGTGGAGGAAGACTGTGGTAGTGTGCTATGTTTTGCTGGCATTCTAAACAAACCGGAAATGCCAAAGGAATCCCTTTTGAGTATTGCTGAACTGTTACCTGTGTGAATGTCAGAAATGACTCTGTCTGAGTCCTGCCAGCATGCATGCCTATAGATATCACTTTAGTTCTCTTCTTACAAGTGAGAGTTAGGTCAATATTGATCTTAACTGTGCGTGCTCATTTTCTCCAGTTCCTCAGCCCCTGCCAGTTTCCGTGGAAATTATGGTTTTACCTTCAGAAAGAGTTTCACGTTCGTAAATTCCTCCTTTAGGAGACTATTTTGAACTGATCAACTCAAGTATTTACTGTAAGAACTATGAAACCTTCTCTCTTTAACTTCTTCCTAATCTTTGTAGAAAATTCAGAATGTATTATACAAAATTCCACCTTGGCTTCCTCAACGCTAAGCTGGACATACATTTCCTTTCAGTTTTTTCTCTGCCTCAGTATTTGATTTACACGGGTTTAGCGATCTTAGAAATTAAGTGAATAGTGAAAGAATTTATGTTATAGAAATTAGATGTCAGACTGCATCCATCGTATGATATTGTCATTTCTTTTCCATATTGCTAATATTAAAATAATAAATTATCTTTTGAATAAGATACTAATAACAAAATTCAGCTTTTCTTTTAATGCTGAACAATTAGCAGCTATCCAAACATCTCATGGTAAACATATTAAAATCCACACTCCGTATTTTTAGGTAACAAAATGTGCACTGAGATACTCTTCATTTTGTAAATTAGGTAATCCTCGTAACATTTGATAGTGTTATTCTCAAGTCTTATCTGAAGCTATACAGTCATTGAGCTGAATAAAATGTTGCAATGTAGCAATTAAGAACATCCTATCTTTTTTTTTTAATCCACAAATTCAGTAAATTACAACTTGATTGTTGGAGTAAACAATGTTACCTGCTGTGGCTGCTTTGTTATAGAACAGAGTTCTGCATGCAAATTAACAACAGTTCCTAGTTCCCACCATGACAGAGCATACTTTTCCTGTAAGTTAAACTTCCCTTCTCCCACCCCGGGAAAACAGATTAAGACAAACACATGGTCATATCCTTTTTCTCCAGTTTCTTGGCCCCAGGCAACCATGCCCATCCCAGCCCTACTCCAGGGGACCCTGTGGAAGCACTTTTAGGAAACATGCTTAAGTGGGCTTTCTCTCCCCTCTGCCTTCACAATTGCATTTAGCACTGCTTTGCCAAAGCATATACAACCTAATCAGGAGGGAGGAAATGCCAACTCATTTTCTCATTAGGGGATAGAAATTTCTGTGGGCCAGAGTAGGCAGTCCTTCTTGCATGGGGGTAACCTTTGGGTTCTCAGTGAGGTCCTGCTCTTGTGTACTGCATATGGTTCACTGTCAGATGATTTAACACCCCCCAAATCTGCCTTGAATAAATTAGAATATATTTGCAAATTAATTGGTTAATTAGATTTTAGACATCTCTGGGGGACTTAGCTGAAACAGATGTGTGCAAAAGCCCCTCACAGAGCGGAGGATGAAGGCCTCTCACTGAGCCCTCGGAAGGAAGAGTTCTGTCACTTGATCCTGTTGTTGGTGCCAGAGCATTCTGATATGTGCATTTATGCACAAAGCAGGAAAACTACATTTCTGCCTTGGAGTGAATTGTTACAGGGACATGCTCAGAAGGTACCATCCTTTTCAAATAACTGTACTGTCAATTAATCAAAGTGCTAATAGAGTTGATTCTTTCTTGATTATGTCAGGAAACCATACAGGGATCTAGTTACAACTAAAGAAAGGTAGTTATAGGGGATGCTTTTAAATACTTCTGTAAGACATAGGCAATACGTATGAAAATACCATAAAAAAGCCAAAGCTTGAGCTCAGGCCTTGGAGTTCAAAAGCAGCCAGTATTTGTCCTTTTCCCTCTTTTTTTTTCTCTATAGCTTTACTCTTCTGTAGACTGGAAACTTAGTTGGCATTCCCGTAAATACTGCTTATAATACTAACATGATGTTTCTGATTGGATCAACATTGAAGTAGATTCCATCTTACTCCTTCCTTCATTTTTTTCATGAAGCATTTATGGTACACCCATTGGGTCCTAGATGGATGCTGGACGCAAAATAGAATGACAGTCCCTACTTTCAGCAGACTCCCAATCTCTGTGCTTGATGGAATGGTAAGATTGGTTTATATTTCCTAGCACTTGCAATGGGAAGAGGCAGCCCATTCTGGAGCAAGTTCCGTGACAGGAAAATAGATGTAGAGTTAAAGACTGATTATAAATTAGCCACAAGTCCATGATTATGAACTCACTGTTAGCAGAGCCACTCTAAGGGAGCTGGTATAGACTGTTGGGCAGTGTGCTAGAATTTGAAACAAATGGTGTATCCAAGATATGAATGTATCGACACCACCCCTCTCCCTCCTCGTTCTATTTGAAGCCTAGTTGTTACATCGATTGTCAGCTCTCAGAGGACACCTTTGTGTCACCTATGCCTAGAAAAGTCCCTGGCAAAGAACAGACAGCAAATGTGGACTGTGAGCAGATGCCCAGACATCGCAATTCTCAGATGTTCGAATAAAAGAGAGCCACACCTGGAAAATCATACAGGAAAATTAGGGGTCCAAGATGGATTTTTAATGGGACTGTACATCTCATTTTACCCTGAGATTTGAGAGAGATGTCATTGTCACAATTAATTGCTTCAGTTTTAGTTTTACTTATATGTTAAGAAAAGTGAGCCATCACAGAAATAATTTATAAATAGTTGGATCATTTTTAAACAAAATTTTTTTATTTCCTAAATCTGATTTTTTTTAAAAGTAAGAGACAAAGTCTTAAGAGTACAGAGATGATATTCTCGTGTGAAAGCAGTGGTGGTTCAAGCTTGAAGACCATTGCTTCTTGCAGTAGGGGTAACAATGTCACCTCGTACTATTTTCTAGCTTTATCTCCCATGCTAAATGGGTTTTTTCCTAAATCTTAAAAAATTAGTTCATAGTCTAAAGGATTATTATATTTGATTTGATTTTTCTCAGAACCACATTATTAAAAGCACTAGTCACCTAGCATAGCCTTATTTCAAGGAGAAATATATATGTATATATATTTGAATGTGAGGGAAAATGAATATTTATGGCAAAAGAATTTAAACTCTACCTTCCTTTTCCAAACAGAATCCATTAAAATGGAGCTTAATCAAATAGGATTATTTTTAAATCAGAAACCTACATGCTGGTGGTTTTCACGTTTGACGTTAAGATAGGAATACGGTAAAATGAAATGTTATATTGAAAATGGACTCTGTTCCTGCTATGCTGTCACTCAGTAAGAGCCAATATTGCCAGAAAAAAGGAAATTGACTGACTTTGTTTTATTTGAATTTCCAGGCATGGTTTACGAGTGGGAGATAGATGTTTTGGAGGATTTCAAAGTTTCTGATAATTGCCTTCATCATACACTTGAGACCAGAACATTCCCCTGCATCCTGTCTCTGCGGCTTGAATTGCCCTTTAGCCAACCCTGACTCAGACATGAACTTACAGCTTGTCCGTCCAGTCCTCTGGGTTGAAGAGACAAATAGCTGTTTATGGGCGAAATCGAGCTGCTTCACCTATTGGAATTCCTATTTGAATACTATGGATTGGCCATTGGGTTCCTTTCATTACAGTTCTTCCCCATTCTGAATGTGCGGGCCGGCATGGACAGGTTAATTGGGGTTCACGGAGCAGATGGGAGGACCTAGGCCTGGAGAAAAGCCTTACCCACTGGAGTGGGGCAGACGCTGGGTGGGGCCTGCAGGTGCAGGCAGGAAATCCAGCCTGCCAGGCAGAATATACCCGGCGGGGAACACAGAGTTGTGCAAGAAGTGAGATTTTTGGTAGGCCCTTGGCTCTGGGGAGATCCTGAGGGCCCCCGGGCCGGGGAGTGGAGGAAGTCTAGGAGCAGAACTTTCGAGAGAGCACTCAGCTACTTACCGTCGGTTTTAACACAGTGTGACATTGGTATCAGGCCCTGCTTCCTGGGCTAGGATTTTGGCAGGACTCCAGAATTTGTTCGAAGACATATTTTCGTTGTAACATACCACTTGGTAGTGAGGATGCGTTCTTCCTACCTCTATTGCAGACACTGCCAACGTTGAGTAAAAGAACCTGACGACAGGAAGCGGCCAGATTGGCTTAAAGGATTCCTAGCACCATACCTGAAAAATTGTGACCCCCATGACTTATGCTTAGATCACATTCTGCCCCTAAGGCTAGGAGTGGGGATCAATCCCATGCATGCCAAAGGGACTGGGTAGCTCCCCAGAGGGGATATGGATGCTGAGAAGGAAAGCAGCAATTATCCACTGTAAGAACCCACAGGAATGCCACGTATACTTGGGGCTGAAATCCATCTTGGGCTCTTTCCCACGAGGTGGTTCACCCTGGTGGGTGGAGGGCACCATTTGCCTGGAGAAGAGTGTGGGCAAAGATACTGTTAGCTAGTGGTGGTCCCCGGAGCCAAGTTCTCGAGCCTGGAATGTACAGTATGGACTTGGTATGTGGAACAAGAGAAAAGGCCAGTTATACGAAGTTGAGACAAATAATTAAAAGACCTAATGGCATTGGTCATGTGCAGAATCCCTCGATATTGAGCCCAAGCTTCTCAGGACTTCTCTTTCAGAGGTGGCTGGTTCTAGAACCTTGGGTTGAATGAAACTTGCAAATTGGGTGGTCATGTATTTCACCACGGGACTTCGAAGCCTGCAAGTATGGGGGACCAGCAAACCTATATGCCAGAGCACACAAATTGGTGATTGCTGGGTTGGTTGGTTGATGGGTATGTTTATGTTCAGAAGAACTTGCAGCCTTCCAGTTAGCAAGAGAGCTTTTTAAAAAGCAAAATCTACAAAGGGAGGAGGGGAGAAAAAGATGTGTTTCGGGGAAGTGGCTGAGTTTGAAGGAATCAAAGTCTAAAGATTGTTGGGAGGTTAGCAAGCTTTTTCCCTCCAAGTCTCTGATCCGGCCAGGGTTTTGGTGACTGAAAATCAGTATCATGTGACCATTTGCTGTTTGGTGGGGTGTTTGGAATGAGCTGCTTAATCCAATTCCAGTTCACAATGGGCAGGTAGCCAGTTCATACAAAACACCTGGACAATCCATGCTAACTGGTTTGTCTCCATGGAACAACCAAAAATTGAATTGCCCACAGAGATGCACATTTCCTTCCACCTTCCATCCACCCCCTTCTTTCAACTCTCCTCCTACCCACCTCATCACCACAATGCAGTACACACACACACACACACACACACACGCGTGCACACACACACACACTACCTGCTGGAGTGATTTTGCATTTAAATAGCACCATTTTTCCCCACCCATCTTCCTGGGCTATAAATTTCTGGAGCTTTCTTTTTAAAAGAAGGAGTGGATGAGAGATAAGGAAAATCCACCGAACGTCCTTGGGACATTTTCAGGGTCATTTGCGTTTTCAGACTTGGTTTCCTTGCCAAGGGTAGTAAGAAGGGGAATTATCTGTGAACCAAGCAAAATGCACTTCAGCTTTTGGAAGGCCAGGGAAACAGATTCCTAGACAAAGATTCATCCAGCCTAGAAATAGTTTGAGAAAGATGTGTACCAACCCACAAAATTTTCTACCAGCCCACAGAATCATCTAGAATGGCTAATCATGTCCTATTGAGGGATACCCCCCAAAAAGATAAAAACATACATTCATGTAACTTTGAGCGATAGCTGGTTCCTGAATAAAGAATTACCCTTTCCACTTGAAGGCTGGCCTTACCAAGCCCTGACCACGCCTGGGCTCAGTTGATTCTCTAGGTTTTTCTAAGGGGTGGGTGGGATTCATACAGTCCCTCCATTTTGTAAATGATCTGTTCCGTCGACTGTCAACTGACTCTACAAGCAGTGGCACTTTGTAGCTGTTAAGTTTGAGCCCTGGAGCTGGGCTGAATCCTGGCTGTGCTCCTCACAAGCTGTGTGACCTTGGGCAACCACTTAACCTCCCTGTACCTGAGTGGATATCAGCTATCCTTGAGATAAGGTCTCTACTTATTTGAAAATTATATCTTATAATTAAATAACATGTTTTTAATAATTTTCATTTTTAAATGGCTTAACTTTCTGTGCATTTGGGTTTTAGGTGAGGAAGGGAAGCTTCCGTGGAATGATGAGCAGTAATACCGTCTTGCTTTATTGTGACGTTGCCCATCCCCACTTCTCCCCAACCGAGGGTAAATTCAAGCAGTATAACACAGTGTAAACATTCGTCAGCCCAAATGCATTTCTAGACGTTCAGTGTGTGCAGACACCTGGTTATTTACACGATTTATACGATTTGTGCCGTCATCTCTCGATGGGACAAATATGGAATACCTGCTCCTAATAAGCCTTGCTGTGAGTTTTGACAGTCAGAAATAAATAATCCTACCCATAATTATCTCTGTCTATAGAAGGTGGTACATAGGGAACAAGGAGTGTGAAATACTCCAGCCCCCTGGGGTCCAAGAGGGATGAAGAAAACAGAGAAAGTTTCCATAAGTACAAAGCATATGTGAGTAATTTCTAAGTAAGCCCATTTGATGTTTCTCGTTCTGTAATCCCAAGGCCTAGACGCCACCGAAGGACAGGCTCCTGTTTCTTGCTATTTGAGGGTGAGGCAGGTTTGACGGGAGCCCCCCAGCCTCTATGAAAAGTCAAATAAATAGGAAGTGAAATTTACAAGGGATTCTAACAAAATCAGTGCCTGTTTGCATGGGCTCCACCAGCACATCTCAAGCACTCATTCTGGGCCTCAGATGTTCATCTGGGCTTCTGTCATGGTACTTCATCTTTTAGGCGGATGACTGAACGTTAGAGGCAGGACATTCATAAGAGGAACCCCAACTGCTACTTTTTGAAAAGTCTGTGGACCTTTGGAGAAAAGGGAGAAAGATGGAGATTCGCTAGATTGCTGTCAAGAAAACACGTGGGGCTTGATGGCAGAGCGCTGTCCTCTGAGGTTTCTTGTCATCCATGTGCATAAATTACTAGATAATGTCAAGGATACTTTGGGGAGAAAGAGAAACATGTAAACCCATTCCTTGCTCTGGGAAAGAATGGAATTGTTATTTTTCTTAATTTCTGATTTTTCCAGTTTTGCAGTTGGTTTGGAACAGGTACTTAAGGACTTTTCCACATTTTGCTGGAATCCGTTTTTCAGCATTACTCCTCTCCCTTTTGAGAAGATGGGGTAGGTATGGAGTTGTCTTGCTGCTATGTCAGTGTAGTAAAATTCTATGCAACTTGTTACCTATGGAAGACGTTGGAATACATTGTTGTGGACCCAGCCCAACTGGCAGCAGACACTTTTTCTGCAACTTGTAAAACAACTTCGTCTTTTGGAAAATTGTATCCAGGTAGCAAAGGCTGGCAGTGATTTATGCTGACTGGGCTTAGGGCTCCTTATATGCATATATGAAATGCCACTGGGTTCTCCAGGGCTTCTCGAAGAACTGCACTAGGTCTGCTCCTTTCTACCTCCTTCCTCAGCCTGCATTGCTGACTTGTCTGAAGCGTGATTTGAGGGTCTGCAGGAGGAAGGAGCCAGGATCTGGAGCCATCTGGAGCCTGGGAGGGTAAGCACAGGGTGAACATCTGTTCGAAACTTCGTGGAGATACCTAGCGTGCTGATTTACAGTCCTTTGGGGAGCCCGTGTACAGAACCCAGACTCATGAGGAAGCTGGTGCCTGGCAAGAGTCGGGGTACACAATCGTGCTTGATTATGAGGACATATGATGTGTCTGTCTAGCCTTGTATTCAATGCCAAATTGTAGATTTCTTATTTGGGCCACATCCGTCCTCTCTGCTACCAAAACCAAAATAAAACCAAAATGCAAAAAAAGAAAGCCTAGAGTTATCATACTCACAGCAAAATACACACAGTAATAGTGAAATAAAATGATGCTTCTGAGAATTGTTAGAGTATAGAAGCTAAGAGCCTACACTTTGAGGTCAGACCACTGGTGTTCCAATCTGGGCTCTGCCACATATTAGCTGTGTGACCGTGGGCAAGTCACTTAACCTCTCTGTGCCTCTGTTTCCTCATCTCTAAAAATGGGGTGATAGTAATAGTACTTACTTTTTAGGGTTATTTTGAGAATTGAATGAAGTTTCCATATGTAAAGGATTTAAAATAGCACCTGGACAGTGAAGGTCTGTATAATTGTGTGTGTGTGCTTTCCCTGGAGTGTATGAGTATGCCTCAAAGCCAGGGACACCTCCTACCCTGTGAGCCAAATGATCTGGGCCATATCACTCACCATCCTTCCTCTACCAACACTTCCATCTTCACCACCACTACCGGGGCTGACTTGGTTTCCCTTGTTGGTTGAGTGTATCAGCGATGTTCCAACTGGGGCTCTGCACAAATGGTTCCCGCTCCCTGAATTGTTCTCACATTCTCCTTTAGGAGGCTGGCTGCTCTTCAGCTCTCAGGCCCAATCTCAATGTTGCATCTTCACAGGGGGCCTCCCTGACCACCAGCACCTTTCTTTAGCCCCATCAGGATTTGTAGCCACATAGGACTTGCGTTTCCATTTCTTCAGGCTCCGTTTCCCACAAGAGATGATGAACTCCCCGGAGCACCTCTCCTCTCTGTGTGAGTCCCCATTGTAGATCTAGCATCCAGCCCAGCGCGGTGCCAGCATATGGTAGGCACTCGGTAAATGTTGGTCCAAAGTGGGTGAGTGACTGAATGAATGAATGATGCTCTTTACGAGTGTATTCAAAGTGGTATGGGCAATACACTTCTTTCTTCTGAGCTGGCCAACTCTAATCACCTACCACCATCCCACTAGTTTCCACCCCCTCTTATTTACATTGTAATAGGAGTGAAAGAGAAGTCAGGTAAATAATCCAATGCCTCTTTTAGAGATGAGATATGTACTCCCCCTGCCTTCCCATTTGGTATCTTTCTGACTGCATGGGAGCTAAGGAGGAGGAAGCAGATCTGTTCTCCTTTCTCACCAAGTGAGTTCCATGGGCACACTTGCCATGTGGATGTGCCCCATCTACTGGTTGAATTGGGTGGCTACATTCTTAATGATGGTAATACCCTGTGCAATTAACGCTGGGCATCCTGTCTGTTTAAAAGCAGCGGACAGGCCGGCCCCCTGGCCCAGTGGTCAAGTCTGTGCGCTCCGCTTCGGCGGCCCAGGGTTTCACGGTTCGGATCCTGGGCACAGACATGGCGCCTCTCATTAGGCCATGTTGAGGTGGCGTCCCACATGCCACAACTAGAAGGACCCACAACTAAAATATACAACTATGTACTGGGGGTATTTGGGGAGAAAAAGCAGGAAAAACAAAAAAGAAGATTGGCAAGAGTTGTTAGCTCGGGTGCCAATCTTTGAAAAAAAAAAACAAAGCACTGGAGACTGTGCCTGGGGTTTCCATCATACATCATTATCCTGCTGGCAACAAAGTAAACCGTAAAGCGTCGTTTGCTTACGGAGGACACGTTTTGGCCATCTCGAGTATCTAAATTTTCATCAGGGTTGCACACATTCTGTCGTGTGGGCTTTGCAGTTTGAAGTCAGAGCTTCAGTCTCGTGCGCACAGGTTAAAATCTGCAGTTGAACGTCAGTGTTCTCTATTTAGTTGTTCCCTGTGTACATTATGTTGCCCAAATTTGCAGCATTGAGGAAATCCCTTCGCTGCAGGATACCTCAAGGAGATGTGGCATCACACCGGTTTTCAGTCTTCCTTTAGAGATTGTGGGTTTGTAAGATAAAAGTTCCAGGGAGAAAATAGAGTCTCCTTGCTCTCCTTTCATGCACACACCCAAAAAATCAGGACTGAAATTGCCTGTAAGGCTCAATAAGGAAATTGGAGAAGGTGCAATTTGCCGGTTTGCTTAAAGAAACATAATTATTTCAAAATGACAAGCCGGTCCCTTTGTCAATAAATGTTTTATGTCTTAGCTTCCATGCCTAGATACCTTGTGTAAATTATGAATTAGCTTGTAAGTAGACTTAGCAAAGGATGCCCAGCAGGCCTGTGGTCTGAGAGCTAAGCGGGCAGCACTTCTGACATCCTGATGCTTTGCTGCTGCTGTTGCATTGGGATGCAGATGTCTGACTGTGGATTCAGGTGGGTATTTTGTGGCTTTAACTTCTGCTACTTTGCAAGGACTCATCTAACATATCACCCAAAAGAGTCTCCTCTCACACCACCTCCCCCCAATTTCCACATCACAAGAAGCAAGAAGAACACGCAACTGTCTTAATTCAGTTTAAGTTCGAAGGCCACTCACTCTCAGTTGTAGGGTTTTTCTCTTTTTTTAAAAAATTAAGTAGTTGCTAACTTATTCTTCACTATTATTCTGCAGTCTCCACTCAGCCTCCCAAGGGGAAGGTTTTGAATGAGTAGCTGGGTTTTGTGTTTATACGTCTGATCACTGAGTTATTTACGACTAGAGGATTTCACAGTGACAAGTAAGTGAATGGACCTGCAACTTAGTTTGGTTTTTCTTTGTTCAGGATGATTTCAGACAACTGAGCCTGGGCCTAGCACCCTTTCAGAAAGGGGATGAGAGAGAGAGAAAGCCAGACTATGAATGCATTAACTTATCCAGAAGGCAGCAATCAGAATAACCTAGAAATAAGCCATTTTAATGGCTGCCTCCATGTAAATTCTGGATGTGACAGTTAGTACTTTATTTGAAGTACCCATTGGAGTGAGCACCAAAATATTTTCAGTGCTCGAAGCTTTGCAAGATCTCACCTGTGTCACTTTCTTTTAAGACATCAGAAGCTGCCTGTACAAAATGCCCCGAAGTCCGGCACGTTCTCAGACTTCAGGTTCAGACCGACCACTTTTGGATTCTAATTGTCCTTCCTCACTAGCTGTATAACTCTGGGCAGATTTTCGGACTTCTGTCTGCCTCCATGTTAAGTTGCAGAATGGGGATGAGAGTAGCATCCTGGATTGTGAGGTTTAGATTGTGATAGTCTGTGTCCAATAGCACAGTGCTCAGCATAGGAGTGTGCTGGAAACTGCAGTGGTGGTTTTAGCGTTATCATTATTTCTGCATGTGAAGGTGTTATTTTCTATTTTATTTTAAGCCTTTCCTTGGATTTTTACATCAGTTTTCTCATTCTTGGAAGGACTTTGATTTAAAAAAATGGAAACTATATTTTGTGATGTTTAAATATACATATAGAGTTTTTTCCCAGCTTTTTTCCAATTTTTTTTTCAAGGGATTAGCACCTTTAAAGATACAGGTGGCAGTGGTTGTCTCTGGTCTGGCCTCACAATACGATCTTTATTTTGCTGGGTTGGAGGTTTGGGTAGGTCCTGTAATCCCTAAATTAGTCTGGGAAGCAGATGGATGAAAATGGTGTCTTTGCTGGCGAACCCCAGTTGTGGCTTTTCTTTTGTTCCTGGTTGCAATCCAAACTAGTGCCCTAATAACTGAAATTTCCTCTTTCACCTCGCACCTTAAGGACTATTAAAGTCAGCGGGAAGGACTCATCGCTGTGGCAGAAGGATGCTTTCCCAAGGCCTCTCTGGGCCTGTGGGACCCGGGTCAGGCCCTCAGCAGTCAGGACCTGAGGATGGGCAGGAGCAGGGGCTGCTCGAGAAGCTCTGGCTTCTGTTTCCTCTCCGTCCATTTCCACTACGTTGTGAGGCTGCCTCTTTCTACAATTAAGTCATTTCAGTCTGTTCTCTCACGATTTTCCTTCACCCTAGAGATGCTCAATGTTAGGGCAAAATACAGGCATTCAAGCTGCTTGTAGCATTTAGGGAGTTGGGGAATTTGGCTTTTAATTACTGTGAAAATATGATTATTTAGGGCCTCAGCACCATCTCTACAGAACCTGTTGAATTTGGCGGCAACGGAAAACGGGGCTCATAAATAAATGCTGAAATAGGTGGGTTGGCAGGTCCTGGGGGAGGACGAGGTAAAATGAACAGGAGCAATCCTCAGTATCTTTCACTAACTCGAATCAAGTTGTCAAGGCTCTTTTCTGCCACAGCTTTCCCTTCTGTAATGTGGGTTAAGGTCTGCTGCCCGTGAGCTCTGAGCAGGTGTGTAGAATCTAGAATGGGGTAGTACAGTCAACGTGTTTAACAGAAAGTGCATATCTCTCCAGACATCCAGTCTTTAATCACACTCGTTCTTCCAGGCAGAAGGAAGCCCCAGACTTTGTTTTCCATAACATCCTATGGATTTATTCTACAGCACAGCAAGATGTTTCTGACTTGTTGAGACGACTAGTTGTGGTGTGTGTATTTTGCTTGCCCAAATGTATTTTAAATTTCTTGATGACCTTTGATGGTTTGCTGTCAACCCTGCAGTTCTTCATCTTCGTCCCCAGTCCTGCTTGACCCTTACGGATCTTTCAGCGCTCAGCTTAATCCCCTCCTGCTGACTATATCAAATTCCGCTTCCATCCGCTCCGATAGAAGCATTAGTCTTTCCTTGGAACACTCACCACAGTTGTTGATTTTATTATGGTTAATTATTTAATATCAGTCTCCCAAACAAGACTGTCAATTCCGTAAGGTAAACAAACATGATGAGGAGGAGGATTTTGCTCACCATGTATACCCTGCTCCTGACAATAGCCTGCCTGGTTCTTCACAGGTTCACAAGTATTATTGGTAGATAGGTGGATGGATGAATAAGTGAGTGAATGAATGAAATGTCATTGTCACCTATAGTATTTACTTTTTGTCTCTTCCCTATCCTGTTCATGTGCACACACAGCAGGGGCTCTACACAAGCTTATTAGGTAGCTGAAAAGCATCTTGTGGGTCTTGGTCCCAAGGCACCACAGAGGATTGGGAAAGTAAAATTTATATAAATTCTTAGGAAGAAGTCTTGAGGTTTCTATGTTCCAAAAGTGATCCTGTCTGGGGTAAAATATGGCAAATGAAGAGCCATTAGTTTCTCACCTTCTCTGCCTGCTCCCCAGGACCTAGGAATAAGACCTTAGATGGGGCCTGACTTCGGGAAGGATATCTTCTCTAATTCAGAGCCAGATCAAAGACCTGATGTAGTGCTAGCTGTATCTCTGGCTAAAAAACCGTAGATCAGTCCTACTAGTAGCTTCCATAGTGGTTCTCATGGTGTCCTTCAAGACAGAGCTCACTTAGCTAGTCCATGGCCATCACCAAGAAGCATTATAGAAGGGATGCAGTGTGTATACTGTGTAATAATTTGGGCCCTACAGTCAGAATGCCTGAGTTCAAATCCCATCTGCCTGCTTTTAAGTGAATTTAGACAAATTAGATATAATCCTCTATTTCTTCTTCTATGAAGTAGGAGACATAATGTTATCTACCTCATAGGGTTGTTGGAAGATCAAATGGCCAGACAGACATAAAATGCTTTTCAGAGGGTTAGGCATGTTATAAGCTCACAATAAATGTTAGCTGCAATTATTATCACCAGGTTTATTGGTTGCAGGAGTTTCCATTGCAATCCCAAGCCAGTACCTATGAATACTTGTCCAGCCTATCCCTTTCAGACTATACTGGGACCCACGTTTTCTTCTGCCCTTTCTGCCCACATGCCTTTAGCTCAGATTTTTACTGTAATGACAAACACAGTGTCCAGGAATGGCACCAATTATACTAAATCTTGCTTTATAACCCCTCAACCAGTACTGTAAAGGCCAGTTTGAACTGCCTGAAAATCCATGTCGTGCTGTGATTTGGAGGGTGTGCACCCTCTGTACACAGGCATTAAATAAATTAAATAATGCTGACAGTGTGTATGTGTGCCCAGCCAGATTGCCCTGCTTTCTTAAATCATTTAAGCATACTTAATCTAATGGAACATGTTATGACTTCAGCAGCTTCTGAATAAAAGTTGGAGAAAAAAAAAAAATCTGAAACGTGGCACCAGCGAAAACCCCCAGTTATTTAAGGCAGCTTCACACTTCCACGGAAACTGGGCTCTGTTGAAGAAATAGCCACTCCTCTCCACCAAATGAAATCTCTCCTTTTTTTTGCCTTTTAAAAAATTTCTTCTTTTATTTTTAGATTTTGGATGAGAATGGGACTCCAAATCTGTTTTCAAGCTGTCTCTTCTTTTCTCTGTTTGCTCAGAACTATCCTTTTTATCTTGCTTCTGCCCCTGGTGGTGGTATCTTGGGCAAGTTACTTGACCTCTCCTGGCTTTGGTTTTTTCATCTGGGGTGTTTGGACTGGTCGATCTTTGTGGTGCCTTCCAGCTGTTAACATTTTTTTGATTTCATGATTTCTCTCCCTTGTTATTACAGAAAGCACAAGTGTTGTGCCTTAAGCATCCGATAGGAAAGTATTCACGGATCAAGTTGAAAAACCTCCACTTTCCACATTCCAGGCCTCCTAGTTTGGGCTCAGAGAGTAACAGTTGTTTTCAGGCAGTTTTTTGTGCTACGGGTGGTTTGGGTTTCATTTCTGTTGTTCTGTGGACGTTATTGGATGTGTGACCATTTGATCTTGGTGGAGAATACTGTATCTTGACACACACCAATGCCCTTACCCTTGGCATGTTTTGGAAGTCTGCAGACGGGGTCCCGAGGCTGCCTGAGTCACCGTTAATGATCCAAACTGCCTGAAATGCTCCAATGGTTGCCTCTTGGCACTTGGCAGGAAAGTCTTTTTCATGTTAGTTTCAAGGTTGTCAGATATCATTATCCCCAAGTATTAAAAATTTCAAAGAAAGGAGGCAGTGTGTTTGATTTATAGAATAATTATCTAGCTTTAGTTCTAACTTGGCTTTGGCAATGGTTTTGCAAGCACTCGAAAATTAAATCCATTTTTTATGGCACTACAAGGTATTATCTCACGGCAAATGATAATTAAACACCTGTGAAATCAATTACCCCTTTAAGCAGGGAAAAAAAGTTTTCCAATTATGTTTTCGCACCTCCAAAACTTTTATAATTCCAAAACCAACACTTGTGGAGAGAGATATGTTTGATTGGTGTTGCCAGCTTACCTTTCCATAAAGATCTTCCCTCAATTTTGCTGAGACTTAATCTCTAGGAAGGCGGAATCCCGAGGAAGGCTGTTTGTGGGACCGGCTCCTGTCCAGAGAGGATGCAATCGCCTCTGGAGCTGACTCTTAGCAGCTATCTGTGTGACACACAGCTGAGCTGTCAGCTCCTCTACAAAGGAAGTTACTCACTTTCTGTTTTGATGCCAAGTTTTACTTGACAGTTTATTTAAAAGCCAAGATACCTTAATGGAAATCAAGCAACAAGATGTTCCATGTGACAGAACTGCTCTCTCTTTAAGGACCCTGTAGCCAAGACTTCTGAGCCATCTTCATTACAAATTCATACCCTGAAAACAGACTGATTGGTTGGTTAATAGCTGAAGACTAACACAGTGGAAAACTGGAAATCGTGGCCGGCCTTTCAGCCCCACAGGATTGTGTGTGTTTAATCATTGGCTTTGGTAAAATTAGCTATTCCAGATGCTTCTTTTGGAAAATGATCTGTACTTCTGAAGTAGTGGATGGATTTGGGTCTCAGAAAAAAGAGAAAAAAACAATGCTAAGCCTTTGACATCTTCTTCTTTAAGCTTCATCTGTACGGAGACCATTCCAAGAAAATGCTTGCCTGGTCCTTCCTAATAGTCATAAGTGCTTTAGTTTGCATAATGCTTTCATGCACACTGTCTTGTTAGATCCCCAGTAGACCTTGTTAGATGGGCAGGATGAGTCTGATTGTTCCATTTTGTGAATGAGCATGGATTCAGAACTGAAGTGCCCTACTTAAAATCAAACAGTAATGACAAAGTCAAGACCAGAAACTGTAGTTTCTAGATTTGATTTTGTGCAGGTTTCATCCTATCGCTCTACATAAACACCCGTTAAACACATTCTTTAAAAAATTTGTTTTTTCTAAAGACATTTTTAATGAGATCTTGCTTTCATAGCAGATGGCATTTGGAGACGTTGATGAATCTTAACATTAACCGAGAAATAAGGCTGATGTTGTGTAAAACAAAAAGGAACAGGAACTTCTTTTCTCTATGTTTTTTTAGAAATCTGTCCTATGAATTATCCTCGTGAACATGGTCAGCAACTTGGACACTTTATGACCTCATAGGTAGTATTCCCTGAGGAATGAGAAGGAGATCTGACATTCATTCAACAAATATTTCTTAAAAGGTTACTATGGTCCAGGCAGAGGTCTCGGGACTGGGATCACAGTGGTGAATAAAAACAGGTAAGTTCTTGCTCTCATGAAGTTTCCATTATATTTAGGAAGAAAGACAGTAAGCCCGTAAAACAAATGTATCTGTGAATTCAGACAGTGGTAAATCCTAGGACAGAGATGAAACAGAGCAATGGAACAGGGAGTGCCAGGAACACAGGCTGGTCCATGAGGGCCTGTCTGAGGAAGGACTGTTTGTCTGAATGCTGATATGCCTCTAGAGGTAGATCTGGGATAAGAATGTTCCAGGCAGAGGGCATGGCGAGTACAAGTCCAGGAAATGATAATGAGTGTGGTGTGTCGAAGAATTGAAAGAAGGACGGTATAGCTATAGATGGTGAGTGAGGAGAGGGGCAGTTGGAGCTGTGGGCAGAGGCCAGTTGTCATGGAGCCCTGTCGGCCAGAGCGAGGAGTGTGAATATCATTTTAAGTGCCATGAGGAGCTGTTGGAGGGTTTTCGGCCTGGGAGTGAACATTTTAAGGTATCTTTGGTTGCTCTATGGAGAGTGGATTGAACATGTAAGATTGAACCTATTCTGGCCTGAAACTAATATGAACCCGAGTATGTTTCTTGTTGCCGGGCTCAGGTGGAGACCCAAAGGAGGAGTAAAACAGGAAAGGGGGGCGGGAGGATACTCTGGTTCCCATGGAAATATACCACTTAGGTCTCTGCATCTTTGTTTCTTCAGTGCTCACTGTGCTACCTGGCACAGAGGAGCTGCTTGGTATTCATCTGTCCAGGGAGCAGATACCAGGGTCTGGAGGCATCTTAAGGGCCACCTGGTCTACCTCTCCCCTTTGCAGATGCTGAAATTTTCTGTCTGTCCCACAGCCTCTTCCCAAAATGAGGCCGTCTAGGAGTTGGCTGGCTCCTTAGCTGCTTCTCACAGGGAACTGTGCTGAGCAGAGCCAGCCAGAGGAGGAGGGAGAGGTGACTCATAGCTTCACAGAGTCTCTCCCATGGGGCATTGTTGTGCTTCTCCCAAAGGAAATGGCAGAATCTAGACTCATGGACCTTCCCAATCTCCAGTGACCAAACCTTCATGGAAGGGTGATCTGGTAAATCAATATGTGGTGTCAGATCGTTAACCATAACACAAATTTTTATGTCCCATGGATACACATACGCGCCTATACATTTTTACATTCACATACCCAGATGGGAAAGATTAAACTTTCTATAGACAGCTAGCTTCATGTAGCTTTCACAGTCTGTTGCTGTCCTATAATTTCTTGAGGAGGCACCGTCTCCACTTACACAGAGTTCTGTAGTCTATTTGCTTGTTCAGTGCAAAAGGCCCGGGAGTGAGCTGGCCCTGATGGTCAAAGTCAGTAGGTGGACCCCAGGAATGGCGAAAATAGGAGAGGAGAGGGGGAGGGGAGGTTAGCTGAACCAGCCGTCATTTCATTAACTGTAATTGGATTCCCAAGGTATTTTATAATCACTTAAGTGCAAGGACCAGACGAAAGGCTTAAGCGCTGACAAAGAATGCAGGGCATGTCAGATTTGCCACCGGACAGCCCCTGCGCAGTGCCTGCTCTGGTGACGAGAACAGCCTAGCAGGAATTCCAAACATCCTCCTAACCCCAGGGCTGACCAAGGCTGGCTGGACAGGAAAGAATGTCTTGGCTCAAGCAGGAAAGTGGTCAGAACGTTGGGTTGAGCCCAGTTATCTTTGGGGGATGGGGAATCATTGCCTTTGGACCAACGCAGTGCTTATCATTACAGAAGCCAGGAGGAGGTTCCACAGTGTTGTTTTCTTCTGCTCAGACAGAGAAGGAGGCCAGGAGAAGTTTCAGTTTGAAAAGCGCTGTGCATACATTTAACTTGATTTGCAAATAATGCTATTTATCAGGGCTGGTGAAACAATTTCCCACCCTCATCAGTGTACAGAGAGAGATGAAATTTTTGACAGGCTACCAGGTCTTTAGAAATAAAGATAGAGAAGAAAGGATAGAATATGTACAAAAGGAAGACAAAAAAATAAGACACTATTTTTCATTCTTTAATTGGGCTCAGCCTAAACACAGGAGTGGCAAGCATCGTAGGAAGACCTGGCGTCATCAAGAGCCGGACATGAAGTAGATAGTGTTACAGTGAGGGGCTGGCCTCTCTTCTTTGTCTCTCTATTGCTTTCACGGTCCCTATATACCTAAAGGCAAATCAGTGGACGTTGAGCACTTTTCATCCATTTCGTAACTATTTTTTGAACGTCTCCTGTAGGCCAGGCCCTGTGGTAGGTGCTAGTTCAACCGAAAGTAGGATGTGGTCCTGTCTCCTGGAGTCCAGTGGAAGGAAAACAAGAAAATAGACAACTTAATACAGACTGAGCCATAGACAGATCAGCCCGGATGCTGTGTGAGCAACAAGAGGGTCTCTGGCCAGGACTCAGGGATCAGATAGGGCTTCCTCCAGGAGTGGGAGTGAAACAGAGGAAGGAACAGGTGTGTTGGGGAGAAGTGCTCCAGCCACAGCCTGCTCCCTGGGACTCGGTCTCTCCCTGAGGAGGAGTTGCCATCGAGGACAGAGGCTCCTTGCTGCTGGCCCCTGTGCTGGTCTTCTCAGCTTCAGTTGACGCTTCCTGGCCCTCCTCCACTTGGCCAGGGTTCTTGGCGTAGAGCCTGGTGAAAGGTTAACGGTAAAATAATGACCTTGGGCTCCCCAGTTGCCCTTGGGCCTGTCACGGACAGATAGTTCCCACTGCCAAGACCTTGGTAGACCTCTTGTGGACCCATTTATCCACCTGAGGTCATTGTTGCTGCTGGCTCTTTTATTGTCACTCCCTTCTCTTTCCCCCTGTAACCAGGTGGCCCTTTATTTAGCATTTTCAGAAGTGCTTTATTTTAACCAGAGAATTTAGAGCCACGTGTCTTGGAATTGCATTTATGTCAGAGTAGTTTGAAATTTGGTATTGCTGAGCACAAAAAGTGATGCTCAAAACCTCGCCTCCTTCAGTCAGCTTCCTGAGATTGGTGTCATCTGGCACAATGTATTAAAAATCTTTCGTTTTCACCTTTGCTGGCCGCATGTTGCTTCTTCCTCCTAGGCAGCTCTGAGAGACGGCGGAGTGCATTGTGGATCCTGCCCTCCTTGTACAAGCCCCACAAAACCTTGAGTACTCTACTTCATCATCTGTAAAATGGGGCCATTTCAGGTGTGGCTGTAGACATAAAGTGCAATAATGTGCACAGATTGTTGCCCCGCCCACAGGAAACATGTAATCAGTGGGGGGCTTATCATTATTATAATTGTTATCATTAATGGTTATCATATTTTTATCACCCTCTTTTACGTATTAACCATCGAGCTGCTACTTAATGAGCGGGAACCGAGATGGCCTTTTACCCCTGTTGAAGGATGAGGTGCATGTGGTTCATATTGTTTTCATTAATATATGCAGGCGGTGATGGCCACCTGGTCCAGGTTTAATGTGTTTAAAGTTCTGAGCTGTCGGTAGCTGTTTAGGGTAGAGATGTGGTGGGGGAGTTTAGACATGACATGGGATTATGATCCAGTGTGTTCAGACGGGATATTTGACTCCAAGTATCTTTCCGACTCTCTCTTTTTCCCTGTGAAAGGCAGGAATAACCGTGTCTACTCCCGCTGTGACTGTGAAACTTCAATGAAATAATGTGTGTGCCAGAGTCAGGGCCTCCCTTGGGGCCTCATGCCCCAGCCAGAGCCCATGAAATGTTACCTCTCTCCCTTCCCTGTATGGAAATGGATTTTAAATGGGCATAAAAAGGAGATGATCTTCTGTGGACAGCCAAGAAGTGTGAAAGGGTGTATACAAATACCTATTGCTGGTTGTAGCCCAGCATTGCCATCTGCAGTGGACAGCTTGGGCTTGGCGGTGTCATTCTGAGAAGCATCACAAAGAAATAAATTCCTAATGCTTGGCGTGACTAGGTGCCCTGGAGTTTCTAGCAACAGGCAGTGCTCGAGGCAAAGAATCGCCTGTGTGAGGAATCGCACCACCTCCCCAGAGCAAGTGCCTTCCCGCTGGCGGCACTGAGTGTCCCCGAGGCCGCAGCCAATGTGGTCAGCCATGCCCAGAGCCCAGCACCGCACACTGTGTAGCTCACCTGCGTTTACCTGACCCTGGAACGTATAGTAGCTCATTCAAGTGCACAAAGACTGTGTGAGCAGGTGACATGATGAAACTGAGGCTCAGTGGATCCTGTGAATTCTCAAACACCAGAGGGGACTATACTTTTCTGGATGTGTGCTTACAAGACAACAAATAGACGTAGTATAGTGGCCAGCTGGACCCTTTTCCAGCTAAAAGATTGGCCCCCACTCATGTTTCTCAGTTCAAAGCTGTGTCTTGAGCCAGTTACATACTGTTAGATATTATGCAGTTTTCTCAAAAATAATTGAAATTTTGTGTGTTAAATCTGTAAAGGCCAAGAAAGGGTCTAAGGCAACATGAGTAGTACATAACAGAGCACCATCTTGGACTGAACTCCCCGTGTGACATGGGGCAGTTTTGAGTAGGAGGGAGGGTCCTTTTAAATGGTAGCCATTTGTTGCTAATGCTTGAAACTAGATGAACTGCTTAGGACTTCACTCTGTAAGGAATATTATTTGCAGACACGGCGTTTGTGTGGGCTGACTGAGGAGGCAGCATGATGTAGTGGAAAGCAAAGGCCTTTTGGAATCGGAACGCCTGGAGCTGGAGCCCAGGTGACTCCATAGCTGTGACCTACCTTGGCAAGGTTATTGGACTTGCTGAACTCAGCGCTCACCTGTGAATTTGGGTTATACTGAGTCCTGAGGATTCCACTGGTAACATGTCATTCTTCTGCTTGAGCCCGTCGGTGACTCATGACCACCCGCACAAGATCGTGTCTGAGCTCCAGGAGATATCACACAAAGTCTTCCCAGTGGGACCTCACCTCCTCCCTGCCTCCCCCTCCCCAAACTGTGGGGGATTTCTCTCACCTTGGTGCCTTTGCTCCTGCTGTGCGGTCTCTACTTCCAGAAATCTCCATCGCCTCCTCTTAGCCCTTTGCTAGGCTGATTCTTGCTTCTCCTTTGATTTTTAGCTCAGAGTCATTCTTTCCGCCAGAGAAATCATTGCTTCTCACTCTCCCCACCAAAGCCAAGTTGTGGCTGTCGTTTCTCTTCTCTGCATAACTCCCACCTCAGGCCCCACCCTACCACTTCCCTCACTTAATAGTAATTATTTGACAACACATCTGCCTTTTCACTGGACTGTCATTACCTTGAATAGTACCTTACACATGATCATCCTTCAATTAATGTTTGTTGAATGAATGAAAAAAAGCAGAGGAAGTGCTCAAAGATGTTAATTTTATTTCTCTTATCCCAGTGCACTTTATGGAACTACAACAGTCATACGTTGTTTTTCTTAAGGGATGTATTTCGAACCTGGGTGTAAGCAAAGAAGATTAAGTACTTATGAGGATGGGGGCTGGAGGGAACAGATCAGCTGTAGATATTAAGTTACTTTATAAATAAATTCATGAGACAAACTGTAACAACATCAAGGGGAGAGTAGAACTGTTTGGCTACAGAGATGAGAGGCTGGATTACTTGCTTTTTCCCTATCCTTTTTGATTAACGAAACACAGCTCCCGTGGCGAAAGTGCATGCTACAGAGGAATGGTGGGAACCAGGGGAGGACCTATGGGCACACAGCACCAGCAACGTCCTTGTCTGTGTAGCTTCTGATAATAAGGCAGAAGCCTTTCAGTTAGAAGCTGCTGTTCCGTTGTAATTCACAGCTTCTATTTTCATTTTATTTTAAAGAGGCTGCTCCACATTTCTCCCTGGCTCTGTCTTTGTCTATTTTTTATCGTTACATTTTTTAAATGTTTTTATTCCTCTCGTCCTGATAAAATTTACCGCAATAACTTGCAATTGCCTGCTGCATTGCAGTTTATGCTGCATAGACATGATCTCATTTAATCTTCACAACGTGGAGGCACAGAGAACTTAAACAGTTTGCATAGAGTCACACAGAAAGTGGTAGATCCAGAACCCACATTCCTCAACTCAGGTTTTCTAACTTCAGATCAGCTGTATTTTCCGTTATATTCTGTTGCTTCCTTCAGCCATAATGATAATAGCTACTATTTATGGATTGCTTATAAAGTAGCTGTGCGTTAGTTAAGTTGTATCATTTAATGCTCACAGTGGAAGGATTATCTCCATTTGCCAACCAGGAAACTAAGATTTAGACAAATTAAATAACTTTCCTAAAATCACTCAGGTTGTAAATAGCAAAGCTGAAATTCGAACCCAGGTTTGGCTGTGTCTAAAGTTGCTTAACCAGTAAGCTCTTAATTGCTAAGCTCTTAACTACCATGCCAATGGTTCTCAGAATTTAGGGTGCATCATAATTACCTGGAGGGCTTGTTAAAACACAGGATTCTGGGCCCTTTCCCAAGAGTTCTGATTCAGCAGGTCTAGCTGAGGCTGAGAATTCCCATTTCCACCGAGCTCCCGGATGATGCTGATGATGCTTCTGGCTGAGAGCATCCACTTTGAGGACCACTGCACTATGCCACACTGCCTTCCTCTTCCCGGGTTGCACTGAATCGCAGCCAGCAGAAATGTGTTTCATATGGAGAGGAAGGACTTCAATTATGCATTATTACATGGCTCATTTTAAATGGGGTGTATTCCATACATTATGCAGTACAACTTTAAGGAGAAAATTATTATGCCCATAGAGTGGTACTGATTTCTAGGTTAAATTCAGGGTCGGGTCATTTTTATTGCATTTCTCTTTGTAGTCATTTATGAAAACTGTTCTACCTTCTGGGTCATCACCTATGCAATAGGGACCTTAATGCCCATCTGAAAAAGGTAACACAACCACTTATTAATTAAAGGTCTAAGTATCTGAGATTGGTTGCCTCCCTGATCTACTTATTTTCTTGCTTAAGATATCATGTGTTAGTTATCTCTTATTTTTAAGAAGTTTATGATTTTGATGTAATTTACATTTCTAAACTTAGGTAATGTAAGTTACTATAAAGGGACTAAGATAAGAATTAGTCCCTTTAAAAAGATTATCCCCCTTACTTGACCTGTCATCTCCCTATCTTTCTCCCCCATCCCTAACCACTAATCTATTGTCCATCCCAATAGTTATGTTGTTTCATGAATGCTACATAAATGGAATAATGCGGTAGATAGTCTTTTGAGATTGGCTTTTTCACTTAGCATACTTTCCTTAAACATGTTGTATGTGTCAATAGTTCATTTTATTGCTGAGAAGTATTCTAGGCTATAGATGTACCACCGTTTGTTGACTCATTCACCCACTGAAGGACATTTGGATAGTTTCCAGTTTGGAGCTATTAAGAATAACACTGCTATGAACATTCATGGACAAGTTTCTGCGTGAAAATAAGTTTTCATTTCTCTGGGATAAATGCCCAAGAGTACAATTGCTGGGTCACATGCGAAGCCCATTTTTAGTTTTAGAAGAAACTGCTAAACTGTTTTCCGATGTGGCCGCACCATTTTACCTTCCCACCAGCAATATATTTTACCTTCCCACCAGCAATCTCTGCAGCCTCATCAGCACCTGTTATCATCTGTCCTTTTAATTATAGCCATGCTAGTAGGTGTAAAGTGTTATCTCATAGTTTTGATATGCATTTCCCTAATGACTAATGATGTTGAGTATCCTTTCATGTGCTTACTGGTATTTTACGTATTTTCTGTGGAACAATATCTATTCAAATCCTTTGCCTGTTTTAAAATTGGATTATTTGTCTTTTGATTCTTGAGTCATAAGAGTTCTTTATATATTCTGGATAAAAGTCCTTTATCAGATTTATGATTTGAAAATATTTTCTCCTTTCTGTGGGTTGTCTTTTCACTTTCTTGGTGGGAGCTGGTGGGAGAGGGGCACAGCCTTCTTGACTGTACTCACTGGGGGTCGAGCTTCCATAAGGCAGAGCTGGTAGGGGTCATGGCTCAAATGCCACAGACGCTCACTGTTCTTGCTGAGATTTGGTAGATTTTCTTGAACAAATGTTTTCCCATTTGTCATTATGCCCTTAGGACAATTTCCAGAAACTTCAAATGAATGTTTTTTATCATTTTTACCAGTTAAATTGTTGATTTGCTGTAGAGAGTGTCCACAGAGTTCCCTACTGGGTCGTTCTGGAGAGTCAGCCTTCCATAGTGTACTTTGTGATGCAGATACCCCCAGGAGATTTTACACCTTAAGTTCTCATCAGCCTTCTCTAGTTATCAGATGATTCTTTGGTAGGTCCAGCAACTAGGGGAAGATCTTCCCTGTACTACATCTGCAGGACTAGAACAGTGCCCGGAACATAGAATTTCTTGAAAGAATGACTGAATAAATGAGCTTAAGCATCCGGAAGGAGGTAGATGTGGGAGGTGTGAGATCATTGAAATGGAGAGGTGGGTCCACAGAAGAGCTCATTGGGAGGGTACCAAACACCTATGAGGTCCAAATAGAAAGATTGTCCCCTTCGCGGGGCATCATTACTTCTTCAGTTATAACACATTAGTGATTCCTAGGCTCACTGTCACTAGAGCCCAAAAGAGAGGCTGGTTCATGAGCTAAGCATGGTTAGAAATCTGAAAATCATTGTTTTCAGTTACGTGTCTATGTGTTCTGTAGGTGTCTTTGTGTCTATATGAATACACATTAAACATACATTGTGTACATATGAGCAGATAGCCAAATACCAAATATATATACACACAATGGTTATGGAAACCTTTGGAGCAGTGGGATATTCTCAAAGGACATTCTTCTTTCTTACCTAAAAAATAACAAAGAATAATGGAATGTTCTAACGGTTGTTACTCATCTAGCCCAACTGGCTCGTTTTGCAGATGAGGAAACTGAGGCCCAGAAAGCTCATGAGTTTTGTTCCTAATCTCACAGCTAGCTAGTGGGCTGCTGATTCCTGTGACAATGCTTGTCCCTCATGTCCTGTTACCTGTCTGTGAATGAACGCAAGCTTCAATCGTGTAAGCTTTATTCGCTGCCTCAGCAAATACTCCTGTAGAAACACTTAGAAATCAACACCCTAGAATAACTGTCATTTGAATTTTTCAGTTTTCTGCCTTCCCTCTCCTTCTACTCCTTCCCTAAAGTAAATTCTGCAACTGGCAACTTTGAAACTTGTTACAAGCCAGAACCTTAATAGGGTTTTACATTTTTAGCAGCCTAATGATGAGGATGTTGGACCTTCTGTGCTAGTCCCTCAGGGGTTTCTATTCTGGGCACTTATTAAACTTTGCTGTAGTCTGAAGTATATTTGACCTTTTTATATTTAAAAAATTTCAGTTTAAACTTTATACTTATATTTGCGTGTGTGTACACATTTCCCTCTTCTCCATGAAGTAGGTAGAGATTCAGACATTATCAACAGTTGAACTTGAAGACACTTGTCGATTATTTCCCTGTGTTTGGTGAGGAAAAGAGAAGCCAATACCATCATAATTTAATATTTTTTTATTTAGCTAAATTTGAGACCTCTGAAAAATCCTTTCTACTTTGAAGTCTCTTTTGCGGTTTAATTAATGCAGCAAGGGTTTTTATTTTACTCTCAATGGAGATAATCTTAATCCATTCACGGTGACCTTTTCTTGTGCAAATTAGTTGTACACGCTTGTTTAAGCAAATGGTCCTTTGCATGATGTCTCTTCTTAATGACGGGTTTATAATTGAAGATTGGCTTACTCCCATATGCCTAGTTTGTATGAGAATATAAAAATAGATGTGGACTTTAAAAATATAAATGTATATATCAGTATCCCAAAAGAGGAGGGAAGATTCCAGTGCCTTCAGGCTATGATTAAATTAGACTATTAGAGTCAGAAAATGCTGGTGACATATGCTACTGTCAAAGTCACACCTGTCTGCTGAGCATCGGAAACTCTTGAAAAATGAGAGTGATTTCATCTTAGCTCTGAGAATCTGGGCCCTCACAGGACACGAGCCATCTCTAGTTTCCCAAGTTTTCTTAAACTCGTAATGAACTTGAAACTGCGCGTTTAGGAATGTGTTTGTGGAAACACTTTTAAAGCGGTAGCCTAAACAAAACGGAATGCTTGTCATCTTTCCTGCCCTTCACCAGCATAAAAAGACAGGTGACACTCACGTTCTGTTTTGCATTTTTTCAAGTGCAAAAGCAATGGAAGACCATTAAGTGGTATTTGAGTAAGAGAAACAATCATCTCTTCGCAGCCCAGTTTTCCACACCCCCTACTATTATTTTTTCTTTTGTTAGTCCTCTTTCCCCATTTCTTACGCTAGCTCCTTCTGTCTCAGCTCCTTTTTCCCCTGTTAAGCCACGTCAACCATTTTTATACAGGAGTATTTGTCTGGGGTAACTGAATGTTCTTGGTTAAATGTAGAAACTCCAGCTTGAAGGAGAAAATAAATGTTGTTTTTTGCTTGTAATGGAGGTTTCTTGAGTAGATTTTAATAGCATGGCTTTGTGGGGTGGGAAACAACAGTCTTAGTTTTGCTGAATGACATGACATTTAAAAAGAATAACTAGCAGTGATTTGTGTTTTAAACTTCTGGAGACAACACATTTCATCAAGACATAAAAATCTGATTTTGGAAGGAAAGGCTTGGCAAGCCAAATTGTTACTGGGACCATCAGACTTGTCTTTTATGTACAGTTTGCAAAGGACCCTAATTGCTTTGTCCAACCTGAAGGTTCACACTTCTTCTTCACGCAACAACCTCCCACCCCAAATTGGAAAAGTGAAAACTGCACGCCTGGTGTATTTCCTGAATTGCTCTGGGTAATTTCAGGCAGCTGTGCACCCCCAGCTGTTCATTCACCCCCCCGAGTTCCTAATGGGTCTTCAATTGCTGATGGCTCCTCCTCTCCTTCTAGGTATGATTATCGGGAAATGCTGCACAATGCCACTTTCTGTCTGGTTCCTCGTGGTCGCAGGCTTGGGTCCTTCAGGTTCCTGGAGGCTCTGCAGGTAAGAGACCCTGAAACCCCTCCCAGAATAGGGCTGAGGACTGAAGTCAGACTGGGTGGGTTGAACCTTTCCTCTTCGCCTGGGATCTAAAGAGAATGTGTGGTTTGCCTTGAACAACTGAAATATGTTTTTGCAAGAAGATCTGCAACATTTTTTTTTTGGCAGCATTTTTTATAAGTGGGGGATTGGGATTCCCTCCCTGCCTTCTGACATGAGAAAGGGACGATGGATTCTTTAGGGACATGTTTGCAAACACAGGTCAGAGCTGAGTGCCAGCCAGGCAGCCTAGCGGGGCTTCTCCCAGAGATTCTGCCCTTCTTCTGGAAGCCAGTCTCAAGAGCAATGAAAATGGCTTATTGGTGGGACTTACCAAAAGCAAAATTGTCTGTCCTGTCCTCCCTCTCAGTCTTCACTCAGTTCCTCTAAATACTGAGAGTGATGCCCAACAGGGTGGTGCTACTCATTTGGCCCAGCTATTCGGAGGCTCTGTAGTTAGGGGACCGGCTGCAGCTCCAGGGCCTGCGCGGGAGTCTCTCCGCTCATTAACCTCACTCTGCAGAAATGCCTCCACCTGTTGAGACAAATGTCCACGTTTCCACCTGGAAGTTGCAACCGGCCTCCCTTGATTGTGAGAAAGCATGCTCTCAACCTCTCTCTTCCTCCACTTCTTGTCCCATGGCTGCTCTGTTCTTTCCTCCTCTGTTCTCTGCACCTTGCCTGAATCTGTGCTTTTGACATGGTGCTTCCTAACTTCCATCCTTCTGTCATGTCCTCCAGCAGAAGCGCTTCCTTCTCTTGAAAGTCTTTTCCAGTCTGTTCTGTGTGTTCTGTGAAGCGTACCTTCACTAATGTTCTTGTAGCCTCTTGGGATGTTGTGTGGAGCAAATTATCCTCTGGTTTGGATTATGAATTATTTGGAACCAGAATTTTGTCATTAGCCTGGTGTTTATTGGCTGGTAGATCACCGTGCAGGTAGTAAATTGGTACAACAGTGGTTGGGATCCTTCCACACTGAAGGGAACACACTTCTGGTTCAGATGTTTGCACAGCAAGAGAAAGGTGAGCAGCCCTAATAGTGAAGTCCACAAAATGCTTTATCAGGAATGCCAAGCCACATTCTGCTCTTTGTGGCTCATGACATCGGGGGAAACCACTTGCAAGGGGGCTTGAAGCAGTTACGTTGACAAAACTGTTTATTTTCACGGTTGGTTTTATGCTAGGATTTTGTTGGTGAATGATTTTCTTACATCAATAAAACTTCTCCAGTGAGGCCAATCTTCTCCATGAAAGTAAGGGTCAGCCAAACCATGAACTAGAATAGAAATGGGGTTTTAGCATTCTAGGGCAAGACTTGCAAATATTAAAACCTTGGCTGGATACGTACAGTCTTCATGTGGACTTGATAACTCATAAAAGCTTACTTCCCTTCTGGCCTAAGCAGTCAGATCCATGCAACTTAAGAAATGCCAGAATTTGAATTTATACAGATATCACCCTGATTGGAACGGTTCCTGATGCCACTTTCCTCACACTCATGAAGTCCCCTTTCTTTGCACAGGCTGCCTGTGTCCCTGTGATGCTCAGCAATGGATGGGAGTTGCCATTCTCTGAAGTGATTAATTGGAACCAAGCTGCCGTCATAGGCGATGAGAGATTGTTATTACAGGTAAGGGAGGGGCTGTGGCCTTCAACACATCAGTGGATTATTGCTGCCCCCGTCCAAACTTTCAAAGAAGATGAATCCAAAAGGTCAGCTCTATAAAAGAAATTTTATCAGGAGAAAATTGCCTGTGTCATGGTGAATATGAAGTCATTTAATATGACATTGTTCACTTTCCAACACAAAATCTGCCCAGGTCCACGGAATATATTCGGAAAAGGAGAAGTTGCAGGTAAAGGACATGAACTTTGGTGGTGAGAAAGAGGTGTATATCCATCCCTTTCAATATCTAGAATTTTTAGGAATGATACCAGAGAATTTTTGTACCATCCTGCCACTTCATATTCCTT
This sequence comes from Equus quagga, assembly GCF_021613505.1. Taxonomy (NCBI): domain Eukaryota; kingdom Metazoa; phylum Chordata; class Mammalia; order Perissodactyla; family Equidae; genus Equus; species Equus quagga. The sequence goes on from NC_060282.1 coordinate 22,487,687, forward strand.
TCCCCGGTTTCTCTATTTGCCTTGAGATTAATTTTCCGAAAGAGAGAGGTCTCTAGGGTTGCTTCTTTTTTTTAGGGTTGATTCTTATAATTAGTGTTATCATGGCTCAAATGATCGAGTCTGGGTGTCTGAGCGAGTGTTATCGTTAAGATGTATATTTAAAAGAGCAGCCTTTAAGGAAAAATGTTTTTTTTAAATCTATTGTTGGCCACTTGGATTTCTTTTTTTTAACGGTTTATTTTATTGTGGTAAGAACACTTATGAGATCTACTCTCTTAAATTTTGAAAGGTACAATACGTTATTGTTGACTATCGGTACAATGCTGTACAGCAGATCTCCAGAGCTTGTTCATCTTGCTTAACTCAAACTTTATGCCCGTTGAGTAAGTCCTCATTTTCCCATTCTCCCAGCCCCTGGCAACCATGATTCCACTCATGTACCTCATGTAAGTGGAATCATGCAGCATTTGTCTTTCTGTGACTCGTTATTTCACTTAGCATAATCTCCTCAAGGTTCATCCATGTTGTCCTGTGTTGCAGAATTAAGACTGGATATTGTTGAAATGTCCATATTACCCAAAGTTGTCTACAGATTCAATACAATCCCTAGCAAAATCCCACTGTCATTTTTTACAGAAATAGAAATTTTAAACAATCCTAAAATTTATATGGAGCCACAGAAGACCCTGAATAACCAAGTCAATCTCGAGAAAGAACAAAGCTAGAGGCATCATACTTCCTGATTTCAAAATGTGTTATGAAGCTACAGTCAACAAAACAGTACAGTACTGGCAAAAAGACAGACACATAGACCAATGGAACAGAATGGAGAGCCCAGAAATAAATTCACACATACATAGTCAACCAGTCCTTGACAAGGGTGCCTAATAAAAGTTTGAACTTCTCCAGGCTGCCTGGGTAGGGGGATACTTACAGAGAAATCCGAGGACAGAAATGGTCAGTCACTAAGGATTTCTAAAGCCCCTTTGTGCAATAATGATTTAGGATCAACATAAATTGCAATGCTCCTTTTTCTAAAATTATAGAATATTTTAATATTTATTTTTTATTGAGGTAACATTGGTTTATAACATTATATACATCAGATGTGCATCATTATATTTTTATATCATTGTATTTGTGTATAATTATATTATTATATTTTGACTTCTGTATAGACTACATCATGTTCACCACCAAAGGTCTAGTTTCCAGCCGTCACTGTACACATCACATGTACCTCTTTACCCCTTTCACCCTCTCCCTATTCCCCTTCCACTCTGGTAACCAGCAATCTGTTCTCTGTATAAAATTATGGAATACTTTAATGTTTTTCTTTCGTGGCATTATGTACTTTATCTTGAACTGCCACAGATATTTGTAGAATAATATTTTTAATGTCCTTGCTTTTTTTGATATCCAGAAAATCGAGTTTCTAACTCTTCTTGATTCTGCTTCTGCGCTGCTGGCCAGTGTGCTAGCTAACTGGGGAAGTAAGGTGGCACTCTGTAAAGTAACAGGTGAAATATGTATAACTGACAGCCCTGTGCATTAGGCAGGCCAAGCCAACGCAGCTCCCAAAACATTGCTTCTGTCTGCTACTCAGGTCTGCAATCTCTGTGGCCCCTGGCACCTCAGAAGCAAAAGAGGAATCCATGATCTAGCAGAGTCCTCCGCATGCAGAGATGGGGTGTTCCTAAAACATTTGCTCATGAAAGGCCACGCAAAAGTAATACATGTGGTTCTTTTCCATGTTGCCATTTCTCTTCCTTTTATGATTTTTTAAAAATAATGCATGTTCATTAAAGGAAATTTGGGAAATAAAGGGAATAAAAAACATGAGCCATAATTTCTCCATGTACGTACCAACGTTCCTGGGAGTTTGATGTGCACAAGTTGAGTCTGTCTTGGAGATGGAGAGCATTCCAGGAGGCTTAATTGTGGTTGTCCACCTTTTACCCTTTCACCAAAGTTGATGGCATTTCACCTTCTGAAGCAACTTTTTGGCTTGACTCTAAAGATTTTGATTTTCATTCCACACCCATGCAGACTGCTGGGATTTTCCTCTCTCATCTGCTGTCTCTCTTTGCACAGCTGCCTCCATATTGAACAGCGACTGCACTGTCGTTGACAGTGGTTTTAAAAGAGCTGGCACTGAGCCCAAATGTCTGCTCTGGGAGATGTTTTTGTTATGTTACAGTTTTTCATTTCCTGTTTTAGAACAACTCGGATGTTTTTATTTGCATATATTCTTGTCATCGTGTCACTAAGAGAGCTTAATGTTGCTTTCCTACGTCTATTTTGGTAGATTCCATTAGTTTTGGTACCATACATGACCTTTTATTAAGACTTCATTGAGTTCTGCAACTTTGAACAATCCGGCCAAATTGGAATTAATTTATCACTTTCCCGTACCTGTCTCTCAGGACAAGCAGATTAATAACCAATAGCCAAATGCCATGAAAACTTGGAACTCTGTCTTTTCAGTCAATTGGAATTATCTTCCAGAGCACTTTGCAGAGTGCCGTCAGACACTTAACATCATACGCCCAAACAGGTAGAATATATTTTAGTTGATGTAGTAACATCAAGATGTGGCTTATATAAGAGAGGGGAACGTGTTGGTAGGTTAATCTATGATGTTCCCTTTCTCCTTTCATAAGCATAGCCTATTCTTTTTTCTGGAGATGGCATGGTGATGATAGCTTTCAGCATTTTTCTAATGAATTGGTTTCTTGTGACCATGATAAAAACAGTGAAGTCAACCTATATGACTCTTAGAAAATACCATTGACATTTAGAAGAGGGCATGATTATGAAAATTGAACAGGATAATTTTTTTCTAGGCTTGCTTTGGCAATCTAGGTAATTTTCTCAGGGAGTAAATAAAAATAAATTTTCTTTTACTACTCAGGGATCCATGATATGAATGGTTTCTCTACCTTCTCCAGGGGTATTTTCCTCCTATTTGACCTTGAGCTCTGGTTTCAGGCTGTTTGCCTGCCAGTGTTTCTCCTTCACCTGTTGCCTCCATGTTTCTTCAGTGTTGGGCATCCAGATACACACTTTGGGGCACAGATTTAGTATCTGCTTTAGGACATTGCCAAAGCAAGTGAGCTTGTCCTTCTGTTCTTACTGTGAAGCAGTTTCATTCCACCTTCTAAGAGTAGTCTTGATTCAAAAAATGTGCTACCACCTTCTTCCCCTGCAGTAGAAATTCAGATGTAGTCTTAGTCACAATGCCATGGGTAACTTGGTTATTAAAGCAGCTCGAAGAGCATTCCTGGTTCAGCCCGGGCCCCCATGTCTCTCTGATTAGTTACACATAGGGAGGCAAGCATGCAGAAAGAGGTGAACACAAAAGGGCACTTGCTAATCACAAAGAATTTCCCCTAAGAGTGTAGACTCCATAAATGAAATAGACCTTGAACTCCAGGTGAAGATAGGGAGCAAACCCAGGAAACTCACCAGAAACCAGGAAGCATATTTCAGAGCTCCAGACCCAAGCAGGTTCACACGTAGACGTTACACAATTGGTCCAACTTTGAATATCATCACCCTTATATCAATAATAATAGTAGTAGTAATAATAATTGCTATATTAATTAAGCATCCCATGTTCTAGGTGCTGCTAAGTACTTATATGATCTTCATTATGACCTTAAGATGTTAGTACTGTATCCCCACTTTGTAAATGAGGAAATGGAATCTTTGAGAGATCGAGTCACTTGTCCAAAGAAGCAGAACTAGTAAATGGTGGAGCCAAGAATCCCACCTTGGTCTAACACTTGTGTCTTTGTGCTTAACCGTTAAGATATATTGCTAGTAAAGATAATGATATCCCTATGGTGGCTTCAGATGGCTATGTTGAATTCAGCTCTTATTTCTTGAATAACAACTATATAAAAGCTACTCCCCCAGCCTACACATTTTAGTGTAGCAGGATAAGACATAGATCCCTCCTTTAATATTGTATAGCCTGGTAGAGAGCAGTGATGGCTAAACGTGTGATGTTTGACAGATTGAGTTAGATTGGGGTAAGGGCTGGAGCCAGAGAGAGAGGTCTGGGGAGCAGGAAAACTCTTGGGGTGAGGCAGGAGGGATGTGCACATAGAAATGACTAACCCCAGCTTCAGATTTAAGGGAGAGGCTCAGAGACATTCCCTAAAAAGCCCTTTTGTAGATAATGTGTGGTCCCTGGCATGGCATATCTTACAAGTGCTTGGGGCATGATGTCTTTCAGCCTTTCCCCAAGGTCTGTAGCTCTTTCTCTGTGAAATTTGATTCTCCATATGCAGGATTGAGAATCTGTGGGACGCTAAGAGGGGAAAACAGCAATTGCTACTATAAGAATACCCCAGGCAACTGATGAGCTGCTACCAAATCTTAGAGGTGAACTCTAACTTTCGTGCATTAAAAGTCATTAAAGCTGCTTCGCAGTAAGTGCTGTTTGTACCTGACACCTCTTACAGGCATTTCAACGTAGGGCTTGGTGGTTTTTAGTAGATCTGTGTGCTCCAAGCTGAATGCTACGAAGAATAAAAGCCTAACCCAAGTGAGTTATTTCTATCAAACGGCATCTCATTGTTTTCCAGTTACAGTTATGATGTGTTTCCCTTGTGTTACAGATTCCTTCTACAATCAGGTCTATTCATCAGGATAAAATCCTAGCACTTAGACAGCAGACACAATTCTTGTGGGAGGCTTATTTTTCTTCAGTTGAGAAGATTGTATTAACTACACTAGAGGTAAGTGAGACCACTTGGCTGTTGGTCTTGAATAATGGTCCTTTATGCACTTCTCTCAGCCTTTTGTTTTGCTGCTGGTGATGTATAATTGGTCTAATGGGGCAAAACTGAATTTTCAGTACTTGGATATGTCAGTTAAACCCCTTTTACCTGCTCTGCCATACCTAAGCAAATACTTCCATTCCTGACAAACTCCACAGAGGAAAATTGACGTGGAGAGAAATAATACTCCTTGACACAGAGATCGGCTCTGTCTTACATCATTTCAGGAACATGTGGCTAATGACAGCCCTCCTGTCATTCACACTCAGTGGCATCCTTTGAAGACATATTTCTAGAGCCCATTTAGAAAATAGATAGTGACCAAGTAGGGGAAAATCTTCTACCACTCTAAAAACATGACTAGTTTCCTGGACACCATAGTCCAATGGCATTGAGGGACAGCAAAATTAATTCTCAAGTCATGTGCAACTCAACCAGCATTACTGTTGCAAGGATGAGTTAAGAAGGATATCCGGATTATACCTATCTGGTGCAGAAATTGTTAAAGTTTATGAAATCAGAAAATCTTCCAGGGAAAGAGGTGCCCATCTTCAAGTTGCTTTTTTAAGGCAAGAAGGAAAAAGGAAAGGGAGCATGGAGATCATTAAAACCTTTGGAAGTGGAGCAGATAGCAATGGCCTGAGGCTACAGCAAAGTAGCACAAAAAGCTAAGAAAAGATTTAGGAAACTGCACACTCATGAATTACAGGCTTGCAAGAAGGAGAGCAGAGGTGCTCTGGTGAAGCACAGCGTTGAGGTGATTCTGCATGTGCGCATGATGAGGTGGAGACATTTGTGGCCTCACTTTTGGAGTATTTGCTTTGGAAAAGTGATTACTGCTCCAAAAGCTAATCTAATTTGGAGCATACACTGAGAAGTCTGAGTAAAGCCAAGAAAACTGAAGTCACTGGGTTTTGTCCACATCGCAGTTTTCTTGACATCCTGGGTATCAGGGTCAATGCTGGCCATGCCCCAGGCCTACTGGGGCATTTACCTACCCCAAGCCTCACCTGGTCCTGCTCTCGCCTGGGGGCATGTTCTAGCTGGCCTGTCCTCTCATGAACAGTGCACATTGTTTTTATCCTGGAACTAAGTGAAAAGGGCTATTTACGACCCAGACCCGCTAATGAAGGCAGCAGGATCTGAATGGCTTCCAAGGGCTTCCTTATTTCAAGCAAACTCCTCTTCCTCCTCCAAAAGCATTCTTCTCAATTAAAATTGATTGAGTTTTCACTTTTGTTCATAGCAGCAGATTTGAATGTGCAATAGAGTGAATATGTAACAGATTCTACACCTTTCTTTTCTTCCATCCTGTCCTCCATCCAAGACCCTTCCTAGCCCTTCTTAAGGAAAGTTGAATGTCATTTTTTTTTTTGCCTTTTGGAATGAGTGCTTTTTATCAGAGACGTGTATATTCATTTTAGAAAATAATGGAAAATACTTAAAGCATAAAAATATAATACAATCTACCCATGCAAAATCACTATTGATATATATATACACACACACACACAACACATCTATATTAGTTTTTTTCTAGGCAAATTTGTAAATATGTTGTTATTTCTAGTTTAAAAAGGAGTCTTTCTGTACTTAGTCTATAACCTGTTTTTTCTGCTTAATAATATATTGTCAATATTTTCTCATGTTATTAGAGTTTTTCTACAATTATTTTAATGACTATATAATATTCCATTTATGATATCACTTAATTTTCTTAAAGTAATCTCCACTTTGGGGATATTACTGTTGTTTCTGGTTTTTCATTTTTATTCCCGTCATCAAAGCAAATAGCCTGAGAGCCAAATTGTTGTGAGGGTTCAAGATTACTTCCTTAGGATAAATTCCTTGAATTCGAAGTCCTGCTTCAAAGAATATGCCAAATATGAAGATTTCTAATATAAATTGTCCATTTTCCTCCAATAGAATTGAACTAATTTATAATTCCTCCAACTTATATGACAGGACCTGTTAAGGTTTTTTTTTTTTTCTCTTTCACCAGTATTGAGCATGATGTCTTTTAAATGATAAACCATTATTTTCTTATTTTATATTGCTTAGGATATTAGTATGAATGAATATTTTTCATATATTTCTTGCTTACGCAACTCACAAAGAAAGAAATAGAAATGGCCACAGTGTTGTCACGCTTTTTGTCATAAATTTTTAAGAGCTTATTATGTTAAAAATATTATCCCTTTGACTCACTTATTGCAAATATTTTCCCTCAATTTGTGGTATGCTTTTCAATTTTGTTTAGATTGTGCAATCTTTTCATCTGTGTAGAAAGGACTTTTCGACCCATAATTTTATTCATACACACACATTTACTTAGATTTTTCTAGTACTTTCATGGTTAATTTTCTCATTTAGCTATTTAATCCAGTTTACTTTTATATATAATCTGTGTTGAAAAATCTAAACCTTTTTTTTTGACAAATTGTTGTGTAGTTGTCCCAATACATTTCATAGGTTTTTCTTTCCTGACTGTTTTCACATGCCACTTTTATGCATCTTAGGGTCTGTTTTTGATCTTTTAATCCTGCATTATTGGTTGTATACTTTAATATACCCAGACCACGTGTTTTCTTTTATTTTACCCTGTACACCAACCTTTCATGAACCTCTATCATTTAACCAATCTGCTATTGTTGACTATTACTGTTGTTTCTAATTATTTGTCATAGATATAGAAATAGAAGTCTTTATCTAAGAGATGATTTCCTACATGAAGCTTAGACAATGTTTCTATTTCTTTAGGATAGAGTCTTTGAACTGGGATTACTCAGCCAAACGGTCTAGGCATTTCTAAGGCTCATGATATGTATCGCCAAATTACTCTTCAAAAGGGTGTATCAGTCTAGACTCGCACAAGCTGTCTGGGGGAGACCCTGTCTTGCTGCATTCTTGTCAGCCTTAAGGATCATAATTAAAACACACACATACACAACTTTACTAATTTGCCGGGTGAAAGATAGTATCTCATTAATTACATTTCTTTTGAGTGTGGTTTGTTACACAGATCTGGTCTCTTGCTTGTTAAGTTAGCAGTGCTCAATTACCCTGTAATAACAGTTGGATGTGTTGTATTCATCAGAATAGGATCTTAAATCAAGCTGTTTTCATCGCTCTGCCTGGAAAGGCCTTCTTCCCTTCAGATTTAAGATATTCAATTCTTTAGTGACACAGTTGTTTGGAAAACACTACAAACCATATACTTCATTCAAATTTATAGCAACTGTCAAATCTCCTTTATATAGTTTCAAGATTGGATTGTACCAATTTGACCTCTCAACCTGATTGCATGAGAGATACCATCCAGTTTCCCTTTTTAATTCAGAACTCAGATTACCCCAGAATTCAACATAAATAAAAAAAAACAGAGAAAATGGCAGAAAATGCCATCAACATACGCAAATAAACAAAGCCAATGTGTTTATAAGAACGATTTAAATATCACATCTCAAAAACACGCACTTAACTAGATGATATAGGTCATTCAGTCCCTGCTGGTGCTCCCAAGACATGAAGACAATTCAGAATTACCCTTCAACAACGTAAATTTGAGGATCCCTTGCTTTTGGGATGCTCTACACTCACACTCTTTCTTCCTTACTTGCCAGATTCTAGGCCATGGCAGGGGCTTACTTGGTCTTTGGAGATTATGAGCCTTAGAGTTGTAGGGCATGCTTAGACACAATTGAAAACAGGACGCCTCATCCTTCTCTCCAATGCCAGGGTCAGGTATTGGTACATTCCATTGTGGTACACTCTATCATATTTGGGATTCACCTAGTATTTCCAATCTGATTGAGATTTCCTAATTCTGCATCTTGAAGTTAAAGAACTATTTAATAAGAGCTACGCTCTTTGGAGCTTAGTTTTTTTGTGCAAATAGAGAAGTAATGATAGGACGGTGATAAAACACTGCAAAGACAGTGTTCCTTCATGGATTCCATTATTTGTCAGAATATTGCACGACAGTAACCTGGCACTGAGGATTGAACCATAGGAGCTCAGTCAGAATCAAGGTGAGCAAAAGAAAAGTGTGTGAGATTGTAATAATATATGAAAACAGCTAATGATAGCTTGGAAAGCACATTTTTCGTGGAGTTTTATGAAGTATTCATTCTCCATTTTTCTCTTCAGTTATTTAACCATGCACACTCAAACCATGATATTGCTGATGCTGTTGTACAATGAAATTTTAAAATCAATGAGATAATGGAAATAGAAAATTGCTTTTCCTTGAAACAAAGTGGCATATGGTGGCACTGCATGTATTAGGCAACATTGCATTGGTCTAAAGACCAAGTCAGGGCCACATACAATGACTATAACCAATAGTCCATTATTTTAAAAAAAGGATGGCACAGAAAAAAGAAAAATAAGGAGGGATTCTTCCCTTTGAATTTCACGTTAAGAAATATTATCCTTATTAAGGATTCTTTTTGGAGCAATAATGAAAAAAATCTTGTATTATGTGTGTGCATGTGTTTGTGTGTATGTATTGATTTTCTTTATAGCCAAAGAAGTGTCCAACCTCTAAATGTAATGTCTTGTTCTACAACAATAAAGAGTGAGCACTAAGTGCCCTGAAAGGATCATGGGAGCTGTTCAGGGTAGCAATAGGCAGAATTGGACGTTAGAAGAGGGACAAAATGACCTTTCTGTCTGGTGGAATGAGATCCATACTCTTTCAAACTTTTGAGAAGACAAGTTGTTATAAACCTTTTAAAAAGATATTTGGTGGGGGCCAGTCCCATGGCCGAGTGGTTAAAGTTCTGCACACTCTGCTTTGGTGGCCCAGGTTCACAGGTTTGGATCCTGCTCCACTCATCAGCCATGCTGTGGAGGCATCCCACATACAAAATAGAGGAGGATTGGCACAGATGTTAGCTCAGGGCTAATCTTCCTCAAGCAAAAAAAGAGAAAGATTGGCAATGGATGTTACCTCAGGGCAAATCTTTCTCACCAAAAAGAAAAAAAACAACACATTTGGCAATACATATGAACAGCCTTAAAAGTGTTCATACTCTTTGACAAAGTCCTAAAGAATCAATCTTAAATGTGGAAAAATTTTATTCATGAGTATGTTCACTGCTTTGCATGGAAAAAAATTGCACTATTGTTGCTCATTTAGGATAAGTAAACTCTGAATGCTATTAATAACATGGGAAGATATCTATAATATATATTATGATATTATAGCAGTGAAAAAACGGAAAAATATATGCCTAGAAAATGAATACAGAAACGAGATTTTTTTCACAGACAAGAAAATCAAGTCTTAAAAACTATGAAAACGTAGGCAGTTGTTCCTAACAAATTCTGAGAGGCTGTTATAATTAATGTGATATTTCATTGTTTCGTTACCAATGAGGAAAGGGAGACATAAAAGTGGCAAACTGCTTGACCCAGGTTAAAATCTACATTTGCAATTGCTCTTATACCTTTGCTGATATCTTCCTGTCAAGATCCGTTTGAAGAGAGTATAAAATGCTTATTGGTATTTCAGAGTACTGTAACTTACCATATCCTTGAATTCGAAAAGATAACAATGTTGTGATACTGAACCAGAAGGAGTCTATGACAATGAGAAGCATACCACCCAGAAACCCAAAGTGAACGGTGGCCCATTTTGTAACATTTCTGAGTTCCATGTCATTTGTATGTGGGTCGGATTTATGATGCTATCTATTGTCAATTTATTCTATGTCTTAATACCAAACTTATTTAAGTGACCACATACTGGAACCTACATAAATTTGGAAAGCAAAAAGAGAGAGAATCTAAGTGAAAAACTATCAAAGAAAATAAGTAGACAGTAGATTTGGAAGGTGCAAATAATAAAAGCTGGGATAAATGGTGTCTGAATTGAAATTCCTAGCCATGTAAAACCTTTTCACAACCATGACAATTTTCTCATAATTAATGCCTGGATAGCAGCATTTTAATACATCTCTGTTGTAACCACAAGGAGTAAACATTAACATTTTAGCTAGATTCCTAAAATCTCTACCAAATTAGAAACCTCTGCCCAGCCATATAAAATTAGCAGTTTCGATCTGGGGGACAGATAAAATGCAGAGATCATTGAACTAAGATATTTGAGTTCTTCTGAATTTCCTCCTTGCCTCCTTTCTTCTCTCTCATTAAGAAATATAAACATGATAAGGTTTGCAAAGATAAATGTAGCTCACTTTATTACTCGTCTAGTCTCCATGTGGGGTGAGATGAGAGTGTTAATAACCTTAGCAAATAATAAAACTCCATTTAAAATAGTCTGTACTTAAAATCACATTGCATTAAATGGGGACCTGGAAAATGATGATTTAGCTCTTTAATCTCTTTACATATGCAGGCTTTTTCTTTTTTTTAGGTACAGAGAAAAAAACCATTGCTAAAAACATGAAATTCTGTATCAAGTTAATTATTTGCCAAATCATATCTTAATGAGTGGATGGTCTAATTACAGGAGTTTGAAAGTCACAGAGAGAAATCTGTACAGTGAACTAATCATATTCATCTGACAAATGATTCAGGATGGGAAAATGTTTGACTCTAAATGTAGAATTTAATGATCTGCAAGGTCCCAAAGTCCAAAGAAACTAATGAACTAGCCTGGTTATTAATAGTCTTCCTAAGCCATAGTTCTTGTCTTGTTATGTAGGATGTTTTGAACAATTGTTAACTCACTACTTTTTGAGATGAAATATAGAAAACTTTGGCTAACCAATCCCCAAAGTCCTACCACTGACTTTGAAAGGAACTATGACAAGCATATAAATCTGTCTCCCGAATTAGAGAAACAGATCAAAACCTCAACACCTTCTAGAATGTGTCATGCCTTCAATATGCTGCCAGCTCAGGGTCCACATGGACATCTCTGTGCAATGAGAACAGATCTTCCCAATGTCTATCTAGAACCACTGCTAGATGCTCAACCGTCAAGGAAACTGGTCCACACACTCTACTGTGAAATCAACATGGACTTATTATTATGAAAAGATAAGATAGAATTTATGGTTAAACTGAAGTTTCGTTAGGAAATTTGATTAGCTCTAATTCGTCTCTTTCTCTGTCTCACGCTTTTCCATTGCTCTGTTACTCTCTTTGTGTCTCACACATTTTTATCAGTGAGGAATTGGGGGTAGAGTCACTACTTTGAGTGTCATTATCCCTCCAATTTGGACTGAGCATGATCCTTGTCAAATACCATCAGGGTCTCATCCTCAGCATGTGTTACATTTTTGTTTTCCAGATTATTCAGGACAGAATATTCAAGCACATATCACGTAACAGTTTAATATGGAACAAACATCCTGGAGGATTGTTCGTACTACCACAGTATTCATCTTATCTGGGAGATTTTCCTTACTACTATGCTAATTTAGGTAAGTGAGCTCCTTCCGGGGAGCTACCCTTTTTTACTCTCCAGATCTTGTCCATAATTAAGGTCCCTTGATTTTTCTATTCTATAGCAGGGTGTTCCTAACAGCCTGCATTGGAGATTGCTTTCTAGAGCCCTGTCATAAACAGTGTATCAAGGTCAGGAATTATAAATCCAGCAGAGCATTGAAAACTGGAAAAACTTCCTTCTTATCTGAACAGCTACACTTTATATATAGTAGAGTTATTTCTTTTTGAGAAATAGGCTTCCCAAATTCTGGATCATTTTGAACATGAGAATGGGTTGGCTGTGGTTTTAAGTCGCATCATAGATAAAATGGAGCTACAAGATCTCTAATTTTTTATATTTTTCCACAATCCCAACTTCTCTATCTTGTACCAAAGAAAAACTGAATTAATAAAGGGAAAGGTGAAAGATTTAAGAATATATGACAAGGGACAAATTTATCACTCGTTCAACATTTCTTGTGCTCCTCTTATGTGCTATGTTAGCACCATGCTAGGTGGTAGAAATAAAAAGTCACGTGAGATACGGTCTCCACTCTCAAGCAGAGATTCCAGTTGACATGGCAAGAAGACTCTAGACTTTCCACCCAATGCTGATAGTCTCCAATAACTTCTTCACCCTTTTTTGAGTTGTACATATTTAGCTGATAAGATGAAACTAAAAGAAATTCAGATTCATGGCCTGAAGTATCAACCACTGGTCAAGAACCCTTTAATCCAAACCAAACGTGTTATGAGGACCATATCAAAATCAGTGAACGGTCCGCACTGGGTTCACTAAATACATTTAGAATTTAGTAATTTTCAGAGTAAGGCAGTATTTGATACAATTTCTATGTATTTTTTAAAGAGTATTAAGATTTTTGGAGTTAGCACATTAGAAGTGTGTAAATGATGCTTCTTAAACTATTACAGGAAAATCTAACAGCAGTGACTTGTCTTCACTGTTAAAAAGGGAGCCCCACCATCATACTTATTATTCTTACTTGACAAAATCTTGAATGTGTGTCTAGATAGCGGGAAAGTTAGCTTCTTTCTAACATGCAATTAAAGTACTAATTGGATGATATAATTTGCTCTGCAAAACATTTGTGTAATTCTTTAATGTATATTGTCTGATTCTTACCTCTGTCCCGTTAATGTCAAAGCTCACCTTGAATGTCCCTGCCGTCTCCTGTTTGGATTTAAGCTACTAAAATGCAAACTTAGTGGGTCCAAACTAATGAAATTTGAAAAGGCTTTTTAAACTGGCTCCAAATTCTTAGTGAGTTCTTATGGGAAAGCTCATCTGAGGGAGAAACCCTCTCCTTCTTTCTCTTTGGTGACGGGGGTTGTTTTGCACCTTTATGACACCTTTCTGCGTAGGACTTCAGAGCACACAGTTGGCAGAAGCCTGCCTCACATACTTTTTCTCTCAGCGACGTCACTGCTCCTGAAAGAAGAGGTTCTTGGGAGTATAGAGGCTTCCTCTTCAAGTTGATGAAGACGACGATGATGGTGGTGGTGGTGGTGGTGCTGATAACAGCGAGCTCATATGGGGCACTTATTATTTGCTAGGTCCTGTTCGAAGCGCTTTGCGTGCATTAAGTCCTTTAATTGAATTCTGTTACCCTGCAAGTTTGCCACTGTGACTATCAGCTCCATTTCATGGCTTTGGAAACACAGAGTTAAGTAATTTTTCCAAGATCCCACCACCACTAAGTGGTAAAACTGGGACTCAAACCTACGCAGTCTTGCTCTGGATGCTGTTCTTTTAACCTTTACCACTTGCCAGTTATTATGTGAAATAGTGCTGATCAGGCAAAACCCTCTTAACTACGTAATTACGAAGAAGACATATGCAAACACCCTGGGAGAGAGCGCATTTACTTAAACCTAACATCCTGAGATGTGAGTGACTGGAGTAGACTTTTCTTGAGTTGAGAGTGATGAGTGGTGTGTGTGTGTGTGTGTGTGTGTGTATTTACACTGTGGGTACCTAAAAAGCAGAAGGGAGATCAAAGATACATCCCCAAGGGAGGAAAAGGATATCAAAGTAAGAACCTGGAAATGGACGTTCAGCTGTAAATTATCGAAGTCTCTAGACGAAGGCAGCAGTTAACTAGCAGCTTTTCACCTTGTTTTTGTTCTGTCAGGACATCAGAGGCGAAGGAAAAATATGCTAGACGGGAGCATTAGCTCCAGGGTGAGGCAATGGAGCAAGGAGGAGTAATTTTCTAAGTCTTGTTTTTCAGTGCTTCATTAGGCTCCTCTCCCCTTTCTGTTTCAGGTTTAAAGCCCCCTTCCAAATTCACTGCAGTCATTCATGCGGTGACCCCGCTGGTCTCTCAGTCCCAGCCAGTGTTGAAACTTCTCGTGGCTGCAGCCAAATCCCAGTACTGTGCCCAGGTGAGTGGGGGGGTGGCCAGAGCCGCACCTGCCTCCTCCAGCTCAGTGGACCTGAGATTCCCACTCCTTACCTGCTGCACGCTTCACTCCCCGGGACCCATCTACCGTCATGCCCCGTTACTCCCCTTTCATTTGTCATGCCTTGTTACGCCCTTTTCATCAACTTAGAGGTTCTTAGAAGTAAAATCTGGCGCAGATAAGGGGTGGGTTACAAAGAGATCTTTGCACTGGGGTAGGTTAAAAATACATATATTCTCCAACACATTCTTTAAAGGATTTATAAGTGCATTATTTTGTTTTTAAATGTTAGAGTTATAAAGTAACATCAGAAATGCCCCTGGGAGGACCTATAAAACTAAGTTTCAATAGAAGAAACAATCTTGGTGGTATCAAGAGGCATCAGCTTTTCTTTCACTGCCGCCATGACTAATTATAAAATTGATAGCAGAAGATTATATCTACAGTAACATATTTTCCAAATCGGTGTCACTTCCATACTCTTAACAGTGGTTTTTCTGATTTGTAAATTAGTTTCTATAAGGTTTACAAACAAGGAAAGAAATAATGCGGAAGTATGCATTTTTGAAATAAACTTATTTATCGGAAATAATAAAGTCACATAAAATCAGCAGCTATTCTGGATAATTCAAAACATGAGCTCGTGCTAGTTCTATCTTGAATTCTCTTTTTCTCCCACATTGCCTGGTGTAGCGCAGTTCATAGCAGATGTTCAGATGTTCGATATACATTTTTATTTAATTTGATCAGTGTTGTTATCTCACTCATCATCATAAGGTATCAGAATTTAGGACACTACTTTATTAAGATCCAGCAACCCTGAAATAACTTCTTTTCTCCCCAGCTTTCTCCTACCCCCTTGACGTAATTTTTTAGCTTACTCTTTTTGTCCTCTGTCTCTAGTTGTTGAAGTGATCAGATTCTGAAGATTGTGTGGGGTGGACTCACTTTAAAATTCAGTTTTGATGTCTGCCATTCTGCTGTGCTTAATCTCCATCTTCTCTGAGGGAAGAAACATTTGGTTGGAGGCCCCTATCAATCCAGCCTTACCAGACCATCTAATGATCCCCTGTCCCTTTCAGATCATAGTTCTATGGAATTGTGACAAGCCCCTACCAGCCAAACACCGCTGGCCTGCCACTGCTGTGCCTGTCATCGTCATTGAAGGAGAAAACAAGGTAGGACTTGAAGGGGACCTAAATATAGAATGACTGCAGAATCTTCGTTTTTCCATAGGGCACAACATGGGGTGTTGGCTCTAGTTGTCTTTCTCCTGCTCATGGAAGCTGCTAGCCCTGGACTGTATTTTCTAAAACTGTGCCTCTCTGTGAAGGTTCTCAGCTTTGTCAGCCATAGGCTTTCAGATCAGGGAAATCGGAGTCCCAACACTAACTTTTAGGAGATTTGTGACCCTGTATATACTTTCCTCCTCTGAGCTTCAGTTTCCTCATCTCCAAAGTCGAAACAATGATACATACCTCATAGGGTTGCTAGTAGGATTAAATGAGTTCGGGGGCTGGCAACAGTGGTCTTTCCATAAATGATGAGGATGAAGATGAGGCTGGTGATGGTGGTGTGATGCATGGAGTTTGCTTAGCTGATTAATCTGAATTAGTTGTGTCTTTCAGGCTAGTGGTTCATCCTCACATTTATCTTAAAAAGGATATTTTCACCTTAATTTTGTTTGGGTATCTCCATCAGAGATTCTCATGAGTACTGCCTCACCAGCCCCCCGCTTCCATTCCCCAATTCATTTTGCCTAGAACTGAATGATCTTCTTAATCGTCTCATGGCCCTTCAGTGAATCTGTTTACTAATCCCTTAAATTGGCACTTGAGTCCCTGTTTAATCTGGCCTTAGCTGGCCTTCCCAATCTTCTCTCTCATTGCTTTCCACTCCAGACCCTGTCCTCTGACCAAATTTAATCAGTCACAGTTATCTGACTTGTACTGTGTCCCTTCCGTCCTCTAATTTTTGTCTTTCCCATTTGCTGTATGTCTTGACCACCCGTGCTCACCTTTTTGTCTCTGTTCTCAAACTTCCCATACATTCTTTAAGCCCCTGTTCACATACTACCTCCTCTTTGAAATGTCTTCTACTTTTGGAAGCCAGAGGTGAGTTCTGTTTTCTCTAGCTTCTGCTTGTTGCTTTCTTGTAGATCTTATCCATTGTGAAGAAATCAGTTGCTACTAAATGAAACTGAGATTGGCAAAGCCATGTCATCTAAGAGACTTCTTTTGTCAGTCCCCAGGGAGTTAGGTCATGAGAGGTTGTCTCACACTAAGTAAAACATCTTTGAGCCCAAACAAAAAGTATCAATTGATTAGGTTGAACCTTTTGAAGTCATCATTTGTCTTGCTAAAACTGGCAATTTCATAGGGTTCAATATGGTGCAATGAGAATTGCAACTGTCACGTGGACAAGATAATCAGTGTGTTATCTAGTCAGTTCCAATGTATGAGTGTCTACAATGTGCTGGGCACTGTGCAACGTGTCGGACCACAGTAGGGAATATGACAACTACAGTGATGGCCTTCTTACAGCTGGAGTCAAGCAACATGGTTATATCAGAGAGCTGCTTGGTAAGCTTTTGATGAGAAAAGGTGGGAATTAGAATAATCACCTGCCTCCAGGCATCAATCTGACTTACCCTTATGAACCCATCTCACCATAGGTATGGTTTCACAAAAGGGACTGGCACACAAAAATCTCCTGCCTATAGCCCCTTACATCTGTCTCCCCAATTCCAATGGCTATGGCCCTGACAATGCTCAGATGGATGCTGTTAACTTTGAACTTTGAGATTCTTTGATTTTTGTGCTTCATAGGTGACTAGATCTCCTTCTAGGAGATAAGTCTTTCTTTGAATATGTCAGGATATTCAAAAAGCATAGAGTCTGATTGACTCACTGGGAGGCATTCTAACTTCTGTATTTAGTATTGCATTTTTATGCACAGACTCATTGATTTTATATTTTTACCCTCAGCAAGTAGACCCAGTTTCTTTATTTCCAAGATGATGATGATAACAATCATATCTTTCACGTGGGCTTTATCGGATGTGTGTTATAAGATATCTCAGATTCTCCCAGCCATATGTATCACCAGGCTTCTGGCCATTTGTTCTGTCCTAGCCTCCACCTCGGCCACTGATTCCAGTGTGCCACGTGGTTCCTTTTCCCTCACTCTTACTGCCCTGGGATTGCCTTGCCTAGTAAAGCATTTACTCTTAAGTCTTTCTTCAGACTCTGTATTCTAGGGACCCTGGGCTAAGACTTGGGCCCATAGTGAGGATCAAATGAGTTACTGCAGAACAGCTGCTTAGCCCTGTGCCTCTTGTACAGCAAGGGTTCAATAAAGTCCACTGCTCTTCTGGGAGCCATTGTAATGTTTATGATTTGCGTTCTGGGCTCTAGAGTCAGACTTACTTTTGTGTGGCCTAAGGCAAGTTATTTAACTCTCCGTGCCTCAATCCTCCCTTCAGTAAATGGAAGCAGTCATAATACCTAACTTATAGAGTAGCTAAAAGGATCAAACGATATAATACTATACATGTAAATGTACTTAGAAGTGTGGCTGCACATGGTAGCTACTTGATAAATGTTAACTCTTGTTGTGCTCATTATAATTTCTTATCTTCCCCATTAGGCAGTAAACTTCTTGAGTCTTGGTCATTTTCTAGTCATGTGTGTTAATTCTAGAAGGGACTGGGCTGGTACATGGTAGCTAAATATTTCTTAGATGAACTAACGAGGAGAACCCAAATCACTCAGGATTGACTGTGTACTCATTGGTTCCTTTCATGGTAATCCATTCCATTTTTGCCGTGTAGCTGTGGCAAGGTATTTGAAAGAGAGCTTCTAGTTTCTACACCATAATTTGGAAGTGGCTGGCTTATGGGCTCTTAACCTCTGTGAATAAAGCAGGTTCAGAAAAAGGAAATGGATCCTTTTAAAACCAGTGGTTGGGTCCATGATGGGGAAGAAACCATATGTCCTCTTCATTCCCCATTTTAAATCTCCATGTCTAGCCCTGAATTTAAAATTGATGTGTTTGCAGCTTTGGCTGAGAAATTCTATCTTGAATTTATAGGCCTTGTCTTTGCAGCTCTCCCCTGTAGGCTTAACAAGGAAAGGTCAGGGCATTGCTAAGCTGGCAGCTAATGGTTTCTGTGTTAGTCGGTGGACATGTAAACAGCATCAGGAGAATTGCTTCAGGCTGAGATTTCCGAGCACTGTGGATGTGGGGTTGCTGATCGCTTTGTATTTTATTTTATTTTGAAAGCCTGAGAAAGAAAAAAAAACGCTTGACCCAGTTGACAGATGTGTAAGAACAGACCCTGGAGCCATTTATGCTGCAGATACATCCCTTGAGCTCCCAGAGATGGGTTAGAGTGGACACTTCTGTCGTTTAATGTCATATGCCCTCCAGTAGCTTCACATGCATATAAACCGAATCTGAGATGAAGCTTACCAATGAGTTGGCTTCTTGATGTAAATATAGCTTGGGCTTCTTTGGGGCCGTGGGGTAGGGGGGATTCAAATTTGTGGACAGCATACCCTTGGCAGCCAGGTTAAGTGTCACCCTTTGTTCTTTGTCTCCAGTATCCAACTGCTTCATTCCCTGGCCTTTGTGTCTTGAGAATTGATGGCAATTGTGTCCTTTCTCTTGGTCTCCAAGTGTGAATTTAGAGAGGGTGTCACAACTGTTACTATAACTTCCAGAAGAAGGTGGTGAATGTGAGATTGCTGTATGTGCCCCAAATTCACTTTTGAGGTCCTTTTCAAACCTGAGACAGGAACAGCATAGTCGCTGAGGTGCTCTATAGAACCACACCATCCGAGGTGAAAGGCTGGTGGGTCCATCTTGAGCAGGACACTTAACCTCTCTGTGCTTTAGTTTTTTCACCTCTCAAATGAGGGTGTCATAAAGATGAAGCAAGATGTTGTACATGAAGAACTCGGAACATTTCCTGGCACCTAGTAAATCTTTAAAAAATATTAGTTATTCTAATATCGTCATTCTCATGGTTAATTGTTCTATGGTACATTCAAAACAAAGGTTTATGCTGTGACCGTCACAGAGCGGTCTCTCCAGTGTCGCTTTTTCTAACTGATCTCCTTGTCCCCAAAGCCCTCACCGTTCACACACACACACACACACACATACATACACATACCTTACCATGCCTTATCCTGGAGTTGCCCATACTTTATTCATATACTATCGGCACAATTGTCCTAAACCCATGGACCACATGTGCAATTGTTTATTTACTATATCTCTTTAAATAAGCTTACTTTACATTTTAATAGAATTATTTTTAAATCACTACAACTTTTTATTGCTAAAGCTACTAATAGGTACATATATTTTTTTCTAATCTGTGCTAAAATAAATAAATAGGAGAATTTTTAAGTGTGTGTCTGCACACCTCCTACAATGACCTGGCCTTTCAGTGGTGTGTGTCCCAACTTGGACTCACTGCTCCACCCATCTGCTCTTTCCTGGCCTCAGAGTGCTGGGTCTCTCCTCTGTGCCTTTGCATCCACTGAGCCCTCTGACGGTTATGCCTCATTTCTATTTGTACCTGGTGAGTTCCTGTCCATCGAGGTCCTGCTTGTCACTGCCATGAGCCCTTCACCTGCTCTTCCCAGCAGCTGCTTGCTGCATCCTCTGAATCCTGGCATTTTGCGTATCCAGCTGGCACTGATCACCTGCATATGGGTCTCTCCGCAGACTATGAACTCCTCCAAGACAAAGAACGTCTCTCATTTACCTTTGTACTCCCTTTCACTAGCAAGGTGTCTGTATACAGTAGGGGCCCAGTAATTGTGGAACAAATGAATCTGCACTGATGGGATAAGGAAGTCTTTAATGAGGAGTGACATGAGGGTAGAACATTCTTTCTGAAAGTGAGGATGGGGAATTTTCCTGAAAACAAGACTCTCAAGTTACCTCTCTTTTCCCTAATTCCCTCCCTCCCTCCTGCTTGCTGTTTCCTTACTCCCAGGTCATGAGCAGCCGTTTTCTGCCCTATGACAACATCGTCACAGATGCAGTGCTCAGCCTCGACGAGGACACCGTGCTTTCAACCACGGAGGTAAGCACCACACCTGAGGAGCGGGCAGTGGCCTCTTCACACCGTTGCCCCAAACCCCAAGGATCCAGCGCCTCTTTTGCTCTTTCCTTGGCCAAGTCGAAAACATTTTTCAGAAATTCCTGCAGAGTCGGTTTTAATCAACCCAGTTCCTGGTAGCACCCAGCCACCACCTGGCACGCTCACGAGGGCCTTTCCCCTTTGTTTTCTCTGCTAATTGGCTCCTCATTTGTATGGCTGTGCCTCACCTCTCCCCTCCTGCCTGCCCTCCTTTTTTGTTTTTAAACACCATGGCTGCAGGCAGGTGTGCACAAGAAACAAGGCGGCGGGGTGGCGGGGGGGGGGGGGGGGGGGACACCTGTTTAGCAGTGTCTTGAGACCACCCTGTCCAGAGCCAGCAGCCCACCCTTCCCCTAACAGTTACCCTAACGCCTGTGCAGGTGTGTATTGCCTTTGTTAGGGAAAACTATTCTGGGTTCTAAAGGCAGCTTTTCTGTCTCGATTTGAAGTGCTCATTCTCTTTCACCCCCACAAGAGCGAACGATTTCACTTCAAGGCTGAGATGGAGATCCTGCTATTTCAGAGGATCGGGTTTTTGTGCCAAAAATAAGATTGCACAGAGAATGTGTGAGGAGGAGAGAGAGAAGAGGAAAGATGGATATGATAGAAAACCAATTTTTACAACTCGAATGAGTATTGATCTCTGAGACCTTATTTTAAACCATAGAGGGGACAAAAGTCAGTTAGATAAAAATGTAGTGTATGGGGCCGGCCTGGTGGCATAGTGGTTAAGTTATCATGCTCTGCTTTGGCAGCCCAGGGTTTGCAAGTTCAGATCCCAGGCACAGACCTACACACCACTCATCAAGCCATGCTGTGGCAGCATCCCACATGCAAAATAGGGGGAGATTGGCACAGATGTTAGCTCAGGGCCAATCTTCCTCATCAAGAGAAACAAAAAATGTAGTGTATCAGAAATGCATTATTAATCATAGCTGCCAAAAAGCATGGAGACTTAACTACTTATACTTTTCCCTTTCTTTTTTCCTTTTTATAATTAATCATTTTCTTTTCAATTTGAATATCAGCACTTACCAGCATGCACTTTCCTGGATGCCAGTCTGATTCTAATGGCCTGCTGCCCACAGAGCCAGGACTCGGTGTTAAACTAGGCTAGCTGTGTTAGTGTCTCTTTCTTGAAATTCCATAGATGCTTCCAATTTCCATCAAATGGAGTTGAACAGATATTATGTGCAAGGGCAACCTAAATAACCCCAGGACACAATGTCCTGGGCCTCACTTTGGTGAAATGCTTTCTGTTTAGCCCAAGCTCTATAAATACTTGGTGAATGAATGATTGGAAGGATGCATGCTGAGGGGATTAAAGTGTGAACAGACGGCCAATTGTGTCATGTGTAAGTGGGCAGGAGAAAGGGGTGGGAGGGGAGAAGACACGTTCAATGTTCAAAGGGAAAGACAGCTATGGAATACAGGGTGTGGGACACTCCAGCGTGCATTTTTCTGCTGCTTCCTGCAAGGGAAGCTGGCATCCCCAGAGCACACTCATTCAACAAGTATTTATTGAGAGATTTCTTTGTTCTGGTCCCCGTGCCGGGTACTTCGATTACACAATTCCTGCCTGTAGCTTTCAGAGTCATGGCAGCAAACAACATTCAAATCAAGTGATTCATATGAAGGAATTATTTAGAGAGTTAGGTGGGGTTAAAGGACCCCGCAGAGATGGTGAGGCACCTGGAGAGGAGCACGAGCAGAAAGCAGCTCCCACCACGAGGCCTGAAGGAGCGGGGGAAGGAAAGAGTGTTTCCGGAGTCCCTGAGAGATGGAACCAGGAAGAAGAGACTACCCCACAAGAGCTGTGATCATGGAGGGATGTGACAACTGGTGCCAAAGCTGGGAGGGGGCAGGGAAGAAATACCCTGACCTCTGTCTCTGTCTCACCTCCATTTTCCTGCTGGCAACTCCCCCATCAACCACCAGCCAGCAAGGAGGACCAGGTTGTGCCGTCCATAGGATGCCATCATCCCAGGGCACAGAGCATGGCAAGAAGATTGGAGAGTGGCTCTTGAAGGACAAACACAGGAAAAACAGCACATTGCCATGGTGGAACATATGGTTGTGACAAGTACAGCAGATACCTAAATCATTGTCCTATGACCCGAACTATTGACTCAGCTTTTATCTTCCCCTGGGCACAAGACAATTAGTCTCACTCTAGGAGTTGTTTTTCCCTGCCCCATGATGAAATAACTTTCAGCTGCTATGATATATGCACGTGCTGGTGAATTTCCTTTCAAAGAATAGCAATTCCAGCCACTCAGTGCATGCTGGGAGGAACATGTGTTGTATGTGAAGTAATTAGAAGTTAATGTGGGTTGGAAATGATATGTAAATTTAAGAGACTGGCAGTCTGGTTTACTTTTGCCTGCTGATAGTGGAGTGGCTGTGTTGCCTCAAAAGGTCCAGGACAAGGACTTCTCATTTCTCTTTTTTTAGGTGAATAGATGTTGGTTCATTTTATTTCCTCTCTAAGGATTCTTAGCTTGTTTAAATGTCTCTCTGTAGTATTAAGGATAGGTTTTTAAGCAGCATCCTCTAAAGGGTATTAGATATAGTTGGTTTATAGTTATTTACATTTATCTGGGTTGCTGCAAATTCTCAAAAGAAAACAGATGTTGGTTTTTAAGAGAAAAGACCTGTGAGCTGACCTTTGCCTTCTTTGATGTGTTAATGATCTGCATGAAAGCAGAACTATCACAAGAATCATAGTTTTATCTGAATTTACTTTTGAGTTCTTTTGAAATGACTTGAAACAGCTTTGAGATAGTAAGAAATTCATGTGATGAAAACACCCCATTGGGTTCTATAGTAGTTGCCAGGGCATGTGTTTCCTTTTCAAAGAATAATGGAAAACCCCAAAGAGTGCTGACAGGCAGGCTGATTCTTTGACAACGTCTGTATAATATACTATCCCGTCAGTTAGCGCCATTAGTATTGAACACCAGGGATGATGTGCAGGTTATGGTGACCTGATTTCAATTTTCTGTCAAATACTGTCCTCTCCCCTGCTGTCTTTTAACTTTGAGATGCCTCACTCCCCGCCAAGCTTCCGTTTTGTTTTTTTTTTTTTTGGCAAGGAAGATTGGCCCTTAGTTAACATCTGTTACCAATCCTCCTCCTCTTGCCTGAGGAAGATTGTCCCCAAGCCAACATCTGTGCCGATCTTCCTCCACCTGGCATGTGGGACACCACCACAGCATGGCCTGATGAGCGGTGCACAGGTCCTCACCTGGGATCCGAACCCATGAACCCCAGGCCGACAAAGCGGGGCACACGAACTTAACCAGTACACCACTGGGCCAGCCCCCACCCCCACCAACCTTTCTTTATACAGGCTCCACCATCCAACTTTTCCCCACCCTGGATGTTATAGTTTAGGGGAACAAGCTATATTGTTAAGGTTTTATTTTATTGAAATAGGGCACCAAAATAAACTTTCATAAAAATTTGAATTTGTGACTGTTTATAAAAATAGTGAATTCTGACTAAGCCCAAAGAATATGGAGATAAAAGGACCCTTACAGATCACCTAAACCAGTGTTTCTCAAAACGTGGTTTGTAGGCCAGCCCAGTGGTGCAGCTGTTAAGTGTGCACGTTCCACTTCAGCGATCCGGGGTTCACCAGTTCAGATCCCAGGTGCGGACATGGCACCGCTTGGCAAGCCATGCTGTGGTGGGCATCCCACATATAAAATAGAGGAAGATGGGCATGGATGTGAGCTCAGGGCCAGTCTTCCTCAGCAAAAAGAGGAGGATTGGCAGTGGATGTTAGCTCAGGGCTGATCTTCCTCAAAAAAAAAACAAAAAAAGACGGTTTGTGCACATTAAAGAGTCCTGCATGGTTCGTGTCAAGCATATTTCATTTTAACAATTATATATTTACCTTAATGTTTGGTAGAAAATAATATAGCCAGCAGTCACACCTAGGGTTTCACCACCAGGTTTACCTGGAATGAGGCTAATTTAAAAAAGAAAAAGGAATAGGCAATTTAGAGAAAAAAGTCATTGAATGTGTGGTATGGGAATGTGGCAGAAGCAGGGATGATGTTACCTATATGGTAAAAGCTTGGGAAATAGTGATCTAGGCTTACTTGCTTTGCCTTTTTTTTAAATTGAGGTAAAATTCATATAACATAAAGTTAACCATTTTAAAGTGTATAATTCAGTGGCGTTTAGTTCATTCACAATGCTGTGCAGTCATTGCCCATTATCTCTATCTTAATTCTAAAACATTTTTATCACCCAAAAAGGAAGTTACTCCCTAGCCTTTGGAACTATCCATCTGTTTTCTGTCTTTAGGGATTTACTTATTATGGACGTTTCATATAAATGGAATCACACACTATGTGGCCTTTTGTGTGGCTTCTTGCACTCAGCATAAGGTTGTCAAAGTTTGTCCATGTTGTAGTGCATATCAGTGCTTCGTTCCTTTTTACAGTTGAATAATATTCCATTGTATGGATATACCACATTTGGTTTATCTGTCAGTTGATGGGGTTGTTTTCACCTTTTGGTTATTATGAATGGTTATTTGCTCTGCTTTTGATCCTCTGAGAGGGCAGGAATTGGACTTGGCCAGCATCCCTCAGTCCCCCAGCCACTGCCACAGTGCCAGGACTTGAAATATTCATGGAACAAATGAAATTTCCATCTGCAATGCTTATCAAGAAGAGATAGGCACAGGTGGGAGGGTGAATGTGTAACCTGTATAAGAGATCAATTGCTTTTAACACTGGAGCGACACACCTAAAAGGGAGCCTATGATGATAGTACACACCAAATCTGAAACGCGGTGGCCTGGGTTCAGATCTTGGCTCTGCCACTTACTGCTGTGGTTCAAGTAATTTCACAGTTTGTCCATGTTGTAGCATGTACCAGTGCTTCATTCCTTTTCATAGCTGAATAATACTCCGTTATATGGACATACCACATTTGAACTTCCATATGCCTTAGCTTACCTCTCTGAATTGGAGAGTAGAAAATTACCTACTGAACAGCATAAATGAGTTAAAATGTATACATACCTATAACCATGCCTGTCACATTATCAGCATTACACGATTATGAGCATTATATGATTGTTTGCTGTTACTGTTATTATTATTTTTACTTTCTATGTAGTATATAGTATCATTCATCAAATAATCAAAGAAAATCAGAAATGAGCTTACACCTTTGCAAACAGAGTCTTTGCTAATTACAAATGTTAGTTTATAGCAGGTTCAGAAGTACCTGCTTGGGGTATTATAAGCCCTGGAACCTCATTTAGCTGCATGTTCTTTAAAATAATCCTGTGGCTTCACGTGGCCTTGTTCCCACTTATTCTTGGTGATTTTTTGCTGTGGCTGCTTTTTGTGGTTTCCCCTGCTCTGTGCGTCTTCAAACATGAGAGGCCTGCGTTATTATTTCCGTATGATATCTGCTCTGTATTCCTGTGACAACTTGTGTGCTTTTGAAACATCTTTTCTCTTGCTTGTAAGAAGATGCTCTTATTTTAGTCATTGTGCCTTTGCTGTGTGCTGTTATGATGTCTGCTGTATATTCACACTCTGGACGTCTATAGGAAATCTGCTCCCGTTTATAAAACAGATGTGCGTATGCCTCACGTGACTCAGGGATCACGTGCACCTCGGGGGTCAAGGGGCGGGGCGGGGGGGGGGGGGGGGGGGAAGCAACTGCTTTTCTGACTTACTTTTAGCTTGAACAGACCAGATTTCTAAAGGACATATCAGCAAATGGGTTTTTTTCCTTCTTGCATTTCCCCCCTAATCTGAAGTCTCTTTAACAGAAAACATTAAAATGTGCATAATTATGGGGCAAAATGTCAAGCAGTCAGTTTAATTTGCTGATGAATACGTGGAATTAATGTTTCGCAACAGTGCCGGGATTTTGTATTATGGATTAGCAGGGGGAAGGTAATGTTTTGTCGACGTTTGTTAACACTGTTGATTGCTTGTTTGGCTTGTGTTCTGCCTGCAGGTAGATTTTGCCTTCACCGTGTGGCAGAGCTTCCCTGAGAGGATTGTGGGGTACCCCGCACGCAGCCATTTCTGGGATAACTCTAAGGAGCGATGGGGATACACGTCCAAGTGGACAAACGACTACTCCATGGTGTTGACAGGAGCTGCTATTTACCACAAGTGAGGAATCGAGACGTCTCGCCTCTAGATTTTTCTGTAGCTCCTTATATTCATTTCTGGCTACTGCATAAATAGGAACTTGGGCTAAATCTTGTTAACATTAACGAAAATTAGTTTGCATTCCTTTTTAGGTTTTGTCAATGTGGCCAACATGTGTCTTTGAAACCAATGAAACCTCTTGGCTTATTGCATTTCCAGAAATTATGGTAGTTTAACATCTTCAATTAGTCTGAAGTGTGAAGGCATACTCAGGGGTGTATGAGAAACTGAATGTTTAGAATAACAACAAAATTCTTGAGTACCTCTCTCCCAGGCACTGCTCTAAGTGCTTGGATTTACCATTGAGTAAAACAGAAAAATTTCCTACTCATGCAGGTCTTGTATTCTAACAAGGGGAAACACAATATACATAATAATTTTATAATGTGTTAAGGAGATGAGTTATATAGCAAAAAGACAAAGTAGAAGAAAACAATAAAACTATTCGAACATTAACAGGGTAAAGGATCAGAGGTGCTAAAGATGGAGAAGGGGCAGGATAGAGGGTGGCCAGGGTGATCCTCCTGGAGCAGGTAAGATCTGGGCAGAGTCTTCAAGGAGGAGAGGAAGTCAGCCAGGAGAATATGTGTAGGGAGAGTGGTATGGCATAGGGAACAGCCACAATAAATACCCTGAGGCAGAATGTTGGAGAAATCTCAAGAAGAGCAATGTGACTAGAGTGGAGTGAATGGAAAGTAGGTGAGAGAGGTCATGGGAGCCCAGATGTAGGACCTTGCTGTCCATCATGAGGACTTGACTTTTCTTTAAGTGATGTGGGTAGCCAGTGCAGGGGTTTGAGCAGAGACATCTTTCTTATGTTTTAGGCGTCCACTCAGGATGCTCTGTTAAGGATAGACTATAAAGGGGGCCAGGGTAGAAGCAGGGAGACCTATTAGGAGTTGATTGGCATTATCTAGGCAAGAGATGAGGGAGCCTGGGACCAGAAAGTAAGCAGTGGAGGTGGTAAGAAGTAAACAGATTGTGGCATATTTTGAAGATGCTCCAGCATGATGTCCTGACAGATTGAATACAGAGTTTGATGAGTCTAAGTTTTTTGACCTGTAGAACCAGAAGGGTAGAGTAGCTAGCCATCAACAGAGATGGGGAAAGCTGTAGATGGAATCCATGTTAAAGAAAATACAGAAGTTCCATTTTGAGCATACTAAGATATCCTAAAGTGTAAGTTGAAAAAGGTCAGGGTTGGAGATACAAATCTGGGAGTCGTGTGCATATTTTTGGTCTTTATAGCCAGAGGACTTGGGTAAGATTGCCAAACTAGTGAGTGTAGATGTTTAACGTTCCTGACAAAATTATTAATGAAATCCCCACTGTTCTGCCTTAGTAAGGTGAACACACCAATCTTAACCTAGTCTTTTTAGTAAAGAATAGAGAATCTTGACATCTCAGGGATAGAGCTGGAAATGCACAAGGTATAAGCATTTAGGCTGACGGAATCTTGATCTTAAGATTCCACCTCTTGAAAGTTCATTGTTCCCTTTCCCCCTGCCACTACCACTCAAAGAATCTGATTCATTCAAATGATTTTCCTGTAAATATATGCTATATGTACTTCCAAAAAGAGTAGTAGGGTAAGAAATAATTCAGATTAATTGTGGGTTCTCCAAAATGATTGACTACCAGATTAATTAGGGTTTTGCTCTAATAGTGTTGAAAATATGGTTTATAGGCCACAAAAATAGAAAAGGGTATTGTTGCACTCAGGGTTATGGGAGAATATTGAATGCAGTTCTGATTAAGCCAAGAATTAAAATTGTAAAGCTGCTTGTAATGATATATAGATCATGTGGAAGTAACTTCTCCTGCCATCTAAGGATTCAGTTTCTAACCAACCAGCCTGATATTAAAGTTAGGCTGGGCAGGCAATATCTGCATCCATGTGTATCCCTGTACCTTGTCTTCTTATCTGTAAAACAGGGATAATAACAGTACCTATATGATAGGTTCCTTATGAGGATTACATAAAGCATTTCTTGTAAAGCACTTTCGAACATTATCTGGCACATAATAAGTACCATATGTGATAGCTCTCATCATCCTCATCCATGATATGTTTAGGGATTCAGAGAGTAGGTATGTGTTTTCTGTCAAAGAAGATCCCCTGTCATAATCTAATGATGGGTTCCTGTGAAACCTGTCTTTGGTTTTTACAGATATTATCACTACCTGTACACCCATTACCTGCCAGCCAGCCTGAAGAACATGGTGGACCAACTGGCCAACTGTGAGGACATTCTCATGAATTTCCTGGTGTCTGCTGTGACAAAATTGCCTCCAATCAAAGTGACCCAGAAGAAGCAGTATAAGGAGACAATGATGGGACAGGTAAGGGCAGGACAATCCTCCTCCACTGCTTTGCTGACGGGTGGTTCAGTCTGAGGTAATGAGGACTCACTGCTCCTCTAGGAAGCATAATGAGGAGATATCAGAGAAAAACCGCATCTGAAAGCTCTGAGCGAGCGTACGGTTGGCACATAGATAATTGGGAAGACGGAAGTCAAGGGTATCTTTATGTCAAGAATATAAAAGCTCTCATATAACCTACAAGTTGGCATGAGAAAGACATATCTTCTCTAGAGTTAAAGACCTACAAAGAATTTATGTAAGTTTATTGTAGGTGATTTTTTAATGAATAGTTAATAATACTCTCAACACAGCTTTCTAGTGGTTGCTCTGGAGTTGGATGAACATCATGATGGCAAACCAGCAGTCACAATGCTTGATTTTCAGTTCTAGAACCAGCATTTATGAGCTGTAGGCAAGTCAGTTACCCTCTGAAACTCATTGGCTCCTCTTTAAAATGGAAATGGTGAAATCTACCTCAGAGGGTTGAGATAACATGTAAAAGAGATTTTATAAAAGAAATATTGTTTTGAGTCATAAAAGTTTAGCACTAGGGGCTGGCCCCATGGCCGAGTGGTTAAGTTCTCATGCTCCGCTGCAGGCGGCCCAGTGTTTCATTGGTTCGAATCCTGGACGCGGACATGGCGCTGCTCATCAAACCACGCTGAGGCAGCGTCCCACATGCCACAACTAGCAGGACCCACAACAAAGAAGACTATACAACTATGTACTGGGGGGCTTTGGGGAGAAAAAGGAAAAAAAATAAAATCTTAAAAAAAAAAAGTTTAGTACTAAAGATACTTGTAGGGAAATGTAATTCCAACTTTCTCCTTTTACAAGTAAGAACACTAAGACCCAGAGAATTTAAGCGTATCGCTACAAGTTGCCCAATGTTAGAGAACTAGGAGTTGAAGCCTAGGCTCTCTTCTTTCCACTGCTTGTTCTTCTACACCCCAGGGTCCCATTCCCAGGACGATCTGGATATGCTGAAGCTCATCTACCTTTATTCATCTTGGACAGAGCCCAGCACTACATGTTAGAAATCAAAAACCTTAAGTAAGACCATTTAGATCTACCCAAGTTAAGTCATGGAGCATCCAACAGGATTTCAGTCAACCTGAAAAGACATACTTTAATTTGGTTGTATCAGTTCACTTGTCTGGGGGTTTCCATGTACCTTGCTCTAACAGTTATTGAAAATCATATGCAAATCTAGCTTTTGCAAAGGAAAACTTAGCCCGGCCTCATGTTAACACAATTGATGGTTTTGCATTCACTAAATTTAGTAAGAGCAACAAATTTGCAGGATTTTAAGTTTATAAAATTTTATAATTCCATTTTTACTGAACACCTACAAGTTATTAAAGCACTGTTCTAGGTACAGGTCATGACAAAGCTGCTGTCCTTAGTGAGCAAACAGTCTAGTGGGAAATTCTATTTCCCTCCAACTACTAAGAGAACAGGTGAGAGGCTTTACAAGAATTTTTAATCTTTAAGGCCAAAAGGCTGTTCAAATTCAAGCAAGATATATTGTCTACCGTGTGTCCAGGCATTTTCATGTATATTATCTCATTTAAGGACACCGCATTCCTTTAATATTGTTAGCTCAGACAGTCTGATAACTTCTCTGAGGTTATGTACTAATTAAAAGTGGAACTCTAATAACATAATTTCTTAGGGGTTGGTGCTATGCCCTTTTCATAGATTTATCTATTTCTACCAAACCCATATTTCTAGAAATAATTTCATACATCTTTTGGGACAAATCTAAATTTAGCCTTAGGTCTAACTAGATGTATCTAGTTAGATATGTACCATATTTGCCCCCTTCTACCCATCGTACACTTTTGTTTATTGAATGTTTGTATGACTGATGAAGTAAATGGATGTCATGCTCTAAGATTATGCTTTTATTACACAGGAAAGATATCTTCTCCAATAGGTTGGTTGACCCAAGTAAATGTTAAAATCTAGAGGCAAAAGAGCTACTCAAATGATTCAGTGGGCTTTTTTTGTTTTTTTCATTTGTAAGAGGGAATAAGAATGAGCTTGAGCTCTGACAGTATTACCATTTGCATTTGTGAGCACTTGCCTAGATGTGGGGGTCTGGCTGTTTGGGAATGAGTGGGCCAGTCAGAAATGGCCTGCAAACCCATACCAACTTAGGAACAAAGTGAGATACATTTGGGACCATCTGCTCTGATATGAACTCAAGTGGTCGGCTTCATTTGATACTTTCTCTGATTTACCCAGCAGAGTTCTCCTAGCATAAATGGTAAAGAATGGAGCCTGAGTTCTGCCCCTTTCTAGCCTTGAACAAATAATTTTAACTTCCCTGAACCTACTTCCTCTCTACTATGAGGATGTTATTACCTGAGTTGATAACTTGACCAGGTTGTGTGAGGCTCAAATGAGCTTCATGAAAACACTTTACAAATAGTATTTTGTTTATTATCCTGCTGCTCAAAGGTAACTTGACATTTGTATTTACCTTCAATGATTACTTTCAAGTATGTTGACACTTGTGGTTTTAAAGTGACTGTGAGTGATTCTCACAGTAAAATGTACCTTCCTATGAAAGTATTTTCTAACAACACGTGAGGATGCCAGCACATTGAACACAAACACACATCCATATACATCATTTGATAGTTGCCTAACGACATAAATGAATTTGTGGGTTTCCCCCCATAATTGGGCAGCCCACCTTTCCTTGTTGCATAAAAACATGGTTTTAAAGACATTATGCTTAGTTGGTCTATTTAAATTTCAGCACTCAAGTCATTTAAGGCTTTCTTCTAAATCCATGTCAGTCATTTACATGGTCTAAACATATTTAACCAATCTTAGGGGCAACACAGAGAGCTAAAGAGATGGTAGCCATCTTTTCTACTTACCCAGAATCAACCAAGTAAACAAGAAGCTTTTAGAGAACCATCGTCGAAACCACAAACACACTGTTAGCCATAGTCTTTGATCCCAAGTGCAAACAGAAGTTTTGTATTTAGTGAGCACGGTAATTGAGGTTCAATTGGTAAGTCATTCACTGACCAGAGAATTAGTCAATATAGATCTTTATTTGTGTGTTTTTAGCACTGAGGAACGTAGCATATCTTGGGAAAACCTTCTAGTGAAGCTGAAAACCAGGATCAGTGCTTGCATTTTCCCCAGGCACATGGATGGGGAAGCTTGGTACCCAGGCCAGACGCCAGGCTCTGCTGTGCGCCCATGAGTCTGACTTGGTTTCCGCAGTGTCTCCATCTCATCTTACATTTCTCTCATCATCTTCCATGTCTCTTTCCTTTTCCCCAGACCTCTCGGGCTTCCCGCTGGGCCGACCCGGACCACTTTGCCCAGCGACAGAGCTGCATGAATACGTTTGCCAGCTGGTTTGGCTACATGCCGCTGATCCACTCTCAGATGAGGCTTGACCCCGTCCTCTTTAAAGACCAGGTCTCTATTCTGAGGAAGAAATACCGAGACATTGAGCGACTTTGAGGAATCCAGCCAAGTGGGGGAGGGGAAGCGAGAAGGGACAGGGGTCAAGCTGCTCTCTCTTCCCAGTGCAGATCCGCTCAGCAGCGGGGCCAGATTGTGCCAAGTATCCAAATAAACTTAGATGGACAGAATGACAAAAAACAAGAAAAGGCCAATGAGAACTCGACTCCTGGCTCCTGGGACCGCACGGGACTGCTCCAAACTCACCTCACTGGCTTCTATGTCCCAAGACTAGGTTGTGTACAGTTTAATTATGGAACATTAAATAATTATTTTTGAAATGATTGCTATGCAGGTTTAAACTTTTTTAATGATCAAAACTATTAAAAACCAGAGTTCTTTCTTTAATCAAAATTGTGTTGGTTGTGACTATTTCAAAGCTGCTACTCCTCTTCCCACGAACATCATTGCCATTGGTCATGCAGGGTTTCCTGCAGTTACAAAAGCTCAGGCTCCATGGAAAACACAAGTCACTTGACCCAGTGTCAAGACATAACTGAGCATAAGTAAAGGCAAGTTCATTCTTCAGCCTTGCCAGTGCAAATTGTTTTCCACTTTGATTTTGCAGATCCACTTGAACTTTTGTCTCTAAAATGTCGCTGCATGAGAGAAAGTATTATGACTTCTGGGTAGGCAGTTCTAACTGAAAACATTATGTTTGGGATATGTAAGTATGATAACCTTCTTCATTGGGGGGGTGGGGGGAGTTAGTACCAAGAAAACACTAGTATAATTAAGAAATGTTCAGTTTGCAAAAGAAATCATTCAGACAATCCCCCAGCATATTAGGGAGATGGAAAGATTGATCCACAACAATAGCCCAATGGTTTTTAGGAGTGTGGGCTAGATAAGACATTCAACTGTTGACATACTTCTGCTTAGAGCTGGGGAAAGCTTTGGTTTAGAGGCAAAGGAAGAATGAGTATATTGGGGGAACATTATTTACAAGACAAGCTCTTTCATGTTTGTGAAAACCTCAAGTTTCAGAAGCTTCTGTATTGAGAAAAAAGTAATAATGTATCCATTCTCACCACCAAACATTAAGGTTGCTGAGAAGTAACTGGGGGTATCTCTCACCATTGGGACCCTGACACCATTTTTGGTCAAACATTGCTTTGAGGAAGAATCTGGCAAACAAGATAATCAGAAACAAATGTGAATACTCTCCTATTTCATTTTAATTTGTAAATCTGTGGAGAAGTTTAGTTGTGCCTATTGTTAAAAAACATTTCTATCTCAGCAAATGCTGCTTTGAGCTTCTGATTATTGTAAAACTACAAGTATAAACTGAAAAAAATCTATATCTCTTAATTCCATAATAAAAGATGGAGACTTCTCATATTGAATGCTTTCTCCTACTTGGAAGAAGCAAGAGAGAATAGAGAAGAGAAAGACATTATTGGGTCCTCCCACCTCTCGTGCTGAATCATCAAGAAGCACTGTTGTTTTTTTCCCCCTAAACTCTCATATATCTCATAAATTTATTTCCAGGGTTGGTTTAGAAGAAAATTCCATTCCAGAATTATGTTCAAATAACTTCAAGTGCCTGGCTTAGGTGAGCGGAAACCATAAATCCAGGAGACTTTAACTCATCTTTGCTTTGTAGACCTCTGGAAGAGAAGGAACTTGCAGTGATAGTGTAAGGAGGGAGGGCGCTGTAGACAGGAGTGCAACTAGGTGTTTTGCAGTGGTCTAGGGAGGTGACTCAATATGCTACCTAATGACAGAGCGATGACCAGCACCCACATGTCCAGATGCTGTGTTGTGACTGGTGCCCAGGGAATTGAAATTCAGTGAAAGAGGGGCTTTTCTGCAGCCTTGTGCCTCAGAATAGCTCCCTAAATCTCTCATCCAATTTGACCCAGCCTTAGCACACTCTCAAACATATGACATTTTCTCCTAAATGGATGTGACTTTCTCTTCTGTATTTGTTGAAAAATAATTCTTGTGTCGATGGTACTTGCCCCTGTTGCTTTCTTTGAAATGCCCTGTCTAATAGGTTTCATGCCGTTGAAGCTGCAGCTCTCAGTGACTTAAAGGGTTAGCAATTAATCCTTATTCATCTGGCCTTTGTAAATTTGTGTTTAATTTTTTAGGCCTGCCAAATGATTCTTGTGTCTTTCTCCTTTGCAAAAATGAGTGCAATCTTTTGTTCAATGACCCCAAGCCAACTTGAAACTTATGTTGTCTTCTTGGCTTGCAGAGCAGTGTCCCTAATTGTACCAGTCGGTCCCATGAATGGATTCAAGGAACTACTTTGCCAGATTTACCTGTCACAAAGCTCGCAGGGCATAGTCTCCACAAACAATGTATGTGACATTGAAAGAAAAGATAGTCATTATAAATGAGAACAGGATCTGACACACTTTTCAGTCACTTTAAACCTCCGTGGTTTCATTTTGTCTTCTTCTCTGAGGAAAGCTCTTTGGGATGCTAGCTAGTATGTTCTTTTCCCATTTGGAACATACAGCTGGGAATTAAACAATGCTTAGCAAATCAGTGAGGCCCAGCAGTAAGATGTAATTTTAATTCACTTAGGCAAGAGTTATATTTCACTGCAGCAAGTTGACAAATCATAGCCATCTCTGTAGGATGTCAGGAGTTCTCTCTCAGTCAACTTTAATGATAACCAGGGGTCCCTAAGTGGGCCAGTATGAATTGGGAAGAAACCAAAACCAGAGAGTGCAGTGCCAACCACGTAATAAATTACATGCAGAAACTCCTGGGAGGACTCAGCCGGTTATGATTTCCACACAACATCTTTTTCTGGCTCCACGTTAAGACGCGTGATCTTAAAAATAATTTTTTTAAGCTGACTTATGTATGTATTTAAAAAAAGGCTTACAAATATCAAATCAAGTTTACATATACGTGAAACATCACCTTTGTTGAAAACAACCAAAAGTGAAGCTGTAAAGAATCCATGAAATAATCACTGTAGTCATGTCACAAAAGATCACATAGCTGGGTGGGTCTACTTGGACCTATCAGCACACTTTCCAGCAGGATGCTTCAGAAGAAAGTGAAACCTCTCGTACCTGGAATCTTATGTGTGTTCCAGTTTAATTTCTTCTCGTTACCAATGGTGCTCAAAGAAGGATCAATCTCGGTTGCTTCCTTCAGTTTTCCTTTGGGAGTGATTTTTGTTTTTCATTTACAGTAGGCTATGTTAGCCTTTATTTTAGTGGTTCTGGACACCTGGTTGCTTGAAGGAATGTTATGCCAGTGGCCTTTCATAAAGGTTACTGAACTTTAAGTTAATCAGGGGTGAGATGAATGAATGTGAATAGACCTATATACTGTTTTTAAAAAAAAAAAGCTCTTGATTTAAGAACTAATGAAATTTTAATCAAACTTGTTTAAAGGGCGGGAGCAGGGAGAAGGCAGAGAGCCTGCCAGGGTGGAATCTGAATAAGACTCTTGCTGGACAAACTGAATTATGGATTCAAAAGCGGAGGCAAACTTCCCAGACCTGAAAGTGTCTTATGTTCCCTCAGATCTCAGAGCTCCAATTTTAAAAAGTACCAGTTCTTACCATGACCTCTCAAATAAAAATGTCCCCACTTGCTAATAGTTAATGTGATCACCGTGCAGCCTGCGCATCAGGACATCAGTTGCTGCTTTCATTTACTTAGTTTGCATTTGCAGCAACTAAATGACAAGAACCTTTCTGATGGCCTTGTCATTCTTGGCCTATTTAACCAAGAAAGTTCTTTTACTCCCAGCCTCATTTTCTCAGGCATGCTTGATGGGGACAAAGTTGTTTAGACTTGAGTTCTCAGTCAATAAACATTAATATCAGACTGTGCTAAACTTGTCCTCTGTCTTAGAGCTTCAGCATGTAGACAGATTATTCCTTGACTCCAAGTCCGCTTTAAAAAAAAATGGGATAAAGCGTTCTGAGTACAACATAGTCTCTCCCATCACTGCAGTAACACTGTCCAGAAGCCCTGGATAGAAGAACTGCTATTTGCAACATAATCTCAGTAATGAAGATGACTCCTGGAAACCATCTTTGCCCTTTCCAAAAATCAAAGGATTTTATTTCCGTGACTTTTGCTTAGCAGAGACTATCTGTAGTTCTCACTAATTTGAGTTCCATATGAGAAGCCTAGATGAGCTACCCAAATCTGGGACTTTCATTGCCAATTAAATAGGTGAAGAAGGCTCTAGTATCCTCTGGAACAAGAGACAGTGGCATCCATCCAGAAAGCCCTCAGAAGAGCATGGTCTCACCCTTGTTTAAAATCAAGTCAAGATAGCCTTTCAGTCGTTGTATTTTTGTAATGCTTTGCCTTTTAGGCCTCAGAGGCCATTTGATTTCTGCAATAGTTCTCTGCCCTCCCCTGGGAATACGTCCCTTTCCTTTCTGTTGTAATTATTACTAAAATTAGGGCCATGCAAATGACCTGGTTACCATGTAATGAACCTTGTATATTTATTTTGAGAGAAAAATATGTATAGGATATGTTGAGGGGGTAGAAGGAAGACATCAAAAACTGGAACTATTTTAAGTGGCAAATTGTAAAGGAAAAAAAAAAGGATACCTTATTTTGTATACGATGTACATTTGGGCCAGTTTTCTAATATGTTGCCAATGTTTTTGTAGTATCACCACAGGTCTTTTCTGAAGTGTGTTCCCCATTTGTTATAGACTCTTAATGACAGTGCAATTAAGCCCTGAAGTGTGAGAGAGAGCCTGTGAGAATACGAAGCCATAGGTCTTGATTTACTTCACTGACCTGTGTAACTCTATGTCTGGGTTTTGCCATCCAAGATAGATTGTTTTATAGAGAGTGTCACCAAAGACTTTTTCCTTCCAATTTATAGAAGAAAAAAAAAAGAAATTATTAATAAATGACATGACTTTTCATCTGTGTGGTTTTCCTTCCATCTTTTCTGTTGACTACAGAAAGATGTCATTTCTCAGGAGGATTTGGTGTGCGGGGGGAACACAAAGCTTGTGTGGAGATTCTGGGGGAGATAGGTAGATGAGGTTGGGCCCTGTGTGCTGGGTGGAGGTCCAACTCCCACAGCCTGGCTGCAGCCCAACACCCAGCCTCATGGGGAGCAAGGGGCTGCCAGCAAGAGCCACCTTCCAGGCCAGATACAGCTGGTGCTCTTGGAAGCAGACCAGGGTGAACGGTGGTGATTTGCCCAGTTCACAGTGTTCCTCCACACAGACGCTGGGACAACGTGGCAGCGCCGGGCCCCAGAGCATCTGGAGCCTGACAGCTGTGGCCATTACCCCCTTTGGTTTCAACTACTGCGTAGAGCTCATGAGTTCCTGGCTGGGGAACCATTTATTAGACTGACGTTTCTCAAAAGGATTTATAAATGGTTCCAGGTGTAAATGCGGGCCCCTGATCCAGGACCACTGTAGTACTGTTTTATGACAGTAATGAAGTTCCTTCTTATTCTCCTCTTTTCTCTCCCCTTTCCAGTGGCCTCTCTGCCACATCTCTGTTTCTACCCTCTTTCTTTGGATATTTTTAGAGAAAGGACATCAGTCACCAACTTCACATATCTGCAGGGCAGCAAATGCCACATTGCATTTGCAGGTGTTGATTTGTTTTATGACTTCCATCAAGTTTCTCTATTTCAGTTTGTCCATCTGTAAAATGGTGACAAAAATATTTATTGACAAATGGTTTCTGAACAGCTACTGCATAGTACTGAGCACTGTGCTAGGTGCAGCTGAGGGAATAAAGATGAAAAAAATCCTATTCCATGTCCCCAAGCAAGAAAGAGGGAAGTCAGTGTGAGGTCAGACAAGGCAAGTCTAGGGCAAGTCATCAGAGGAGTCTCAGAAAGGAATTTGTCAAGTCCTAGGTTCCAAACCAGAACATGGCTGTGACAGTGCTACTTGTAAAATCTGGCCCCACTGTGTGACTGATGATAGGATCACTCCCAAGTGTGAGGACAAATGAGAAGTCTCGTTGGAGAAGCAACTTTTAAATTCGGTCCAACCCTACCTCGCAGTTTCGATGAATGTGATAGCATGCAAAAATACCTTGAGCAAACCTACTTTATAAATAAAAGATGGTGTGGCTTTATAGTCTGAGCATTTCCACCAAGTCTACTCACGACAAGAGAAGGCTAGAAGTTATTTGTGGACACCGGAGTCACTCTACGTTGCCCCCCCCCCAATATTGTACAGTCTCTCTGATTTGCAGGAAGTCAAAATGTAGGGGGGAAGAATGAGGTTAGGTTGCCTATTGTTTGAGGCTCAACTGTGCTTTAGAAGATAGAGTGGAGTGGATGCAAGGTTTCTATTTGCTTTTGACCTCACTCAGACAAACTGTCTAAGTGTGCTGGTCACAGTCACAGTCTTTGGAACACAACTACCCGGGTTTGAATCCTGATTTTGCCTCTTGGTAGTTCTGTGACCTTATAGAAATTACTAGCCCTCTTTGTGCCTCAGTTTCCTCAGAATAGTACTGGTCTACGCCTCATAGGGTTCTCATGAGGATTAAATGAGTTAACAAATATAAGGTTCTTAAAATAGCACCCAGTACATGATAATAAGTATGTAACTCTTACCTATTATTAGTAGTTAATATTTTGCCAAAATGGTTTATTTTAAGAATCTTTCCCTTGTTAAAGAGGAAACATTCTTAGTTTAACATTTAGGTGATTAATACTGACCCAGATTAAACTGTGGTCTTTCTAGTGTCACAGACTCCTCTTGTTTTCAATTACGGTCGTGTTTTAATGCCTATCAGCGTGAAATCATCTTAGCATTCAGGAATGGGTAATCCAGCTGCAGAGATTATGCGAAGTCGCTTTTTTATTTCCTGACTGAACTGCTTTGAGGAATGGTCTGTTTCTCATTCTCACTTAATGGAGTATAGTTGAGATAGCTCAGGACTAAAATGAAGTTTGGGTGCCAATTATTATTGTTTCTTTTCTGGTGGCTTCAATTATATTAAGAAAGAAAATGTGCTTTTGCCAATATGTAAATTATTTGCCAAGTTGGAATTTCTGTTCCAAACTGAACTGCAAATAACCTGATTTCCTTGGCTAAAACTACTTGTACA
Organism: Equus quagga; assembly: GCF_021613505.1. NCBI lineage: Eukaryota > Metazoa > Chordata > Mammalia > Perissodactyla > Equidae > Equus > Equus quagga. Next base: position 22,527,558 of record NC_060282.1, read on the forward strand.
ACAAGCCTAAAATGTGTCTTTAATCAGAGAGCATCAGATTATCCCATTTTAGGGTAGAAAAAAAAAGTTAAGCTACGAAGAGGGAAACTTAGAAGCTATTTTAACAGCTCCCCAAAGATCTATACATACATGGCTTTTTATAACTACTTTTTTTAAATTTAATATATAGTGAAAGTATTTCCATGTCATTAAATCATTTTGAACAATCAAATTTTAATGATCATATAGTACTCTATTGTACAGCTATTCCATATTTTCTTTACTCAATTCCTAACTGTTAGATATTTAGACATTTTAAAATTTCTCATAATTGTGTGGTGGATATTGTAATCAACATTTAAGCAATGTGATCCATGCTCTGGTAAATATTCCTGAAGATAAATCTTTGTTCACGTCTGTGACCGTGATCTTAGAATAAATCATAAGCAGGAAATTGGCAGGTCAAATGTTATAAACATTTTAAGGGCTTTTGCTGCATATTCACAAGATACTTCAATATATTATAATGCCTATTGAAAGAAAATTTCAACTTACCCAATAAAAAGCTATCTAGAAAATATCATAGTTGCAATTTCACAGCCAAAATGTTTTAAAAAGTTGGGGTCCTTGGAGGCAAAATTAACAAGGCTGACCTTCAGTGGTAAGAAAAAAAAAGTTGGATATCCTTCCCCTGGACGAACTAATTTACTTGTCTTAACCCTCTTCTTGGATGTCGGAAAATTTTTTCTAGGTAACATGTCCCTTATGTCCTGTCTTTAGGTTGAAATAAAGAGTAAAATGAATCTTCCCTCTCAAATATTTTCTTCTTCCTTCTGGTAATATCCATATGAATTAAGTTTTAATAAAAGCATTTTAAACATCATCCTCCTTAGCAGCTAATGCCTCTTCTCCACCAACAGTGGCTGTTCTTCCTAAGGAGAATGCACCCCTCTTTCCCTCTTCGGTCCTATGATTTGTATGATGTTGACCCCACTGCTCATCCTGACTCCAGAGGAGTTATGTATCCTAGCAGGTCATTGAGACTCAATTATAGATCATCTCTTGGCACTTGTAGGAAGAAGGTACCATTTTTCCTCTAGCATTGTGTGCATAATGGAATGCAGTAAAGATTATACTAACAGTATAGCAAGGCTGGAAGTGTTGGAGGATAGGTGTTTAGCATGTTTTGGGGGAACTTCATAGAAGATATTCATTTAGGTGAGATCTAAGAAATAAGTAGGGGGGCCGGACCCGTGGCTGAGTGGTAAAGTTCACGTGCTCTTCTTCCTGGCGGCCCAGGGTTTCTCTAGTTTGGATCCTGGGCACAGACCTAGCACTGGTCATCAAGCCATGCTGAGATGGCATCCCACATAGCTCACCTAGAAGGATATACGCTAGAATATACAACTAAGTATTGGGGGACTTTCGGGAGAAGAAGAAAAAAAGGAAAAAAAAGAAGATTGGCAAGAGATGTTAGCTCAGGTGTCAATCTTTAAAAAAAATTTTTTTTTTTAAAGTAAGTAGCAACTAACAAAAAAGATTGAAAGGTGGCACAGATGTTAGCTCAGGGCGAATCCTCCTCAAGCAAGAAGAGGAAAATTGGCAATGGATGTTAGTTCAGGGCAAATCTTCCTCAGCCAAAAAAAAAAAAGATTGAAAGTGCACTACTTACAGAGGGACATGAACTCAAACACCCTCTTCTAAAAGTATATAGCAGAAGGAAAAGTGAGAGCCTAGGTCTATATGAAAGACATCATCATAACACAAAGATTTGGTTGGTTCAGTTTGACATGGCTCAGGATGACTGCCTGGCTAAAGGTAAGTACTCCCAGAAAAAAGTAAGTAAATAATATTAATAATAGTAATAGTTCCCTTGAATCCTATTTGCTTTCTTCCTAATGCAAAAGTTTCAGTGCATAACACTGGAATCGTGGGTCGTATGTGATTCTACTGCACTTAGCAGAGACACTGCATAGGGTAGCGAAAAGCATGTTCTTTTCAAAATCTTTAGGAAAGATCCTGCTCTAAAGGCTTTTGAAATGGAAAAATTGACTCCCATTTCTGGTTAGGATGTAGAACTGGAGATTATCACTCTCATCTTTACAATGAGTACAAGTCTGATAAGCTACACTTAGGAGGAGTATCCCATGCCTGCTTTCATCCCTAGCAATGCCAGAATGTTACTCCGTCAGAGAGTGGAGTAAGGAGAAACCAGGTGAACTGCTAATAAACTTTTAGCAGCCATGTGTGGGCTGGCATGAAGGATTCAGATTCCTAGGTGACCCAGTTTCATTGATCCACAGCCACCTGCTAATTCTTTCCCATGAGATATTCACCAAGTATATACAACAGGATACTGAATCCTGGATGCAGGACAGGAGGACTGAGAGATATCTCCTTGAGGCACACTGGATCTTCACTGGGTGGAAGGCAGTGGTCCAGGAATGTCTGAGAGAAGGGCAGGAACACTGAGAGAATCCTGTCCATCCTGAGATGTAGAGGACCAAAACAGTGCAAGGCAGTGACCCACCCAAGGTCAGGGGAAGAGTAGGAAAGCTGAGAGAGAGCCCTCTGAAGTGAATCTTGAAGAGACCCCTTCAAGATTCACTGATGAGCTTCATGGGACCTTCATCAATCACAAGGTGAAGCAGGGCATGAAAGCTGGGAGAGTCCCTCAAGGTGCATAGGGCCTTCATCAAAGGCAAGGCAGTGGCTTACTGACAACTGAGGGCAGGGCAGGAGAGCTGAGATAGATGCCCTGAGGTGCACAGGACTTTCATCAAGTACAATATAGCATTTCTCTGAAGGTTGGGGCCCATGCAGCAGCCTGGAGAGAAACAGGTCTCCTGAACTGAGGAGAGCTGCGGGAAGAAAAGCAAAGGGAATTTCTCAGTTCCCTAAAAATCTGGCAGCTGAGTTTTAAAGCATAGAGCAATCTCATGGAACTTGGAAAGCAGGAAGTTGGACTGGAAAGCACAGAGATATCTTCCGAGTTTGGTGGTGTTGGTACTCACATCCAAAGCTCGTTGAAGGGAAAATCTTCTCTCCATCCTCAAATATTTGAAGCCAATGGCGAACAGAATCTAAAGCTGCAATGAAGCCCAAACCCAGCTCTATTACAGATCAGACTGATTTAGCCTTTACACTAGCAGCCTAACAGAAGAGGCATGATACTTTCTGGGGCCAATATTATTTACTTCAGTCCCACTATTATTTTATGCACAATGTCTGGCATACAATAAAAAATTATGAGACATGCAAAGAAACAGAAAAATGTACCCATGATGAAGAGAAAAAAGTTCATAGATAAAACTAGAAGAAAACATAGGGGAAAAGCTCCTTGATATTGGTCTTGGCAGTGATTTTTTGGAGAGGACACCAAAAAACACAAGCAACAAAAGCAAAAATAAAAGAGTGGGAGTACATCAAAGTAAAAAGCTTCTGCACAGCAAAAACAAACAAACAAAAAAAGAAAACCTATCAACAAAAGGAAAAGGCAACCTATGGAATGAGACAGCACCTCACACCTGTTATGATGGCTATTATCAAAAAGACCAGAGATAACAAATATTGCCTAGACTGTGGAGCAAAGGGAACCTTGGCACACTGTTGGCAAGAATGTAAATTGGTATAGCCACTACAGAAAACAGTATGAAGATTCCTCAAAACATTAAAAAATAGAGCTATGATATGATCCAGCAATCTCACTTCTAGTTATATATCCAAAGGAAATGAAATCACTATCTTGAAGAGATCTCTTCACATCACCCCCCGCCCCCGCCATGTTCACTGCAGCATTATTTACAATAGCCAAGAGATGGAAACAACCTAGCTGCTCATCAACAGATGAATAGATAAAGACAAGGTAACACACACACAACGGAATGTTATTCAGCCTTATAAAAGAAGGAAATCCTGTCATTTGCGACAACATGGATGAAACTTGAGGATATTATGCTAAAGGAAATAAGTCAGAGAAAGACAAATACTGTATGATCTCACTTATATGTGGAATCTAAAAAAATTGAACTCATAGAAACAGAGAGCAGAATGATGGTACCAGGGGCTGGCGGCATGGAGGTGCAGGGTGGGGAAATTGGTGAAAGAAGTCAAAGGTAAAAACTTCCAGTTATAAGATGAATAAGTTCAGAGGATGTACAGTAAAGCATAGTGACTATAGTTAACAATTCTATATTGTATATTTGGAAGGTGCTAGGCAGTAGATCTTAGAAGTTCTCATAAAAAAAAAATTGTAACTTTGTGAAGTGATTGATATGTTTAACCTTATTGTGGTAATCGTTTTACAATATATACATATATCAAATCATTGTGTTATACACCTTAAACTTACACAATGTTATATGTCAATTACATTTCTTTTTTTTTTTTAAAGATTTTATTTTTCCTTCTTCTCCCCAAAGTTCCCTGGTACATAGTTGTATACATTTTTAGTTGTGGGTCCTTCTAGTTGTGGCATGTGGGACACTGCCTCAGCATGGCTTGATGAGCGGTGCTAGGTCCACGCTCAGGATCCTAACCTACGAAACCCTGGGCTGCCGAAGCAGAGCACATGAACTTAACCACTTGGCCACGGGTCCGGCCCCTGTCAATTACATTTCAATGAAGCTGGGAAAAAAAACAAGTTCAACCAAAAGTAATGCTATTTAAGAAAAGGTTGGAGACTATCTTCCTGAACTTGGCCTTAGAGTAAGCAAAAACTTCTTAGGATTAAAAAAAATTACCAATCATAAAGGAAAGAAAAACTGGTCTTTGTCAAACGTAAAAGCCCTGTTCCTCAAAAAAAAATATTTTCATTAGGAAAATATTTTTATGAATTTTTAAATAGGCAAAACTAATATTTGGTGATAAAAATAAGAAGAGCAGTTGTCTCTGGGTTGGAGTAGAGATGAGAAATAACTAGAAAGCAGAATGAACTACCTAGGTTAACGGAAATCTTTCTACATGTTGATTTGGAAGGGTAGTGTGTCATCAACAAAAGCCAAGGAATTAAACAATTAACATCTGTGCATTTTATTGTACATTATTTATGCCTCAATTTTTAAAATGTTTAAGAATATGCAAATTCACCAGCAACAAAAGATACACAGTTTTGAAAATATTTTAAAATAAGATGTAAATATTCCAAACCTAGCTAATGGGGATGTCAAATACCAGTCAATGAGAAGACAAAGCAGCACCTTTCCTAAAAGAAGAGTGGGTGCCCCATAGTGAGACATTTGGACCTTAGGAATGTAGGCTTTATGCTACAATGGGATGCTAATGCAATTGTTTTTCAGCTTTTTTGGGTCTCAGACGCCTTCGAGATTCAATCAAAGCTGTGATCTCTGGCCCAGGGATATACATAAGCTACATGCACACAATATTTGATACACTATAAAAGAGTTTCATGGACTCCTTGAAGGCTATCCATGGACTTCTAGAACTCCACTGGATAAGAAACACCTTCCTAAATGCTTAAAGCCAGAGAAAGTTACAGCACAAAGAACCGGCCTCCCCCTCACCCCCCACCCCACCACCACTTACTAAATAAGACAGCCACGTTTCTTAAGTGGTCTTTCCAAATATTGGATTTCAATTTGGCAAGAACATTTCATCCTCTAGTTTATATGACCTTTCCATTAAATATAGCATGTCAAATCCTACAAAATCTTCTGCTTACTTTTTGCTATCCAAAGTGGTGGGAGTGCCTGAGGTTAATGAAAATTATCAATTACCTGTGGTCCTAAAATGAGGTTGAGTTCATTGGCCTGAGGATTCTCGCTGGGAAAATGAACGTACTTCTAAATTCAAGTCACTCTGGAGTCAAAGGATCAACCAGTGTGTAGATGTTACCAAGAATATGATTCATGCTGCAGAACCACTTGGTAGAAACAATTTCCTGCATGACCATGATGTGTGCTTCTGAAGATGGGACGAGAGGCCTGGGCTATGGCATGGTAAACATTTTGTATTTTTGACAGATGTGGAAAATTATCAGTGACTAATTAATTTGTTTTTCTTCATGATCCCAAACCCTCTGCCTAGCTCAGCTTAGACTATCTATGAATGGATGTAATCTGACCTAGTTTTTCCAATAAAGGGGTATGGTATTCCACCCTCATCCTTAGTTAAGGAAGAGAACATTTAGATTTTTCACTGAATATCAGATCTACAACCAATCTGTTTCCAACTTTTTTGAGAAAAGAAGTCTCTTTAAGCCAAGCATATCTCAGAAGCATTGCACGCTAGTTTCTTCCTCTCATTCCCTAACTCCTTATTTATAGCTTCTAGATATTGGCAGGAACAAATTCCTTCAGCTATTTTTTGCATAACATTGTCTAAATACTTTATTCTGAGGCCCCTTTGTCCTCACCCATCAACTTGTAGTGTCTATAAAAATAAAGCTTCAAGCTGCTTAAAGGCAACAAATCTGCAGTATATCACTGAATCTTTAATTACGAAAACAACTGTCCTCATGTTATTTAGGCAAATACCTTAGGCATTCTACATGGAGGCTAAAAAATATTCTCAAGATGGCCACCCCAAAGCTAAGTTAGCATGGGTCACAGGTCATCTAGGAGAATTACCCCACTACATTATTCAGGGTGGGTCATGGCTCTTGCATGAAAATTGGGATTACCTCATTCAGTTATGATTATTCTATTGTAATCTTCAAGAGTTAAGCCACATTGTTATGTGAAGTTAGGACCTCACTTGAGGGATAAGGTCATTTATGATATGAGTAAACAAAAAGAGACAGAACATAGAAGCCGTGTGGGTGAGTCCTTGCTAGGCAAGAGTGAGAGTCTAGCTCTCTTGGTCCTGACCAATGGTTCCTGAACTTATCTGCCTATCAGCACCGCTAAAGGAGATATATATATATATATATATACATATATGTTTTTAAGCCTATGACCAGAGTTTGACTCTATAAGCCGGGGTGAGTCCTACCATCTGTCAATATTTTAAAATATGACTAGACATTTTGATACATGGTCACATTTAGAATTATTTCCTATATGAGGTCTCCTAGTTCTTTTGGGTCATTTGTGCCTTTCAGAATCTGATGAATGCTGTGGGCCAGTTTCTTAGAGAAATGCATATATACCAAACAAAAATTATGTGGAGTGGTTCATCTAAACATGTCTGATCACATCTCTCTGTTGCCTATAACCACTCAATGATCCTCCATTGCCTGGGTGATTAAGTTCAAACTCCTCTACATGGTTTGCTGGGTCTCCCCTGCTCTCACCCGTGAGCCTCTTGTGTCCTTCTAAGCTTCCTCTATTTTTTTTTTTTTTGCGACAGTGAACTCTTTATTTCTACCTGTATATGTGTTGCTGTTTTCAGCCTCCTTAGCTTTGTTCATGCTGTCTCTCCTGCATGAATTCTATTTTCTTTCCATCCCATACCTGTACTAGGTAATTTTTCAATGATTCTTCAAGAGTGAACTCAGCCACTACTTCCTCCAGAATTGCTGATCCATTCTCCCAGTCCCCTTCCCAAAGTGTATTAGGTTCCCTCACCTGTCTACCATAGCATCCTGTGCATAGTTTTTCACAGCACATTCCACATTATGCTGGAGTTTTCTGTTTAGGTGCCTGTCTGGCACAAGGTAGGGAGATGAACGAGGCCAAGGAGAATATCTTCGTCATTTTGTGTACCGGTAATTAGATAGTGCCTGACCCAGAGTTCACACTCAATGAATATTTGTTGCTTGAATAACTTGGAAGAATTTGGAAGGCTTAGGAAGGGACATTTAGGTAGGGATGGTTAAATATACCCTCTGAAACATGGAAGCAGAGTAGGTAGCTGGAAACATTTTTTTTCCTGAGGATTATGTGTTAATGGAACTTAACTTTTGAGCACAGAGAGGACGCTGTGTCTTGCCCATCAGAATATCTAATCTCATGCTTCTTGCATTTTTCTTTTGTTATCCTCCAACTTTAGTAAAATAATTTTTAAACATACTGGCCCTTGTTTCTGCTGTGCTCTGAGGAGTCAAGGGCAGAATCTATAAGGAGGTCAGAAGGTTAAAATGGATACTTTCTTCTCTCTCCCATTCCCCAGCTTGAGGGTCTCCCTTCCATGTTAGTCTTAGAAGAGCTGGTCTTTTGTTTCGTTTTGTTTTTTGGTTTCCGTTAAAGAAGGCATGCATGGCTCCACTAGTGATTCATTTATTCACATTTATTCATTCAAAAATTGTTTGTGAAGTGCCTATCAGTAGGGACTAACACTTGACTATCTCATCCTCTTCTAGAAAAAGTCCTTAAACTGCAAAAATTAAAACTATTATAAAGTCCTTTCTCATCTGCCACACTACTAGTACACACAGATGTACATGCACATGCACACACGCACACACACATTAACTAGATCTGGCTGCAGGAGGTGTCACTAAGGAAAGATTTTCTTACCTGAGACTCCATTGCTTTCTGTTAATGCAGAAGAGCTCTGAGGCTGCATCTAACATCAATCTTGGCAAGCCTAGCACTCAGGAAAGAACACTAACAGGTGAAGCAGAAAGCTGAGGCCCTTTTGCCTCTTCTGTTTTTGACATTTACTTTCCTCTTTATACCACCAGATGGGTGGTGGTTCATCAGCTGATATATTTAGCAACCTGGAACAAAAATTACTGTACTCGGGAGAGAGGAAGTGGTGAGTATGGATGGGTTTTTTTTAAAAGAAACAATTTATTACTATTAGAGAGGTTAGTTTTTTTCCTATTTTTGTAGTTGGTATGCAAAGCAGAAACCTAAAACCATGCAATGAATTATGAATCAGCGTATGAGACCAGAACACAGACTTCTAGATTGCTCTGGGACATATTTCACCGTGGTCTGCTGCCATGGGTGGGCTGTGAAGGACACTGACAGTGACTTATACCCTGGTCCTGCTCCACAAACCAGGGTGAGGTATAAAAGAAGCTCTATCTTAATGTAAGGCTTGGGACAAGACGTCTTCTGGCAGCATATTTGTCTAGGGAGGCCAGAAGAAGCATAGATAGTGTCCACACCAAGGACAAGGAATATCATGGTCCTAGCAGACTAGGGGCATCATGGTCCATGTCAAAACTGGAGAGTGGGTAAAAGGCCAAGAAGATTCCATATGATGAAAATACGTCACAAGGTAAGAGAATAGGACAATCAGGAACAGAACCTACAGTGGTATGAGAGGTGAGTCAGGGCACATAATTCAAATCAAAGGCTATGGACTTCCATTTCTGTCTTTGGTGGTGTAGCTTGCAGTGGACCAAACCTACCATCAAGACTAACTAGAAAAGGGGGCTGGCTCCGTGGCCTGGTTAATTCAGCATGCTCCACTTTGGCGGCCCAGATTCAGTTCTTGGACACAGACTTACACCACTTGTCAGCAGCCATGCTGTGGTGGTGACCCACATACAAAATAGGGGAAGATTGGCACAGACGTTAGCTCAGGGTGAATCTTCCTCGAGCAAAAGGAGGAAGATTGGCAGCAGATGTTAGCTCAGGACAATCTTCCTCAGCAAAAAAAAAAGAATGAGCAGAAAAGCACAAAGAAATCTATTTGAAGAAATGGGAGAGCTTTCAAGGGAGGCTGGACTTGAGGGTCCTAGACTTTGAGGAAAGGAGAACTTAATGAGGTAAGCACAATATTCTGTGCCTCACTTTTCCCTGTGGAGCATTTGCCTATTCGTAAGCTTTGCAGGATGAGGGGCTGAGAAACTGGGTAGAGAAACACCACAGAAGCAGAGATCCACCAGAGCTCTTAGAAATCTTAGGACGTCAGAGACAAAAATTAGTTTTGAGACCATGAAGGCAGCCATCACATGAGACATCAAGATTCTGGAGAGAAGAGAAAATGGCCAATAAATCAAGCAAAAGTCATAGGATAAAATCCAAGTAGAACTTTGGCAGCATCCCAGTGCAAGGGGACATAGATTGTAATCCAGGACCCATGAAGGAAGAGGGGTCTTGTTAAATACCCCAGACTCTCAGCTGGAACCTCTGAAGAGCTAGACTCTAGGAATGGTGGCAAATAAAAATAGACAAAACTTTTGAAGTCTGAAATGTAGCCTTGAGACTGCTAAACGGTATGAGACAATCTACGTCACCAATTTCAGCATTCTCCTCTCCTTAAATCTGCTTGATCAATCATATGCCATGCAAGTGACTCTCTGGGACTTCTGAGGCTAAGATAAAATAAGCCTTGCAGCTACCACCTGGGCTTTTTGGAATGTTCTCTGTTGGCATGCCCCCTCTGTGAGAAGCCAGTGCCATGAAGAAGACCTTCTACCTTGAGCCCACAATGTGTGGAAAGGGATTCCAGCCAGCTCTCATCTGTTCCAGCTATCCCAACCCAGGGAACAAACGTGTGAATAAAGGAGCCAGCTCGCCAGCATATACCACATGGAGAACAGAGGCCCCAGACATATGGCTTTGTGTTGTCCCAATCATCTCCAGCTATTTGATCCACCCCAGCTGCAACCCTAGATGGCATGGAACAGAGTTAAAGCATCCCTGCTGGGTCCCGCCCAAATTCCTGATCCACAGAAACACCAACATAACAAACGCTCATTGTTATTTTTGTATGCAACTAACTTTTGGGGTGGTTTTGTTAAGCAGCAATAATGGAAATGGAAATGGAAATGGAAAATGTTTAATGGAAACATCTCCTACTTAGCTACCTGACAAACAACTGGGTAAATATTCTCTGGGGGAAAATAACATCATCCAAAATGTTTACACTTTGTCATATGCAATATCCAGCATCCAATCAAAAATTGTAAGAAGTCCTATCAAAAATAGGACAAAGAGAAAAATGAATAGTAGGACAGAACTATAGGTGATCCAAAATTGGAGTTGGTTAGATGTGGAGTTTAAAATAACAGTGATTAACATATTTAAGAAAATAAATCACCATATGTAATCTTTCACTAAAAACCTGAAATCTATTTTTAAAGAATCAAACGGAAACTGTAGAACTGAAGAACACAATAACTGAATTTAAGAATTCAAACAATGAATTTAGTCACAAATTGAGCATAGGTGAAAAGATTATTAGCAAACTGAAAAATCTAAGCCAGTAGAAAAATCTACATTGAGCATGAAGAGATACAAAAAATGGAAAGTTTGGGAAAGAGCATGAGAGACAGTAAAAACACCAAACATATGTATAATGGCAGTTGTATAAGAAAAGAAGAGGTAAAAAATAAGCAGATAAATATTTGAAAAGAAAATGTTAGAGAATTTCCCAAAACTGATGAATGATATCAACCCATAGATACAAGACTCTATATGAATCCCAAGCAGAACAAATGTAAAGAAAAGCATATCTGGGTACCTTAGAATAAGACTGCTTACAAACCAAGAAAAATAGAAAATCTGAAAAGCAGCCAGAGTGAAAAAGGATCAAACTTCAAACATTTCTCCAGTTAGACAATCAACTGACTTCTTAACAGAAAGCATAGAAGCCAGAAGACAATGGAAAGAACATTTAAGTTTCTGACAGAAAACGATGCCAACATAGAATGCTTTACCCTGGAAAAAAAATATCCTTCACAAGTGAGATGAAATAAAGACCTTTCCATATAAACAAAAACTGAGAAAGTTGATTGCCAACAGGCCTCCATGAACAGAGATAATGAGAATTTTTAAGAAGAAAAAAATGACTATTTGTAAACATGACAATGCAGAAATGAATGGAGGAGTATGTGCAATACTTCAGCCGACAGTATTTCAGGTCTACTTTTGAGGAAAACTCTACCGTCAATCTTTCCCTTCAGACACGATCTTTGTCTTCAGGGATACTCTGTTACTCAGCCTTCATTCATTTCATTCAGGTCTCATTCTTTCTCTTTGAACATGCCAGGCAAGCTTCCACTTCAAGGCCTTTGCGTTTTCTGTTCCCTCTTCGTTGGAGGCTCTTTCCCCAAGACATCTGCATGGTTGGCTCCCTCACTTCTTTCAGAATTTCACTCAAGTCCCCTTCATGGTGGGTGCTTTCCTGACCCCTGCATCTAAACTGTCAAACCCTCCTGTGAAGACTTGCTATCTCCTTCACTGCTTTATCTTTCCTCTTTAGCACTCACTACTATCTAATATATTCAGATTTTTTTCTTTTTTGTGTGTGTGTGGAAGATTGTCCCTGAGCTAACATCTGTGCCAATCTTCCTTTATTTCATGTGGAATGACACCATAGCATGGCTTGACAAGCAGTGCTACATCCATGCCTGGGATCCGAACCTGAGACACCGGGCTGCTAAAGCAGAGCATGCAAACTTAATCACTACAACACTGGGCTGGCCCTCAGATTTTTCTTATTATTTTTCCCCCTCCAATGAAACGTAAACTTTAAGCAGGTGGTTTTGTCTGTTCTGTACATTCATTATTGTATCCATAGTGTCTACAGCAACAACAGTGGTCTACCCAATAAACGTGTGTTGAATTAATGAATAAACGAGTTGCATACGGTGGGAAAGCTATCACTTATATTTGAAAAATAGAAGTGTGAATGCAATAGGAGAAAGATAACACCTTTTGGATTTTTAGAAGATGGAGAGGTCACAGCTGGTGAGTGTGACTTCCAAGGTTATGGAACTGAAGCTGGGTTTTAGAGGATGGGTGGTAGAGGGAATTGAGATTTGAGGAATTCCAGGTACAGGTTGATTCTTGGGTAGGAGCCGAAAGGGAAATGTAAGGTGTGCTTCGGGAATCTGGAGAAGACCCTGTGAATGAGTATACACAGAGGAGGGTTAGAAGATGAGGCTGGGGATATCAGGACATCAAGGATCGTGACTGCTAGGAGAGGGATTGGGTTCATTTTTGTAGGAAAAGAAGACGTCGAAGTTTTCATGAAGGGATGTGACAGAATTGTGGTTGTGCTTTATGGGAATCCATCCAATAATCATCAGAGTGGTTTGGACAACAGAGAGATGGAAGGTGGATAGACCAGTTATGCAGCCATTTTAATAGTCCAAGAAAGTGTTACTGAGGGTCTGAATTAGGGTTGACAGCAAATAGAATGGACAGGAAGAGGCGGAAAGAAGAGGAGCTGAGATAGAACGGACAGGTCTTGACAGCTGATTAGGAAGAGGGAATGAGGAAGGACTCCTTCATCCTGACTGTGAGGCTTCAAGCTTGAATGACTGACAGATGACAAGGCATTACAAGAATAAAAGAATTGAGGGGGAGAAACTGCTCTGAGGATGGGATTAGGATTCAGGTTCTTGATTGGATTTGGGATTGCTCATGGCATCTTTATTTCGGGGAGGGACTTTACCCCTTCTCCTTTCCAAACCATGTTCCTCTGCCCTATGGAAGCCTATTTTGGAGTTTAACCTGATATATTAGGTACTCAAGTGCTGTGGGGTGTATACGGAATTCTCTTGGTGGGCCCTTCTGGGCTGGGACTCAAGTTTCGATGAAGACTGAGTATGGTTCTAATGAAGATTGGTTATGGTTAAATGAGGATTAGGGTCAATTGCTCTCTTGCTGCAAAACCTAAAAAGGATAATGATTCTCTGAGCTGAAGGATCAGGATCAATTACCTGGAGGGCTAAACTCACAGAAAGCAGCCTCCAGAGCCAAGGCATGTGTAGGAAGGAGCTAGAGCTTCTTCAGCATGTCTCCACCTATCCCCCAGGGATGTTCTGCAGCTGAAAGCACAAGGTTGGCAATCATGATGGTTTCCTCCTGAGAGTGCTTGTGGATAACTTACTGAGCTTTCATAAAGTGTGATGAGTCTGCTTTAATGAGCAGCAAAATACTGTTTGTAATAAAATAGTGGCTTCTAGTCTTCCTGGAGTAGCTCCAATTACACTTAATGTACAGAAAGGTGGGACAAGGCAAGGGATGGGTTTTATACAGAAAGACTTTGCTTGATGTTAATAATTTATTCTGGAAAGTTCTAAGAAAGTCAGAACTTTCTATATTGTAGCCTCTTAACTACTAGTGAGATGCTCACTATTTAAAGAAAGGATGCTGCCTTTGTGTAAGGAAAAAAGTTAACAAAGTGACTAACCATTTTCTCATTTACTTGTCTTATAAGTTTTAAAGTTTCTTCAGATAGGAAAAAGCATGATAGACAGGAAAGAGCATGGGCATTGGTAGCAGACAGACATGGTTCATGTTCTGCTGGGCCACTGGAGTGGACACAGTTGATCATGTATTCCACATACTTTCTGGCTTTCTTCTTAAGAGAGCAGCATTTTTGCCAGTCAAGAAAATGCCTGATTGTCTTAAGATAATCCTATCCTCCTTTGCCAATGATTGGTTCATGAATGGGCGTGTGAACCCAAATTGGGCTACTGAGAAATGAAGAGGGGTCTGCTGGAGGATTCTAAGAAAGTTCTTGCTCACCCTTCAAGGACACTTTCTTAAAGTGGCTCTCTTTGGCTACTAAATGTGAAATAAGGAGCCACCATACCATGACTGGGAAAGGAGCTGTCTTTAGGATGACACCGAAATTGTGAAGGCCTGACAGAAGGAATCTGAGTCCTTGAGCACACTTTGGGCTTTCTAGATAGAGAACCCTGAATTATATACCACTTCTGAACTTGCAGTTCTGTGATCCAGTAAATTTCCTAATTGTTTACAGCTGTTTGAATCATTACTGCTGTTACTTGCCTCTGAAAGCAGCTTAATTGATACAGCCACTAACTAATTTGGGATCTAGGCAGATTGCTTCACCATGTTAGCCTCAGTATCCAAATCCATGAAAGGAATAAAAGCAGAAAAGAAAAGGAGAGTTTTGGAAAAGGTAGCAATTTACCAGTTGAACTGTGGTGCTTGGGGGCCTTCAAAGTTGACTTCTCTCATGTTGCATTTCCTGATGGCCATGGATTGTTCCAAAAAGGTTGAATGACTTCTAGTTGGACAAGACTCAGTGACATGACTATATAATTGGCATCTTTGCTACAGAGATGAGAAGCAGCTGCTTCTTTTTATGGTCTTGATTTCTAAGTGGCTCTGGTTCTGACTCCAACGGATGTTAGACAAATTCTAATGCTGGAGTATCATTGCCTTTGCCCCAGTGATCTTTTGTGTAAAGCATCTTTTGAGCCTCAAAAAGGACAGAGAGTTGGAAGCCCAATGAGCTTCCAGATCTGCTTGTGCAACTCTTTTCTGCCAGCTGTCAATCAATGTCTAGTTGTGTGGTTGGATGTGGCCTGAGACTTGCTTTCATCAAAACCTGGATGTTTGCTGCTCCAACTGACTGCCAGCTGCTATTTTCTGTATTCATTCAAGAAATAATTATTGAACACCTACCATGTGCCAGACACTTTTCTAGGCCTTAGGAATTGTATTAGTCTGCTAAGGCTGTCATACCAAAATACCACAGGCTGGATGGCTTAACCAACAGAAATTTATTTTCTCACCGTTCTGGAGACTGGAAGTCTAAGATCAAGGAGTTGCTTGGCAGGGTTGACTTCCTCTGAGGCCCCTTTCCTTGACTTGTAGATAGCCATCTTCTCTGTCTGTCTTCACACGGTCTTCCCTCTGTGTGTGCACATGTCTGCGTCCAAATTTCCTCTTCTTATAAGAACACCAGTTTTATTGGAATAGGGTCCATTCTAAAGATCTCATTTTAACTTAATTACCTCTTTAAAGACCTTATTTCCAAATATGTTTACATTCTGATATCCCAGGGGTTAGGGTTTCAACATGTGAATTTTGGGGGAACACAATTCAGTCCATAACAAGGATACAACTGGGCACAAAAAAGACAAATCCTGAGATACAGCTTATTTTGAATGTGAGCTGTTTGCCCATGATGCTTTCTTAGTTTGTTTCCTGGGTCACCTCTCATTGAAGTGATCGACCAAAAGGTAGCAAATGGATGAATTTTCAGCAGCAAAAGGACTCTTCTAGATGGGTTTCTGAATCCTTCCTCTTTGCAAGAAACTCTGATTCTTTACAAATATATGCCATTACTCACTGACAGTACCTCCTATTACTGTTTTCGCTGATTCTATGCAAAGTGATAAATTTAGCCTAACTCTGTCTGAGTTGTAGGTGAAACACATTTAGAATTACAGATGAAGAAATAGCAAGTTGTCTGCAAAAATGCATTCTGTGGCAGGATGACTATAATCCATGGAGATTATGTTCAGCTGTAGCTATAATACAATTGTGGACAGCCTTCCTGAAGCATTTGTTCTATGACAGGCTTTGTGCTAAATGTATTATATATGCTACCTTCTTAATCCACAAACAATGCCTTGATATCATCAGTCCCATTTTTCAGGTGAGAAAATTGACGCTGAGTAAAGTGAGGTCACAGAGCTCAGGTGAAGGCCCTCTGCCTGGACCCAGAGCCTGTGCTATTAACCACCAAGCAGAACTGCTAGGAAAATGTGGCATCGATTTTTGTTTGGGGAGGCATGGAGTAGGAAGTGATAATTGGTGAAGCTTTGCTGAACTTTGAATTATGTAATCCCAGAGCTGGAAGGGGTTGATGAGGTCATCTAGTCCTTGCTCAGAGACGTACCTTAAGTGAGTTAAAAAGTTAGAACAATAATTCTGGATTTCTGATTTCAAATCTGGTATTTTTTAATCTATCCCCATGAGATCCCTTTGATTCTTCATTTACTATGTAATAACAACGACAACAAAACCATAATGTTATTTTTAGAGTGCCTTTTAGTTCTCAAAATGTTTACACCTACTTAAATTTAAAACAAAACAATGGGCTTTAATTGGCTAAACAGGAAATGCCTGGGCCCTTCCAGGCAAAGAGGAATTTAACCATGATGAACGGGAAGTGTCTAGGCAGCCATGTTTCTCACCCGTGTGTGTTGTTTTTAGTCAATCCCAGTCATTAAGATTGACTAGAAAGAACAGACTATAACTCTCTTGGTCATCACCCTACGCAGAGAACAAAGCTTTCAGAATCAGGACACAAAGGACTCAAAGTGGAGAGCAGAAGTGCAGCACGGAGGAAACGCAGAGAAGCCATTTCTAGGGTAAGGCAAGAAATTAATATATCATTAAGATTTCTTGGTAGCAAGCAACAGAATCCTACATCTAAATCCTATGGCTAAAACAGGGAGAGAAAAAGGCGAAATGCATTGTCCTGCTATAAGGTACTTCACAGGATAGAAAGGAAGGCTGAAGACATTGGGCCTAGAACAGAGAGGAACCAGGCAACACCAGATTCTTTCAAAAACTAGAATAAATGAACACAAACTATATCTTCTGCTATAGCTTCATTTCATTCACGAATTAGAATTCCAGAAGAGAAAGTCCAGTTGGCCAACCAATATGTGCGTGCCTTTGACTGTATGGTATGATTTTTGAAAATACCTTTAGAAGTAACCTCCAAAGACAGCTTCAGCTGCCATGGTGGGAGAGCAGGCACCTGGGTTTACCACCCTTCCCACCAAGAACACAGAATGACCTCAGGACCCCTTTATGCTTTTTAAAATTATTGAGGACCTCAAGGAGCTTTGGCTTATGTAGATATCATATTAGAAATTTAAATGGATGAATTTTAAAAATATTTATTAATTCATTTAAATATGGGAACAATAAACCCATTTCATATTAACATAAATGGTATATTTTTCAAAAAATGGAAATAACTTTATTTTCTAAAACCAGAAACATTAGTAGAAAGAGGAATGTTGTTTTATATTTTTTTCAAATTTCTTTATATCTGGCTTAACAGAAAGCAGCTGGATTCTCATATCTGCTTTTGTGTTCATTCTGTTGTGATTTTTTTTTTTTTTTTGCTGGGAAAGATTAGCCCTGAGCTAACATCT
This sequence comes from Equus quagga, assembly GCF_021613505.1. Lineage (NCBI taxonomy): Eukaryota > Metazoa > Chordata > Mammalia > Perissodactyla > Equidae > Equus > Equus quagga. The sequence continues at coordinate 22,545,280 of NC_060282.1, forward strand.
TTTGCCAATCTTCCTCTTTTTTTTTTTTTTTTTTTTTTGCTTTGAGGAAGATTAGCTCTGAGCTAACACCTGTGCCAGTCTTCCTCTACATTATATGTGGGTTGCTGCCACCACATGGCTGGTGAGTGATGTAGGTCCATGCCTGGGAACTGAACCTGTGAACCCAGGCCACCAAAGCAGAGCATGCCAAACTCAACCACTAGGCCACGGGGCCAGCCCCCAGTTGTGATGTTTTATTTTGGTTAAAGTATATGAAGAGTGGCCTCATACACTGTGTGGTAAGAAAAGGGAAGAGTATGTTAATAGTCTTTCAGATAATTGTAGAAATTCTTCTTTCGTATTATACCAAAACTCAACAAGTAGTAGTTTCTTAAAAGCTGAAATCTTTCATGCTCGTGTACTTGGAAATCCATTAGTATCTCTTGCACTTTGAGTGGGTCTTCACCTGTGCGTGATTTTGTATCATCACACATTGGCATATTGTTTTACTGAGTTATGCAGATCTTCTAAATGTTCACACACTTCACCTTCAATACACAAAATCATAGTGATCAATATCACCGCCAATCTCATCAGAAAAATGTTTGAGCATTGGGACACTGTGAAGCTCCTGGTGCCAGATGCTAAGTTTTCTAATATTTTCTAATTTTCACATGAAATCTTAAATTTCATTAGCAGCAAAAATACTGTCAGTTGTTTTCCTTGAAGTAAGTCTCATTTCACTCATTTTTGAGAAAATGCCCAATACTCAGGTCTAAATAACCATAGTTTGTCTTTAAGTCATTCTTTCAAGTCAAAATGGAATTCTGTGGGAAAAAACCAGTGAATCCAGTTCACACTCAAGTGATCACAGAAGTGCATTTCCTCCAGACAACGATCAGACGTCTACATCCAGCTGAAGTCCTCCGTGTGTCCTTCCGATTTCATCACAAAGAATATTAAAATAACGTGCACCCAGGGGCTGAACCTTAATAAATTAATAAATTCTTATTGCATCATCGATGACATTTTTAAATGAAACTGGGTTTTTAAAAAATTGTGAGTATGTGATGGAAAAGAATATAATACAATGGCTACTAGTGCCATTTGGTGGCACTGACCGAATTTGTGTAAAAGTACCCGTGATTTGACTTGTTATTGCTTTTTTTTCCACTTTTTTTGGAAATAATTTTAAACTCAAAACAAATTTCAGGGGCTGGCCCCGTGGCCGAGTGGTTAAGTTCGCGCACTCCGCTGCAGGCGGCCCAGTGTTTCGATGGTTCGAATCCTGGGCGCGGACATGGCACTGCTCATCAAACCATGCTGAGGCGGCATCCCACATGCCACAAGTAGAAGGACCCACAACGAAGAATATACAACTATGTACTGGGGGGGCTTTGGGGAGAAAAAGGAAAAATATAAAATCTTTAAAAAAAAAAAACAAATTTCAAAAATAAAAATAATTCAAAGAACACCATATACTCTTGATTTTAATTCACTAGTTTTAGCATTTTACTCCATTTGCTTTATCATTTGCCCTCTCTCGCCTTCATTTTTTCTTGCTGAATCATTTGAGAGGAAGTTACATACGTCATCGCCATTTACCCCTAAATATTTCGGTCTGTATTTCCTAAGAATGATATTTTCTTTAACAACCACAGTACAGTTATCAACTTTATAAAGTTATGTTGACACAACATTTTTATTCTTGTGTTCCAGTTTTGTTAGTTGACCTAATGAGGTCATTTGTATGTACAACATCCAGTGTGGAGTCAGATATTGCATTTAGTTCCCTTATCTCTTTAGCCTCCTTTGATGTGGAATGTATTTCCACAACGTTTATTTTTTTCTTTTAAGACCCTGACATTTTTGAGAGTAAAGGCCACACTCCTCCTTGCCTCCATTAAAAAAAATAGAACATTTTTCATTTTGTGTTTGCATAATGTTTCACTGGGATTCGATTCAGATTACTCATTCTAGGCCAGAAGCCTGCATGGGTGTCTTTTCAGGGACCACATCTGAAGGCCCATTGTAGGCATATGTCTTTCACTGATCTTGTTAATTGTGATCTCCAGTCAAGGTGTGGTCTGAGTTCTCTGCTGTATAATTACTGTGCTCTGTTTTTCTCCTTTACCACAATAAGTAGTGTGTGGGGAGATACTTTACAACCATGCAAATATCCTCCTTCTTATCAAAATTTCCCTCTAGATTTAGCATACGTTGTTGACTCTTGCCTGATCTCACCTTCAGTATGGTGGTTACAAACTGATGATACTCAACTGTAGCACTCCCTCCACATTTCCCAATTGGCCTTGGCATTCTGCTGTAAACAAGAATTCTGTTTTCTCCTCCTTTTATGTATGTATGTATGTGTCTATCTACTTATCCGTCTATCTATCATCTATCTATCTACCTTCTACTGATGTAAACTCATGAATTCTTATTTTTTGAATTATTTATAGTACGTTCCTATACTTAATTGAAATAGCCCCATATCTGGCCGGTGGGAGCCCTCCAAGCTGCCTATTGTGTCTTTGTGACATGTCTCAATCAATTCTCCTTTCTTGAGTACTTTCTTACTTTCTGGCATAAGTTGTTCCCAGCTCATCTTGTACCTACCTTGCCGCAGTCCCTGATTCAGCTATTTCTTCAAGGAGGTATGATTCCTTTTAGTTCCATTGCTTTTGTAACATCAATGCAACTGTTCGGTGAAAGGGGCAAGTAAAGTCTTAATGTGATTACAAAAAATAATTTTGACCTCTTGAACTTCCTGAAAGTACCTCGGGGACTCCTAATTGCCTGCGGACACTTTGACAGTTACTACTGAATATAAATGATGCTTGTTAACTCTATGGTAAGGTGTTCATAATTTGTCTTGTATAATGTGTAATAAATTAGCTTCATTGAGGACCTAAAGGGCCCCACCTAGTTGCTGGGAGATCTTGGTCGTTTAGCCTCTCTGGGCTTCATTTTCATCATCTAGAATTAGGGATAACATTACTTCCCAGGACTGCTGAGGATTAAATGAGATAACTCACCTAAATGCTGGATTCAGGGCCTAATACAGAGTGAATGTTTAATAAGTAATGTCTTTAAGGGGCAGATAACTTGTCTCTTTAGTTCACATGTCTTCATATAGAGGGATGGTACTCAAGGAGAGGCATGCAAAGAACCTCAACCACAGCTAAACCTTATTTAGTTGATGAGCTCCTAGACTTCAAGTGGATGCTATAATGGTATGAGATTTGGTGGTCTTGGGAGAAGGGATGACATGTTTTGTATGTGAGAGAGAGGTGGAAAGTGGTCAGAGGACAGACTCCGGCAGAATATAGTTTCCAAGATGGTCATGACGAGATCTCCCATCCCACTTGCCCTTTTTGTAATGTGACAGTGCCACCCCTTTCATTGAGAAGTGAGGTTTATATTCCCTCATCTGCATCTGGGCAGGTCTATGGCTATGGCAGAAGTGATGCTATGAGACATTCAAGGATAGGTCAGAAAAGTCAGTGCAGCTTCCCCTGGAGTCTCTTGGGATGCTTACTCTTGGAATCCAGTTCCATGCTGTGAGGAAGGTCCAGACACAAGGAGAGGCCACATGCAGATGTTCTGGAAGACAGCCTCAGGTGAGGTCTCAAACGATAGCATCAACCACCTGACAGGTGAGCAAGGAAGTCTTGAGGATAAATGCAGTGCCAGCCACTGTCTGACTGCAGCCACATGACAGAGCCTGAGCAAGGACTGCCCAGCTGAGCCCACTTAGCCCTCAAAACCACAAGCGATAATAAGAAAATGATGCTGTTGTTGTTGTAAGTGACTACATTTTGGAGTGTTTATTCACACAGTGGTAGATAATAATGCCAAAACATAGATGGGCAAGACTAGAAACTGTAAGAATGGGTCATCTGCACTCCAAACATGGGCTATGAAGTAGGTCATGGGATGCTTGTTCACTCTTGGCAAATGACCCAAGAAGAGGCCTAAGGAAGAAAGACTCTTAAGAAGAAATTAAGAAAACAATCCCATTTACAATTGCATCAAAAAGAACAAAATACCTAGGAATAAACTTAACCAACTTAACCGAGGAGGTGAAAGACATATACTCTGAAAACTGTAAGACTTTGAAAGAAATTGAAGAAGACAAAAATAAATGGAAAGACATACCATGATCATGGATTGGAAGAATTTACATTGTTAAAATGTCCATAGTACTCAAAGCAATCTACAGATTCAATGCAATCCCTGTCAAAATACCCATGGCATTTTTCACAGAACTAGAACAAGTAATTCTAAAATTTATACGGAGCCACAAAAGACCCTGAGTAGCCAAGGAAATCTTGAAAAAGAAGACAGAGCTGGAGGCATCATGCTCCCTGATTTTCAACTATACAACAAATTGATAGTAATCAAAATGATATGGCACTCACACAAAAAACAGACACATAAGGTCAATGGAACAGAATAGAGAGCCCAGAAATAAACCCACACACATATAGTCAATTAATCTACAACAAAGGAGGCAAGAATATACAATAGGGGAAGAATAGTTTCTTTAATAAATGGTGCTGGGAAAACTGGAAAACCACATGCAAAAGAATGAAACTGCACCACTTTCTTACATGATACACAAAAATTAACCCAAAATGGATTAAAGAATTGGATGTAAGACTTGAAACCATAAAACTTCTAGAAGGAAACCTAGGCAGTAAAGTCTTTGACATTAGTCTTAGCAATGTTTTTTGGATATGTCTCCTCAAGCAAGGGCAGAAAAAGCAAAAATAAACAAATGGAACTACGTAAAACTAATAAGCTTTTGCACAGCGGAGAAAGCCATCAACCAAATGAAAAGGCAACCTGTTGAATGGGAGAAGATATTTGCAAATGATATATCCAATAAGGAATTAATATCCAAAATATATAAAGAATTTACACAACTCAATGTAAACAAACAAAAAATCCAATTAAAAAAAAAGAGCAGAGGACTTGAATAGTCATTTTCCCAAAGAAACCATGCAAATGGCCAACAGGTACATGAAAAGATGCTCAACATCACTAATCATCAGGGAAATGCAAACCAAAACCACAGTGAGATATCACCTCACACTTGTCAGAATGGGTATCACCAAAAAGACAAGAAATAACAAGTGTTGGTGAAGAGGTGGGGGAAAGAGAACCCTCATGCACTGTTGGTGACAATGTAAATTGGTGCAGCCAATATGGAAAACAATATGGAGGTTCCTCAAAAGATTAAAAATAGAACTACTATATGATTCAGCAATTCCACAGCTGGACATATATCTGAAGAAAATGACAATACTAGTTCAAAAAGGTATAAGCAGCCCTATGTTTATTGAAGCATTATTTACAATAGCCAAGATATGGAAGCCTAAGTATCCATTGATGAATGAATGGATAAAGAGGGTGTGGTATATATATACAAAGGAACATTACTCAGACATAAAAAAAGAATGAAATCTTGCCATTTGCAACAACATGGATGGACCTAGAGAGTATTATGCTCAGTGAGATAAGTCAGACAAAGGAAGACAAATACTGTATGATCTCACTTAAATTTGGAATCTGAAAAACAAAACAAACTAAACAAAACACAAGCAGACTCATAGATACAGAGAACAAAAATTGATGGTTGCCAAAGGGTAGAGGGGTGTGGGATGGGTGAAATAGGTGAAAAGGATTAAGAGGTACTAACTTCCAGTCATAGAAAAATAAGTCATGGGAGCATAATGTACAACATAGGGAATATGGTCAATAATATTGTAATAACTTTGTACGGGGACAGACCGTAACTAGACATATTGTGTTGATCATTTCATAATGTATATAAATATCAAATCACTATGATGCACACGTGAAATCAATATAATATTGTATGTCAATTATACTTCAATTAAAAAAATAAGAAAGACTCTTAAAGACATACATATATTGACCATTGCTGTCCTGGAATCAAATCACAGAGTGAGGAGTAGGTGGTTTCTGGCATTGATGACACACTCCGAGTCCCACTTGAGGCGGCCGTAGCTGTCTCTCTGCTCTTTCCTTGCCTTCCTTTCTTTTTCCTTTTCCTTTTCCTTTCTTTTACTCTCCTCTCCTTTCCTGTACTTCCTTCTCTTCTTCTGACTTATCCTCACATTCTTTCTTTCTTCTCCACCCAGAGCAGTTCGATAAAGAAAGGAAAGGACATGAACTTTGAAGTTAAGAAGGCCGGGGTTTGAACTCACTGATTAGTTACTTGACTTTGGGTAAGTTATTTTCTATCTCCTAGCCTCACTTCCTGCATCTGTAAATTGGAACTAATAATTCACAGAGTCACTGAGATGATTAGATGACGTTATTAAAGCATTCAGCACATTGCTAGGCACGTAGAAGATCCACAATCCACATTAACATGCTTCCCCTTCTTTGATAACAGCCAGAATTTTCTCCTTGGCCTCTGTCCCTAGCTGATTCCACTGCACAGATGCTACTTTTTTTCCACTCATGGTTGGCTCTGCCAGTGCCCCCAGCAGACCTACAAATTCCAGATGCTGAGAGAAAAGCCCGTGATTCAGGCTGAATGCCGTGATGATATTCACTAAGATGCAGATGGCACATTAGGTACCTGTGGGAAGCTTGTGTATTGGATTGGAAACAGGCGAAAACAAAATCTCTTGGCAAAAGGGGGTTCCTGTTAGAGGGCAGGCAGGAAGGAGCAGAGGCAAATGGAGGCTGACTGATGTTGCTGTGTTGCTCTCCTGGAGCCAAAGTCTCCCAACCACATCCCAGGTACAAAGGAAGCAGATGCCCCACAAGGAAGAGAGAGTGATTTATCCGACGGATCTGAGAGGGAGAGCTGGGATTCAGGAGACAGTATTCTGGAGAACAGAGGTGAAATCCACAGGGTGTATAATTACCCACCTTTGTGTCAGGTGGTTGTGCAGGTTAAATGGGCCTGATCCGGCAATGAGTGAACAAAGTCAATGGGAGTTTTGAGGGCAGATCAAATGTACCACTAGGAGAACCGTGAACTTTCCAGCCAAACACAGGCAGAGGCTGAGTTGAATGATATGATAGGACACCGCATATATCTAGACATTTCTGAAGAATAAAAAAGTGATCAAACAGGAAATTACGTTCATAAAGATCACTGCAATAACCACAAGGTAGGAAATATGACTCCAGGGTAGGGAGCAAGAGTTGTTTTTGTCCAAGCATCCTCTCTAACGGATACTTGTATGTCTACACAATCTTTCCCCGTTGGTACTGGTTCTATTTTCAAAACCTCCATCCAAGTGTTCCCATGGGCTCACAGATTGCTACTGCTAAAGAGATCCTTAGAGGTCACCTAGTTCCATCCTGTCATTTCTTGGCCAAGATGGCTATAAAGACCAGAGAGGTCTAATGAATTCCCCAAGGACACACAGGGCTAGAACCTTGGCTGCCTGACTCCCAGTCTGGAGCTCTTTCCCTCTCTCTCTTTTTTCCACATCATCTCAAAAATTACAGATTCCGCACTTTCTTTGGTCAACCACTACTCATGAAAAATGTTTATTAGATGCCACCCCCCCCCATTCTACATCCACTTACTTGCTCTAGGAGAAGTCCCTCCCCCCTTCAGGGAAGTTCCTAATACTCTGAAAGACAGGAATACTCTAAATACAGGTTATAGCTCAGCAGAAACTAACTCAAGGTTGTTTATACATCCATTTGACATACATTATTAATCACCTACTGTGTGCTGGTTACTGTGTTAATCCCCATGGTTTCAGTAATGAGCAAAAAAGAAACTACAGAGAACAGAGAGACTCAACACATACACAGACAGTAGAAAAATACCCAGCATTCCTAGTTGACCGTGCGTTTAATACATTGTGGGGGAACAAAAGGAGTATGTTCTATGAGGCCTGGGAGGTGGTTATTTTTGCAGTGAATTAGTCAGATCTTATAATGTCATATTTGGCTCATAGAAACTGTAGACGAATCAGAAAAAAAGATTATTATAGCGATTTTTAAAAATGATTCTCATACTCCTATAAGGACAAAAATAAATGGAAGTTAGGTACTTAAATTAGAATTTAGAAACCTAAAGATGACTTGAAACTAACTTGAATATGCAGAAATGTTACCTGGCTATGCTCTATCTTCACAGGGAACTTTGCGAAAGAAAACGAGCTTAAGGGGCAGTGGGAGGGATTGTGGTTGGACATAAGAAAGAAATAGTTTTTTTTGTTCTTTTGAGGAAGATTAGCCCTGAGCTAACATCTGCCGCCAATCCTCCTCTTTTTGCTGAGGAAGGTTGGCCCTGAGCCAACGTCTGTGCCTATCTTCCTCGATTTTATATGTGGAACGCCTGCGACAGCATGGCTTGATAAGTGGTGAGTAGGTCTGTGCCCAGGATCCAAACCGATGTACCCCAGGCTGCTGAAGCAGAGCACGGGAACTTAACCACTATGCCACCGGGCTGGCCCCCAAAGAAACATTTCTTAACACTCAAGGTGATAAACCTAGGCTTTGGGGTCAGGGCAGAATCTATAGAGGAGGATAAGCTTCTTTTCTCGTTGGTCAGTTTTCTCCTTCCAAGTTCTTGGTCAGAAATGGTTACAGTGATCATTTCATCCTTTCCCCCAAGGTTTAGGCAGATTCATGAAATCCACGAGGGCTTGCAGGCCCCTGAGTTCCTGCTCTGGCCCTCTGGGACTGTCCATAGGCACCAAGTCCCATCAGACTTCCTGTGGTAAGAGCTGGCCCTCTAGGTCACAGTGCCTGGGAAGACTCCCTCTGTGTCCCCCTAGCACAGGTTTCCGGGGTCTTGTACTCAAAGTGTGGCTCTGGGCTCAGCAGGATTGGCACCACTTCAGCTCCACTGAATCAGAATGTACAGTGCAATACAACCCCCAGTGATTTCTATGCATATTAAAGTTCAAGAAGCTTTGTTCTAGAACACTGGCCACCAAGTCAGACAGATTTGACTTCAAGCCTTGGCTTTGCTATTGTCCTACTCTGTCACCTTGGCTGTCATTGACTATCTGAGACTCAGTTTCCTCATCTGTAAAATGGATACAAGAATTCTTATTGCTTAGGGTCTCAGAAAGGCCTTTCTTGGCTACTTTACTTCACACATCTCCTTCCTATTATATTTACCTGAGTCGTTATTATATTTTTCCATGAGAGCAACTGCTACAACTTGAAATTACTGTGTCTATACTGTTTTGAATGTTAAGTTCCACGAAGGCAGGAACCCTATGCATCTTGTTTATTCTGGTATCCTTGAGCCTCACACAGTGCCTGGCTCCTAAAGGTGGCTCAATATTTGTTGACTAACTGAATATTATAGTAATTAAATTAGACAATGCGAGGGAAATATTAGCTTAGCATGTGACTTGGAGAAAATGTTCACTAGATGGTAGCTATTGATAAAACTGTGGGACCAGTGCAAAATGAAAACGCAAGGCCCCTTGTTAAACAATCAATAAGACTTTCAAGATGGTCACAGCAGAGCATGAAACCAAGCATGGGACCCTTCTTAGAGCTGGACCTTTGCGACTGCCAAGGTTACATGCCCAGGAAGCTGGCCTTGAGTATTGAGAGTATTACTATTATTGTGGTTATTCTATGGGAGAGGTGGCCAGCACCCAAAGATGGGCTGTCTCCCCCTTCTCCTTGAGGTGTGAAGTCATGGCCAAGAGCCCCACAGGTCACATTGCCTTCCTGAACTCAGCTCTCCCTCCTTCACCTGCTCAGATGAAGAGGCTGAGAGAGAACTCGAAACTGGAGAAAGTACGCAATGGACCTGGTCAGGTCGCCAGCCCTAAAGTGTTCCTCACAGCAAAATGTGATTTACACCTGATTGGTAAATGTGGCACTCATGGAATCAGCCAAATTCTGCAAATGTGTGCTAAATGGACTTTTAAATGAGTTTCCAGAATGCACGTATACATAATGTATGGCTTTTAATTTACTTGATAATGTGAAAATACAGTCTGAGATGAGGAACGAGCCCGACAGAGTCACTCAATTTTAATGTAACAAGCTTTCTTTATGAGAGACTGAAAATAAGGGCAGGGCTCAGAATATAAAACAGTCATGAAGAATCGAAGCTAAAAATGAGAGAGAGGAGTTCACTCCAAAACAACCAGCCTGGTGCTGGTTCCGGGATCAGCTGAATTGTGGGAACGTGATTGCTAAAAGCAAATGCAAGGTATTTCCAGGGGTCCCTGCCCTGCTGGGTTTAGAATGGCATCCTTACTGGGCTAAGTTTATCCTCTCAGAGACTGTGTCCCTTCATTTGTTAAGTGGAAAAATCACCCACCTCCTGCCTATCCCACAGTCATTCTTTGTAAAGCGAAAATAGAACGTTGCCTTGTGAAAATGCTTCTTTCAACATTATGGCATACACAAGCAAGGTGGTGTGCTCTGTAGAAAGAGCACTAGCCTGGAAGTCAGAAAACCTCGTTTCCGACACAAGTTTTGCTATACGTTAGCTGCCCCATCTTCAGCTCTTTGGAGCTGGGCAGACAGACCTGGGTGAGAATTCCAAATCTGTCACTATCTGGCTATGTAATCGCGGACAGGTTCTTTAGCCTCTCTGAGCCTCAGTTTTCCCATCTGTAAAATGGGGTGAATTAAATCTTAGGGGGTATTTAGCACACCTGACACATGGCAAGTCCTCAAATCTTTCTCAGCCCCACTTTTCTCTTCCGTTGAGTAGGGTATTAGAAAACTTCAAAGCACTGTCCCACCAAAGGATAATCCCGTGTGCTCAGTTCAAGCTGGGGAAACCCATGCCTCCTCTTCCTCCCTCCACTGGCTCCAAATGCCCAGGAGTTTTCCGATTCTGGTACTGCGGGGCCTTTTTGTTCAGGGATTTTTGTTAACTACTCCTTCCCAGGGTATTAACTTGTAACGATGATGGGAGCCCTCTCATAGGGGCTTGTGCTTGAACTGAGAGATTTTGAAACTAAAAGGGCTTTCCAGGGTTGCAAAAGGACCACCCGTAGGTGGAGTTAATATTCAGAGACACCTGGCCCTACTGAGTGGCCCTTCAAAATCTACAGCTCAGGTACCACACACTCATCAGGCCCACTTGATCCAAGGTCTTAAATACATATTTGGTTAGAAATGCAAGTACGTCTTACTGTTTCTACTCAGCCTTAATGACTGTGTGATTTTGATGATGACCCCAATTCTGCCATCCATTATTTTATCTTGCACAATTCTCAGCATTACACATAAGTCTGTTTAGTAGATACAAATTATGGTAGCTGCATAGTTCATGATTTGCTCAGCAGCTGTGTACGTGGTCCTCCAGCTTCTTCTAGCACCAGACACTACCCACTCTAGCCAGCCTTGTAGACTCAGGACCTAGGCTGATCCAATTGCCACAGCTTTCCCCCCACTACAGTGAATGGGTTAAGAGGTGGCCATATGACTCAAGGCAGGCCAGTTTTGTTCTTTTTCTGGATTTTTCAAAAAAACTGGTATACACGATATAAAAATATGAGGCCAGAATGGTCTACAACCCAGTTTCCCTGTTGGCACACACCTATAGAAGTGAGACAGTTGGACAGTCATACAGAGCACCCTGGTGATATTCTAGCCAAGTCCATTCCTGCCTTTTCCAAGGTTAGGGTACCTGAACCAGTAAACTACACCTCCCCTCTTTTATACTTGAGCAGTTTGAGTTCATCTTTGTCACTTATAAACAGCAGTCCTCATTGTAGAATGTGATACAAAGATTCATATAGATGACCAATAAGATGTCATTTCTCTTGGAGTTGTGGCAACAGAGGTGATATTACAGTAGGTAATAGAGTGAGGGGTGGTGATTAAGTAGAGGCTGGTAGGTATAAATTACTATTGCAAGGATGTTGGTGGGAAGAGGAAAGAAAGAGATCGGGCAATAGTAGGTGTGATATAATAAGAAATATATATTTGATGTTCCTCTCTAGTTCCTGGCACAGAACTTCTAAACTCTTGGAATTTGTTAAGTGATAGGAGTGAGAAGAGCGGCTTTTGTTATTCATAATAAGCTCTTCTAACGGTACCTGAGTTTATGCTAATAGGATGACTCTTGGTGGGCCCTTAGCTTCAGGTTGGGGGCTGTTGTCAGAGAAACTGACCCTGTAATTAGAGGGTCAGAACTTTTAGCCCCACCTTCTGACCTCTGGAGGAGAGAGGTGTTGGAGATTGAGTTAATCACCAACAGCCAATGATTTAATCAATCATGCCTACATAATGAACCTCCATAAAATCTCTAAACAAAGGAGCTCCAAGAGCTTCTGGGTTGGTGAATGCATCCACATGCTGAGAGGGTGGCAGTCCCCAAACTCTATGGGAACAGAAGCTCCTATACTCAAGACCTTTCTGGACCTTGTCCTACGCACCTCTTCACCTGGCTCTTCCTTTGTACCCTTTATAATGTCTTTTATAATAAGCTGGTACTAGCAAGTAAAGTGTCTCCCTGAATTCTGTCAGCTGTTCTAGGAAATTATTGACCCCAAGGAGGCAGTCATGGGAATTCCCAGTTTATAGGCAGTTAGTCAGAAGTCCAGGAGACCTGGACCTGTGATTGGCATCTGAAATGTGGACTTGTGGGACTGAGCCCCTTAACTTGTGGGGTCTGACGAACTCCAGGTAGTGTCCGAATTTAACTGAATCATTGGATACCAGTTGTCTGAAAAGTTGGAGAATTGGTTGTTGGCGTGGAAAAACCCTACACATTTGGTGTCAGAATTGTGCTGGTGTTGTAAAAACAGCACATCTTGTTAATAGGGTAGCAGGCTCAAGGGATGGTTTGTTTTTCAGGCTGTAGGAGAACTTTGCCTGAGTTATCTCTCTTCTCTTTAACACAGGAAGGAGATAACCAGTGGAGCACTATCCCAGGAGAATCACAGCACCAAGTGCCGGAAGAGGCAATAGCATCGGTCAATAAGGGAGAAGCTTCTCCTTTGAGAATATAGCAAAGGAAGAGAAGGTATAATAGAGAAAATCAGACACGGAGAGAAGTCAAGAGGGCTCACGTTAGGGTGGCCACAATTTTCTCACCTCAAGAGAAGATTTGGCGGATTAAATTGATTTGGATAGAGGTGGGGATCCTCTGGGGCTGAGGGTAAGCTCCCATCCCTTCTGGAACTACCTAGAGCCAAGGAAAGGAGAGGGTAGTGGTACCAATAGACTTTGACAATGACAAGGCCTTTGGGATTGATGTCTCAACCTCCCTCCCGTGGCAAGGGCATCCGCTGAGGCTGTGGGGGCATGCTGTGCACATAGCTATGAAGAGAAGACAGGTTCTGTTAAGTCAGTGAACCTGACAGAGCCAGGGGAATCAATGAGCTGTTTGCCCATGTAATCTTTCTTTCATCTCCTAGTCAACTGCTGTAACAACATTTCCCTAGGGGAAATTTTCTGATGTCCTGGTCCCACTGGGATTGTGGAGAGGGATTGTCCTGCATTGCTATGGCTCTTTATTATTCTCTGGTCCCCAAGAGAACAGACTCATGTGAAGCCTCTCAAGAACTGCCACTGTCTGAACAGCTCTCACTACCTTAAGAATATTCCAGGGTATACCCATTGTTTGCCAACTTAGCTTTTTGTTTTTATTTTGGCTTCATAGATCCAGTTGAGACAGTATACAACATAGAGGTTAAGGAGTCTGGTTGTAAAGCTGGGTGGACCTGGGTTTCAATCTCATTGCTACCTCTGGTAACCTTGCACAACATTTACACGGTTATTTAACCTCAATATTCCATTCTTCATCTGCTAAAAGGGATAATAAAAGTATCTACTTAATCTGTTGTGAGTATTAAATGAGATAGCCTATGCAAGTTCTTAGAATATAGCCTGGCACAGAGTAGGTATCCACATAGCTAAATTCAATTAGGTAGCTGGTGAGAGAATCCAGGCTCCTTATTCCTTCTTATATAATGAAGTTTTTGTTGTTGTTGTTTGTTTGTTTTGTAATCTGTCACAAATTTCCAATGTAATTTAGGTATTTCCTTTTTTTCTTTTTTGAGGAAGATTAGCCCTGAGCTAATATCTGCTGCCAATCTTCCTCTTTTTTTGCTGAGGAAGATTGGCCTTGAGCTAACATCTGTGCTCATCTTCCTCTACTTTGTATGTGGTATGCCTGCCACAGCATGGCTTGTCAAGTGGTGCCATGTCCACACCCAGGATCCCCAACAGTGAACTGTGGGCCACTGAAGCAGAACGTGTGCACTTAACTGCTGCACCACCAGGCCAGCCCTCTTTTTCTTTTTTTTTTAAAAGATTAGCACCTGAGCTAACATCTGTTGCCAATCTTCTTTTTTTTTTTTCCTTCTTCTTCTCCCCAAAGTTCCCCAGTACATAGTTGTATATTCTAGTTGTAGGTCCCTCTGGTTGTGCTATTTGGGATGCCACTGCAGCAAGGCCTGATGAGTGGTGCCATGTCAGCGCCCAGGATCCAAACTGTGAAACCTCGGGCCACTGGAAGCGGAGTACATGAACTTAACCACTCAGCCACAGGGCCGGCCCCTGGGCTTTTCTTTATACAACTAACCAAGAAGGTCAATTTAAAGCTTCTGTTAATAGTTTTATTTTTAATTCAGTGACATGTTGAAAGGTAAACTACTAGGTCTCTCTGGTCAGCAAGTTTTATCATATGCTAAATCTAATCCATTGGTAGTGACCACCTGGGGCATAATAGTAAGGATTTTCTACGCCAAATTGAAAGGAGTGCTGTGATTGATTAGTGATGTCTGCCATGGACATGGTTAGGGTAGTGACTTCCCTAAATGTGCTGACTCTGCATAAACCCTGAGGTTGTGGGTCATCAACGCAGGTCATAGGCCAAGGAGTGTTACACAACTTCCAGAATTGCCAATGCTCATGGAGAAGTTACCTGCTAATTTGAAGAGATTAGAGAAGCAGCTATCATTAAAACCACGGTCATGGAACAGTGGATAGCTATAATGAGAAAGAAACATTGCATTTTGCAGTCTTGTACTTGGAGAATGACAGTGCAGTATGCATATGTAAATCTGGAGCCTCTAGAATTGACAGGTTTAAGACTGTGTCTGTGTCTGCACGATCTCAGGGAAACTGCAAAGTAAAAAAAAAAAACCTGCCAGTCAACTTGTTGCTGATGTCAGGACTTGCCTGATTTCCTGCTTCTCCTCTCCTCCTCCTCACAACTGGATCTACATGAGTCCCACCTGCAGCTCAGCTGGTGCCACCTGACACCTTGAGCCTAATCCATCCTGCTGTCAAGAGAGAGTTTAGGACTCTCGTGGGCTTCAAGGTAACCCAGTACTACCCACCCTGGTATCTAAGCCAGCTCTGCTTTGGGTCTGGCCTCATCTCAGCTCTACTTGAGCCCTGGAAGGCTGGGATCCACCTTTCAGATGTCCCTGAATGGAGCCTGTTGTCCCCCTGTTTGTCCAGACCTCTGAAATGATTTTTCCCTGAGTTCTACATAGTCATCTGCCAGGATTTCCCGTAACCTCTTCCTTTTGCATGTCAAAGCCTCTCTCAGATTATAGCCTACATCTTATTAATGAGGCTTTTCACTTCCGCAGTGTCAGTATAGGCAATGGAGTTAATGCGAGATTTGAAATTAGCCAGACTTAGGTTTCAAAATCAGCTCGGACTTTTCTTAACTATGTTGCATTGGACATATGGGCCAATTTTCTCATCTATAAAATGGGGATGTTAATAATAACATGGCAGGGTGTTATATCCTGGAGGAAAATAGACAAACGTGTTGGAAGACCTAGCACATAGTGGCTGCTACCACATCAACAACAACAACAACAAAAGAACACTAACAACAGCTATATATTTATTGAGCACTTATCACACATGAGGCATTGAGTCAAGTGCCTTAGTGACCTCCTCCCCATGACAAAATTAATTCTGTGATCCACAGTTCATAGGAGAAGAATCAGGGGTTCATCAAGATAAGTAACTCACCCAACATTACCCAGAAAATAAAAGGCAGAACTGGATTTGAGCCAAGATCTGTTTGTCCAACTCTAAATCTTGGCCCCCTTTAATCAGACTGTACTGTCAACAAATCGTATGAGCATCTTCCACCCATTTGGATGAATTTTCTCCTGTTCTCTGAAGCTGGGTTTGTCCCAGGCATTTACTATGCCCCCCTGGACATAAGAAATTGCAATTTTCCTCTTCCCACTCCCCTTGGTATGCCCCATTCTGTTCCCATGGTACATTTTATCACTGGCCATGTCACAAGATATGACATCCTCAAGTCTATTATGCCAAACAAATTTGAATTTTAAATATTGAATTGGTTTTAGATACAACCATGGGAGTAATTTTTAAATCTGGGCTCCCAACCAACAAAGTAATTTCCCTTCATTAATGGGAAAATAAACATCTCCTGTAAAGAATGGTTTCTTCCTTCCATGGCTCTTGTCTTCAGAAATACAAGGCTGGGTGGGCATCATTTGCGCCTGAGGCTAATGCGTGAGACTAGGGGAGCAAGTTGTTGACCCAGAGCAGACCTTCTATATTCGTCTACTTGGCCCTGACCTGTGTGTGCTTCCTGCTCTCTCAGTTCCTGTTGAATGTTGTCTCTGTCTTCTCCTTAAATGTTAGGCTGAGTCATGGAGGTACCCCTCTTGTAGGGATGTCTGTAGCTAGCCAATGAACAGTGAGGAAGTTTTTAAGATTTGGCCACTCAAGTGGTACCAAGTGACCATTAGGGGGATCTGGCAACAGAGAATAGGAAAAACAGTAACTTGTTGACCCAAATATTGTCCTCAACCCTTTGTATGCATTATCTTATATAATTATCCAATAAGCATATGAGACAGTCATTAATATTTCCATTTTTACAACACCGTGGCTCAGAGAAATTAAATAACCTGTTTCAGACTAATCAGTTTCTAAACAATGATACAAAGTAACACATTTTGTTATAAAGACACATCTTTCGAACTCAAGGTTCAAATACTAAATAATGAGTGTTAACTTTCGAAACTGGTGTTAGAATTTCTCGTTGATTCAATACCTATTATATCAAATGCATAATTAGAATCCACCCAAAGCTGATGTGAGTTTACAGCCTGAGCCTGAAATTGAGAGACGCCGTTCAGCTCTTTGCATACAAATAGACTACAATTATTATGAAGTATAATCCATTATGGAATTCAGTTTAGCTTGCATTTTAGCTGAAACCATAAAGTCAGCTAGGAAAGAGTCAGCTTTATCAATTTTATTTTTGTGAACTCAGTTTTGTTTTTTAAGCTTTCTGAATTGATGTGCACAAGGGAAAAAAATACCCATGGGCTAAAATTGTGTAACCAACATTGTGGGAAACGAGAGGGAAAGTTTTTGAAAGTTTGAGTCTCTTTCTAAGAAATGTACCAGAAATCTCAACTAGTGCTTTGATTTGGGCTCTGAGCTCCACTTTGAATCGGTGCTTGATTCTCAACCCATGGGACAAACTTTAGGCGGTATGATCTCCCTAAAGCACCAGATGATTCCTGGATTCCAGATTCGTGGATTCTAGTTCTTTCTCTTTTTCTTTCTGGACAATCATGAAGACCATTCTGCTCACGAGGTACCATAAGGGATAATGTATGGGATTTAGAGTTAGATGGACATGGTTCTGAGAACTATTTCATTACTTAGCTGTGTATCCGTGAACAATGTCTTTTACCTGTCTATGTTGTACAGCCTCATCATCTAAAAAAATGAGGATTGTAATAGCATGTACCTCAAAGGAGTGCTGTAAGACTTAAATGAGATAGTAAATGTGAAGTCCTTAGCGTAGTTCATGGTACACAATAAAATCACTCTGAATACACATCTCTATGATTGTTACAGGATTAATTTTTAATGTGCATAACCTTATAAATTCAGTGACCCCTGTGGGCCAGTCACAGAGTGGTGTATCACATTCAAGGAAACATAGTTTAACAACTAAAGGCAGTTAAAAGCAGTAGAAATCTCTTTGCATTACTTGGAGAACGTCAAAGAGAATCTCGTTACCAAACTACCTTGACAATTTGTAACATCACTTTTCCTTTTTATCTCCAGTTCCCTTAAGCTCTAGTGTGTCTCTTATAAACCTCAGCTCCAAAAAACTCTTCCTTGATAACCAGACTACAAAATGTTTTGATCTCTCTTCTTCTTACCCCTCTGTCTATCACTTTGTTAAGTAGGTCAACTTTGCTTCTCTCTCAAAGCAAGCAAAAATCCTTCCTTGGTGGGATTGGGAAGGAGTGGGAACTGAGCAGGATTATTTTTAATGATTAGGAGGTAGAATGGGGGTGTCTGTGAGCACTCATAGACTAATAAGGTTAGGTACATCACAAAGGATAATCTCCAGAGCAAAGGAAGTTTTGGCTTCTAAGCTGCTCATCCTACACCTGAAACCATATTTCAAGAGGAATGTTGATACATTTAACTATGTGGAGAGGGAAAGATCAGCGAGAAAAATCCTGTGTGTCAATGAAAGATCATTCCATACAAAAAAGAAAGTGAAGAAACAGGCAAAAGGAAAACTCGAGGATGACATGATAGCTGCCTTTAGATATCCAAAAATGGCAAAACTAGTATAAGTAGAATTTAGAGGAGTGGACTTCTGAGTGTGAAGAAGAATGTTCTGTTATAGTCAAAGCTGCTGGAAGACAGACTGAGCTTCCTTGGGAGGCAATGAGTTTTCCTACGCTGGAGATGTTTAAAATAAGACTGATGACTTCTCGGCAGACGTATGTAAATGGTATAAAACATCTGAGGAGGGTTGGATGAACCACGGAGATCTCTTTCTATGCTGAGATTCTATGATCCTATTAATCAGAACTGAGTTCAATACACAGTTCCAACGTCAACAATTTGTAGCTCCCAATCTGAGGTCCCATTGACTCATGGAAGCTGAGGGGTGTACTTTTTTGGTGATATTCTCTGGTCTAATGCTTTCTCTGGCCCTATCCCTTCTTTCCTTGGTTTTAGCAGCATAGTTTTCATCCTTACTCCAGTCTCTGTCTAACGCCTGTGAAATGGTTGCCGCGATTTCAAACGTCATTGCTTTCTCCTTGCTAATCTAGAGGGTCAGAGGAGGCATGGGTCCAGCAAAGCAATGTTATGGAAGGGGTCATATAGTGACCACTTCTCTAGAACTTAGGAGCTCTGGGCTCCTGTCCAGACTCTGACATTAAATAATTCTGTAAGCCTCTTCACTTCCCTGGTTCTCCATTTTCTTATCTTTAAATGAGGTACATTAATAGCTTCTTTCTAAGGTTCCCAAGGTTCTTTGAACTCATGATACTAAGGACCTAAATGCCCCTCTAGTAGGAAGTGAAATGACTTGGGAAAATTGTTAATAAACTGAAGTAGCATTTGGAATCTTGGTATTATACTATTCAACAAATATTCACTATGCACCTACTCTATGCCACATGCTCCTATAAGGCATAGAGGATGTAGCAGCTGACAGGGCAGGTGAGGTGCCTGCCCTCACAGAGCTTACATTCTGAGAACTATAGAACCTATAGAAAGGTAGATAAGTGGACAACTTCATTTCATATTATAAAGAAGATGAAATAGGATGTTACATTTGAAACTGACCACAGAAGTAAAGAATAGCCCATCTAAGGAAGTCCATCTGAGTTGACTTTTGAATAATAACAAGGAGCCAGCTATGCAAAGACACAGGATAAAGAATAATAAAAGTTTTTGCTTTGTCCAAGGAGCAGAAAGAAGCCCATTGTGTCTAGAGGATGATGGTATGCAGGGACCAAGATGCTAGAAAAGGTAGGCAGCACCCAGAACATCAACATGAGAAACATGAGAATAATTTAGATTTAATTTCATGCATGTTAGATTGCCACTTGATAGTTTTCAGCAAATAAAATCAATGATTTTTATGGTATAAAAATCAACAACCACTCTGTGGAGAATCGACTGTAAAGAGGATAGATGGCCACGGTGCTCATAAGAAGTTCAGATGAAGGGCAAAGATCGTATGACAGTGGCCTGGGCCGGGTGGTAGTAGGAGAAGCAGAGAGAAGAGGATGCATTCTGAAAATATGGCGGCGGAGCCAACGGGACGGTGGAGTGGACATGAGGTGAGGGGCATGTGGCAGAATAGGTGTCTAGGATCATTTGTTGGTTTTTTCCCTGAGCACTTGAGAATGGATCTAGTGTGGGGGAGGAACAGGTACAATTAAAAATAACAACGGTAGCGGCTGGCCCTGTGGCCGAGTGGTTAAGTTTGCGCGCACCACTGCTGGCGGCTGAATGTTTCGTTGGTTTGAATCCTGGGCAAGGACATGGCACTGCTCGTCAAACCACACTGAGGCAGCGTCCCACATGCCACAACTAGAAGGACCCACAACGAAGAATATACAACTATGTGCTGGGGGGCTTTGGGGAGAAAAAGGAAAAAAATAAAATCTTAAAAAAAAATAACAACGGTATTATTTATTGGGCATTTATTGTATGACCTCTGTGAAAGTACTTTTGTCCGCTTTATGTCTCCTTCTCAGTAAGTTTGTTGAAAGGCAATGAATGTAAGGCACTATTTTAAGAACCATGCCTACATTATCTCATTTAACTCTCAATAGATAATATTTTACACAGTGACTCAGGAAGATTAAGTAACTTGCCCAAGGTAACACAGCTGCTAAGCTACAGACCCCACAGGACTTGAACGCAGGTCAGTCTGATTCTAAAACCTGGGTTCTTAATATCTATACATTTATTTCCTAGCAAACCAGACACTGTACAGAGAGCTGCTAACCAATTCTGGGGACATAAGTGGGCTGCTGAGAGGCCTCCTCAGAACATACCATTGTAGAAACATTACTAAAGGAATGATTTTGTAAAAACTGGAGAAAGCTGGAAGTTAATTTGAGAATCTGACCCCAACCAGACAAGGCTTCTATACTATTGCTCCTCCTAAACCTCAACCATAGCAAAACTTTCAGGTTGTTCCCAAAATCTTGTTTGGAGTTCTCCAATGTTAAAGGCACACCATGAAGCCCAAACCATATGTAACATAAATAATTACAAGTCTGGTCAAGGGGTCTCTGTCTTTTTTAACCGACAGAGAACATTTCTTTCTGAGAAAGATGGCTGAAAGTGTAGTTTCAACCATCCAATGATATCAAAGAGAGGAAAATAATGTTTTCTTACATGCACATAATTACCAAGATCTATGCACACTGGGTAATGTGTTCTGATTTTCCATAACTCTGCAACCAGTCACATCTTCAGAGATTGAAAATAGCCTTTAAAAGGAAAACTTCCACGCTGATTCCAAGAATAGGCATCAAGCTGAAGGAACATGTTTAGTACTTCAGCTCTTAATTCTAGAAAGGTGCACTTCTTTCTCCCTTTTAAGATGTCTGGAAGAATGACAAAGATTGATGAAGACATGAGAATTAAGCCAAGTTCTATAGTGATAAGTTGGGAGTATTACCAATTTTTTACGGTTTTACCATCATTCATTGACTGCTCTTCAAGGACTAATTGAAGTTGGTGAAACTACCTCTCTTATATCTTTGCCAACACCTTATTGTGATCTACTTTTATTTCTGGAACATTCTTGTATTGTTCTTCACTAATAAGTTGCAATGCTATATTATTCCATGTTTGTCTACCCTAGGCTGTGAGCTCCTTGAGAGTCGGTCATATTTCATTTATCTTCGTATGTTCTATGGGTTAGAATGTGTAAGATTGCAAGTAACAGAAAAAAACTCAAGCTAATGTAAACATTAAGGAAATGTACTAGATTACATAACTGGAAACCCAGATATAGAGCAGTGTTAAAAGCCAAGTTAGTCTGATGGTACTGACTCTGTTTCCCTATAGTTCTTTTGGCCCTGGTTTCTGTATCTTCAAGCTGGTGGCAAGATGTGAAGAGCAGTTATGAACTTCACATCCGTACATGGCCACAACCTGAGGAAAAGGGATGTGTCTCCCTGTGATGGTTCCTCAGACCAAGGAAGAGCTTTCCCAGAAGTCTTCAACCAACTCTTCTTAATCTCAATGGCCATTTGGGAATAAATCACCGGCAAAACGAATGAGTTTACCATGACTGGCTTAAATGTTTCAGTTTCCCTAGCCATATGGCTGTTATCCCATGGAGGACTGCAGGGAAGAAAGGCCACAAAGTCCTCCACCTATGTCCAGTTCCTAGCAGGGGACATGGCACTTAGATAATGTTCAATAAGTGTTTGTTGAGTGAATAAGTGAATTACTTTGACCTACCACCTGATAAGCCCTTTCAGAACTACTGTGTTTATAATCGGCACCATTTACTTGACTAGACACTTAAGTACTTTCTATAGTTCTTTGATAACGTCATATTTGTTAGTCTTGTCCTAACAATCAGATATTGACTATCTAAAGGCAGGGGCCACGGCAGATAAACGTTAGTTGATTGAATCAATAATGCTTTCTTGGTGTCGTCTCAAATGTGGAGACCAGGGGGCTGGCCCCGTGGCCTAGTGGTTAAGTTCACGCACTCCGTTTGGGTTGCCCAGGGTTTCGCCGGTTCAGATCCTGGGCGTGGACATGGCACCACTTATCAGGCCACAGTGAAGCGGTGTCCCACATGCCACAACTGGAAGGACCCACAACTAAAATATATACAACTATATACTGGGGGGATCTGGAGAGTGAAAAAAAAGAAAAAAAAAAACCAGATTGGCAACAGTTGTTAGCTCAGGTGCCAATTTTTTTTTAAAAAAAAAAGAGGTGGTGTTAAAAAAAAACTGTGGAGACCAGGAATGGATATATAAGACATGTAGTGGTTTATTTGTGAGTTTTACTCTCCAGTGAAGAGCAAGGCATATGTTTCTTTGATAGGAAACCAGTTACAAAAGGGAAAAATACCTTTTGTGTTTAATTTCACCAAGACCGTGGAGCTCAGTTTAAATAAGCTGGAGCCAACACGGCATTAGTCACTGGATAAGGAAATCTTAGCACTGACTATGATGCTGTGCTCCGCATTGGGCACCGTGTGTCTGCATAACAGAAATAAATGCTGTCTTCTCTGTCTGCTAGAGTGAACCTAGCATGGGTTTTCAGGTGTAAAGTACCTGGCAGAGTAGCAACACTGAGAGGATGGGCAGCACCAGGTTGACTAAAGTGTCCACGTGGCTACAGAGGTGACAGAACAATGCCTTGCAACTGCTAAAGTTTATTGAGCAATTCTACTGTTCTAGGCATTGTTCTGATTGTTCGCATCTAAACCATTTTATCTTCTCAAAAATTCCAGGAGGTAGGTGCTATTGTAAGCACTATTTTACAGTTGAGAAAATTAAGGTTTACAGAGTTAAATAGCTTGCCCGGGGTCATACTGTTAATGAATGGCGGTGTCAGGATTTGAATTCAGGTAGGCTGGCTTCAGAGTCTGTGCTTTGACACACTGCTGAAGAAGGTCCCAAGTTCAAGGCTAAATAGAAGGAGTAGGGAGAGGTCGTCTGCAAGAAGAGAGATGAGAAGGTTAAAAACCAGGAAAAACAGTTCAGGAAGCAAAAAATGAGGTGAGTTAGAGCACATAGTTTAGGATTCAGTTGTGAATGATGCAAAACATTAAATGAAGGCCTTCTTTTATTTGAGGCCAAGTGTATGGTATATTGGGGGAGGCTGTCCTAATGGCTTAAGTTGTTATCTAAAGCTAGATGGTCTCTGCCCTCATACAACTTATGATCTAGCTGAGAAGGTAAAGATTGTATATGGAAAATATCAGTAAATTGTATAAGACAGTGGATGCCCAAGGGCAACTGAATGGGCTCTGTAGATTATATAGAGATTTTATGAGAGGGCTTTTTCTCTGTTGTCATCATTCTGGGTTTTACATAGATTGGATTCACAGGCAAAAACTGGGCATTGTCTTCCCCGGAGTCAGAAGTTCTAAGAGCCAGGGGATGTCTTTCCCTGGAGTATATGGAATGATCTTTCTGAGCAGCACATTGAGAAGGCAGGAGCAGACAGCTCTGGCTCCCCTGGCTGAAGCACGTCCAATGGTGCTGCATCGTGGAAGCCTTCTCAGCCTGTTTGCAGTGTTACCCGAGCCTGGTTGTTGAATGCCGTTCATGTGCGCCTTGTGTGAGAAGGCTTGTTTCCCTTACTGTATTTGGCTAAGACAGCAGTACTGTGGGTGGCTTCAGTATTAAGTTTGGAACAGAGGAAGTATTGCAACACATGCCAAGAATTGAATTTTATTTTTAAAAGCTGCTTTTTACAGAATTGAATATCTGTGACCCTCTCTGGTTACAGCAGACCCACACATGGAAATTGGTGTGGAGTGGGTGACTTGGGCATCCTTTAGTGATAGGTATGTATTCTTTATAGGACTGTTCTCAAGTGGTACCACTTCCTTTTGGGAGCCCTTACAAGTCCAACTTTTCCTTGTGGCTCTTCTCCCTGTCCTTGTTTCTACCACTATGTTTTAGCATCATGATAAGCTTTGTGACTGAGATTGCTTAGCTTTATTAAAAAGATGTATTTTGTTATTTCATACTCAAGTGTCCTGTTCCTCTATGAGACCATCAGGATGGAACAGTTCAAGCATGAATCTTGGAGATGGGCTTGATGGAGCAAACTGAGACCACCAACAGCTTGCCCCGTGGCCTCAGGAAACGTATTCGCTATCCTCTGCTTCAGGTGGTCCTTGATAATCAAAGATAAGAGCATCCTTGGAAGATCTGGTGAGAGAAATGATGCAGCATATAAAACACTGGATGTCTTCATGAAAGGAGGCCTAGAAGCGTCAATGGCACCATTACCCTCCCATCTCACAGATCCCCAGTCTTCACTCTTTAATTCTCAGTTGCAATAATGCCCTGATCTTTTAGGCGATGAGTGCACCAGTGACTTAGAGGTCAATGGGTGGGAAGTCCAGATCTTGGGAATGTAAAGGCACAGCTGACCTACTTAGTGTGACAGGAAAAGGCATATCTGTTTCTTCAACTGTAGCCTGGGGATCCTGATCTAGCTCTGTGAAGGTTATAGGAGGATCAGTGTGCTGGGGTTGGTGCGGCATTATGGAAGTGTGACTTAGTGTTTTGCTTTGGTGGTCTACCTTCCCCTTCCTCAGCTCTGGCTCCGGGAACTGGAAGCATCTCTCTCCAACAAGACTGTGGACTGCCATGCTGCCTGCTTAGAAGGACTTCAGAAGCATTACAGAGCAGTGTCTTTGCCAGACACCTGCCAGGGCAAGCTTTGCTCAGGATTGCTATCCAGTTGGCTGTATCCCACTCTGAAATGTGCTTTTAGTTAAGTGATTGATGTATTTGATTTTTGACTTTGCTTAACATTGGGTATTAACTCAATGTTCAGTTTGTCAGCTGTTAGTCAATGCTCTGGAGACAGAATTGACATGGATTTGGAGGGAGGTCCTCACAGTAAAGACTGCATCCCAATGCTTTAAACATTGGTTTTAGATGTCTATCCTTACCCAAGTACTTGAAATGGCGAGGGATGTGAGGTGGAAGGAAAGGCACCTCTTCTTCTTCCCCTGAAGGCTTTAAGCTTTCAAAACTTTCAAGTGATTTCAAGAATACTTTAAATTGATATAAAAAAATCCGCAAAAAAATACAGCCTCAGAGAGCAATGTACTCAAAGTCCAAAAATCATACTTATCAACTGAAGGCAAAAGGATATGTATAGCTTTGATTATTGTTTATGTATGTATTTATTTATTGATATCCACCCTCCAGCAAGGAAAACATGAGGAGAAAGTGAGGTGAATATATGAAGAGCCTAGAATTCACTGAAGGAAAAATTCTGTTCTCTTTTCCAAAGACTGGATACACAGAGGACATTCCGTGTGAGAGGTGGGGCACACACACCAAGAGTCAAGATCAAGAAGATTGGACCAAAGATGTGGTAGAAAACCTGAAACTGTAGTGCATAAGTGCTACAGATCAAAATAGGGTGGCTGGTCTCAGGATCATATAGCTTCAGAGATATTCTGGCCTCTAGGAGAAGCTCATAGCTCCTCTACTACTCCCTTCCCCAAATTTGACCCTGAAAGAAAACTGTTGATAAAGGATTAAGGTCAAGGCCATTTATTGTGCCACAATGCCAGAAGCTGGAACATCTTTTCCATCAAAAGGTCTCATGTAGCAGGAGTTTCCCTGGAGTCTTCTAGCATCTCTTGGAATTTTATTTCCTCTCTTCCTTCCTCAAGATAGATGAAGAAAGAAGGCCTGAAGCCGCACCTGTTTGGCAATTGCCCCGCTCTAAGAAAGCCCTGGAGTTGACCACTAGGCCAGCTAACAAGGGCAAATGCTAGCTATCTGGCATATCTTGACCTTGATGTGATTTTCCGTGGACTGACTTTACCTCTTCATAGCTGTGGGTCCAGGGGGAGAAGAAGAGAGGACTGCTTAGGGCTGCCTTAAGCCTTCACAGCGCTCCACATTGTCCAGTTTCATTCATTGGGAACTGGAGATGGAGACATGTTGGAGCTAAATGCTCATGAAATAAAACGTGTGTGTTTTCCTGTTCTTCTCTACATATCTTTTCTTGGGTTCCTTGAGGAGTGAGTTTGTAGGAGGGCAAGATTCAAGGATTTGAGATTCTGTATCTTGGCCAAACGTAATTTTCTCCATGTCTTCCTGTCTTATCATGATTTATGGCCCACAGAAGCTGAAGAGGCAGGACAAGGAGTCTGGACACAGGGCCAGGATGCCAGTAACTAGGAGAACCATAGAGATTAAGAAAAATTGTTCATTCATTCTCAATCATTCGAAAAAGGTATATGTTGGCGCTGTATAAAATGGAGTTGTAAGTTTACCTAAGATGAGATTCCTTTTGTCAAAGAGCTCACTATATAGCAGGGCAAATGGATTTACCAATGAATAATTGTTATCAGTGGGAGGAGTGCTGTATTGAAGAGAAGTGTTAGTAGCAAGTTGCAGCGATTAGGCAGAACTCCAAACTCTTTCTCCTTCCTAAAACCCCACCCTCAAACTCCTCTTCTTCCTGTGTTTCCCTCTTTATATCTTTGTAGTTTTTATTTTTAATATTTGTAAATATATAACACATTGCAATGGACATAGAGATTCTGCTGCTCAAAGCTTTTCTGCCTTGAAAAGCCAATGTGGGGGTGGTGGACTGAGAAGACCAATCTCTTCCTGGGCTCCATTTTCCTTTGGTCTCTCTTTTTTTTTTTTTCCTTCAGAGGCACTGGTAAGACACACAGCCAAGTGGTGGGTGTGGGCCCAAGAGGAAAAGAGAAAAGGACACAACAAGGGTCTTTAATGCCAACAAACGGCACATTCTCGATGCATCACGTGGTCTAGCCCACCTCACCAAGAGCAAGAGCAAGTACTGGCATCTGGGACCCAAGCCTCCAGCAGTACTAACAGTGCCTTTTCCTGGCCCCGTCCCTTGTGAACATCAAGGAGAATGGCTGTGACAGGAGAGGGGTGGGTGTTTCTCCATTAGTGACTCCAGCTCTCTAATGGAGCAGAGGTGACTAGAGGTAAGCCAGGGATGAGAGTTCCTGTGAGGTGTAGTGTGTGGAAAAGAATGGGTTTCTTTTCCTTTCCCCTCCAGAAAAGAAGTTGCCTGGTGTTTGGCATTTATGTCTTAAAAAAAAAAAAATTATGCTTGGGAAGTTGGGAGGATAATGACTAAAGACTGTGCAAAGATCACTAGAATCCCTTTATCCCTGCAGGTAAAAAGATGCAGGGCTTGGAGGCAGCCTAATGGTACAGTGGTTAAGTTCACACACTCTGCTTTGGCAGCCTGGGATTCGCAGGTTCAGATCCTGGGTGCAGAGCTATACACCACTCATCAACCCTTGCTCAGGCAGCATCCCACATGCAAAAAGAGAAGAAGATTGGCATGGATGTTAGCTCAGGGACAATCTTCCTCAAGCAACAAGAATCTTCCTCATGAAAAAAAAAAATAAGGCTCAATTTATAGGCATAAAGTTTCAATTAAGCAAGATGAATAAGCTCTAGATATCTGCAGTACAACATTGTACCAATAGTCAACAGTAATGTTCATACACTTAAAATTTTAAGTGGGTAGGTTGCATGCTAAGTGTTCTTACCACGATAAAATAAAATTAAAAATAAATAAATACATAAAGACAAAGAGGAAAAAAAAAAGGAAATGCAAGGTCCAGAGGTGAGTCAGCAATGCCTTCTTGGTATAGAGGCAGCGTGTCCTGGGTGAAAGCAGCTTTGGCAGTAGAGAACTGTTTGAATCCTAATTCTACCACTTATTGGCTGGAACAACTTGGGCAAGTGACTTAACTTCTCTAAGTCTCAGTTTCTCATCTGTTAGACAGAGTTATTTCTTTTCTAACAGAGCTATTACATGGACAAAGTGATATGCTATATATCTATACATATATAGCCCTTGTCACAGTTCCTGGCACTTAGAAAGATCTGAATAAATGATGCTTTTGCATTGTGGTTGAAGAATAGTCTTCTTGGGAATAGCAGGACATCAGCCAGTCTTCTGAAACTCTTAGCGTAGGTCAGAGGCAGGCTCTCTTCCTCTTGATGGTTCAGAACAGTGGATATTGGACTGGAAAAACAGAGTTCACTTCACATGCTTGCTTGGTGCTATTCTCAAGCCACTATTTTGGTTATTTAAAGCTGTATAACAGACTACTCCAAAATAGTGGCTTAAATGACATTTACTTATTTATTCATTATTCTGCAGTTTGACAGGACTTATCAGGATCAGCTCATCTCTGCTCCATGTAGCATTGGCTGGCATGTCTCATCTGGAGAGGATTTTCTTCTAAGATGGTTCACTCAGCCAAGATGGCTGGAGAGTTTATGCTAGCTATTGGTGGAGAGCTCAGCTGGGACTCTGAGGGAGGGCCTCAATCCTCCTCCACATGGTTAATTTGGGCTTCTCACAGCATAGTGGCTGTGTTTTGAGAAGGTATGTCCCCAAAGCAAGCTTTCCAAGAGGACAAGCCTCTCTTTACATCACATTTGCCAATGTCCCATCGGCCAAAGCCAGTCCCACGGCCAGGCTCTGATCAATGGTGCTTGGGGAGAATACGGCATGACAAAAGTTGTGGATGCTGGCATGCATGGTTCATTAGTGGCCACCAAAGTGAGGTTCACTAAAAAACTGAGAAGTAAGAATTTACAACCCAAATCCTGTGAGTTCAGAGCAGATTCTCTATGCACCAGCTTCTGTTCTTCATTGTAATAGATTCTTATGAATTATTCTTTGAATCAATGCACAGATGATCTTCAAATAGCCCTGGAAGGTGCCAAACAGACTTTGCTAATGTGCTGCTTCCCTCACGCTCCATTTTCCAAAATATAAACATTTTAGATTAATGTGCAAGGAGTCCAGGGCTGGGTGGATCAATGATTCAGGTCTAATATATGCAATTTTCTTGAGCCGGAGGTGAACCATCTAAAAATGTCCTCAGATCAGCTCACCTGCCCCTGTTCCTCCTGCATGAGTGAATTTTTTTTAAAAATTTTATTGACAAGGAATGAATTTTCTGAAGCCAGCAGCAGAACCATTGTATTTTACTGATAGGTACATATTAGTTGAACAAATGAATAAAAGACTTTATTTGCATGAGGAAAAAAAAATCCCTTTAGTGATTGAAACAACTTGCTCTTTTATAGCTTGTAATATTAATTAGCCTCTCCCTTTCTCTCTCTTTTTAAAAAGAGCAGGTTTTAATTGTTGTCTTTTCCTTATCCCTTGTTTTATGTCTGCAGTTTCCAAATTGATACAGGGCCTGCTAGTAAGATCTTAAAAATAGGCTTGCATTACTTTTCAGAAAGACAATTTTCAATTAATTATAAATGATTTCATTTCAAAACTCAGAAGCCTACTGTGAATCCCAAACCTAATACTTATCTTCTCTAATTGCATGGAGGGGAATGCAGAAATAAATTTGGTTGAATATGTAGTTGGCATGCTTGTATTAAGGTTACTGTTTTAGCCTATTTAGGCTTCCCAGGGAATGTACCAAAGTCTCCACGCCCACCAACAGCTTTTGAATTCTTTGGCATCAAATGATTTAGGGGTGGAACTGTGCAGATGACAAGTGGGGCACCCACAGGCAGACTGAAGGAAGGGAAGGATGGAGTAACTCTCCCTTGGGGTCCTCTCCAGATGTCTTTGTGTAGATCAAGTTGTTCCTGCAAATGTTCTGTGTTGGTAATTTCCGCTAGAGCTAGAGGCATGAAAACAGCCACAACATTCCCACACAATCAACATTTTGTTGCTTTCTCCTTTTCCTCCTTCTTCCTCCAGCTGAACCTTCTTCTTTGCCTCAGACCTACCTCAACACACATTACCCCATGGAATGAATGGGATTACTGATTAAGCCCCTAAGAAGTACCTTGGGACTGGGCAAGGCTATGTACGTGCAGTATCTCCCAACACTAGGAAGTAGATGTCATTCTTGCTCTTTTACAAATGTGGAAATCAAGATGTAGAAAGGTTACGTGATTTGTCTAAAGTCAAACAACTTGATCTTGATCCTGAGCTTAATTCTAAAGTCCACTTCTTCAATCATTAATTTATTGACTTTCATGGAAGTAAGAAGGACATTACTGGGATACAAAAGGCTAATTTCCCGGGGCTAGGTAACCTCTCTAGGGAAAGACAGGCTTTGGAGGCAGTAAAGCAGGGTCTTGAGAATATGTTTTGGAAGCAGCAGTTGCCGCATCTGTCTTTGGCTGTCTGTGTGACCTTGGGTAATTTATTTTGTTTCTCTAAGCTTCAGTTTTCTCATGTATAAAATGAGAACAATAATACCAGCCTCAGAGAGGTGCACAGTATAATGGTTAAGATTGTGACCTATTTGGCAATAAAAAGAAATGAAGTACTAATACACGTTACAACATGAGTGAACCTTAAAAACATGATACTAAGTGAAAGAAGCCAGTCATAAAAGACCATATTTGATCCCATATAGATTAAGTGTCCAGAAGAGGCAAATCGATAGAGACAGAAAGTAGATTGGTGGTTGCCTAGAGCTGAAGGGAATGAGGGTTGGGAGATGACGGCTAAAGCATACGGGGTTTCTTTTCGGGGTGATTAAAATGTTCTAAAATTGATTGTGGTGATGGTTGCACAACTCTACAAGTATACTAAAAACCATTGAATTGTACATTTCAAATGGGCAAATTGTATGGTATATGAATTATATCCCAATAAAGCTGTTATAAAAAAAAAGTATGGCCTGGGAGACAGAACCCTTGTCTAGGTTCACGTCAGACTTCTCCCAGTCAATACTCTTGTGATGGTGACCCCATTAAATAACTGTAGGCCTTGACTTCCTCGTTAGTAAGACTGGGATCATAGTAATTACTCCATGGGGCTGTTGAGAGGACTTAATGCATTAAGGTACATAAAGAGTGTGAAATAGTGCCTGGCACCCGTAAGCTCTTAATAGATGTCATTACTCCTGTTATCATTGTCTTATTCTATCTTGTAATTTACTTTTTACTGAGGTATAATTTACATACAATATTATATTGTCTTGTTCTTACTATCGTTCTTGAATGAGTGCAGCATCTGACCTATGAGAAATGCTTAATAAATGGCACCTACTGACAATAGAAACTGGGGTTGTTAGGACTTCACTATTTATGGGAATTATTTGAGTTTCAGAAATTCGATAGTGCTTTTGATAAGTCAGGCTTAATGGACCTAAAGAGCATACTGCTCATCCTGCCTGAGAGGCCTTGAGCTTTGGGTTCTAGTCCTTCTCTCTGGGCTCCATGCCCTCAATCATTCGCCAGTATTTTGCTGTCATCATCAGGAAAGTCCCAGTGGTGATCTCCTGCTCTCACCCGTGGGGGCTTTGTGCAGGGTGGGACTTCCCACTCCCAGGCTGGGCAGGAGGGTGCTCTCGCTGCCCATGAAGCTCTCTCAGGAAAGAGATGCTGCAACCTGCCTCCCACCATCTCAGTATTTGAATTCCTCATTGCTGACTTGCACACACTTGCAATCTGTTCCTTTTTCTGGCTTAACTTCAGGAAAACTTTAAGCCAACATTTTGCCGAAGAATGATAATCGACTCAGTTCAGGCTACGATAGCGCTTATCCGTCTGTTTCCTTCAGATGAACTGTGCTCTGTTTTATTCTTAAACGGCTAGCATTGTTTCTCAAATCCTATCAGGAGCAGACGGTGATAGAAACCTTAACTTAATGAAAACATAAACAAACTTAGGAATCTCAACTATATAATACTTGGAAGTCAAAATGATGTAAGTGGGGCTGTTTTTAAATTCCCAACATGAAGTTTATCCAAACCTACATAGACCAAAGATAGTTTAAAGAGGAGGGGAAAAGGTGAGGATTAGATTAACGAACCCAGTTTTTCTACTGTGCTCGTGCAACTTTTGGGAGACTTGAATATCGAAGTCAAGAGAGGAAATGCATGTCCTCAGCTACGTGAGAGCAGAAAGATGGAGAAGCACTGGAAGCGTATATCATTGGCAATGCTGATCACTTACCCCGTTATTTTCCAGGGAGAGAAGTTGAGTGCTGCACACAGGATTGACACAGCTGGGCCTTTACTGGACTGCATCTTTTATTTTTTTAAAGGGGCCAGTCCGTGTGAAAGGCTCCGTTCCTCACATGGCAGCTCTGAATCATCTCTGGAGCCAGATCCGTCAGGGAACGCCAAGAGCCTGATACAGGCTGATGTATTGCCTTGGCCAAGAAATCTGGGAAAGCAGCATTGTGATAAAGTTGCTTCTTATTTGACTGCCTTTCTTTTAAAATAGAAACTTCTGTTACTCACAGGAAGGTGCCAGAGGCTGTTTGCATCTCCTTGTTCTGTGCAAAAGTGCTGGATTTTTAAGCAGACTATTTTTATCATCCTTTTCCACCATTACCAGGACTTCAGATTGTTGGTTTGAGGACATTGGAGTAACGTCCTCTGACTATGAACTTTCGCAGTGGGCTGGGAGACTGGGGGCAAAGGGATGAACCATGTGGTTTGCTTGGCTTCTATCCTATTTGGACACTGGAGGAGAAAGTCACATTTACAGTGAAAATTAGAGTAGCTGAAGGTACAGCAACTGCTGGAACCAGATTATTCCCTGAAAATGCCTCTATTTCAGACACTTGTACTGAGTTCTTACTAAGGGCCAGGTACTGTGCTTGGGACTTGGGAAACTAAAAATAATCAGACATGGTCTCTGAGTTCCAATGAGGATCAAGTGAGGAGGCTGTAAAGGAGAGAGTCTTGTAACCAATAATGGCAGTGAAAGTATTATAGTTCTTACGCTAGCATTATGTAAAGGTTATGGTTTGGCTGCTAAGTAAAGGATGGTCACTTCTTCCTAGGGGTTGTCAGGAAGTCTGTATATTGAAAGTGACACTTCAGAGCTTTAAAGAGGAATAGATGTTTACCAGTGGATAGGCATGGAGGACATTTTGCTCCATTGATTCATCCCAATAAGACATCAGGGAATATTTGTAATGCAGCAAGGATTCTCCACAATAAACAACAGCAAGGATAGTGGTTGACATATTGGATCCCTGACATATTGGATAGAAATTGAAGAGAGACACTAGGGTTTGTACATGGCAACAAGATAGGACCATGGCACTACTGACATTTTGGACTAGATCATTTCTTTATGGAGGAGCTGTCCTGTGCATTGTAGGATGTTTAGCAGTAACACGGGCTTCTACACACTATATACCAGTAGTACCCCACCTCTACCAGTTTTGAGAATCCAAAATGTCTCCAGACATTGCCAAATGTCCCCAAGGGTAAAAATTACCCTCAATTGAGAAACACCAAGCTAGAATGACAAGTGGAACGATTCTGGAGCTGAAGAATGGCAAGGGTGGTTATCAGAACTTTAAACTATCAGACTCTTGAGCCAGCCCTGATGGCTCCATGGTTAAAGATCAGCACCCTCACCACTTCGGCAGCCTGGTTTCATTTGCTGGGCACAGAACAACACCACCCATCTGTCAGTTGCCATGCTATGGCAGTGGCTCACTTAGAAGAACTAGAAGGACTTACAACTAGGAAATACAACCATGCACTGGGGCTTTGGGGGGGGAGGGGGAAGAGGAAGATTGGCAGCAGATGTTAGCTCATGGTGAATCTTTCCCTGCAGAAAAAAGAAAGAAAATAGAAATATCAGACTCTTACAGGCCAACATGAGGTTGCTTGGGAGAATTTTTGATTATTATTATATAAATAACTCCCAGAAGCTACTCACCTGGAGACTTGCTGCTCACCTGGAGAGCAACGTAGGTGCTATATGAGAAACAGCTTGATGATACATTAACTCCTGTAATTCAGAACATCTGTCCAAATGACTCTCCAGTTGGAACTCAGTTGAAACCACTGTTGGTTTCTTCAGTCTGCAGAGTCCTCATACCTAGAGTAGGTCTCTCCCAACTAGCAACCAAACCAGCTTTGCATTGCATTCCACATCAACCTCTGAAAGACACCAGGCCTTCTTTGTGAGATGACCCCAGAGTCTCACCAAAAGAATTTCATTTTTAAGTCAGACCATACAAATATACTCACCAAATGTGTCTAGATTCATCTGGCCATTTATGCATGATTTGATAACATACAAAAAGCAGTTCCATTTTATTATACAAATGTGTTAAGGTCTATTTGAAGCATTGAAATAAAGGCACATTTTTAGAGCCAAACCATTACAAGGCACACAAATATGAGGACACACAGTCCCTGTTATGCAAGAGCTCATGGAATAACAATTAGAATTCATGATGATCTTGACAAGTGAATTAACCTCTCTGTGTCTCAATTTTTTCTTTGTAAAATGAAGTAATATACACACATATCTTCTTACAGTGTTGGTGATGCTTGAAAGCAGATCATCCAAGTAAACCATCAGCACAGTACCTGGCATTCAGTAAGTATACATGACTTTATGCACATTAAGTGCAATTTATTTTCACCAATATTTTAAATGCCATCATAATATGCCTGGATGCTATGAGAGCATTGAGATGGGATCCCTAATTGAGAATGGGCAGTGGGAGTCAAGAAAGGCTCCTGGTAGTGGGAGAGACTCTATAGGAGTCCTGGAGGATGAGTTTAGAAGCTGGGGGAATCGAGCGGGACAAGGAGGGGTTTCAAGCTTGCTGTACCCTCCACTGGGACGGCCTACCACAGATCTCTGAAAGACTCACCGCCTTCCTCCAGCAAGATTTTGCTCAAATTTGGCTTCTTTCTCTTTGAGGCCTTTCATCCACATCCTACTTAAGATTGAACTTCTCATTCCTTCACACTCTATCTCCTTTCTTGCTTTAGTTTTCTCCTTGGCACTGATATTTTACTTAGAGATTTGGTCTATCATTTGCCAGAAGGTAGGCTCCGTGAGGATAGACTTTCTCTTACTTTTGCTCACAGCTATATAACCACTATCTAGATTCTAGAACAATGTCTGGCACAGAGCTGGAGTTCAATAAATATTTGTTAAATAAATGAATTCCGGGCATGTGGGCCAAAGCATAGATGTGAAAGAGAACATCTGCTTAGGGAAATGAAAGTAATTTGATATGACTTAAGTGCAGAGTGTATGCTTTGAGGAAATAAGAAATTAGGCTGGAGAAATAAGCAGGGACTTGATCATAGAAGGCCTTCTTTGATCTCGGCCTTTATCTTGAGGAACTCTTAGAAGATTTCAAGGAACTGGTCATACTTTCTTTCTATGAAGCTCACTCTAGCAACCACATGAGAAATCCAAAGGAGAGGAAGCAGATTAAGGATGAAGAGGGAAGTCACTTGACTTTTGTCTGTTAAGGTGAAAAGGATGAGGGCCTGAACTGACATGGATGATATGAGTGAAGAGAGATCTTTGCAATGAGGAGGTCGAAGTGGCAAGATGCGATGATCAATTGGATAAGGAGGGTAAATGGAAAGCGAACAATTCAAGATTATTTCAAGATTTTGGACTTGGGCATTCTGGCAGCCAAAAAGTGGATATGTGCCCAAGGCATGTGCAAATACAATGCACCTCCAGAATGTTCCAGGACCCCTGAGCCAGCAGCAGTGCTCACAGAGTAGCAGAGATGGCCGTGATGATGAGATGTTTCTGACTGTTTTCCTTTGTGCTTTCTTGCTCTCTGGCTCTGCCTTTGTCTTGGTTTGAGTTAGTCCAAGAAGCAGACGCTGAGCCTAGGGTTTGAGTGTAGGTAGTCTGTTAGGGAGATGATCCCTGAAAATTCTGGTAGAGGAAGGGGAACATCGAACAGGGAAGAGAAAGAAGTCAAGAAAAAATGTGTTACTGAGCAGATTGCCACTGTGAGCAACTGGGGCTCAGTTCAACGGTACCCTCTGGGAGATCTGGTAGCAAGTGATTCTCAAAATCTGGTCCTGGTGGCAGCAGCAGCAGCAGCATTGCCTGTGGACATGTTAAAAATGCAGGTTCACAGGCTCCACTCTGACCTACTGAATTAGGTTTCTGGGGATGGCATCTGTTAAACTAGTTTAACAAATTCTCCAGGTGATTCTTACACATATAAAACTTTTAGAACCATGCGTATAGAGTATGCCTTAGAGTTAGCCCAAAATGGACAACAAAAATTTGGGCATATTTTTCTACTGACTCTTATTTCTTTGGGCCATGAAATATAAAAGGAAAGAGTAAATGGGAAAGGGATGGCTATACTGTAGCCTTGAGTGAATTGGCTTGGCATTTTTAGGTACATCATAATTCTGTGTGACGCAGTACTGTCCACGACTACACCTAATTTGACCTTCAAGGTAATGTTTTCAAAGCACTGTGGGAAAATTTGAAATTGGTCTTATTCTATTTTTTCCCTTGCTGGGGTCCTACTTTACCCGTTGTCACATATATCTTCTCACACTGAGACCTTTTTTCCTTGTGCTTGACCTGTGGTGAGTTGGGCTTCATTTATAAGGAATCATGGAAAAAAGGAAGGAAAAAAGAGAACAGGCACAGGTGCATATTAAATTTGGCATACTTGAACCTAGCTGAATGACAAAGACCTGCTGTCTCTTGATGTGATGTTTTAAGTTAACTTGGTTATATTTCTAAAAAATTTCAGGAAACTTGGTAGACTCAGAGGTCTTTGAAATGAAGACGCAGGCTGTTGCCTAAATTCTAACCTAGGCACTGGTGTGGGAAGAGTGGTGTTTAGTCTTTGGCTCTTCCTTTTCTGATCTACTCACTGAATTTCCATAAAGGATCTGAACTGTAGGATTTGATACGTGTCCTCTGGCTCCTTGCATAGAGATTCCACTTGGTTAAGAGGGTGAGCGAGAACCTTAACACTACAGATTGGCAAATGGCACTCGTGGGAGAAAAACTTAATACCCAGAAGTAAATAACACACATCCAAGAAAGTACTTCTCTACTCTCTCTTAGTAAGGTTTCTTACATCCCAAAGTGCTGTATGCTTTTGCAGATGAATTTTGGAATTGGGAGAGGGAAGGAAATGCCAACTACTGGGGTGGCCTGGAAAAGTCATAGGCATTCTTCCTCCACATCCTAATCCCATCATTTTAATTGAAAGGAAATCTTCCATTATTCTTTGAGGACTCAAAGCCAGGCTTTCCTTGGTGACAGTTAACAGTAGTTAATTCTAGTGGTAACCAGATCTCACTTTTTCAGTCTCTTCTTTTCTCAATTTTCGCTCTCCCTAGGGGATCTCCTCACTCATGGGGCTTTAAATACTATCTATACATTGATAAATTCCAAATTTACATCTTGGTCTCAGTCATCTTCTTTTCTGCTGCAGACTCAGATAGCCACATGACTGCTGACAGCTCCTGTGGATAGCTCCTAAAACTCAACTTTTCTGGAAGAGGGTTCCTGATCCTCCTCTAGAGTCCTGAATGTGCTTTCTGCAGGTTTTCCATTTCAGAAAAGCACACCTCCATCCACACAGTTGCTCAAGGCAGAAATGTGCAAATCATCTTTCTCAGTTTCCTTTCCCTCATCTTCTGCATCTCTTCAATCACTTAGGGTTGTTGATTCTTCCTCCCAAAGGTATCTTGAAGCCATCCACTTTTCTCCGTGTCTGTTGCTGCCACAATAGGCTAAGCAGTGGCCTCTGAACTGGTCTCTCAGCAGCCCCTCTGTAATCCATTCATTACATGGTAGCCAGGGTGAACTTTAAAAACACAGATCTGATCATGTCCCTTGCCTGCTTAAATTTCTTCACTGATTTTTCCCTTCAATTCTCCACTGCTTTTAGGATAAAATTCTAAAGATCTGGAAGGTTCTCTATGATACAGCTCTCCAGCCTTATTTTCTACTTCTCTCTCACTCAAATTCTTTCCTGATTCAAGGTCTTTATTTCATCTGCTCTCAATTTGGGTAATTCATATCTTACTCTAAGTGCAACTTTTCCAAAGGTGGCCTTCCTTAATTCTACTGACCAGGTTAAAATTGTCCTGCTCATCATTACTGCTTACTCAACTTTTCTTTCACAGCATGTATCAAAAGTGCAGTCATAAATTATCCATACGATTATTTATTTACTATCTATTGCCCACACTAGGCTAAGTTCCCCAAAATAGAGACCATATCTGTTTTGTTTACTGCTGAATGCATAGGATATTTTACAGAGTTAGACATTAAGTGAGTACTCAAATATCTGTTGGATGAATATGTGAATGAAAGGATGAATTATATTGGCGATAATTAAATCCCAGCATGTTAAAGGTGGCAAGAGAATTGGAATGTCCAGGAAGACTCAGGGGAGAGCAATGGTGTGATGAGCCAGTACGAGAGATGTGGAATGTGGAGGTAGCGAGACTGAGACTCTTCCATCATCTACTCTGGGTACTAAATTATAGAGAAGACACCTAAGGATCACCAGCCAAATAGTCTACTTACTGATGATGAGCAAGAGTCAGTCATCTCCTGTAATTCAGAGCTCCTGGTATCCTTGTTAGAGAAGCTTACCTACCTAGAACCTTGGGCTTGATTCACATACCCAGTGACTGGTACAACATGGAGGTGGAGGTGGAGAAGGATACAAATATAGAGATGGAGATGGAGATGAAGATAGAGAGGGAGAGAAAGAGATAAGGAGAGATGGAGAGATCCTAAATAGTAGGAAGGGTCTTTTCATACTGAGACAAGAAGGAGAGAAGAAAAGAAAACCCTTTCGGCCTGAAAGCCCAAATGTCTAAGGGAGCAAGAGGCCACCTTGAAGGAGCTCAATGAATGACAACTGACTGATTAGCCTGGCTACTCCCTCTGTCCTGGGGATAGAGTAAACCAGTAGTTGATAGAATAAGGGGACTAAGCGCTCGTTCTTATATGCCATACTTATTGAAAGGAAACAAAAGCCCCTCTTTTTTTTTTTTACTTTTAAAAATTATTTATTTATTTATTTATTGTGGTAACATTGGTTTATAACATTATATAAATTTCGGGTTTACATGAGTTTATTTTGATTACTGTGTAGATTACATCATGTTCACCACCCAGAGACTAATTACCATCCATCACCACACACATGTGACTAATCACCCTTTTCACCCTCCTCCCTCTCCCTTCCTCTCTGGTAACCACCAATCCAATCTCTGTCTCTATGTGTTTGTTTGTTGTAGTTTTTATCTTCTACTTATGAGTGAGATCATACGGTATTTGACTTTCTCCCTCTGACTTATTTCGCTTAGCATAATACCCTCAAGTTCCATCCATGTTGTCACAAATGACTGGATTTCATCATTCCTTGTGGCTGAGTAGTATTCCATTGTGTATATATACCACATCTTCTTTATCCATTCGTCCCTTGATGGGCAGCTAGGATGCTTGTAAGTCTTGGCTATTGTGAATAATGCTGTGATGAACATAGAGGTGCATGTATCTTTATGCATTCTTGTTTTCATGTTCTTTGGATAAATACCCAGCAGTGGTATAGCTGGATCATATGGTAGATCTATGCTTAATTTTTTCAGGAATTTCCATACTGCTTTCCATAGTGGCTGCAGCAGTTTGCACTCCCACCAACAGTGTATGAGGGTTACCTTCTCTCCTCATCCTCTTCAGCACTTATTGTTTCCTGTCTTGTTAATTATGGCCATTCTGACAGGAATGAGGTGATATCTCATTGTAGTTTTGACTTGCATTTCTCTGATAGATATTGATATTGAACATGTTTTCACATGCCTGTTGGCCATCTGTATATCGTCTTTGGAGAAAGGTCTGTTCAGATCTATTGCCCCTTTTTAATTGGGCTGTTAGTTTTTTGTTGTTGAGGTGTATGAGTTCTTTGTGTATTTTGGATATTAACCCCATATCTGATACATGTTTGTAAATATCTTCTCCAAATTGTTAGGTTGTCTTTTTGTTTTCTTGATGATTTCCTTTGCTGAGAAGAATTTTTAGTTTGATGTAGTCCCATTTGTTTATTTTTTCTATTGTTTCCCTTGCTTAGTCAGACATGCTACTTGAAAATAAGCTACTAAGACCGATGTCAAAGAGCATACTGCCTATGTTTCCTTCTAGAAGGTTAGTGGTTCCAGGTCTTACATTCAAGACTTTAATCCATTTTGAGATATTTTGTGTATGGTGAAGGATAATGGTCTGCTTTCATTCTTTTGCACGTGGCTATCCAGTTTTCCCAGCACCATTTATTGAGGAAACTTTCCTTTCTCCATTGTATGTTCTTGGCTCCATTGTCAAAAGTTAGCTGTCCATAGTTGTGTGGGATTATTTCTGCGCTCTCAGTTCTGTTCCATCGATCTGTGTATCTGTTTTTGTGCCAGTACTATGCTATTTTGGTTACTATAGCTCAGTAGTATATTTTGAAATCAGAGAGTGTGATACCTCCAGCTATGTTCTTTTTTCTCAGGATTCCTTTGGTTATTCGGGGTCTTTTGTTGTTCAATATAAATTTTAGAGTTCTTTGTTCTATTTCTGTGAAAAATATTATTGAAACTTTGATAGGGATTGCTTTGAATCTGTAGATTGCTTTAGGAAGTATTGATGTTTTAACCATGTTAAGTCTTCCAATCAAAGAGCATGGAATATCTTTCCGTTTCTTTGTGTCTTCTTCAATTTCTTTCAACATTTTATAGTTTTCAGTGTATAGATCTTTCAGCTCTTTGGTTAATTTTATTCCTACATATTTTATTCTTTTTGTTGCAATTGTAAATGGGATTATATTCTTAATTTCTCTTTCTGCTACTTCATTGTTAGTGTATAGAAATACAACTGATTTTTGTACATTGATTTTGTGTCCTGCAACTTGACTGTATTCATTTATTATTTCTAAAAGTTTTTAGTGGATTCTTTAGGGTATTCTATATGTAAAATCATGTCATCTGCAAATAGTGACAGTTTCACTTCTCCTTTTCTAATTGAGATCCCTTTTATTTCTCATAAAAGATGTCTCCTGAAACCCAGCAATGTGCTTCCCTCTCATCACTGGTTGCAAATGATCTAGGGTTAAGCCCTGTTTGGGCAACATATGTCCTTCTGTTGTGGCAAGGTTGCCGTTGCTGCAGGTGCCAAGGGAGGCTAGGCTGTCCCCCTGGTCAGCTGGTTGCAATGCTCAGCTGTGTGGCTGCTATGGACCCTTCGGTCACTCTATTGGGTTTGGGGAGCCCCAGCGCAGTTGGCTGCAAGGACTAATAGAACATTCCTGTTGCAGTTTTTTTGTTCAGTTGGTAGGCCTCCAGCGTGGCTGGTCACTAGGCTCAGGGACTTGCAATTGCTGTAGGCTTTGGGCCTGTTATGTTGTTGTCAGCTCTCTCTGGATTGCAGCTGAGTGGTGCTGGGCCCAGGAATAGGAGCACCCAATTGTTCAGGCTTTGGAAGGTGGGGCTGATCTCCTATGTTGCTGTTTGGGAAGGACAGATCTTCTGCTGCCAATAAGCTCCACTACCCACAGGGACACACACAACATCAACACAGTCCTGCCCTGTGTGTGTGCCCTGATCCACTGAAGCATATCCAGTAACCCCACTTCAGAGGTCCCCACACACTCCACCAATTCCCCACCCACTCCACCTGCCTCTCACACACACCCTGCCCCACAGAGGTGGACCCACTCGC
The DNA here is from genome assembly GCF_021613505.1 of Equus quagga. Lineage (NCBI taxonomy): Eukaryota > Metazoa > Chordata > Mammalia > Perissodactyla > Equidae > Equus > Equus quagga. Next base: position 22,587,219 of record NC_060282.1, read on the forward strand.
CTGCCTGCAGAGGATCCAGGCACCCAGTCAATGCAAGCTGAGAAGTTTGCTGTTGAGTGGGGCCAGTCCCTAGGACCAGCTGCCTGCCCTGGATGAGCTTGATTAAATTGGTACTCTAGTGGGTGGGGTAGACCCTGGGCTAACAGGCCAGGAGAAGAACTCCAATGGCGTCTGCCAGTGTCTGTGTCAGCACACCTGTACCAGGTCACTACAATGGCTGCTGCCAATGTCTCAGTCCCTGGAGAGGTGTCACCTCTCACCAAGATGCACCCAGAGCCTATCAGGTGAGTCTCTTTTCACCAAAGGACTGTGTATCTTTCTTTCTGGTGATTTTAGGTTGCTTTCCAAAGTGGGTGAATCTGTGAATTCATGGGCTTTTTAAGAGCTGGCTTTTTTCTGCTTATGTCTGCTGCTTGTCTATGCTTGTATAAGGGTATTCCCCATTGTAACTAATAGGCAGCAAAACCAGCTATTACCAGACTTGTCTCAGTTTTGCTGAGTCTGAAGCATGCTTATAGTGGTAATGCTTCCCTGTTCAGGTCCTCTGCTCCTCCAAGGAAGGCTGCATACCTTAGGATTGCTCCCAGCCCACCATGAAGCTCTGTGGCTCTTGAAGGATGGCTTTTTCCTCTCTAGAAAGGAATTTCTGCCTCTTCCACCTGAGTCAGGACTGTCCCTTATTGTGGGGGTTCTTTTTATCCAGTTTTCAGTTCTCTCTCAGAGGTAATTTTTCCAAGACTAGTGGTAACTTGGTTATGTTCATGAGAGGAGGTGAGTTCAGAGTCCACCTACACCGCTGTCTTGGCACCAACCCTCAGTCCCCTCTTCTAGTCAGAAGAAGAAATAAGGTGTCTCCCCTTGTGACCAGGAGGTTGAATATTATCACATGCCCTATTAGCACCTATGGGGAGGATCCTAAGAATTTCCTTTTGTCTATTAGTAGTGTGATTTCCTATTGTACCTTGTATCTACATTCTTTATATCCCTTATCTTGTTAGATAGTTATTATCTATTTATGCATCAATGTTTCCCAATAGTCTTTGAGCTTTTTGGAGGAAAAAACATACTTTTTCATTGTTGTAACTCCTAGGTCTGTGCAGATTTTGGTACATTTTTAAATACTCATAATATTTGTTAAACAAGTGTGCATGTTGAGCTGGCCTAGTGGCATAGCAGTTAAATTCATGCACTCTGCTTTGGTGGCCCAGGATTCACCAGTTCAGATCCTGGGTGCAGACCTATGCACTGCTTGACAAGCCATGCTGTGGTAGCATATAAAGTAGAGGAAGATGGGCATGGATCTTAGCTCAGGGCCAGTCTTTCTCAGAAAACAGAGGAGGATTGGTGGCAGATGTTAGCTCAGGTCTAATCTTCCTCAAAAAAAAAAAAAAAAAAAGGAATGTGCATGTAAAAGAAAAAGTTATCAGGATCTGAAGATGCTGAGATACTATTTGCTATGTTCCAGCTTTCAGGAGGCTCCCTGGCCCTGCTGGTGCTTGTGTAGTTTCCATACTGCTTTGAATCACTAAAGTTAGTCCAATATCATTACAATTCCATAATTCTCAAAATAATGCATGAGTATGTATTTTAATATCTTTCTTTCCTACATAATCCAAGGAGAGACAATAGGCAATTATGATTCTAGACATGCAGAGTATTCATAGATTTGCAGGACCATCCTAAGTTTACAAAAAAATCTGTGGGAGTTGTTGAATTATTTACACATAATGAACCAAAGTGACTAACCTCCTCATGTGTGTCTGAATGAGAGTATTCTTTTTATTTTTTAACCAAGGTTTTGTGTGTTTGAGTGTTGAGAGACACTTTGAAACAGAATAACTGGTACCCTGATTTTAATGAGGACCCAGATATAATGAGATCATAGAATTGACATGAACTTGGTGCTCCACAGCTAATTTAGTCCAGGAATTTCTATGCTACATAACAAGACAAAGAGCTTAAGCTCCGCTGAGGTCTCTCTCTCTCTCTAATGATGAGTTTACCAAAACACAAAGATGTATGACGCAACTTCTCATGTCTTAAAATAAGAACTATGTTTTTCTCTTTGCTATATGATCAGGGAAACGTGTCAGTTCCGAAGACATGACCAAATAGTGTGAAAGCAGGAGTGAAAATGTAAACATTTTATGCATAATACTTCTTGAAGTCACCAGCAGACTATTAAGAGATTTGAGACCAAACATTACAGTAAGATTCCTAATAGGGGAAGCTTAGTTGTTATGAAAGTCACATCTGTATGTTTGGAAATCGGAGAATTGTTGCATATAGAGCAAAGAGAGAAAAAAAAGACACATTGAGGTACTTAAAAAATGGCTATAAGTCTTAGGAACTTTCTGAAGACTGTTGTTTTAATATAACTTTTGAAATAAAATGAAATAGAATTGCTAAGACACCACGACTCTGACGTATATGAGCTTGGCATCCATACTTCTGTGTGTAGGGTGAGGGATGGAGGTCTTAGGGAGCTGGAAAGAAATTCAGAATGTCTGGGCATATCTATGAAGTAGTGGAGGCAATAGCTTTCAGCCGTCTATTTATCTGAGGTGATTTATGTGAGATTAAGGAGTTTCTCTTAAAAAGAGATTGATGCCTTGGTCTATGAAAGGGAAGAGGGTTGGAGGACATAAGGAGATCACCAGAGTCTTTGAACCCGGACTCAAGGATTATATTGGTGCCCTGTGGTGGGATGGGGTGGGGGTGGGGGGTGGAGGAGCTACTGCTAGAATTTGGAGCATCCATTTCTACTAGTGAGGCTTGAGAAGACAGTAGTCTCATTTGGGGGAAATATGGGACAATATATGATGGAGTTTGTAAAGAAGGGATATCTCCCTCCTTCTGAGGGACACTGCTTTTGCATTATAAATATTTGCTTATGGATCACGATTAACTCTTGGCATGGATATCAGTGTTGACATGACCCTGGACCACTTGTTTAAGTTGGAGAAAGGAGGAATTGAGTAGAGACCTGATAGTCTTGAAACTCTATGACAAATGACTGGCCTTGAGTGAAAACTCAATCCCTGGACCAAAACTGTATGGACCTGTATCCACACTAAGCATGTCACCATGGCTCACAGTTTTCTTCATGGAAACTCTTAGTGTGTTTCATGAAACTCCAGCGTTCAGCTGGAAAACCACCACAATCAATGTAATTTAGGATGGCCATTGCTGGTGATGCTGGAAGGAAAGTATTAATCATCAAAGCTCCCCAAATGTTCTACACAGATCGACTGCTTCACACTATTGAGAAGGACCTCAGCATTCTTCAGCCCTGATCCTCCTTCAATATCCTCTCCAAATAGGAGGATGTTGATGTGAAGATTAAAGAAGAGGATAGTTAATGGGCAACAGTGCTGGGCACGCAGTCTCATTCTTCCATGGAATTCCTTTTCCTCCAACATGCGATGGTCATCAAAGTCTAAATTATCTAGTCATTAATACTGAGGACATAGGATGATAAGAAAAAAAAATGGATTTAGGGGAATGGGCACTTGATAAGGACGAAATAATGCAGGAAGAGAAAGGATAGGAAGGATCACAAATTTCACTGACATTACAAGCTTGTACAGGGTAAGCCTTTCTCACAACCATCCTCTGTTTTCAGTGTGTTACATCCATTTTGTTGTTCGCACCTAAAAATGCAATTTTGTTTTCTCTAACTTGATGAATTCAGAGTAAAAGTATTCCCGAGAAACTTGAAACTTATATATTACAACACAGTGTGGATTTCATAACATGATCAATTCTGGGTGTGCGCTGGCCGTGACACAGGACCTTTCATCCAAGCATGACAAGGTGCTTTATACCAAGTCTATATTCTTCTCCACCTTTTGCAATTAATGTAGAGATAGGTAGAGAGATGGCTGGCTGGCTAGAAAACAGAGGCAGAGCCAGAAATAGAACCTAGAAGTCTAACTTCTTTTTTTCACACTCTTTCTAAAATTATGGGACTGTTTCCTTCTTCCTCCTCCTTGTCCCATTCCTCTTCCCACCTGTGACTGTTGTTCACACCAGTGCTTCACGGAAATGACTTCCCTGAAAGTACAAAAGATAGAATTGTGAAAGGAAAGTCCTGAATTTTCAACAGTCTATCTTCTTGGAATGCCAGAGTAGGATATTTCTCATCATTTAGAGAGATGTTCAGAACTCATGAAAATTTTACCAAGAGGTTTATACTCATATCTAAACCAGATATCATTGGACTTTGTTTCCTTATGTTAAAACTTGGTGTCGTGACCTGTAAAAATAGGGGTAAAGTTACTTTCATGGTATGGTTTCATGAGGATTAAATGAGATAATTTACAAAAACGCTTAGCTACTTTTTATTTTACAGCTGTAGACTAAAGAAAAAAAGGTGGCATCTTGCAACCTTCAATTTAACACAATTCAAATAATTTCAGTTTCATAAATATTTGATGTGAAGAAGTGCCTTCTATTCATGGCAAGAGGAGGTGATAACTGACTTGTATCAAACTTTGATTCTGTGTGGGTGATTATGGGAACTACTGTGAAGGAAGACAATATACCACCGACAGTGTTGGTATCATCTTTATTGGACATTTCCTTAACATGGTGACTCAGAATATGAATTCTAGAACTAAAACTGCCTTAGGTCAAATCCTGCTGCCAGCTCTTTCAGGCTGTGTGACTGGCAAGTTTCTTAATCCCTCTGTTACAATTTTTTCATCGTAGCACCCATTTCATAGAGTTGTTGTAGGCATTTAAAAAGTTCAATTCATATAAGACATTCAGTCGTGTCTGGCTTGGTGTTAAGTGTTCATTTATTGTTAATTCATATCCTTATTTGTTACAGCTTGACCAGACAGGTTGTACTGTCACCTGCAGGATTTGGTTGGCTATCCATCACAGCCTCACAGGAGGAAGTACCTTGGTGGATCACTGTATTCTAGAATCTAGTCCTCCATTTACATATGCAGACTCACAGTTTTGTAAATGCACTGGAACTTTTCAATCTGAGGGCCAATTTATGAATTTGCCACAATCAATATAATCACTGTGTATTATAGTGGTTAAAAGTCTGGGCTCCAGAGATGCATTGTATCCTTGCTTTGGCTCAGACATAGTGGCCTATTCTTGGGCAAGTTACTTACCCCATCTGTGCTTTAGTTTCTTCTCCTGTAAGATTAGGGCAGTATGAGTACCACCTTTTAAGGAATGTGATGATGATTACATGCTATAATTCATGGAAAGCACTTAGTACATGGGGAAGAAACTATTAGGACCTGTCAACTTCTAGGTTCTCCTTTCTGAGCTCTCAGACAGACATTTCTCAGCTTCCTTTGCAGTTAGATGTAACCATATGTCTGAGTTCTGGCCACTGGAATGTGAACACAAGTGATGTGCATCTATTCCAGGCAGGGTCAACAAACCTCCCATGTGCAATCCTTGCTCTCTTTATCTATCCATCAATTGAATTAATAAGTCACTGAGGACTTGGGGGACAATGATGCCAATGATATGAGAGGCCCAGGTTTCTGATTGAAAGTGTGGATTAAAAATTCTCTGTTCTTTCCTAGCAACAACCCACACAAGACAATAAATGAGGGAGAAATTTTTAAACTTTTATTGGGTTAATCCACTGAGATTTAGGGTTTTTGAAACTGTTTTTAGCCTATCTTGAATAATGTAACACTGTAGCTAGCTGGTCAAAATGATCAACAAATGTTAGCTAACAACCATTGTGAACAATCAGACCACGATGCTCATGGTCGCATTCTTTCTCCGGATGCAGCTCCGCAGGGGAAATTAAATAAGGCCTCTGTACATTTCTCAAAACGTTTATGAGCAAAGGAATCAGAAAAAAGGGAGATGTTTAGACCCAAAAGCAATGTCGTCTAGGCAACATGATACAGACAAACTCCACTTGTCCCTAAAAAATGAACTCCTGTCTATTGACCATAATACTTCTGCTTTCTGATCCAAAGTCAAGACAGGGCTAGCTTAACGCTGTTACGTTTGTTCCCTTTGGGATAGCCTTTTATAGATACCATGCTCATCATCCTAATTGTGCTTGTACATCCCATTTTCAAACAAGACTCAATGAAGTTGATGAGGTATGAGCTCTGCCCGAGTTCCAGGAATCATTTTTTTTTTTTTTTACTAAGTTGGCTCACTCTGATGTGCCAAATTGGTACTATGTGTGTGCAGGTTGAAATACGCTAGTATAACTTGTACTTCCTTGAGACTATTCCCCAGTCATCTTGATTGGAATTTTGGGCATTTCCCCAAACTTTAAGAACTGATTGGTTGACATTGACAGATGGCTTGGGTTATACTTTGGGCATAGATTTCAGTAGTTTTATCTTCAGAGAGTAACCTCATTTTTAAGTTCTTAAAGTCACCTCACTTTTGCCCATACTATTGCCTCACTGTTTTGATTTCATTTATATCTTGTGCCCTTCAAGCCTTCACTGAGGCCACTTTCCATCACTGGGCATTCTTTGACATCTCAGCATTCCTAGGTATCTGCCAGCTCCCGGGCTCATTTGGGGTTGGTGCTTTCAGAAGCTTGACTATCTCCATGTGGTAGCTGGCATGATTTATTGGCCCAACACAGTGGAAACAATTGAATCCTAGAGATTTACCATCTGGATGCACATCAGATGAGTTAGAGAGAGCACTTTAAAAGGCAAAACATGATAAACTCGTGCCCTCTCACTACTGTAATTCTGTATAACTCAACAATTCCATATTATACACTTACTAGGTACCAGGAAGTGAAAGGATGATTATGAATAAGTTGCAGTTTTATGGTGTGAGAGCCCATAGGCTTGTGGGGGAGAAATAGGCATATTATTATTATTATTATTATTATTATTATTATATGACTATTGTTTTAAATAGCTAACTATTGATACATGACTATTGTTTAATAGCTAACTATTATTACATGACTATTGTTTTTATTTGTTTAGAGAATGCCAAACTTTTGTTTTGAACCTTTTAACAGAGGCATAATTCACATGCAGTGAAGTACACAAATCTTAGGTATAATGCTCAATAAAGTTTTACATGTATATACACCTTTGGAACTATCACCCAGATAAAGACACAGAACATTTCCAGCATCCTTGAAGTCTTGCTCATGCCTCTTATTAGCCAATAAACACCATCCAAAAGGATCTCTCTGATATTATAGATTAGTTTTGTGGTTTTGGATTTCATAGAAATGAACTCATATCAATCTTCTTGTAGACACTGTTTGCCTAATATTGTCTGTAAGATTCATATCACTGAGAGTGGCCATAGATTCATTCATTCTGATCTTTGATATTTTTTCTAGTTTGGGGATCTTATGATAGAGCTATAATGACTATTCTTGTATTCTTGTACATGCATTTGTTAGACATAAGCACTCATTTTGGAGGGCTATTTATACGGTTGGAATCGCTAGGTCATAGGGACACATCGGTTTGCTTTAGTGGATGCTGGTAAACAGTTTTGCAAAGTGTGTCAGTTTGTACTCCCTCCAGCAGTTTCTGAGAATTCTGGCTGTTCTCCCTCCTCACCAAAACTTGGTTTTCTTAGTTGGTTCTTTCAATTGTAGTTATCCTTGTGTGGGTTTGGTGGTATCTTATTGTGGCTTTAATTTTCATTCCCTTGATGACTAATCAATTTGTTTATTGACATTTGTATATTCTCTTATATGAACTGGCTTTTACAGATGTTGTTTTTTAAAAATTGGATTGTTTCTTTTTCTTATTGATTTGTAGGAATTCCTTACATATTCTATTTTGGAGGATATGTGTATTGTATTATCCTTACAATTTCTGTAGGAATTGTAGTGACGGCTCTCATTTTTTCATAATGTTGTGTCTTCTCACTTTTTCTCCTTGATCAATGTTGTCTGGAGTTGATCAATTTTGTTAGTCTTTTAGAAAACACTTTTTTGCCTTTGTTGATTTCTCTCAATTGCTTGTTTTCTATTTCATTAATGCCTACTTTATTTTAATGCTTCCTCTTTTCCTACTAACTTTGTGTTTAATTTTTCTTCATTTTTAAAAACTTATTTAAATGCAAACTGAGAGCATTGGTTGTAAACCTGTCCTCTTTTTCTAACATGCACTGTTTTAGCTTTATATCACACATTTTAACATATTCTCACTGCCATTCAAAATAATTTCTAATTTTCCCTTTGACTTTTCTTTTACCGTTGGGTTGTGGTTGTAGATTTGCTTATTTCATCTTTTAGTTTCTGTCAATTTTGCTTTAATATTTGGAGGCTGTGTTAATTGCATATAAATTTCAGGGTGCTATATCTTCCTGTTGAGTTGTCCCTTTCATTATTACGAAATGCTCTTCATTTTCTTTTGCCTTGAAGTCTACTTTATCTGATATTAATGTAACAACATCAGCTTTATTTTGATTAGGCTTGCATTGTATAGCATTTTTTTATTCTTTGACTTTCACATTTTTTGTGGACTTATATTTAAGTTCTGTCTCTTATACAGAATGTAGACTTTTGCTTAATCTGATCTGACACTATATGCCTTTTAATTTGATTTTTTAATTCATTTATATTTTAATGTAATTGCTGATATAGGTTTTATGCTTACCATCCTACTTAATTTTTTATTACATCTTTTTTTATTACATCTGTGTGTTTTTAGTTGTTCCTTGTTTCTTTTTCTTCTCTTCTTTTGAATTTGTCAAGAATGTGTTTTGTAAATACATTATATGTTATAGACAGCACAAGACATTAATATTGTTACATTAAACAGTATTTATTTTTATATTAATAGTAATTACTAGAATTCTTCTGATAAAAGTTTGGGGTCTGAGTGGGACAAGATTTACTTTGCAGCTGTCAAAGGAGAGACTTCACTTAATGCTTGATGAAGGGGGACGTAAAGAAGGAGGAGAGCGAGAGTGAAGGTGGAGCAGGAACTAGTGAGAAGGCAGAATGCAAAGAACTCTCTGATATGATCCCTACTTGAAACTCCTCATTGCCAAATCTTTTGTAAATACCACAGCAGTGATTGCTAAGTATGTATTTTTTTGTAGAATAATTTATTCATCTATTTAACCATTTTTCATTCATTTGTAAACATCAACTGAGCATGCATCCAGGCATTGTGCTAGTTGCCTAGTGTGTAAATGATGAAAATTACATAGATATGGTGCCTGGCTTCAAGGAACTCATAGTCTAGTAGGGGAAACATATGTGTAAATAGATATGAAGTTCTCATTTTGTTCAAAAAAATGACTTGATAATTTGATTAGGTCACTCACGTCTCAAAAATCTCCAAGAGACTTCCATTAGACTTAGGAAAAAAAGGAAAACATTTATATGATCTGCCACTACCTGTCTCTTTCTTGATCTTTTCCGTCCACTGTCTCACTTACCTTTTTTCCAGGACACACAAAATTCATTGCTACTTCAGAGTTTTTGCCTTTATAGTTTTTTAAGTTTACAACACTCATCTCAAGCTTATCACAAGGCTGATTCCTTCACATCTTCAACTCTCAGCTCAAATATCACCTCCATAGGCAGTCTATGTATGACCACTCTACTCCAAGACATTGCTGTCCATCCCGCCAAGTAAATTTCACAACACAACCTGAAATCAACTCACTTATTAATTTGTTTCACGTCCCCTCTACTTGATGTGAACTTCCTAACAGTAGAGATTGTCTGCTTTTCTTCATCTCTGTATCCCAATTACCTTGCATATAGTGAGTACTCAATAAAAAATTGTTGAATACATGAGGGCTTGGAATAGGATGTGATCTCCATCCCCTGTACTCTACTCTCACTCTCTTGTTGTTCCTTCATTCCAAGACCTTGATAGTAATTGGTGACAGAATTCTGGGGGAAATTGCTTTGCGTAGACTGTGCAAAGAATTTGAGGAATTAATTTACTTATAAGAGAGAGAGGAAAAGTGGTAAAAGTGGAGTAAAGAACATAGCAGAAAGCAGGGTGCTACCCTACTTGACACCTTTTGATGCCCTTTCCCCAAGTTATGAGACTCATGAATACCTGGTATTGATTATAGAAATCAAAGAGGTATTGAGTTTCATCTCAAAGTGGTAGAGTGATGGACAGAAGCAATAATAGAGGAAGCTGAAGTTTGGGAGATAGAATAGAGCAGAAGACTTAAAATCCTTGGGAATTAGCAGAAATATTGAGAGGGTACTTTCTGGGGCCATGGAAATGGGAAGCTCAAGGCAATTTTGTCTAGCTTTCATGGGGTGGGGAGATGATTAAAATATTTGAGACATAAAGAATTGTGCCATAATAGAATTATGTAAAAGCATGGAGGAAGTGATTTAGAAATGATTAAGACTGTCCACTGGATGTGGGAAGGGGAGTTTCTGTAAAGTCTTTTCATACTGTACATAATGACTAAGATAAATCTTGAAGAATCAGTAGATATTTTCCAGGTAGACAAAGTATTTGTGAGTGAAGAGTGTTTCAAGACGAGAAAGCATATGTATAAATGCATAGTGGTGTGAATCAGTCTTCATTAAAAAAAAAATTCATTCAACTAACATTTACTGAGTGCTAAATGCCAGGCTCTAGACCAATCAGGGACTTCAGCTGCTCAGATTGGTTGGCACACAAACAGCAGAAGAGGGTAGAAGTTCAGAGCATAGGCTCTGGTGTCAGACAGACTTGAGTTCAAATCTTGGCTCTACTACTTCTGAGTTGTGCAAACTTAGGCAAGTTATTCAGTCTCTTTGTGCCTTGGTTTCCTCATCCATCAAGGCTGGCTATGAGTATACACAAGGAAATATATATGGAGCACTTTGCCCCATGCCCTGTCTGTGATCACATGTCAGTCGCCAGTACTTTTTCCATGTTGTCAATTTGGTATAAATGAGTACATATTACTTGTATGGGTGTAAAAGATGATAAACTTTTTGTAACCATTGACAGGTGTTTTTGTGAATCGTTATGGGGAAAGCAAGAAGCCTTTCCAAACTCTTCTCCTGGGAGCAGGGGTGGGGATTCTTGATCTCATTCCCTTGGTTACGAGGAGTTTTCACACAGAGGCAGTGTATATTTCCTCTCTCCTGGGGTAGAGGGAGAGCTGGGTGGATACATCTGCATCATAGCTTTTCTGGGTAAACTGGTCACTCCCTACTGATTTGTTATCATGCTCAATGTGTCTCCTCCCTTCCTTTCTGGAGCTTTTGCAGCTGTTCCTGGAAGGAGACCCAGTTGAAAGGGGTTGTTATGGACCTGGAACAGCTGAGATCTTTAACGATCTGTCAGCAGCTCACAGCAAAGTTCCAACACCGTGAAGTAATGTTGGGGATGGGGAAAGACTCAGAGGAGGAGCTGAATATGCAATAAGCTGAAAGCCCCTTGGAAACCCTGTGACACAGCTATTGAGAGGCTTGCAGGCTGGAGAAGGACACAGGGAAGGCTGATAAGAGGAGAGGTTCATCTCTAGGGATGACCTGAAGGCAAACAAATGAGACCCTGTGGGACACTTCCAGGATGGGCAATGGGGGAGAAATACCCTGGCCAGGAAATTACTGGCTCATAATTAGCTGGTCAGAGCAATCAATAGTCATGTCGATTGTCATTTGCTTGCAAATTGCACACCTGATGTCCCTCAGAAAATCTTGACTGCAAGACTTAGATTGCTGCTGCTGAAGGTTATGAACAATAATTACTCTCTCTCCTATTGCCCGTCACAGTACTGGCCCCAGGATCCTTGGTGTCTGGATTCCAAAACAGGGCACAAAGGACCCAGCAAGTTAGTATAGAGAAGCTGGAGGCAGAATGGCGCTTCCTCTTGCATTATCTGGTGGCCCCATTGTCTGATTTTCAGGAAGGCTAATAATGAGCTAAGAGATCCAAGGCCCTGGGGTTTATTTAGTCCCTGAGGGGAGTTGTTATTTTTAACCTTTTTCCCTAATCAGAGATTACCACCCTATATTTTTCAGGCCTTTTAATTTATTTTTTAGTTGCAAGTGACAAAAACCCAACTCAAATTAATAAATGAGAAAATTTAATTAATTAAATTAATTTAATTAAATAATCAAATTAAATAATTTGATTAAAAAATCAAATTAATAAATGAGTGTTTGTGTCAGTGGAAATTTAAGTCAAAAGGGATTTTGTTTATTGGTAAATTCAGAGGATGATAAGCTTTGGACATGGCTCAGTCCAGAGGCTCATGATGTCTTTGGGACTCAGTCTTTCTCTACTGTCATCTCTTAGCTTTATATTTTTCTGTATTGTTCATTGTGTGGGGGGTTTCCCCCAGAGGGTGCCAGAGAAAGCCACTAGTGGCTCCAAGCCTTTATTCTATTAGCTCCACAAGCTCAACATAAAGAGGAAAACTTTTTCCCAAAAGTTTCAGCGTAAAACATGTTACCACCCAAAGGAGTGGTCATGTGCCCACTGCAAAACGTGCCAATAGTCAAGAGGCAAGGTAGTAGGAGAGAAAGTTTTTTTTTTATTATTATTATTACAGCTTGCCAGCAAGGGGGAAGATGGCTGACTAATGTCGGAAAGAACCATCTTACAGAACAAAGACTACAGGCAAGTTATATAGAAGGCTGGTCTCTGGGTGGGGCCAGACATGTGGTCTTAGTTCCAGATAGTTTTTGTTTTATTGGATATGCATCAGAGACTGGAACAATCCCTTATACCCTGATCTTTCAGTTGTCATTGATGATGGCTATCATCATAGATTCTCTGCCTGGGGGTCATCACGTGTCTAAGGAACTCAAAAGAACCAAGTTATCAATTTATAGCAGCCGGGAGGGGCCATAAAATCCACAGAGCATATCTAGGTTGGTTAATCAGAGGTCATTCAAAGTAACGGTATGGTTTCTTTTCCACAATATGGCTTCTCTTATGCCAACCTTGTGTTGAGCTGGTATCAGAAAGATTCACTGGATGCTGAGGACTCTCATCAGCTGAATTGCATCGTGTCCATCTCGGAATCAATCACAGTAAGCCTGAGTCACAGATGAGTCCATCCTTGACAGGGGTAATAGGGTCATTCCCATATGAACCGTGTGAATGAAAGTGGGAATGTGGTGATTCCCAAATGACAATTAGGGTGCAGTAAGAATAAGGTGAATGAATGTGTGCTGGGGAGGTAAATATTACAGATGTTCTGCTTCATACCTAAACTAGGTTTCAAATCTGTGCTGTTCTTCCAATCACAAGTCCTCACAACGGAGGATAGAAAGTCTAGTTCAGTTTAATTCAACAAACATTTACCAAGCACCTACTTTGTGCCAAGATCCGTGGGAGGTCCTGGGAAAGCAAAAGTGAATGAAACATAAACTCTGCTGTCAGAGATCTCACAGTTTGGTGACTAAGACTATAATAGTATGGATGAGGTTCTGTAGTGGTGGGATGAACAAAGTCCCATAAAAACGCAGAGAAGGGAGTATTTAACATTGATTGATGGGTGCCTGGGTGCTGAGAAGAACCCCTCAGAGGGTCTTCAAGACTTTGAGTCTTGAACTTTGAGAAGGACTTTTTTGGGAGAACTAGAAGCAGGGGAAGCATTCCAAGCAGAGGGACTGGCATGTACAAAGGTATAGAGATGTGTCGTATGGTTAAACATGGATGAGCTAGACCAGGGAAAAAACACTTGTTAGGTTGTGGCAAAAGGCCATTTAAAGTAATAAATTCCTGAATTTGGGCAGGGGGTATGGTAGGCAGATTCTAAAATGACACCAAATGATCAATGTCCTTGTATAATCTCCTCCTCTTTGAGTGTGACTGGAACTTGTGAATATGATGACATATTACTTTATGATTAGGTTATGTTATATGGCACAGTTGACTATAGAAAGAAGCCTGGTGGGTCTGGCCTAATCACATAAACTCTTTAAGAGCAGGAAGTTTTCTCCAGCTGGTAGCAAAAGAAGAAGCCAGAGATTTGAAGATGGTTGTGGTCACATGCAAAAGACCTGAGGAGGGTGGCCCCTAACAGCTGAGCACAACCCCCAGCTGACAGCCAGCAAGAAAACAGGGACCTCAATCCTACAACCACAAGGAACTGGATCCTGTCTATAAGCAGAAATGAGCTCCAAGGGAGACTCTTCCCCAGAGCCCTCAGATAATAGCTCAGCCTCTCTGACACCTTGATTTTGGCCTTGAAAGACCTTCAGCAGAGAACCCAGTTCAGTCTGCCCAGTTTTCTGAAATACAGAACTGTGAGTTAATGAGTGGGCATTGTTTTAAGATGCTAAGTTTGTGGTAATTTGTTCACAGTAGTTTTCAACAGAAAACTAATACAGGTGAGAACAATGAAGAGTTCATCATTAGATTGTACCTATTTGGTTTTAAGACTCTCACAGAGTAAGTAAGCTCCTCAGGGCTAGGATTGTGTGTTTTGTTTACCAATGTATAGCCAACACCTATCGCTCTTCCTAGTACATAGAAGACAGAAAACAAGAATTAACTGAATGAATGGATACGTGAACGATCAGTTCTAACCACTATTAGATTAAGGCTTTACTTTGCACATCCTTCAGCTGCCAGTTGCGTATAGCCTGACTGTGTGTGCACCAACCTGCCTGCAAGGCTGAATTACCAAGATGACCCAGCTCACAGCAGCCAAGTGCCCATTTATTCAGCCAACAAATTGTTTTGGAATATCAGTCCCACGTACAGTGCTGTGCTGAGCTTTCTGCAGGTAGAACCCAGAAGCAAAAAGACCCACCTTATTGGGGAGTCAAGATTATTAAACAGGATATAGTTAGAAGAAGTTTGTTGTGAGAAGAAAAACAAGGGATTTTTGATGAAAGGACCTGCGTTTGAGACCTTGTTCTGCCACTTGCTAGTCATGTAACTGTAAGCTATTACGTAATCCTCTTTGAACCTCAGTTTCCTCATCTCTCAGGGCACAATGGTGATATCGATCTCACACTGCTGTTCTGACACTCACACACAATAATGCTTGGGAAAAGAAACTTGCAAATCATAGAGTTATAAGTCCATGTTAGTGACAAAATGAGATCACAGGACTTTTAAGGATACCTTAGAAAGTGCTAGAGAGAAAACCAGAGGAAGACACTGACCCCAGGGAGCACTCAGGCAAGCCAAAGGATTTCAGGCAGTCTAGTACAAAGTCTGGCTTGGGTGGAGATTTCAGAGACTTCATGGGTGTTGTTTGGTAGAAGGAGGCAAGGGTCTGGGAAAGGGTGGGCTGAATTATATCCAGAATTCATTTTTTGAACCACTCAATGCACAACCTTGAAAGGCTTTTCTCCTGGCAGGAACAAACCGTGTTCAACAAGTGCTGGAAAATTTGGCGAACTAGGAACACAGAGACTTGAGATGCTTGTATTATTCAAGAATTACATTTTTACACAGTGGCTGAAACAATCCAGTGCCTTCTGAAGACTTTGGAGAAAAACTCTGATCTTAATAAAAAAGCAAATTGCTTGATTAGAGTAATTACCAAGTGCTGTCTTGACAGGCTGAGGTCAGTCAATAAGGTCAAACTGAATTTCTTTCCTGCCAGAAGGGAATGTCTATAAGCAGAGTCCCATTGTGTGGCATCACCAGGGATTTGCTCTAATGACCCCAGACTCCAGCTTTGAGGTAGTCATGAAGCAGAGCATCTTCCCAGGCCCTGGGATGACCACTCACTTTCTGTCTAGTAAACTTCCAACTCTACTTTGGCAGTGCAGGAGGGGCTATGGTAAGGGGAGACACTGAAGTAAAGCTTTAAGGTGACTGCAGGATAATAACAGTGGCAGGAAGATGGTAAGAAATCCAGAATGGTATGGATCCCAGGCAAATGCTTTGGGGAAACTGAATCTAGGAGGAGGTATTATCTTTAGGATGGTGATGGACATCTGTTGATTTGTCTGTTTTATATCCTTTCCCCTGTCTTCTGGTAATATAACCCTTTTCTTTTCTGGGCTTGGGTGGGGTTAACCCAACTGGCCATCTCCTCTAGCCACAGGGATGGGCATGTGGCCTAGATATGTCCAGTAAAATATCCAAACCTTTTGGCCATAGTGATTCAAGAATGGACACATGTCTCAGACTGGACCAATCCATGAAAACATTCCCTGATCCCCTTTTGACATAGATATTTGGGAATGTGTTTTTTATTAGGCCTCTGAGGTTGCTAGGCTAGGTCTTGGGCTCCTGGAAACCATCATGGAGAGACACCATAGAGAAACATGTCTAAGACATGGAGAGAGAAACAGAGCCCTGATGACTTATTTTGAACCTCTGGGTGCTGCAATATCTGAAGTCATTCTTTTGACTTCCCTGTTATATGAGATTAAAGCTCCTTTTTTGCATGTCAGTTTGTCAAGCCTCTATTGCTTACAATTGAAAATGTTTTAATGCATATAAGTACCAAACCCAAAGATCAAAAAGTTTTCTTACCTTGGCAGTACCCACATTAGCTCATTAGTTGAAAGCCTTCTAGGCATTGAGTACAAGGCATTATTCTAGATGTTCATGGGCTACCAAGACTCATTTATCCAACCATCAATAAGCATTACTGAGGTACATGCATAGATCAGATGCTGTGGATGCAGAAGTTATTATGACACATTTGTTGCCTTTGAGGGCGTCACAGTTTAAGGAGATATATAAACAAATCACTAAAGTCAAGTCCACAAGTATTTCAAAAGCTCAGAGCATGATGTTTCATGGTTAAAGATCACTTCCAAAATTGGATAAAGACACAAAAATCTGATTAAAATGTCTAAAACATGGTTCTTGCTATTACTGAATTTGCTATTAAGATAGGGAGAAGGACATCCAACAAAATGAAATAAAAACCCATGGGCTAGAAAACAGTGTGGGGTTGGGACCCAATGACAGGTGGTATAGTCAGCTGCTATGAAACTCAGACAAGGGAAAGATCCTGGAGAACTGCCATTTACCAGGGTGGGCTTCACAGACAAGGTTAGCCTTGGAAGGGGCTTCCAAGACTAGGACAGATTCTGATTGGTTACCCATGATACAGCTGGGGATTTCAAATCTGTGGGTAGGCAGCACCAGCAAAACAGAACAACCTTGCCTAGTGACTGGGAGCCCTTTGCGGGAGGCTGAGAAAGTGCCTGAGTTGAGGATGTGTCATTAATGAGGCCTAGATATTTACAGATATCTTGATACCTCTATATTAGATTAGATTTACTTTCACCTGTGACAACAAAGCCCTAAAATATCAGTGGTTTTGACGAGAGAGACATTTCTTTCTCTCTCAGATGGCTGAATATAAGCATTCGGGGGCTGACATGGTTTTCTAGGGCTCAGGAACTTAGGCTACTATTATCTTGTTGTCTGCTTTCCAGAAGGTCATGACCTTATCCACATTGTCCAAGATGGCTCACTACTATGTCTGAGTCTCATACAGAGAGTGGGAAAGAGAAAAGGGATGGCACACACCCCTCTCCTGTAAAGATAGGATCTAGAAGTACATCCCTCACTTCTCTTGATACCAGCCCTGATATCAGTTCTCCTACATTAAACCCAGCAGATATGGGGTTAAAACCAAAGCACTCATCCCATTTCCCTGCTTACTCCTCAGCTTCCTGGCACCAGAATCCACCATCCACCATGGAGGTAGACAACAAAGGACATCCGCCTGCAGATTCCCTTGTCTCACCATCATCCTTCCTTCAAACAGCCTCACAGAGCCAAACACAGGCTGGTGGGAAAGGACCAACCAGCAAGGTCAAAGGCTTCCCCTCCCTACAAGCAGCTGCATTCCTCACAACCTTTAAAACCCTTTTCCTCCTATCTTTCAGGGAGATGAGACAAATTTGAGGGCTCACTCTTGTCTCCCAGCTAACATCACCTGAAATGAAAACCTTTTCCTTTCCATAAGCCTGGTGTTCCAGTTTTGATTTGGCCCTTCTGTGTGGTAGGCAAAGAACCTATGTTTGTATCTGCTAACAATTTGGCAAGCTAGCCAGCAGGCTCCACGGCCCCAGGTGAGTTGGGATTTCCTGGGAAGCAGTCCAACAGCTGCCTAGGTGATTTGCCCTAGGGACTGCCCCCAAGTACCTTCTGTCTGACCTGGCACTGCTGATCCTAGGCATATTTTCTTCTGGTAAGGAAATAGGCTCTAGATTTGTTTGTTTGTTTGTTTTTGCTTCTGGTGAGCCAACAGACTCAATCTGTAATAGGGTAAGTCACCTCAGGGACACTTGTGAGCTCCCTTCCTCTCCATCTTGGGTCCTACCATTTATGATAGGGCCATCTGGGGTCCCTTCCATTCACAGAGGGGCCATCTTTGGTCCTTTCTGTTCAGAGAGGGGCCATCTGGGTGCACATTTGGAGTAGGAACAGTTGTAGGACTTTCTACTCTAAATCTGGGAACTGATTCACTGGTGTCTGGTTTTTCTGTGTCTGGATCTATGTGGCTGTCCATCTCTGTGTATCAGAATGGGAAACATGCTGTCTGTCCCCAAGTGGAGCCCCTTGGGGCTAATTCTGAGTAGATGATCTAATTATTGTAATAAGCCAATGTCTAAAAAGGGATGATTTTCTTTTATAACACTGAAGGGCCACAATATTCTTTAGATTATGGGAGAAAAAATAGCAAAACAATGGATGCTTAAGTTGAAAAAATTTTTAGAGAGCTCTCATCATAAACAGCGGTTTTATTGGTACTTGTGAAAAGACCACATTAAAAGGAAAATACAATGACAAGTCTTAAAACCAGTCAAACTTGGGGTCTCAGCTTCTTCTTATGGTCTTACAGATGCTAATGAAAACACTAAGTTAACAAGAGAATTTTAAAAAGCTGAGGAAAAGCAAAGGGACTCTTTTCAACAAGGTGGCAATTTTTAAAGGAGTTTTTAAAAATGGTGATAAGAAAAAAAGGTATAAGACAGTGGATTAAATAGGACAAGTACTAAAGGGGGGGGAAAAGAGAAATCAGAAAGGGAAGTCACAAAACTCATCACAACAGGATGGAAATCTTTAACTAGTTATGAAGAGGAAAATGGGATAAATAGAACAGACATGAATAAAGTTAAAACAAAAGTTTTAATATAACACTGCCTAAAGTTGAACGGGATAAAGAGACCCCCTAATGGCCCCCCAACATTAAAGGACCTCAGACAGGCCTGTTCTATTGACCCCAGTTTGAAATAATTAAAAAGCCAAAAGGCAAAAGTCACAGTGAGAAACCTAACCAACAATTGTTTGGGGTAACAGGCTGCTCAGGTTGATAAGACTGTAAAGATTAAAGTGTTTAAACTAATATCATATAAAGAGGTTATGTCAACTTTGCCTGGATTTTTTTTGGAAATGAATGTTACCCTCTGGCTGAAGATACTTCCCCTACACAATATTGTAATACCGAAGCTTGCTAATGGAATTCTAATATAAGTTATAATTAAAGGTGTAAGTCAATAAAATTACGATAAAGTTTTGTAAAGTGTAGTATATTTAAGTGGACTTTATGTAAACTGATTGCATCTCTTTTGTCTGATTGTGTTATGGGGATAAACATTATGCCTCACTGGGGACCGTTTCCCCTGCCTGATATTGTAAGAGCATATAAATCCACTCTTTAGGCAATATTAATTAAACATGCTAAAGGAGATCTCACTTTAAAATGGCCAAAATAGGGCAATTTCAGTTTACCCAAACTGGTGTATTTACATACGCAATGGGAAAAAGCCAGCTACAAAGTAAAACAACCAACTGGAAGCCTATTTTAATCTTTGGAGCCTTCTAAATAAAATCAGGAATACTTTATTGCCTCTTTAAAAGAACATAATTAAATAATTAAACATGCCAGTAGCTGAAGCCAAATCTGCTGCTCCTCTCCCCTCTCTTGCTGAGCTTCCCCACCTTAACTTCCCTGAAGTTCCTCATCTAAAATTAAGCAAATGAAGATAAGTAAACTTTTAAAATAATTTGGAATTAATGGCCATTCTGGCAAACCCCTGTTTCAGCTGAGTCCACCTAACGGTTGCCCTTAAAAGAGAAGATTCAAAACCTCTCATAATGGAATGCAGTTTTGGTCAATATGCAGAAACTTCTAAAATGACAAAGTTATTTAACATGATATAAAATAATCTTTGGTAAATGAAAG
Organism: Equus quagga; assembly: GCF_021613505.1. NCBI lineage: Eukaryota > Metazoa > Chordata > Mammalia > Perissodactyla > Equidae > Equus > Equus quagga. Next base: position 22,607,268 of record NC_060282.1, read on the forward strand.
CCGGTTTAAGCTTGCTGGCTTGATTAAAATAAATATGTTTTCAGAGTTATCAACATTGGATATGATAAACTCATGTTATCTCTTACAAAATTTGTCAACAAAAGTATTAAAATAATAACTGATTTTGTGTGATGTCTCATGAGGTTTTTGTAGAACATCTAAATATAATTGTCGAGGACAGGTAAACTAAATAGATGTAAAAAAAGAGTAAAAATTTTTGGAGAAACTTTTAACAATAATAATGCATTATGGTCTATGTACTTAAGATGATGGCTAACTACTTTAATGTCACACAAAGTTTTTAAGAGTAATCTAAACATAATTGCTGGAAACAAATAATTTAGATAGATAAAAATGAGTAAGAGCTTTTGGGTGCAATAACTATGTTTTATGCTATATATACTTGATAAACAGCTTCCAAATCTTTTTCGGTAACTTAAAACTTTAGAGTTTTACTAAATTAAGTTAAATGATAAAAATTTATTGAACTTTTAAATCATTTTCCAAACAAGATAAAATATTAAAAATGGATTACTAAACATGAATTTGTCTGTCTTTGGTTTCTATCTCAAAAAAACTAAAAGATGTTTAAGTTTATTGATAAACGTTTTGTGCATGCTGAAAATCTTCTATGAAAAGACACATATTTCTAAAAAGTTTGTATACAAGAAAAATAAAACGTTTTCAATAAAAAAGATAAAAATAGAGATATTTTTATTTATTTTATTAAAAACAGATAAATTTCTCCAAAAGTACTAGGAAAAAATAAAACATGGGACAAATTCTAAATGTAAAAATAAGTTACAGGAGGTTTATAAAAGTTAGTACATAGTCAAGTTGGCTAAAATTAAAGTAAATCTAATTAAGTAAATAAGTTTAAATGTCAAAGGTAAACTGGTACAAAATTAAAATTTGGCCTCCTCTCTCTTAAAAGGATAATTTTCTTAAACTTTTTGTCTGTTCTTGATAAAAAGATTATGAGAGTTTTTTGGCTCTTTTGACTCTGTCTTTGACTGTTCCTTTTGTCACTTTAATTGGATGGATAACTAAACATTATTTCATAGGAGCCTATGATATTATATGAGTAAATGTTATTGATATAAATGTTTTAAAAATTATATAACATTCCGAAAATTCTAATCTGTTCTGATTGTCAGCCACAATTCTGGTTATTATTTCAAAGTGTTATATGTCACAGAAATAGCCAAATGTCTTTGTCAATTTCCATTTTGAATATTTTGTCCTTTACAGACAGTTGTTGTTTTACTCTGATGGTTTTGCAAATATGTTTCATCTTCAGAGAGATTCATGGAAAGAACTCTGACACTTGCTCTGAAATACAGGTTTCTGATAAACTTTCAGATTATAAAACTGAGCTAAATAAAAAATTACAGAACTATAAGTGAAAAACTGATGGCCTCATGAAACTGCTAACAAAAGATAAATATTTGGTTATGTGAAGCTAAATGAACTGATAGGGATGGTTACAATTTTTATGACTTTTTGTTTGGAATATTGCTGATTTTTTGATGTTTTGTTTTTTCAGATTTAAGAAAATCTTTTTCTCTTAAGGAAATATGACTGACAGCAATTTGTAAGCAAAATTGAAGTATTTATCTTTTTCTCCCTACCTGATCCCTCCAGAAATTGGAAACTCTTGGTAAATAAGTGTAATTATCATGGCTATATAGTTATTTACAGAAGTTCAATAAAAATCTGTTCTTCTTATAAGAGGACACAATTGGAAACACTGGTTGTATTACCAAGGCTTTGACTGAAATGTCATATTTGAGAAAAACATACAGACTCAAATATGACTAGACAACTTTTGAGAAATGAAGATTAATTTTATAAAATAAAGCCACTTGGAAATATTGGCCTGGCACCTTGCCTACAGGGTTCCCACAACCATAAATGAAAAAGGTCACTTATCTGGCAGGTGCAAAAATCCTCAATATTTTGGGGGACTTCAAAAGAGAGAAATTCACCCAAATCTGTAGGTATTGCAGGTGAAGTCTGATGAAGTCTGATGGTCTGGCTTTCCTGGCCTCAAGAGATCTTAAAGTTCAATCTGAGATTCTTTATAAAAAGTTCCAGCAAAGCATACTTAAGAGAGACTATATAACCAATTACTATTCATGCTGTACTTATGTAAATAATTGTGCCAAGTTTATTGAAACTAGACTTATTTTGTAAACCATTGGGTCCTAATTTAGCTATCTTTAGTAAAAATGAGGATGACTTTAGAGAAAAAAATTATGTTTCAATACCAGCTATAATACACATTTGTGGATGTTGGATTTTGGTTCTGTCAATTGTCTTTGAGGTTTTGTTTTCTACCTGTAAACTGAACTAGATCCTAAATTCTTCTAGTCTCCTGAAATATCTAAAATAACAGATCTCCAAATTAATGTTTTCCATCATTTTCATTTGGAATCATTGAAACTGTCTTTTTCCCCAAAGCCCTGCAAACTAAAGATAGAATCTTGATATAAACTTAAGAAAAATTCATGCCTGCTGCTATGTAAGCCTCTCAGAAAGATACCTGAATGCCAAATGACATCATCAGGGACATTTCAAACTGCAAAAGATGCTTTGACCCTGATGTCTAAAAATCTTCTTAACTGGCTGTCTCCTGGGCTCAGGAATTTATAATTTATAATTATATACTAACCTTGTTTTTTCTTTTTGTTTCTCTAGAAATACTTCTTATTAAATACCTGGTTACTTATTTACACAATATAGGTCTAACTTTGACAGTCCACCTGCATCACCGCCTTATTAAAAGACTGGTTCGATGAAATGAAACAACCTATGCTTGATTCAGCAGAAAGTAGCTAGATTGGTTGTTGCTTCAAATCCCTCAAGACTGAGGAATGAAGATAAAATAGGGGGGAATAGATACCAGTCCTAATGTTACTTCCCCTACATTAAACCCAGCATATATGGGATTAAAACCAAAGTATTCATTCCCTTTCCCTGTTTACTCCTCAGCTTCCTGGCACAGGAATCCAGCATCCACTATGGAGCCAAACAACCACAGACATCCACCTGCAAATTCCCTTATCTTACCATCCTCCTCCTTGCAAGCAGTCTCAAAGGGACAAATGCAGACTGGTGGGGAAGCACCAATTAGCAAGGCCACAGGCTTCCCCTCCCTACAAGCAGCTGCATTCCTCACAACCTTTAAAACCCCTTGCCTCCCATCTTTCAGGGAGATGAGACAAATTTGAGGGCTCACTCTTGTCTCCCAGCTGACATCAGCCAAAATAAAAACCCTTTCTTTGCCATAAACCTGGTGTTCCAGTTTTTATTTGGCCCCTCTTATGTGGCAGATAAAGACCCTATGTTACTACCTGATAACATTCTCATATTCCATTGGCTAGAATTCAGCCACATGGCCACAGCCAGCTGAAAGAGCAGCTCGGAAATGTAGCTTTCTTCTGACCATCCATGTGTTAAAACCCAGGGATTCTAGACTTGAGGAAAAGCAAAGCATAAATTTTAGGGCCAACCGGTCTTTGTTTCAATTTCCTTTTCCAGGAGGCTGTTTAATGGTTAATGACTAAGGATCACTTGTGCTGAGACTCTTAACAAGGGCTAATCCACTTCTTTCTTTCTTCCAAACCCATCCATTATCCTCCTAATGAAATTGTGGGAAATGTAAGAAGAGAGAATATTTGTTGAGCACTGTTTCAGGAACTTTCTGAGGCAATTTAATCTTCACACCACCATTATGAAATAGGTATTATTATTCCCATTTTAAAAATAATGAACTTAGAATCAGAAATAGGAGCTAGAGGTAGGGAACTAGCATTTTCGACCCTTTAAAAAGAACCAGGCACTTGATAGTCATTAAACATGATGAATGTTTAGTGTTTCTTTACTCATTAAATTCTCACAATTCAGTCAGATACATATTATTATTTCCTTTTACATATGGGGAAACCAAAATTGGGAAGATACGTGTGGAATTTGAATTCAGGTCTAACTCCAAAAGCCAAAATATTTCCATTGTACAAACATACCACTTCCTATCACTGTCAGCTACAACTTTTTGGTGTGAGTTGACTACTTTATTCACTCATTCATTAATTAATTAATCTATCACTTCAAAAAAAGTGTTTTAAGCACCCAGGATATGTCAGGTTCAAGTCCATGACTACTTAGTGCTTGCATTCTAGTTGGGAAAACAACCATTAAAACAAACAAACAAGCAAACACTCATTGTATGCTTATTATGACTAAGACTGGTGTTACAAAGACAAATAAGTACAATGCTTGGTATATAGTATTACTCAATAAATACTGAATTAATTAAAGACATAACCCTCAGGGACTTTATGATCTATTAGTTCAGATTCAGAACAATGTGAATTTGGAAAAGGATGTTCTGAACATCACTATCTTGGCTACAGCTGCAAACCAAAAGACTGTCTTTGGATATTCTTGGTGTGAAGAACTGTTGGAGCCAGGTCTGTCTTTTCACTGTGTCACATGTACATTCTCCTTTTCTGAGCTCCCTGTGAGTAGTATCTGCTCTGAAAAGCAAGGATATGCAGAAGTCATGCAGGAAACAGGACCTGAACTTGGATCCATTGATGAACAGATGAGTTCATTCCTTGGCCTGTAGGAGTCTCCTTTTTGTACTAAAAAAGCTGGTCATGATTTCAGGGTGACTAAGGGCAACTTGAGAAAGAGGAAAAAAGACAGAACTCCTTAAATACATCTGTCTCAAATCATCCCTGGGTTTGGTAATGATCATGAGGCATTCCTGAATCAGATGGACCCAACATGGGGAAAACCTTGCTGAATATATTCTGTTTATTACACTTTCAGCTTTCCCTCCACCTCCCAGCTCCCTCTGGGGTACTTCTGAACCACATATCTGAGACTTATCTATGCTGGAGCCAAGGGTAATGATAGCTTCGTGATGGAGATTTCTTCAAGGAAGATATGAATTTTAATGTCTGGATGGGTGCCCAGATGGAAAATAAGTATGAAAAGGAGGAGAGCGCATTGAAATAGAATGTTTCTAGAATGGAAAATGAAGTGGGAGGGTGCATGGGAGTCTCATTATTCCAGGCACTTCCAGGAGCTGCTGACTTCTTTGTGGGATGATCACCATCTCTATTCCTGTTTGATGGTTGGGCTGTGGACTGTTGGCAAGAGAATCTGATTCTGAAAGAAGAAAAATGGAGGGTAGTAGCAATTCTTGTTCAACTTGGGGCTACCTCTTAACCCATCTCCTAATGGAATTGTGTTTTTGAGTCAGGGGAATGGCTAAGTATTATTTCTTTAAGGATAGAGACCTTTAGTTACAATGTGGGTGCACACCTCCATAGTGGAATCAAGTTTAGAAGATCTGTAGGGGGAGAGAAAAAGAATAAAATCAAGCAAGCAAAACAATCCAACTAAATGCTTATATCTAAGATCAACGTTACCATTAACTTAGTCAGCTTGGGAAGTTACATACGGATTCCTGTCAAGCTACCACTTAAAAAGCATTTTTGGAATTTCTTTGTCATTTTCTTTTTCCAAAATGCTTTTACAGCCATGATCTGTGCCCTTCAGTAAAGTAATTCTCATTGCTTTCTAGTTATTCTTTGTTTTAAAAATATATTTGCATATTAGGAACAGTGGTGAGGGAATTAGAAAAAAATATAGTTGATATCTTAGCATGGGAAATATAAATTGCATTCTTTTAAATTATAAAATCATCTGTATTAATTATAGAAGGTGATAATAAATACAAAGAAAAAATAAGAATTTTCCTCTAACCCCTGTCTTACTGAAACCAAGGTGGATTTGCCTCCTGGTAAATTAAACCAGACTCTCCACCAGAAGTAGTTGTCTCATAAAATAGAGTATGTTTGCAGCAAATAGGAGACCACAAGGAATCATTTCCAGAGTCATGGCATCCTTGAACAAAGGGAAGCAGGGAACTTTTATTTCCCATGGGGAATGAATATTTAAAAGGGAGAGGTAGGTATTCACTTGTGCAGGCTCAGTTGGAAACATGCTTCCACATATACTGCAGATTATGGTAATAAGGCCTAAGCTACTCCTGGAGGGGTCTTAGCATTAAAAATGAGGACAAGGTCATAGGTGGAGCTCTTTGGTGAGGCTTGGTCTGGCTCAGGGTGGTTGGTGATTGCACCTCCTTAATGTAACAAAAGGAAAAAAGAAATTTGGAAAAACAGTTAAATGCTTCCACACCCACCCGTGAGCTCCTCAGGGCAGTTAGTCGGTGACACCATCACTCAATGAAAAACACTTGTAACATCTTTCAAGCTCTTTAATGCACACATGTGTTTAATGCATACATAGGTTTTATGACTTGGTCTCTATCTCTCTGTTATCAGAGAGAGAAACTCGAGCTTAAATATAAAGAGTAGAGGGGCCCTAGAAGAGAGCTCAAGTCTCCAAGAGAGGTTGAGAGGAGAGAATGGTGGCATGTTCTCTAAAGGTCAGAGACCTATGCCTCTCCCACCCAGCACCCTCAGAGCAGCAAAACCTCTGGTGGTGTATCCTTGGGGACAGGACACTGAACATAACTGTTTTGAGAACAGTGGTAGAAACCTTCTGTAGCCAAGCCTATGTAGTCCAGTGCTGTGAGGGGCACCTCTCTTCCCACCTCCGGGACTGCAGCCCTTGTCAATATCAAGGTGTACTTTGAGGGTTTGTGGCAACAGAGGCACCAACCATGGTCTAAAGATAGGTGCCTTGTCCATTTCTTGGACCACATTAGCCCTGGGATAGTAGGAAGAGCTAAAGTAAGGTGTGTGTGTGTGTGTGTGTGTGTGTGTGTGTGTGAAGTGGGCAACAGTCCCTGACTTGGCTCTTCCTTTCAGCCAGGCAGGACAGGATTCTAAGCCAGATTGCACTCAATTTAGAAAAATAAAGAAATGTGATAGTTCTTGCACCTATATGGAAGGAGCAAATTCATGCCTGATATAGATGTGTTTTTAAAACACAGTAAGAATGGAATCACACTGTATAATGTATCATGATCATTCCATGCTGTTAAATCTTCTTTTGCAACACAATTTAAAATAGCTGCGTAGTAACTCATTGTGTAGCCAAAGTACAATCTGTCCACTTTCCTAGAGCTGGATATTTAGGTAGCTTCTACCAGTCTTATAAAGATTTCTGAGGTAAACAGTACTATTGTCTATCTTTACTCACATCTCTCATTTCATTAAGATAATTTCCAAAAGAATTTGTGGGTTGAGGATTTTGCAGAATTTTAAAGTTCTTGAACTCTTGATAAATATTGATGAATTGTCCCAGAGAAAGGGAGCATCAACTTACTTTTTACCAGTAGGACAAGAAATCGCCCATTTCCTGGCACTCTGTTTAATTCTGGGAAGTGATCTTTGTCAAATGTTGTCAGTCGCAATGGGGAGGAATCATGTCGCCATCTTTTAACACCATTTTTTAAAGTAAAAGGGCAATTACTTCTGTTAATCATCTACCTTACTTTCAGACTTTTGGGTCATTTATAGACGTGATCTTCCTCAATAGATCAGCGTTCCTCTACTGAGAACAGATCACAGGCTGTGCTGTATGCCTTCTAGTAGGATGACTCCGCTTGGGTGCAAAGGAGTAGGGGGTCCAGGGAATGTCCCTGGCCTAGCAACTGCTTCCTAAACATGATTCTCCACATTTAGAAGAGGAGGCACACATCTTAGAAGGGCAGCTAGCCATCTTTATGACACCTACTTGCTAACCGTGGGCACTTAGATGGGTTACTTCACCTCTCTAGGTCTCCGTGTTCTCGTCTATTACATTAAAGAAGATAATCTTATTTACCTCACTGGGCTGTTGGAGGACTAAGTGGAACAGTTTCTGCAATGCGCTGAACATGGTGGTGGCACGTAGTAAGATTTCAGGGACGGTCAGCTGTTGTTGTTAACATCTAAGTCTTTATTTTGGGATTCCTATGTTGGGATTTACCTTTTTAAAATTGCAGGCATTGTCTGTACTTCATTTATCTATATACAAATGAATGTCTCATTTTCCTCAATAAAATTCTAGTTTTTTAAGAAGTATATGATACAAAAATTTTGATAGTTGGAAATAGAGAAAAAGGAAGAGGAAAATATATGCTAAAACTGTGATTTTTTTTCTGTATTCTTTCTAGTCTTTCTTTATTTGCATGTGTTCACATAGCTATAATTATTATGTGTATATAATTTTATATCCTAATTTACACATTTGTGTTCATTTTATACTGATATTTGGTTTCTATATTTGCCATTTTGAGTGTCTCCATATTATTCCCTTGAGTGAATATCCTGCAATTTATGTGACAATTTTTTTATTATTGGACATTTGGGGTATTTCTAGTTTTTTGCTGTCATAAATACCATGATTGTGAACATTGCCTTTCACTTGGTGTTTTCCATATTTTGACTTGTTCCTTAGGGTTTATGACCAGAAATGCATCGCCAAGTTGTATTTACCAACTGACAATGCCACTGACAAATTGAAAATACATTTTAGTATACTTCAAGTAGTAAGGCTTTCTTGCTTTTGGTTATACATATTATGCAAACCTGCAAAAAGTAACCTCGTTGCCTTTCAATTTGCATTTCTGTCATGACTTGTGATGAACAGTTTTCTTTTTTATTTACTAGAGCCAGTTGTTCTTCCTCTTCTGCTGTGTCTCAGAACCATTATGAAAACGTCCTGAATTGAATTATCTTAAAACTAGTTTTCTCTCCACCTCAGAACACTATTACATTGTCACCGATGGTTACTTAGTACCTACCTTGTGCACAGCACTGTCCGGGTGCTTGATTTAGGGATAATAATAGGGGAGAGCTGGATTGGAAATAACATGCAGAAGAGTGGTAGAGAGACAGTGCTTGGTCAGTAGAGCAGATGCAGCCCCAAAGGGGGATATAATGAGGCTGATCACCTTCTGGGTTATATATTGGCATTTGATTTATTCTTCTGTGAATGACCCATTTAAATCATTTTTCCATTTTTCTTTTTTTGCTCAAATTCTTATGGATGCTCTTTGTATATTTTGCTTGAGTTTTGAAATATTTTGTCATGTATATGAGAGAGAGACAAAGATATCTGTATGTAGACTGGATTAATTTGCTAGGGCTGCCTTAACAAAATAACACAGACTGTGTGGCTTAAACAACAGAACTTAATTTTCTCACAGTTCTGGAGGATCAAAGTCCAAGATCAAGGTGTTGGCAAGTTTGGTTTCCTGAGGGTCTCTCCTTGGCTGGTAGATGGCTGCTGTGAAGTAGTAGAAACTATATATATTGGTCTATATATAACTGCTCCCTGGTAACTGGCACAGAGCTCCTAAAATTCTTGTCATTCCTAAGTGGTAAGAACATTAGGAACATCTTTCCTTCTAATATTTGGTCTTTGATCCTGGTTCCTGACTCAGAGCTCCTAACTGTCTTGGAATTTCCTGGGTAACAGAAATGTCTTCTGTTCTAATGAGGCAACTCTTGGTGGGCTCCTGCATAGTTTCAGCATGAGTGATGGTCACCAGCACAACCAAGCCATGATTAGAAGCTTGGCACTTTTAGCTTCACCCACTCATCCTCCAGCAAGTGGAGAAGGGCTGGAGAGTAAGTTTATGACCTATTATGACTATGTGATGAAGACTCCAAAAAAGTACAGAGTTCAGACAGCATTCAGATTGGAGAACACATCTATGCGTGGAGAGATGAAGCTTCCCGATTCCAGAAGCTCCGGCACTGAGAACTCTTCCAGACCTTGCCCCATGTCTCTCTTCATCTGGCTGTTCATTTGCATCCCTTATCATATCCTTTAATGTATAATAAACTGGTAGGTATAAGTGATTCATGAGTTCTGTGAGCCACTGTAGCAAGTGATTGAATCTAAACAGGGGTTTGTGGGAACCTCCAATTTGTAGCCAAGTAGGACAGAATTTCTAGGTACTCTGGGGACCTACTACTTGCAATCTGAAGTGGGGAGCAGTCTTATGGGATTTTGCCCTTAATCTGTGAGATCTGCTGTAACTCTGGTTAATGTCAGAATGAAATTAAATTGCAGTACACCCAGCTGGTGTCAGAGAATTTGTTGGTGTCAGAAAAAACCCGACATATCTGGTGTCAAAAGTATGATGAGTGAGTAAAGGAGAAACACAGGGAGTTTTCCCTAGACAGCTGCCTTTCACTGTGTCTTCACATGGTCGTCCCCCTGTGCAAGTGCACCCTTGGGGCCTCTCTGTGTGTCCAATTTCCTCTTCTTATGAGAACACAAGTCAGGTTGGATTAGGGCCCACCCTAATGGCCTCACATTAACCTAATCATCTCTTTTAAGGCCTTATCTCAAAATAGAGTCATATTCTTAGATACTAGGGGGTTAGGACTTCTACATACAAATTTTGGGGAGACATGATTCCACTCACAACATAGTATATACCTATACACACATATGCATAGAGACATACATAAAAAATATCTTTTAAAATTTATTCATGGTATCTTTCCACATAATACTTATTTACATTTTTATTTAGTTAAATCGGGTGTCTTGGTCAAGTTTCCTAGAAATAGAGGCCAAAATGGAGATTTGTATACAAGCGATTTATTAGAGAAATACTCTCAGGAGAAAGCTATAATTGCAATGAGGGGATTAGGATGGGGAAGGGAAAAAGCGAGGATGTAGTTATGAGTTAGGTCTAGCCTGAGATTCAAGAGGGTGAGGAGAGGAGCTCACATCAACTTGGGCTTAAAGTGACAATGGGCAATTCTCCAGAGAACCTTTTGTAGCAGTACCTGCAGATGCTGGGCCATGGCAAGAAAGCAAATATCCCAAGGGACCTGGACCAGGTACCAACAGCATCTACGATATCATCTTTGCTTTGTTCTTCCTATGATTTCTTCCATAGGTAGAAAAATGGTCTTCAACATTTGCTCATATTCTAATATTTTCATAGTTTAAAGAAGTCTACTTAGAATTTATTTTCCTATCTGATGTGAAATAGAAGTATAATATTATCTTTTCCCAATGACTAATGAGTTTTCTCAACACTAATCACTGAAAAAGACCATTGGGGCCTAACAGGGCCAGAGTAAACAGGAAGTTTCTGTTTGCTGCCAACCTGAGTATAGAAGTTGAGAGCACGGGCTTTTGGCAAAGTTCTTATTCCAAATTCCCTGATTAGTTACCTTTGGTCTAAGACCAAGTGTTCATCCCAGATCTTCTCATAGAATATGCAGGAAATAGAAGTGATGAAACTTGGCAGTAAGGGAGGGGGTTTATACCCAGCCTTGATGTTCAGCTCAAGCAGGAAGGTCCTAGAAGGTTTGTTGTTAGGGGGGAAGAAAAGGCTGGTCCCTGACCTCTCAGAATTGAGACTCAGAGAAGATGGAAGATTAAGCCTCTCCCATTGGCCCTTGTGCTCATAACTACTTCTCTTCCTCCTTGGGAGCACCAGGGATTCCTGACTTGAGTATTTCCAAATGGACTTCCAGACTCCCTTCTTCCTAGACATGTTCTTGCCCCAGTGGTTGTCACTATCGTGTTTTCCTGCTTAAGGAAAGCACTTCTGCCTTGGCTCATAGTATCTTCTCTGCTCTGGTGAATGCACATTCATCCTTCTTTTCTGCAATGTCCAACTCCTCTGGCAAGTGACCTTCCTTCTCATCTCGGCAAAACCCTGCTGAGCCTTAGTTGACCTCTTATTCCTTTTATGGTAGAAAAGTAGTTGTTCTATTGTTTATCTTAACTTCTCATAAAGTCTTCATTTCATTCTCTACTTCACTTTTCTTATCATTTTGGTGCACTCTCTTCACCTCCAGTAAACTTCCCCTTCCTACTTGGGAAGGGTAACTGATGTGCTTATTTTTATAATTCCTGTGCATTTTCTTATCTCTGATTACTTCATGTTAAATTAGCCCATCTGGCTGGGGGCATTCACACACATGATACCTTTAGTAGTACAGTGACCTTACTGGAAAGGTCTCTTAGTATTGGTGATGAACTATCTGACAAAATGCTCACTTTAGCTCAGTGTGACCATGTCAGGGATGAGTGTGGGACTTATCCCTGACTTCAGACCTGTAATTTGCTTGCTCAGTTGAGTCTCTCAGAAGTTAACGTGATAGGGAATAAGCCTTCCCAGTTATAGTAAAAAAGGAAGTAGGATTCCTTTCCATGGTAAATTATGGCATGAAATCATTAAGCAAGAATGATCAGAGAGGATGATGAATTTCCAAGTTGAGGCTATGGTTCCTCTGAATCAGCCTGCAAATAACTTTGTCAAGGTCATAGTCAATGGACAAGATAAAGTCAATGATCCTTGGGTCCAGCCTTGGGCCCTGAATATCACTGGAGCATATACTGGGCAGCAAGCATTCCTGAAGCTGCTTGTCAGGCAGCTCCAGTAGGTTAGAAATGTTTGGAAGATGAGATAAGTACAACCTTTTGATCCAGTCTTTATTTAGTTCTGTTTTATTTTCTTCCTTCCTTTCTTTTTCCCTCCCTACGTCTCTCTCTCTCTCTCTTTCTGTCTTTCATCCATCTTTATATAACAAGTCCAGTCTAACCCTGGGCCAAAATTGTGAAGTAGATAGTTAATTTTTCTTGTGTCCATCAACCCCTCTTCAGTTGAGGCACTCAGCCTCTTCCCTGCATCCTCGGGTGCTGAAGGCCATCATATTTGCTCTCTTCCTTCCTAAGCTAGGCCCTCTCCTTCCATCTAACATTGTGTTGCTTCTCTTGACTCTCGGTACTTCTTCAAAACACACCCTTCCTTGGTTCTATTTGCACAGAGCCCTGATGAGTGACTGGCTAGACTATCTGGTTAACCATTCACCTAAGGTGTTACAACACTGCAGACTCAACTCAGCTGTGAATTACCAACATGGGAATTTCCAACATCAGGGGAACTATTAAGAGAAGTTTTTTAGAGGATGCCAGCATCAGAGACAAGTTGAGGGAGTTAGTGGAGAGTACGCAAGTGACTGACTACTTTGAAAATATAATTATCAAAAAGTTAAAAAAAAGGATTCTAATGCAAAATACCATGAATTCATGTCAAAAATGTATTCAGTTCATTAATAAGGAAACCCACAATATGACAAAGCTAATTCAAGGAAAAATAGAAGAACTGGGTATTTATAGACAACGAGAAAAGATTGTCCGCATAAGATTGCTAGGTTAGAAATAGATTGTTAGATAAGAGGCAAAACTGCATAATATCCTAGAGAGCGATATCACTACTAGCCAGAAATAGTTTGCATGTGTACTGGATGAAAATGTACAGGTCAGGGGCTAGCTCCATGGCCTAGTGGTTATGTTTGGCACACTCCTCTTCAGCAGCCCGGGTTTGGAATATTATGTGTGTAATACATATACATATACATATATATATATATATGCAACCTCCCTAACAACTTCTAGAGCAACAATACCACAGCAATACCACTACCGTGATCTGGTGCTGGTGCCTGGATATGCTCCCAGCAACTTTGCTTTAAGTGCTGTGAGGTGTAACCTGGGCATCAGAATTGTCCAAAGTCTACCAGGATAATGACCTCTATCCCTTTTCCTAGGGGAGACTTTCTGTAAAGGGATAGAGAAGTGTTTTTACCTCATGGGGAAGGAATCCTGCACGATCTTTCTGGGTTCCTCAGGTTTCATGCATCCAGATTCTCCTTGGTCTCATTATTCTTCATTATAAGGGCAGGACCTCCAAACAGTTCTTTGCCTGGATGGCTAAAATAGCAGAACTCAAAATCGGCATGGAATCAGCCTCTCCCATGAAGAATCTGGGAGCCTATTAAGATGGGGAGCCAGTTTGAAAAGGGCACATGGAGGTACAGGCCTCCTGAAGCAGGGGAAAGATCTTGCACGTGCGGCAGATGGCAGAAAGGGCAGCATGTAGGACATCAGGATTCCTAGGCATGCTCTTTGCATAGATAGCTCCACTGTGGGCCATGTTTGTGTCCTTTATGAAGAGCTGCTGCTTGTTCTCTTCTTGGGAAGCTTTTAAAGCCCTGTGGCTGCCTTGATGCATTTATCCTGTAATTTCTCCGCTCAGGATGTTATTTTTACCTCCCCACTGCACTTTCCCCTTTTCCATCCTGTTCTTCAATCCCATTTTAGGTGTCAGGCTTTGTTTTCTTCAAGGTCTTTTCTCCTCTGTCCTGGCTTCCAGTGCTCCTGTGACTTTTCCTCTTCATCCACTCTGTGCAGGTGGAGTGGGAGGAGAGTATGAGATGAGAAAGATGAAAACGAGACATAATAGAAAGTATTGGAAGTACAGTCCAAGCAGGAGACTGTCACGGGTGAATTATGTCCCTTAAAATTCATGTCTTGAAGTCCTAATTCCTAGCACTTCAGAACGTGACCTTACTTGGAAATCGAGTCTGTGTAGATGTAATTAGTTAAGATGAGGTCATTAGTGTGGACTCTAATATAACTGTTATCCTTATTAAAAAGGGAAATTTGGACATAGAGACAGATACACACAAGAGAACTCCATGTGAAGATGAAGGCAGAGATTGGGACGATGCTTCTACAAGCCAAGGAACACTAAAGATAGCCAGCAAACCACCAGAAGCTGGGGGAGAGGCACAGAGCAGATTGCTCCTCATCTGTCAGAAGGAAACAACACTGCCCCCACCTTGATCTTGTGTTTCTAGCCTCCAGAACTGTGAGACAATACATTTCTATTGTTTAAGCCACTAAGTTTGTGTCCTTCCTTCAGCAGCCCTTGGAAACTAATACAGGGCCCTTGAGACGATGGGCCCCATGCTTCCTGTTCTGTTTGTCCCTCACGCATTAGAGCAGTTTTCTCCAGAGCAAGTTCCTTGGAGGTGGGAGCTTCCCTGGAGCTGTCTCAGGGGGCCAGAGGAGGCCAAGTCAATGGGCCTACCGGCTCCCCTTTCAACACAGCAGCCTTGCCTTTTGTGTTTTTATACCTTGTGCCTCCCTGTAAAACTTCATTTGCAAAAACAATTCATCTGCCAAAAAAGTTAGAGATCTCTGCAGCTACCCTAACAATGGGGACTCCTTTTCAACGTTTTGTGAACCTTCCAAATGTTCTTGTTCTAAGTGTTTTCTTAGGCTGTGTTGGGCTATGATAAGTTCCCTCTCAAGATCGACTGTTTTCAGGGCTAAACAATGGGCCTGATCTGGAAATGTGGAGTTAGGAAAGGGGAAGTATCCAGTCACTGAAATAACTAACTGGTTTTCCAATGTTCCAGAAGACCAGGTTTCCGCCAAGCCCTTCCTGGAAAGCAGGGTCTGGGAGAGCATGGCGAGGTGGGGTGAGTCCATGTGGTAAGAGAGTGAGAACGGCGAGGAGCTTCACTACTGAGTTGGATCTTCCTGAGGCCATGTTGGTTTCTTAGCCAGCCTGGGTCCTTGCCTAACCTTTGCTATCACCTAAGGTGTACTCCTCTTCCAGAAGCAAGGGCTCATTGCTCCATCACATGGTGGGTGCTTTGGGCCACCTCCACTATGGGCTGCTCCAGACTTTGGAGCATACCTGTAATCTCCCTGCTGGCCTCTCAGAAATCTTAACTCGTCTCATTGACCCCATGCTCCAACTATTCTGCATTACCCACTCATGGAACATCTTATGACATCTCCAAGCTCAAAAGCACTTTTGTTACTATACCCATGACTGTGGGAGCAGATAGTAAAAAGCTAAGAAGTAGAGCAGTCAGTAATAAGAGAGAAAAAATAGCATGTGTGTCATGTGTGGTTCTAAGTGCTCTTGTGACAACCCTACCAGGTAGGTACAATTAGCCTCATCCAACAGATGATGAAATTGAGGCTCAGAGAGGTTAAGTAAGTTACCTAATGTTGCATGGTCAATAAATGGCAGAGCAGGAATCCAACCCAGGCAGCCTGGCTCCAGGGCCCTGCTCTGAAGCATCGTGTCATACCACCCTTAATAAATATTCACAGTAGAAGGCCTAAATTACAGGCCCCAGAGAACGGATGTTTGGGTGTGTTTCCAAGGTCTGAGAAAAAGCATTGAAAACAGTGTGGAAGGTGCCAGTTAATAGTAATTCACAAATTAACAGGGATGTTGCCTGTTATACCAGGAGCACAATGAGGACTGTTGTAAGGAGTGAACTAAATTGCCGTTGTGAAATTTTTCACCAAACACAAACAAGTGGCAGATTATTACAGCTTCCCCTTGGGTCTTAGGCCAACCTAAAGGAAATGTTAACTATCAAAAGGGACCTCTGTCTCAGCCACGGTAAGGTGGCTCTACATCTCTAAAGAAGGTGATAAATATCCAAGACGTTTATTGTCATTTCCATGTCTAATTTCTCCAGGAAGGTAGGAGTCTTTGCCAAGAATTTCCTGGAGATGAATGCAAACAGGGAATAATTTCCTACATGTAGTGCATATTTTTAATACCATGCTGGTTAAGTGGTCCTTACCCTCCAGGTTGTGGAGTTGAACCAACTTGCTGGAATGATAGTCCTTGCCACTTTGCAGGGTTAGCTGTCCCAACCCTCCTCTGGGGATGGGTTTGCAGTGTGATTTCCATGGCAGGGCCAGGCTCGACCCACATGCTGGGAGCCAGGACGCTCTTGATTGATGGCCACAGTTGCCTGGCTAATTGGCGCCTAGGTCCTTCCTGCTTCTTTGCCACACCGGGCGGTAGCTTAGGCATTATTGAATGCCATTCTTTGCTTGTCCCTGTGCTGATAGAAAGCGCAATTTCCAGCTTGACATGGGGTGCAGGAGCTCCAGTCCAAACAGGCTACAAGCCGATGAAGTAATTGGAGCCTGAGGCTCTGTTGGACCCCCCATTGCTGGACTGACCGGGAGGTTGAAAGACACAACTGCTAATAGGCACTGAAAGCAGTGGTGTCTCCCTGGAAGCATGAGGAGCTCACACAGGAAATCGATGTGGCAGAGATTCTCCTGCTTCTACATTGTCCCTTTTCACCAGGACTAGATAATGGGAGGGATGTCCCCAGAGTACACTAGTAATTTTGCAGTGAGAATTGGAGGTGAGACCAGGGGAGGCAATAGCCCCTCTTTCAGAGTGCCTTCTGCTGTGGACTTTTGATTATAGGACTATTGGCCAGCCAGTTCTTCTAAACAGGAGATCTTCTCTTAAAAAAAAATCCTACATGGAAATTCAATATGTGAAACAGCGAATGGAGCAGGAGACGTTGATGACTTCTCCATGTTGCCTCGGTCCAGCTTTGGTTCACCAGCCGAGATGGGCAGTTTGCATACGCGCTTCTCTGCCCACGAGTTTTCCTTTGCAGGCTCTACAGAGGCTTACCCAACTGGCCTGCAGGGTCGTGTGGAATTCAGGGGTTTGTGACATCCCAGGGGCCACCCTCAGCCAATGAGGTGCCAGACATGGTGGAAAAATATTCTAGTTTCCTGTCTTTCAGTGGGAAATATTTGAGGGGGGTTCTACACGACTCTTCAGAGCATCTCTAACAGATTGTGCCCCTGCTGTCCTCAGAGATAATCTACTCATTAATACACCCTTTGTGGCTCGCTCTTCCTTCCCCGTTTCACTATCTGAACCCGTGTGTCCTGGGCTCATCTTTCCACATATACTTAGTCCTTTCCTCAGAGTCTGTGTTTGGGGGCACCAAATGAGGACAACAGAGCTGCTCTGGTATAGAATGTGAGGGACCCCGAGCTAGACCACTCAGCTTTCTCCTTCCCACTGCCCCCGGTTCCACCCTCCTTATACAGTTGGTCCTGAAATTCCTCTGGAGCTCCAGGTATGTTATCCAAGAGCCATCTATCCCCTTTCCAAATGGAAAATCCCAAAGGCTGGATTTCTATATTCCCCCAAGTCCTGCTCTTTCTCTTGCTTTCCGTACCTTTGAAAATGGCCCCCCCCCCCCCCCCGATTCCTTCAGTCCCCCAGGGCCAGAACCCTGAGGATGGTCTTATTTTACTTATGGTGCTTCAACTAAATTCCCCTTGCTCCTCATATGCAGTTAGCTGTATGTCCTCCCAATTCTACCATCTTAATAGTTCCTGAATGCATCCTCTCCTAACTGCCTCCATCACCATGTTTTCTCCCGACCCCAAGTGTTCTGGATGGGATGACTGCCTGAAGTTCTCTGCGGTAGGTGCTGTCAGTGCCACAGCCAAAACCCCTTTACAGCTGCTACACCTATTCCCCCAGGTGTGGTGAGTGCTGCAGCTGACAGTTTACACCTGCGGACTTCTGCAGAGAACTACCCTTGGCTTACAATCCGTCTAACTCAGCGGTGCTGGGAGGTTATACCCCATACTCCCTGGGAGCATCCAATGACAGATGCAGGCGACAAATGATGCCCAGCCCCTTGCTTCGAGGCAGGACAATTTTGTGGTGTAGTTTAGATTCCAGCACATTCTGTGGATGAGGGCAAGGACAGATTTTATCTGGGACCATATACTTGCTATATTTCTGTCTTTCCTTATCCTCTTTCTCCCAGTCTATCTATTTTTACTAGAGAGCAGTCCTTCGGGAAATCCTGTGCACCAGAATCTGTCTCAGGCTCTGCCTGTGGGTGGACCAACCTAAGATCTTCACAAAGTAGGCTACAGGGACCCTTTAGAAAACAGTCTCTGCTAGGATCGAATGCTTGGGAAATTCTTACAGGCAGTGTTATATATCATTTGCTTCAAATCTTCTTCTTTGGAATGAGTTTCCTTTTTGCTGCCTCTTTCTTGAATTTTCTCCTTCTCCTCAGCCCCTTTGATCAATAGCCCTGTGGGACCATAAAATTTTGTTGGTAAGCTATGTTAAGAATCTTTGTATCTATTTTCAAGTATCGATATAGATCTGGAGTTTTCTTGAAATGTTTTTGTCTGGTTTCAGTATCAGAATAATGCTGGCCTCATAGGATGAGTTGATAAGCAATGTAGAAATGGTTTAAATTCTTCCTTAAATATTTGGTAGAATTCACCAATAAAGCCATCTGGGCTTGGCAGTTCCTTTCTTTTCTTTTTTCTTCTTTCCTTTTTTTCCCCTCATAGGTCATGAGAAAGTCCTGCCCACTCTCCACTTGAACTAGCTTAGGCCTTAGGGCACAGAATTTTTTAGCCTTTGGGCTCCAGAGGATATTACTTGCCGCCACCCCCCACGCACCCTCCGCCCCCCGACCCCCGACCCCATGCATTACCTCAAATAACTGTGCTGTTGTCAGTGCTTCATAAAGCAAATTATGGTAAGCATATAGAACTTTCTGCTCTGGATTCCCATGCCCCCTCACTGTTGCTGCTCTGAGCCTTCCACAGCTAGGTGTGAAAGTGACAGTAGAGTACTCTGCTCATGCCTGAGCTGTACCCCTCAGCTCTGGGCATTCTGTGTGCAACCACACTGACATGGGTTTGAGATCTGGGCCCAGGAAACCCAGGGTTACCAGCACCCCTGATTGGTAGAGAAACTGAGCAGAGAACATAGCACCCCATCCCTCTCTGGAATTGGGAGATACTAAATTCTCGTTCTCAGTTCATGTTTCATTCTTGGTCTTGGTGGAGAAGGCAATGAGGTGGTGAGGACTCTGTGTTAGCTATTTGAAGACCATCTGGGTTTTTTGGAAGAAGTGAGAAACATTTAGGTCCCTCTCTGTAAGAGATGGCTAAAAATGCCAACCACAACCTCTAGAGGAAGAAAGAATCAATGAACACTGGAAAATTTATTTATCTTCACTAAATATCAATGAATTCATCTAAAAATGAGGGAAATAATAACTGGGCCAAGAATTGTTGCAAGGATTTATTGAGAAAATACACACGTAATGCAGATATCCAGCATCCTTGTGTCCATAAATCTTTCAAATTGATAGATTCGCCCTGTCATTTAATGCTCAAATAAAAATGTCCCAACCTGTTGTTGCCTGTGGGGTGGGAAGTCTGGTATCTTCTCTGCCCCTCCACCTGCAGGAGTTCACATAGTACATACGCATCTCCAGGTTACCACTTGCTCTGGTTTCCTGCAGAGGCCAAATGTTCTGTTTCGCTCAGTTCTCAACTCATTTGGTTGGCCTTTTCTCTCAACTCTACTCAACTTCATAGTGGAGCTCCTTCCCTTTTACTTTGTTTCCCTAGGCTTCTGGAGCACAAGACACGTGTGTGTAGCAGTTCGTTAAATAACAAATGTTTCAGAATGACAGCAGGTGCTGTAAAGCTGAGTGTCTCCTGAGACGGCTATTCCACCCGGAAATGTGTCTTCTGCTCCCACAACTCTTGCGTTGGATGAAAAGACTTGCTCTGCCCACTCTGCTTCCTCCCAAGCAAGGGCATAAACTCCCTAACTCCCTCTAGCATAATATGAAAACAGGCATATGAAGGCCAAGGGGCTCTGGAACTAAAGTACAACACAGAAGTCAACCTAGACAGGGCACAAGCTTTTACTACTTTGGGGTCCCTAAAGGAGCCTTATTCTTTCCTGCACCCATGTGGCCACATGCAGTTTCCTAACACCACAGGGAGAGATTAGATATCTCCAATTCTTGGAATACAGACCAAATTTCCTCTTGATGCCAGAGTGGGGCAGGAAGAGTTTTCCTTTACCTTGGTCTAGAACCTATACCTGGAGTACCGGTATTTCCTGCCCAGGGCGAAACACTTCCTAGAATGGTCCACAGTGTCTAATATCCATTCCCTTCTGAAGAAATACCATCTTTTCTCATATCTGTATGGTATAGGCTTATGGTTAGAGAAGATGTCACATGATCCTCCAACACTGGTACAACTCTCAAAGCCTGAGTTTTCAGTCTTGCTCATGGCTATCTTTCTACATAAATGTAATGCACTCAGTTCAGTGCCAACTAAGATCATCATTGGTAAATTGTAGCCATTATTGCTGATTGGTTTTGTTATGATGATGATGATGATGATGATGGTTTCTAAACAGCATCCTGGTTCTAGCCCCTACAGACCTGGCTTTGCCATTTTTATCTTGTTTTCCCTTCTCAGCATCCAGCCTACCTCTGAATTTCAAAATGCTGCAAAGCCTTCTATAGCCATGGTATAATGCTCTGTGACTTATTTTCCACATTTATAAACTGAGAGAGTTAAAATGGATAAATTTCAAAGTCCCTTGCAGTGCTAGCATTCTATATTTCCAAGATTAATTTGCATGCCCCTTAAATTTTTACCTATTTAAAGAGGGGAATTTTCCATTCCCACTTGGTGACTGAGAGTGTTGCTATTTTCTTGATTGATAAAATAGACTCTGCAGACACACAGCAAGTATATAAACAGCAAACAAATATATATTTCTAATGAATTATTTACATTGTGTATATGCATTAGTGGAGGCGGTTTTGTGAAATGGAAGTACAAGGCAAAAATCAGTGCTAGATGAAGGGAAGGAAATCTTTCTTCACTTCCAGTTAGCTGGAAGAAAAGACTGCTGGGAAGAGTGGAGGTTTTAATAAATTTCGTATGAAGGGAGAGGAGGGGGCCTGAAGGCATTTCGGCAAAAAGAACATCTTTGGCAAAGAGGAAATCTTCCAGTTGTAGGATGTGGAACAAGAGAAAAATTAAGATGAGGGGAAAATAAGTTGTGAATTTGGCTGGGTGGGCTCTGGTATGCCCTAAGCAAAGCAAAATGCAGCCAGCTCCCCTATTGTAGGCCCGGTTGAGTTTGTATTGATGTCCGAGGGTATTATGTACATCATAAAGGAAGTGATCAGAAAATATTATGGAAGTAATAGTAACAATTAGCACAGGTGTAGCCAATATTTACCGAGTGCTTACCATATGCTAGGTCTTGGGCTAAGTGCTTTACATGTAAGACCTTGTGTCATATCCTAACACGCAGATGCAGAAGGTAACATCATGACTTCCCCTTGAGACATGAAGAGACCGAAATGTAACATTGCTAACAATTTTCCCAAGGTCACACAACTGTTAAATGTTGGGTCTGGAATTCAAATTAAGTTTTGTTTAAATACAAAGTACTATACTGATTTTGATGCACTAACATAAAAGCTTAAATAAATAATATACATATCTAGAACAAACTTAACCCTGAGGATATTAACTGAGCTCTCTGGTTGGGGTGACTTTAGTTCATAACCTTGACATTTTCTCTCTTCTGAACGCGCACTATTTAAACCCTCAAGACTTTCTAGAGATTCACACCATTTTCTCAGAAATTGACTGTTTCCTTTCCTTGCTGAGAATTATAATTGGGATGACTTCATCACTGGTAGCTAAAGCTTTTAAATTACATGAGTATAAAGAAATGTTGGTGTGGTTTTCAGAAGAGGAAAGGTTGTCTATTTTTTAAATATTTTTCCCCTCCCTTCCTTCCTTCTTTCTTTCTATGGCAATCTGAATAAAGTCTGCCATTTGCCTTTCAGGTTCCACAAAAAGTCTTGCTTTTCAGAAGAAACAATACTTGCAAAGTTTTACTCTGAAATGCTATTAGAAGTAGAATTTTAAAGAAATTTTGTATCATTTCCTGTGAAATCATTAGTAATAATTGAGCATTTTTAATGTGTTGGACATTGTGCTTAGCACATACATTATCTCACAACACTTTTTGGAAGTAAGAATCGTGATATTATTATCTCCAGTTTGAAAAAGAATAAACTGAGATTGTTAGAGGAAAAGTCACTTGCCCAAGGTCACACAGCTATTAAGTGGTAGAGGAAAGATTGAAGCTGAGCTGCCTGATTCCAAAAACTGTGCACTTAATCATAACACCACATAGCAGGTCACCAGAGGGAAAGCCAGTCCTGCAAAATTCAGAGGAGACATGGATGATGATTGACTATTAGACAAGTATCCATCTCTTTGTGCATTCTTTCATCCATCCATCCACCGACCCGTCCATCCATCCAAAAGTATCTACTGTACAAACAATTTATTGGCTTTCTAAACAAGCAGAGAAACCAACTGCTGGCAGTTCTACATTCCCTTAATATTCTATGATGTTTCTAAAAAGGATAGAACTGGAGGGAGAATGTGCTGAAAGAGAAGAGCCGAGAGCTTTGTTTCACCAAATAATTAAGATAGTAAGGGCATAAATAGGCAAAAGATTAAGGGGCTGGGCAGAGCACTAAAGGTAGGGTTGGAATGATACATCTCTTATTCTCTGATTCTTGGCACTTTTCTTTAAAGGGGAAAGAAAACATGGAGTGAGTAACTCAGATTGTCCCACTTTCTTCCTGCTATAGCAGGCTCAACAGATTTCCCCTTGTAAACTCTGGCTTCTATGGACTCATTCTACCTGGAATATGTTCAACAACATTCCATATCTACCACGTGCCAGGCACTGAGTAATACAGAGTCCTTTCTCTTAAGGAGAGCTCAGTAAATGATAATTTTCTCATGTTTTACAGTACAGTGCTTTCCCAATGCTGGTCCGACAAGTGGATTCATCAGAATCACCCAGGGAGCTTTATAGCCATCATTTTCTTTCTTGAAAATCAGTAGAGCAAAGTGATTAAAGGTAGACTCTGAAGGCTGACAGCCTGGGTTCAAATCCCAGCAGTACATGGCCTGAGTCAAGTCACTTAGTTTCTCTGGGTTTCAGTTCCTCATTGTAAAGGATCATAATAACAGTTCCTAATTTATATCTTTATGATGAGGATTTAGAGAGCTAATATTATGCGTAAAATACTTAGAAGTGTCTGTCACATAGTAAGTGCTATAGATTATCAACATTATTATTATTAAAAATATAGACCATGAAACTCTGCTCAGATGCACTGGATGAGAATTTTTGGAGTTTGGGCCCAACATCCTTATTTTTTTTTTGTTTTCCAGGTGATTCTGCTTCTGGGTCTTGTTTTAGACCCACAGATGTAGAGTGTTCAGTGGACTATTCTTAAATGTGATCTCTTTCTCTCTCTCTTTAACCAATTGCTTTTACTCTTTTGCGTCCTTTTAGAAATCCTATTTCTTCCAAACACCTTTTTCTTGTCTGGATTCTATTGAGTCTCCCTCTTAAGATATGATGTTGATCAGGAACTAATACTCAGTAACTAGCAAATGATTCTTTCCCCTGCATGTGATCCTTACGCCCTGGTTGTTATTTGCACAATTTGGTTGACCCTGTGAGATTATAAATGTCTTGGTATGACCCACACTATGGGGTTGCACACAGTCAGAGCTCAATAAATACCAAGTTCAGTAATAATCTAGACACATAGTTCAAGAAGATATTCTGATTATATCTGCCACAGTCATTTACAAGGGCTCCATTCAATGGATGGAAGTACTTTTCTTGATATCAGTCATGATAAATAAGTAACTATTCTATATTTATAAATCTTAAAAATATAAAACCAATGGAAAAAATCACACACTAAATAAAATAGCACGTATTTGGTTTACTTGTCTCATATATATGAGACTCACTGTCTATGTGATGTTGACCGCACAGCCAAAGTAAGACTAACAGAATCAGAAGAGAATTCTAAGAAAAGCAAGAAAAGTGATTGGACATGCTTTCAGATAAAAACATGCCCAATGATTCCAGGGTAAGGGACAACTTTAGAAGATACAAATTGGCTTCCTGGTGAGCAGCGATCTTCCTAAGTCCATGGGGCAGTTGTTCCTCTCCTGCCCCAAACATCACGTCTAGAGGAGGCTGCCATTCTGATTTGTTCAAGGTGTGGACACAAGACCCATGGTGGGTATCTTAAATTGTTTGGGCTGCTATAACACAGTAGCATAGATTGGATGGCTTATAAACAACAGAAATTTATTTCTCACCATTCTAGAGTCTGGAAATCTAAGATTAGGGTACCACGTGGCTGGGTTCTGATGAGAGCTCTCTGCCAGGTTGCAGATAGCTGACTTCTCGTATCCTCTCATGGTGGAAAAAGGGGCAAGAGAGCTCTCTGGGGTACTTTTATAAGGGCATTTATCCAATTCATGAGGGCTCCACACTCATGATCTAATTTCCTCCCAAAGGCCCTACCTCCTAATATCATCATGCCGAGGGCTAAGATTTTAACATATGAATTTTGGGGGTGGGGCACAAATGGCCTATCGCATTGAGCTGAGTAGAGACCTCCCCTGGGAGTTCCTGAATTGAAATTGCAGATGAGAATCATCCAGATCTGCTGTAGCCATGGCCAACCAAATGCAGCTGATAGCTTTGAGGATAAATCCAGCAGACAGGGAGATGCAATGATGAGAGATAATGAAAGGGAGAGTGGGAGTCATGGAAGCATTTGGGGCCCTGGTTTTAGTTCTTTCAGCCTTACTCCAACTCTGTCATCTCTGCAGCACAGTATGTGAAGTGACTGCTTTCTCTTTTGTGCTTATGTTGATACGAATTAATTTCATGTGAATGCCATGGAGTTCTGACTTGGTAGAGTGGAATTAAGCTTAGAGTTGAGACTCTGTAAAACTTATTCTTCTATTAACATAGCTGTATCAGTAAACAGTTTTGGAGTCTAAACTGTGTCATGCTGTTGGCTCACAGCAAAGCAAGGGTTAACTAACATCCCTAGACATTTTTTCAAATAAACCGCTCTCTAGTTATATTGCTGCCTTTCTGAAACAGGCATTTAATTCCTTCAACTTAATGCAAGATTTTATCTTTCTTGAATTACATCTTGGTGGTTATGGCCAAGCATTCTAACTTATGTAAATTTTGAACATTGATTTTTGTCATCTATCATATCATCTCTCTCTTCTGAATTTGTCGTCTGCAAGTTTGACATGTGTGCTTTATATCTTCATACATGTATACAAGTTATACATGTTTAAAGTGTTAAAAAAAATTGAATTTTTTGACCTTTCAATTCCCCTTCTAGGCATATATCTTCTTACGTATGCATAAGGAGGCATGTTGAAGGATGGTCCTTGCAGAATTGTTACAGAAAAAAAATGAGAATAACCACAATATCTAGTAATTGACAGATAAATAACATGTGGCATATTTATATAATGAACTACATTACTACAATTAAAAGAAGTGAACTAGAATGCTAAGTCTGAACACTAATTGCTCTTCAGACATATTGATGACAAAGGCAATGTGTAGACTGACTAGTCTCCAGCATTGTGAGAAATAAATGTTTGCTGTTTAAGACACCCAGACTATGGAATTTTGTATAGCAGTCTGAATGGACCAAAACAATTATACTATACCTATGATTTTCTATGTGTAAAAAATTTGTTAAATATAGTTTCTGGTTCTCCAACAGCAGCAACCATCAAGGTGATTGACCTACTTAATAAAGTTATCAAGAAAGCAAATGAATTTGGTTGACATCACAAGTTCAGCAGAGACTGGCTAGGTACTTCCTGATCCCATTCTTCTTCTTGGGCATAGAAGAAGATTACATTTACCAACGTCACTTAGAGCTGGGTCTTGGCCACAGAAGAAGATTACATTTACCAACGTCACTCAGAGCCGGGTCTTGCCACGTGACTGGATTCTGGTCAGTGGAATGGAGATCTGGCCATCAAACTCCCTGCATGATCCTCTATGCCCTCTCCTTCCTTCCACAGTGACAGTGGAGGCCAAGGGTGAAAGGAGTTGCCGCTCAGAAGACAGCCGTCCAGGGAGCTGCCCCACCTGCTTTGGGCTGTCATGAAAACCACTGGTAAACCTCAGTTGTGTTAAGTCACTGAGAACCAGGAGATTATTTTTCAGCAGTTAGTGCTGCTTATCCTTTGGATGCACTAGCTCTTCCACATTCATTTATTGAGAGAGCATTAAAACGTTAAAAGAAAATAGAACAGATAACGTCGTACTGTCCTAAATCAGCATTTAATGTTTTTACATTTTCACTTTCTGTTGTAATCTATAGACACATGTAAAGAGAGTTGTAATTAACTTGTTGCAAAATAATTTGAAATAATTAGTCCCTGGGGACAAGATTTTTGAAGAAATCTTTCTTCCTTCTTTTGAGAGTTATTTTAGGAGACACTCTTGAGGTACAGACATATTTAATTTTTTCTGAAATAATTATATCAATTTGCAATACCGTCAGCAGTTTTGCTGCAGTATTACAACCATTAGCTTTTAATAACTTTAGCTTTTTAAAATGAAAATAGTTGTACTTTCTGTATATAAAAATATTACAATCTCCCTTGGGAACGTCAGACAGTACAGAAAAGTTTGATGAAGAAAGTAAAAATCATCCATATTGCCACCATCCAGCACCCATTGGTGACATTTTGGTGTGCAGTCCTCAGTTTTGTGTGTGTGAACACACACCCTCATGCACACACAACAAGGTTAGTTCTCTATATAACTTACCTTAGCAACATATTATGGATATTTTTTATGCCAACAAATATAGATCTATGTTATCATTTTAAATATGAGCTGTTCTGTTTGGAAGCAACTACCCAGTGTGCCTATTTAGATTAAGTTAAAATTAATTAAAATTCCATAAAATTAAATAACATTAAAAATTCAGTTTCCTTAGTCACCCTAGCCACATGTCAATTCTCAATAGCCACATGTGATTAGTGACTACTATATTGCACAACACAGAAACAGCACAGTTCCATTAGTGCTGAAAAATCTGATGTATAGCACTCTCACAAATTTATAAAGGTTTGCATAGGTGTATTGAACAAATCCTCTGTCTTTGATGTTAGGTTACCCCCAGCTTATTCTCTTCTCTATTCTAAACAATATGGCAAGGAACATTTTCGTAGCAATCTTTGGGCATATCTGTGATCACTTTCTAAACTCTGGAGTGGGACCTAGCTCTAACATAATGGCACATGCCAGTTTCAGCTTGGACCCAGCTCTTGTTGCACTTATATCCTGATTTTCTTTCTTTGACTTTGCTGCCTCACTGTTAATCACATTTGGATTCTGTTGTAATTCTTTTGGACTGTTATAACCAAAATACTAAAGACTGGGTAGCTTAAACAACAAACATTTATTTCCCACAGTTCTGGAGGCTAAGAAGTTCAAAACCAAGGTGCTAGCAGATTCTGCCTGGTGACAGCCTGCATCCTGATTCATAGAGGGCTGCCCTCTTGCTATAACCTCATGCAACAGCAAAGGGCAATGGAGCTGTCTGGGGTATCTTTTATAAGGGCACTAATCCCATTCATGAGACTGCATCTTCTTGACTTAATCACCTCCCAAAGGTCCCACATCCAAATATCACCACACTGGGGGTTAGGATTTCAACATATAAATTTTATATGTTGAATCAGTCTATAGCAGATGCCTTGTTATCTCATGTTTTAACTGTTGTTTCATAGACCTATTTTACCTTTACTATCCCTAGGTATATAAAATAATTCTTGTTTCCTTCTATTCTTTTCTGGAGGTAAGTTTTCAAAAACATTCTCTTCACTTACCTTGTACTTCTGAATAAGTCAGTATAGGCTAAGTTGTGCTACAGTAACAAAAAACCTCAACCTCTTAGTGGCTGAGTACAACAAAGTTTTATTTTTCACTTGAGCATTAGTAGGCGTCTGGGATTCTGCCTAAAGATATCCTCACTCCAGGATACAAGCTGATGGAATAGCCACTATCTGGAAGGTTCCTGTGATAGAGGGAGAAAGCGCCTAGCAAATTCACACACTAAATCTTAAAGTGTCCTCCCAGAAGTGATACACTTGACTTCCACTCACATTTTTACCATCAAGACAAGTCATACCATTCCGCTTAATGCTAAAGGAGATGGGAAGTACATGTGCCTGGGAGAACAAGCAGAAATACTTGGTAAAAAGCATTAATGACGCATCCAGTATTTATTTCCCTTTTATTAGTTGCAAAATGTTTGCATAGGCATAATAAAATTGTCATATGATAATAATACCTAACAGTTACCATATGCCAAACATTTTGGTAAGTATTTTACATACTTGTCTCATTTAATCTTCACAATCTTCGTTTTCTTCACGATGATTACCCTCATTTTATAAATGAGGCATAGAAAGGTTAAGCATCTTGCCCAAGGTTGCGTGGCTAGTAAACAGTAGAGCTGGGATTCTGATTCTAGAAATTTCATCCCTAAATACTTCCTACATTACTTTGTGTTATCTTTTAGATTCATACTGGTGGTTTTCTCCTTACTCATCATTGAATGGGAGAAGTTCTGTCCAGACCTGCTGTCCCTAAATAATGCATAGGTAAGCTTCCTTCTATGGGTATTTTGGCACTTTTAGCTTCTTCTCATAGAAAGCAAGTGGAGGGCTGGATGAGGCAACATCATTTGAACAAGTAAATCTTTATCAATCTAAAAAATGTAGAAAGACCCATAAGCCATGGAGATCGAAAAGATGGGTGTTTTGCATAACTTTTCTCTGTTAAAACTGCTGCAGAAGTGGTGGCTTCACTGAGCTCGGGGAGTGCCGGTCCTTTGGAAAGGATCTTTTCAGTTCTCTATCGAGTCTCAGGCTTAGGGCAGAGGAACATTGTTAGAAATAACTCAGTTAAGAGAAAAACCCTTTGGCCTGTGGGCTTTCTGCTTGATGTGGCTTCCAATACATTTTCTCAAACAGCTGCCTTCCCTTGTTATTCATATTTGATCAAGCCCCAACTCTCTCAGAGTATGTCTTTGCTTCTAGACTTTACCCCTCCAAATTAAGAGAATTTTCCCCCTCGAGCCCATGTTGACCTGAATAGTGCCACTATGACATTGCTAAATATGAGGAAAATGGCTAGGAGTGGCACAATGCTTTTTCTTCCCTGTCTTGTCAACAGAGCTGTGGACTGGCCCTAGCTATGGAGACATTGACTCCAAGTGTGGTCATCTTCCATCTGCTCTTGACTTGCTCATGGGCTTTGCCATAATTTCCCTCCCTTCCTTCCCGCAACTGTCTTTGAGGAAAGGTAGTTATTTCTTTTCACAGTTGGTACTGAGACTGCCAGGAATTCCTCACTTTGTGGTTCATCTGTGGTTGGTACCATTTCCTGGTTCACAGCAGGCAACTTTGTGTTCCTACCCTCCCCCATCTTCCTCCTCTTAGGTCGTTTCAGTGATTTTCCTGGGGTGATGGGGAGTGGAGATTGTGTTTATGTTGCCATCCTTCCTGTAAGTCTGGTTTTTATTTTTCCAAACTTTTTTTAAACATAGCAGATGTTAAAAAGTTGCTTAAATTTGCATTTCTTGATTACAAGTTAGTTTGAACATTTTCCCAGACATTTGTTTCCTATTTGTATTTTCTCTTGTGTATATTTTGTTTGTCTGAGACTTGATCATTTAGTTGTTGGAGTCCTATGGGTAGTTTCTAAAAATATATGTATGCATTCTGAGATCATTAAGGAATGGTTCCTTTCTATGGTTTTTGATGCAAATATTTTCTTTTCAGTTATGTTTCTTTTTCATTTAATGTATGTTTTATAATGGCTTTTCTATCACGTTATCACTCTCCAGAATTGTTTTCTTTTCTAATCTGTTTACCTGTTTAGTGTCTTTTCTTAGTGTCTCTTCTTAGAATGTATTTTCCTTGAGGGTGTGGGTCCCTGCTGGCCCATCTACCACTGACTTCCCAGTACCTAGGCCAGTGCCTGGTTTAGAGCAGTTGCTTAATAAATATTTATTTTATAAAACTATATTTTATCGCTTCAAAACTTCCAAAGGGACCATGTCTTCTTAATGGTATAAATGTTTAGTCTTTTTTTTCCAGATTATTTTATTAAATGAAAACATTTAGGTTTCTTCAATTCTACTAGAACATATCTATTTTTTTCCATTCATACTGTTATCTTAACCCCATATATTATATGATGTTTCCTCTACCTTTTTTTAATAGTATTTTTAAATCATATATTAAATTATTGTGTTCCATGGATGAACTTTCCTAATTTTAAAATATTACCATATGGATTCCCTTATTATTGCTTAAAATAAGTTTTAGAACAGATCTCATAAACTTAATTTTTCCTTATAGTTCTTCTTTTAAGAACGTTCTTTGAGGGGTGGCCTGCTGGCTTAACTGTTAAGTTCGCATGCTCAGCTTCAGTGGCCCAGGATTCACCGTCTCGGATCCCAGGTGCAGACCTACGCACTGCTCATCAAGCTATGCTGTGGCAGGCATCCCACATATTAAATAGAGGAAGATGGGCACAGATGTTAGCTCAGGACCAGTCGTCCTCAGCAAAAAGAGGAGGATTGCTGGCAGATGTTAGCTCAGGGCTAATCTTCCTTAAAAAAAAAAACAACAACAAAAAAGAATATTCTTTGAGCCAGCCCTGATGGCCTAGTGGTTAAAGTTCAGCGTGCTGTGCTTCAGTGGCTCAGGTGGGGTTCCCAGGCACAGAGCCACACCACGCATCTGTCAGTAGCCATGCTAAGATGGAGACTCACATAGAAGAACTAGAAGGACTTATAGCTAGAATATACAACTATAAATTGGGACTTTGGGGAGGGAAAAATATTCTTTAATAATGATACTCATATTCTTTTGAGTTAATTTTCAAGTCATTTGAAGGGTTACTGCTAATGGCTGCTCGTATTTATTACCATCTTTTCTAAATGCCTAGAAGCTAGATAATTGTTAATTTAATTATGGATTGGCATCAAACTTAGCTGTTTGTCATTTCCAGCATCCACCTTTCCCCACTTCTAAAACTGAATATTTTCCCATCTCTGAGCTTCTGCAGCCTCTTCCATTTTTCATGATTACTTGAGTGATAATAACAATAGCTCTGAGATTGCACCTGTGTGTTTCCTTGGTGTCTTGGAATGCAATTCTCTTTGAATTGTCCATTCAAACTTATTAAATGAATGAATATGTTTTAAACCGTCTTCATTGATATCTTAAGTTGTAATTCCACCCCGTACACATTCCACCCTCCTACTTGAAAAATTTTAACCATAGTTAAATCAGAAAACTAACTCATTCCTCTTCTATATAATTTATGTAGCCATCCATTTACTTTCTGCATTCATTCAATCAAAAAAGTATTTATTTTCCAGGTTCTATAAAAGTTCTCTGCAGTTATAGTGATGACCAATATGCACATTGTCCCTGCTTTTGTGTGGCTTAAACTTTGAGGTCTTTTCTTTCCCCAGTCCCAAAAATAACTGGAAGAAGGGATAAAAAGAGAAAACTGGAGTTTGTTAAATTTCAGATTTTTAACCAGAAAAGTAAAATTTTTACAGATACATTTCAGTTACTTTTCCTAATTTTGTCATTTATTCCACAGTTAATCATCAAAAGTAGGCAGCAATTTCTGGGCTTGATGAGCCTTGTCAGACTCTTTGCCGCATCTTAGATGTGTTTCAAGACCACAAACCTATGCAATTGTTTGGTCAGTTCTGAGCCCCATAGAAGGAACTTACCAACCACCCGGATGAATCTCTTCCCTTTGGAGGAACTAGCTGTGTTCTTCCCAAAAGTATGGACCTATAAGTTCTCCTTAGCAGTCAATACAGGATGGTCCTACTTCATCAGGAGGTTTGAAATTAATCTCCAAGAGGAAACTCTGTTGTGCCTTCCCCACTTATCTTTCCGTCAGTCTTACATTCTTCCACTCTCTTAATTCTCACATTCATTTCTCTATTCTCTGCCAGTGGGTACTGCTTTCCTGCTTTCTGTTTGCATCATTTCCACCATCCCATTTTAAGAAGCTATCATCCTTTCCTACAAGGGTAGTATACTGGGGTGTTTCTCAGCTTCTTCATTCATTTTCTTCTCTAACAGGTTACATAAAGGCAAACATTGTTAAGTCTTCAAAATGAATTTTGAAGGTCCCTACAACAGTTTTTTTGGTATTCACAATTTTGATGCTCAGATTAACTGACTCTTCATCTTCTCCCCACCCCACCGCCCACGCCCCAGGAACTCTTTCTGTAAAGTTTGCAAATAGCATTTAGATGAATTAAGTTGTTTATCACAAATATTATAAAGTTGAGAGATATAAACATGGACTGGGTTTCTGGTATATGTAGGAGTCGATAAAGGAAATTAGAGGGAGGTTTAAGCTATATAAAAATGGCTCCATCTAAGGGAGAGTCCATTCGAATCACATCTGCTTAAAAGGCCAAGGAGAGTTTACTCTAGTCAGCGCCACGGGGATGACCAAGCCTAAGAAAACTAGTCCCAGCTAAATCACTCTGGAATATGAGGCAGATTCCCAATCAAGATGATTAACATTGGCCTATTCAGCACATGTGTCTGTAGTCAAACTATATTAATCAATCCAACACTTTTTTATTCAGTATCTACAATGTGCCAGACATTGTGCTGGCTTCTGAGGCTATAGGAGATGAAAGATTCCTGATGTTAGGAATCTTAAGGAGATATTTACATACTGAGGAGCAGATAATAATGTATTGGATAAGAAGAGTTATGATAAAGGAAGTGCAAGATGTTGTAGAAACATACAGGAGAGTCACCAAGTCTAGACTAGGTGTGTTGGAGAAGACCTTCCAGGAGGAAATGACTTCTCACCTAAAACCTGAATGTGAAAAAGCTACTCAAAAGTGAGGTGAGGATGGGTTTGAGTGGTGGTCCTGCCTGAGGGAACAAGGAAATATAGATGTCATATATTATCAAGCTATATTAAATTTGGGCCTGTATTTCATCATAGATAAATTGAAATCGAAATCTACTATTTCTATCTAGCTACATATTGGAGTTATATTGCCCTACTCACTAGAATACTCTAAGTCCAACAGCCAAGGCTCTATTGTTTCTGGACAGTGCTTGGCTAGGCACTGCCAGTATTGACATTGATGACTTCCTTTTTTGTTTGTTTTCATAATTGACCAACTTCCCCCTTTTCTCCATCTCCAATCCCAAAATTAACATAATATAAAAGCTATGATAATATACTCAAACAGGTTACTTCAACATTCTGCTGGCATAAAAGCTATCCTGACTCCATCAAGGGTCTCTCTATATGTGTGTTCTGACTAGTACTTATTAGTTTGCAATCTGACTCTCAGAAGGCAATCTATTTTTCTGTTTCTAGGAGTTACCTTATTGTGGCTCTCCACATTCTCGTGCTCCTAACTTATTGTTTGCTTTCTTTTCAGTAGACAGAAAAGAGCACAAATTTAATTTGGAATCAAATGGATCTTCTACCCAAAGGACCACTGTCCAACCATGGATGCTGTTCACCAG
The DNA here is from genome assembly GCF_021613505.1 of Equus quagga. Lineage (NCBI taxonomy): Eukaryota > Metazoa > Chordata > Mammalia > Perissodactyla > Equidae > Equus > Equus quagga. The sequence goes on from NC_060282.1 coordinate 22,641,240, forward strand.
TAAAAATATTCAACCATTGTTTTGTGATTATCGCTAAGAAATGGTACAAATACAATTTCAGTAGTTGAGGGGAAATTAACTGTTTTCTAACAGTCCTTCAAACATTAGACTCTTGCTTAAAACTAACAGAGAAGATAAATATAAGAGTTTATATAGTCCAGTAGCACACAATCTCTGAAATGAAGATAAAAATGTCAAGAACAAAAGATCTTAGAGGTTATTATTCTCATTGTATGGAAGGGGGAAAATATCTTTATGTGACTCCTGGCTCAATAATACTGCAGAAAAATCAGGTCATGCTGCACTTTAAAAACTCTTAAATGACCTTTCTGGCCTGTCAAAATTAGTGGAGAAAATTTTAATGATACTCAGATCTATTGACGTTTTATGTGCTGAACTTTCTTGAGAAATTAGGGGACAATATGCTATTATAAAGTTTCAGTTCTACTTCTTCTCTTTTACTGTCATAACTTTGGATCACACATCTTTTTTTCTGTTTTTTTTTTTTTAAGAATGCAAAGCTTTAGAAAACGACATCATTGAGAGTTTTGTTCAATGTTTTCAGGGTTTGTCATTTTTGCTGGTCATCAGATGGCTCTATGTCATTTATGTCAATACATGAGAGTAATTGACCAAGAAATTTCATTGACTAATAATGTTGGTCATTCATGCATAAGTGTCTAGACCTCTCTGCCATATTGTTCTTTTAGAAGAAAGCTCTCCCTAACTCCCCATTTTCAGCTCCCGGGAAGTAACTTGCTCTTTAAGATTTATATGATCTTTGACCTCTACGTGAGGGAAATAAAGAGTGACTTGTTTGTGGGTAACTATGAAATATCCTTTGGTTATGAACGCCTCCTGAGTTGACTGGCCAATGTTTGTGTAACAATTGCACAGTTACAATACACCCTTGAACACTGTGGGTGTATTGAGAGGTATCTGGGAGATGTAATGTACTTTAAATTACAAGAAGTAATTTGATCTGAATAAGGCAACTCCAAAGAGAGCTCATTATGCTTCACCAAAATGCAATTGCAAACTGTAATTGGATTTCTTTTTAAGATGAACAGCAAACCCAGGGAAGTGATGCATTTATCATTTTGTCAAGCTCTTTCCAGAACTTGAGCAATAGGGGCGATGGCACACAGTGTTACCCCTTTAGGAACAGAGAGTATTCTATAACTCAGATAGGGTAGGAAGATATTGCTGTTCCTCTTCTCCTGTACACAATAGCCCTTAACGAGTTTTGAGCAGGGGAGGTATTATTCAGTGGACATTTTTAGAAGGTTAATCTGAGAACAACGTTTAGAGAAGATTGGGGGTAAGAAAAGAAATTAGAGGAAGATAGAATATAAGACTGTTGTACTAGTCCAAACCTATAATGTTGGGGTTTGGACTTGGGTTGGGGTGATGGGATTGGAATGGAAGATGTAGGTATGGGTAACAATTCAACACAAACGCACCCACAGCACTTAATAACTAGTTCTATATTGGAGATACTATGTAATGGAAATAACCCTGGTCAGAAAAAAAGAGGTTTTCAGGGCAAGATGGAGGCTTAGTTTTCTATTTTATAAAATAAAGGACTGGCACTAGAATGATCTACAATTCCTTTCCAGGCCTAACATTTTAAGATAGGAAGATTGTTAAGGCATTATAAGTTTGCCCTTCATTCCCTGTAGCTAGACTTAAGATCAGGAAAGAGTGAAAAGTATAGTTGCTTTTTGGTGTCTCTCTGACTTCTCACTGGCACCTCAGCACCCCAAATAGATTCCCGGCTCACCCAGGCCCTCAGCTTTACAACCATAGCAACCTTTCTGATCCCTCTCCTGAGTGAAAGGCCGTATGTCTTAGATGTACTTATGTTGGTGGATTGAGTCTCCTAAACTAAAGCATTTTTTCTCAGAGATGATCATATTTTATCTTTGTATAGTCGGCCCAATTTTCAGAAATATTCACATTTCATTTAGACTTCTCAGGAACACTGTGAGGTATATAAACATTGGAGGTGTCAGTGTGCCTATTTTACAGATGAAGAAACTGAGACTGGAGACAATTAAATAGGTTCCAGAAGATCACAGGGCTAATAAGAAGCTAAGATAGAATGGAATGCAGGCTTTCTTACTCCAAGCCCATTGCACTTCCCACTCTATTAGCATATTCACGGAAATTTTAAGTCCCTGGGCATGAATAGAGAAGAAGTGTTTTTGGGCCAGGGGCATTTGAAACTATTCAAAGATCACCTTTTGGCCCGTTTTTCTACTTCCAAATATAGTCCCTGTAACCATCTCATTTTGAATAGTTCTGACAATATTCCACCTAGTAATCCGTAGCAATAATGATCATAATCACACTTTCTCCCTGACCATCCCAAAGAACGTTTAGTGTATTAATGTTGTTAATTAATCTTCATGACATCCTAGCAAATGAAGCAGATTGCAAGTAGGATGTCCCACTTGGCTGACTGGGAAGCTGAGGTAGAAAGCAAGGTTACAGAGCTGCCTCAAGGTGAGAATAAATCAGCAGAGTTGGTGAGCCAAGAATAGCCTTTTCACAGCTGAAGCTTAAAAGTCTATTGGGAAGGGGCTCATGCTATTCTCCTCAGAAGATTACTGTTCAGGCACTAGAAAAAAATTGCCACTTTAAAGCCAAGCTTTTCTTCGCTTAGTTATTTTTCAGTGCTTTTGAATCGCTATTTCTCTTCTTTTGCGGGTTCCTACACTTTTGCAACCAAGGTGACTCATCTTTCTCTCTTCTGGGAGAACATGCCTAATTGTCCTGCAGATGACAATCTCCTTTACCCCTGCAGTGTCACCTCCCCCTTACCTTCTCTGAGGTTGGAGCACTCCAATTTTTAATGGCTTCTCAGGAATCCGTCCCATTGGTCTTCTTGTCCCTTACTCAGGGACTTAAAATGGAGTCTTGTCTTCACAGCACATGTTTCTCCATTGGGAGGAAGAACGTTTATTTCCAAAGTTGTATTTCAATATTTTATTTTCATCCGAGAGAAGATTGAGTGACTTCATCTCTCTGTGTTAAAAATGATGATTGTGTCCGCAACCACGTGCTCAGTCCAAGCTCTGTGTGGTTTCTGTGGTTACTGCAGCATTGGAGGATCAGCCGTGTAGCAATGACTGATTGCTCTGTGGCGAAGCTAAGGAGAGTGCTGTTTCTCTGTGGCAGGGAGTCTGGTTACACTGGGGGAAAGGAATGGGATTCCTGTAGGCTGACAGGAAGACCATAGTTATCTGTGGGAAAAGGAATGATTATGTTGCTCTGTGTTGGGAAATGTGGTTGCCTTTAACCTTGAGCCTGACCAAAGAACCCCGTTATGATTTATTTTGACACTGTATTTCAACCCCCCACAACAATCTTTCAAACATCACCAGGAAGAAGATTATCAAAATAATATTACTCTGATGGTAAAAGTATCTTTAAAAATCTAAGCCACTTAGCTCAGCAAAGATAAAAAGGCTAAACAAAGCCCACACCGAAAGATTACCAAAATATTTGCTGGCCCTCTTTTCAAAATCATTTTCTGTGACATTTTTTAAAAAGTTTCATGTGATGCAGACAGGTAGTACGGGCGTGGGAAAGAGTTCAAGTAACCTTTTTATGAAGTATTTGCTGAATTCTTATCTTCTGTAACTTGAGAGAAATGAAATGGTAGAGGAAAAGATTAAAATGCTGGCAGAGTTCTAGCAGCTTCAAGGGCAGGGATGGCAAATAAATGCTACACGTGTTACCACCTGCTGTTCCCAAGTTCATGGCAGACATCACTAATGGATCACATCACTCTTCCTTGCTGAGACTGTTCTCTGTTCGCAGTCTTTCTCATCACGGCATAAGCAGCAACAGTAAGATTTTAGGACTTGGTTCTCTAGTTGACAACGTTTTACCCTCCCTGTTTTAGAGCATGCTGACTTACCCTGCTTTCTTCCAAAAGAAAACTGAAGGTACAGAGAAACTGGGCTTGGGTGATGGGTGGGGTGTGTTGGTATTAATATAATTAAGGTATTTTCCAAGTGATCTAGGCTAATCCAAAGTTTGAGGCTATGATAGAATTATCTCCAAATTTAGGACACTTAAAAATACCGCATAATTAATGGAAGAAATGTAATATAAAACATCAAGTTTTACCTTTTGAATTAAGTTTGATAATACAAAGTCTGGGAAAGGATTGTGGAAACATGCAGTCTCATTCACCTTGGAACATATAACTTGGCACCATAATTTTGGAGGGCAATTTAGACAATTTAGGTATTAAAAAATTTAAATGCACATACCATTTGTCCCAGCACTTCCACCTCTATGGATATATTTCCATACGTATTTAAAGACATGTATTTTAAGGATATTCATTGCAGCACTGATTGCAAAAATAAAAATAAAAGATACAATCTATATATCTCTCAGTATAATACTATGCAGACATCCACAAGAATGGGATAGGTACAAATGTGATAAATGGTATTGTTTCTTTACAATTATTCAATTCTTTCTCATCCTAGGTATGCGTCATTGCTCCATTGACTTCATGCTTGGCCATATAACATGCCTTGTCCATGGGATGTGAATGGGTGCGATATTTGCCACATTCTAAAATGTGATTGCCTAGCTTGGATGGGGCCCTTTCGTTCTAAGTATCATATGAGCATAATGTCACTTAGTGACTATTTATCAGCTTGGATTCCAGAATGAGAAAATGAGTTGAACAGAGCCAGATGAACCCAGCTAGGTCAAGCCAAGCCCACAGAACCCCAGCTGATCTGCAACATTCATGAAAGGTAAGCAGTAAATAAATATTTGTTGTAAGCCACTGAGATTCTGAGATTATTTGTTATAAAACATTACTGCAACAAAATGTGACTGATATATCTAATTTAGAAAAAATGCCAGGGATACGCTAATTGAAAAAAGCAAATTACATAACATAATATGACTGGCATTTAAAAATTAATCTATCTATCATCTATCTATCTATCTATCTATGTATCCATCCCTCCATCATCTATCTTTGCTTCTATATGCATAGAGAATATCTGAAAAGATATAGAGACAACTGTCAACAGCAGGTACCTCTGGAGTGGTTGAGGGCCGGAGGGATACAGAGAAAAGGGACTTAGTATTTAATTCCTTATCTTAACTGAAATTTTCATCAAAATAGGTCACTTATTATAATAAAAATATTAACAAAGGTTTTTGTTTGTAGTATTTGCTATTTCAAGTATTTGTTCTAATTTTGCTTATTTATTTTATGAGATCATTATACCTTTAAAGTACTATGAGTTCTGGTGGGGAAAAAAATCCATAAGAAATGCCAGGGCTCTGATAAACAAACACAAACAAGCTGTGTATCTATTCGGTAGAGCCATAACTGGGATCTCACCTCAGAGACCAGTCCCAAATGCTGAGGAAGTAGGTAGAGAAGAGAGGGGAGGTGGCAGTGGTGAGCTGCTGCCCAAGTTCACGTTCCTCAGTCACCAGGACAAAGACAAATACTGAAAGTTTGAGACCAGAGGGGCGAATGCTTTCTCTTGCTCTCTCTGTCTCTCTCTCTTTCTCTGGCTCTCTCTCTATTAAGGTCAGAATAGACTTTTTCCCTGTGAAAAGCAAGGAATCATATTTATAGCATGTCTAACATTTTTTTCTAACTTAAAAGATAATGAAAGTGGCCCTCCCAGTGGTATAGTGGTTAAGTTCCTAGCTCCACTTCACGCACTCGGGGTTCACAGTTTCGGATCCTGGGCGCAGACCCACACACTGCCCATCCCAGCCATGCTGTGCAGCGTCCCATATACAAAACAGAGGAAGACTGGTAGAGGGTAGCTCAGGGACAATCTTCCTTACATACGTACGCACACACAAAATGATGAAAAAGGCTGACCCCAGACAAAGCTTTGAAGTAGTTCCTTCGCTGTTCTAAACCAGTCTTTCCTTTGTCCTATTCCCTTGTGATTCGTTTGTTGGAAAAACAAAGATCTCTTTCCCCTTGAGGCATTGTTCCTGCTGTTTCCTCTGCACAGAATATCTGTCTCTCATCTCTCCCTTTCACTTTGTTAATTCCTGGTTACCTTCAGAACTCAGATGTCACTTCATCCAAACACCTGCTGTCCACCAAGGCCCGATAGTTGCCCTACTGTGTGTCCCACTATTGTGTATATAACAGAAGTGTGCAACCCTCAGGTTCTGCTGTCAATGCCCGCGTATTTGTCCTTCACATCCAGTGAGCTCTTTGAGGTCAGGCACTGTGTCTTATTTATCATCGTATCCCTAATAGCTCACCCTGTGCTTAAAGTGTAACAGGTGCTCAATAGATACTTGCTGAATCAGTGAATAAAGTGTGCTGATTTGACTAAGTAATCTGTACTTAGATCTTACTGTCTTGCCTTTTAGGAATTTTTGTCTTTTAATGGAAAAGGGCAGGAGTTTTAGATTCTTCTGTTAATAGGCTGGTAGGAAAGTCATTTTTTCCAGAGGAGACTTATGATTCTTGGGTGGCTAAGTGTCTTGATCTGGCTGGGACTGAGGGATTCCCTGGAATGTGGGACTTCCAGTGCTGAGAAGGGACAGTCCTAGGCAAATTGGGATGGCTGGTCGCTCTACTTTTAGATCAATCACATAGGAAACACCAGTTCTTCTTCTATACAGATCAAGACAAACTGTGCCATCCTCCTCTCACTAGAGTTCAGAAAGAATACCCACAATTAATATGTTATTGCTGATATTTCTATTTCTCCTATCCCTCAGGGGGTCATTGCATTTTCATTTATAGTTCACGTGGTTTTCAATGGACACATAAAAGATATTGATTACAATCTTCCGTCCCTTCCTGATATGTCCGCAGAAGGTTGTCAGTCAATGTGAGGAACGTATTAAGAGTATAAAGTACTTGGAGGGCACGGACTATGGCTGTTTTTATAGTGACAGGAATAGTACTAAATGAATGCTGCTTTCTTATCAGAGCCTTTTCTTGCCAATATCGGTAATGAGAGAGAGAAGGGTTTCAAGACTGTTAGGCATACACTGAGTTACACCAAGTTATTCGTTCTGGCTAAGAGTCAAGGACCCTTATGCAAACATACCTCGAATAGTCCTCCAAGGAACCTTTATATGCTAGAGCTAGACAGACAGGCTCTTGTCTTTGTCAAGTCTTCAGGTTTCTACCAGAAGTCAAACTGCCTTCCCCCAAAGGGAAAAGGATTGGCAGAGGCAGCTAGTGGGCGCAGCTGTGAAATGCAGCATTTCCAAACCCAGATTCTGTCAGGAAATCAGCTCTCAGGCTGGCAGCTGTGCTCCAGCTGTGATGAAGTGCAAAGGGCTATCCCAGAAGACAGCTGAGACCAAACTGAATCCCTGCTTCCAACTGCTCACTCTTCTTCGGAACACTGAAGTTTTCTCCAGAAGCATCAGATTACACCAAACAGGGATGTTCTCCAAAGTGTGACTTGGCAAAGCTTTGACCTCTCTGCAGTCTTTTTCTCTTCTCTGTACTTTCCATGGAACTTGTGTTCTGGGCCAATTAGAGGCCTTGGTGAGAAGGGGCAGAAGGAGAACATTAATTTGAAAAGAGCATGCCTTGACCATTCATTTGGTGAGCAAATATTATTTGAGCACCTGCTCTCAGTTGCATGTTCTCTGTGGCTGTGGGCACATCATAAGTAGTTTTATCTGTGACCTTCCTCATTTCTTCTATCCACTGGGTGAAGCTCTTAGAGCATCAGAACACCGAAGTGGTATAGCGCTAGGTAGAGGCACATTGTACAAAAGGAGTGTATTCGGAATATTTTTTTAAGAAAACTTGTCGATGGGATAATTATTAAAACTGTGATAGTAAGATGTTAGAAGAAGCAGTATAAATGCAAGACAGTGAAACATAGAAAGAAACAGCCAAAGGGAAGGACATCAAGGATTGACTGTGAGCCCATCACTTCCTCCCACCTAACCCTCGCTGTAGGCTTGCTCTCCTGTTGTTATAACCTGGATAAGCCTCTTATTCCAGGGATGCTCACGATGCCTCCCTTTGTTGGCTTCGTGGCTCTGGGTAGAGATGACCCCTTAGAATGGGAGTGGTAACCATGAATGGTGACATGGCATGCAACATCTGTTCCCACAGACAGAGAGGAAGGAATATCTCCTGTCCTAGCTACTATTACTGAGTAACAAGCCACCTTAAAACTTAGAGGCATAAAACAATAATTTTATTTTGTTCACAGATTCTGTGGGTCTGCAATTAGGACAGGGCAAACAGGGATGGTTTGTCTCTGCTCCATTCTGTCTGGTACCTCAGTTGGGAAGATAAGAAGGCTGGGACTGATGTGAAAGATGGAGTCTGGAATCATCTGGAAGCATCTTTACTTACATCTTTGGAGGTTGATGCCTGTTGTTGGTAAGACCTCAGCTGGGCCGTTGGCTGGAGCACCTACGTGTGGTCTCCTCTCCATGTGTTCTCTGCATGGACTGATTTGGGCCTCCTTACAATGTGGTGGCTTGTTTCCAAGAGCAAGTGTTTCAAGACAGCAGGCGTGCATGGCATTTTTTATATATCCTTTGAGGTCAGTTCTGTGCTACCCTGTTGGTTGAGGCAACAACAAAGTTCTATTCAGGTTCAAGGGGGAGGAGACAAAGACCTCATCACTTGATGTGGGAATGTTAAAGTCACATTGTAAAGATGAACATGTAGCATAGATATTGTTGTGGTCATCTTTGGAAAATACTGCCACATCTTCCTAAGTTAAAAGTTTGAGAAAAGAGGTTAGAATTTAGGCAAGGGTGGGGGACTAGAAGCCATGCCTTTTTTCTTTGGAAATTCTGACTTTCTGAATGTGCTTTGTTGATTAAGCCTCTATACCTTTGCCTGCAGTTTATTATGCCATGAACGCAATTTCCTGTCTTTTTTGTCAGACATACTTTGACTTAACGTTCCAGATGTAATTCTATTGACACCTCATTGGTAAAATCTTCTCTGGTGAACCAAGATAGAATTAATCACACATTTCGCTGTGTTCCAAATAGTAACTAATATGTAATGGGCACTTCTCTATGTACCAGGCAAAGCTCCAAGTAATTTACATGTTTTAAATAATTCATTCTTCCCAGAAAGCCTATAAGGTAAAGACCATTATTACTATTCTTATTTTCCAGATGAAGAAACTGAGGCACAGAAGGATTAAATAACTTGGCTAAGGGCATACAGCTTAAAAGTGGCAGAGCCAGGATTTAAGGCAGAGTGAGGCAATATGCCACAACCACTGAGAGGGACTATGGGAGTGAGATTTCAGAATGATGTTTATAGAAAATATTTACTAAATCATTTACCCCAAAAGGGTAGTTGGGAGGTTAAACCAAATTCCCAGAACCTTGGTCAACTCAGTCCTTTTGGTACCTTAGGTACCAATGCCCCCTCACAGTGTCCAGTGCATCAATGACTCAACTAAGATCAGACATCAAAGCACTAACAGGAAAAATTTTCCAGCAACGCAAACCTACTGTTAAAAGAGGAGCATAAAAGCAGCCTGAGACCACACAATTTTAAAATCATTATTTCATAAATATTTCTGTGAAGTCTGGGAAGGGTTAAGGATGTGACAGTCTCTTTTCTTCCCGTGGAAGAAGCAGAATTTTAAATAGCTCCGCTTCCCCACTTTGGCAGGGTTCTGACTTCGGAGGATGCCTCTAACTGCTCAGAAACACACCTTCTCTCCTTGAGAATCCTGGCAAATGATTTAGGCATTTGACTTTTCCTTTGCAGCTTTTCCTGCCCTACCCCCATCCTCCCAACCCACACATGTCTGTGCAGTCACTAAGCGTGAGTGTGCAGTTGCCTGAACTTGTTCTCCACACACCCCTTTTTGAAGAGTTTCTCAAGTGAATGGGCAAGGGATGTGAAATGTCATTGGGCAATTCTTAATTTTTCTTGAAAGAAAATTATGTTAACTGTAGTCTGATGACATGGGTAGTTAGCATCAATATGCAAATGGCATATCTCACTTGGAGAAAGTTAGCACTCAAGATGCCAGGGATTGCAGATGCTTCAGGGACAGGAAAACTCAACCTTCTCAGACGCAGAGACTTCATCTAAAAGTAATCTTGGACTTTTATTTCTTGTAAGAGGCTTTCCAAAGCCTGTGTGGTCCCATTTTTCTGCTGCCAATACTACTACCATTGTCACAGACCTGAACTCCCCCTCCAAAACCTAAGTGAGGTTATAGAAAGCCATGAATCATTTCTAACTTTGGAAATCCAACACTCACTCTCTGTCAGAGGTCTCCAAAGTCATCCAGTATCCAAGAGGTAGGTTAAAACGCTTACCTCAGGGGCTGGCCCAGTGGCATTGTGGTTGGGTTCATGTGCTCTTCTTCAGCGGCCTGGGGTTTGCCATGCTGTGTTGGCATCCCACATACAAAGCAAAGGAAGATTGGCAACAGATGTTAGCCCAGGCCCAATCTTCCTCACCAAAAAGAAAAAAAAGGAAAGAAAAAAATGATTACCTGACTCCATGTTGGAGGAGATCATTGACAAGATGTGACCACTGGTTCACCTGTGACTTGGACCTGGGCAATTGGAAGCTCCTCACCCACTCCCCTGTCCTTGGAATGTATATTCGGCTTATTGTTCCCATAAGTGGGAGCTGTTCCAAGGATGTAGACTTGAGAGAGTATTGTTTTATTGAGACGATCTGGACTGAATACGTGACGGAACTCAGTTAAGGCCTCTATATTAACTTTTAAGATTCTGACAAGTGGCTGTGGAGGTCTACTTGACTTGTGGTGGCCAAGACAAGTCTTACGTAAGTTCCCTCACTTATTAAACCTACTACCTACCAATCTGGAGTGATCTGCCTTTGTCTTCTGTCTCTCCTTGCCCTCCAATTAAGGGCCAGTTTATAAACCAACACTTAATGTGACCAATTCCTTTTCCTTCCCCACAAGCCAAGGTTCCCAGCAGGGTGATTGTCTGAATACCACACTATTCCCTCCAAGTCATCATTTTTTTTCTTTTTTTGAGGAAGATTGGCCCTGAGCTAACATCTGTTGTCAATCTTCCTCTTTCTGATTGAGGAAGATTGTCGCTAAGCTAACATCTGTGCCAATCCTCCTCCACTTTATGTAAGATGCTGCCACAGCATGGCCTGATGAGCGGTGCTAGGTCTGCACCCTGGATCCAAACCTGTGAACCCCGGGCTGCCAAAGCTGAGCATGCGAACTTAACCACTATGCCACCGGGCTGGCCCGCAATTCATTTTATATAGCCCCACTTTCTATTATTTGCCTGTGACTGAATGGTGGAAGTTTGTAGAGATAATGCTTGGAGACAACTGTGGGTTTTGAGACTGAATATACCAGAATTTAAGAGTTATAGAATTTTCAATGAGTTTTCCCTGAGAAGACTGCTAGCCTTCAAAAGTGATCTTTATAGACTAGCATTTTTTTCTTGATGAATTTCAGTCCAACATGGCTGTCTCAGCCATTTTTGTACCCTCCCTTCCTGATTCTTTGTGAAATGATTGATTGGAAATTTGTTCTCTGAGCTAAAAATCATTGACATGTTTTTGTTTTCTGTTTTAACTTTTTTCTATTCTCTTGAATCTCAAGTAGAATTTCAGATATGTCATTTTGGCTCTGCCTGTGGCTACTTCATGCTCAATTCAATGCAAAGATCCAGTTTGGGAGAAGGGACACATGGAAAAGAAATGTAAATTACTGTACTCCGCTCCTTAGTCATCAAACATCCTTTGCTAACATTCTCATTTTCCATTAAATGAGCTATTGTTACTACAAGTCAGTGGTTCCAGTCCAGAATTTGTAGCACAATAAACAAAGTGTAAAATGTATGTAATGAGGACTGCCTCTAATTTCCCTTAATTGCACATTGAATTACAGCCAGCATGACCCTGACACCAACATTACCTCCTCAGTACATAGCCTTGATGTACAGCAAATTTTTCTTCCGTGACAGGTTTATTTCTTTGTTGAAGAACTGTTTAAGAGGTATTTCATTGTATGTTGCAAAGATGTAATTGGGCTCTGGCTGGTTTATTCTCTTAATAGGTGTGGTAATAATTGTATGTCACATTTTAGTATATGGGCTCCTCATTCCTTTCCAGGCGGATTGCTTTATCTAAGAGGCATCGAATGGAGTTGCTCCAAAATAATATCTGTGGGAAGATGAACTGCAGATTTATTTCTCCCTTGTAAGCTCAGGGCTTTGGTGTGTTCAGAGAAAAATGGCAGCTTCATAACAAAGAAGGCTAAAAAAAGTGGAATTTGTGCATAGGATTATTTTTACTTAATATTTAAAGTATATTTTTCTTGAACAGCAGGGAAAATCTCTAGAGATATTGACTACTTACCAACCAACTACCAGACACAGACAGGTTGATGTGCATTGGGATTAAGTTCCAAGAAAAACTCTCATGGTGCTGGGTTGGGTGATATCACCTACAAAGTACCATTTAATCCAAAGTTATTTTTAATTTTATTTTTTGCACCTCAACCTTAGTCTTATATGTGAATACATTTTGAGTATTCTTCTTCTTCTTATCCTATTTTCTGTGTCTCCATTTGCTTTCTTAACCCGAGCTCTATTCATCATGAAATTCAGAAATATCAATGTGAGTATTGAGGATGAGTGGATCTGAGAGAAGGAAAGATGCAGAAGTTTGGAAGGGTGAGGTGATTCTGAGCATAGCACAGGAGGATTCAATGAGTGAATCTCCAGCAGTGCTCCGATCTGAAAGATCATTCGCTTGGGTGATAGCAAAGTGCCAATGCTTGGAGAAGCAGCAGGTTTGGCATAGCCACAATAACATTGGTAGTGACAGGATCATGGCTGGCTGTGGTCATCCATGGGGGCTGCTTCCATGAACGTGTTGCTTCATATGTACCCTCAATGGTGGCAGCATCAGCAGTGGAACTTTCATCAGACAAAAGCTGTTGCCATTGGGTCTTCAGTGTGTACCAATGGCATGATTGACACATTTGGTGTCAGGAGTGACTAGAGATATCACCACAGCAGTTAGAGAAAGTAGAGAGGAAAAGAGCCGAAACACTGTGGTTTTCAATTAAACTAGTGTTCCAAGGAAGATACCCACTGTGGGTTATCAGTGGCTGAGCTTTGGATATGGGGTAGGGAGGCTATTTTTCCAGTAGAACTGATAGGACTAAAGTCAGAGAGTACTAGCATATATTTTGTAAGATTGTTGTATTAAATGCAATAGCAGGTGTAAAGCACATAGAATGCCTGGCGCATATTACAAATTAGCTAATATTATTAATAAAATATGTAATAATATTATTATTAAAGTGTCTTATTTTTAAGTACTTATTAAGTCCAGGGGCTGGACTAAGGTCTTTTGTTGTATAATATAGACAAAATTTTGTATGCCACTTTAGTTTATATGCTGTTATGTGCACTGAATTGTGTCCCCGCAAAATTCATGTGTTGAAGCCCTAACCCCCAGTGGGACTGTATTTGGAGATGGGGCCCTTATGAGGTGATTAAGGCTAAATGAGGTTATAAGGGTGGGGACCTGGTGTCCTTATAAAAAGAAAAAGAGACACCAGAGTTCCCTCTCTTTCTGTGTGCACGGAGGAAAGGCCATGTGAGGGTGCAGTGAGAAGGTACCATCTGCAAGCCAAGGGGAGAGGCCTCACCAGAAACCAACCCTGCTGGTACCTTGATCTTGGACTTTAAGCCTCCAGACCTGTGAGCAAATAAATTTCTGTTGTTCAAGCCACGCAGCCTATGGTATTCTGTTATGGCAGCCCGAGCAGACTATTACATAAACTAAAAATAAACATAAAAACCAACCCTTGCCGCTAAATCCTTTATTTTCCGTAATTCAATTTATTTTCTATGGTTTTACTTCTTGCTCTCTTACCCTACTGTTGGGGAAAACACTTGATCTTGCCCATTAAAGGTTTCTTGACTTTCTGGTTTAAAACGAAGTATTAGGATAGTTACTTCTTGTCCTTTGTTTTTCCAAGTTGGCATCTGGGAGCCGAGGAATACATTTCTTCTTGTGGTATTGGGACATGAGGTCTTTCCGGTCTTTTCCCAGGAAGGGATTTGTACTGTATCCACTGTTGCAATGTCTGCAGTGCAGCCACTTGTTTGCATGTCACATTTAGGGCCTGATGATTTCCCCTATGGTGGACTTGGGCCTCACCTTAGCTATCTCTGGTGCTGCTGTGCCTTTGGGGCTGACTGTGACTCCTGTTCCATCCCTAGGGCTCCTGGGAACTTCAAATCCCCTACAAACTTTGGGAATAGGATAGGGCAGGGTTGAAGGTAGAGGGTGGGAGAATGCTCTCTCAATTTCCACCTGAGCACTTTCCTAGGTCATTTCTACTCCAATATCTAGATACTATGTTGGCCTTACTGCCCTGTAGACTCAGGTCATCAGTGAAAGGCATGAGCTCTGGGGAGGCAAGGAATAAGCACCCTACTTTATAAACCCCTGACTCCAACTAGAGGTTTTTAGATTCCCCTCCAACACTGACCTAAGGTGACAGGGAAGTGGTTCACTTCTGTTTGCCCTCCAACTTTTTTTCTTCTCCCAGTCTCAGGCTCTATCTGCTCATTTTCCACTTCAATTCTGGTGAGAGAAACTGCCCTTCAGTCCAATCCTTTTCGTTCCCTACCTCAAGGCTTCTGATAAAACCCTATGCTCCAGTATTTCTAGTTTTGGCTCTTGATTTATAAAGCTCAGCTTTTGGAGTCCAAAGAAAACACCTCATCAAAATTCTGGATTCTGAAAATTAAAGGCACTTGTCTTTAGCTTACTGTCCTACAATGAACAACAACAAGAAATCTATATGCTAAAATTCAAAACCAAGCAATGATTTATTTGATCTAGGATGTTCTACCTTTCCCCTGAAGCATTGAATGCCCAGGAGTAAGGGAAATGAGCAATAATTAAGAGTTTAAAAGGAAAGATAATACATTGATTAAATATTTTCAAACATACTCTCCCTGCTATACTCTTTTCTTAGTAAATCTTTCCACACTCAACTCCTACCCCCATTGCACCTTTACGTTTATCTTGGTGTCCTCCTCCCTTCAAAGAAAGTGGGAGCTCACGTCTGTCTAGATTCTTTTTCTTTGAAGATTGGTCCTAAGCTAACATCTGTTGCAAATCTT
Source organism: Equus quagga (assembly GCF_021613505.1). NCBI lineage: Eukaryota > Metazoa > Chordata > Mammalia > Perissodactyla > Equidae > Equus > Equus quagga. The sequence continues at coordinate 22,656,384 of NC_060282.1, forward strand.
TCTGTTTTCTTTTCCTCCCCAGATCCCAGTACATAGCTGTCTATCCTAGTTGTAGGTCATCCTAGCTCTTCTATGTGGGATGCTGCCACAGCATGGCTTGATGAGCAGTGTATAGGTCTGTGCCCAGGATCCGAACCTATGAACCCCAGGCCACTGAAGCGAAGCTTGAGAACTTAACCACTTGGCCACAGGGCCAGCTGCCCTGTCTAGATTCTGTTTTGATCCCCCCTCCTTCTCCTCCACAGAATTCAATCAATGACAGTGGGCAGAGAATTTTGGGGGAGCAAAGGTAAGGCTTGAAATGACCTTGAATTACTAGAGGGCATTGGGCAGCTTTTTTGGTTAAAACTTAGAGGAAGTAAAGGCTACCACTCTGACCCTAATCCCCATCACCTCCCAGCCTGAGAGACTGTTTTGTCTCTGTCTCAGGAAGCCAATGGAAAGCACTGGATGAGCAGAGGCCACAAGAGAGTGAGAGCAGGCTCTGTGCCATGACCTCAAGCTTACTTGTGTATCTCAAGTTATAGGTTGGCTTTCCAGCCTGACTTTGGAATCTAGTTTCTTTATCTAAAACACAGCCTGTCCAAATCGCTGAACTGATGATGTGGCTTGTAGCTGCTAGAATCATCTTTCAAAAGATTTAGACGTCAAGAAATGGACTTTAAAGTTGCTTCCCTTGATCATCCTTTTCTTCTTTCTCTCGGTTATCTCTGCACACTATTTCTCAATTGGTAGAGAGAGCAGCACTCCAACTCTACGGTTTGTGATTAGCTCAGAGTCCCTACTTCACTGACAAAGAAGAAATTGGGAAGACTGGCATCCTCTCCAAGAAATCCCATTATTGGCTATATTCAGCATCCAAAATGGTAGGGTAAGTGTGGAGTAGCAATGATTAAGGGATGGGCATGAGTGGTGAGCTGCAGGTCTCCTCCCAGGGTCTTATACCCTAGCACGGTGTGAATGAAGTACTTGAGAGTTCCCCAGATTCCCATGGGGGCTACAGACTTGAAGAAAGGACTGGTGTACAGGAAAAGGTCTGAAGTTAAGAGAGGGAAACTGAAGAAGGCAAGGATTTTTTTATCAAAGGCATTGACTGAAAGTGCCAGCAAGATATCACAGAGATCAGGCAGGACCAGCTTTACTTGAATGGATGCCAACTTAGGATGCCCAGGGTTCGGTGGGTCCAACTTTGCCAGGACAGACGAGAAAAGAAAGAGGCCAGTGGCCAAGGGCCAAGCAGAATTAAATGTCTCAACCGCACACAGCAAGGGTTAGAACTAGGACATTATATACTACTTCTCACCACAAACTTATTCACCCTCAGATAGAAGGTGAAGTGGGAAAACTTTAGAAAGAATGAATTCTTACCCAAAAAGGTCTAGGATTTGAATGGAATAAAGATTAAGAAAATTATACTTTAATTTGGCTTTATAAAAATCACTGAATAAGGATGGAGTGTCCTGAATGTGGTAAAATATTCTTCTGCTACAGGCAGACTAGTAGTTTATACATTTTGTTGAATTCACTTAAAAAGATGTGACTTGTTTTTTCAAGTCTGAGTTTTTATACCCATCCACCACGTTTGTTTAATATTTTAATCAAACCTGTAAGGAAATTAGGCTCAGAGGGATGAAATAATTTGCTCAAGGTTGTAGTTAGCAATTGGTAGAGTCAAGACTACTTAGTCTGCTATCATAGTTTGCGTTTCTGACCCCTATACCTAAACCTCACAGTTATACTGTTATTTTTATCCTCTGTATTTTTGTTGTTGTCGTTGTTGCTGAGGAAGATTCACCCTGAGCTAACATCTGTGTCAATCTTCTCCTGTTTTGTATGTGAGTCGCTGCCGTAGCATGGCCGCCAATGAGTCGTGTATGTCCGTGCCTGGGAACTGAACCCAGCCCACCGAAGTGGAGTGTGCTGAACTTAACCACTAGGCCGTGGGGCCAGGCCCCTCTGTATTGCTTTTAATCCATAGGAGGATGTGACTTGAAAAATGAGAGATACAACTATATCCTGTTGTAAATGTTCTTTATTTGCCCTTGTCTTGGTTATTGTTTTTTTCCCTCCACTTCTTTAATCTCTCTTTGTTTCTTTTATTTTAGCAGTCCTTCAATTTTTCCTTCTCTTACCACCCCACTGAGCCCCCATGGTAGACAATTGGGTCCTCCCTTCTTTGCCAACACTGAGCAATGTGTTAGACGTAAACCATATCATATGGAGCCACCTAGCCTGGCATCGTCCCGTTCCTCGGAAAGCAGACATGAAGACAGCACTGTCTTTGGATTTGGAAGCCTACAAATTAAGAGTTCATTGTATTTGAGAGGTCCAGGAGAATTGAGTTTAAGATGAGTGGAATAATCATCTTCCAGAGAAGTAAATTTACTTGGCAGGTTTCCACTGAAATGGTTTTTAAAAAATGTCAGATGGAACTAAAACATTTAAGACATATGGTGCATTAACTAAATGTTTAAACATTTGCCTTTAGCTGCGTGAACATATCATTGATGAGATGAGCTCAGTGAGCTAGGTTGAACATCTTTGACTGAATCACTGTCCAGTAGAGAGCTCTATTTCTTGAATCTATTTAATATAAACCATCCCCAGATGCTTACAACAGATACCAAATATGTGTTATAATTTCACTGCTGAATGCAAATGGATATAAAAAGGAAAGATCCAAATGAGAAAATGTATCCGTAATCTCAGTCATTACCTTTTATTTGAAATAAGTTCTTCAGGAGAAGGGTGCAAAGAAGAGTATCATTAAAGTGTTACTGTGTGAAGCAGTGAAAGTCATTGGAATGCCACCACCCCATTCTCCTGTCTTCCAGAAAATCCCTTAATGCTTTATTGCATGGTCAGCAAATATGCAGCAAGTGTGGGAGTGCTCCCCCTCACCCCATGTTCATAGCAGGCATTGTTAATCAATCACAACGCTTAATGTTCCTGCTGAGCCTGCACTTGGCCTGAGAATTTTTCTCCACCTAGCACTTCAGGCAACCACTGCCAATTGATCCAAGATGGCACTTAAAAAGAAACCTATTTGCAATCTCCAGACACAGAACAATGATAGAGCAGCAGGGTGTTTCTATACCAGATATATCTAACAGATGTGATAATTGGGGGTATTAGGCCATTGGGTACCCTTGGGATTTATTTCTTAAATTAAAAAAATGGCTTTGGGGATCCTTGGGTTCTGGAAGAATCCACTAAGACTTGGTTAAGCCTCTATCTAGTTATATAAATGGCTAGTCTTCTGTCTTTCAGGAAGACTGATTCCACATATACCTAGATCCCTTCACACTCTGAGTTTCACAAACTCAGTGAAAATGCTGAGGATTCTAGACCCATCTGAAATAGAACGAGTCAGGAACTACCAGAGACCTTAAAGCTATGATAATCACTTAAATTATGGATCCTGTGGAGATATTTCTGGAGTAAAGGTGTGTGTGTGTTGGGGGGACTTGTATTTAAGGTCTGGTCTCATATGCATTCACATTTCCTACATAGACTGTAAACAATAATAACTACTATTATATACCTGACAAAGTGTTAAGCACTAAAGGACGTGCACTTTAATCTTCATAACACCCCTCTAGATTACAACATCCCCATTTTATAGATGATGAAACTGAGGCTTATAATGCTAGGGAACTTATCTAAGATCACACAGACAGTACACATCGGTGTCAGACAGAATCTAGATGGAAACAGATGGAAAATTCTAAAAGATAATTTAAGACAATTTAACGAAAGAACAATTTACAGAGATGAGGGTAGGATTATGGAAACCAATAAGGGATGGTTCCAAAGTCTCCAAAGATGAGCAATAATTGGAATCCTGTACCACCCTAGACACAGTGTTAACTCAAACAGCAAAAACACGCGTGTGAGAGAGATCCCCAGATGGAAGCTGTCTTCTTAAGGAGAGGAAGTTCTTTACTGCCCAAACCAACTATGTCCTGGCTGGCTAGGAGGGATGGCAGAGAGGGGAGAGCCTGTGCCTCCCAGTGGCCAGATCTAACTGGAAGCCAGAAGGTGAAGGAGCCCAGGGGTGCAGTCCATAGATGTCAGCACAGAGCAGGGAATACATCTGAGGGGACAATGAGAATAATGACCTAGATGGTGGAGTGGCAATTAAACCCAATATTGCTCTGAGCCCGTTCTCATCACTGCTATTTTATATTCCACCCTTTGCCTGGGGTTTAGCAGGTCTAGGTCAAGAAGTAACAGCCAGTGTTTGCTTTCACTCCAGAGGAGAGAGGAAGAGAGCCTAAACTTACTGAGTGCACCATGGTAGTACACACTGTCCTTGGCACATAACAAGTGCTCAGTGAATGCTATGTGTCATTATTATTTCTTCCTTTTCCTTTGTCCAATTCTCCCTTTTTATGCCTTAGTTTTTTGACTAAAGTGATGGCACTCACTACAAAGGAAGTTGATTTGCAATTTCCAAAGCTTTACTTACAGTTCCTTATTTATAATGAGATATGAATTAGGTGGGTCTTTATTCCTAATTTTGGAAGAGGAAAATGAACCTCACTAATTTGAAAGCCAGTATTCTTCTAACACTTGAAGTTTCCTCTAGAAAATCAGCAGCAGGAAACTCTTGCAGTATGAAAAAAAATGATGACTATTAAAAAAAGATGATAGCTATTTTAATAATTGTTAAATTTATCCAAGATTTATCAAGGCATAGATTACCTGAGCTATGAATCATAGAAGGTTTGGGGACCATGGCTCACTCCACATGCCTCTCTCTGTCTCTGTCTCTGTCTCTCTCTCTTCCTCAGTCTCTCTCCCATGTTTTCCCCTTCATCCCTCCTCACTTCTCTCCCACCAGCTCCCAGTTTTCTCCTCCCCACTTGTCTTCTCCTCTTTCCCATCTCCTTTTCCCCAATTTTTTTCTTCTTTTCCTTCTGGTCCTCCTCTCTCAATAGCATTGGAGAGATAGAGCTTAGGGGTTATGATTGCAGGATCTAAATGTAAACTGTCTGGATTTAAGCCTTACTTCTGTCAATATTAGGCATGTGATGTTGTGTAAGTTATTTCAATTTTTCAAGTCTCACTTGCCTCATATGTAAAATGAGTTAATAAAGATACTCACAGTGTTGATGGAAAAATTGATAATGAATATGAAGGACCTACTACCACAATTATTGTTTCCCCCTCTTCTTTTTTTCAACTTTCTTTTCTACCTTACCTCTTTCTTCCCAAGCTAGGTCCTCAGTGTTAAAAGGTTTGTTGACTTGTAAATTAATAAACGGGTAGAGGACTGGTGAATTTCATGACTCAGGTTCTAGAAGAAAAATTCAAAAAAGCAGCAGGCAGCATTGGATGTGTAGGAAGTAGTGCTCACAAATGAAAAGTTTGTTCTTTATGTGTATTCTGAAAATGTTTATTTTTCTGGCTTGAGAGATTTCTCGAAGGCCATGTCCCTGCTGCATTCAGTTGTGAAATATGAGCAGCAGCCTCCAGGCATAGCAGGTATTACTGGAGAGACGCCCTTTTGTATGCGAGCTGCAAAGACTCATGGGTTGATAGAAGAGTTGCGTAATTGTTCAGTATTTAATTCTCCCTGGAATGGCTCAAAGAGGGAGCTATGTGTGAACTGAACTTGTGGATAAATAAGCCTGGCACAGAGCTCCACACCATCTGCAGACATTGCAGAAATGAGCAGGGGAAGCCAACGAGCTGTGAGTGACAGAGATTAATCTTCAAAGTCACAAAGGCATGTAGTTCCGTTTGGAATTCAGGCAACACTGGAGAGCGTCACAGCCTCGGAACATTTCTTTGAGGCAATGAAGACATTTATCAGCCATAAATCTCAGGTGACTTTGTGTCCTGGAATCCTTCATAGGGTGGAATCAAAAAGAACCCAGAAGAAAAACACTGCCTTTTAAAAGTAAGAGAAGCAGCAGGATGATTATGTTCAATTTCTTACCTAAAACGACTCACCAGGATGCTTTAGATGAAGCTGACCTACCACATCCAGAGGCCTGGGAAGGAAAGAGAGCAGGTGACCACATCCCACAGGATGTGCTTCTTTCAGGTGGCATGTGGACTTCCTGTTTGGGATGAGCAGCCATATAGTTGTTAGACTGAAATGAGATACTTAAAAATTATAATTATGCTTTTTGGAGTATTTACTTATTGATCAATATATTTATTTTTATAAGATGCATTTGTATTTGTAAAATAGTTCTTTTGAAAAACCATTTTCAAAAATAAAATCCTTTTTGAAAAATAGCACTTAACCACTTACATTTAAGCAAAATAAAAAAGCCTTTACATTAATTATTATGTTAACTATAATGAAAGTTTGAAAATAGCGTAAACAGAAAAACTATGCTTGATGCACTTCATATATTCATCGATTTTTTGACATTATCTGTTTCTAATGCCATTTTTCTGGTACTCGAAAAAATATATTTTTTCAAGATGGCTTCATTTTTAATTTTTTTCATAAAATTGCCTGCAGTATTCTTCTAAGTGTAATTTATAGCTAACAAATTTGAAATTATTAGCATATTTAATTGCCTTACCTATGAACCATAATATTTTTAGTTGAGAAAATACTCTTTCTTCAGATACAGAAGTACTTGGGAGGCTAAGAGAAAATACTGCGATTGGAATATATTCTCAGTTCTATTTTTTTTGCTAAGGAAGATTTGCCCTGAGCTAACATCCATGTCAATCTTCCTCTATTTTTCAGTATGTTCAGTATGGCCAACACAGCATGGCCACTAACAGAGAGGTGTAGATCCATGCCTGGGAACTGAACCTGGGCTACTGAAGCAGAGTGTGCTGAGTTTAGCCACTAGGCCACCAGGGCTGGCCCCTATTCCCAGTTCTTTTCTTTTCTTTTCTTTTCTTTCTTTCTTTCTTTCTTTCTTTCTTTCTTTCTTTCTTTCTTTCTTTTTTTTTTGGTGAGGAAGATTGGCCTTTAGTTAACATCCATTGCCAATCTTCCTCTTTTTGTTTGAGAAAGATTGTTGCTGAGCTAATATCTGTGTCGATCTTCCTCTATTCTGTGCTCTATTTTGTATGTAGGATGCCAGCACAGCATGGCTTGATGAGTGGTGCATAGGTGTGTGCCTGGGATCTGAACCCACGAACCCTGGGCAACCAGCATGGAGTGCACAAACTTAACCACTACACCACCAGGCCAGGCCCCCCTAGTTCTATTTTTAAAATCAAAATGTGTAAGTATATCAGTCCAAATATTTTCACACATCCTCTTTTTGCCTGCATTCAGAATATCTTTCTTTGAAAAATGTTTTAATTGAAGTTCTTCAATTAAGTTGGGTTTATGATTCTTTTGAATGTTTCTCAAAACTCAGATGCTGCAAAATCGTAGGCATTCTTATTTTGAGTCCATTACAGTACAGAATAGAAACTTGTCCAATAAAACATGAGTTCCATCAAAAGTCTCCCCACAAGTTGAGATATTCCAAAGTGCATTTATAGAATTTCAAATTTAAATATTATATACAGCATGAGGGTTCAGCCTTTTATTTGGTCACTTCCTCCTTTGGTATTTTCATGATGTTTCATTAAATTGTTTCTTTCAGGAAAACCTGTACAAAGTAACTACCAGCTTTTGAAAGAGACATTGGTTTTTTTTAGTAGATTTGCACTTCAAGATTTCATATGGTCACAAATATCATTATGGCCCTTAAGTTAAATGTCAAATACTTAAAATTGTGGGTAAGTTATGTGTTCATAAATTTTCTTAAGAAACAGAAATTCGGTACTTAAATTTTTATTAATTTTTCCCTCCCTAGAATCATTGCTGCTGAAAGGAATTTGTAAAGTTTTTAAAAAGTTACCAAACAACAACGTAAATAAAAAGTTGTAGAATTAGAGCATATAATAAATGATAAAACCATGTAGTAGGAACTACTCTGTACATTGTCTATGGAAGGGCTCTCAGTCTCTATTTCCCACACATTTTACGTACACCCAACCTACAATTTCCCCTGCCTCTGTGGCCTGTGCTCTGGTGGCTTCATGCATCTTGCAGGCTGTAACCCTGGCCATGGTACCATTTACATATCTGTTCCCTTTGCTTGGAAGGGGCAGCAGTGTTGAACACTGTTGAAGTGTACAAGATCACTTCAGTTCCTTCAAAGGGAGGTATTATTGCATTGCATCTAGAAAGGGTCAAGAAAAGAAAAGTCATCACTGGTTGTTTTTCAAATATAACCAAGCGTTAAATTGAGAACTCTTACAGCATGTGTATTTCACACACGGACTACATGAAATTGTAGCAGAAGCTAGAGGTAAAAGCAGAATCCTAGCAAATCTGGCATGTTTTAATGCAACTATTAATAATAATACTTATATAAAAATTAAAAATCAGAGACACATGCTAAACCAGATGGAATTCCAGGATACTAAGGACTATTTGAGGCAAACCTGGTCTATGCTTCCCTTACTTGGCAGTTAAGAGCCCAATCTTTAGACCATCCAGGACCAAATTCTGGCTGTATCAATTAATAGCTACATGATCGTGGGTAAAGATCAGCCCTCAACCTTCTCATTTGCAAAATAAGGCCAAAAATGTCTGCCTTCCTGGGCTGTTGTAAGGAGAAAAATGTATGAAATGTGCTTAGATTAAGGACCGGGTACCCAGAACAACGTCTCACTACATGAGACAGAGCTGTTATTATTATTACTATGCTTCCCTTACCAATGACTTATTGGGCATGGATGCCATGCAATGATTGCTACTCGGGCTGATTTTTCTCATGAAAAATGAAGCAGGATTAGAAAGAATCAGGGAAAATAGAAAAGGGAAGAAAAGTAGGTAGGTGGGAATGTGGTGGAACAGCCCTGCAGTATTGGTAAGGTGGTTTAAATTCGTATCATTATCTCTTCAAAATAGGAGGAAAACCATGATTTATTAAGCACTTCCTCTAAGTCCAGCCCTGGAACACATACTTACTCACTGGTGCTTTCCCCGTAAATGCCACATGGGGCAGTGTTATTATCATCTCCATTTTACAGATGAGTAAACCAAGACTTCAAGAGGTTAGAGAACAAGAAGCTCACAAGGAAGGCAGTAAAAAATAAGACCCATGCTCCTAAATCCACGCTTTTCATCTCTGACTACATGACTTTTCAGAAGTTAAAAATGTCCATAGTTTACCCACGTTGGAGTGTCCAACACATGATTCTGTTTGGCAACACTAAGTAGAATTTCAGGAAAAGATAGGGTTGTCTTTTCATATTAACAACCTCAAAAAGTTAGAAATCCTTAAAAGCCTGTCATGAATGGTTCAGCTTTAAATTGACCTAAACAGTATTCTGAGCCTATTTGTAATTTTGACCTGTTGGCAATAGCAAGTTCCAAAATGTCTTAGGCATAAGGCATAAAACCAACCTATACTGCAGTAGCCAATGATCCCCAGATTTCAGTAGTTTAAGGTAACAAAGGATTATTTCTTAGTCTTGCCACCTGTTTATTGGAAATCAACAGAGGTTGGCTATTCAAGGTAGTAACTGAGGGAATCAGCTTGACGAGTTAGTCACTGTCAGTTCCCGGTCAGAGGGAAGAGAGCTCTCGGGGATCTCCCACTGCATGATCTGGCTCAGAAGTGACACACTTACCTCCCCAGATAATTCACTGGGCCAGACTAGCTTCATGACCCCACCTGAGCACAGGCAGGCCAGGAAGTACAACTCTACCACGTGTCTGGAAGGAAGAAATAAAAATATCTGGCAAATACCAATAATCGCTGACGCTTGTAAAGTTACTACAAACGCTGTAATTTATTATTCTCTCTTAATTTTCATAAAACGCCCTATTTCAAGCTCTGGGTGGTTCCCTCTACTCAATACCTTCTATTATTAGGTAAACAAATTCTTGTTCACGTATTTTAACAAAATTTCCACCTTGTTTCCAATGGAAGAATATCAGGTTTAAGAGTCACTCCTGTCTTTTCTAAAATGTTCTCTAAAAAAATGACCTCAACTCCTAGCTAAGGGGAATTCCTTAAGGAAATGTGTCATTTTCTTGTCTAGAAGTCAATGAGCTCAAAGAAAAATAAGAGTAGGGCTGAAAGGATGTGGAATAAAAGACCCAGTTAATGCCTAAAAGATGCCAAATTGGAAAGTGTTACCGCTCCTTGTACCATCCATCACTGCAAAAGGCCCAGCAGGAGAAAGACTATCTCAAGCTGGCAGTCTTGCCATAGAAATAGATCATTTCAATAAGGGTGGCAGAATTGTGGAGCTCAATATGGCCAGTGACATTCCATTGACTAGTTCAGAAACAAAAAACCGTAAGAATTAAGTGAATGAAAATTTGATCAAGTTCTAATCAGATAAAGTTCAATAAATCTGGGAAACATTCTTGTGTTGAATTTTTTTTTGGTTCCTAGATATTAATTAGCTGTAAATTACTTTCCAGTTAGCCATTCAGCTTTTAAAAATGGATTGGCCTTTTCATAGATCTGTATTCAATGGTAGAGATGGAATTTAATGTCCTTTGCTTAGATGGACTTCATGGAAGTGAGCACTCTTTCTTGGCTGCATTCTTAGTACATAAGAAAGAATGAGATTGCAGCAGATATTTCAAGTGCTTGGGGGTTGGAGAAATGCAACATAGAGACTGAGAACAAATTCAGCTTTCAGTGCATCCGGTGCCACACCCAGAAAATTCTTAATTGTGTTATTATTAAACTCCTATTTGGTAACCATGAAGAAGTAGGATAATTCAATTCAACAAATAGTTATTGACCACTTAGTAAAAGAGCTTTGCATACTCCATGAACTGTACAAGGTGATAGCATTATTGTTGCTATTATGGCACCACACTTGAAACTGCAGATAACACAGGTCAACAAGAGCAGGCAATGAAGAGAAAAGTGATAAAATAATAAACTGATGGATTGAAGTATTGATCAGGAAGGTTTATATTTTGCAGAGCAAATATATGTCCAAAGCAAGAATTGGTGAAAAATCAATTACTAACTTTGATCTCTATGTCAAAGCACATTCTAAATATTGCAGAACAGAGAAAACATTTAAACCTAGTTTTATAACTATATAATTCCAATTTCTAAAATAGTATATTTGTCATATCAGCTGATTAGTTAAGAAGATTCTTTATGTGATGTTAATTAAATCAGCATACTTAAGAATCATTTGAGATAATTCAAGACATGGTCATGATTGCATGTTGGTTACAATTCATAACTATTAGACGTTTTGAAGGGGTGATAGCAATATCAAATACTCTTCAATGAAATGTTTTAATGAAAAAATATAAGGCCACATGTAAATATATCTTACAAAATTTAAAATTCCAAAAGTTATTATTAACATAACAAATCAATGACACATCAAATGTAAAAGAATGTTTTAATACATTTACAATATTGGTTGAAAATATAATTTCAGTTAGCTGATGTAATTGTATTAATATCTGACAAAATATACTTTAAGGAAAAAAGTATTACCAGACATGAAGATGGTCATTAAATAATGAACAAGTACTCCATTTACCAGTAAAATGTAATAAATTTATTTATTTATTTATTTATTTATTTATTTTTTAAGGATTGACACCTGGGCTAACAACTGATGCCAATCTTTTTTTTTTTTTTCTGCTTTATCTCCCAAAACCCCCCGTGTACACAGTTGTATATCTAGTTGCAGGTCCTTCTAGTTGTGGGATGTGGGACGCCGCCTCAACGTAGCCTGATGAGCGGTGCCATGTCCGCGCCCCAGGATCCGAACCCTGGGCCGCCGCAGCGGAGCATGCGAACTTAATCACTCAGCCACGGAGCCAGCCTCAGATGTAATAAATTTAAACTTGTGTGGACCTAATAGCTTCAAATATATACAACAAAAATTAATAGGACTACAAGGAGAAAGTGACAATTTCACTATCAAAGTGGGAAATTTTAATATTTTTCTCTTAGTTGACAGATCAAGCACATAAAAGAGTGTCAAAGACTTGAATGAAACTTGGTAGACATTTATAGAACACTGTATCCAGCAATTGCAGAATATCTATTATTTCTAAGCAAACGTCAAATATTGATGAAACTTTACCACGCTTAAGCCACAAAATTAGTCTCAACAGATTTCACAGGATGGGCATCTGGGGCAAAAACTAACTAGATGTTCACTAACCAGGCTTCTGCTTCCTGGTCCACAGCTCAACTATATTTTACAGTCTCCTTGCATCTAGATAGGGAGACGGGATTAGTTCCGGTTAAAGGAAAGTGGGTAAAAGTGATTATACCACCTCCAAGCCTGGCCCCTGAATGTGTCCCAGTGATCTTTATGCATTCTCTCTTCACTTGTCAGCCAGCTCAGAGTAGCAGGGTGTCCAGTGTGACCCTAGGGGTAAAGTTACCAAGAGATGTTGCCTGGATCTCTGAGTTGTTGCTTGGAGAAGAGCCACTCAGGAAAGTCCACGGACCAGTTGCTTCATGTGAGAAATAAACTTGTGCATGTGTTTTAAGCCACTGAGATTTTAGAAATGCTCATTATATCAAGGAGCTGACTAAAACAGTATTGTGCAGACTGCATTCTCCAACAGATTGTGATTAGGTTAAAAATCTAGCATAAATAAAAATGAGGAAAAAGCTATGTGCCTGGAAGTTTAAAAATGCATTTTTAAACCACTCAGGTGAAAGAATAAATGATGAAAATTAGAATGTACTCAAAACCGTACAATAGATAGAATACTAATTGTCAAGATGTGTAGGTAATAGCTTCAACAGCCTTTATAGGAAAATATATAGCCTTAAATATTAACATTAAAAATAATGAGGGCTCAAGAATAATGAATTAGATTTTTAACTTAAGGAACTAGGAAAATAATGGCAGAATGAAGATCAGAGCAGAAATTAATGAAACAGAAAATGAACACGTAATACAGAGGCTCAATAAGCCAAAGGTTGATGTTTAAATTGAAATATAATTCATATACCATAAAGGTCACCATTTTAAAGTGGACAATTCACTAAAGTGTTCTTTAGCATATTCACAAATGTGTGCAACCATCATCACTAATTCCAGAACATTTCATTATCTCAGAAAGAAACCCTGTAGCTATTGCCAGTCATTCCTCATTTTCCCCTCCCCTCTGCCTGTGGTAACCATTGTCACTAAGGGTTTGCCTATTGTGGACATTTCATATAAATGGAGTCATTCAATATGTCGCCTTTTGAGACTGGTTTCTTACACTTTGCGTAATGTTTTCAAGCTTCCTCTATGTTGTAGCACATATCAGTCCTTCATGGTCCAATAACATTCCATTGTATGGATATACACATTTTGTTTATCCATTCATCAGCTGATGGATATTTGGGTTGTTTCCACCTTTTGGCTACTATGAACAATGCTTTTATGAACATTCCTATGCAAGTTTTGGGGTGGACATACGTTTATACCTCAATATATCTAAGAGTATATGTGAGTATAAAGGGCGTATATGTTTATACTTACATATACCCAGTTATCTTGGGTCTATACCTGAATTGCTTAGAATTGCTAGGTCTTATGATAATTCTATGTTTAACTTTTTGAGGAACTGCCAAAGTGTTTTTCAAAGCAGCTGTATCATTTTACATTCCTACCAGCAATGTCTGAGGTTCCAATTTCTCCATATCCTCACCAACACCTGTCACTTCTTGTCTTTTAGTGCCAGTGGGAGTGTAAAGTGGTATCTCATTGTGGTTCTGCACTTCTCCAATGACTAATGATGTTGAGCATCTTTTCATGTGCTGCTTCACTTATTTGTATATCTTTTTGGTAAAAATGTTTATTTAAATCCTTTGTTCATTTTTAAATTGGGTTATTTGCCTTTTTTATTATTAAGTTGTAAGAGTTCTTTACATATTCTGGATACTAGACATATAAGAGATACATGATTCAAAAATAATTTCTCCTATTCTACAGGTTTCCTCTTTATTAATGATATCATTTACAGCACCAAAGTTTTTAATTTTGATGAAGTCCAATTTTTTTTGGATGTGCACACTGTTTATTGGGTGCCTGTGTGCCCAGCATGGACTGCCACTGCTCCATCCCTCCTTACAAAGCTGTGATTCCTGGCCCCAGCACCCTTAACCCAGATGTGTTACACAGGCACTGGCTGGAGGCCACATGTGCAGCTAGAGAAAGGGAAGGGACTGGCTGCCCCTCCCCAGGTGAGACAACAGCAAAAGTATGCTTTAAAATGGAAAAATACTGTACGCACACACAGTCCTAGAAAAACCATTACAAAAAGGGAAATGAGTGTCCCTAAAACCAACATGTTGTATACGCTTAAAGCACTAAGTGAAAATATTGCATTTGAAAACGTTAAGAAAAAGGGTATAAACTTCAAGATGCTTTTATGTCGTGGGCCATGGAGTCTCCTGGTTTGGTCTGTAGTGTTTGGGGTTCCGTGTGGCAGAGGGTGGGCACACCGCTGGGTCCACCTCCTGTGTCAATCCGGCATCCCTCTTCTGGGCTCCTCAAACATGGAGTCAAGGAGTGGCCTGCCCCCTGGGGGTGCTCAAGAGGCGCTGATGGAGGCCTTTCGTCTCCCCTACAACGTCCCCTGTTCCCTGCCCGATGGTCTCCCCTGGAGTTCAGCCTCCCGGCTCCAGGGCCAATGGGAAGGCCCTGTCCGGAGGCCCAGTGACGGCACCTGGGCGGCTCCTCCCCGCAGGCCTGGTCCTAGGAGTGAAGAGGCGGGGGCCGCTCCTTCCCCGGCCCGTAGGCCAGGTGGCTGCGGCTGCAGCTTGGCCTCTTGGATGTACAGCTCCAGGAGGACCTTGGGGAGTTGCTTGTCCACCCTCTCCTTGGACACGCCGAGGCTCAGGAACAGCCCATGAGGTCCTGGAGCCTCAGGTTGGGCCTGAGCATAAGCTTCGTCCGGCCTGGCGGCCCAGCTCAGCTTCCGTCCAGGCGGAAGGGCTGCCCGGTGGGCTGGAAGTGCAGGAAGAGCTCCCAGCGCCGGTGCCAGGCGAGGAGCAGCTTGCAGCCGCTCTGCAGGGTCTTGCAGTGGTAGTTGAAGATGGCCTCACTGGTCAGGTCGCCCAGCAGCACCAGCTCCACGGAATTCAGGCACAGGGCCCCCCGGTCATAGACCTGCAGGATCCAGGTAATCATGAGCTCGTTGGAATTCTGCTTGAAGCGCTCTAAGATGGCCAGGAGCTGGGCGTAGGTGTAGTAGCGGTACCCTTACCCCATCTGATAGGCACCAGCACTCCTCTGGGCCATGGCCACGGCCGCCCCGGGCAGAGAAAAGCAGGGAAGCCCGGAGTGGGAGATGTGGCCTGGCCCTTTAACTCCTGGAGGAACTACCAATATGAGGTGGTGGGCCGCCCCTCAGCTTGAAGATACACCCAACCTTCACTCTCTCCAAGGCCCAGTTTATGTGTTTTTAATTTTGTAGCTTGTGCCTTTGGTGTCATAGCTAAGAACCATTGCCTAATCCAAAATCTCAAAGATTTATACCTGTTTTTTATAGTTTTAGCCTTTGTATTTAGGTATTTAATTCATTTTTAGTTAATTTTTGTATATGGTATGACATAGTGGTCCAACTTTATTCTTTTGCATGTGGAACTGCAGTTGTCTTAGCACCACTTGTTGAAAAGATTATTTTCCCCCATTGAATTGTTTTGGCATCTTTCTTGAAAACAGATTAACCATAAATGTATGGGTTGATTTCTGGACTGTCGGTTCTATTCCATTGACCTATTTTTCTACCCTTATGCCAGCACTACACACTCTTGATTATTATAGTTTTTAGTAAGTTTTGAGCTTGGAAAGTGAGAGCCCTCACTTTATTCTTTTTCAAGATTATTTTGCCCTTGCGGAGTCATTTTCATTTCCATGTAAATTTTAGGGTAAGTTTGTTAATTTCTGCAAAAAAAAGGTAGCTGGTATTTTGATATGGATTCTATTGAATCTGTAGATAATTTGGGGAGAATTGCCATCTTAAAATGTTGAGTCTTTCATGAACACAGATGTTTTCCATTTATTTAGGTCTTTAAATTCTTTCAGTGATGTTTTGTAGGTTTTGGTGTATAAGTCTTGTACTTAATTTGCTAAATTTGTTCCTAAGAATTTTATTTTTTGATGCTCTTGTAAATGAAATTATATTCTTAATTTCATTTTGGGCTTGTATATTGCCAGTAGAAATACAGTTGATTTTTGTATATTGATCTTGTATCTTGTAACCTTGCTGAAGTAGTTTTATTAATTCTATTACTTTTTAAAGTGAATTCCTGAGGATTTTTTGCATAAAACATGATACCATCTGTAAACAGAGATAGTTTTAGTTTTTTCTTTTCTATATGGATGCCTGTAAAATTTTTCTTGCCTAACTTTTGTGCCTATAACCTCTAGTATTATGTTAACAAGACATCCTTGTTTTGTTCCTGATCTTAGGGGAAAAGCATTCAGTCTTTCACTGTTAAATATGATATTAGTCGTGAGTTTTTCATAGATGCCCTTTATCATGTTGAGAAAGTTCACATCTATTGCTATCGGGTGTCTTTATCTTGGGATAATAATACTGGATTTTGTCAAATGCTTTTTTCTGCATGGAAGGAGATGATTTTTAAAATATTCTATTAATTTGGCTTATTACGTTGACTGACTTTTATATGTTGAGCCAACCTTGCATTCCTGGGATAAATTCCACTTGGTTGTGGTGTGTAACCCTTTTTATATGTTACTGGATTCAGTTTGCTACTATTTTGTTGAGAATTTTCACATCTATATTTATAAGGTATATATTGGTCTATAGTTTTCTTTTTTGGTGATTTCTTTGTCCTGTTTTGATATCAGGTTAATACTTGCCTCATAGAATGAGTTATGAAATGTTCCTTCCTCCTATTTCTTGGAAAAATTTGTGAAGGATTGGTGTTAATTCTTCTGTAAACATTTGATAGTGTGCACCAGCAAAATCATCTGGCCCTGGGCTTTTCTTTGTGGGAAATTGTTTTATTATGAATTCAATCATTTTACTTCTTTTAGATCTATTAGATTTTCTATTTGTTTTAAGTCACTTTTGTTAGTTTGTGTCTTTCTAGGGCTTTGTCTTTTTTATCTAGGTTGTCTAATTTGTTGGCACGTAATTATTCACAGAATTCCCGTATAATCCTTTTTAATTTTGTAAGGTTGGTAGTGATGTCCTGTCTTTCATTCCTGATTTTAGTAGTTTTAGTCTTCTCTCTTTTTTCCTCAGACAGTCTAGCTAAAATTTTGTCAGTTTTGTTGATCTTTTCAAAGCTCCAACTTTTAGTTTTATTGATTTTCTCTATTCTTTTTTATTCTCTATTTCATTTATTTCTGCTCTAATCTTTATTATTATTATCATTATTTCCTTTTTTCTGCTAGCTTTGGGTTAATTTGCTTTATTGTTTTAAATTCTTAAGGTGGAAAGTTAGGTTATTAATTTGAAGTCCTTCTTCTTTTTGAATATAGATATTTATAGTTATAAATTTCCCTTTAAGCACTCCTCTACTATACCCATTAGTTTTGGTATATTTTATTTTCACTTTTGTTAATCTCTACATATTTTCTAATTTCCCTCGTGATTTCTTCTTTGACCCACTGGTTATTTAGTATTGTGTTGTTTAATTTCCACATACGTGTGAATTTCCAAAATTTGCTTCTTTTATTGATTTCTAATTTCTTTCCATTGTGGTCTAAGAAGATACTTTGTATGATTTCAAACCTTTTAAGTTTACCGAGACTTCTTTTATGGCCTACAGATGGTCTGTCCTGGAGAATGTTCACGTATGCTTGAGAGGAATGTGTATTCTGCAGTTGTTGCATGTAGATGTCTGTAAGGCTTAATTGGTTTATAGTGTTGTCCACGTGTTCTATTTCCCTGTTGATGTCCTGTCTAGTTGTTCTATCTATTATTGAGAGTATAGTGTTGAATTACACATTTCTCTCTTCAGTTGTGTCAGTTTTTGCTTTATGTTTTCTTAGGTTCTTCTATTAAATGCATGTGTGTTTGTAATTGTTATATCTTTTTAAGGGATTGAACCTTTTATCATTATAAAATGTCCTTTGTCTGTAGTAACAATTTTTATCTTAAAGTCTATTTTGTTTTATATTAAAATAATTACTCCACCTGTCTTTTGGTTACTGTTTGCATAGTATATCTTTTTCCATCATTTTACTTGAAAGTATTTGTGTCTTCGAATCTAAAGTGTTTCTCTTAGAGAAGAAGTGCTTAAGGGATATTTATATGTAAATACCTATAGTAAAAAGAACACAGGTCTCAAGTTAGTAGCCTAACCTAAAGTTATTTTAAACATTTCTGAAGAACAATGTTTTCATATAAGGAAAGAGACCTGCCATTCCAGATTTAATCTCATTTTAAAACGATTGTAATTATGACAGTGTGTTATTACTGCAAGGATATGCAAAGTGACAAATTGAGCAAAACAGGGAGCTCAGAAACAGGCCCCCAACATATATGAAACAATTTGTGTCAGACAAGACATTGCAAATGAGTGTAAAAAGGGATGGACTCTGATAAATGGTGCTTAGATAATTGGTTATTCAACTGGAAAAACATTTTAAAAATTCGTTATGTACTTCCCACCATAAACTACAACTAATTCCAAGTAGATGGAAGATGTAAAAGTGAAAGGCAATATCTGAAAATTCCTAGAAGAATCTCTGGAAGAATGTTCTTGTGAATTTGGAGTAAAATTGTTTCTTAAGGAAAACACAAAGTACAAAGGAAATAACTGATAAAATTTATGTTCATTAAAATTTAAAACTTCCATTTATAGAGTAAAACCAACATATAGACAGTGAAAGGAAAGCCCTAGATTGGAAGAAGTTATTTGCTATCCATATAAGTGACTAAGGGTTAGTGTCCAAAAAAGATGAACAACACAATGAAAATAAGAACAAAAGATTTAAACATATATCTTACAGAAGAGGAAATACGAATTACCATAAACATGTGACAAGATATTCAACCTCATTATTAACCAGGGAAATGCTAATTAAAACCTCTCTGAGATACCATTTCATGCCTACCAGTTTGCCAAAAAATTAAAAGGTGTTTGCCATCCACTGTGGTGAGGATATGGACAATATAAATTCTCATTTTTTTGTGGGTAAGAGTATAAATTAGTACAATTGGAAAGCAGTGTGGCATTATATAATAGAGATGTGGATGAGCATTCCCTACACCAATAACTCCATTCCTAGGTAGATGTCCTTGAGGAATTCTAGCACGTGGATGACAAAAAGCACAAGACTGCTCAAGCAGCATTGTTCATAATAGCAGGAAACAGGAAACTACTCAAGTTGCCTACCGAAAGTTGAATGGGTTCCTTAGTTGTGATATATTCATAGACTGGAATATTATACCATAGTTAAAAAGAATGAAATACAGCTACTTGCTTCAACATAGATGAATCTTATAAATAAAATATAGGATGTATGAAGCCTATTGCAAAAAGTTTCATGTAGGATTTCATTTGTATAAATTAAAAAAAGGCAATTATCAAACAAAATATTACTTACAGTGTCATATAAAGGTGTCAAAGTATGAGAGAGAGAGGAGAAGAAGAACAAGATGAAGAGGAAGAGGAGGAGGAGGGAGATGAGGGGAAAGAGGAGAAGGAAGAAGAGGAAGAGGAAGAAAGACAAAGAAAGAGAAAGAGAGGGAGAGAAGAAAGGAGAGAAAGAGACGGGAAGACCAATTTTAGAATGGTGGTTCCCTCTGGAGGGGGGGAAGGGAAATTTGATTGGGGATGGGTACCCAGGGTACTAAGGGGGTTCCAAAGCTAAATATCTCAAATCTTTGGTGAGTACATGAATATTTATTATTTCTCTCTAAGGTGTACATAATATATTTTTATTTACTCTTGAATACATATATTTTACTGTAAAAATATATTCAGCCAGCCATGAGACTGTATTTTGTTATTCCCATGTTCAGTTTACAGAGAATATGGCTTAAGGACCAGGTTAGGCTGTAATCATTCTGGATTTTCAAGAGCATCACACAGAAAACTGAATGTTTACAATGGGCACAAAGTGACTTTTGCCCCTGGCTTCTCACAGCTAAATGAGGGGGTGTTTTAAAAAGTTAGCTTTGATGAAAGAAGGGCATGTTGAAGGAGATACCCAGTGAATTATTGCAGTAGGATTCGAATCTGAGCCAACCTTACTGTCCCCAGGAGGATTTGGTCTCACGTAATGTACATAAGGCCATGTCACTCTACAGGTCCATCTGCAGCTGCAAAATGATAACCAATGCTTGATGTTAGCACTTTGTATTTAGATCGCTGACCCCACTTTCCAAGTGTCTACAGACAAGTGGCCTGGACACATTGCAGTTTTAGAGAATTTTCAGAAGCAACCAAAACATTACCAACAGAGGTTAGAAATGTTTGCAGTGTGGACGAGAGAACATGCACTTTCACATCCTGGGCAAATCAAGAACCTGATGCTGAGAAAATTGATGTCTTAAGGAAAGATGATTTCCTAACGTGACTTTTGCAGGGTAAAAAGAGTTGAGATAACATCGGACATTAAATGACAGTTTCAGAATGAATATCTCAGTGGGCCAGAGACATTCAAATTAATATAAAGTACCTTTGCATTCTGTTTCAGAGGACCACCAGTCTCTACTCAAAATTCTTTTCACTGTCCTGATCAAAGGAAGGAGATCCTTTGACAGGCCATAAAAAGTTTGACTTCGGCATAGCTTGAGAAATACTAATGAGTTACTGGACGTACAAGGTGTGAAAAATAAAGTCTACAGTTGGGCTTCAGCACAGAGCTGAAAATTTTGCTTACAAATTACACAAACTAGAAAAAATTCTGTATGAAAGAATTGTGAATCAGGAAAAGAGAATAACTAAGATAGAGGTCAGTTTCCAATTATGATGCCACAAATTAAACAAGAATCTTTATATTTGTTTGCTACAATGCCTAGGGCAAGTCAGTCAACTTTATAGGAGGGAAAGTTTGGCACAAATAATGTTAAATGAGAGAAATTTTAAGTATCATATTGTATTAACATTTCACTGTAGATTTCTCCAAGTTTCTAGGGGAAGGCACAACACAGCCAAATCATATGAGAAGTTTTATGTACTCAGTACTCTATTAAGTAGTGTGGCAAGTCAGATGAACAATAAAATATGTTTCCTGCCCTCCTGGACTTCATAATCTAGCTAAGAACATACCATTAGGCTGAAATAATGAGACAAAAATGTGAGGCAGAAATAAGGGCGTTTGCTCTTATGGAAGGCTCTTAGCAACCTCACTCTGTGAGTCCTGGTAAAGAACTAGGCAGTTGGAGCATCTGCTGCTTGACTGCACAGGGACCCTGTTCATTCTTTTTTTTTCCTGGGGACGGTTCGCCCTGAACTAACATCTATTGCCAGTCTTCCTCTTTTTGCTTGAGGAACATTCCCCTTGAGCTAACATTCATGCCAATGCTCCTTCATTTTGTATATGGGTCACCGCCACAGCACAGCCTGATGCGTAGTGTAGGGCTGAGCCAAGGAACCGAACCGGGGCTGTTGAAGCAAAGCACGCCAAACTTAACCACCAGGCCACGGGGCTGGCCCATTCTTTCTGATTCCTAATTGTGCCTTGCTTTGAGCTCATATGCAAAAGTTGAAAGGACTCCTAACAGGACTTTGTTATTGAGCTTTATACAAATTAAAAACAGGAATTTAAAAGAAAGAAAAATTGCTTGGAGCAAGAGCATTGCAAAGTGATACAAGAGCAACTAATAGTAAGAAAGGAAATACAAAGGCTTTCATATACATGGCTCCAAAAGCAGAACCAGTGGAGAACATTTAGGAAAGGGGCGAGTAAGCCTTCCCTGCTCAGGCTTCCCTCTGAGCATGATGTTGCCCAGTGCAATGGCTGATAGCCATGTGCTGACTTTATCATTAAGAATATGTTAATGGCTTTCGTATATATTTAATTAAACTGGAAATTGTGTAATACGTTTGAGAAATCTTTCCATCAAAATTAGCTCAAATAAAACCTTTGGGCATGTAAAGGGGATAAGCCTCAGTTATCAGGACAAATCACAGTGGACCACCTCATTACCCTACCATCCTGGATAAATGAGGCATCACTCTATATTGCTGAGTCTGCCATCGTGTGGTGCAGAACATATTTTCTATATTATTATAAAATAAAATTATAATAAAATATGATTTTTGTAATATTACAACTTATAAAAGTAGTTCCTAAGGCAGCAAATTAGTCACATTTCAGGCACGGTAATAGAAGGAAATTCTAGATCAAATGGCTTATTGAATTGATAAGCTCAAGTGAAAATAAGTATACGTTTCATGTAGGCCTCTGTTTTAATATTTGAATGTGGAGTTTTCCAGCGTTCTGGGATAGTGCACAGCACATGTAACAGGCCATGGCCATGAATATCATTATCCACACATAGATGTTTTATAAAAGGAAATTGTGCATCTAGATTTTTAATCAGAACAGAATTTGAGGAGTGTTTGCCATGATGACAAGACTGATTTTGGAAAAAAAATAAGAAGATGGTGGGAACTGTAATGCAGGCTTAAGCAACGGCAGATTTTTCTTTTATTGATTATCCATTTATTTTGTGGGATTTCGACAGTGAAAGAGACCTGAGAAGCCATAAAATCAGTCCCTCAAATTCAAATTGAGAAAAGTGAATCATCTCTCACACCCACCCTGGTTGGTAGTAATTAACTTGGGGGCAGCTCAGTTGCTCTTCCATGAAGTTGTTCTCCTAGGGGTCGAACTTATCTTAGTTTACTTATTGGATTCATCCTAAGCACTCAAGGTGCTTTTGAAGGATATGATGCAAATTCTTAGCATCATTTAACATTTATTGAATTACATCCTCACATGACTTAGAGCAGACCCTAAACTTAGTGAGAAAAGCAAGATGTTGTTTCTATTTTATGGAGAGAATAACCAAGGTGGGCGGATAGGGGGAAGACTCTCCCAAAGTTGGACAGAAAATTTGGGGAGGAGATTAGGACCCAGTTAGGTTATCTTTGGTAGATTGCCCTCGTTTGCTGGAAAAATATATCTCAGGGAGAAATAAAAGGTATTGAGAAAAAGAAGAGTTAATTCTTGGACTCTGGAATGGTAGTTGGGATGCTTAAGCATAAATACTTGGAAGGGTGGTGGTTAAACTCCTGTATTTACTTAGCCATCTTTCCATTGCCTTTGGTGTCTGTCACTAGCTGAGGAGAGACGGGAGCAACAGGAAAGAGAAGTAGTAAAACCCGATTATCTTTTATAAATGTGAAAATTGATGGATATGGTAGATTATTTTCAATGTAGAAACTCAAAGTTCTATGCCTAATTTTATTTCAAAAAACTTGTTGGTTGTGTCAGTAGAACCAGAGCCAATGGGTTCATTTAAAATCCTCTTATCTGATTGGAATGACTAAAAGAGATCCTAGACCACCACATGATTTTGGCCTCCCAGTTGAAACCCCCCATACCCCTACCATACACAGACAGTGCTGACTGTGAGCTCTTCCCATGCTGTTTCCAGGGTCATGTCTGCCCACTACTCTGTTCCAACTTGAACTCCTCTGTGATTTTGACCATACGTCTCTGGCTGAAGCAGGCTGCTTAGGGCCCTAGGTTGAGGATTGTGTGTGTTGAGGGAGAATGTGTTTTTCTTTCTTCAGGCTGGACCCTGCCAATCTCTATAAAGAGAGTTATCCTAGAAAGTCTATAAATAGGATTCTAATCTACTGCACTTCTTCCTGGGAAATTCCAACTTTGGCTGGAATTTTGCGTTTTAGAAATTTCTATCAATGTAATGAGTATTTTTGGCCTCTTGTCCCCTACCCTCAACATCTTGTTTTTATCCTTTTCCTTTATTTCAAATAAAGCCATTTCTACTGAAGGAGAAAGGAAAGTGGGGGGGAGGGAATAATGAATACTGGAGGTCGATTAACGTATTAACGAGAATGATTATTCTTGATTCATGACTTCTGAAAAAACATATGATAGTTCTTCAACATAAGGAAAAAGATGAACAAAGAGGAAGAGAAAATCTTTGTTGTTTTATTGATCTACCTTAAGTGTATTCTTTCATCTCAGAAATAAGCTTGTACAGAAGCTGCTGCCTGTATGTGCTGGATGGATGGATGCTCCTGTATCCATATTATTCCTACTGCTTTTGACACCCCCACCCCCAGCCCTTGTCAAAGGCAGCTTCTTCTAATACAAGTAAAATCATACAAAACATCTAAAGGTCTTTTGGTTTCTAAATGGATAAGAATTTGTTTCTGAACTGAAAGGAACATTTTTTTTTCTTAACAAAATCTGATAATTTCAGGATAAAACATATGATAGGTCAACATTGCTTTCCTGTGACAGCCCTAAATGGGGTGACCCAGCAAAAGGATCTAGTGAAAAACTAAAAATAAGAGTAATAACAGTTACTGTGCTCAAGCACAGGAGGGGTGGAACATACCAATGGTGATTACATATATTTCATATATGGTTAGTATCATAAAAGATTGACACATATTTGCTCTGGGGACATGACAAGAGGAGAACCTTGTGAATGTTTGGGGAATTAAGAAGACTTCATGGAAGAGAAGGCTTTAGAGAAGGGAGTACAGAATGTCTAAGAAGGAAATGGAAGTCAGTGGATCTAAATATAGAAGTGTTGATGGTGGGTGTGTCTCTGGGGAAAATGAGTTTTCTGTTTGACTGTGGGATATGTGAATGAATGAGACGTGAGACAAGGAGAGAAGAGCCTATTGTGGAGGTCTGAAACACTTGTACTTGAATTGGTGAGCAGTGGTTTTTAAGCATGAATGTTAATAGGTTTGGAGTTTATGAAAATTAGACTGTGGACCGGAAAGACTGGAAAGGAAGCAGAATTAGCAGTCAAGAGAATTTTCTAGTAGAAATTGTGAGAATCTAAACTAAAGGAGAAAGATTTCATTGGCTGAATCTTCATGAAACTAACATATTGAGTGATTGAGTAAGCCAGAGATCGCTTAGAAAATTTAATAAAAATCTCTGGAAACTCTCCAGAAAAATATCACTTTTGCACATACTCATAAAATGTTGCTTATAATTTCAGGGGGTTTATAGATCCCCAGGAACCACAGACCTTTTAGCAACTTATGGACTACAAGTTAAGCATCTTTGATTCTGGGTGATTTGATTGGCATTTAAAAAATGAACCAATCAGTTGTATAACAAAAATTGTTTACCATTTTGAACATAATATAGATCAGAATTTCCCACTTTTTAAACAACCCTAGTACAGAGTTTGTGGTCAACAGTTTTGGAAATTGTTACATACTCCATTATCCTCTGGAAGATTAATATCACATATCATCATGTTAAATGTTCTACGGTAAAGAACACTGGCTTAACTCTGTTTACTTCAGTGCTTCCAACCATTGATCCAGTGGTTGTCAGAGCCTGTCGCTGCAGTCTTCACTCAGGAACAACTGCTAAATGGTTTCAGAATCTTGAGATATAAATAGGACTTAGGCTCCAAGGACATATAGTTAGCCCTTTGCATCTGCTGTCACCTCTCCCAACTCTCCTTACTGTGAATCAGGAGATAGACATTCTGCTCTTTACTAACTAGCTGTGTGACCTTGGGAAAATTACATACCACAGAATTCATATCTGTAAAAGGAGGGTGTGAATATCTATGCTGTGTGTTGGTGGTTCTCAAACCTGAGTGTTCATCAGAATTGCCATGAGGGCTTGTTAAACACACATTGTTGGGCCCCATGTTAGATTGTGAAGGTCTGGCCTGAGAATTTGTGTTACTGTCGAGTTCCCAGGTGATGCTGATGGTCCATGGACCAAACTTTGAGAACTGCTACTCTAGCATTTTTGTGATCATGTGAACTCTTAGACTCTTTCCCACTAACTCATTTCCTCTCTAGAGCTGGTGACTCACTGTCTAGCCACTCCTGTTTTGGGTCTGAAGCTCCACAAATTCTCGATGCCTCAGTCTATGTAATGGTACTTAATGGTGTTTTCTGAGGAAGACTACTGCACCCATCATAAATGCTTTTTAAAATTTCAAATGTGTAGAGGGCACTAAGGAATTGTGTTGCCGTACTGCTGACATGGTATAAAACAAACTTTTTGGGATACTACATAATTGATGAACCAAGCCAACGTGCCGATAAACTTTGCAAACGACCTATTTACATGACATTTCTGTTAGGGGAACACTGCTCTTTTTAATGTATCTGTTAGTGTGGGTGCTGCTTAAACATGGAAAGGATTGCCTCTGTTCAAAATACATGTCAGCAGCTTCCGCAGGGCCAATGCTAGGACAAAATGATGACACTGATAAAATTTGACTTTGGGGTCCCTTCGCTCTGTGTTCAATCATTTAATAAATATTTACCCATCATTGACATGAAGCTAGATGCTTCAGGGGATACAAAGATAAATCAGATCAAATCCTTGACTGCAATGGAATTTATAACCTAGTATAAGACATAAGATGTGTACATCCATGGAGACAGTGAGCAGGGCTGCTGTATTATTGCCTGGGCTCGATGACAGTAAATCTAATTACGAGTTATGTGACCTCGGACAACTTATGTAACCCTTTTGAGCATCAGCTTCATAATAGTAGATAAGTAAAATAATAACCCATAGGATCAACTGTGCCTTCATTGTGAAAATTCACACGAAGTGTTTTCCACTGTACTCGAAATATAGTATGTGTTCAATAAATGGGGCAATTTTTAAAACTATCACTATAAAAGTAGAGAGTGATAAATATAATAGATAATTTCTGAGTGCTTACGATGTGTTGGCTGTTGAACTCAAAGTTTTTCATGTATTTCTTCGTTAGTCCTCACCACAGTCCTTACGAAATTGAGAGCATCATTTTCTTCATTTTGTAGATGAGAAGCAGAACTCAGGGACCTTCAGTAATTTGCCCAAGGTCCTACAGCTTGAAAATGCCTGAGCTGGTATTTAAACAACAGCATTCTGTCTCCAGGGCTTGCACCCTTAACCACTGTGTATACAGCTCCTTAATAAATGCTCCGAGAGGGATAAACAAGGCATTTGGGAAGGTCAGAAGTAGCAGCGAAAACTCTCTAGGAGGAACTGCTGTATGATAAAGGCTTAAAATTTGAGCTGGGACTTGAAGGATAGAGGGATTTTGACTCTGCACATTCTCATCTGCCCTTTTCTTGTTCAACATATTTATTTATTCATTAAATATTTATCCAGCACTTATTTTGCACCAGGCATTGTGGCAGGGGCTGGAGATGCGCAGTGAATAAGAAAGGCACAATGTCTGTGATTCAGCGTCCATGCCTTGATGGACCTCACGGTCCAGAGGTGGAGACGGTGATCCAGCAGACACTTAAGGAGTAATTGCCAAGGAGAAATTTAGGATAATGATTAATTCAGGAACTACAAACTGAGGGCTCACTCCATCCTAGGCTGTGCTACATTCCACAGGGGACACAAAAATGAGTAAGACATGGTTCTGTTTCGTTCAGTGGTTAGTACTTCCCTGGGAAGTACTTTGTGTTCTCTTCTTCATGTCTCTTGTGGCTGTATGTATTCCTTGCTGCAGTTGAAATGTCTTTGATCTGCAATCCATTCATTCAAAGTCATTTATGATCTCTTAATTTTTAAATAAACTGATGTGCTAGGATAGCCTTTTTAAATTATTGATCCATTCCTCCCTGTTCCCCAGCATTTATTGTTTACCCATCTCTTCTATCTCCACCTTCATTCATGCATCTAAAGTTGGTGTTTTTTTTGAGGAAGATTATCCCTGAGCTAACATCTGCCACCAATCCTCCTCTTTTTGCTGAGGAAGACTGGCCCTGAGCTAACATCCGTGCCCATCTTCCTCTACTTTATATGTAGGATGCCTGCTGCACCATGGCTTGCCAAGCAGTGTGTAGGTCCACACCCCGGATCTGAACTGGCGAACCCTGGGCTGCCGAAGCAGAATGTGCGAACTTAACGGCTGCATCACCGGGCTGGCCCCGCATCTAAAGTTTTGTACACACATTGCCTAAGGAAATGGATATTATATGGCAGAAAATCTGGGGGAAAAAGTCCTCCTTTCTGGCTGCAGTTTCTAAAAGCGTATGCCCTCAAAGGAAGAGATAGAACTTTTGGCATAACCCGCCACAATAGGCAAAGGCTTCTTGGGCAGA
This sequence comes from Equus quagga, assembly GCF_021613505.1. NCBI lineage: Eukaryota > Metazoa > Chordata > Mammalia > Perissodactyla > Equidae > Equus > Equus quagga. The sequence continues at coordinate 22,684,556 of NC_060282.1, forward strand.
TAATGCTGCTAGCAATGTTGGAAAATGACTGAGATTATGTTTCTGCCACCTCTGCTGTGAATGAGGAATTGAAAAAAAAATTCAGTTAAATTATAGAAAAATAAAAAACGGTGTATACTTCTTGCCTGATTGAGTTGGTGGGTATTGGACTCCCTTGCACTGATTCATGCTAAGGTTTATGATCCTTTCCAGAGGATTTTGGATTTCAACAGAGACTCTTAGTATTATATGCATTCATCCAATAGGTACTTACTGAGCATCTTGTATGTGCCAGGTAAGTGGCTGGCATTGCAGTGTGGAGCAAGAAGAGACACAGATCTTGCTGAATAATCTTTCCTTCAAGGCAAAAAGTCATTAAGCAAATAGTTACACCTATGATGTGAAATGTTGTTGTTAGGCCCATCAAGTCAATTCAACTCCTAGCGACCCTGTGCACAGCAGAGCAGAACCCTGCACGGACTTTCTGAGCCGTCCTCTCATCTCCCAGTGCTTTAACAGACAATTCTCTGATGCTATTCATAGAATTTTCATGGCCAAGTTTTTTTGGAAGTGAGTGACCGCGTCCTTCTTGCTAGTCTGTCTTAGCCTAAAAGCTTCATTGAAACCTGTCCACCATGGGTGACCCTGCTGGTATTTGAAATACCAGTGGCATAGCTTTCATCATCACAGCAACACGTAGCTGCCAGTGTATGACAATTGACAGAAAGGTGGTGTGGTTCCCTGATTGGGAAGTAAACCTGGGTTGCTGAGGTGAGAGCACTGAATCTTAACTACTAGACTGCCAGGGTTGGCTTTCAGATGTGAAATTACACGTCTGAAAATTGCCACTGAGGAAAAAGGTATATGAGTATGTAGCAAGGGGATCTGACCTTATCTGAGGGGGATCTGAGAAGTCTTTCTGAGAAGTGATATTTAAAATGAGACCTGAAAATGAACAGAAGCTAAGTAGGTAAAGAGGGGTAGAGAGAGCCAGCATTCCAGACAGAATCAGGATTTTAGGCCCTTCCATGTGGTGGCAGAGCAGCTAGAAAAAAATATTGGTTGGAGAGAGTAGAGAAAGAGACTTTTGATCACAGAATGAGGGCAGCTACTGACAAAGAGTTATCCTGAATGTGAATGCATATTCTGTGCGCAGATGCTGCTTATGTGTTTCCCATTATCTCTGTGTGTGTCTCCCTGAGGCTTCAAATCCTGGGGTGTTCAAGGCCAAACCCTTCATTGTTCCCCACATCTGCCCCTGTTCCTGAGCGTCCCATCTTGACAAATGACAACTCTGTCTTTGCATTTTGTATAAGCCGAAATCCTCAGCATCATCCTTTCCTCGTCCTTCTTTCTCATCCCCTATATCCAATCAATCTTCGACTTCTGTCAATTCTGTCTCATTAATATCGCCCACATCTAACTCACTTCACTCCACTCCCGCTGCCACTGCCTGAGCTCGAGGTCAACACCCTCCAGCCCGGCTCTGTGCATACAGAGCTACTTGAAATTCTTCTAAGAAGCTGCATCCTTTCCCTGTCTCCAGGTTTTCAGGCATATCTTTCCTTCTGTCCGGAATCTTCCTTCTTTCTCCCTGTCCTCCACGAAGAAACTCCTCTATCCACAGGATGCCTCTGCTTTGAGGAACATTCCCTGACGATCAGCCACGACCACCATGGAGATGAAGTTGTCTTTTCCACCTTCATGTTCACTCTAAATTCCTTGTGCTTATCCCTATCAGTTATTTGTTTATTCATCTGTCTAGACCTGGGCTGTCCAATATGGTGGCCATTAAACACTTGGAATGTAGGTAGGACGAATTGAGATGTACTGTAAGTGTAAAACACCATGTTTCAAAGACATAGTACAAAAAATGCAAAATATTTAAGTAGTAATTTTTTTGATGCTACTTACATGTTGAAATGATAATATTTGGGATATAGCAAGTCAAATAAAATATATTACTAAATTGAAATTCACTGATTGCTTTTTACTTTTTAAAATATGCCTACTAGAAAATTTAAAAGTATATATATAGCTCACATTTGTGCCTCCTGTCATGTTCCTTTTGGATAGTACTGGTCTAGACTCTAAGAAACTAGAGCAAAGGTCAGTAAACTATAGCCAGTGGGTCAAATCTAGTCTGCCACCTGTTTTTGTAAATAAAGGTCTGTTGGAACACAGCCAGGCTCATTCCTTTACATTCTCTGTGGCTGTTTCCCATTCCAGCAGCAGGGTTGAGCAGTCACGATGTAGACTATATGGCCCACAAGCCTAAAATATTTACTCTTTGGTCTTTTACATAAAAAGTTTGCTGATCTCTGTCCTAGAAGACTGGTATTGTATTTTATTCGTCATTGTATCTCCAAATCATTGCACAATACCTGGCACGCAATAAATGTTTACGGAGTGAATAAATGTTTGCTGAGTGAATAAATGTCTATCCACTAGATGTTTGTTCAGTGAATACAAGTTTAAGAATTACATTGGGAGGATCATCACTAAAATTAGTTTATGACCCACAGCCGTGGTGACCATATGATTGAAACTAAAAATTCAAATATGACCTGATAAATCGATATGTACTTGGGTAATAGTCATATGCAACATTCAAAATTGGAATGCTCTTTGAAAAGCTAGAATACATGATCCTCAATTCTATCATCATGGACTATCTTGATTTTGGAGTAGACAGAGATATTTCAATTCTGCCTGAAACAGGGTGGGATGGAGTGTTGTATAAGTGAGAAGAAGAATTATCTCAAAGTTTGGATATTTGCATTAAGGGTTTGGGTCATAACTACCTTTACTGTTATGTGACTAGTTACCCTGATAAAGAGCTGTGCACTCTATTGATATTGCAGAATGGAATCTGAAAACTGGAGAAGGGAGAGTGATGGAGACTAAAGCCCAACAAGGAAGAGACTCTCGAGAAAGCAATATCTCAGTCCTTTTGCAAAAAACCTGATCTTCCAAAGAGGATTCCTGGATGTAACTTTCCTGTAGGTGCATCCATATGGGCTTTCTACAGGCAGGTTCTGCCTGGAAATTTAGAGCAGTAAATCACATGGAACTCTGAATCTGGTTTGTGTACATGGGAATTAAATCTTATATCTTAAAAAAGGGGCTGAGAAAGAGTGCTGGATGAGAATTAAGTATATCTTCACACTTTGATCCAAATATACGTCTGTCAGTTACTCTCAGCTCACAAATCTGCAGCAGTTAGAAGATACAAAATCACTTTCTTTTACTTTTCTCTGTCAAATTGTTGATGAAAATGATTTCACAAAATTGAAACGGCCAGAATTACTATAGATGAGAATCAAATTTCAGGTCTTGGTTATGCAACATTATCTATCTCATAAGAACCAGTCACTTAAAAAAAATTGTAATATTTCTCAGTGTTGCATTGGATCTTTTCTTTTTTAATAATTAAAGGTATAAAAGCTACTAGATATACTCATTGAAGCAGGTAGAGTCCGCAGGGCTATTCTGAAGGGAGTCAGAGAGGTTTTTTTTTTTTCATTAGAGCAGGTTTGGGAAGTAAATGAGAGAAGAGAGAGAGTAATACTCATTAGTAATATATGTGATCAATATAGGAAGGCAAAATTAAGTATTTGATGATATTTTTACTTTAGCTGGTTCAGAGAAATGAGAGGTTATAAAGTTGATATGATCACAAAGCTGTATCTATTCATCTCTCCATCCACCCATCCACTCGTCTATCAATCGATCTACCTACAGTTACTTAGTAAACTTATTCTTACATTTAATAAATTACTATTTGTCTAGCTCTGTAGTAGGTGTTATGGAAAATGCAAGGGAAACAAGAAACAATTCTTTTCCCTGAAGATTCATAGAATTTTAGGTGTGAAGATACTTTAAAGATGATGATATTGTAATTCAACACTTTTTTTTGAAATAAAGAAGCAGTTGTTAGGTGATTTGCGTAATATAATACTAAAAGTATTGTATAGTAGGCCACAGGACCCTAGTTCCTAATCCAATAAGTTTTCTACTGACACCAGTTGAGTGAGTCAGACATATATATCTACTTAAAAAGTTAAAGAATAAATAATCCCATGTCATCGTGCAATCAAGTGTGTGATCATCAGACATGCTTGATCTATGGGGCTTTGAAGAATATCCATCACTGAGCAAGATAAAAGTAAGCTTGAAGGGTGGAAGTGAGTGTGGAGTTGGACTTAAAGGAAATACAGAGTTTGGGATCATAAATGTTAGGGAGGAGATATCCTAGGTGTGCTAAACAAAAGAAGGAAATGCAAGGGGAGGGGAACTAAGCAGAAGAGAAGGGAAAGACAAGGTTAGTTAGACAAGGGCCAACAACAGTGGTGGAGGTGGCCCTGAGTGGAGGAGAGGGCCTCTGTGGAGGAGCTGGTACGGTGAGGTTGGGTCAGTGACGTGAGAGCCATCCATGTAAGAAGGTTGAATGTCTGCTGGCGAAGTTTTTTTCTGTTAGTAAGAGGCTAAAGCGTAAGTCAGGCTTTTGGAAAGTTTATGCACTGTATTCCCACTCTAGAGAAAGATAAAGTATTCCTCAAGGATCCAGGAAGGAACTCAAAAGGAAAGAAAATCATTCTGGCAAATTAAATAAATATGGCGGTAAGTGTATCATGTTTTGTTTTTCATATCTTTATATTGCATACTTCCTGATGTTTGATCAAAATTTACTAGTTTGATGGGAAAATATAAATGAGAATATTTGAAAAAGCCCACAGAAAACTAATAATAATATGCACAGACTTATTTTCAGAAATAGTCAATTTCTGCTCCACTTGGGTTTGGATTTTTTTTTAAGGTTTTGATATACTGCTCAAATTATTGCTTATGTGGGATGAAATGCATCCTTAAACACTATACTGTCACATTAATATCTGCAAATCACTCAGAACACCATCACTGGCAGATAGTAAATATTTTATATCGTATTGAAACATAATATTTTCCTTCTAAAGTATTGGAATCACATTCCTTTTAGGCTCTTCCCAAAAGTCTCCTTTGAGAGACTTAAAAAACGATCATGCCTAAAGCTTCATCGTACAAATTCACCAGTGAATTTTCAGGCAGGAGTTTTTAGTTTTGATTTTAACTCCCATTGATTTCGTGTACCAAATTCTGTTCTATATCATCACTGTGTATTGCCATTGCATGTGCACATGGAATTGGAATGGAAGAAGAATCTATAGCTTTTTACTTCTTTTTCTCTCTGATTTCTTATAGCGTAAATAGAAAGTTTATATCTATATAAATAATGTCAACCTTCAGCTATTTCTCCAACTTCATTTTTATGAGTCTGCAAAAGATGATCAGTTATTGTGACCAAGCTCTTTCAACTGCACAGCAGTTGCTGCCTTCATTTGCATAATTAACTTGCCTTTCCGTGAAGTGAGATGATATGAACAGAGGGAAAATGTGGACACTCATTGTCTGTTGTTATTGAGAAAATGAAGGTGGAGAGTATAAGCAGGGATGTCATTGCCCCCTTATCTCCTCAAGGTTTGGCTTGAGTAGTTGGCTACCTTAACACTTCCTTAAACATTCTTCCTTATTCTTTTTCAAGGACCTGATAATCTATTGAGGGAAGTGCACAAGAACAAATACCTTGTACATCAGAAGTGCTGTAAAGTGGATTGAACAAAGCACCATGAACATGTGGAATTTGCCCCCTTTTCCAAGTTGATAGAGAAGATTGACTACTCATTTTAGTTTCTGATGCACATTCTTCTGAAAGTAAACAAGCGTAGTCTGCTTAGACTGTGGTTACTATTATTGCTTGTCATCTTCAGATATGGGCAGGACATTCTGAATAGATGATGTTATGGAAGGCAAGAAGATTTTCCTATGCTCCTACACAGTGTGGCTAAGAGTGTGGGAAAATGGGCACTCATATTTTGTGGGTGGTGGGTGTATCAGAGGATGTCAGTAGACTCTCCTGGAAGCAATTTGGTAATATGCCCCGTGAAGGCTTTGTGCATCTTGATTGCTACTGAATCCTTAATGCCTAAAATTCTACTGGAATAAATGCATAAATTAATAAATGCAAAAATCCTTAAAATTTTGCATAGGCTTTGATGCACAAATTTTAATGATAAGAGTTAGAAATCAAATAAACCTAGTATTAAGATTTAGCTGTAAGAGTATTATCTTATTATTTGTAATACTAAAAGCTCAAAATGGCTCATTTGGGTTTATCAGTATGATTGAGCAAAAATTGCATAGCATCCCTACTATGGACTATTAGGCAACCACGAGTGATGATGTCATGCAAGAATATATAAATGATACAGAAAAATGCATGAGACTGTTTTATAAGTTGATCATAAAGCAATGCATGGAATATCAATCCATTGTTATAAGATGATAAAATAAGAACTTTTAAAAGGGTGTCAAAGAAGGGAGTTTACCAGAGGCTCAGATATTGTCTCTAATAGAAAAAATACTTCCCAAATTTCAATGACTTAAAACAATAACTCTATAGCTATATGGCTATTAGGAGTCAGCAGGGAAGCTCTGCTTCTCAGAGTTGCTCAGGCTCCCAAGATGAAGAAGGCATCAAAACTAATGCTGATCACTATGCCATATGGAAAAGAGCTTCTTTTCATAGTTGATTTTGGTCAGTTCCTTGAACCAGTAGGCACATACACGGTTCTTTACTGACACATCCCTCTCTCTGTTTCATCTTAACTGCAGGTATCTTAAGCCAACCTAGCTTCATCGGAAGAGCCACAACTTCAGTCTTTTTTATTTGGGCTCTTTTGTCTAAATGAAAGACTAACTCAGTGCCGTCTTAACTCATTCAGAAGTTTAACAGTGAGTGTGAAAACCATACCCTTGATTTATTCCTTGACACAAGGCGGTGTTCTGATCTTTCAGTCTTTCACCGATTGGTGATAAGAAATAATTACCTCTTCCAATTCTGCAAGTCTCCAAATTTTCTGAGCCACCTCTGTTACCTGCCATGCTTGCTTACAAATCAGTTAATTATGTTCTTAGCTCATTCTTTTTATTGTAGTACCTTGTCCAGTGCAGCCAACACCAGTCAACACCTGCTAGAAAAGTTCTGTTTCCCAATCACTCCTGTAAAACTACAAGTTGACAAAGTATATTACCTTCGTTTTAAGTTATCACAGGTGACAATTTTACAAAACAGGTTGTCTATGCATAGATTGTGATCTTCCCAGCTGCAACCTAAGATTCCTTGCTCCCTTCCAACTGAACAATGAGCCAGAGCCACATATTTTGGGTTTTGAATACAATATTACTCAAATTCTCAGTTCTTAGTTTTGTATTCACTAGGATAAGAGAGATGTAGTCCTCAGTTTTGTATGTCCCTGAAAATTGATTGTCATCAAATGATTTTGTCCCAGGCAACTGGAATACACATTCAAATTCATCAGAGGTTATGGATAAAAGTGCCGCTTTGCTATTTTAAAATTGAAAGTCTATTTAAGTGGCTAGAATACCTATGATCTCTAACCAGAAAATATTCTTCCCTGAGTCAGGGCATTCCAGAAACCTGTATTTTAATCGGAGTGTTTCTTGGTTGCTAAGTGTTAATGGATTTCTGAATCATGAGTGGATATTATTGTGGGATAATTCATCCAATCTCTGTAGAAGCTTGACCTCCCTTCTGGCATCATAGCACTCAACTGTTCATTGACTGGGACACTTTCTTTTGACAGGGCTGTCTTCTTGCTTACATTCTAGGGGGCAGAGATAGACAGCAAATGGTGAATACAAAATAACACTTATCACATGATGTAAGTGCTTTTAAAATAATAAAACTAGGTGATGGGATATAGTGGAACTTGCAGGAGGGACTGGAGGAAGCCATTTTAGCTGGAATAACCAGTGAAAATCATTCTAAGGAGGTGACGTTAGAGCTGAGACTCAAATGAGGGGAAAGGAGTCATCATAGAAGATCTGAGGAAAGAACATTCTATGTAGAAGGAACAACAGTTTCAAAGGCCAGTGACAAGAATGAGCTCAGTGTGTTGGAAAGATAGAAAGAAGACCAGGGAAACAGGAGAATGGTGAGGAAAGAGATATGTGGTCATGTCTGAGAGATTGGCAAGGGATGTGTCATGTACTGCTTTGTTGGCTGTGTCGAGGAGTTTGTGTTTTACTCTAAGCTCAATGGAACCTTTGGAGGCTTTTAAGGAATAGATTGATCTGATCTGTTTTGTGCTCATTCTGGCTGGCTTCTGTGTGAAGAATGAACTCTGGCATAGGAAGAGTGGAAACAGCCCATTGTAGCTCAGATGTGATGAGGTCTCGGTCACTTGGATTAGAGCTATAGCAATGGAGGTGGCAGTAAGTGGTGTGATCTTGAAAGTATTTTGAAAATAAGAGTAGGCAAGATTTTCAGATAGACTATTTGGGAGAAGTAAGAAAATATTTTTTGGCCCAAGAAACTTGGTGGTGATGATACCATTAATTGTGATAAGGAAGACAGTTGGGGATAAATCAAGAATTTTATTTTGGACATACTAAATTTGAGATGTTTATTAGATAGCTAAGGGGCAATGTCAAGTAGGCAGTTGGATATATAAATCTAAAGCCTAGGGGAGTGTTAAGAACTGGAGATAGAGATGTATGAGTCATCAGTACAAAAATATTATTTTAAGCTACAGATGAGGATGAGATCACCTAGAGAAGGAATTTGGAGAGAGAAGAGGGTGGACGACAGAGTTAAAGGTTAGCAGAGGAGGAGGAACCAGAAATGGAAATTGAGAAGGAGCAAGGTTGAGATTGGAGGAAAATCAGGAGTGAGGATGTTCTGAAAACCATGCAGAGATATTTCTGCAAGAAGGAGGTCAAATGCTGAAAGTTGATTAATGCCCTAATCCCATTTCCTGCTTTGCATTTCTCCCGAACACCCACGATACCATGCTTCTCTCCATAGCATTTGATCCTACTGGAAAGGTTAATTAAAGAACAGTAATTATTTGCATTATTATTCTCTTTTGGTCAGTTATATTAAGAAGTGGATGGAATGGCATCTTGGTGGATCAGGAGGGTCTTGGGTCTATGTTGATGTGACTGGTGATCACTACTCACCAGCTGTGGGAATGTAGGGAGGTTACTTAACCTCTCAGAGCCTTGGTTTCCTCATTTGTTATCTGGGGGTGACAATACTCATATCAGAGTTTTGTTATGGGGATTAATTAATACAATGTATACAAAGCACTAAGCTCATTGCCTGGTGGAAGGTAAGTAGATCACCAGTGGTAACTTTTGTTATTTTTCCCAGATGCTGATGGGCTGACTAGGAAAATGGATCACTCTCAAGTAGTGCTGGGAAGATGAGCTGGTTAATTGTCTAAAAGAACGATGTTGGAGAGAGAATGTCTACACGATATTGGTGTAGGATAGAAGCTAAACAACCTATAAACCAAAGCCCCCTGCTACCCTGACCCTCACTACCGAATATTCATCCTTTTCAGAGTCTGGATGTATAAAACTGAGATAAGCGATGTTTTAAGAGAGCGAGCATCAGTAATAGAAACATACCTCTGTGCTTCCCTGTGAAGAATTATCCAGGCCTGGCTGTGAAACCAGTGTATCAGGCTGCCAGGGAGCAGATAGAGTCGGGATTGGGGCCTCTGAAGAGCTGAGAGAGGGTCATGAACTCTGTTAAAATAAGCAGGCATTTCCCCACCTTTGGGCAGCTCACAAGCCTATCTTACCCTGTGAAGCACAAGAGAGTGGGTCAGGGATATAATTGAGCAAGTGTCTCAGATTCATTTTCTAGAAAATGAGGCTGTTAGCCCTAGCTGCTCTCTGAGAGGTTTTTGTTAAACATAACAATTCCGCTGAAAATGTTACAATTCCCCTTATGGTCCTTCTGGCCCAGCCACTTTCACCTGTTGAGGCAGTGGGTGGCAGTGGCAGCCCTGGAGGAGGGCAGGGAGTTCATGCTGATGGAGATGTACCAACCCCCTTCCTCCAAACTAACATCCCCCTGTCTCTTTGAGAGCATCTCGTCATGAGTTTGGAAATAGTATTTTTACCACACCCCTCCCTCAACAGGCATGCCTATTTTTCAGTTTAACTTGACTTGTGAAATTAATTTTCCCTTGAAGAGAGTCATCACTTTGGCCTAATTATCAAAAAGATAGTCCACCAGCTGTGGAGCTGGGCTTCCTTGATTTGAATCTTGATTCCATCATTTAAGATCTCTGTGATCTTGGTGAAATTGCCAAGTCTCTCTAATCCTGCCTCCTTATCTATAAAATGGGAGTGATTGATGCGTAATGTATTGTGTAGATTAATAAATTAATCCATACAAAGGACTTAGTATTATTAACTTCCTTAGTGCTGCTAAGTGCTTAATAAATGTTGATGGGATATTTAATCTAGATTATGCAAGAACACTGAGAAACTTATTTTCAGATCCTTCTTCATGGTATTTTCACTAGAGGTATTTTACATATTGTTGGTGGTTTAAACCTTTTATTTCATCCTCTCTGATGCTTTAGAAAAAGAAATACCATGTTAGGAGGATCTAAGAAACTAGCTTTATGATATAGTAGAGGATAATGACACCTCCTCTAGTTTTATATTTATGAGAACGTCTAACCCATCAAACAAAATGTCAACACAGAGCTGGAGTCATGTAGCTGAGTATGTTTATCTTTAGGGTGTCTTCAGCTGCATGAAATAGAAAACTGTGACAGAAACTGGCTCAAATAATAAGGCAATGTGTCTCACAAAGCTAAAAGTGCAGAGGTAGGAAGCTCAGCCATAGTCTGAAGGATCCTTTGTTTCCCCATCAATGCCCCACCATCCTCAAAGGCTTGTCCTTGCCTTCAGACTTGTCCTTCTCTGGTCACAAAATGGCTGTTAGAGTCCCAGGCATCACCTCCAGATATAGCCATGTCTAGAGAAAGAAGGGCCATTTTTCCTTGTGTCTCTTATAGGATCTTACTAATGACTATAGAAATTGCTAGCATTTGCAACCTTCTGGACTGTTCCTATGATTGCCACTTATATGACAGCTTCCTTAGGCATGTAGATGGTCTCAAGAGTTTAGCATGAAATAGCTCAACAACTTGCCAGCCCAGTGTACCAGGGTCCTCTCTGCCCTCTGCCCTTACCTTTTCCCACATGGGCAATTGCACATTTTAAAGTCTATTACTTGCAGAACCTCATTCCTGGTTCCAATTGCTTTTATCAATTTGGGTTATCTGTTACAAGCAACAGAAAACAATTCTGGCCGATTTAGGCCAGGGATAAATTTATTTAAAATGTACTATATAGTTCCAGAATGATCTTGAATTTTCTTTTGCTATAAAGGACGTTATTGGGACACTTGGAAAATTCTGAATAAAGTCTGTAGATTAGATAATAGTGTTGCATCCATATTAATTTGATGGTTTTGAGAATTGTGTTGTGCTTATGTAAGAGAATTTCTTTTTAGTACATGCACAATGACATTAGAAGGAAAAGATATCACGTCTACAATTTCTTATTAAACAGGTTAGAAAAATTACAGATACACAGAGAAAAATAAGACAAAGTGGAATCATATTAACATTGGGAAACTGGCTGGAGTATATCCAGGAATTCTTTGAGATACTCTTGCAACTTTTATGTAAGTTTGAAATTGTAGCCAATTAAAAATATTTTTTAATGATGCAAAGAGATGTAAGGTGAGGTTGCAGGGCTGTATCAGTTCCAACGACTTACTTTAATAAATCTCTAAAGACAAGGAGGAAGATACTTAGTTAATAGCTCAAGAGTAGCCTGGGTTATAAGAAATCCAGGTCAAAACGCATCAGAACTGGAAACAATGCTCCAAATCACTGCGTGGAGCTCGTCTCGAGGGGAGAGAACTGTGACCTCCATGATGTGCACTGTTGCTGTGGCTGGTGCTTGACACTCAGTACCACCATCAGTACAGTTGCTACCACTGCTCCCAGATAATTAATCTTTTTATACCACAGCCACCACTGCCAGAGACTTGTCTCTAGGACCTTTGCTTTTTGGCTTCACCACATTAAATTCAAGGTCAGGGTGCAGGAGTCAGATTGATAGAGCCCAAGCTGTGGGCTTGTACCTAGATGCAAGTCAGGCTTGTAAAATGAGTATCGGGAATTTGCTGTCTCTAGAATGACACGCAAGTTCTGCTTTGCTACAAAGGGAGGGATTCTCCATGGAGGAATAGGTTTCGGATACTGTACCACTCACAAGGATGATGAGTGTCCATTGCAAGATAGTGTTTGCACTTCTCCCCCTCAGGATATCAAAATATGCTCTGGGTGTTGTCCGGTGAAGGTAGGAGCTAAAGAAAATGTATTTCTCTCAATGTGAAAGGAGTAAAGTATTCACAGATGTGGGATCCTAACTCTCACATATCTGCATAGTAGGGGTTAATATGGAAGAAATTATCCTTGATGAGGTTTTCCCTCCTGCTGACGTTACATGGAAAAGTTGAGCCCTTTGTTTTCAGTTGGTTTGATTTTTTTCTGAATATTCTTTATTTTGGACATTGATATCCTATTTTGTTCTCTCTCACATGCTTTTTAAAGTTATCCCCTCTTCTGTTCCTTTTTGTAAAAATGATCAGATTATTTTACATGAGGTTGATATTTTTGCTGCAGAAGATGTTCAATTCCCCCCCCCACAAGAAGAAAACTCAGCCCTTAGCTCTCGCCCAGTATCTAGTGTATAACAGAGACTCAACATACTTTTGTTTTACTCAAACTCTATTTTATTGTATAATATAAATATAATTATATGATATCCAATATTGAGGTCTTACTCTCGCCTAGTAGTGTGTTAAGTACTATTTGTGCATTAAGCATTAAGAATAATTTTTTTACTTTTCTTGTCTTATTGGAAAAGAAAGACTCATGCTTCAGTTAAAGAAAAAACAACAGTGTCATATAATTCTTAAGAGCCTAATATTTTATTTTTATAAATGTTCCCCATAAAAATGATTAGAGGAAATTAGAAAGATCTGAGAAATTGTACTCTGAAAATATTTGACGTCTCGTTGGAATTGTTGTGCCATCTGATTGTCGACAGTTTCTTCAGAGGGGTCGAGGGAATTTTAATGTTTCGTTTGGCAGTCAGATCTGGAGATGAATTTAACTGGCCTTCAGTAGGGCTGGCCTATTCCTGAGAGAGAGAAGATTGAGAGAGAAGAGGTGGAGAGGAAGAAGCAGCCTTTACTTACACTCCTTGAGTGATGATTCAGGTGGACAGTCTGAATTATGGGACTTATTGGCAGCAAGTAAGTATTGTCTGAGTGGATTACTGCAAAATGCTTTAGCTGGGGATGGCTCTGAAAACCACTCATCAATTACAGATGGTCCCTCATACAGTAGCTTGATTACCCTTGAGGGCTTTTGTCCAGGAAGTTTGAAGAAACCTGCTATCTCCGACCTCCTCTAACCACCTCTTCCTTCAGAGGTGACCCTTCTTACCTAAAGACCTCAAGTGTTTATCACAAGCCAGCCACTCCAAACTGTATATCAATTATTCAGCAATGCCCAGTGCAGGACAGTGACTTTAAATAGTTTCAGCGATGATAAAGACCAACATTTGTCTTTATTAACACACTGAGTGATTCTGTGGTCTCCAGTCACAAGTGAAAGGATCAAATTTGGGATTTCTAGATACCAGAATCATATTAGGGTTAAGCAAAACTTCAAATTTTCCCCGAGTTACTTTGGCTATACATGTTGTTTATTTGAGACAGGAAATAGGATGAATTGTCCTAGTATGGTTAAACTGGATAGGCAAATGAACCCATCTAGGGACAGCAGGTTTTAATTGTCCCTATTTGGGTCTTTTTAGTTACCCATGCTAACTTGGGTCCATGGACAGATACCTGGAAGGTCCATGGAAACGCTTCAGGATATTCATGAGTCTATTCAAAGTGTAAACAAAATTTTGTGTGTATTTTCTTATGTGCATTTATTTTTCTGAGGAATGTCCATACTTTCCATTGGATTCTCAAAGGGATCAGGACCTGGAAAATTTTGGATATTTTGCTCCATAGTGAATGGCACAAAACTCTCTAAATCCAGGATGTCTAGCCTTGGCAAAGCTAGGTTAAAGAGTAGAACAGAATCCACTTCCTGGAGTGCCCTCTGTAAGGAATACTAAAACATTACTGGATTCAGTTGAAAAAATGTAAATTCATCTCACTGCTAGAGATTGCCTTTGAGTGAAACTGAAAACTGAAACCTTGTGACTTATCTTTTGAGCATTTTTGTAAATCACCCATACAGTCATAGCCAAAATTCAAGAATTAAATGATATATATAACGCTAAGTATCCTGGAGACCTAAGTGGCTGTTTCTTCAAGGAGTCATATTTAAAGAACTACAACTGAGTCACCATAAAGAATAAAAAATTGTTTTTCTCACATCTCTCATAAAAATGAAAGAATATCCATGTCGTATCTTATTTCTCATAGCTTTCACTGCACATCCCAATTCCCTCATGCCACAACTGTTCCAGAACCCTTCACAGGGCAACCCTCCAAATTCTTTATCCCAGTTCAGGCTACTTATTTTCCTCTCTCTGGCTTTCTCCTTTTAGTCTTGCTCTTTATTGTGTAAATCAACTAGTTGCTTTAGTAATTTTGGCTTAGTCCTTCCTCTCGTGTGTATATTGGGCAATGAGAACCCATAGTGGGAAGCATCTACATTTGTCTATAAGAGGGGAGCCTTAAGCTCACTCCTGGAAAATGAGTAAGTGTTAGATGAAGGTGAGAACATAATTGCAGAGGGCACACAATGCACAAAATATGAAGGCAGGAGAGGGCGTAAGAAGGCATGAAAACACGGAGCTGGAAGAAAAAAATTAAAACCGAATGTGACTGTTAGTCTACACAAGAAGAGTTCTTTGCTTTCCTCCTGAGGAATTCAGAAACTTTGAATCACTCCTCTATCGCCACCACTGCAGTGGTTCTCACTGTGGCATGGTGACTAACCAGGAAGGCTCTGAGGTCAGACTGCCTGGGCTCTCTTCTTCTTGCTAGGAGGGTGCCTTTGGACAGTTGACCTGGCTTCTCTATGCATCAATTTTCTCATCTATACAATCGTAAAGTCTCCTTCACAGGGTTGCAGTGAAGATTTAATTAATCTATGTAAGACATTTAGAATTATACCTAGCATAGGTAGTAGAGTGCAAAAAACACTCTTAAGTGCGTTTCCTTTCAAACACCAATGAATTGAATGTTCTGCCACCTTCCAAAGTTTGATCTTCTAAGAAGGTTGGCCTTGGGAGTTGCTAGGTGGATCAGACACCTCTCTATATGTTGCAGGAAGAATAGCATCACCCATTCCCTGATCTACCATATTTCCCTACTTGGAAAGTCATGATACCCAGTGATTAAACATTACTAGGATCTGAAGATAGTTGGTAATTACCATTATTAAGCACTAATATGCAGATGTAGTAAAATTATCAGAAATGGGAACACAGCCTAGAGGGAATGGGTCACAAGCCTGGTAAATTGAAAGCACAAAGTAAAAAATGAAGGAATAAAAATTCAATTTTTAAGAAATTAATTTATTTTTGTGCTAATATTGGCTTAATAACATTATATAAATTTCAGGTATACATCATTATATTTAGATTTTTGTGTTGATTACATCGTGTTCACCACCCAAAGACTAATTACAATCCATCACCACACACATGTGCCTAATCACCCCTTTTTCCTCCTCCCTCCCCCTTTCTCCTCTGGTAACCACCAGTCCAATCTCTGTATCTATGTGTTTGTCATTGTTTCTATCTTCTACTTATGAGTGAGATCATATGGTATAACAGTTAAATTTTGCCTGTAGCATAATATTTGATTTAAACCTTGTTCACAATATAAATATTGTTTTTTGTTTATAAACACTTTAGCATGTTATCTCATTTTATAGTTAAAATTATCCAAAGAGGTGCAGGTAGAGTGTCTTTCACTATTAAGAATACATCCAAAGGAAGGAAACCAAGGCACAGATGAAGACAAACATGGCAATTTTTTTTCTACTGTCCCTTCCTACCCTATCCTCAATACGTAGCTCTGCAGTGTTTTTATTGAGAAGGGGAGAAAAGTCTAAAATCCACTTTGGAGAGTTGGGTGACTTCTAGTGGAGCACTTGCTATGTTTATCAAGATGTTGTAGTCACTGGTGGTATCTTTCCCTGGTAGAATCTGCTGCCTGGGGTGGGGAACTTGCTTGGGATGTGCGTGTTATTCATATTTACTGGCTAGCCTCTTAGAACAAGACTTTAGAGTTGCTGCCTCATGTTTATAGACACATAGCAACAACAAGGGACAAATAAATAGACTTGGAATTTACTCCATGAATATTTTTATAGCCTATGCTGTGTGTAGAGTCATCATGGAGTGAGTCAAGGAGCTTACAGACAAGTAGGAGGAGTTGCAAACTGCGCATATGTAAGGTTAAATAAACATAAAATGAAGATGAAAAGAAAGAAAGTAAATAAAAATATCTTTGGGTACCATGTTTCTATAGGTACTATCAAATAAGTGGAAATGAGTGGCTGACAGGACATCTCATAACCTCAATTCCAACTTAAAAAATTGTACCCTAAACTCACGAGCCTACCAGTCCCTCATGAGTCAGCAAAACCCTTATAGAATAAGCATGTGGAGAGGAAGGAGAAATAAAGAGAGACCCAAATGGAGACACCAAGCATAAGGTTCATGAGTTCATGGACAAAGCTTGACTTATTTGCTGAATCTCCAGGGCTTAGTATAATACTTAAGTAGCTGCTCAATAAATATTGCAGTTAATGAATGAATGTATCCATGGGTAAATGCCAGAGGCTTCGCTGGGACTGGAAAACATATTGTAATGTATTCTAGCGGGGGTAAAATCTCTTTTCATTTCTTTATACTTGGCATGTAGCACATAATAGGTGCTCAATAAATGAAGAAGGAAGGAAGGAAGAAGATGAGGAAGGAAGGAAATGAGGGAGGGAGTTAATATCATAGGATCATCGGACTGGAAGGAAATTTGTGAAGTCATTAATCCTTCCCTTAAGCCTCAAGAAAATGTCTGAGTATAGAGCAAACCCAACTAAACAACCAACCATCCGACCTCAAAGCCTCAAACCAAAAAGCCTCAAAGAGGTGACATTTAAAAATGTTAACCAGGAGCCGGCCCCATGGTATATTGGTTAAGTTCTGCATGCTCCACTTCAGTGGCCTGGGTTTGCAGGTTTGGATCCTAGGTATGGACCTACACCACTCATCAGCCATGCTGTGGCAGTGACCCACATAAAAGGAGGGGTGGATTGACACAGATGTTAGCTCAGGGCTAATCTTCCTCACAAAACAAGAGGAAGATTGGCAACAGATGTTAGCTCAGGGTGAATCTTCCTCACACACAAAAAACATGTTAACCAGTCTAATAGAAAGAAGCAAAGGGCTAGAGTTTGAGAAGGGGTTCTTCATTGAACTCAATTTGAATCCTGGCTTTGCCAATTTCTCCGTCTGTGACCTTGTACAAATTGCTATACTAATGGGGACTTAGTTTTCTCACCTCTTCAAAGGGAATAAGAAATTATTATGTAGGGCCGGCCTGGTGGCATAGCAGTTAAGTTTGTGCACTCTGCTTCAGCAGCCCAGGGTTCACTGATTTGGATCCCAGGGGTGCACCTATACATGGCTCATCAATCTGTGCTGTGGCAGGTGTCCCACATATAAAGTAGAGGAGGATGGGCACGGGTGTTGGCTCAGGGCCAATCTCCCTCAGCCAAAAGGGGAGTATTGGCAATGGATGTTATCTTAGGGCTAATCTTCCTTAAAAAAAAAAGGAAAAGAAAAGAAATTACTATGCTACAGAATTTTTATAAAGATTAAATAAGATTAGTGTCTTCTAACATGTTCAATAGCTTGGCAAATGTTTATATAAAGAAAGCAATTCCTCAAATATGTTGAACTGTTAAATGTTAATAAACATGCTAAGGAAAGATTTTCCCCTGGGATCTTTTAAAAGGAGAAATGCTAGCTAAAATTACAAATATCTTTTCTTAAAATTTAATTTATGGAAAAACTTAGTTCTTTTGGCTTGTGGCATGTCTTAGAGGATTTTACATACTAGGGAAAATGCTTAAAAATAATATGACATGATAGGATAAATTATTTGGCAATAGGCTGTCATGTTGTGCCACGAAAATTCTTCAGTATTTAATTAAAAACTCCAACAATGTAAAATTCAAGACATATCAAGAACGTTAATTGGGGGTATAGACTAGTTGTTGGAGGACTCCAACAACTCCAAAACCAAGCTTTTTCTCCTCGTTCAGCTTACTGGGAAGGCTTTGAAAGAATGAATCCAACTGCTATAATAGAAGCCTACGGTTGCAGCAGAAAGTGTAGATATTAGTGTCTATTTTGATGTGCTGTCCCTGTCTGAGGTCCAGGATAGGTCTTTTGGAGAGTCAGAAATGGAAGGAAATGAGAAGCCTGTCAGAGCTGACAGCCCAGGAGTCACTGGAGGGTGTGTGAAGGGTAGCCTTTAATTCTGAAGGGGTTACATCTGTGCCTGGAGATATGTAAAGTTTTAAAAATATTCAATAAATGAAATGAATCCTTTTAGTTTCTAATACCATGCACAGTGCCAGCTCTGGGCTCAGGGACAAATCCACTGACAAGTGATTAATATCAGGGAGAACCACCCAAATCCAGAGACATACATAATTCTGCCTCTGTCTATTCTTGGTTGACAGTCACTTGGATAAGACACAGTCACTTGGGTAAGACATGCCAACTGGGTCAAGTGTGGTCATGACAGAAGTTGAGTTCCAGTTTATCCTTGCCACCAGTGCTCTGTCATTTAAGGGACCTGGAGGGAAGGGGGTTTGTTCTCCTACACCGTCTTTGTGAGCTTGTAATGACAATTCTCCCTCTCTCTCCTTTAATGCAAATTGGTTGTCACACAGGAACTATTGAGCCATCTTATTGCCAGGTCCCACTCCACCTACTTGGGCTTTAAGTAACCCCAGCACTTAAAATCAGAAAAATAGGAACAGAAGAAAACATATTACAGCTTACAATGTTCTTTACAATGATCCAGTCACTCACCCACACCTCATTTTACAGATGAAAAAGATGAGGACTTGGGAGGGGGTGTAATCCTGTAACTGGCTTATGATCAGAACCCAAACTAGAGCCCCAAACTCTTGGCAACCAGGCCAAAGTATTTTCTAGCATTCATAGCTTGAGAAGCACGATGCTCTGAAGATGATGAGTGGAGTAGCAGAAAAGGTGAAAATTAGGAAAAGCCTACAAAGAGAAAGTCTGAGCAAGAGATATTTTCAGATTCAGCACAATTCTAAGAAAGCAAAATAATTTGATATGAATATGAATAAAGTGAAAATTAAAGGAGTCTGTTAATGTTTAAATGATGTTAAAAGAAGTAAACACTGATGTCCCTCCAAGAAGATGAGTGAATGAATGAGTGGACCAAAGCTTTCTCTGTCTTGATATTTCTTGTCCTGGAAGATCTAGTCAGATATATAGAAGAGAGGGAAGGCAATGAAAGTCTATGTGATCCTCCCATCTTCATGGGTTTGAATCCTCAGAGAAGAAGCACATGTACCATTATGGAGAGCAGCTGAGCTGGATCAAAGAATCTGGTCTGTCTACATAGGGCATCTCTAATGTGAAGGGAAAAAAATCAATAGAACTGAAAATACAATGGAAATTTCACTTTGTGCTTATGACGGAATTGCTGAAGATTTGAGTTATATCAGAATAGCTGTGAATTCCCTGAGGCAAGCTGACCAGTTGAAGCAGATCAAGCCATCTGGTTGTCTCTGAAGCCCATTCAGTCAAACAGCCAACTGGTCAACCATTCTGTTCATGGGTCAGTTCAGTTCAAATGGTTAACTGGTGGGATATGATGAATATAGCCATCATGTCTCCTCATCTATAGATTCCAGGCAATGCAAATTTCCCCTATTAGATAAATAGTCCTTTGAGGTTAGGATGTTGAGATGTACTGATTCATGTGTTACATCTTCAGGGTGACTTTTTTAGATGAGGTGGTAAAATATGGCAGCAATTCAGTATCGAATAAGGAAGACCTCTGGACTAGGTAGACTCCAGAGTAGATAAATCATGGAAAAATGTGCTTTAAAATATCATCTAAGATTGCAGGCTTTACGTGTGGACTCTCCCATCCTTTACTGGGTTTTTGAACAAGTTACTTAACCTTTTGCTCTGTCAGCTTCCTCATCTGTAAAATGTAGGAATAATAATTCCCCTCCCCTCAGAACACTGTGAAGAATAAATTAGGAAATATTTATAGAGGGCTTAGAAGAGTGTGTAGCACAAAATAAACACTCTATAAATATTAACATTATTAATCTAATTAATGTTAGTTATTAATAATAATAGTATTTAAATATTGAAAGCCCTGTTGACATAAGTAAATGATGGATGAATATATATACACTTTAAACGCATATGCAGCAATGTATAAAAATGACACAAGATTACTAATGGTCATAGTATTACTACTAGAGGAAGTGATTGAGGAAATATTATCAAGAAATCTTTTAGGCTATTTGAGCTCCCTAGAGCACCAGGTAACAATCAGCTGGAAACACGGTAGCATCTAGCTTTTACCTTTGTGTTTAGAGAGAAGGTGGCTGACTCACTGGTTCAGTGGGCACAACAAAACAACTACAAATACCATTGAACCCCTATGATAAGCTCAGAGATGAAAGAGATGTATATAAACTATGGTTCCTGTCATCAAAGTCTACGTAGAATAATGGGAGAAAGAACACATAAGCCACTAACTGTAGTGTAATCCAAAGAATAAGAGCCATACTGTTTTCTCAGAGAAACCCACCTTTGCCTCTTTAGCTTCATCCTCTCACCATCTCCATCTTCCCTCCCTTCCCTCCACCTAGCTTACGGGTCCTCATTGTTCACCCGCAGAACTCCATGTTCTTATCCTTTGTAGCCTTTATCATCATTATAATTAAAAAAAATTATTTTTGCAGCTTTAAGTTTAATGCCTGTTCCATCCCACTTGACAATAACTTCCTCAAACCTGAGACCATGTCTGCCCTTCTTCCTGCGAACTCGCCAATGCTTAGCACAATGCCAAGCACAAAAGGACTTTATACCATTTGTTGAAAAAATGAAAGAAGAGGATCCTGCTTATTGGAGCTGAGGAAAGGTACACAGGGGAGGAACTGGGCTTTGAAGGGTACAGAGGAGTTTCAGTGGAGGAAATACGTGTTTGAACATGCAGAACAAGCTGCGAGCTCCCACATAACTAACCTGCCTGACTCGTTCCTACCACATGGACCTGTTGTTTACCTAAAATGTGTAATCATTTTGACATTTGAGAGAAATATTTACTAAGCAAGATAAACTGATTGCTATAACTTGGTCAGGCGTCTGAGTTCAAGTTCTCTTTCTTCCCCTTAGGAGCTCTGCCTATGTAGCTTAACTCATCTGAGGCTCAGCTTGCACGTCTATATAGTGGAAGCAGCAACATCCATCCCCACTGAGATGTTGTGAAGGTTGAACTAGTCCATGAGGGAAACCTTTTGTAAACTGCCAGCATATACGGCACCTGCTGATTAGTATACTCGGCTGTAACTGTATTTGCAGAAGTAATAACCACAATGATACAAACAGCTCTTAGCAACTGCCTTTCATAAATGGAGGTCCCACAGAAGCCCTCACAAGTGGCAAGTTGATGTGTTTTACAAACCCAGGTTCTCCATTAAAGGGAACCAGCACGTCAGGACAGAAGCTTGTCAGCTTTCCCCCTCTCTGAATCTGGGCCAGGTCCATTGCCCGAATTTTATGTTAAATAATAAAAGCACCAACATTAAATAGGTTGCCGTGGATCAACAATATTCAGGGTAAGATATTATGGCACAGCGGTCCCCAAGCAATGTGTGTTTTTAAAAATATGCTTAAGACTGCAAGTGCTTTGTAAAACCACTAGAGCTAAAGTATTTGTATTTTAATGTTTATCCCCAAACTGGCCTGCTGTTTTCAAATTGCCCAGGAAACGAAATGTTGGAAATGGAAGGAAACCAGCACAAGCTAGATTTAGAAATGCAGTGTTAGTAAAGCAAGCTGTGGGGTTCTGATACCTTAACAGCACCATAAAATGCTCATAATTAAATAACTGTTTTTCTTAACACAGCTTCTCCTATTTTTCCCTCAGCCACTTATGTAAAAGCATTTAATGTTCATTTTTTCATTACCAACCAGAGACTCTTGTAAAGAGGTAACTGGTTCCAGAAATTGGTAAAAATGTTTCAATAATGGTGTCCTTTACAAAAGGGGAAAATGTATTCGAAAACAAAATCAGGCTCTAGATACTTCCCATGGTTATTTTTATTGGCACTTGGCCTGCAAATAATGATTTATATGGAGGAATGTCATGCTGTGGAGCTGCGACGTGAACAACAGTGGTAAAGGCAGTAACAAAATGCATTCTGCTTATCAGCGTCCCAGACACAATGGCAGAGCACGAGGCTACCAGCAACTGGAAAAGAGAAACAAGTTTGCTGGGGAATCATAAGAAGCCAGGCTTCCAAATAATGAAATGGGAGGGAGGAAGGGAATGGGAACAAAAAACAGCTAAGATTTATAGTGCTCCTACCATGTACCAGCGTAAGTTTTACAATATTTTGAAAGCTTCACACCAAGTGTGTGAGATGAATATGCAGCTGAGGCTCAGATAGCTTAAGTCACTGTCTCAAGGTTGCACAGGTAGGAGGTGGCAGAGCTAGGATTATGTTTTCTATCTGTGTGACTCTCAATCCCATTTGTTCTCTACTATTCAACGAACCATATTGAGATAGCAAGTTAAGCTATCAAGGCTAGAGTGAAGTGGAGAAGTGTTCTAAGACTGGCAAAATCCAAGGGGAGGGGGAGATGCTGTGCAATGATATTTCCCCAAGGATTGCCCTGGGTCACCTGCTTCAGAATCACCTCAAAAGTTTTTAAAAATGAAAAATCCTGGGTCTTTCCACTTTAGACTGTGGAATTATGAACCCGTAGGTGTGAAGCTCAAGTATCTAAGGGTATTCCTTTTTCCCCAAGAACCTAAAGTGATTCTCATGCACACTTAGGAACCAACCGCAACCACCAATATGTCTTAATTTGTTCTTCTCTATGCTTAACTTAACGGGAGTGTTCTCCAAGGACATAGCTCTCATAGCACTATTGTTTAGTCAAACGTATTTTGGAAAATGCTGTTTTATATTTATGCCATTATAAACCTCTCTGACTCCTCTATTCTATGAATAGAGGAGTCCTAGAGACATGAGTTTGAGGTTATTGTAAATTTCTTTTCTATGGTGAGAAGGACCTTTTTAAGAGACATTCAGTAAGTGTTCAAATTCCTATACCCAATGAGAAATCTGTCTTCAGCTCACACTGTAATCAGGAAGTAATTTTTCCCGCAGGAGTGATGTATTGGTTATCTATTGCTGTGTAACAAATCTCTAGAAAACTTAATGGCTCGAAACAAAACACAGGTGGGTGTGAAGGACACTATGCAAAATGAAAAAGCCAGCCTCAAAAGATCATACATTATATGATTTAAATCATATAGCATTCTTGAAATAACAAAATTATAGAGATGAAGAACAGATTAGTGGTTGCCAGGGGTTAGGGATGGTGTGTGGGATGGATATGACTGAGTAGAGGGAGGGAGATCTTTGTGTTGATAGAGCAATTCTGCATTTTGATTGCTGTGGTGGTTACACGAATGTAAGTACATGTGGGTAAGATGGCAGAGAACTGTACACACATGTGGTACATAATTTTTTTTGATATTGTACTACAGTTATATAATATGTAATCATTGGGGGAAACTGGGTGAAGTGTACATGAGACCTCTCTGTACTATTCTTACAATTTCCCGTGAGTCTATAATTATTTCAAAATAAAAAGTTTAAAAAACATATAAAAATCTGTCAATAGTTATTATCTTATAGTCTCCATCAATCAGAAATACAATGGTGGGTGCCTCAGGCTCAAAGTCTCTCTCATGAGATTTCAGTGAAGCTGTGGGCTGGAGCTGAGGAATCATCTGAAGCCTGAATTGAGGGATAATCTGCTTCTAAGCTCATTTATGTGGCTTTTGGCAGGATTCAGTTCCTCATGGTTGTTGGACTGAGGTCATCAGTTTCTCACTGGTTGTAGGCTGGAGTTCTCCCTCAGTTCCTTGCCACTTGGGCTTCTCCATAAATCAGCTCACAAGGTGGCAGCTGGCTGTTCTTAAAACAAGTGAGAGAGAGCAGGTGGGTACCCAGATGGTAGCCACAGTCTTTTTAGAATATAAACTTGGAGGTGACATCCCATTCTTTCTGTCATATTATCTTCATTAGAAGTGAGTCAAAAAGTCAAACTAACACTAATGGGGAGGGCGTTACACAAAGGTAGGATCATCAGGAGGTAGAGATCGTTAGGAGCCATCTTAGAGGTTGTCTACCTCAAGGGCATTTTAAAATATCCTTCTTTGTGACACAATATGAGGAGATGATAGACAGAATATACACAGTGGTTATATTAGAGGAAGACTGATGTAGCTCTAGCACTGAGTAGCCATTTGGAGATTAATATGAAGCAGTCAACCGGCGTTTTTCAGTCTATTAAAAGAAGCAAGACTCCGTAGCAATCACAGTGTCAAGGACTGTACTGAGAGGGACATCAGTAAACTCATAAGTAAATATCACAGGATTCTTGCAAAAGTAGTAAAGGCCGTAATATGAAGAGTAAATATTATGGATTATTTCAAGATATGCCTGATTATGCCTTTGCAGGCTGGGGAGGCTAGAACCAGGATGAGGATAACTGACAAGTGGTGTCTCTCTATGCTTAACTTGCTGAGATGGTTCTCATGGGATTTGGTCTCCCCAACAGAGGGCAAGCCAGTTATCTACTTCAATCAGGTGAGAAACTTCTAAAGCTTTGAAGTCTTACGGCAAGATCTACTACCCTAGGTCCCACTGAGACATAAAATGCCATTTGGTGACCGGAATTGAACTTGGGCTGAGAATTGGAACAGGACTGTCCTGCTCCTGGTAGGCTAGGTGGGCCCTTGGTCTTTATATGCAGTACCTATGGGCTGATGATAGAATAGCTGGGCTGTCCCCAAAAGCCCAGACTTGCAATGTGTCTACTCTGTGGGCATGGCTCTGTCTAACTCTTTATCCCACGAGATGCTAGATCAACGATGTGACAGCCTCAGTTAACTGTTAGCTAGACAAATTCTGAACAGCTTGCTCTGGTCTATTGAGCATTGAGGAATGGCTAGTGAATTTTCTTCAGAAATGAGTTTTGCCAGAAGTGTTGGTATAGTATAGAGATATTAGTGGGGCTCTGGAGCGAGTCTTCTCTTCAGTTAGTAGGTACCAAATGCCAGTGGTGGAAGGTTCTTGCTGGCCAACTGAGCCAGAATTATGTTGGTGATGATGATAAATGTATGTTTGAGTGTGTGCATGTGTGTGCATGTGACGTGCATACCCCATGTCTGCCATTTTCTACCATCCCAGGTGGTAATAGTTCAGACATAACTTAATACTTGGTGGTTATAAATTCGCAATTATGCCTGGAAATGCCCTGTAAGAACTGGCCTTGGCTTATTTCTCCAACCACATCAGACGCCCCCCTCCCATCACTCTTGTGCATCATGCTCCAACCACACTACTCTGGGTTTAGTTCCTCACACATGCCAAGTTTTTGAGGATGTTCTCAAGTGATTTTGCATTTTATGTTTCCCCCAAAGCCTTCATCACAACTTACAGTGCTTTTACTTGAGTACTTACTTTTTGGGGCATGGTGGGAGAGTGTTTCTCCCCTCATGGACTGTGAACTCTGTGATGGTGGGACTATGACCCTCTTGTTCATCATTATATTTTGGCATAAGTTAGATGTTTAATAAATAAATTGAGTACATTCTTGAGAGTTTCATATAATTTCCATTCTTTTAATACACAAGGGTTGAAGAGTCAGGGCCAGGTAGACAATTGACAACTGAGATGTTTATTCTGTGTGGATAGGCAATAAGATGGATAGAAGGTATAAAACCAAATGAAAAACAGACAGAGGTGACCCTCTGAAAGGGGAGGCAGGGCATACATTGTCAGGGGGTTTCCTGAGCCCAAATGCAGGGTGCCAGCCTGAACTTCCCATAGTGGCAGACATGATTGTGAAGGACACATGTAAAGGCACGGCTGGAGGAAAAGAAATGACAGTTTACTGAAATCAAACTATTCTCAAGCAGCAGAAACTTATTTTGTATCAAATTGTGTTGAAATAGAAGTGTTGGAATAGTAGAGGTACTTTCCGGCGTTGACAGTTGTGAATTGTGTTTATCAATCCGTTAACAACTATTATGATCAATGGCACAAAAAATGTAATGTTCTGCAAAAGCTTGAGAGACTAAATAGTTAACCCATAGTATTTTTGTTTCCAGAATGGTATGTGTTAGAAACACCTACTGCTGAGATCTGTTTGCCTTGGGAAGAGATGGTGCATTAGCTGTTTAGCATTGCCACTGGAGAGACAGTTGTGGATTTGGGAAAAGAAAGGAGAATCGACTTCCTTAGAGGCCCTTCCTGCAAGGGTCTATTTGAATGTCTCTGGAAGGGCTAAGGATCACAACACTTAAGTGGAAATTGCATGCTGGCAGAGAGAGCTGATGCGCATCAATACCTTTGTTTCTCCTTTTCTTCCTGGCCACGGTACTAGATATCATTTCCCAGACCTTTTTCATTTAGGCAGAGCCACGTGCCATAGTGTGGGCAGAAGGGAGGGATGCCATTTCCTGCACGGGCCCATAAAATTTTCCATGCACCCTCCTCCGCCTGTGATGTGAATGAGAAACTGTTATTGTGCTAAGCCACAGAGATTTGGGGATATTTGTGACAGCGGTTAGCCTTCCCTGACTAATACAGCCATTGTTCCACAAGACAAGGTCTGAAATCAAGTATTTTTCCAAAATATCTGATGGTTCCAAGGACATGCTTCATTGCCTTGAACACAGGAACACATTGCAGGATGACCCCCAGCTTGTATTTACGGAGAGATAACAGTTTAACATAAGTGAGTGAAAAGAGACAGTTCACACTTGAACGCTGTCAAGTAACCCATGGTTTCATTTGTGTGTGTGTCTGTCTGTGTCTGTGTGAGCCCAAAATATTAGTTTGATTAAAATGTACACATTTCACAGTATTTGGTTACAGGCTGATCAGTCGTAATATTTAGGTGAGAGATATTGTTTTTCCTCATAATGTCCTTTCATCATTCCATATGCTTGCCTGTATGAAAAATACAAAGTTGTATTGAATCTAAGATTCAGGGGTAGCAGGAATACTGGTAATAGACAAGCCTCTCATTTTAATGTAAAAGGATCAGAGTTAATAAGGTAGAGAGAAATACAGGCACTGAGGGAGCACAGGAGGAAACAGACTTAGCTCAGCTCACTCGGGAGGGAAAGGCAACTGTGCAAAAAGTCCTAGCAGTGGATGTTCTTGATGAGTGATAATGAGAATCACGGGAATTTAGAGGTGAGTATCCTCGGTCAGGTTTCCTGGAAGCTGAGCCTGAGATGGGGATTCTTGTGCAGGTGAGTTATCGAGGTTGTTCTCTTAAAGAAACCTGTAAGGAAGTGAGAGAAACAAGATAAGGCAGAGGAAGAAGTTAAGCAAAGATATGGTTTCAGGGGAAGTCTAGCCTCATCCTGATCTCATGGAGAGCTCTGAAGCATGAATGATAACATAGAGTTATTCCACCTTGGGGCATCAGCCAATCATTTGCTGTGGACTGTTGCCCGAGGTGAGGTATATAACTTCGCAGACATTCCTGTACAGGGTGGCTCCCATTGAGCAATGGCACTTCTCCAGAGAAGGATCTAACTAGGAATTATCAGTAGCCATCATTCACAGTTTCTGGGAGATGGGTGCACTGCCTGATATAGATGGGACTCCAATCATGTAGTCTAGTTCCCTGCTTGCATCGCTCAGATCCACTTGATTCTCACGTTATGTTTACTCCATTCATGCAAAGCTCCTCTAGGATTCTGATTGATCATAGTTTCTAGGGAAAGTTACAAGGACTAGGGGTTAGTGAAGGTACTATCCCAAGGTCATGATTGGTACACATGATGCCTCCTTCACTGCCCTTTCTAGATTCCTCTCTCTCTCACCTAGCACCTCTGTTGGTCAAAATGGCTTTCCTGGTATGGTGACCCAGATCTTCAACCTTGGGAGGTCTGAGCCTCTGGTTCCCAGGCCCTTATCTAGCTATGGTTGCTGTTCTTGCCTGTTTACAATTAAAACTGAGCATGGGAGTACCAAGAGGTGATCAGTGTATCTTCTGAGTTATAAACATATTCTTACTTGCCCTTATTATGTAGCAGCAGTTCCATCTTTTCATGGTAATCAGGGTTAGCTCCCTCTATCCACGTGGCCAGTCCTTTCTTTCCTTATTGTCTCCTGGTACAAGGAGCCCAAAGTGGGCAGGAGCAATAGCTTTAAATTTAGTGAAACTCATCATATCCCTGAGGGAAACATCCTCTCTCTGGGAACCAGGATCTCTATAACTACACAAACTAAAGTTACAGGGATGAGAAACACAAATTCCTAACTAGGTCATGGAGAGTGATGGAGTACAGGACCATTCCTACTTTATTCCTTGGTTCCTGTTTCCATGTGTGTTCTACTGGTTGAGCACATAACATCCTACCTCTCTATGCCCTGGCCTTGGGATTTGATATTGTTTTAAAATTACTATCTTGGCTGAGAAGTTTCTGCCAACTGCTAAATATGTCCATTCTGATTATATATTTAAGAACCAGACAAATAACACTTGGTGGTTCCATGTTTCTAGTGGACACATTGTGAAACTGCCATGTACCTGGAGTTCACTTATTCTTGATTCCCCCTGAAATCCTACACTGCCATGTGGGCCATGATAGCTCTTTGGTTCTCCAGGTATCAGTATCAACTTGAACCCAGCATCCAACAACCTTCAAAAGATCTGGATATTTCCAGGGCTGGCCCAGTGATGTGGTGGTTAAGTTCCTATGCTCTGCTTTGGCAGCCTGGGGTTTGCAAGTTTAGATCCTGGGTATGGACCTATACATTGCTCATCAAGCCATGCTGTGGTGGCATCCCACATACAAAACAAAGGAAATTTGCCACAGATGTTAGCTCAGCGTGAATTTTCCTCAAGCAAAAAGAGGAAGATTGGCAACAGATGTTAGTTCAGGGCCAATCTTCCTCACCAAAAAATTTTTTTAAAAATTAAAAAAAAAGATCTGGATATTTCCCTTTCCCTGGTATATTGTCACTCAAGGAAATAACTATAGGTCCCTTTGGGGAAGGACTCTATACACTTGCTGTGATGTTATAGAGTTCTTCTCATTTGGTTGGTGGAGTCCAGGTTTGGCTCAGCTCTGGAAAGTGGGCAAAGGATCATGATTTTTCTTGTGGGCAGCTGACCTCAGCCTTCTGCTCATCCATCTTTGATTTATTTTTATTATCTATATTAAGCAATATCTTTGCTTATTATCTATCTATGTTGCCCTTAATAACACCGTGTTCTTTTAGCCATATCTGTAGATCTTTGTGGTTCAGGGCCTCCTGGCAGCAGTTCCAATCTGCATGCCAGTTAAGGTAATTATGCCCACTTTCCTCCTGATGGTTAAGTGCTGCCACCTGGTCTCTGTCATGCTGGACTCCTATCATCCCCACTGCTACCAGGGAGCGGAGTTCTATAACAGTATGGTCTGCTGTCAGTCCTGATCTACAGAGGGCAGCCACTAATGAGCTTCTCAGCAGTGCTGCTGTCCCCATCACCAGAGCCTTGGAAGAACAAATGATTCTCTGAGCCCTCCAGAGGAACACAGTCAGCTGATAGGTTCCTGGTCATACAGAGTAGATACAATCTTGCATGCTCACTTCCCTGAGCTTTTCGATCCTTTCCTTTATACTTTGCTACTGAAATTCTTGCATCTCTTCTGTGTTGAATATGGCCATTACTTCTTCTAAGCTTCTGAGAGCCATCCCTGCACTGTATTAGGAACAGTGCTCAGGTTCTTACTGAGATGTTAAGTCCTGTGTCATGAGAGGTGTCCCTGTATTGATAAATTATCCCTACTCAGCTTTATATTTCACCTCCCTTGACAACACCCTCTGGATCCTCTCCCAGGCTTACTCTCAGTATCAAGGTCTAACTCTTCCCCTATCAGTGTCCTGACTGGTTTAGGAGACTTGTCAGGGCTGAGAATTCTATCCCCTCTGAAGTTTTCCAACTCTCACAATTAGATTCTAGGCTCAATTTTCAGCACAACTGGGCCTCCAGCTACAGGAGATGGCGTTCTTTTTAAACACTGCCAAGGAGGCTTTCTGACTTTTACACCTTGCTTTAAATTGATGATTAATCTACCTAAATCTGTATTTTTTCTCTTCACAAAGCAGCTACCCAATTCTGCAGTCTTTATAATTACTGCTTTCTCAATATGTCTAAAATGCCAGGGATACCCAGAAACCAGTTCATGCCCTTTTACCTGTATCACAACCCAATTCATTCTAGGTGAAACATGCAAGGACACAGCTACATATGCCAGGGACTCTCAGTAGTCCACCTACCTCTGAGTCTGGGGCTTTTATTAACATCCAGACCTGAAAATTGTATTCTTGTCCAATCAATTTATTAAGGGAGTGCTCTCAGGAGGAACCTATAAAGAAGTAAGGATGCAGGATGTGACAGGGGACGAAGCCAAGCAAAGATGAGGGTTCTGCCAAAATCTGTTCTAATCCTGTTCCCACAGGTGACTGAATGACAACACAGAATTGCTCCACCTTGAGGCAAGGGGACCGGCCTTTTGTATCCTTGAATTCTGTCATTGACTGCTGTCCACTCCCAGGTGGGGTTATGTTGCCTCCCAGACATCTACAGGTGAGGCAGCTCTTGTCAGCTGAGGCCAGTTTTCTAGAGAATAGTGCAGCTATGTGCCCTTGGAGGCTGACACTCACGAAAGCCGGAGGATGGGTGCACCCTCCTTGTATAGGAATCTGGGCAAGGTACCAATGAATCTATTATAGAGGGAGACATCTCTGCAGGTTGAATGGTCAAGGAAGCCGCCATAAATATGGAAAGGCTTAAACTCTGCATCTGAAAAGAGTATGTATTATGACCATGATCCTTGATGTGCTAGTTAGTTTGGTGATGCATTAATTCATTCACGCATTCACTTATGCATTCATTCAGCAATTATGTATTACATGACTATTACGTGGCAGATGCTATCCCTCTCTTTACTGAATATACAGCAATGAAATAGGAAGATGTGGTCCCTGACCTTCAGGGGCTTACAGCCTAGTGAGGGAAATAATTGTACAACATTACAGTGGAGTTGCGCTGCATGTGTATTAACAATCACCAGTTAGACTATTGGCACTCAGAAGGGAAAAAGTTTTATCTATTGAAATGGGGTGGACTCTTTTCCCCAACATCAACTCAGTGAATGCATTCCTGAACTTAGTAGGAGATGGGAGATGTGAAATATTTGTTTTCTCAATCAGAACTTAGCCTAAACAGAACCTAATGGCTGTGCTGGATTTTATTCTACTGAAATTCATTTTTAGTTTTTTTAGTTTAATTTTCAAGATTAGCTCATTCCAATTGCTATTTCTAAAAAATGAGAACACAGAATGTGAGTGGAGGGGTATCTATTTCTGGAAACTTCTGAGTAGGCCTAATGCATGTAGCTGGATGTAAAATTTAAGCTGAGTCTAGATGTCTGTAATCTAGACTACCCAATTTTCATAGGTGCCAGCCAGCCCTAGAATAATATTGCATTGACCTGCGTTTTTCTTTAACTGCAGCCTGTGTGAAGCAATTTGAGTCCTGGAGTGGGCGGACTTTGGGTAGGGGAAATGCTAGTTTCTTTAAGAGACAGCATACAAATAAGCCCTCTTAGGTTTGTTCAACCCCAGACCGATTTGCTGATTTTGGGTCCTTGGCCTCTGTTTTCCACGGGAGGGAGAGATCTCAGTCTTTATTGATTGGTTAAAGGCGAATGTGAGTCAGCCGATGCGCATCAATGGCAGTATTGAGTTGTTGAGCTGTATTTGTGGCTTGCCTAGAAATGAAAGCTTTTTATTGGATTATTGTGAAGAGGGGGTAATGAAAGCAAGTAGTCATCAAAGTTATTGATGGCTTTGTGTTTGAATCAGTGACTAGGGTACACAGGACTAGTTGATTTGCTAGAGTTAGCCATAAAGTATGAATGAGAATTAATTGGTGAAATGCTTGTTAATATATTATCATAATGCATTCTTTTCTCGTCTATTGGAGAAAATTTCAGCCTCTGAAAAGGAATTTAGCAAGATCAATATTCTTTTTGAAGCATATTTTTACAAAAAAATCTATCAGGGTCAGAGAAACTATGGAGTTACATGACATCTACTGACGGTGGGGAGTATCACAATTCAGGTTGTGCTGAGAGATTATCTTCCTCACCTATAAATATCTGCATGTGGAAATATTGTGGCTCTGGCCTATGAAACTAGAAACCTGGTGCTGAGGTTCCCTAGTCAGTTCTTACTCTTGCCAGGGATTGGATGGGCAGTGGTTGGGCCCAGGAGCTAGTGTTCGATTTAGCTTCCTTCAGGTTGAAGGATGATGCCAGCAGCCTGCTTCTAGCCCTGCCAGAGAGCAGCCTACAAGAGATTTGTGGGCTGGATTGGACACAGGAGCAAAACACATCACTGTCTTTCTAGCAGAGGAGTGCTGCTCACTCTCACAAGCCAGAAGTCTAGCATCACTCAGATAAAACATTGCACTCACTGTTTCTAGGCAGAGAAAATTAGATTCCCAGCATAGGAAAGGGATTATGGTTCTTGCTATGTCAGTTATATTTTGCCACAATAATGCTGCATAAAAACAACCACAAACCTCAGTGGCATATATTAATAGCATTTAGTTTTGCTCCTGCATCTACAGGTTGGCGAGGTGATATTCCTAACCTGGACCAAGCTTGGCTGACCTCAGCTGGGCTCACTCATGTGTTTGTGGTCAGCTGGCAGGGTATCTGGGGACTGGATATCTGGGATGGCCTTGGGTTTTCCGTGTGGCCTCTCATTCTCCAGTAGGCTAATCCAGGATTGTTCATCAGGTGATGCGAGGTCTAAAAGAGCAAAAGGATGCACTCAAAGCCTGTTGAAGCATTGGCTTGGAACTGGCAGGCCTTTACCTTCTCTGCATTCTGTTGACTGAAGCAAATTACCAGGGCAACTGAGATTCAAGGGGATGGAAGAGCTTCAAAACCACATGTAAAGGGCATGGATTCAGGAAAGGATGGAGAATTGGAGCCATTTTTGCAATCAGTTTACCATACCCAATTGTGCATAAAAGTTCAAGGTAAAAGGCTAATTTATTGCTAAGTGATCCATGATAAGCCAGTAATTCAGACTAGACTTGTGTAAGAGGAATCAGTACTTCTGTGTCAGTCCTTCCTGGACTGAATTTGTAGACTGGTCACCTCCTGATATAGGCAGAGTTTGTCTTCAGTATCCTGCTCAGCTGTCTTTGATCCATCCTTTAATTATTTTCCACTTTTCAAATCTGCTCTTCAGCAGTGTTTAGGAAAGAAGCTTATAAATTATTTCCCACTGGGGTAAAAATGGCTGATAAAGGCAAAATTCATTGAGTCTCACTGTGCCTTTTCATTGAGTGAACCAAAGAGAATGGAGTCCCAGGTGTAGAGTTTTAGGCATTGGGCAATAAGTTGGTGCTGGGCAACAAATGTCCTCCTGGAATTGTCCTCTCATGGAAGAGCAGGGCTCTTCTGTCAGATATCTGGATTCTGATGGAGCTAAAGGCTCAGTAGATGAATTGGCTTTGGCAATTTACTTGACCTCTTTGAGCTACTGTGCCTTCATCAATAAAATAGGAATAATTATATATACTTCAAGACAATGTAGAGTTCAATGAGGTAACGTAATAGACTCTTTGCTGTACCTGGTAAAAAGTAGACTCACAGCAAACTTCATTCCTCTGTCACCCCATCCCATATGACCCGCTACCTTTGGCTCAGTGTAAAAGGTTAATTCTATGGTTTTGGATGAGAATCACTGCCAGGGTAAGAGGGAGCAGCAGATCTATACTGGGTATCTTTCTGTTGGCCCTCATTGTGTTTACTGGTCATTGAGGATATGAATATGCCTATGGAATGGTCCCTGCTAGTGAGGAATTTATAATTTGGTGGTGCTTAGGAGTGAGACTGAGAACTTGAGCCTTTAGCTAAAGAGTTAAATGTCCCATCTCTACTCACTGACTTTTCCAAGACCTTCACCAAGAACTGATTGTCTAGAGAACAAAATGCCCCACAGTGAGAACTGGCAATGTCCATTCATGGGTTCAGCAAAGGGCAGGGCCCTAGAGATGGAAAAGGAGATTTGTTGGATAAACATGAGTGAATAAGATAAAGCTCCTAACAAGATGCCTGGTACACAGCAGGTCGTCAAAATGATAGCTGTCTTCCTCTTTCCTGTATTGGCCTCAGCTGAGACTCAGGAACATCAACTTTGGTCCCAGTATCACTAATTAAAAGTTAAAATGTGCCCAATCATTCAAACAACTAAATTGTGGGTTCTTTGAGGGCAAAAATTTTTATTTTCTTTTGTATGCCTTTGAAGCCTGCTTCACATATACTTTTTTTTTTTTTAAAAAAGATGTATTATTCTAAAGGATAGCATGAAAGTTCTTTTGTAGTGATGAAGCAATTCTGTATTTTGATTGTGTTGGTTGTTATACATGTGATATAATTGCACAGAACTGTACATACACGCATATACAAATACAGGTGTGCAAAAATTGGTGCAATATGAATGAATTCCATAGATTGTACCAATGTCAATGTCCTGGCTTTGATATTGCACTATAATTATGTAAGATGCTACCATTGCGGGGAGCTGGGTGAAAGTACACCAGACTTCTCTGTAGTATTTTTGAAACTTCCTGCGAGTCTATAATTAATTTAGAATGAAAAGCAGTTTTTAAAAAAAGATGTATCAGTATTGTCTATGTGCTCTTTTAGGAACTGTTGTTACCTCTTCAGTATAACTTAATCTACTGTTTACATATCTTTCTCTCATGAGGACAGGAACCCAGTCTTGTTTACTGTTGTTTTCCAGGTCCGGCCTGGCATTCAACAAATAGTTATCAAATTATTGAATGTGCCCCTTAATAAATGGATGAATGAATAAATGAATCTCCCTTTTTGAGGAATCTAAGACTTGACTTAATAATTAAGGCCAATTAACTAAAATTAGTTAAGGCTACTTGCCCAAGTTCGTAGTTGTTTAGTGGTGCTTTGAGGGTTTACCGCCTCCACTACTCTATACTGTCCAGGAAAGGACTATGTTAGGAAGGCAGGTCAGTCACACGATGTCTAATGACTGTGATTTAAAATGGAATGAGTGCTCGTCTTGACTGTTCTCCGTGGGACAATATTTATCTGAGATTAAAGTGAAGCAAACAAAGCCATACTCACACTGTAGATTTCCTCTTCCCCCAGAATGGTCTGTGTTTATCTGTAGCAGCAGGACGAGATTACCTGATGTGGGGAGAACACCACAGAAGAAAAGCTTGCCCTCAGGCTCCACCAACTGCCACTGCTCATGCAGCGTCATTTGAATATTTCCCATTTTGCTTCCTATCCACAAAACACTTTGTGGCCATTAACTAATTATTCTTCTTGATCAGAGTTGATAGCTGTCCAGTGCGTTGCCTTTAAATATTTAACTATGTCCAGAAATGAACAAGAAAATCTCCAAACTGGCTAGGCAAGCACATGATATCATTAAATGCCAGATAGCACTTTCCATTTTCCTCTAACCAGGATTATGTTGCTTTGGAAAGCAAAGCCCTGATAGGACAGAAGAAGCAATAGGAAGCACTGAAAGATTACCCCGTGATCATCCTTCTCCCAGCTTAAAAGCCTTAGTGGCTTCCCCTTGCTCTTAAAGTGTGAATTTCTTGCCAAACCTCACAAGGTCATAACTTCCCCGGTCTTTGCTTCCAGCACCAGGCTTTTCCTGTGCCAGGCTCCCAGCTTTTTCCACACTTTGGTCACATTGGTCTTTTCTGGCTTTCCACATTCACCTGTCTCTTCCTACCTCTGAACCCTTTTCCTGCAATAACCTTCCTCCTTTTCCTTCCCTTCTTACCGCCTTCTCTGACTTGCCATTCCCAGCTATAACAGTATGTTTTCAGGAAAGACTTTTCTGCCTATCCTGGGCTAGATTTGCATATCCTATTTTACTCCCTCAGAGCACTTGATATTTCTTTTTAAGCCATTATCATAATTTTATTTCAACAAAATTAATTCTATAATTAGCTGTTTATCGTCTGCCTTTTCCTCAATACTGTAAGCTCCATGAAATTTTGTGGCACTAGTACAAACAATAAGTATTTGCTGAGAAAATTAATTAGTGAATGAACCAGTGAATTAATATTATGGATTAAGAAATAGGGTGGGAGGAGGTGGGTAATGACCTCCGAAGTAACATTTCACACATCCTTTTGAGCTACTGAGTCAGCTACCTATAGAGGAATTAAAATGCTTCCCCAGTGAATGCGTAAATAGATACGGTCCATCCAGACAATGGAATATTACTCAGCACAAAAAAGAAATGAGCTATCAAGCCATGAAAACATGGAGGAAACTTAAGTGTATATTACCAAGTCAAAGAAACCGGTCTGCAAAGGCTGCATACAGTATGATTCCATCTATATGACATTCTGGGAAAGGCAACACTAGGGAGACGGCAAAAAGATCAGATTGCCAGGGGTCGGAGGAGTGGAGGGATGAACAGGCAGAGCACAGAGCATTTGTAGGGCAATGAAAATACTCTGTATGATACCATACTGATGGATACATGTCTTTATACATTTGTCCAAATATATGACACCAAGACTGAACTGTGAACTATGGACTTTGGGTGATTATAATGTGTCAACGTAGGTTCATCAGTTGTAACAAATGTACCACTCTGGTGGGGGATGCTGATAATGGGGGAGGCTACGCATATATGGGCACAGGGGATATATGGGAAATCTTTCTACCTTCCCCTCAATTTTGCTGTGAACCTAAAACTGCTCTAGAAAAATAGTCTTAAAAAAAAACCTATTGGTAGTTGCTCCAGAGACTGGGGAGAGGGCGGAATGAGGACTAGCTGTTAATGGGTATGGGGTCTCCTCTTAGGGTGTTGAAAAGGTTCTAGAAATAGAGATGATGGTTGCACAACCCTGTGAATATACTGAATGCTATGGAATTGTACACTTTAAAATGATTAATTTTATGTTGATGTTATGTGAATTTGACGTCAATCAATAATAATAACAAGGGCTTCCCCAGAATCTTTTCTACCAAAAATGGCCCATGAAAACAGTAGTGGCCTCATGCTATTGTATATATGGAGGTGAAGTTAACCTAAAATTTTAAGAGAGAATTAAGAAAAGAAAAATGCAGACTATCATTGTAAGCAAATGCTGTGTAGTTTCAGAGCTGCTGGCCTATTTCTCAAAGAATGAATTAAATGGGCTGACCAATATTCTCACGTATAATTTTCTACTCAGTAAACTAGATAATCTTAGTTGTAGGAATATAGTTTTTTAACATGAGTCTCAATAGAGTTATTTTTATTTTGAATGAGAAAAATATAAAGCATATCAATTTTAATTTTTCTTGAATTGGCACCTGTTTAAAAAAGATTTTCCCCTAAACTATGTAGTCTTAATGTACTTATTTCTTCCTCACGGCACCTGCCTTCTTTCCAGACTCACTTTGCATCTTAGAAATCTTGCACTGAGTTCTATATAGGGGTCACCTGTGTCGCTGAAATTCTTTTCTTTCTTTTCTAACTTCTATGCATTTTATCTTCCTTTCTAAGTCTTGAAAAATCCCACAGAAGATTTTTATGACAGGAGTAGATCCTTCTCATGTTTATGCCAGCTTTATTTCTGAAGGCCTACATCAACTGGAAAAATATAAATGGAAGCATGGATAATAATATTAACATATACGGATGTCTTAGTCAGCTCAGGCTAACACAGCAAAATACCATAGACTGCGTCGCTTGAAGAACAGACATTTATTTTCTCACAATTCCAGAGGCTGGAAGTCCAAGATCAAGGTGCCACCTGGTTAGGTTCTTCATGGTTAGGACACTCTTCCCAGCTTTGTTCTTGCTGTGCCCTCACATGGCCTTTCCTCAGTGTGTGTTTGGGGAGAGAGAGCTCTCTTCCTCGTCTTGTAAGGCCCTCAATCTCATGGGATTAGGATCCTACCCTTATGATCTCACTTAATCTTAATTACCTCCCAAAAGCCCTATCTCTAGAAACAGTCACATTTGGGGTTAGGACTTCAACATACAAATTTTGGGGTGACACCATTC
This sequence comes from Equus quagga, assembly GCF_021613505.1. NCBI lineage: Eukaryota > Metazoa > Chordata > Mammalia > Perissodactyla > Equidae > Equus > Equus quagga. The sequence continues at coordinate 22,723,000 of NC_060282.1, forward strand.
AGTCCATTCAATGGATAAGCATTTAAAATTTCCCAATGAATTCTCATTACATTCTTTATGTGGCTTTACTTCATTATATATTTCCAAAGCATTCACATACATTATCTCATTTGATTAATGATAGATGTTTCTGCATTTCAGGTTTCAAAACAGTGGGAATTAAGAGGTAAAAATGACTTTTTAAGGTCACATGGCCAAGAAATGGCAAAGCAGGGACTCGAACTCAGATTTTCTGATTCCTGATCCAGAGCTCTTTTGTCTGCATCCGTGTTCCTCACTCTTATTTGACCATAGAACCATTTTTTCTTGGAATGTCAATTATACCCTTAGGAATACATTTAGGCTAATCTCTGTCTAATTCCATAGCTGTGGAATGTGAGGAAAGAGGCTGAACTAGAACTCCCCCAGGAAAATGAACACCCAAGAATCATTGATTGCTCAAGGACCATGTTCTGTCTTAATGAGAAATTGGCAAATCTCTTTCTAAGAGCTCATGTTGTATATTAAGAGTTGGCATCGTTAGCTGGAAGATATGATTTGTGGCACTGAGAAGACCTTTCTTTGTTCAAAATTATCTTCTTTTTACTTAGCCATGCTGCGGACATTCCACCAGTGAAAATGATTCCATCCTATTCCAGCACTTCATACACAAGGGTCCCTTTAATCTCTACTGTGTCAATGAAAACCCTGTAACTGCCCTGAAATGCTGCTGCTTCCCTTCATCCTTTCCCTTTTCAACCAAGGCTCTTGATCACCTACCACATCTGCCTGGTTTTATTAGTCTTCTGTAGATGGATCCCATCATTTCTTTCCAATTTTAATTCTCACCACTTCTCAGCACATCTGGTGAATGTTCTGAGTTACATATCTTTGTTCAGGGCAGAAATTTCCCTATGAAGAACGCTTGGGATTTCATTAATGCCTAAGCCCCCTCACCTCCCAGGGCATCTTCCCTACTTGAGCAGCCTTTGTCAACCCCTCCTCCTCTGATGCATGCATTGCTTATTGCTTGGAAAACCATGCCTTTTGCCATGTCAGTGGATGTTGGATGACTTGATTCAACAAATCCCACTCTACAAGGAAGAGATCACAGGCAACATCCATCTGATAATGGGTGGCATTGAATTCAGTTTTCTCTGCAGGTGGGTGTGAGGTTCTATAAACTTAATTCACCTACTTACCAAAAAGTTATCAAGCACAGCTATATCTCATGCACTTTACCTTTCACTTGGGATAAAAAGAAAAATAAAAGACAGTCCCTGTGCTCATAGAGCCCAGGAGCCTCGTGTGTGAGACAGACATATAGATGACTAATTTACAATTCATCATGCTGCAGAATCAAGATTCTTCTGTATGGATAAATGCTGTTGATGGCACAAGCCAGATTTTCACTACTAGCTATTTTGTCCATTTACCAAATGCGTAATGGGCTACTACGTTATGCCAGGCATTTTATTAGGCCATAACAACACAGAGATAAGAAGAATAAGAGTCTCATCTTCCAGAAGCTCAAAGTCTTTGTTTTTGAGGCTTAGATGAGTCTTGGTTGCATGGCACAAGTGGTACAGGAATCTTTGAATGCAGATGTTCTAATCTAGAGGCTTGGATCATGAATGTGAAAGGAATAAATTCAGCACAGTTTGCAGATCTTGTCAAGGGATGCAGTGGTACCCATACAAGACACAGCAGAGCACAGTTGTTAAGATCACAGGCTCTGCAGTCAGTCTGGGTACCAGGCCTGTCTCTGATCACTGCTGTGTGACCTAAAATATGTCATGTAACCTTTCTATGCCTTAATATCTTCATCTGTTAAATGGAGATAATAATATCATAGCATTGTTGTGAATATTAAATGAATGAATTTATATCAAGTGCTGAGAACAATGCCCCGGCCTGAAATAAGTTCTCCATAAATGGTAGCTATTGCTATTAGTATCATATTGTGCTTGTACAAGGTTTCCCATTAACAAAAGCCTCTCCAGTGGAGCAGGAAGAAGGCCAATGCCAAAAGTGCTATTAGAGCCTGGTATTCACAGGCACTTTTTCCTTTCCAAATCCCAAAGTGTTTGTGAAATGGGCTGTTAAATTTTGCACTGGTTTGAATATTGGCTTTTTACAAAAGGATTGAGAGCTCTGGATTCTGACTTAGTTTTCTCAGCATCTCCTATATCCTTAAACTCTTTAGTTTTTTACTGGTCTCAGATTCCTCAAAATGGAGAGAAAACAGCTGCCCTCCCTGTGAGACCCAAAGAACACTGGACCTGAAGGGGTGTCTGCCTGTTTCAGCGTCCCTGTCCAGCCTCTGCTCTTCCCACTTGTGAGGCAGAGGTTCAAGGAGACCCCAGTTGGCCTCCAGTTGGGGGCAGTTGGTCTCCTTGTGGGCCACATTCTAGGCTCCACGTGTAGGTCTGGCGCATGCTTGTTTGCCCTGTGTCAGTCCCTCGAACTGGAAATTTCCAAAAGCGATTGAAAACCTACTCTCAAATAAAAGTTATTTCTTTGTGAATAATTGATTATCTCCTATAATTTAAATATTACCTAAATTACTAAATAATTAAATTAAGCATTATGACTGGTTACTAGCTTAGGACCACAGTATAATCCTGGTTTGGGCAGCCAGTCCTGCCTTACCAGGTCAGGGTCCCAGCTCAGTTCCCTTGACTTCTTGATCTTGAGTTGCTTTTCTTTTCTCTTTGCTCCACATGTGCATTCCAGGACACTTCTCATCTCCCTCTGGATTTGCCCAAGGTACAGGTTCTTCTCTCATAATTGCTCTCATAATCTATCCTTAGATGTTCATTTCCTTTGATCTGTGCTATTTCCTGCCTCTTCTGCCCTTGCTCTCCCCGAGCCTTCTGCCCCTCCAGCCCATGCACGCCCCGTGTCTTACCTTCCATGCCTCAGCTTTGCCTCCCTGCTTTGTATTCCATTTGCCTCCTCATGTTCTTCTGGTCTGCTTTGTGACGCTGGGCTTGATCCCCATGGGACTGCGCTTATTTTCCAACCTTCTCTGAGGTACTACTTGGCACAAAGGCTGTCTCTCCCATGTCTATTTGTCCCCCAGGGACAAGGTTTCACTGTCAGACCCCATCCTAGTGACCAGCCCTTCTGGTCATGGATGACTTCTGTTTACTGTACGTCTTTGTCTTAAGGATGGGCTTATTCTTTGAGATGGTTTGAACTAGCTTCCTGAAAAAGGCCTGCCAAAAAAATCCTTACCAAACCAAAGCAAATACTTCATCCGAGATGCCCGTGAAAGATCTTAAAATGACTCCCTGCAAAATGTTGACAGGACTCAAAGGATCCAGGCAGGCCAGATACAGCAATAACATGAAGCCTCCATAACCTATAATCCTTTCTTATCCACTTCCCATGGCTCATAAACTCATTTTGGACACAGAAAGGGATATGTGAGTATAGTTGTTTTGTCCCCATCATATTTTTTTGATGAAAGTTGAGTCAAACTGCACATATTTAATGTGTATAATTTGATGAGTTTGGACATATTTATGTACCCATAAGAATCATATATTTTTTGAAGAGTCTTTCGGGGAAGAGGGAGAAGCAGAGAAGTAGAAAAAATCTTTGAAGAGAAAAATGTAAGCATCCTCCATTTGACTCTTGGCTCGGAAATAGAATTTCTCAGCTTTGGAGAAAGTATCCAGTGTCCTGACTTTGCATTCTTTCCAGTAGGAAAAAATGTACATTCACCATATGGACCTAAGCCTAATAAAGGAGAACAATGGAATTGTAAGAATGGCTACCAATGTTTTGAGCACTTATGTACGTGATAGTGTCACTGGGCTTATCTTCTTGTGGAAGTTTAAATTTTACTTGAAAGACTGCTGCCACTCTAGCTGTAAACTTAGATCCTCTCAGTTGGCCTTGAGTAGTCAGCAAGGCTTCTGGGTACTAAGGGCAGAAATCTGATAGTCTGCCAGCAGGCAGGACCCGTCTGTGCAGCTCTGCTTGTTCACAGTTGGGGAAGGGGCTGGCTGGGCTGGCTTACATTATTCTCATTTTGTCTTGTCATTTTCCTTGGGGTGCAGTATCCTGCATTGTGATGCTATGATAGTGACTTAAAGCCCAGGTTCCCAGTATTGTGGTTGCCAAATGCACTATCCCCAAGATGTTAAATCAAGGGAGAGTGACTACACGATTGGGAGAAACTTCTCTTTGCGGGTTCTGAGACTGACACTAATCCAAAGGCAGCTGTAGGCAGCTATTTTGGATTTGATGCAAATGTGAATCACAGTCTGTCAGGCACTCTCTGATTGTGATTGACATATTTACTGTTGACAATACAAGGTGAACCCTGCAGTCCTCTTAGATATGTGGCCCTTTGCCTCAAGACAAGGTTCGGGATGAGAATGGAATGTGGGATTTTGTTCCAGATGCACATCTGCCTGGGCATTTTTTTTTAAAACCCCCTTGAGAATTCTCCAGGCTTCTCTTGACTGACAGCTAGCACAGAAGTCTTGTCATCTAAACATATAAATCTTCTGGCAACTGGCACATGTGTTGTTTATGGAAGGGGTCTAAGATCTCGAGTGTGATGACTCTTTGTAGCTATTTGTTCCTTGTACCATCAAGATTCTTTCTAAGTTTGGGTTGTTCATTGACCAATAGATAATCTCTGACCAGAGCTGATGAGAAGGGCACCAGTTAGAAGTCACATTCTTTCAAAATTTCCGATTTCTTTTTTTTAATTGAAGTATAATTGACATACAACATTATATTAGTTTCAGGTATACAATGTGATTCAATCTTTGTGTATATCACAAAATGATCACCGCGGTAAGTCTAACATCCGTCACCATACGTAGTTAAGGATTTTTTTCTTGGGATGAGAATTTTAAGTTTCACTCTCTTAGCAACTATCAAATATGCAATGCAATATTATTAACTGTTATTACCATGCTGTGCATTAGATCCCCATGACTTATTTATTTTATAACTGGAGGTTTATACCTTTTAACTCCCTTCACTCGTTTTGCTCCCCGCCCCACCCCCTGCCTTTGGCAACCACCAATCTGTTCTCTGTATCTATGAGGTGGTTTTTTTGTTTTTGTCACAAATGATAAGATTTCATTCTTTTTTGTGGCTGAATGAAATTTTATTCAATATACCGCATTTTCTTTATCCATTCATCTATTGATGGACACTTAGCTTGTTTCCATGTCTTGGCAATTGTAAATAATGCTGCAATGAACATAAGGGTGCAGATATCTTTTTGAATTAGTGTTTTCAGTTTCTTTGGATAAATACCCAGAAGTGGAATTGATGGATCATAGGGTAGTTCTGTTTTTAACTTTTTGAGAACTTCCATACTGTTTTCCATAGTGGCTGCACCAATTTACATTCCCACCAACAGTGCACAAGGATTCCCTTTCTCCACATCCTCACCAATATTTGTTATTGCTTGTTTTTTTGATGATAGTCGTTCTAACAGGTGTGAGCTGATATCTCATTGTGGTTTTGATTTGCGTTTCCCTGATGGTTAGTGATGTTGAGCACCTTTTCATGTGCCTGTTGGCCACCTGTATGTCTTCTTTAGAAAAATGTCTATTCAGATCATCTGCCCATTTTTTAGTTGGATTGTTTGGATTTTTGCTATTAAGTTGTATGAGTTCCTCATGTATTTTGGATATTAACCCCTTACCAGATATATGATTTACAAGTGTTTTCTCCCATTTAGTAGGCTGCCTTCTCATTTTGTTGGTGGTTTCGGAAGTCACATTCTTCAAACCATGGTAACAAAGGCTGGTCCAGAGAGGTGTTTTTTTTTCTACTTGGCAAGGCCCAGTATTCTGGCCAATCTAGAAGTTTGCAACATTGCATTCCTCAGGACACATGGTTTGCAGAATGTTAATAGATGTAGAAAAAGAACTCTGAAGTCAAATAAATTTGGAATACTCTACTGCCCGTGATAATCTCACTCTTGGCGAGTCCTGATGCATAATAGAAGTTTTGAGAAGCTCTGCAGCTTTCAAGCACATAACCCCAAGTAATTGATTGTGAATACCTTCCAATAGCATCTATTCATATTCATTAACAACTATTAACATTGAGTAGGACACATTTTCGGAAGTACTCACATAGTAAAAAGGCTCTCATTCCCTGAAACATGGTTTCCCAAATGTGACCCAGCAACTCTAATTGTGGGAAGAGAGGAGAAGAAAGATGTGGGGCTTGCCTGGAAATGCAGGCAGGTGCCTTGTGAGCAAGTGAGAGGATAGCTGGTGATTTAGTGGCCATGCACTTATTCTGCAATCTCAGCTCAGGTCCTTCCTGCCCATGCAATTTCTTTGGTGACCCCATCCTCGAGGCACTTCTATGTATTACTGATACCACTCTGGCTACTTGGTTACACTGCACTGAATCCTATAATCATGATAAGTAAACATTTGAAACCACCTTGAAAAACAAAAACTCCAGCCCTTATGTTTTAAGTGATGGAGAACCAGAGTAGCTATTTTAAGGGTTCTTTACATGCATAGATCACTTCACTACATTTTTGTCTGCATGTGGAATTACTGGGTACGGGGGTATGAAGACTTTTGATATGTATTACCCAAATTGTCTTTTAGAAATTTTTACCAATTTACACTTCCACTGGCTGTGGATGAAAGTGACTCTCTTGGTCGGTGGGATATACGCTCACCTATATTATGGTTGTTATTATTTTTAACTCATCATATGATCATTCGTTCCTGAGAATAGGGAGGAGTAAATAGGCTCCCAACATACACAACATACTCCCACCCCCTCCAACCCCCACCCCAGGCAACTCTGGGGCTTTCGGCGCTGTGGGGCTGCTTGGGGATGGCGGGCTGTCATCAGTTGGCTTGGGAATTACCCAGTACAGCATCCAAGAGCTTCTGGCACTTCCAGAAGAGTATTTTCCTGGCCAATTCCTGCCTACACACTTTCACTGGGTCTGCATCTGGCAGCTTGACAATAGCCTGATATTTACATGTGGGATCACCTCACCCTGCAAATGCAAGGGCTGCTATCGTCAAGGGAGGCATACCCAGCAGTCTGATCTGTCTGATCCTGTTACCGAGGTGGGCAGCCCCTATGTCACAATCATGTAAGCACCCTTCTTATAAAACAGGACTGAGAAAAGGATTTGACAGACTCTGGTGTCCTGTGGATCCTAGTATTTCCTAGACCCTATAATGATAACACTAAGAAAAATAATGAGTATAATAGTTAACATTGATTGAGGCCATACCATACCCCAAGCCCCATGCTAACCACTTTATATGCATTATCCAGTAGCCTAGAGGATATTGTTAAAATATAGGATCATGTCACCCCATTCTGACACTCTTTAATAGCTTCCTGTATCACTCAAAATAAAAGCTGAAGTCCTTGTTATGAGCATCAAAGGACCTGCATCGCCCCCCAGCAGCCCTCCCACCCACTCTGCTGTACCCCACATGAATTCATCTCTTACTCTACTCCAGCCACACTGGACCTCCTCACTCTTCCTCAAACACTCCAGCCACCCTGCTGCCTCAGGACCTTTGCGTATGCTTCCCTCTATGCTTGGGATGTTTTTGACAATATCTCTATCTACACACCCACTTTCTTCGAGTCTTTACTCAAAAGTCGCCTTTTCAGTGAGGTCTTCTCTGTACCAACAAGTTACTTCACATCTTCCTTTCCTGGTTTATTTTTTCTTTGTATCATTTAATGTGATGTATGTGCTTAATCTATCTGGTGTACTGTCTGTGTCCTGCATTAGAATGTAACCTCCCTGAGGGAAAGAGTTTGTCTGTTTTTGTTGCAGCTGCACTTGAAAGAGTATGTGGCATATAGTAGGTGTTCAATAAATATTTGTGCGTAAATGAATAAACTCACTCAACTCTCCATCAGCCCTAGGAAGAGGGAGCTTTTTCCCCCCCTCCATTTTTCAGGAAAGACAACTTGAACTTTGAGGGTTAAGCAGTCAGACCAGGAAGCAGTGGCACTGGGATTTCAGCCTCTGCTCTTAGCCACCGTTCTGTACCTCTCTGAGGGAGTTGTGAGAAATCAAAATCCTCTGTGGGCACCTAATGAGGTTTAACCTCCACAACCAAACATCAGTACTATGCAGGCTGGCCCCAACCTAACTTTCCAGACATAGTGCCGCCCTCAGTCATCACACCCTGTCCTTTAGCCAAATAGACCATGATGTTGCCTCTTCTGTGATTTTGCTTACATTGTTTTCATCCTCTTCAAATCCTCTCTGTACTCCTTGGCTCAAGTCAAATGCCACAGCTCCATGAAGCCCTCTGATGATCCTTACTTCTGTTGTTCGTGATAGTTGCACATAATGATCATCTCCTTTCTTTGATTCTTAAGGCCGAGGCCATGGCTGTTTGCTCTTTCTTTTCCACAATGCCATGTGGTGACTCTCTACTCAAAGAATCTGTCTAATGAACACGCAGATGCCTCTTGACACAATGGAGTGACGTATATCTGAGTGGGGGTACATCATACTGTGGACATCCTAATAATCAATGAAAACAGAGTTTGATGCTGAACACGAAGCTGCATTTAGGAAAGAGAAGGATTAAGTGGCACAGTGGTTACGTATAAACTGCCAATCCACTTAATCAGCACAATTTAGAAAATCAATCAAACCAGGTGTTTGGTTATTTGACATTTGTAGACAACATGACAAGTAGATTGAATTTCCTCTGCTTTATATGGTGGGTTTTGCTGTTATATAAAATGTCCTTAGACATTTAAGCTATTCTACAGACATTAATCTGTTATTTCTTTCAGAAATAATAGTCACCTAACAGTTCGGCGTGGGGAATGGGAAACAGCAGAAAGGGAGGACATATTTAAAACAGATACGCATCTAATAATATCTCACATGATGGTAAATAAGAACGTACTTTAAAGATATGGGTATAGCTTTGTTTTGCACGTGGCAACAGAATTTAGAGTATTGAGTAAGAAGAGGGGATGGGAGGCTCATGGTCCCTGATGGCTCCCTTTGTAACTTTGGGCAATTGACTCTTTGGGTGAGCTTTGTGGTCTCAATAAGCAAATGCGGACACTAACATCCATACCCCAGTGGGTAGCTTTAAAAAAATATAAGAAATTTTAAAGTAAAATGCTTAACAATATATGTAATATGTATGAAAACATTTTAAGTTTTTAGCATCAAAAATACCATAAGAATCTGGGCGGCCTGTTGGCGAAGTGGTTAAGTTCACATGTTCCACTTCAGTGGCCTGGGGTTTGCCGGTTCGGATCCCAGGTGCAGACCTATGCATAGCTTGTCAAGCCATGCTGTGGCAGGTGTCCCACATGTAGAGTAGAGGAAGATGGGCACAGATGTTAGCTCAAGGCTAATCTTCCTCAAAAAAAACATACCATAAAAATCCAAATGTAGTTTTTTCCCCTCTGAGTTATTGCTCACCACCTTTAATTAATTAAATTAATTAATTTAATTACCTGTCTCTTTGATTCCATCCCCTGCTCCTGAGTTGTTCCCTCTTCTCCAGTGCCTTCTAATCTTTTGCCTGTTGCCTCCTTGCTTTTCCCTAAAAGCCCAAACCACAGACTAGTGAGGATGGAGGAAGAGGATGAGGTGCTGGTTGAGCTGGAAGGTGGGCAGCCCAGTAAGACTTAGGCTTCCAGAGCAGACAACCACAGATCCTGCCTAGACAAAACATGACATCAGTGATAAGAGCTTTTATGAAATGCCTTACTCTTTGTATTGCCACGACTATTTTTTGAAACCATATTGTGTAGTAAATCAAAATATGCATTTAAAAATGTCTTAGCAAAAGTCTTGTACTTTGGGCAGGGAATCCTGGTGACCAGTCATTTTCAATCTTGAAACATCTTTGAATAAGGCTGAGGGTCTTAATTAAGTGAATGTAGTTTTGTCTTAGGCATAAATACTGACATACCATTAGTAGACTTTTAAATTGCTTTTCCTTAGCTCTGGGCATAATGATAGCTTTAGCATCTGTCTCTGAAGTTAGATCCATACCTGGGTCTCCATGCTATCATCTTTGTGGACTTTTAATAGAAGTCCACGAAGAAAAGTATCTATTGACAAATTGATTTTTGAAATACTGGGTGAAACTCAGTGAAACAGGATTTTGTTTTGTTTTGTTTTTCTGCAAGACTTCTGTGAGCCGTTAGTGTGCTATGCTAGACATTGTGAATCTTGGATGGGAGAATATAACCTGTAATACTCCCCAAAGTTATTTGACCATGGAATCCCCACTCCCCTTTTTTCCAAAGACATCTGTAAGACTAGTTTTCTTGGAACACATTTTGGAGAATGCTGGTGAGGCGTAGTTATTAATGTGATGATTCCTATGTGAGAAACATGAGCATTCAACACAACTCTTGTAGGGGGCTCATCCACGAACAAGAACTCAAAGGCGGCCAAGATCCTCAGGGGTCGGATTGGGAATGTGAGCCAAGAGAGAACTGAGTGAAGCGATCCTGAGATTCCTTACAACAAAAGAGAGAAGACAGGACATCAGCTTCAATTTGTTAATTGACTCATAATTAAAATGGAGTTAATTATAATGATTGTGGAGCCAGAGAGGTTTGATCATGAGGAAAAGAAGACATTTACGCTGTTTTTACGCTATCAGGATGAAATGAAACCTTTTGATTCTCATCTTTCTTGCAGAAATTAACTACCACTCACTTTCCATTCATATTCTGTGAGATGACAGCTCTAGGATATGCAACTTCAGTGTCTACTTATGTACTTTGCTATTGAGACAGATGCCATATGGGCATCTTTTTTGTGTGTCTCCAGTTGCTAGTCGTCAGAGTGACTGGTCAGGGCGACTGTTCTGAGTGGCTGCCAGCAGAGCCATGACAACTCAGTAGGACTGGAACATGAACTCTGATCTGCAGCCCCTCCATCCCTAAACCAGCAATTTCATATCTTTCAATTCCCTATAAATAACTGAACTAACTACTTAAATGGTCCTTTTGAAAATAGGTTCATTTATTGGCTTAATGGCTTAGGATGCATTCTTTGCAAATTCAGCCCTGAGGGCCCAATCAGAAGATGAAATATGTCTGGCTTGGCCACTGCAGGAATTGATTAAAAGAGGCTCTTGCCTGCTCCGTGATCCTCTGCCTAACAGAAATTAAAATGCAAACAAGATGTTGTCCTCAGCTTAGAGATTTCAACTGAGGAATTTTCCTCCCACTAAGGTAGAGGTGACTGAGGCCAATTCAAAAGGAGAACCTTAGTTTAAAAAACAAAAAGAATAAAGGTTTCTCAAAAATGTGTTATTTTGAAACAGACCTATGTGCTTCCAAGTATGTTGACTTTGCAGGAGTTAGAATGACAATTATGTGATGCAGACTGCCCAGGCAAACTTGGGCAAGGCTGCTGTGGGTCCTTCTTTCTCCGCAAAACCTGGGAGTAGGACTGAATTATCTGGAAAGTATCCTGGCCACGAGGACTGTGTGATGGAAACTGTAGGGACTGAGTTTTCTCTTTCCTTGTGGCTCATGCTGGGACCAGAGAAAGGTGGAGCCTCAGGACTCCATCTGGAGCAGGGCTCTGAAGACCCTCACCTGTCTCTTCTGCATCCTATCCCATCTCCCCAGAGCTCTTCTCTGCTTCTCAGTTCAATCTAGTCCACAGTGTTTGAGTGAATCAAGCACAGAGATAGTAAAAGTCAGGACTTTGTGAGTTTCAAGTTACGGAAACCCTACTTAAACCGATTTAAAAAGAACTGCAATGACAAAAACAACAATGATAGAGAGAGAAAGAGATTGATTTTATTGTCACTTGTAAATAAAAAGTACAAGAGTAAGTTTCCTTCAGGCACAGTTATATCCAGGTGCTAAAATGTCTTCAGGAAACTATTTCTTTTCTTTTGCTGTTTTGTTCTCTGGTTTGGCTTCATTTTTAAGCAGGCTCTCTGTTCAAGGGAATAAATTGACCACCAGTAGCTCAAGGCTTATATTCCATCAGTTTAGCAACTTTAGTGGAATGGGAATGCTTCTTCCTTGTTAAGTCCCAAGATTCATTTAACATTCCTCAACAAGTGGCGGGAGACAGCAGTGGGCAAAACAAATGAAGTCTCTGCTCTTTCTGGTTGCACCTCCCTGGAGTAACTTGGGTTGAGAGTGTATCCCTGAATCAGTTGCTTTGTTCCAGGGACTGGGGAATGCTCTGTAGCCACGCATAAGGCTGGATGACTCCTACTGCCATCCAGCAAAGCTGATATTTTGGAGGAGAGCTCTTCCTTGCCCCCAATATCTCACTATCTAAATGACACTTTCTATTTCTCTCCTCATCATACAGCTAGAACTTCATGGGGCCACCTAACCGTGCTCTCCAGCTTAGGCAATAATGATGATAATGAGAGCAAATGGTTATTGAATGGCGTCACATACATGACTCATGTAATCCTCACCACAATCCATAGATTACATACTAGTTATGATGTCCATTTTAAGGAGGAATAAGCTGAGGTACGGAGAGGTAGGGAATGTTGCCAGAGTACCCAGGCTGTAGGGAACTGTGAGCTTGGTACTTATTGAGGATAACCTGGCAGTTATTACTCCTTCCCCCGCCCCCCTCGCCCCATTTGATTCCTTTCCCAAAGCAAGGGGAGACAGTGACCTAGAGAGAGTTCAGGGGAAAGAGAAGTTTGTCCCTTCTAAGGAGCAACCCCACTAGGTGTATTTCACCTCATGTAATAGGTATGTTTGTTGAATATGTCTGCAAATCTCCCTTCTACAAATCAATTCCTCTTTTGCCTTTACAGTCTTTAAAACACCCAATGAATATCGTAGACTCTTTCACTATAATGGAATTTTCTTGAATGAAAGATGACTTAAAATAATTGGACACTGGTTGGGGCTTAGGAATCTTTATGAGATGGTGGTTTTTTCCTTCAATGAGTGCTTGTTAAAATGGGTTCTCACCTATAAGCCATCTAGCTCACCCTAATTGAGAAGTTGACTCCATCTTTTATCACTACTGTGCTTATGTTCTTATAGAATCAGCTGCTCTCTAATTTACTTGAAAGGAATAATATTTGCACTATTTTTTTGTGGATTTTTAAAATCGTTTTCCTCAGCTAGGAAACATGCTCGTTTCTTCCTAGCCTATCTGTAAAGGTCACTTCTATTCTTGTGATGCTTTTATTAGGATGAACTTGAACTAAAGATCTACTAAAAATGTAATGCTTTAGGTTTTGTGAACCCAGGTGACAACATTGTCTTGAAGTGGCCAATTACCGAGCCTCTCTCCTAGTTAACAATGGAAAAATGAAAGGAAGTAGATTGTTGGATAGCCACTGGCTTTGACCTATTCTTTGACATATTGATTCGACCAACTGATTTTGATATGTTATTGATACAACAGACCATTTGGATGTTCAATAAACCAATCGCCAAATGTAAAGTTCTGACCCAAATGACTAATCATCTTGTAATAGATACATTAAAATAATTTTGTCCTTCCTAAGACTTTTAGAGGAGGCAGACAAAAGGTTTGCAGGAAGAACTTATGTTTGTCAATTGATTAGAAAAATGGAGGATACATCCACTCTTCCTTTAAAAGAGTTGATGTTTCTCGAAGCTTTGGAAACATAAGACAAAATGCCCTTGACCATCAGGTCGTCAATTTCAGAGGCTGTCATTTTCTAGGTAGTTAGAATTCAAGATTTGTTATGTTTGACGATCATTTGTGGCTTCCTTCTGAGTAGAATAGGTTTTCAAATCACAAACCACCAGGCAAGCATCAAACTGAATGTGAAAATCAATGACCCATTGTAGTTACAAGCATGTAGATGGCCACGCCACGGTGAGTAGACCATTGCAGCAAAGGACATGCTTGAAGAAGAGGAGATAGGGCGGCTCTGTTTACCCACTTCTTCTGTCTGCCTTCTGTTCCTACCACCCTGATCTGCCATTGAAATGTGTCAGTGAATTTAAGTCAAGTAATAATCTGTGACTAATCTATATGAAGCTTCTAAGCCATTTCTTCCACTTCAATTTAGCAGAGGCTTCTGCCTTCAACAGCTTCCCTCCCTTCACAGAGATTCCTCTTGCCATCTTTATTTACATAGAGCATGCCTTACGTCGTCATCCCTCTGACAGCTTCCTGTAACCTTGAAGCTCTGTTGGCAAGAAAACTGAATGCTGTTCTTTAAGATTTTCCACTGGAAGCCTTTTGGCTGTACAATAGGAAAACCCAAATTTCTTTTGTTATCTGCAATGACACCTACTACTTCTGCAAACATTCTCTATTTGCGGGCGCTGTGGTAGCATTTTTGAACCTTGTCTGGTAAGATTCTCTGGAGGTATCTGTGAGGTAGACGTCTTTACTCCCATTTTATGGATAAGGAGGCAGAGCTTCAGACAAATTAAGTAACGTGTCCAAAGTGATTTAAGACCAGGTCTGTTCTCTCAACCACCGCACAAAAAATTAAATTAGAGACTAGCAATTTTCATACAGAGCTCAATGTCTCTCTCAGAAGAAGACAGGAAAATCCCTCTTGATGGGATTGCCTTTTTATTTATTTGTTTTTCAAATAAGATTTTTATTTTAGAATAGTTTCGGATTTAAAGAAAATTTGCAAAGATAGTATAGAGAGTTCTCATATACCCTGAACCCAGTTTCTCCCACTGTTAATCTCTTACATTAGTATGACACATTTGTCACAAATAATGAACAACCTTATTCTTCACTAAATTTCCGTAATTTATTTGTATTTCTTTAGTTTTTCCCTAATGTCTTTTTTCTGTCTCGGGATTCCCTCCAGAATACCACGTTTCATTTAGTTATTGTGTCTCCTTAGGCGCTTGTGGACTTTTACAGCTTCTCAGACTTTGCTTGTTTTCGATGACCTTGACAGTTTTGAGGAGTACTGCTCAGATGCTTTATAGAATGTCCCTTCATATGGATTTGTCTGGTGGGTTTCTCTGGGATCTCTTAAACAAATGCATGATAGCTTCACCAGGAAAATTTCTTGAGTAAACTTTATACTGTTAAAGCTTAGGCACACAGATGAGGGCAGAAATTCTTCTTTGCTACTCCAGGGTCAGTTGTAAATGAGCAGTTTAGGAAAAGCGTACATATGCACAGCAAGGACAGCTACAGTCTTTTGGGTAAGTGAATGGAAGGACACATTTCATAAGAAATTCTTCACCCAAGAAATATCATACCCCTCCTCCCGGTATTTACAAGAAAGTTAGAAATTTACAGAATAATAAGGTGGGTGAAACCATGATTTCAGTTAATGATAAAATTGTCATTGTAAATGGCATGTTCATGGCCAAGAAAAACAGATGTCCGTATAACAATTTGGAGCCATCCAGTGTAAAAAGTAATTTGTAGATAATCTCCTAAGCAGATATAGTATCAAAATGTATTCATTGTCAATTAGATGTACATCCAGGCTGTATGTCTAATTGACCAGTTAATTTCCAGGCTGTCTCAACAGCTACTAAACATGGTTTAAAATGGAGCCCTTGGTATTGCCCCTCAGAATGACCTAATGTTGATAAACAGAAGAACAGATTCGTCTGCTTGTTGAAGGAACAGAGAGTTCACAGTGCTGTGTTCTGTATGCAAAATCAGGTGCCTCATCAAGCTGTTGTTGACTCAGTCTGAATGGTGATATAATGGCGTAATGATGTATCATCTCCATTTGAAGGGCTGGCAACTAAAACTATTATTAGAAAAAAAAGACATCTTTCACCAAGATTGGAGACATGGATATGAGACCCAAATATCCAATTGTTTCAGAGAAAAAACCCTTATCAGTGAAGTTTTTTATGATGATGGTTCTATAAAACACACCTGATTTTGGCCAGTTGAGTGGGTGACAAGGTCCCTCTCTATCTTTCTTCCCCAGCTCAAGGATTCCAGAAAATTCTGTCTCAACTCTTGGTATCCAGGGAAAACTCCTCTCAACTTCATCATTGAACCATGCCCATTGTCTCCCACTTTGATAAGTGCAAATAAAAATAACTATTCCAATTTCTTTTTGAAAGAGGAAAGAATATTCATTAGAGTAAGTAGACAAGATTTATTACAACAGGAATATGATACTGGTAAGCAGCAGTCAAGGTGATTTTTCTAAACACACTGCTGACAGCCATGGGCTTCTGGGTGCATTTTTCTGCCACGTCTCCTCAGTTATCCTTGGTTCCAGGTGTATCCGTTATCCTGGAAGGCAGCCAGAGAAGGAATCGGAAGAGGTGGGGGTCTCTGATGGTCGAGCAACATGAGGGCTTTATCTTCAACAAAGGGCTTTCAATTTTCTTTATGAGACTTGGTTTTTGAAGCCCCTCACCGTCTGGAAGCCTGCACTGCATCAGAAGTTGGAAGCAGCCTGTTATTGATTGCAGCTGCGTCCTTGTTTGGCAGAAGAAGGTGTAGAAAGCAAATGCAGTCCCATTTGGCAAGGACAAGTTCCAGGTGAGCAACAATCAGGAAAGATGCCTGGAGGCAAGGTTACAAGCCATGAGACAGAACTGACAGTCCCAGGATAGATATTAAGTACCTTGTCTTTCAAAGCGAACTTCCCTCTGAGAAGTGCTGGGGACCAAAACCAGCTTCCTGCAGACCCAGGTACTCTTTACTTATTAGGACCTAGGGCAAATGTGTGCATTCATGGAGTGGGGGAGGGTGTGTGTGTGTGTACATGTATTGCAAGGCCTTAATGAGCTTGCCTAACCACACAGACTTGAGTTTGAGGGGCTCAATGTCTCACTTGATATAGAGAAAACAAACATTAATGTGTTTGTGCTCCTCCAGCCGCCTCCACATCTGAACTGGGCCTATAGAATGATATTTGGAGATTAACCTTGGAAGTGTTAGCTACTCACAAAACCCCTAAAATTCCCTGATGTGACGATCTGCCCTTTTGCTGAGGACAAATATGAATTTTCTCCTGCAGGGTTTGAGTTCTTTATCTGCTGAGTGAACTTAACAGCCAACCCAGCAAGCACATCACAGAGGAGTTTTGTTGTAGAAGAAGAGCAGCTCTTCAGGTGGAAGAATGACCTGATTTCTTTGTTAAAAACAAAAGTTCTGAAATTTGTGCCATTTGCTGGACTGGCAATAACAATGTAAAGAAAGTCGAAAGGACTTCGGGTTAAATGTGGAAGATGACATATAGGTGTATATCTTCTTTCCTTGAAATGTCACTGAAACTGAGTAAGGGGATTTATAAAGCGGAAATGTGTAAGAACCAAGAGAACAAGAGAAGAGGCAATAGGAAACAAAGGTTGGGAACAGATTTTTGGAAGATGGGCAGTGGATTAAGGAGTAGAACTGACTAAGCTCAGCAGAGGAAGTCACAACCCAAGTGCCCAAGAAGCAGACACTGCAGGATTTACTCACCTAGGATCCTAGGAAGTGAGACAGAGGCACAGGACTAAAACCAGGCAGATTGATAGAAAATCTTGTACTGTGCTTCTGGGTTCCCAGGTCCTTTTCCCAATCCCTTACAGCCAGGTGTTTTCTCCCCTGCCTGCCCCTGCCACACACACACACACACACACACACACATACATGGTTATTCTTTAGAGAAACTTAACCACAGGAGTAGAACTAAGCAAAACAGAATTGAACCACAAAATTGAATTAAGTATAGCAGAAAAAGTGGATGATGGTGAGGTTGAAAATGGGGGAGGGGCAGCTAAGTAAAAGCCGGCAGAACTGAGGAAGCTTCAGCTGCCTTGCCCTCCCTAGTCCTAGGATCTCCACAGACAAGCACACAACCACAAGTAAGAGATGCAAGGATTCGTCATAAAGAAACTGGACAGCTCCAGAGAAAAGACTTACAGGTAGTGAGCTGTAGAGACCCTGTAATGAAAAAGTCAACTTCCGGCTCAGTCGCCCTGTGGTAAAGCCTGCCGGTCAACAAGCCCCACCCACTCACACAAAATTGCATTTTTAGTACCTTATCCATATGTCTCCTGACATTTGAGGAAAACCTGCAACATGAGACTGAGTCAAAAATCATAAACAGAAAAGGAACTGAGAAGAGAGTGATGTGAGTAGGAAATGCAAGGAGCTGAGGAAAACATGCACGCACGCACATGCATACACTCACGTGTTTACCTCAGGGAGATACAAAGATATATTGCTTCGCTTCATTGGGAACAGGAACAATCTAAAATATGGAAGAGGTTTTGGAAATAAAAAATGACTGCTAAAATTAAAAATTCAAGTCAAAATTTTGAAAATGAAGTTGAGGAGACACTCTAAGAGACAGAACGAAAAGACAATGAGAAGAAAGTTCAAGAAAAAATATAAGAAAATTAGAAATCCAATATAACATTTTAAAAAATTCAACACAGAAATTTTGGAAGAAAAGAGAGAAAGTAGAAGGGGTCAAATTGTTGAAGAAATTATGCAAAAGTTTGCCCAGAACTAAATGACATGAGTTTCCAGATAGAAACGGTTCATGGAATGCCCAACACAATGAATAAAAGAAAACCCACACCAAATATATTATGATAAAATTTCAGATAGTAGGGATACAGAGAAGATGCTAAAATCAGAATGGAACTGGGTTTCCTCAGAGAAACACCAGAAACCAGCCTACAAGATAAAAGGATGTCATAAAACTTCTGAGGAAACATGTCTTCAACTTCAAAGTGGCCAGATCTTGTCAGATCTTGATCAAGTGGGAGAGTAGGAGTAAAAACATTTTTCAGATATGCAAGGACTTAAAAATCTTACCTCACAGGCCCAATTCCTGGCAAAAGTACTGGAAGATGTACTCTTACTAAACAAGATAGTAAACGAAGAAAGCACAAGACGTGAATCCAAGAAACAGGCCGTTAAGTGTAAAGAGGAGATGAAGGGAAGTGCTGGAACAGCTAGAGAGCTGGTCGAAAAGGCAGCTGCCCAGATTTGAGCAGGAATATAAAGGCTTCAGGAAACAGTTGGAGCTGATAGGTTATTGAAGGCATTTAACCATGTGGAGAATAGTGTGTGTGTGTGTGTGTGTGTGTGTGTGTGTGTGTATCGGGGGTGGGGTGTTAGCATAGATCTGCCAGAACCTTAGGGAAGAGTTAGTGATTGACGCATAAGAAAAGTAGTCAAATGAAAAAGATGAGACAACTATAAAATCCAGGAAAAATTAAAAATTATATAAAAAAGGAAACTGCTCAGCAGAGAACAATATTCATAAAAGACAAACATAGAATATGACTTGACCAAAAAGTGTGGACAGAAATATTTTTAAAGGACAGACATATGGGTGAGACCATGTGTGTCAGTATCTGTGAGTAGGAGACTAACCTTTAGCTACCACAATATAAGTAGTCAATGCCTCAAGCTGATGCATGAAAAAAACTGAATCAGTGCATTATGAAATTATGGAGATATATTCTAGAAGAAACAGCCAAGACAGTCAAAAGTGGTTGCTATTGGGGAAACTGCTATTTTTTTAAATAAAACTTTTACTACTATTTTATTTTTTCAATAATGTTTATTACTTTGATAAAATTAATTAACTTAAAAATAAAGAGCATTGATAAAATTTTTAAAAAGATATCGAATAGGTCTATGCAATTGATGACTGGTTCTTATCCAGAAAATAGAAGTCTGGGATAAATTAAAAAGTGGAATATGCCATATTTAAAAAAAATAAGCACCTGAAGAAAGAGCTTAAAGTATTCAATTATACTTTACTGAATTTTATTGGGGGTGGCAGGATCTGTTGTGACCCTTTCGCATTTGGAAATTCCTGCAGATCTTTGATTATATCCCTATGAATGTCAAAGATTTATTGAACTAAATCCAAACTAACAAAGCAAATAAATTATGAAGAGATTTTTGGCATCAGGAAGAATTCCTTAGTTTATTGAAGCACTTGTGAAGATTCCTTTAAACAACAGCTTCCCCTGGTACATTGAGGTGTTCATAGATATGAACCTCTAGCAAGCGTCTAGAGAAGATCAGAAGAAGCAATACTTAAATCTAAAGAGCTAGGAGTTGCTGCTGCTCCTTGATTTCCGAGGAGATAAGATAAAGCAGCTCAGACGCTGCAGTGTGAGCTAACAGGAAAGGACTTCACCAAAGTGTGACATCTATGCTACTTCTGAGGAGCAGACCCACTGGCAGCTTCATTAAGCGGGGTGCGTATTTGCAACTGTTGAGTGCAGTGACCAAATGCGTGAATGCTTCTCAGCTTGACTTGGAAACTGCTGAGATTAAGAATTTTCTGAACCACTGAAGACACTTTTTAAAGAAAGAAATATCAGTCCCCTTAAATAAAGCTAGAGGTGAATTTATGTCACTTTTGAAAAATTTCTGACCCTCCTTGCTGCAAAAATAACGTAACTGTGAGTGTTGTGTTTACCGTCAGGAAAGCAGCAACATGTACTAAGTCTTGAGGGAGTAAACATAAAGAGTAGGTCATCTTGCAGCCTCGTTAGACAAAGCTCCCTGAGACTAGGTCCCCAGGGCTCTTTGAATGGATGGTGACGCACAGCCCTTCCTCCATCACCTGAGCCTGAAAATTCATCCCCCCAGTTATAAAATGACAGAGCTGGTCAAAGAGCAAGGCTGAGAGCAGGTCCCTCTTGGTGCACTTTCTCATCTTTGTTGACTCCCAGAAAGCTACCACGTCTACCATCAGTACCTCCAACACATCCTAATGCCTACTCAAGGTGTCCCCTCTGAGGTGGGGCCGAGGCATCCGACTTCCTCAGAGTGTTTGGGGAAAAGGAAGAACGAGGAAATGGAAGCAGCAGCCTCTTTTGTTGACATTCCAGAACAGAAGGACATTTCAGTCTCCAAGGCATCTCACCAGGGAGAGAAGATTCCAGTGCAACAGGAGGGAGGCCAGCAATGTTCTGGAACAGATTTAGATTTATGCAGAGCCAGTGAGAAACAGCTGCTGCCTCCATCAGTGCCCAAACGACACACGAGCCCCAGGCAGCAGCTGGGCAGCCCCTTCTTGCGGGGAACCTAGGAAGAGACCTTCCTGCATTTTCTCCTTGTGAACCTGGGCAGCCCCCAACTCCCCTTGCTAATTCCAAAGGCCCTCACAGATGCCAAGGCCAGCAGCCAAAGGTTGCTGAGAAACCAGCAAGAGAGGAGCTCAAATGATCTGGGATGGCGATTCCTTCTCCTTTGACTGCTGGGTATTAAATATAGTAACTACTTCATGGGGTTGTTGTGAGGATTAAAGGAGTTATTAACTAAATGGAAGATGATTAGAAGAATGAGTGTGAGCCATCATTAGGAGTAGTAGTCATGGCAGTATGTGAAAGATCAACGAGAATGTAAAAGATGAAATTACAGTTTACCTAAGGAGGCAGCTCGGAGCCCAGACTACTTTACATTATCTGATTGAAGTGTCATGGTTCTGAATCAATGAGGACTTCTGTGCAGGCAGAAATGGGTCAACAGAGCCCTGCAAATGAAGAGAGGTTATGGAAATTGAACCCATCAGAAGTTGGATGTTGATTACAGAATTATTGGATCCAGGAGAACAAATGTTATTCATTTATGAATATTTTTGAGACTTTGGTCCAAAGCCGCCTTTTTTTTTTTTTAAATTTTATTTTATCCTTTTTCTCCCCAAAGCCCCCCAGTACATAGCTGTGTATCTTTCATTGTGGGTCCTTCTAGTTGTGGCATGTGGGATGCTGCGTCAGCATGGCCTGACAAGTGGTGCCGTGTCTGCACCTAGGATCCTAACTGGAGAAACCCTGGGCCACCGAAGCAGAGAGTGCGAATTTAACCACTCGGCCACGGGGCCGGCCCCCCAAGCCTTCTTTAATAGTTGAGAATATTGAGGGATCAGGAGGTTAGATCGACTTTTCCTAAGGACACGCTCCCAAGAAAGTAAGAGTCCCTGAGAAAGCCTTTGTCCATTATACCACTCCGTGTCCTCCTGGGAACAAAAGGTGACAGAATGGAAGCCCACTCTTCCTGGGCTTGTGGCTGGTTTTGGGTCTTGCCAATTATATGGATGGGACATGGTCTGCCTCCTTTAGACGAAGGTAGAGCAGCCGAGTCTCAACGAAGTACTTGAGGAGGAGGGCCTGATAGCCTGGACATATGGACCAGGGTGTCCACGTCACATCACAAATGACGATTGTGATGATGATGGTGATAATACAGTGAAGTGGTTCGAATTCTCGCCTTGATATTTATCCTGGTCAAGTTACCTTAACTCTCTATGCCTCGATTTCTTTACACGTCTAACCAGTTTAAGCATGGTGGCTACCTCATAGAATTGTGAGGATTGAAAGACCTAAAGCCTTGACCCAGAGCCAAGGTAACTGCTCAGTAAACGTTGGTTCCTAAGAAGGATTCATATGAGTTTCCGAGAAATGCAAATAGTATTGTCAGAATTGGGATTTGGACACCAGGCTCTCAGACCCCAAAGCCTGCTCGCCAACTATACTATAATGAAGGCAACTGAAGTGCGAAGTGGAACTGAGGCAAAGAGAGATGGGAACAAGGTTGTAGCTCTGTGTTTCAGGTACTGCTCAAATGCTCACATTAGATTTCACACTTGAGAGAGTAAATTAAATTCTAAACTTGGCACTGTGGTTGGAATGAGACACCGAATACGTTGCCAAGCTTCTTGGACCCCTTCTGGACTGCTCCCCTGAATTGCCAGCATTTGCCTGCTCTGTGCACATGGGAACCCAAGGGAGAAACTAAGAATTTGATTGGCCCAGGAGTGTTGGGAAATAGAAAGAGAGAACTGGCCCCTGACCTTTAGCTGTGATGCCTAGGCAGTTACTTAGCATATGAGATACACGGTCTGTTTGGCAAAAGTCTTCTTTTGTCTAGGATAAGTGGGAGTAACCCCTCTGGAAAAAGAGGGCAGCTGTAAAATAGAAGGGAAATCAGGGCTCAGTAACAGCAAGTGCTGCAGAACTAGGGAGCTGAGGAGGTGAAAAAAACTCTCCTGTGCAATTAAGCAATTTACCTCCTAGGAACAGGGGTAGATCCAGAAACTTCTAATATGTGATTCTGGAGATTTGGTGCCTTTCCCACATATGGATGTGCCCCTCCCCATCCATAGCTCAGCATTCATTCATTCAACAAACACTACTACATACGTGCCAAGTGAAGTTCTAGGTCCTGAGGATACAGTAGTGTTTTGTTGTTGTTGCTTGTTTTGCTTTGCTTTTTTTTTTCTTGCAGGAGAAGATTCACCCTAAGCTGACATTTGTTGCCAATCTTCCTCCTTTTTTCTTCCTTTTTCCCCCTCAAAGTCCCAGTATATAGTTGTGTATAGTTGTAAGTTCTTCTGCTTCTTCTATGTGAGCCACTGCCACAGCATGGCTACTGATAGACAAGTGGTGTAGTTCCACAACTGGGAAGTGAACCCAGGCCACTGAAGTGGAGTGTGCCAAACTTTAACTGCTAAGCCATCAGAGCTGACTTTGCTTTGTTTTTTAATGTAGACAAAGCTCATGGATCTTACATTGTAGAGGGAGACAAGTAAAGAAATATAAAATAAACAAGTAAAGAAATATAAAATAAAATGCTGGGCTATTGCGTGGAGAAAAAATAAGCAGAGTAAGAAACAGAAAATGTGTGGAGATAGCTATTACGAACTGGGCTGGCAGGGAAGGGCTTTCCGATGGACTGCATTTGATCAGAGAGTGATGGGAATGAGTGAGTGGATACCTGGGGAAAGAGAATTCCAGGCAGAGGGGGCAAGTGCAAGAACCCTGAGGCAGACACATGAGGGATGTGGCTGGGGAATGGGGTTGTCAGAGCAGAGAGAGCAAAAGGGAAAGTGTAGGAGAGAAGGTCAGACAGCAGGAAGCAGAGCATGCAGGACTTTGACGGCAGGAGGCTCGACTTGCATTCTCTCTTCTCATTTACGTTTAATAGTATTATTTCATCCAAGATGAAGGCCAGAATTTTTGGTTCCGAAATGTTCCCAAAGCAACAGTCTGCCAGTGCTGAGAAGGAGGAAATAAAGAGAAGGGTACCTTGCAGGAGAGGTTGTGTGTACATTCCTTCAAATTTTAAGTGAACATGATTCCTACACAATAGGGTCCACTTTAAAGTACAATGGGATGGCTGTCCATCATCCCCTCTGTGCTGTGGGGGATGGAAAAGGAGGAGGGATTGTGACAGACAGAATTCAAAATAAGTAGCGGTTCGTTTGACTAATGGCTGAGAAAATTCATTTAGATGCAGTGAAATAAAAATTAATTTGTGGGGCTGGCCCAGTGGCATAGTGGTTAAGTTTGTGCACTCCGGTTCAGCGGCCTGGGATTCACAGGTTCAGATCCTGGGTGTAGACCTACACATCACTCATCAAGCCATGCTGTGGCAGCATCCTACATATAAAATAGAGGAAGATTGGCACAGATGTTAGCTCAGGGCCAATATTCCTCCTACATGAAAAAAAATAATTTTTGTCCACGTCTGGGCAGTAGAAAAGGGAGGAAGAAGTGGTTGGCCTGGGAAAGCCACACTGGTATTAAAAATTTCCCATAAATGGCCCACAAGGCAGATAATCCACATGTGAGGAGCAGGTGATGGAAATACAGCAGTGAGACAGCAGTTGAGATTAAACACCCTCCAGAGCTTATGAAGTGATTTAAAAAAGAAAACAAATTAGCTTGTGCCTCCTAAAATAGGCATGCATCTAGCAAACTATCAATATAATGATCTTGGGAGGCTACTTGTCGCAGGTGTTAGCCCTTTCCTCTCATTACTCCACTTGTATAAAAATGCTTCCTCTAGATTGTTGATAAGAAACAGCTTTGCCTTCAACATCTCAGAATCCTCCCCATACTGTGCCCTTGATGTGGAGGAACCCCTGGTATTATGACATACTTGGACCTTTGAATCTCTGAGTCACTAATGTGTGCAATCCTAATACATGGATGCTTCTACTGTCATCATTCTCAACCCTGAAATACAGGCACTGCGTTTACAGAGCCAGACTCTGGAATTGGACTGCCGGTAGATCTTGGTGCTGAATGCTGGCTCTCTATTTGCTGATCGAGCTCAGATCTACCTAGATTTCCTCATTCCTAAAGTAAGGGAAAACCACAGGGTACTTGTAAGAGCTCAATGTAAATACACACATACATACACACAGTGGTGCTTGGTACAAAGAGTTCTTTCATCAATGTTAGTCATTCATATTATTAGTGATATCAACTTCAAGTTTTCTTCTTTTCTTTATTTAATTCCTTCCTTCCCCTTTTTTTCCTTCTTGTTTCTTCTTTGTCCTTATCATCATTAATCCTCATCATGTCAATATTATTATTATTATATCCCAAGAATAGGCCATAGACCCTCTTGATTTTGGTAAGTAATATGGAGGCTGGTGAATAGGAGGCAGGTAAGGTCAATGTTAGTACTTTAGAGATGACAGAAAGACTGAATATACCTTTTTATAACCTGTTTCCCAGAAAGGAGATGGATGGAGGCAGGACCCAGGGAGGGGAGGTGATGTGAAAGAGGAGGAAGGAGAGGGAAGATGGGAAAAGAAGAGGGTGAAGAAGAGCCACTGAAAATCCTCAGGAGGACGTACCCCCAGTGTAAAGAACACAAGCAAGAAGTCACTTCCTGGAGTGCTTTGTCATCTTATGATGAGGAGAATTTTCCCTTGATTATAGCCACTACCCTGGGTAACCCTAAACGTAAATGTGTGCTTCAGGAAGGCCTGCTTTTGTATGAATGAGGGCCTTACAGGCCATTGGAAAGCCTGGGAAGGTGTAAAAATGGAGTGGGAAGTGGAGACCAAGAGAAAAATGGAAGCCTTTAGCGAAATGGGATAAAGAGATTGATAGAATATCAGCGAATAGCCTGCAACTTAGGCAGATAAAGAGAATCTTAAATCACATGGGGAAAGTCAGAAAATGCTCCAGCTTTTGGGGAGCAGCCACGTCATCTTCACCATGACAAGTTACCGTGTCTGTCTGGCTGTACGTTTTAAAGTGCTGGATGGCATCCATAAGATTGAAAAATCCTTATTTTGGTTTTCAGGTGACACCAGGGACTGCAGAGAGAGGTTTTCATCTGGAACTGAGGAGATGGATATGAAACCCAGAAAGGAAAAATTGAGCCGTCACCTGGAGATAAAGGAACGCACTCTCTGGCTGGGAGAGGTGTAGGGAGATGGCCCCCCAGGCCGGGAGTCTGATGACTTATCCCACTGAGCTCCGACCAGCTTCATCCACCTCAAGACAAGAGTGTGCATCTTCCCCTCACTCAAAGCCTGTGTCCTGTGACCTGACGCAATGGAAAGAGAGTTTGAATTCTGTCCCATCGAACCGTGTGAACTTGGGCAAATTGCGTATCCCTTCGAGGACTCGGCTTCCTAACCTGAAGAATGGGTGATGGAAGAATGACTTTGGATCAGGTTAGTGTTATTAAACGGCATCCTTTGAAAGCCATTCAAGGACAAAGGTATGAAGGGACAGAAAGGGTGGGAAAAGGTGTGCTCCAGCTCTCCTCCCCACCTCCTCATCCAGAGCAGCTCTCTTTCTTACGTGAAAAAGAGCAGCTCTTTTCTTATGTGTTTGCTGTACACGGCGATACTAGGTCTGAGAAAGGGCTAAGGTTGGAAACTCGCTGGCTTCGGCCATCTCTAGGATTGCTTCTGCCTCTCATTTTTTTCTGTTTCTGTTTCTTGTGAGGTGACATAGAGTATGTTGTGCTGAAGATATGATGTAAGAAGGATCCAGATAGAAGTAAATTGGAAAAGCATGCAAAGAGTGTGCCGAGGATAGAGGGGCTTCAGCCGAGGGGACCCTCAGGTCTTGCTTAGGAAGCAGCAGTGGAAAGTTCTACACCTCACCATTTCCTCCTGCCTCTTTCACATTGATCTCTCTCAAATGCACAGTTAAATCCTTCCTACTTCCAGTTAGGGGCAGAATCCAGTTTGAAGCACCTATTGTTCAGTGTGTTATGTAGTCTGTAATTTAATTTAAAATATATTACCAAAGGCAGTGTGATAAAAATAGTTGCTCTAATTGCCCCAATTGGGATAACACTGCAGGGTTGGTTGCTACAAGCATCCAGCTATCTTTATCTCCAGTTGACACCAGAGGTTCAGATATTAGCATGTTGTTATAAATAGGTTTACATTGGTGAAATAGCTTGTATTCAAAATATGTGGATTCTAGAAATATTGTAAAAATTATAGAAGCCCTCCTTGCCTGGAGCATAGCAATCCAGGGAACCTGGCAGTCTAGTCTTCACAGTGGTGCCCGAAGTTTGATTTTGAAACTGTTCTTTATCTAGTAATTGATTCTGAGATTGCCTGAGTCATCTTCTAAGATTAAACTGAATCTCTGCTTCCAGAACACTGTCACTTTTGGTTTATGCAAAGGCATGGTCACAACAATGAAGAGGGCAAAGATCTGGGACTTCATCCAGTTTGTAGAGCAGGTTGTACCACTGTTTTGTTCCTTTGCTAATAAATGCTCATGAGCAACTGATGTTGGTTTGGGGCTTGTTTCCAGTAGACCTGGAGGAAAGTTTTGGGGGCAGAAACTTATATCTTTGCTACTCAAAATGTGGTGCAGGCAACCAGCAGCATGGGCATCATCTGGGAGTCTGTGAGTAATACAGAATCGGGCCACCCCAGACCCATTGAATCAAAATCAGGATTTTAATAGGATCCCAGGCGATTCATGCCCACGGTAGAATTTGAGAGTTCTGTTACAGACTTCACTTACCTCTAACGTTAGATGTTTATTGATACCAAAAATAATCAATTGTGAAGCATGAGATTGGCTTAGGCCAGTTTGCAACAGAAAGCAAGAAGGAAAATTTCCAAGAACTTTATGCTATGGGCCTTCTGGGAAGAGCTTGGAAGGAAGGGGAAAAGAGAAGCAAGGAAGGAAGTGAAGCTTAGCAGAAGTTGCAAACTCAGACACTCACATGGACAAGGCCAGGATGGGAAACAAGAAACGTGAGAGTAATGGGAACTAGTGTGAACTGGAGAATTCATGCCTCTTTCAAAAACAGCCACCATGACTCAGCTCTGGACTATCGCCACACAGAAATGTGAGCCTCATGTTGTCAGCCCTTCTGACTGTTTCAGAAACCCAGAATATACATTTTAATGAAAAATTCCCTGATTTATATTCGGTGAGGCCCAGTAGACTAAATCTATCAGCTAATAGCAACTGAGCTTACTCAGTCACCAGCTCCTTAAAAGACCCTATGGCAAGTCATTTCTTCTCTCTGTATTTCTATTTATGTATTCCTTTCATGGGTTATTATTAGTGAACCTGTAATTTCCCAAATCCATTAGAATAATAATGATGTGCTTGGGAGACCTGAGCCAAAGTCACTGAGAATACATTGCCGATTTCAGTTGGAGTTGGTATCCTTGGAAAGCTGGCAACCTGCAGCTTTCCGTTGGGGTCTTGATTTTCTGCTGGTGAACCCAAAGGTTTGGAAAACACACTACTTAACCATTCATTGCTATCTAAACAGGTGGCTACTAGAAGCTTTGCAATTTGGTGGTACACAACTTAGTTCAGATTTAGGTCTTTGATTAATACAGTTTCATTTCTCTAGGAGACACAGGGCATTGGGAGTGAGCAGTAGTAGGGGGTGTGAGGGCTCAGAACCCCCAGGTGAATGCAGTGAGCTGCTCCTCTGGGAATGTGTCTCAGAATTGAGTGATTTTCAAGATGCTGTCTAAAGACCACCTGCACTAAAATTACTGGGGCAAAGGGGGTCAATTATATGGTGGAAAATACGTGTTTGGTGGTGAGCATGCTGTAGTGTATACAGATGTCGAATTATAATTTGGTACACCTGAAACCTATGCAATGTTATAAACCAGTGTTACCTCAATAAAAACAAAAGAGCAAAACAAAAAATTGCTTGGAGTGCATTTTTAAGATTCAGAATCCCAGGTGTGATTACACATCTACTAAATAAAAATCCAGGGAGTGAAGTCATGAAAAAGTATTCGCAACAGATACCCAGATCATTTTTACATCTGTTAAAATTATAAAGCTATAGCATTTCAATGCGATGGTGTTAGGAGGTAACCACTTGTTCGCCATTTCTACCGAGGATACAGTAAAAAGAAATGCACTTAATCTGTTGCAAAAAGAATTAGTGTGTTGGAAGTGACAATAGTATTGAGGTGCTCGAATAGCGGTGTTATCGCCAGGGAGAGAGTGCCCATGAATTATGCCAGGTGTATATGGTCTATAAGCCAGTTCTCGGGGGGGGGGGGGGAAGTGCTCTGATTTGTAGTATTTTCCTATTTTTGTGGTGCAAATACTCTCACTGTGGCCAGTTTCTTGCCATCAGTGTGTCATCACTGAATGCAAAGTTGGGAAGAGACTTGAAGAATCGGCTCTCTTGAGCCTGTGCTGGCTGGCTCCAGCTCAGCACAGACGGCCCCCCACGAAGCAGTCCCAGAGGGAAGTATAACTGCACAGAACAATGGAAAAAATAGGAAAGGAACAAAGGAAAAAAAAATATTTTTAACCAAGTAGAAATTTGTACCAAATCCCAGTGCTCCAGATAGCTAGGTTGGAAGGCTTCTTTACCCAAATGAAGTCAATTTATTACCTGAGTTGGGCTTCCCAAAATGTCCTGTGGATTTTATTAAAATGCAGATTCTGGTTCAGTCGGCTCCGGGGCAGCCAAAGATTCTGTTTCTAACAAGTTCCCAGGTGAGGCTGATGATGCTGGTCCGTGGACCACACTTTGAGAACTTCAGCCTTCAGTCAAAGCAAATGTTCTCACTTTGCCCCTTTCTGTTGAACACTAACCAAAGCCTCAAAACTTCCTATTCCAAGAGGTTGAAAAGCCATACCCTAACTAACACCAGAAGAAATGGAGATGGAGAGCTCCAAACATGAGAAAAATTGTCCTGGTATTTGGCCAACCAGTTCCACAGTGTTCTTCCTCAGGAATGGAGTAACTGGAAGGGGAAGAAAGATTTCTTTGCCTACCCACCAAAATCAAAGGGTAATTCCCTGCCTGTGCGTGTGACTGAAAATGGGGATCATTTACAAAAGCTGACTCTGAAATCTGCTTTACTGAAGATGATTATGGACATGGTAAGTGGATTGCTGATCACAGACATAATAATTTGGTTGCCCATAGAGGCCGCATGGGACTTGCGAGGACCAGGGAAATCCATTGAAATTAGGGATTCTGCCTGATGTCCCTCTTTTAGATGTACCACTTTAGCATTCCTAAAACATCTTTGAAGGGTTAGGACTGACTCTTGAGGTCAAGAAAGCCAAACTTTTTAGTGAAACAATAAATCTCTGTACCCATTTTCTGCACAACCATAGTGTTTTTGCGTGTGAAGAATTGTGCTACATGTTTCATCTGCTTTTTCTCTAAATATCACACCAATTATGCAGAGTGGGTATTATTGTCCCCATTCTCAAGTGATAACTTGAGGCTCAATGAGATGCTATCATGTGCCCAAGGTCAAGGTGCAAGTAGGTGGTAGAGCAGAATTCAAACCCAAGTCTGTTTCTGCATTTTCTGTGTATATTTGTCCTTTTTGCTTCTTCTTATCTGTAGACTTTTGAGAATAGGTATTATGCCTTCTCTCTTTTCTTTATTTCATCATCGAGTACCAAGGTAGGGGCATGTGTGTGTCTGTGTGCATGTGTTTATATGCACAAAAAGTCTATATGTGATGATTTGTTTCTTGGGGCCCTTGGGGACTAATAACTGTGCAAATGAAAATAAAAATTTTAAATACACATTATTTATATATTTATACATCCCTATAAGTTAATGTGTTACAAATAATTCCAATATAATTTTATAATTATTGTGTATAATTTTCAATATGCAGCTGATAAAATCCACTAATGATGTACAAGAAAATGTGTATGTGGTATAGTATGAGAATGCATCTAGACCACTCAGGGAGAAACCAACAAACCCATCAGTGGAGTGGAGTTGGAGAAGTTTTGTACATTGCAATGGGCACAGGACTGAAGGTCACTAAAAGCCTGGCAAGTGCCTTGACCCAGTGAGAAGTCTGAGGCAAGCCAAATATGAGATGCCCTTCTCAGGTCCCCACCCATCTTTAGACCCCAGGAGTGTGGGTTCAGCTCAGGCAAGGCCTGGATGACTTTCTGTTGCCCAAGAGGGAAGCATGCTTGGCTCCCTAGAGACCTCAAACTCCAGTGACACTTAGGAAAGGGAATTCAAGGTCCTCATACTTTAAGGGGAGAATCTCAGGTCGACAGCCACCAGTGGTCTTCCTGGTGAACTTTCCCCTCCTCCTTTAAGAACATAGCACTGGTATTGAAAGTGGTGGTCTGCAACTACCTGAGGAAGGGTGTGCCTGCTTCTTCTGCATGCAGTGGGGTAGAAGGTACATGCTTTTAAAAATGAGAGCCAGCGCTTTCAACCTCTAACCTTTGTAAGTATGCCAGACACTGTTGGTGTTGGCCCAGTTACTGTTCTCCTCTTCCTTCCTGGCAAAGCCAGCCTCCAATGACAATGACTAAAATGCATGTACCCACTTGCCCAGTATCACAAGTGGCCATGTGATCCACTTCTGCTGAATTAGACTTAAGGAGAGGTATGTTAGGAAGTTCTGAGTAAAATTCTTTCCTGATGAAAAGGGATGCTGCAGCAGGAGAAGTCCCAGCTCCCCTCTCTTTTATATGTGGACTTGGTGATGTAAACAGTTGATGCCTGGAACTACAACAGCCATCATGCAACCATGAGACCGGAAGCCGGAACACTGTAAGACAACTTGTTGGGGATGGAGGTGCGGAAAAGTGGATGGAGCCAGGCTTTGATGTCTTCATTAAGCTCCTGACCAAACCCTGGGACCCAGACTTCCAGACTCCTTGTTCTGGGTGATGAGTTGAAGTGTTTCTTGTTTAAACCATCGTTAGGTATTCTGTTACTTGCAGTTCAAAGCATCCTAAGGGATGTACCCGTTACATAATCTCTCTGAACCTGAACATCCTCATCTAAAAAGTGAAGCTAGTACCGCCTAGGAGAGTTGGGAGTAATTAAATAATTTGATCTTCGTAGGTCACCTGACATATTGCTGCCTCAAAGTAGGTACTCAGTACATTTTAGTTAAATGTGAAGAAAAATTGGGAGTGTAGGGGCTGATCTGATGGCATCGTGGTTATGTTCACACAACTCCACCCCAGTGGCCCAGGTTTTGCAGGTTCAGATCCTGAGCATGGACCTAGCACCATGGACTTATCACGCCACGCTGTGGCAGCATCCCACATGAAATAGAGGATGATTGGCATAGGTGTTTGCTCAGCAACAATCTTCCTCAAGCAAAAACAGGAAGATTGGCTTCAGATGTTAGCTCAGGGCCAATCTTCCTCTCGCCCCGCCCCCCCCCAAAAAAAGGTGGGGAGTGTGAAGGACTGCTTTTGGCTGAATACGAATATTGCCACAGCTATTTGATGAATCTCCTAATGTATAGGAGGAACAGTACAATGATCTTTTGCTGCACATTGCTGCTTTATTTATAAATACTGTGTGTGTATAAATGTGAGTTTGTTTATTTTATATATATCCTACATTTGTTTATTTTTTTCTCCTAATTTCTTTTCCCCTCCCTCTGGGGAGGGAAGCTTATCACGGTAGAGTTTAAAGGCTCAGAAAACAGTCTGCTTGCTTACAACAGCTCTCCATTGAAGCACTCTCTCTACATCTGTCTAGCCTGGTGTAAGCCTCATCATATCAGATTTTCCTGGTAACATTTTCCAGGGTTTTTGTAAGTTTCAGAGGCACAAACTTTACCAGAACCTTGGACAGGATGCTCATTGATCTCATATGAAAATATTGTGAAACCCGTTTTCCTCCCAGATGGGGGAAAAAGGCACTCGCTGGTAAAGCTTCCTCTCCTTTGTTCCCCTTCTCTTTGTCCCTTCAGAAGTGGTGGCTCTCACAGACTCTTGGGTGGTTGCTGAAAGTGGCTTTATTTTTCTGCTTTTAGAAAGCAATCAACTTGTCTATGAAAATCATCTTCCATTGTCAGGCCAACAATGGCTCTTGCAGCCTCCTCTCTGTCTTCAAGTGGAATTCAAAAGGCATTGGTCTCTTCCAACTCCAAAGGAGCAGAAAGCAGCCGCGGCTTTGCTCCTAAAGTGTCTGAGTAAAGTACTCCTGTGTCTTCTTTCCTTCTCAAGAAGGTGTACAAACTGGCCCTTCCTCACTGGGAAATTTTTAAGAGGGGTAGAATTGACAACTTGTATTTTCCTCTTAGCTACTTTTTTGCAGTACAGTACACTTCAAGATGCGGGGACCCATCTCTTTGGTAAAAGTGGCTGCTATGGCTGGTCTGGCATAGCCCGGTGCTAAATTGGGCAAGCAGCCAGGGAAAGGAGCAGTTACACATATCCACATTTGCCGTGCAGACTGGGGTCATGTGATTGTGACATCGCACTAAATTCAGAACCCAAATATTGCTCAAGAGGTGGCTTCACAAGTGGTGTAAACTTCTGGAGGCAGAGACTGAAATACTTACTTTCCAGAACATTCTGGAAAATACCTAGTCAAGGAAAGATGCTCCTTCAAGAGTTGCTGTGAAGCATGGTTCTTAAGAGCATTCATTTTACACTAAGATGACCTGAATGTGAATCTTGTGTCTGTCACTTACTTTTTTTTTTTTTAAAGATTGGCACCTGAGCTAACAACTGCTAATCTTCCTTTTTTTTGTCCCTGCTTTTTCTTCCCAAAATCCCCCAGTACATAGT
Organism: Equus quagga; assembly: GCF_021613505.1. NCBI lineage: Eukaryota > Metazoa > Chordata > Mammalia > Perissodactyla > Equidae > Equus > Equus quagga. The sequence goes on from NC_060282.1 coordinate 22,756,666, forward strand.
TGTATATTTTAGTTGTGGGTCCTTCTAGTTGTGGCATGTAGGACGCCGCCTCAGCGTGGTCTAATGAGTGGTGCCATGTCTGTGCCCAGGATCCGAACTGGCGAAACCCTGGGCCACGGAAGCAGAGTGTGTAAACTTAACCACTGGGCCACGGGGCGCCCCGTGTCACTTCTTGTATGTGCCCAGGGCAGGTTATTTCACCTCAGTTTTGTGATTTGTAAAATGAGGGTTTTAATAAAACCTACCTCATAGTAATGTCTGTAAGGACTAGGTGAGGCAGTGGATATAAACCACATGCACAGAAATTAATAACTAAGTATTATTTTTATAAATTCTTAATAGTCTCTTTATGAGTCACTCATTCATTCAACAAGTATTCCTTGAGTGCCTCTTCTGTGTCAGCAACTCTTATAGCAGGAGATGTCCCCCTTCTTGCTGATGTTCAAAATGCTGCATTCGCTTTGGAAAGACCTGTGGCTTGCAGGCCCCCTCACAGGTCAGCTCTCCCTTTCCTGAAGCTGCTGTTTCATCAGCCGTTTCCTACAGAAAGTGCTGCTCTGGTTGAAGCTGGCCATCCGCCCCCTACGAGGAAGCAAAATCCCTTCTCACCCAGCTTTTGCGCTCTGTAACCAAACCTGGCTTGTGAGAGCATTTCAAACCCAGCGGAGAGTCCTCAGAGCACAGGTCTCGTTGAATCTTTACCTAACAGGCTTCACAGGGTGAAGCCGGATGCTCAGCCAGAGTATCGCTTTGATTTGCTAGATGCATTTGGATCCCCCTTATGGTGCAATGCCTTGAGTTTGCCTGGTGGCTTCTGAGCAAGGATGTAACTAGAGACAAGGAAATTCGATGAAAGAAAGTGCGGGGGTTATCTGGGGGCAGGAATTATTAAGAAGATGATGTTAACTCTATTTTTTCGGATGTTATATTCTTTTTCCTTTCCATGACCTGCCTGTTTAAAAAGTCCTTTCAACACTGTAGAAGGAGAAAATAAGATAAAGAGCTCTAAATCCCCTTTTGTGGGAAAAGACCCCAAGAAAGCAAGCAAGATACCATTCTTACATTGGAGGGAGTCATAGTTCTTCATCAGTGCTGGTTATCTCGCTACACCAGAAGGGGAGGTAGTGGTGGTGGTGACAGGAGGACTTAACATTTACCAAGTACTTGTATGAACCAGACCCAAGCTAAGTGCTGTGCAAATCTTATCACATTTAATTTTTGGGGGCGGGGGGGGGGGGGGATAAGGGTTCAGCTGGTTTCTAGGAAGAGTTCAAGGTCTGAAAAGCCTAAATCTTCCTGCAGCGTTGAGATTTTTAACACCGCACACCTCTGTCTATGTTATAGCCATGTTTGTGACTCCTCCAGGCAATGTACTGGTTAAGAATGAGTACTCTGGGGGCCAGACTGACTGAGATGGAGCCCAGTTCAGCTGCTTTCTGGCTGAGCAACTTGGGGCAACTGACTGAACCTCTTTGGGCTTCCGCTTCCTGGTCTATAAGATCGGAGTAGTAATTGTTCTATTTCATGAAGCTATGTGGGTTAAATGAGTTATTATATGTAGTACAGGGCGTGGCACACAAAATGTATTAGTTTTGTTGATTCTCTATGATTTCTTCTCCAAGGAAAGATATATATATATATATATATTTTTTTTTATTGAGTTTATGATAGTTTACAATCTTGTGAAATTTCAGTTGTACATTATTGTTTGTCAGTCGTGTTGTAGGTGCACCCCTTCACCCTTTGTGCCCACCCCCCACCTGACTGTCCCCTGGTAGCCACTGATCTGTTCTCTTTGTCTACATGTTTAAATTCCTCATATGAGTGGAGTCATACAGAGATTGTCCTTCTCTATCTGGCTTATTTCACTTAACATAATTCCCTCAAGGTCCATCCATGTTGTTGCAAATGGGATGATTTTATTCTTTTTTTATGGCTGAGTAATTTTACATTGTATATATATACCATATCTTCTTTATCCAATTATCAGTTGATGGGCACTTAGGTTGCTTCCACATCTTGGCTATTGTAAATAATGCTGCAATGAACACAGAGATGCATGGGACTTTTAGAATTGCTGATTTCAAGTTCTTTGGATGAATACCCAGTAGTGGGATGGCTGAGTCATAAGGTATTTCTATTTTTAATCTTTTGAGAAATCTCCATATTGTTTTCCATAGTGGCTGCACCACTTTGCACTCCCACCAACAGTGTATGAGGGATCCTTTTTCTCCACAACCTCTCTAACGCTTGTTACTTTTTGTTTTGGTTATTTTTGCCATTCTAATGGGTGTAAGGTGATATCTTAGTGTAGTTTTGATTTGCATTTCCCTGATGATCAGTGATGATGAACATCTTTTCATGTGCCTATTGGCAGGAAAGATATATTTTTTGCATTCAGTCCTCACCCCTTTTCTAGCATGAATGTAAGGTTCCTCATCTGTAAAAGAGAATAATAATATCTATCTTATATGACTGTTATAATGATTTACTGACCTTATGTAAAGTATTACCCTATATACTGTCTGTTCGTAAATACTGTCTCTGAATAAATGAGTTTGAACTTGTCTTAATAGTGTAGTTTAGAAGTTCATTCCAAGAGTTTGATTTATCTTTAATTTTACAGGTGCCAAATAGCATGCATTCATTAATATATATATTTATTCATTAATATATAAATTATTTTGACCTCAAAAACATTATTTCTTGCATTAAGTATAATGAAAAAAAGAAATAACTTCTTAAGACAAGGTACAAAGTAAAAAGATCATCTCCTCATCAGTGGAAACTTATGAGCTAAAATGGATTTTGACTCAAGCAAGCTCGACTACTATTAATTGAGTGTCTGTGATGGGCATAGTATTGTGCTGGGTGGGGGAAGAGGGAGAATTAATCCCGATCCCAGGGAGCTTTCCACCTACCAGGGCAGACAAAGTACACACGTGGAACTGGAGCATAAGAGCAGAAGGCGGGGTATGATGGATCCACGAGACCCCAGGGTTCAGAGATGGTGGAAATCAGTACAGGAAGGTGTTAGAGGCAGCAGTGGGGGTTCAGATGAGCCTGGAAGCATGGTTAGGGATCTAAGCAGACAGAAGGAAGAGAGGACGGGGCATTCAGGGTGAGGAAGAGGCTAAGCCAATGCTGGGTTTGCCAACATGTGAGATGGATAAGCTGAAAGGAGAGCATCCTGAAGGGCAGCCATTCTAGTTACCTGGGTTTGTCTAAGGGAGGTTAGCATTTAGAAAACCCATTTGGAATAAAGGACAGCCAGAACTTGGAGACTGATAGGACAAAAGTGACGGGATGAAACAGATGGGATCAAAAAGCTCAGCGTTGGATGAGCAGTTAGGGCCTTGCTGACAGAGAAAATGGCAATGGTGATGCATCTAATTGAGTTTTTGAAATTCCACTGTAAGTGTGAGAAGACTTGAGTGCTGCTTTGCTGAAGGCAGAGAGAGGAAGAGCTGGCTTGTGGAGAGGGGGGAGTAGCTGATGATGAATTTATTTTTTAAAATCTTTCCTTTGGACTGAAGTCCAAGTAGAGATAATAATATCTGACATCCACAGATCTCCTTCCCTTCTCTGTAGGGGCACATACTAAAGCCTTATCTCATTTCATCCTTGGAAAGGATTGAGTTGTTTGTTTGGTAAGGCAGTGGTAGATTTTAAGTATTTAGCTCTTGTAAATAAAAACTTTCAGAGCTGTTTAAAAACCATATGAGAACATACTATTTGTCCCTTTTACAGAGGAGAAAACCAAATCATAAACAAGTTGAAAAATTTGCCCAAGGGAACAGCTGGCAAGTGGCAGAGCTGGGATGCAGGCAGTTTGTCTCCAGGGTCCACACGTCCGCCCACTATTCAGGACTCAATCCTGGGAGAGGGTGGGAATTCTCTAAGAGCTGAGATGATATTACTCTCCACCATCTGAAACCAGAAGACTCTTCTCTACCCCCTCCTATCCCTCTCCCCTACAAGTACACAGAATGTTGTAAACTATTAGATGAATAACCCAATACTTGTACAAAAATCCTTCAAAGGTCCAGAAAACATTAGATGCTCAAAACAGAGGCTAGCAGCTCCAGGAATGCCCCCAAACTCTCTGACCCCACTAGGCCAACAGACTGTAATGCTGCCACCTTGCATGGACTGGCAGGAACCAGCAACATGTAGGAGTCCATCAAGATGAGCGACATAGGAAATAAACTTGCTACTATTTAATTCAAGTTTTGCTGCTATGACTCTATTTTATGCTTTAGTTATTTCTCACCTGGACTATTGTTGGTACCTTGGCAAGCCCTTTCTGTTCATCTATCATGCTTTTACTGTCTATTCAAAAGACAGAAACACATTTATTTTTTTCCCCACCAGCTGTAATTCTCCAACCACCCTTTACTCAGGCAATTACACCAGTTTTCTGTCTTATCGGAGAATTCAATTTAAAATTTTAGTGCCAGTGATTAAAATACTTACTTCATACATAACTTTAAGTTTGTATGGTTTTAATTCACATTTATGTTTCTGTTCACACTTTGCATTCTTTAATTGATTTATTTGTTAGCTATGCCATCTGTAGATTTTAAGTACTGAGCTTTCACAAATGACTTTTCTTCCTCCTCCCAAAGCTGTTTCGAAAACTATTTCCCTCACCTTCTTGCAATTAAAGCTGTGCTATATTCTCATCTTCCGGAGTAGAACATTTTTTATAGCTTTGCCTTCTTGTATCTTTATCTGAAGTTAGATTATTACAGGACTGGGCATACACAGCAATAACTATTTAACCACAGTTATTCTTTCTGTCTGCTATCCCATGGGAAGGGGACCTCTAACTTGAGCTCTGTGATCTGCTCTATAGGCACCGTGAAAATCTAAGTCTCAATGGAATAAAAGCAGTTCATTGGTTCTTTGGGATGGCTAGTGAGCATCCAATTCGTGAATGTGGAGAAGTCCCCTGATTCGCCTAGAGTTTGTGTATGAGAACAGCTTTCTTCTAGCTTATATTCCATAACCTTTGAGTGAAGGATCCTTTCCCTCTTGGGATACCCAGCTCCTAGCTTGGTGCCTGGAGTCTGTAGATGATCTGTAAATGGCTGTTAGATGAGTAAATTATAAATCCAGTTATTTTATCAGTCTTAAACAAGATGTGGCCATGTTCAGCATGGAACAGGGAAAAGAGAAATGTCTTTCTTTTGACTTCCCTCAATCTCTTTAATGTCTTACGAGTATTATGTCCTATAAGGATGGAAGACCATTCAACAGTCCTCTTCTTTCCCCTTGCCTATAAAGATTGCCAGCTGTGTGGTATTCTGTCTTCAATTATCCCCTCACTGGTATGATTGTGGATGGTGGGTGAGAGGGTTCTTTGCCTCTGATACCCAAGAGTGTAGTTAGTCAAGTATCCTTAAAAAATACATTTGCGTATGCATCAGTTTTAGGATTTTGTCCTCTTGAAGTTCTTTGCTCCAAATATTAAACTATTACTGGAAAAATCAATCCCTCAAGATTTTTTCCATGCCTGTAAGTCTATTTAGAGCAATGGTTCTTACCTTGGCTGCACATTGGAATCACTTAGGGAGCTTTAAAACACATTGATGCCTGGATCCCACCCCAGAATCGTGATTTAATTGGTCTGGGGTATGCCTTCAGCTTAGGGAATTTTAACATTTCCCCAGTTGATTCTAATGTGTAGCCAAGGTTGAGAACTGCTGATGTAGAGTACTATTTTTAAATACTCTAAAAGCTAGAACTCTAAATATGGTATATTTTATTTTATATCAATACAGCTATTTTTGAACAGTTTTTCATATTAAAATCCTCATAGTAACTATCATTAAACTACATAGAAGAATATTTTCCAGTGTCAGTGACAGATCACCAGGAAAACTTGTTAAATATGCAGATTTTTAGACCTCACCTTAGAGATTCTGATTCAGTACCTTTGTGGTAAATCCAAAAATCTGCATTTTTAAAAGGCTCCTAAGTGATTTTTGTGTATACTAAAGTTGAAGAAGTATTACCTTGAAAAGACATCTGAAAATGTTAAAACAGGTTTTGGTAGTTCTAACAAGAAGCACACCCCTTGGTGATCTTGTGATCCAGTGTCACAGAAGAATAAGACCTCAAAGTACAGAGAAAATATGGGTTTAAATTTTCTTTGTAGGGGCCGGCTCCGTGGCCGAGTGATTAAGTTCGCACGCTTTGCTGCGGAGGCCCAGGGTTCGGATCCTGGGCGCGAACATGGCACCGCTCGTCAGGCCACATTGAGGCGGCGTCCCACATCCCACAGCTAGAAGGACCTGCAACTAAGATATACAACTGTGTACAGGCGGGGTTTGGGGAGATAAAGCAGAAACGAAAAATAAAAAAGATTGGCAACAGTTGTTAGCCCAGGTGCCAATCTTTAAAAAAAAAAAAAATTTCTTTGTAAATTTTCTAGCAGTTTTTGGAATGCAAATTATTGGCAACAGTTAAGAATTTTTGAAAAAATGTATGAATCATCAGTGCATTCATACACTGACTGATGTAAATGCATTAGCACATGTCAACCCTATGTAAAATAGGAACTTAAAAATATTAACAAATCTATTAACTGTAATTCTTTAAGTTAAAAAAATGTGAAGGAATTCAAGACTGCTACCATGTTAATAAAATATATATACACATCTAGAATTCCTTTCAATTTTGGCTTAAAAAAATCAGTCCTTGATCCATTAGTATTTTAAAGGAATAGAAAAAATTTAAGGCATCCAGTTATGTTGGACAAATTTAAGAACACTCAGGATAACAAATTCTTTGAGCTTTAGGACAAGTACACATTTTAGTTTAAGGCTGAAAGACGCCTCTATCTAGCTTAAACTTCCTTGGGAATTTAAGGAAAGAAAATGAATTACTCCAACTGGAGCTACATCAAAATGTCAAGTGAACACATTTTGGTTTGTAATGGTGCCAAGGGATGTGAAGTCTGAATGATCAGGGCCTTAGGTTTCCAAATCATTTTAAAGCTAATGTTGTTACCAGGATGCTGGAGCTTTTTCATTTTATTGTTTCTTAGCTCTGTCCTATCCGTGGTTTCACCCAGGCTAACCAAGACCTGACAGGATCACATTGCAATTAACTGAAACAGCTGCAAAAAAAACAAAAACAGCTGCAAGGAAAAAGTGTCAATATAGAAGCCCATCAATTCAGAAAAGAAATTAACAATTTTCTCATGATGTTCGACGCATTTTCCTATAAACTTTTCTTGGGCTTTTGAGAATTGAGTAACTGATATTATGGCTGAGACAGTATTATAATCTGGGAAGAACATCAGTAGCCTGTGGTTGCCATTTGTGTTTTTCTTGCAAATTTTCCTGGTTGGTGCCCTTTTTAAAAAATATTTGTTCCCTGCTCAGTAACTTTCCCGTGATTCCCACACCCAATTCCTGGCCACAGGGATGGGTTTATAAACTGAGTCAGTCGAATTACAGCATCCATTTACACAACAGTTGATCCAGAGGTTGGTTATAGGACCCGAGCTGTGCTATTCAGGGTCCATTCAAATTCTCGGTTTAAAGTTGGAAGAGAAGCGGTCCAGCCTCTGAGGTCAGGGCACAGAAAAGATGTGAAAGTAAGCCAGTGGAAGGCCATCTTTCCCACCATTTGGAGAAAGCCTGTCTGTAGTAAGAGAAAATGGAGCAAAGAGAGAGAAGCAGAAACTAGGGGTGTGCATAGAGAATCCTGGGCCACGGAATCTTGGTTCTAATTCCTGAAGCCTTGGTTCCTGCTGCTTTGAGTCTGTGAGCTCTTCTCTAGCACCCTTTCCTGCTGTAGGAACTAATAAATCCCCTTTTGGCTTAAGCCATTTTGAATTGGGTTTCTAACATTTGCAACTAAAATTCTAACATAGAATATCGCATCAACTAATCTCACCTTTCAACTTGCCCAAGGCCACACAGCACAAGTGAATTCTTCTTTGCTCTTCAATCTATTGGCATGCTCTCCCTCAAGAAAAAGCTGAAACTTTGAGTTAGTGGGGTCTTTGTGTTTAATAACCCCCAACACATTCATAATTGGTTCCAAGTAGACTCGTGAGTGACTGGCTAACCTGGCGTCAGTTCTGAGAGCTGAGAACACACCCTCCCAGAATTTGGGGCTGCAGCTCTGCAGCTGAGTGGAGTGCTCTGATTATGGCTCCACAGAAGAGAGCTTCTCTATAGAACCAAAGCCCAGAGGATGCAATTTCCACATTCCCTCCAAGAGTTGAGTTTTGCGGCACCTTGAATGATCAAAGGAGTTGTGATGATTAAAACAAACCAAAAAAACCCACATTAGGTTAAAACATTTTTTCTAACTGCTTTAGAAGTTGTCAATACCAAAACACTAAATTCACAATAGCAACCAGCAATGTCCCATGCAAAGAACATATTAAGTAGTGAACACGTGTAAAACCCTCCATGTCCAATTGGTGATAGGCTAAATACACTATAATACCCTTAGGTAGTACAGGCTACTGGGGCAGATTGAATTATTGGTCTAATTCTTCTCCCTGTCACAGCCTCATATACCTTCACCTTCTGCCTGTAACTCTGTAGTGCTTCCCACTGTAGGCAGAGTCAGCTCCCCATCCCACTGTAACTGGGCTTGCTCAGGAGAACTTGCTCTGATGAATGGAGTTAGAGGGTCTAAAGATGCCCATATGGTTGGCTTGTCTTCTTTTGCTTCTGCCACTTGTTATAAGTGGGAATCTGCATAACGTACACTTTCATTTTACCTATTTTTTGAATAGGCAATATTTGCACATGCTATAAAATCCCAAAGGTACTAGAGGGTATACAACCACCCACATAACCCCTCTCCTGGTTACCAGTTTCTTGTGGAACTTTCCAGAGGAACTTTATCCATATACAAGAGAAGTCAAATAGCAGTACATATTATTGAGTCAGACCCAAGGCCAGATACATAGGGGCTTCTGGATCCGGCTGGAAAAGTTCTTCCTGAGAAGAATCTCACTCTTACTTGAGGATACATTATTCAAAATCTGAGACCAGCTCCTACAGGCAGACCTATAAAGGACTGTCTGTAGACCAACTACCAGTCTATAAAAGTCCTTGTCATCCAGAGCTATCTCATTTAAAACTCTTAAAAATTTACTCTTTCCAAAATGCACTCAAGATTACTTCAGGGTGTATCTGAAAAATCAGAGAGGGGATTGCTTCTTAGCCTAAAGCAGGTAGCAAATAAGCACATAGCTGTGATTTCAACTTGTGCCACCCTCAAATTCTTTGTTCTTCTCCTTTTATAGACAGATCATTCCAATTAAGGCCAAACACTTGAAGAACATAACAAAAGTAATTTTCTTTTCTTTTTTTTTTTTTTAAGATTGGCACCTGGGCTAACAACTGTTGCCAATCTTTTTTTTTTCTGCTTTATCTCCCCAAACTCACCCTGTACACGATTGTATATCTGAGTTGCATGTCCTTCTAGTTGTGGGATGTGGGACGCCACCTCAACGTGGCCTGATGAGCGGTGCCATGTCCGTGCCCAGGATCCGAACCCTGGGCCGCCGCAGCAGAGCGCACAAACTTTAACCACTCGGCCACGGAGCTGGCCCCAAAGTAATTTTCATCTACTTACAGCAGTATACAAGTTAACTGTTTTCTCATTTTAACTTGTTTTGCATTCAAACTGGATTTAAAAAATTGAGCTGAAATGGTAACTTACATGTTTAATTTTGATTAATTTGTACTACAGATTAACTGTACTTGATATTTTCCTCTGCAAAATGTTTAACCCTTTATTTTTTAATTTATTTTTTATTTTTTTGAGGAAGATTAGCCCTGAGCTAACTACTGCCAGTCCTCCGCTTTTTTTTTTTTGCTGAGGAAGCCTGGCCCTGAGCTAACATCCATGCCCATCTTCCTCCACTTTATATGTGGGATGCCTACCACAGCATGGCACGCCAAGCAGTGCCATGTCTGCACCCGGGATCCAAACCGGCAAACCCCGGGCCGCCGAGAAGCGCAACGTGTGTACTTAACCACTGCACCACCGGGCCAGCCCCAAGGTTTAACCCTTTAATTTTCTCCTAAAAGGGTAATGAAAAGAGCAAAACAACTATTGATCAAATTTAAAAATTTATTTACAAAATTTGTTTTGCTTTTAAAAAACAATTATTCAATTCATGAAAATTAACCAAAACACAAATCCCATCAAAATTTATTATAATAATCTTTTGCAGAATCAATAGCTTTAAAAAAAACTGCTAATGAATGCTTTAATGTAAAACCACAATGTAAAAACAGGAACTTTAATTCTAGTGACTAGAATAAAAGCAGATAAATAATCTTCTCCAAAGGGAAAAAATACTTGGAAAAAAATGGTATAACGTGTAAAGCAGGAAATTTAAATATCAGTTTAGTTCCTCATTGCCAACATGGCATTTATGTCCCAGATGAGATTTCGCAATTGATCCATAATTTGCTTCAGCTGCTGATTCTTCTGTTTGAGTTTCTGTGGAGACAAAAGAATTTATCAAAAATGTTCCATGAAATATAGACCGTGAAGTTAGAACATGAAAACGTCATAAGTTGGGACTCTAATGATCCACAAAGAAATTAAGCTAAATATTTCCTTAAGGCAGAAGGTCTCAATCTTTGGCCACAGATATTCACCGAAAGGCATACTGAATTCTAATTCAGCCCGAAGAGGCCTATGGCTCCTGCACTGCCTCCCTTTATTCCTGCACTTCCACCAAAGAAAATAAGTTAAATTGTTAATTGTTATAAAACCTAAGTATATAGATTTTCCAAGAGACAGCATAACATAAAGGTCAAAAGCACAACCTCTAGAACCAGATGCTCTGGGGTTATACTCAGCTCCTTCACTAACTAAATATATCATTCTGGCTGCATTACTTAACCTCTCTATGCCTCAGTCTCCACATCAGAAAAATGGGCATACTTGAATCCACCTCCTAAGAGTTGTTATGAGGATTAAATGATTTGATTCCTGTAAAACGTTACAACTGTGCCAGCATGTAAGCAAGCATACAACAAAGGGTACTGGTAGGCAAAGAACATGAACTGTCGGTATAGAAAACAAAGTCCAATAAAAACACAATGCCTGATGCAACTGGCCTTTCAAAAATGCGGCAGAAGTCACTTTTTGCCCACAGCATGAAGTGCGATCTACTTCTGATTCTGAAAACTGAAGACAAAATGGCACTGTCCCCGATGTAATCTTCACAACTAACATGTGCTGGATGCTCTGAATGTGCACGGCACGTGTCTCCGTGTCTCTGTATCTGGGTTTCTCCGAGACCACGGTTTGTAAACTTCTCTAAGCATCCTTTCTGCAAATCCTACGTGGCAAAGGTCTGCTTAGTTTGTAACAACAAGATAAAAATAGAGAACTTTTGGTCAAAGTGTTTACTACTTATAATAATTATTATTATTCACTAATCTTTTGGAAACATCATATTTGGAAATAATATTTTTAATTAGATAATGTTAAGGGCAGTATATTAAAATACCTCCAGATAAAGTAGTACATGTTCATTTTTATACAGAAAAAATTCTTAAGTTTTATTTCATTAAAAAGCACACTAAGATTAAATAAACTGCTCATTATTACTTCTACCTAAAGTTAGAGAAGTAACAGGAAATAGGTAGCTAAAACAGAGGACCAGGAAAGTCTTACTGGAAAATAGAAAAGCAATTTACAAAGACTTTTAATCATCTTAATTAAATTTAATTCATACTTGAAAAAAGAATGAACACAACATGGTCAGATAAAACATATGACCACACAGCACCCAGGGCATGACCCCAAAGCTCAATTTAACATAGTCTGGGATAAAGATGCTGTTAGTATTTTAGTCACGAGTCTCCTTGTTCAGATTTCAGATGATCCGTCTTCTAAATTCTGTTGTCATAACTATGTGGTAGTTACTGAAACAGTTGTGTATATTGTATAACCAAATGGACCCAGATAACCGGGTGAGATGAGAAATGACCAGACGACCAGTCCAAGCCTATAGTCTTTTTCATCCTAGAGACCAAGAAACTGACATTTCTGCCAGAAATCAAGGGTAGCAGCAAAACAGAGGAATATGAGAATAAGGGTGCTATATCAGAAGGCTGGAAACCTCAGTCCCAGTTCTACCTTTGCCTCTAACTGGCTGTTTGATCTCAAATTTCCTAGCCTCAGTGTCTTGTCTATGAAATGGGATTAGATAATCTATAGGCCCTTGTCAGTTCTAGTCTCTGTACATCCATATGTAAGATGACAATCAGTTACGCAGACATGTGATGAAAACTAGTAAGCTTAGTTTAGTGATTAATGGCTTCAAAACGGTTCAAAGTCAGCTGCCCTTTACCACTGCTGACGTGCCATCACTCCCCCAGCTGTGAGAGACTCCAGCTACCACAGTTCTCCTCTCAATTCTTAATTTTTCAGGAGCAAGTGGAGGACTATTGAGTAAGAATAAATGAGAGGCAAAGAAGATGTGTTGATTTTTTGAAAAAAACAACCTTATTTGAATTAGTAAGTTCTGACATATTTGGAATATGATCACTTTCAAAAGTTTCAGAACTTCTCTTTGGAATGGAATTCTGAGCCTGTAACATATTCCGTTCCATAAATGTATATGCCAGGCCCTGGGCACTGTAAGGGGAGAAACAATAAGGAACAGTCCTTGCCTTAAACAAATTCAATATCAAATAGGAGGAAGATAATACCCCAATGGCTAGACTATAACCTGATAAGGCAGATGGCAGAGAAAAAACATCAGATGCTGTGGAACCCCAAAAGAGAGAGAGAGCGCCTCTGACTGGTGGGGTCAGCAAACAAGGAAAATATTTTTGTTTGGGGTCTAGAAAAGTTGGTGGTGAGCAAAGACTAGAAGGAGGATAAATTTGGGCTTGGTAGTGGGTAATGGGAACTGATTAAAATTCATGCAGAAGAAATACGATTTAAAATGAAAAAAGTTAGCTGGGCAAATGTGGGGGATGGGTTCTCCTAAATAACTTCAATGGTGACAAATCTGTGTTCGTGGAAAAGAAGAAAGAGGAAGGACTTAAGTTTTGGAAACAGTTGAAAACCAATCAAAGGCCAAGTCTGGTGAAATAAGCTCAGTGATCACATTTTCAGTACTAGAAGTAATAAAATTGTATTCTTGGGTGGTTAAAAACAGACTTTAAAATCAATATCGGGGGCCGGCCCAGTGGCGCAGCAGTTAAGTTCGCAGGTTCCACTTCTTGGTGGCCCGGGGTTCACTGGTTTGGATCCCGGGTGCAGACATGGCACTGCTTGGCAGGCTGTGCTGTGGCAGGCGTCCCACATATAAAGTAGAGGAAGATGGGCACGGATGTTAGCTCAGGGCCAGCCTTTCTCAGCAAAAAGAGGAGGATTGGCAGTAGTTAGCTCAGGGCTAATCTTCCTCAAAAAAAAAAAATCAATATCAAAGTTACAGATGGCTCCCACAATGGTTGCATCACTGGAATAAATGCACAGCTTACCAATAAGACTACTTTCAAGAATACTCATTTGTAAATATAAATTTTGATATACTTGTTTTGAAAAAATTCGCCTCATTAATTCTGAAAAAATAAATAAGAGAACTAAAAAAATGGAGAATATTTTCAAGGTGATATTCAACTCCAGGTAATAGTAAAATTTTAAGTATGATATATTATAAGGGACGTAAGATAGTTTTCTCAAAGATGCCACAAAGTTTTAAATTAAAAAAATTAGTATACAAATAAAACACCTAGGGCCCAAACACATCATGAAACTATCAACAGCAAAGCTGACAGTTATGCTTATTAGTGGTTTAACTGTAAATAAATTTTCATGACACGATACAAGATTTAATATATACAATCTTGCCACTGATTGATTTTAACAGAGGTTGACAGCTGCTATTATCAAAATCCATCAGCTGTACCTAATTTGTTACATTAACAGGTGAATGTGTAAGCAGAGTAGATACTTAAAAATGATGTTTATGCTAAGTCATACCATGTAATTTAACATTCATACAAAGGCTGTGACAACTGGTCAAAAATGCTTTAATTTCTAAATGCGTAGACTCAATTATTTGTCAACCCTGTAAAACTACCTGCAAACCACTTTTGATTTCATTTTACCACCAACAGAATGGTTTTAAGCAAAACAGAATTCATTCTGACGTCCTTAAAACATATAGTCTCAAACACGTGTTTACCCTTTACTTGGGTATTAGAGCTTATGGATTCCAGGATATATGAAAATGAAAGGATTTAAATAAGCAAAAATCTGACTATTGAAACTAGCGCATTCTGTCATCTGACGATTTACATCAAATACTAATTACAAATTCCGTGCGCCTAAGTTTCATGGCACTATGGTAGGCACTGCTGGTATATACATTGTTAGAAACCAGACAGACTATACAGATTAAATAGTAAACACACTGTCAGTATGTTGTTCTATACAATTTCAAGTACACAATAATACAGTAATATTTTGAAAATGACTGAATGAGGGTCAACTGGAGGGTATATAGAGCTACTTATTTTATGTAGCTTATTTAGAATAAAAAGAAAGAAAAGTATTGTAATAAAATTCTGAATATTTTTAATTGAAGGCCAAGAATATAACTTTCTTACAGATTATATAGGTCCATAAATCAACTTCATCATTTAATACAAGCAAATGCCAATGTCTTAGAAATATGGTCCAGTAGTTTTGGTTTTGTAAATAGCTATTACAGCATGAAATGGGCACATGAAATGGATGCTGCTTTGGATTTAGTGGAGTCTTATGTCCTCAAGGAAGAACCCCATCCACTTGTGTGAACTGTGCATGGTGGTAGACAACACATCTGACTGATCCATGGCAGAAACTTGTGCCCTTAGAACAATGCCTGGCACAGAGCAGGTACCCAAACATCTGAATATTTTAATATTCAATGGAAAAATAACAAAAAGCCAAATCAAAAAGCTTCCCAAAAGCCTAAAAGAAGAGAAAAATAAGCAAAAAAAAAAAAAATTCCTTATGAATCTTTCTGAAGCTTCGCTTTCCAGTTAAATATAGTCTGTGGGGATTTATTAAAAAAAAAAGGATATGTCCGTTATTAAAAATTATTCAGTTTAATATCCTATACTAAATTAGTTTCATGTGTGTTACTAGCTAAGACTGCTGTGAACCTGAAAACTCTACTACTACCACCTAATAACTATTAATTTTTTTAAATTTTCATAACAGGAAAAAGAATTGACTAAAATAATAGACAAAAGCTATATAAAAATTTAAGTTTTTGAATGCAGATATAGGTAGTTGAAAAACTAAATCAAACTAATGAATTTAAACTTTATTTTTATTTATTTATTTATTTTTGAGCAAGATTAGCCCTGAGCTAACATCCATGCCCATCTTCCTCTACTTTATATGTAGGATGCCTGCCACAACATGGCTTGACAAGCAGTGTGTAGGTCCATGCCTGGGATCTGAACTGCCGAATCTCAGGCTGCTGAAGCGGAGCGTGAGAACTTAACCGCTGTGCCACCGGGCCGACCCCTTTAAACTTTGTTTTTTAATAGCATATACGTGATCACATAATTAGATTAGGATAACATTTTACCATCCGTAGGTGGCTATTTAAAATGAACATATTTTTCACAGAAACACTCTCACATGTGTGTGCCATTAAGGGAGAAAAATTTATCAGTTGATCATGAGCTTACTCACTGTTTTAAAATTTTTCAATTACATATTTATATCATATATTCTAGAAGGGAAATACAAAGTTGGAGGAAAAGAATAAATAAAACACGTTTGTAGTACTAATTATACATAAGATAACTTTGTTAATAGTCAGAATATGTGTTACATTCAGTTCACATTTATGATGTTTTATTTAAGGAATGAGTTAAAAATCTCTTTGGATCAAAAAATCCACTTTGCTTGGTTTTTAGCTATTAACTTTATTCTCTTTTGCCTTCTTCTGTTTGGGGATTTCAATCTGAGTTAACCAAATCTTAGCCTTCTCCCATTTTTTTTACCTCTATTTACCACCTAACTCTACAGTCCTGTCTCAAAATATAGTAACAATTCCCAGGAAGTAAGAGAGAGCTAAGAGGCCATCAAATGACTGCTTCCCCTGCCTCTCAAGAGAAGCCACTTTCCCTCTAAATTCTCTTTTAAAAGTTAGAAACACTTAAGAAAAGCAAATTCAATAGACTGAAATGGTTTGATCAAAGGAAGAGTTCTCAAATGCCTGAAGTATAAATGGGAACACGAAATTTGAAATACGGGCCTTTATTCCACAAATAGATAAATGTTCAGAAATATCGTACATCTATTTTGTGTATTGAAATAAACCTGTTGCAGATAAACATTATGGACTAAATGTATGTGCTTCTCTCTTCTTTTTTTCAAAGTCCTAATGAAATGGCAGGAGAGGAATGAAAAAGCTATACATCCATGTGGAGAAAAATGATCAGAAAGGAGACAGTAGTAGATGCAAGGTGGTAAATTTTAAGATGAAAAGTAGAGGAGGAGTGGTAAATGCCTTGGGAGGAAACTAAAACCCAGGTAGATGCAGGAAGGATGCCCCTGAGAACAAGGCTGATCCTCCATGAGAACTGGAGACCAGTGCCATCTCAAAGGCACCAGGCCTGGCCTGGTGAGGAAAACTGGAGGACGAGCTGAAAGAGCTAAAGGGACTAGTGAGAGCCCCAATGCTAGCGAGTGCTCACTCCCAGTCCTCACGAACAGGTGACTGTGTGCCCTCTCCCTGTGCCCTGTCGCACCTCTCAGGGAACAGGAGGTTTGTTTCCTATGAAACTGAACCAGAACAGCTGTGGATTCAGAGCCACCAGAACAGCAAAAGGCAAGAAGACAAGAGAATCTCTCTCTCTGTATGCCACTGGAAGATTCTTCTCTGAAGAAACTGGATAG